>NC_135611.1:32069500-33306500 GCF_053574225.1 Canis aureus | reverse complement strand
TCTATAAAATGAGCCATGAAAATGACTAAAATATGTTTTCAATGACAAAAATATATTTCTGAATCATTTGCTTTTCATTCAAAAGCTGCCATGTCCAAATATGTTTATGATAGATAATTAAATAAGGTTACTAAGCAAACATGAGAAACACTGAAGAACTTTAAATATGTTTTAAATTCAATTTCTATTTATTTTTATATACAATATCAGGTTTTTATAGTTTTTTTCTGAAAGTCCAAGTGCTGTTTAGATCTAAAATTGTGCTATGAAATTTGGATCTTAAAGCAAATTTAATCAGTCAGTGCATATTTTAAGAACTATGTTAGTCTGAGAATATATCTTCTTATTCCCAGATGATATATCCTTCATCATACAAATCTTAACATAAATCCATCTCTTACAATATGAAATCCAACTTAATTGACTGAGTAACAAATTGATTTATCTGTTATTATTAAGTAGTTTTTAATAAGTCCCATCGTGTGGGTGACCATATGCTAGGTATTCAAAATGTGTTTTCTCTGTAAGCATGTCTTAGCATTTCATCTCCTTTGAAACTCTAAAAGCATCTTACACAATTGTGGGTTGTTTTTCTTTTCTTTTCATTTTCTTTCTTTTTTTCCTTGATATGACATTGCATAGAGGTGTCAGAGAAGGAAAAGACACAGTATAAAAGTACTATAAAAACTAAATTCAGTACCCAACGATGTACCCTGAGATACTTCCAAGCTACCTCAATAAAAACCAAATGCATAGGACATCAATTACCTACAATATAACAATATAGGCAACCTGAAAAAAATCCCAAAAAAGAACCACAGGAAATCATTAATAAAATGCAGTAAGTCACATTTCAAACACACAAAGAAATCCCTAGTGGTCAAAAATAAAGTAGGAACAGAAAATACAGTGGGTAATCACTAACTACTTTTGTGAATCTTGGTGACAGTAAAGATTGACTATTAAAAGGTCCATAGAAAGAATCCAGTCAGACTAGAGCTCTATAATTGAGTCTTCTATACAAAAGAGCGTGTTCAAGATGTAATTCCTTTAATTCAATAAGGGAATAGAAAAATTTTAGAAAGCCAAAGTAAAACTACAAAGAATTATCAGCTATAGCTTGAATTCTGAATGGGGTAAAAAATACTCATAACTCATATTTTTAGCTAAAAGAAGCATATCTTCATGCAAATCTGGTGTTTGAATTTATGTAGTATATATACTTAGGACTTTTTTAAAGCAATAGATTTTCTACATTTTGACAAATCTTAGAAAAACTGCAGAACTCATAAAGACAAAAACAATACTTTAATATGGCCAGAAAAATATCCCACACACACATTTTTTTACATTGACAGAATCCTTTTAAACAATAACAGTAATAGCCAGAATGTAAAAAATCCTATACTGAACATGATGACACAAAAATATCAGTCAACACAGAATTTTATAATCATGCATAAAATAATTTAAGAATGCAGCCAAAACAAAGACATTTTCAAGCAAACAAAAAAACCCAGAGATTTATTACTAAAAGACCCTTATGTAGGAACTTCTATTGTGTACTTTGGATAGAGGAAATTAAAACCAGAGGAAGAACTAGGATGTAACATGATCAGTTAACAACAACAAAAAATTTGTAAACATATATGTAAAACTAAACCTAGTATGACTAAATGCATCAAGGATATGGTTATTCTTGCAGGTAAAAATAAGGTAGAACTAAAATAGCGGCTTATGGTACTATGCAATTTGCATGAGAATAAAAAGGAATTAAATTCTAATGTTCTAGTACTGTTCAAGAGAATAGTATAGAAATACATTAACTATAAACTTGCTAAAATGATAGGTATATTAAAGAATTAGAGGAAACAATGAAAATAATTGAAATATATAATGTCCAGAGCACTCGAAGAAGAAGGATGATAAATCCAAAATGAGGCAGAAATCAAATGAAATATGGAAAAGAATATGGAAAAGGCAGAGTAAATAGCAGGAACAAAGCAAGATATTAGTGTAAATTCAAATATATCAAGGATTATAGGAAATGCTAATGTACATAATTCACCACTTAAAATTTTTGGAAATAATTTTTAAAAGTCTCTCTCTGTTCTTCTCATGAAACACACTTAAAGTTTTTTTTTTAATATTTTATTTATTTATTCATGATGGTCACACAGAGAGAGGGAGAGGCAGAGACACAGGCAGGGAGAAGCAGGCTCCATGCACCCGGAGTCCGACATGGGATTCAATCCCGGGTCTCCAGGATCGCGCCCTGGGCCAAAGGCAGGTGCCAAAAAGCTGTGCCACCCAGGGATCCCTGAAACACACTTAAAAGTATACACAGAAATATTAGGATAAATGATTACATTTACCTAATATATCAAAATATAATAGTATTACTAAGTAGAAAATAACATTAAATTAAAAAATATATATCAGGTAAAACTACAAGGCCAAACTATCACTAAACATAAAGATCTCTACATACATTAAAAATATAATTCATTGGGAAGAAACAGCAATTCTAAATTTGTCACCACAAAATAACATAACCTTAAATCTATATAAAGCAAAAATGAATATGGTTACTGAGAATTTTGAAATTCACCAATTTTGGGGAAATTTTAACATCATTTTCAAGTAACAGGTTGATCATGCCTTTTGAGGATACAGATGCCTTAAATAACATTAGTAATGAGCTTGACTTAAGAGCTATATTTAGGATTCAGGAATCTAGCAGTTCAAAAATTCTCATGCTTCAAGAGCACACAAAATTTTTAAGAAAATTTACCATATGCTAGCCCGTAATACATGTTTCAACTTTAAAGGATCATATTGTGAAAAGTGCTTTTTTTTTGACAACAGTATAATTGAAATATAAGTAAAAATAACTGATGATTACTGAAAACGTAAAGATATCCTCTTGAATAAAGCATGAGTCAAAGAAGGAAAAATATGGAAATTAAAAACGTTAGAATTAAAAAATATTTAGATATAGGGATGTCTGGATGGCTCAGTGTTTAAGCACTTGCCTCAGGGCGTAATCCTGGAGTCCCAGGATCCAGTTCCACATGGGGCTCCCTGCATGGAGCCTGCATCTCTCTCTGCCTATGTCTCTGCCTCGCTCTCTCTGTGTCTCTTGTGAATAAATAAATTTTTAAAAATCTAAAAAAAAAATACTTAGATATAAGCATTAATGAGAAAAAAAAAAAAACAATGAAAATGGCATAGAGCTAAATAGTAGGATCCAGGGGAAATAAATAACTGAAAATGATACTTATGGCAAGGGTGTTAAATTTAAGGGAAAAAAAGAATAAAAAATGAAGTAAATGTCACATTTAAGAAGATTGGAGAAAAAGGTTATAATTTAAACCACACCAAAAAAAAAAAAAAAATGTTGCAACAGGTAATAGGATAAAGCAAGGCAATTAATAAGACAAAATAATAAAAGCTATAATAGAAAAGTTTAAGTCAGTGTTTGAATCGATAAGGCATATACTACTGTTAAAACCCTGGTAAGATGGATCAAGAAAGTAAGAAAGTGGGATCCCTGGGTAGCGCAGGGGTTTGGCGCCTGCCTTTGGCCCAGGGCGCGATCCTGGAGACCCGGGATCGAATCCCACGTCGGGCTCCCGGTGCATGGAGCCTGCTTCTCCCTCTGCCTGTGTCTCTGCCTCTCTCTCTCTCTCTGTGTGTGCCTATCATAAATAAATTTAAAAAAAAAAAATTAAAAAAAAAGAAAGTAAGAAAGAGAGAAAGCAGAAATAATACAATTATTAAAAATGAAACTGGAGATCAAACTATAAACAGAGACTAATAATAAAAAGTGAATATGAGTAACTACTTTAGAATAATTAATAGAAACATGACAAAGAGCAAGACGGCGGAAGAGTAGGGTCCCCAAGTCACCTGTCCCCAGCAAATTACCTAGATAACCTTCAAATCATCCTGAAAATCTACCAATTCGGCCTGAGGTTTAAAGAGAGAACAGCTGGAATGCTACAGTGAGAAGAGTTCACGCTTCTATCAAGGTAGGAAGATGGGAAAATAAATAAATAAATAAATAAATAAATAAATACATAAATAAATAAGCATCCAAGGGGGAGGGGCCCCCGTGAGGACCTGGGCTAAGGCCACTTGGCGAGTGCCCCCAGGACAGGAGAGCCCCGACCCGGAGAAGCAGGAGCTGCACCAACCTTCTGAGGAGGAAAGGGGCTCGCAGGGAGTTGGAGCAGGACCCAGGAGGGCGGGGATGCCCTCGGGTTCCCTGGGACAGTAACAGACACCTGCGGCCCGGGGAGAGCGCACAACAGCCCGGGGCCAACTCCCTAAAGGGCTGCAGCGCCCGCCCGGCTGGACCCGGGAGCAGCTCGGCGGTGGCTCCAGCAGAGGCTCCGTGGGGAAGGGGCTGCGCGGCCGGGAGCGCGATTCCAACAGCGCAGGCCCCGGAGCACAGGGCGCCGGGACACAGCCCAGGATCCGGCCTCCCCCCGGGACAGGCAGAGGCCGGGAGGGTACAGGACAGCGAGGACGCTCCTGCCCCAGCTGAGCAGATCAGCGGCCCCGCCCCGGAGCCTCCAGGCCCTGCAGACGGAGAGCTCTGTAGTTACTGTGGGAGCTGACTCCAGGGCTCCAGAGCTGGCCCCGCCACTGGGGCTGTTCCTCCTGGGGCCTCACGGGGTAAACAACCCCCACTGAGCCTCACAGTGGCCTCATAGGATAAATAGCTTGAACATCTTTCACTGAGCGTGCACTAGGCAGGGGGCTGAGCAGCTCCCCCGAGTGCGAACACCTGAGAATCAGCAGTGCAGGCCCCTCCCCCAGAAGACCAGCTAGACGGACAGGGGAAAAACAAATTATTGACCAAGCAGCACTGGAAAGTTCCAGGGGAAGTCGAGGGATTTACAGTATACAGAATCAGAGGATACTCCCCCTTGTTTTTCTTTTGTTTGGTTGTTTTTGGTTTGTTTTTGTTTTGTTTTGTTTTGTTTTTTGATTTTTGTTTGATTCTCCCCGACCCGCCTTTTTTTCTTTCTTGTCTTTTTTTTTTTCTTTCCTTTCCTTCTTTCTCTTCTCTCTTTTTCTCCTTTTCCCAATACAACTTGTTTTTGGCCACTCTGCACTGAGCAATGACTAGAAGGAAAACCTCCACTCAAAAGAAAGAATCAGAAACAGTCCTCTCTCCCACAGAGTTACAAAATTTGGATTACAATTCAATGTCAGAAAGCCAATTCAGAAGCACTATTATACAGCTACTGGTGGCTCTAGAAAAAAGCATAAAGGACTCAAGAGACTTCATGACTGCAGAATTTAGATCTAATCAGGCAGAAATTAAAAATTAATTAAATTAGATGCAATCCAAACTAGAGGTCCTAATGATGAGGGTTAACTAGGTGGAAGAATGAGTGAGTGACATAGAACCCAAGTTGATGGCAAAGAGATAAACTGAGGAAAAAAGAGACAAACAATTAAAAGATCATGAGGGTAGATTAAGGAAAATAAGTGACAGCCTAAGGAAGAAAAATCTACGTTTGATTGGGTTTCCCGAGAGCGCCAAAAGGGAGAGAGGTCCAGAATATGTATTTGACAAATCCTAGCTGAAAACTTTCCTAATCTGGGAAGGGAATCAGGCATTCAGATCCAGGAAATAGAGAGATCCCCTCCTATAATCAATAAAAACCTTTCAACACCTAGACACTTAATAGTAAAGCTTGCAAATTCCAAAGATAAAGAGAAGATCCTTAAAGCAGCAAGAGACAAGAGATCCCTAACTTATATGGGGAGAAATATCAGATTAACAGCACACCTCTCCACAGAGACCTGGCAGGCCAGAAAGGGCTGGCAGGATGTACTCAGGGTCCTAAATGAGAAGAACATGCAGCCAAGAATACTTTATCCAGCAAGGCTCTCATTCAGAATAGAAGGAGAGATAAAGAGCTTCCAAGACACACAGGAACTGAAAGAATATGTGACCACCAAGCCAGCTCTGCAAGAAATACTAAGGGGGACTCTTAAAATTCCTCTCTAAGAAGAAGTCCAGTGGAACAATTCACAAAAACAGGGACTGAATAGGTATCATGATGACACAAAATTCATATCTTTCAATAGTAACTCTGAACGTGAATGGGCTTAATGACCCCATCAAAAGGCGCAGGGTTTCAGACTGGATAAAAAAGCAGGACGCATCTATTTGCTGTCTACAAGAGACTCATTTTAGACAGAAGGACACCTACAGCCTGAAAATGAAAGGTTGGAGAACCATTTACCATTCAAATGGTCCTCAAAAGAAAGCAGGGGTAGCCATCCTTACATCAGATAAACTAAAATTTATCCCGAAGTCTGTAGTGAGAGATGAAGAAGGACACTATATCATACTTAAAGGATCTATCCAACAAGAGGACATAACAATCCTCAATATATATTCCCCGAATGTGGGGGCTGCCAAATATATCAATCAATTAATAACCAAAGTTAAGACATACTTAGATAATAATACACTTATACTTGGTGACTTCAATCTAGCGCTTTCTACCCTCGATAGGTCTTCTAAGCACAACATCTCCAAAGAAACAAGAGCTTTAAATGATACACTGGGCCAGATGGATTTCACAGATATCTACAGAACTTTACATCCAAACTCAACTGAATACACATTCTTCTCAAGTGCACATGGAACTTTCTCCAGAATAGACCACATACTGGGTCACAAATCAGGTCTGAACCAATACCAAAAGATTGGGATTGTCCCCTGTGTATTCTCAAACCATAATGAATTGAAATTAAAACTAAATCACAACAAGAAGATTGGAAGGACTTCAAACACGTGGAGGTTAAGGACCATCCTGCTAAAAGATGAAAGGGTCAGCCAGGAAATTAAGGAAGAATTAAAAGGATTCATGGACACTAATGAGAATGAAGACACAACCGTTCAAAATCTTTGGGATATAGCAAAAGCAGTCCTAAGGGGAAAATATATCGCAATAGAAGCATCCATCCAAAAACTGGAAAGAACTCAAATACAAAAGCTTACCTTACACCTAAAGGAGTTAGAGAAAAAAATAGCAAATATCCTACACCCAGCAGAAGAAGAGAGTTAATAAAGATTCGAGCAGAACTCAATGATATAGAGACCAAAGAACTGTGGAACAGATCAACAATACCAGGAGTTGGTTCTTTGAAACAATAAGATAGATAAACCATTAGCCAGCCTTATTAAAAAGAAGAGAGAAGACTCAAATTAAAATCATGAATGAGAAAGATCACTACCAACACCAAGGAAATACAAACGATTTTAAAAACATATTATGAACAGCTAGCTATATGTCAATAAATTAGGCAACCCAAAAGAAATGGACACATTTCTAGAAAGCCACAAAGTACCAAAACTGGAACAGGAAGAAAAAGAAAACCTGAACAGGCCATTAACCAGGGAGGAAATTGAAGCAATCATCAAAAACCTCCCAAGACACAAAAGTCCAGGGCCAGATGGCTTCCCTGGGGAATTCTATCAAATCTTTAAAGAAGAAACTGTACCTATTCTACTAAAGCTGTTTTGAAAGATAGAAAGAGATGGAGTACTTCCAAATTCGTTCTATGAGGCCAGCATCACCTTAATTCCAAAACCAGACAAAGACTCCACCAAAAAGGAGAATTAAAATATTTTCTATTTGGCTTTATTTTTATTTTTTTTAAATTTATTTATTTAGAGAGAGAGAGACTGAGAGGCAGAGACACAGGCAGAGGGAGAAGCGGGCTCCATGCAGGGAGCCTGACGCGGGACTTGATTCTGGGTCTCCAGTATCAGACTCCCGGCTGCAGGCGGCACTAAACCTCTGCGCCACTGGCGGTGCCCCAAAAAGGAGAATTATAGACCAATATCCCTGATGAACATGGATACAAAAATTCTCAAAAAGATACTAGCCAATAGGATCCAATAATACATTAAGAAGATTATTCACCATGACCAAGTAGGATTTATCCCCAAGATGCAAGGCTGGTTCAACACTCGTAAAACAATCAATGTGATTCATCATATCAGCAAAAGAAAAAGAAAGAACCATATGATCCTTTAATAGATGCAGAGAAAGCATTTGACAAAATAGAGCATCCATTCCTGATCAAAACTCTTCAGAGTGTAGTAATAGAGGGAACATTCCTCAAAATCTTAAAAGCCATCTACAAAAAGCCCACAGCAAGTATCATTCTAAATGGGGAAGCACTGGGAGCCTTTCCCCTAAGATCAGGAACAAGACAGGGATGTCCACTCTCACTACTGCTATTCTACATAGTAGTAGAAGTCCTAGCCTAAGCAACCAGGCAACAAAAAGCAATAAAAGGTATTCAAATTGGCAAAGAAGAAGTCAAACTCCCTCTTCGCTGATGACATGATACTCTACATAGATAACCCAAAAGACTCCACCCCAAGATTGCTAGAACTCATACAGCAATTTGGCAGTGTGGCAGGACACAAAATCAATGCCCAGAAGTCAGTGGCTTTTCTATACATTAACAATGAGACTGAATAAAGAGAAATTAAGGAGTCAATGACATTTACAATTGCATCCCAAAGCATAAGATACCTAGGAATAAACCTAACCATAGAGGTAAAGGATCTATACCCTAAAAACTATAGAACACTTCTGAAAGAAATTGAGGAAGACACAAAGAGATGGAAAAATATTCCATGCTCATGGCTTGGAAGAATTAATATTGTGAAAATATCAATGTTACCCAGGGCAATTTACACCATTAATGCAATCCCTATCAAAATACCATAGACTTTCTTCAGAGAGTTAGAACAAATTATTTTAAGATTTGTATGGAATCAGAAAAGATCCTGAATAGCCAGGGGAATTTTAAAAAAGAAAACCATAGCTGGAGGCATCACAATGCCAGATTTCAGGTTGTACTACAAAGCTGTGATCATCAAGACAGTGTGGTACTGGCACAAAAACAGGCACATAGATCAATTTAACAGAATAGAGAACCCAGAATTGGACCCTCAACTTTATGGTGAACTAATATATTCGACAAAGGAGGAAAGACTATCCACTGGAAAAAGGACAGTCTCTTCAATAAATGGTGCTAGGAAAATTGGACATCCACATGCAGAAGAATGAAACTAGACCACTCTCTTTCACCATACACAAAGATAAACTCAAAATGGATGAAAGATCTAAATGTGAGACAAGATTCCATCAAAATCCTAGAGGAGAACACAGGCAACACCCTTTTTGAACTTGGCCACAGTAACTTCTTGCAAGATACATCCATCAAGGCAAGAGAAACAAAAGCAAAAATGAACTATTGGGACTTCATCAAGATAGGAAGCTTTTGCACAGCAAAGGATACAGTCAACAAAACTAAAAGACAACCTACAGAATGGGAGAAGATACTTGCAAATGACCTATCAGATAAAGGGCTAGTTTCCAAGATCTATAAAAGAACTTATTAAACTCAACACCAAAGAAACAAACAATCCAATCATGAAATGGGCAAAAGACATGAAGAGAAATCTCACAGAGGAAGACATTGACATGGCCAGCAAGCACGTGAGAAAATGCTCGCATCACTTGCCATCAGGGAAATACAAATCAAATCCACAATGAGATACCACCTCACACCAGTGAGAATGGTGAAAATTAACAAGGCAGGAAACCACAAATTTTTGAGAGGATGTGGAGAAAAGGGAACCCTCTTGCACTGTTGGTGGGAGTGTGAATTGGTGCAGCCACTCTGGAAAACTGTGTGTAGGTTCCTCAAAGAGTTAAAAATAGATCTGCCCTATGACCCAGCAATTGCACTGCTGGGAATTTACCCCAAAGATACAGATGCGATGAAACGATGGGACACCTGCACCCCGATGTTTATAGTAGCAATGTCCATAGTAGCCAAACTGTGGAAGGAGCCTCAGTGTCCATCGAAAGATGAATGGATAAAGAAGATGTGGTCTATGTATACAATGGAATATTACTCAGCCATTAGAAACGACAAATACCTACCATTTGCTTTGACGTGGATGGAACTGGAGGGTTTATGCTGAGTGTAATAAGTCAACTGGAGAAGGACAAACATTATATGGTCTCATTCATTTGGGGAATATTAAAAATAGTGAAAGGGAATAAAGGGGAAAGGAGAAAAATAAGTGGGAAATATCAGAAAGGGAGACAGAGCATGAAAGACTCCTAACTCTGGGAAACGAACTAGGGGTGGTGGATGGGGAGGTGGGCGAGGGGTGGGGGTGACTGGGTGGTGGGCACTGAGGTGGGCACTTGATGGGATGAGCACTGGGTGTTATTTGTATGTTGACAAATTGAACACCAATAAATATAAATTTATTTAAAAATTAAAAAAAAAATCTCCTTAAAAGGGGGGAAAAAAAAACATGACAACGTGTAAAATGTAATCCTTGTAAAATGTAACCAAGCAAATTTGGCTTAAGATGAATTAGCAAACATCCATATATCTACAAATATATTAAAGAATTTGAATCAGTATCTGAATTGAGAGTGAGAAAAGAAATATTTGCCACAGATAGTTTTGTCAATGAATTTCACCAAGTTTAAGAAAAAGATGTTGCCAATGTTCAAGTATTTCTGACCACAGAAGAAAGGAAAACTATCGGCTCATCTTACTTGTGAACATAGAATGCAATGCAAAAAATTTTTTAAAGAGGAAAAAAACAAATTTAGGAAAATGTAAGCAAATGTAGAAAGCACAGATTGCTTGCCTTTCAAAATATATACTAGTGAGTTTGTCACATTAAGAAATTAAAGGCATGCAATTATCCCAGTGTCAGAAAAACCACACGATGAAATTCAAAACCAAGTTATGATTAGTTTTGAATTGAAAAAAAGAACAAAAAAACAAGCTAAACACCAAAGAAATGTATATTACCTTGCTAATGGATATTGATCAAAAACCTATACTGAACACTTTAATAAGGCTGAAATGTTAAATACATTTCCTTAAAGAATAAGAATTGGACAAGGATGCCTACGTTCAATGTGTCTACTCAACATTCTATTAGGCAAGGAGAAACCTGGATAGCCAATGCAGAATCCTGGTAAAACTTTAAAATAAGAATATAAAACAAAAACAAAGTGCATTTTGTAATTTCACATAAGATATATTCAACTCCATAGTTAGCAAAAGATTATATATAGATGATTTATGAGAATTAATGGAGTTCAGCAATGTGCTGTCTATAAGATTAGTTTCTAAATTAATTTCCATTTTGATAGGTCAACAGCAGACAGTATAGTTAAAAAGTAATAATTTACAATAAAATAATGTATACAAGGTATTCATAAATTAATTACATAAAAAGGTAAGGAAACTTTATGGTGAAATTCAGAATTTTTTAAGGACTCTGGAGGAAAATTTTTAAAAAGATATATAATGTTTATGAATAGAGGAAGCAAAATATCAAGGTCATTAATATTTTTCAAATTATGTTTGAGTTTAGGAATCTGACCAATCATGAATTTGGCCAATTAATTCTAACATTTAAACAGGGCGGTTACGGATTTCAATTAACCAAGAATATTTTGAAGAATGAGAAGGAGTATAGGACAAATAAAAAACAAGCAAAACTACAATGAGATATTGTGACAGAATGTTCATATCTTACCAACAATTGTATGTCAGAGCTCTAACCCCCAGCATGATGGTATTTGGAGATGGGGGCCTTTGGGAAGTGATTAGGTTTAGATGAAGTCATAACAGTGAGGCCTTCATGATGGGACAAGTGCCCTTGCAAGAAGATACACCAAAAAGCTTGCTCTTTCTCTTTGTCATATGAGGACACAGAGAGAAGATGGCTGTTCAGTTGTCTGCAAGCCAGAAAGATCCCTTACCAGAATTTAACCATGCTGGAATCCTGATCAAATCTCAGGACAGGGGATCCCTGGGTGGCACAGCGGTTTGGCGCCTGCCTTTGGCCCAGGGCGCGATCCTGGAGACCCGGGATCGAATCCCACGTCAGGCTCCCGGTGCATGGGGCCTGCTTCTCCCTCTGCCTATGTCTCTGCCTCTCTCTCTCTCTGCGTGTGACTATCATAAATAAAATAAATAAATAAATAAATAAATAAATAAAAAATCTCAGGACAGTAAGAAATGAAAGTCTATTGTTTAAGCCAAAAAATAAAAAAAAAAACAAGAAGAAGAAGAAGGAGAAAGAAAGAAAGAAAGAAAGAAAGAAAGAAAGAAAGAAAGAAGAGAAGAAAGAAGAGAAGAAAGAAAGAAGAAAGAAAGAAAGAAAGAAAGAAAGAAAGAAAGAAAGAAAGAAAGAAAGAAAGAAAAGGTATGTGGGAATTACCCCTCAGATATCAAAACATATTATAAAGTTATGCAATCAAGATATTGTTTAGTCAGCTCATGATTAAAGACCAGTGGGACTGAATAGAGTATAGACACAAGTCTATCATATATGACAAAATGACATGAGAAGGGTGAGGAAATGATAGACACAGTTAAAAGGACCTAAACAGTTGGCTTTCTATGAACAAATAAACCTGAATCCCCAACTTAGACAAGACATAAAGTCCAATCTGTGAATATAGAAGAATCTTTTTTTATGGCCATGGGTGAAGAAATACATTGTAAACAATATACAAATTATGCCTGACTACATTAAAGGTTAAAATTCTTGTGCAACAAAGGGAAACAACCATGTTACAGGTGGTATAGGAAATCTGCAATATATATAACTCTTATAAAACGAATACAGATTATATTAGGGACACTTTAAAATCAGTAAGAAAACTATCCAGGCCATAATAGCAAGATAAAGCTAGTAATATTAAGACATGATCTGGCAAGGAGAAACTTAGATAGCCAATAAAACATGGAGTGGAAATTCACTAATAATCAGGAAAATCTGAAGTATAATAACAATAATATATCTTTCATGCTCATGAAATTATCTAGTGTTAGAGAAAACGTTTTATTACATATTGGAATGTTAATTGCTTTAATCACTTGGAAAGACCAATTTAAGAAATGGAAATAATGTGTATGAAGGTAGTGATATCCTTTCTATTCCACACATATATACTCTAGATCTTGTGCATAATGTGTAAAATGATTAAAACAGCAATATTTGTAAAGGAAGAAGTTAGAAAATACCCAAATGCTCTCAAAAATCAAGAAATACATTTTGTATCCATGAAATGGTATGTAATATGGAAACTTGAATGAGCTAGAGCCATAAGTATCAACATGGATAAATATCAAAAACATAAATTTGAGTTAAAAAAGGTATAAGGATATGGAGAGTATCATGGGATTTGTATGAAGTTTAAAATTATGCAATTTGGCTAAACCATATGTCTTAGGAACATAAATATTTTCAATAAAGTAAAATTAGGTACATAGAAATCAATATGAAATTCAGCATAGCAGTTACCTTGTAGTGGGGAACTAGTCTGATGGAGTGGCTGACTGTGGTTTCCATAGCCTTCTGCAATGTTTTACCTCATAAACTGGAGAATAGTTACCCAGGTGTGGATTATTTTATTCTATATGCCTTTTGGTATATTTGAAGTAATTTGCAATCTATTTAGAAAATCAAATTCAGATTCTCCACTTTTTGGTTATAAAGGGAAAATTCTTGCCACTTTCATGAACCCAAGCATGAATTGATAGCTTTATTTTAAAAAGTCTTTCTGCAGCCCACCTGAATCCTGTTTGAGTATTTAAATGGCAGTACCGAGATAACAGAAATAAATAGCATGTATCATTATCATCTGAATAAAAAATACTTATTTTATTCTAGAAACACACTGATGTTCCCTATGAGGTCCCTCCTGTGTTGCCACCACTATCTTTCCTCTACTAACTCTGAGTATCCTCAAAATCCACTCGGAAACACAAAGTTCTGGGGTAAATGATCTTAGATATAGAGTTTTTGTTTGTTTTTTGTTACCTCTGAAGGTATACATCTTTTCTGGTTACTGATGTTAGAAAGACCTGTCTTCAGGGGCACTGGCTTCCATACCTCTAGAGGACAGTTCAGAAGATGATATCTGAATGCCATATGTTAACCTCAGTATCTTTACTGTAATTACACACATTTGAGTGAATTCTCTGTTTTTTTAATATTTCACCAAAAAAAATGGAAGTAGTAACTAGCCTTAGTGCCTGCTCAGATCTGCCTATATAGCCCCAGAGAGAAAGGTCAAGCTTTGCATTTTGATTAACACTTGTTTTTCTTCTAACCACAAAGCCATATTGCTTGGCCAGTAGATCACATTCAGATTCTAATTCTGAATCCTTCGCCTACCAGCTTTGAAAACCTGAAAACATCCTTGAGCAATACTCACTATTGTATGCCCGCTCGCTCCACATTGTATTTTCTTTTCTTTTTTCTTAAATTAGGTGTAGCTACTTTTTGAAAGCAGGTTAATTTTTCTAATTTGCATATACTGGGGAATGAGGTAGGACAAATATTTCTGTGGTCTAAAAGCACATAATAATTTTACAAAAATCAGCTTTTTGTATTGTACACACATATTGTGCAATAGTGTATATGAAAAGACCTAATTAAAAACAAAGTTTTTAATGTCTTATGTATGTACCAGATAGTGTGCTAGGTCTCTTACAAGATTATGTCAGATAAGGCACACTTGGGCTTTATCCTATGAAATAGGGATCATTATTAGCAATTTTATAGATGAGCAAACTAAGGCAATTGGTTTTTTTTTTGTTTTTTTTTTATATATTTTCCTTTTTTTTTTTTTAATTTTTATTTACTTATGATAGTCACAGAGAGAAAGAGAGAGAGGCAGAGACACAGGCAGAGGGAGAAGCAGGCTCCATGCACCGGGAGCCCGATGTGGGATTCGATCCCGGGTCTCCAGGATCGCGCCCTGGGCCAAGGGCAGGCGCTAAACCGCTGCGCCACCCAGGGATCCCCACTAAGGCAATTGTTATACGAATTTGTACATATGATCGAGATCAAGTAGTAGCTGAGGTAGGATTTGAAACCAGCTCCTTGCCTACTAAACCTATGTTCTTATACTCTAACTAGCACCCGACATCCTGGCCTATTTTCCACGGGTGCTGCAAGCCACATAACTTTCCATTCAAAGATTATTCTATAATGACAAACAGTGGAAAGGCGGTAAAGCTCTAAGGTCTCCGAACTGCAGCAATAGCTATCAATCACGCAGCAGATAAATAGATTTCAGAAGTTTTGTGTACAATATGTTCTTGAATTTGGGCTTAAGCTCAGACTGACATATAGTATTTCACTGCTAATGTGATCTCTTTGTAGCAGAGGGAACATTCTTTTTTTAAATTGCATTGCATAACTTGTTTGCTTCCTAACAAAACAATTTCTGAATTTCCGTATAATTTCTGTTAAATCTATTTTTAAAGTTGAAGCGTAGGTCAAATGCAAATATGAATATAGATTTATCCAGCATGCATAATTTGTAGTCTGTGTGGAACTGACTCATCTGTCTTCAGTATCTGGCAGTCACGTGAAGAGCTCTCCTGCTAAGAGTGACCTATTCATCCTTCAAATAAACATCCACAAGAGGAAGAAAAACAATATGAACAGTTCCAAAGAAGAGACAACATATCATGCATGAACCGATGTACTTAAGTCTGTTCTGTCAACAATCTTCTGAATTAAAATTCCTCATTCAAAAAGCACTCGGAAATGCTGAGAATTTCTGATTGTAATCAATTTAAGAAACATTAGGATTATGTTCTTTTGTAAAATGTGAGTGACCAAGTTAATAAACAAGTTTCTTGATTATCTGCAGGATTATTTCAGAACATAATTATTAAGAATATAAAAGTCTATATTACATAAGGACATTTATCATTCTGTATTCCCTCTTGTTTGATCAGGAAAATATGTCTAGTTCTTCCTTATTATCTGTATTCTTCTCAACCTCATCTATATCCAAAGACATACATAGAAGGCAAAATGTTTCAAATGCTCCATGTGGTTTTCTTTGAGGGGAAAAAAAAATAAACCATCATATACACCATAATAGATTTTTTAAATGCATATTCTCAGCAAAAATGTAGAGTAATACCAAGTATAGAATAAAACTTATATTTTTGGAAGATTTTACAGTTTCAGTATAGAGTAACTAAAATAAGGAGGATGAACTGATGTTCTGAAAAACCCATCTAGCTTTAAAATGATAAATGACTACTTGTCCATCATCTACTACTCTGACAATAATTGTAGGACAGAATTTGAAGGAATGGTTTAAGAACTGCAGGGTGTGTAAATGTTCTATCCCTAGATATGACTTCTCATATTCTATCATCTGACATGACTTCTCATATTTGTGTGGGATTTCACAGAACTGGAAAATTACATTACTTTTCTGGTGAAAAGAACTTAACAGCCTATAAACATTTGAAAGGTCATTTCTAAAGCTTTATTATTGCAATTGGTCACATTTATTTTAGGGCTATCGTATTTTGCTCACATAAAAAAATAAAAATTAGAAGTTGGAATTCCTTTTTTTTTTAAGATTTTATTTGTTTATTCATGAGAGACAGAGAGGCAGAGACACAGGCAGAGGGAGAAGCAGGCTCCCTGCAAAGAGACTGATGCGGGACTTGATTCCGGATCCTGGGATCAAACTCTGGGCCAAAGGCAGACGACCAACCACTGAACCACACAGGTGTCCCAAAAGCTGGAATTCTATATTGTTATAGTAAGATTACCCCTCAGTTCAGGTTTCCTGATCCAGGATTTCAGGAGTAATATATTAATGTTTCCCCATAACATGAGCTATTTGGGGTGAACAGGACAATTGTTTTATAGAGTCTTCTGTGAGACAAAGGGGCTGGGGAATGGAGGGAGCTATTTCATATTAAAAGACACTAGAAAAAATAAAAAAGAAAAAAACAAGAAAATAATAATAAAAAAATAAAAGACACTAGAAAGTTGGGCAGCCCTGGTGGCTCAGCGGTTTTGTGCCACCTTCAACCCAGGGTGTGATCCTGTAGACCCGGATGGGGTCCCACAGGAGGCTCCCTGCATGGAGCCTGCTTCTCCCTCTGCCCATGTCTCTGCCTCTCTCTCTTTCTCTCTCTCTCTGTGTCTCTCACGAATAAGTAAATAAAATATAAAAATAAATAAATAAATAAAAGGTTTCACTTTTAAAACCCAATGTCCTGTATTCCAGGACATATATTAAGTTTCAACCTTCAATGTATTATTTTATAATCACTTTCATCTTTTAATGCTTCATCTGGATAGATGTTACTCCCTACTTTAACCCCACTTACAAATACTTTCCTTCACGTCTTCATTTACTTTTTCAACTTACTATTGCTTGTTTGGCTTCTGATATCTTTTCACCTTTGTCTAAATCTACATGACCATGTAAGAGTAACTTTACTGAGTGATGACTAACACTTCTTTTTTTAATTTGAGAAATACAAAGGAAAAAAGGAAGTTAAAAGTGAGGGATGAAGTAACCACACTGTGTAGAAAGTGAAGTGATAATTTAATAACTGTGTAATAGAAAAGAAAAAAAAAGGTATATGGGAAAATGAAGTCACATTAATATATCAGAGGGAAATTTCTTGGAAAAAAAAATAACTTTCCTATTTCAGACCTTAGATTGGTCCTTAATCCTTGTCTTGGTTCAAAGTCACTTGGTCATACTCTTCTCACTCTCAATGAGGCTGATTCTCATCTAGTCCTCTCTGATCAAAGCAGGGAACTCTCTTCCTCCTTATATTTTCTTTCTAATCTTTAATTTGGCATAAACTTGATTTTTTTTTCTGTTGAGGTGGACTCTTGACTGTCAGAATCTCACTGTCATGACCCAGTTTATAAGTGTATCTTGTGTATTCATATATGAATATCAACTTTATTTTTGTAGCCCTCAAAAGTAGATGCCATCTTCTAGAGCTATATAGATGCCTAAAAGAAAAGACTTATGAATTATGAATTTCTGGACAGAACTAAGCCTAATATTGGTATTTCAAGATATAACCTTGGCATTTTTATAATGGGAGGAAGTAGACACTGGGAAATAGGATTGTTCAATTTGTCAAATTATTTTTTGGAAAAATCAAACAATTATATTTTTGTTTTTAGCTTTGATAATTATAGAAATATTTTCATTTGCATTTTTTGCTTTAAGATTACTATTAATAAAATTAAAGCTTATGTCAAAAGTAAAAATGGGAAACACCAGCCAAAGGAAACCAGAGAAGACAGTAAAAATAACACCTAAAAAGAATAAATATGAATAGATGCTTTGAAATATACCAATATACTAAAAATTGTTCATTAGTTAAATCGTTAAAACCAAGGCTTTAAGAATGAGTTTAAAAAGCAAGGTCCAAAAAAAAAAAAAAAAAAACAAGGTTCAAGGACGCCTGGGTGGCTAAGCAGTTGAGCGTCTCTGCCTTCGGCTCAGGGCCTGATCCCAGAATTCGGGATCAAATCCCACATGGGCTCCCTGCATGGAGCCTGCTTCTCCCTCTGCCTGTGTCTCTGCCTTCTCTCTGTGTGTCTCTCATGAAAAAAAAAAAAAAAAAAAAAAAAAAAAAAAAAAATATATATATATATATATATATATATATATATATATATATATATATAAATAAAATCAAGGTCCAACAGGGACACCAGAATGGCTGAGTCAGTTAAGCATCTGACTGTTAATTTTGGCTCAGTCTCGATCTCAGGGTTATGAGATACAGCCCTATGTTGGGCTCTATGCTGACCATGGAGCCTGCTTAAAATTCCCTGTCTTTCCAGACGCCTGTGTGGCTCAGGGGTTGAGCATCTGCCTTCGCTCAGAGTGTGATCCTGGGGTCCTGGGATCGAGTCCCACATCTGGCTCCCTGCAGGGAGCCTGCTTCTCCCTTTACCTGTGTCCCTGCCTGTGTGTCTCATGAATAAATAAAATCTTAAAAAACAAACAAACAAAAAAAGATTCCCTATCTCTTCTCTTCTCCATGTTTTCACACTCATGTTCTTTCCCTCTCTCAAAAAAAAAAAAATCAAAGTCCAGTAATATCTTTTTTACAGGAAACATGCAAAAAAATAAGAAAAAGAATTGACAGTGAAAGCACAGATTAAGAGAGATTAGGTTAAAGTTGGGGTCAGGATAAAAGCAAATATGGCAATATATATCTCTAAAATTAAATTTTGAGGCAGTAATTTCTTTGAATGAAAAGAGTAATCTGTGGAGAAATTTACATTCATGATTTTTTTTTTCTTAAATTTATTTGTGATAGTCACAGAGAGAGAGAGAGAGAGAGAGAGAGAATGAGGCAGAGGGAGAAGCAGGCTCCATGCACCGAGAGCCCGACGTGGGATTCGATCCCGGGTCTCCAGGATCGCGCCCTGGGCCAAAGGCAGGCGCTAAGCCGCTGCGCCACCCAGGGATCCCACATTCATGATTTTTTTTATGTCTTTGGTTAACAAGAGGCCATATACACAAAATAAAATGTGTTCAGAGGTATAGGGAATATGTCAGGTGTACAATTTTTTTTAAAGATTTATTTATGATACACACATAGAGAGAGAGAGAGAGAGAGAGGCAGAGACACAAGCAGAGGGAGAAGCAGGCTCCATGCTGGGAGCCCGACGTGGGACTCGATCCTGAGACTCCAGGATCGCGCCCCGGGCCAAAGGCAGGCACCAAACCACTGAGCCACCCAGGGATCCCCATCAGGGGTACAATTTATAAATGTTTTAACATTCATAACTAAACAGGCCAATAAAATTGTTTGAAATATGATTAGTGAGGCTGATATAAAAATATATATTTATTTTAAAAATTTATTGAGTATTAGGCATCAGACTTTTTTTGTCTGTGTTTCAATTTTTTTAATTTAAATTATAGTTGGTTTGGGACACCTGGGTGGCTCAGCAGTTGAGCATCTGCCTTTGGCTCAGGGCGTGATCCCTGACTCCGGGATCGAGTCCCACATTGGGCTTCCTGCATGGAACTGCTTCTCTCTCTGCCAGTGTCTCTGCCTCTCTCTGTGTCTCTCATGAATAAATAAATAAAATCTTTAAAAATAAATAAATAAATAAATAAATAAATAAATAAATAAATAAATAAATGATAATTGGTTAACGAATAGTGTAGTATTGGTTTCAGGAGTAAAATTTAGTAATTTATTGCTTACATATAATACCCAGTGCTCATCCCAATAAGTGCCAACCTTAATACCCATCACCCATATAGACCATTTGCCACCCCCTCACCTCCCTTGTAGCAACCCTGTTTGTCCTCTAGAGTTAAAAGTCTGTTTTATAGTTTGCTTCTGTTTTTTCCCCAGTATTCATCCGCTTCATATTTTAAAATCCACATGTGAGTGAAATCATATGATATTTTCTTTCTCTGATGAATTTAAGCACTTAGCATAACACACTCTAGCTCCATCCATGTTGTTACAATGGCAAGATTTCATTCATATTTATGGTTGAGTAACATTCCATTGTGTATCTATACCACTTTTATTTATCCTTTCACCACTTGATGAACATTTGGGCTCTTTCTATAATTTGGCTATTGTTGATAATGCTGTTACAAATCTCAGGGTGAATGTGCCTGTTTAATTGTATACTTTGGGTCAATATGTAGTAGTGCAATTGCTGGGTTTTAGGGTAGTTTTGTTTTTAACTTTTTGAGGAAACTCCATACTGTTTTTTCAGAGTAGCTGCACCAGTCTGCCTTCCCACCAATAGTGTAAGATAGTTCCCCTTTCTCCACATCCTCATCAACAATATCAGACACTTTCATATCATAGGGATAGAGCAGAAAAATCCATGTCCTGCTCCTTGTGGGTATTCTGATCAGGAAGGTGAATGTTGGTGACAAGAAGCCAGATGCAAGTTCAAGTTTCCTCCACTTATTAGCTGGGTAGACCTTATTCAAGTTCATAAACTATTTTATTTTAGTTTCCTTATCTAGAATATAGGTTATTTTGGAGATTAGGGTTGTTTTGAGATTAAATATATCAATATATGTAAATCACTTAGAACAAGGGATCCCTGGGTGGCTCAGTGGTTTAGCACATACCTTCTGCCCAGGGTGTGATCCTGGGAGTCCTGGGATCGAGTCTCACGTTGGGCTCCTGCGAGGGGCCTGCTTGTCCCTCTGCCCGTGTCTCTGCCTCTCTCTCTCTCTCTTTGTCTCTCATGAATGAATAAAAATCGTTGAGGAAAAAAAAATAACAATATCTAACACATTGTAATACCTATAAAAAGGTTGGGTACTACACATTATTAACCCTCTTTTCACTCCTCAAAGTGCTTCCATAAATTGCCCATATAATAAGGCCATAAACTGAACCTTCAAAATTCAACAATGTTGAAATGCATAATTCATATTTTGGCCACAATACTATTAAACTAGAGATTGATACAAAACAATTTAAAACAAATCTCTATAATTACCTACTGATTAGAGACTTTAAGTTGCTCCTCTTTAAAATATTCTTTCTTGGAACGCTTGGGTGGCTCAGCAGTTGAGCATCTGCCTTGGCTCAGGTCATGATCCTGACATCCAAGGATCTAGTCCCACATTGGATTCCTTGACGGGAATCTTCTCCCTCTGCCTATGTCTCTGTCTCTCATGAATAAATAAATAAATACATACATACATACAAAAATTATTTTGTATTTCCTAGGGATACCTGCAATGCTTAGCTTTAGGTCTCCATTCTTTGCCTTTCATAATTATCTTTTAATATTTTCATTATTTTAATATGTATCTATTTTCCCTGCCTTATATCACTGGTAATATTTCTGGCAATGTCTGTTATATGTTCCTTCACTCATACAATTTAAATGAGATATTGCATTTTAAATTCCTTGCAATCTTTCCATGGTTCTATTTCTCACTTAAACTGAACCAGTTGACTTTTCACCTAATTTTTATCTCCTTTATGAATATCTTTCTGTTTCATAGTCTGTGTATGCTTACATTTTATTTATGATATCTATCAATTTTTAAAGACTTATAAAAAGTAGACTAGACTCTCCTTATTGTACAGTATTTTTTATACCAAATACTGTTACATATATATTTGTGAGTGAATTTCCTACCAAAGCATCACTTGAAGTTGGAGGTTGGACACAAGGTATTAACTTCCATCAGAATGGCAGCATTCTTGTGTGATGGGTTAAGATTGGAAGCAGGACCCTGCCATAGACAAAATCACCTTTATCTAATTGGCTCTGGTAATAGTAAATGCTTTATTTTTATTCAGACTATTATGGAATTATCTGCATTCTATTGTAATTGGTGGATGTAGAGTACTCTGATAATTAAACAGGCCAAGGGGTTTCCAGGTCCTCCATTATAGCTAGAGTGACTTGCAATCTGGGATCCCTAACAGTGCTAGAAGCTGAACTGCTCCATGAATACCCTGCAATACAATAAATGCTTTCTACAACAATGTTATCAAAAATTAATTTCTCTAGTGTCAGGATAAAATTCAAAGGTTAAATTGGGGCAAAAAGCTAAGGCCTGGGTGGATTTTTTTCCTCTCTTTTTGTGAGAAATATTCCTCTGCTTTATGTTTGGAATCAAGAGTTGAATATTTGAAAAAAATTATAATTTGGACAACTTCAATGAAGTTGTATTAGCTATTGAATGTTGTTTCTGCACCACACACTCTTCTAATTATTATATAGTAATATTTATTACCCACAATTTGCAGGTAGAGAAATTGAGATAAAATATGTAAATTAACTCCTGAGTTATACTGAATATTAAATATCAGAGGTGGTACCTTAATGCATGCCACCTAGTTCAGGTTCTATGTTCTTAACTTACTTCAATAGAAGGCTCATATGAATTATATTCACTTGGTCTTATGAGGAAATAGCCCAAGAAAATTCACCATAATCAGTCAATAAGAAACACAGCTTGAGATCCCCCATTTCCCTTCAGGGATATGTTTGTTTTTTCCTCATGTCCTATAACTTGTTGGAAGTATATTCTAGACTCTAGGATAGTTACACTGTTGACCAAGTAATGACTACTGTGACTTACAAAAAACAGTTGGTCACTTGTCAATTCTAAAATATTTACCGTATTTGATATATACATACAAAAAACTTACAGTATCAAGTTTGACTATTATTTTAAGCACTTTGACATTTGAAAATGAGAGAACCTCTTTTAAAGATGTTCTTTGTGGGTCGCCTGGATGTCTCAGTGGTTGAGCATCTGCCTTCTGCTCCAGTCATCCAAGGTCCTGGGATCGACTCCCACATCAGGCTCCCCACAGGGAGCCTATTTTTCCCTCTGTCTGTGTCTCTGCCTCTCTCTGTGTGTGTCTTTCATGAATAAATAAATAAAATCTTTTTTTTAAAGATGTTCTTTGTGACCCTCCATTTTATCATAAAGTATAATAATGATTCTAGTATATGTTGAGGATCTATTTTTATAAAATTTATTACACCAATAAAATCATATAACAATTTGTGCATGTATGGCTTTGAGTTATGGCAATCTTGCAATTACTTCCTCATAAAATATACTGTGAAATATTGGGACTTAGTCAAGATAAAAAGCTTCTGCACAGCAAAGGAAAGGATCAACGAAACAAAAAGACAACCTACAAAATGGGAGAAGATATTTGCAAATGACATACCAGCAAAAGTATCCAAGATCTATAAAGAACTTATCAAACTCAACACCCAAAGAACAAACAATCCAGTCAAGAAATGGGTAGAAGACATGAACAGATATTTCTCCAAAGAAGACATACTCATGGCCAACAAACTCATGAAAAAGTCTTCCACATCACTTGTTATCAGGGAAATACAAATAAAAAACCACAATGAGATACCACATACCACTTTACACAAGTGAGAATAGCTAAAATGAACAAGACAGCTAAAATGAACAAGACACCAACAACTGTTGGTGAGGATGTGGAGAAAGGGAACCCTCTTGCACTGTTGGTGGTAATACAAGTTGGTGCAGCCACTCTGGAAAAAAATGTGGAGGTTCCTCAAGAAGTTAAAAATAAAGCTACCCTATGATCCAACAATTGCACTATTGGGTATTTACCCCAAAGATGCAGATGTGGTGAAACTACAGGACACCTGCACCCCAATGTTCATAGCAGCAATGTCCACAATAGTCAAACTGTGGAAAAAGACCAGATGTCCTTCGACAGATGAATGGATAAAGAAGATGTGACGTATATATATATATACAATGGAATATTACTCAGCATAATAAAGGATGAATACCCACCAGTTGCTTCAACATGGATGGAACTAGAGGGTATCATGCTGAGGGAAATAAGTCAGTTGGAGAAGTACAATCATCATATGGTTTCACTCATATGGGGAATATAAGAAATAGTGAAAGGGACTATAAGTGAAAGAAGGAAAACTGACTAAGGAAAAATTAGAGATGAAGTCAAACCATGAGAGGTTCCTAATGCTGTGAAACAAACAAAGTTTGCAGAAGAGAAGGTGAGTGGGGGATTGGGTAACTGGGTGATGGGCACTAAGGAGGGCACTTGATGGGATAAGCATGGGATGTTATACTGTATGTTGGCAGATTGAATTTATATAAATTATTTTTAAAAGGAAGATAAGATATATTGTGAAAAATTTCATATTTGGAGCTATTTTGCTAATCTTATATCAAAAACTTAAATAAAGCTAAATATACATTTCATCGGGGATTATGCATAACCATTTTTTTCCTGTAATACATAGATAGACTACATTGAGAATATATCAAGAATATGTTTTCTAAATATATCTTTATTTCATTGATTAACAAAGGATATTTCTGGTATATTTTATGATTGATGGAAAAGCTAATAAGTATCATAAACTGAAAATATTTAAAAATCTACATTTCAGTCATATCGTATATGTTATTTTCCCCAATCTTCAGCATTTCTTTCTATGTAATTTTTAATAGTGTTTGCTGATATGGGAATCCATTTCTATGTGACCAAATTGTTTACTATGTATTATATAAGCCATTTTTGTCAGCAAATAAGAGTGTTTCTCCTTTGGTATATGTCTTTTTAGCTATAAATATTATGGAAAAATATCTACAGAGAGCTTTAGACACACCATTATGTTTAGTGACATTTTACAAATACTGCATGGCCATTAGATTAAAAAAAAATAGTTGTGGTAAAATACACATAAAATTACCATCTTAACAATTTTAAATGTACAGCTCAGTAGTCTTAAATACATTTGTATTGTTGTGCAATCAATATCCAGATCTTTATTCATTTACATTACTGAAATTCTATATTCATTAAATTATAACTCCCATTTTCCACTCACCCCCTAGCACCTGTCGACCACCATTCTGTTTTCTGTCTCAATGAATTTGTCTACTCCAGTCACTTCATACAGCGTTTGCATTTTTGTGATTGATTGGCTATTGTAGCATGTGTCAGAATTCCCTTCCTTTTCAAAGTTGGATAATATTCCATGTATATACCAATTCTATGTATCCATTCATCTATCAATGGACCCTTGAATTACTTCCACTTTTTGGCTATTGTTAATGATGCTGCCATAAAAATGTGTATAAAAGTGTTTCTTTGAGATCCTGCATTCAATTCTTTTGGATATATACATAGGGCTAGACTATATTAATTATATTTTTAATTATTTGAGTTGGACCCACCATACTGTTTTCTATGGTGGCTGTGCCATTTTGCATTTCCACCAACATTGCACAGGAATTTCATATTTCCATATTTTTGCCAACACTTGTTATTTTCTATTTGTTTGCCTGTTATTTTTTTATATCGTTGTGAGGTGGTATTTCATTGTGGTTTTGATCTTCATTTCATGAAAAATTAAATGTTCAGTTTAAAAAAAGTTGTACAGGGATCCCTGGGTGGCGCAGCGGTTTGGCGCCTGCCTTTGGCCCAGGGCGCGATCCTGGAGATCCGGGATCGAATCCCACGTCGGCCTCCCGGTGCATGGAGCCTGCTTCTCCCTCTGCCTGTGTCTCTGCCTCTCTCTCTCTCACTGTGTGCCTATCATGAATAAATAAAAATTAAAAAATAAATAAATAAAATAAAAAAATAAAAAAAGTTGTACAGACCTGTTATTTTTTCCCCAGAGCTTAATTTTAAAATATTTTGCTAGTTATGATAGTTAAAATATCTCAAAAAACAAAATACCTGTAGAGCAATGAATTTTGTTAGTATTAGGTTTATAGCCATTTTATCAAATGGCTTTATTGATAATCTTAAAATTTGGCTTTGCTCTGTATATATAATCTTACTCTAGAATCACCATTTTTACCTAAGTATTTTAGGTGGCAATGAATCATATCACAAGAAGCGGTAGTGTATTACCATATTCTTTCCTGTTAGAATCACAGTATTGATATTATCTTCACTTGTGGCTTCTGTGTAGGAACATTTTTAAATTACTTGTTGATCTTTCCAAGCTAAACTCAAACAATATAGTTCATCAATCTACTTAATTGTTTACTTGTTTTTGAGAACTGCTCCCTGCGTTTTAACCTTTCAAAGATGAGGACAGTTTTTTTAAAAGTCCATGGTGTTAGAATATTTAGGAGAAGAAATGTCAATGTCTTTAAGACAAAATAAAACCTCTCAAGTCCAAGGAACTTTTTTTTGTTTTTTCTTCAGCTTTGAATTCCCGCTATTTAGCTACTTTGAAACTTCATGTCTTTTTTCCTTTTTGGAATGTTTCTTAGGCTTACCATGAATCAGGTATAGTAAAATGGGTCCACCTTCCAAGTGACAGAAATCCCATGCAGTGGAGAAATGTAGGAATGATAGAGTCTGCTCCAAAATGTAGATAAAATTATTCTTTGGCAGAGCTTTCCTTTATTTAATTTGATTTTTAAAAAAAATATTTGACATGAGAGCAACACAATCTCATAAGAATAGTGAATCTAGGGGTATGGGCAAAGGGCCCATGTTGTCTATTTTGAGCCTCAGTCCTATACATTTAACAGAGTTAGGAAAAGTCTTTCTGATTTATACTTAATTTAGCTCATTAGTTCTCAGAGTGTGATTCCAGAATATCACCATAACTGGCAACTGAAAATTCTCAGGCCCACTCCACCTTAGAAGTCGGGTACCATGATCTGAATTCTTATAAGACCTCTGGGTGAACTTGTTGCATGCTAATGATTAAGAACCAGTGGAGGGTCTAAGTCACCAGGACTAAGCACAACATGGGGTCTTAGGTTATATGATTAGAGAATAAGTAGAGTGATTTGTTTTCCTGAATTGTTGCTGTTAAAGAAATAATTTATCTGCCAGTCTGTGGCAGTAGTTATTAGTTTGAAATCAAGGTTGTTTTTGGAGGTTCAACATTACGACCAAATTTTGGTCCTTTTTAGATGTAATCTATCCTCATTACTTGAAAATTCCATATTTGTGACTTTGCCTCCTTATTTATTACTCCCAAATCAATTTTGTGAACAGTAACATATATGCAGAATGGTGAAGATTTGAGTTGACCAACATGCTCATTCCCAGCTGAGATCAAACATGGGGATGCTTTGCCTTCTTGTTTCAGCTCTCATACAGTAAAGAAGTGTCATTTCAGTCCAAAAGGGTCATGCTTCTTTGGATTTTGTAGTTCTTTTGCATTTTGTTCTTGCCTAAATGCCCCCTAAGCATAATGCTAAAAAGAGCTATATTTTGTACCTAAGCACAGATGGGAAGAAAAAAATGTACTTTATGGAGAAAATACATGTGTTAGATGAGCTTTATTCAGGCATAAATTTTAGTGCTGTTCACTGTGAGTCCAATGTTAATGAATCAACAACATATATTAAATAAGATGTCTTTAAACAGAAACATTCATAAAACAAGATTATATATTTATTGGTTGCTGAAAATATTATGACCAGAGCTGCACGGAAACCTAAACCTATATTTTCACTTGTGTAGTGGTTCAGCGTTCACTAATTCATTGTTTACATCTTCATAGAACATAAATACCATGAATAGTAAAAGTCAACAGTATATGATTTCACTTTCTCTCAGTTCTCTACTACCTTGCAAAAATAACAATTCCATTTAATGCTGTCTTAATAGTGTTTTGTTTTCCATTGACCTAATCTTGTATGTCCTAACTCATCTTAAGACTGATTTAATGTCTTTCAAGTCCTTCCAGGACAATACTAAATAGCTTGTTCAAATCTTTTTTCTTTTCCCTCTAGTGATTGTATAATTCGGGACTAGTTTCATATTCAAGAAATATTTGACTCCAAAAGCATTCAAACATACCTTTATTTTTAACAAAAATGAACATATTCTAAGTCTGATTTTTGAGGCATGTGGAACAGGTGCAATCTACTCTATTAAAATATGCTTTAATTATACTAGAAAATTTAAAGCCCAAAATACCAAGGATATAGATTGTTGAAAAATAGGTTCTGTGAAATTATGTAAGCATAAGACAGGTTTTCACCTTCCTGGGTTTCAGATGCAGACCTCTGACCACTTCCTGAGTATTTTTATACTTGTGGACCTATATTGTTTATTTTTATTCGGTAATATAAAGTAGTATAAAGCAGAGTTTGTTATAAGACTCTATCCAAGCTACATGCTTGAAATATTTTTCCCTATTAACTATTAATATATAAATGTATTTTAGTTAATTCTTGGAGAGTTTTTTGAGTTTAAGTTTTATGTATCTTTTATCAGGCTAAGATGAATGTAGGGCAACAGAACTAAAATAGCTAAAATGTTGATTCACTTGAAATTATACATTATGAATTAACAGAAGCAAACTGCCAAAATAATAGACAGTTTCCACCATTTCTTTGTATATCTGTAATATAGGAAAAACTTTTGTTTGTTAATCATTTAGCTTTATGATGATCAAGTTTTATATAAGATGTGCAAAGAAGAGTCAGCTATTGCCAACTTTTTTCCTTCTCAAAGTGTCATAAGGACAGGAAGGCAGGTTATATAGCCAATTTGTGAAATCCGTGGTATTTTCATTTCAGTTTATTTAAGCATAAATTCCTTTGTGAACCATAAGGTAAAATATCTTTAATAGCAAAATGAAGACATTTTATGATTTCTGCCATTTGTAAATGATTCATAGACATTCTATGTATTCTATGACAATTTTAAATTTTAATTTTAGAATATCCTTTGGCTTTTCATAATTTTATAAGTAAAATAATAGGTTACCTAATTTATTTATAATAGGTTATTAGAATATTTGCTACAATTGTAACAAGAAAGATTATTAAGAGCAGCTTATGCCACACGGCAATGTTAAAATTGTAAAATTTATGGATATGGCAGCTTATTATTGTTACATCAGCATTAAAAGCAACTCTTTTACTTCCTGATTCAGACTAAAAGTAAAATCTCATAGTGTATCAGTGAGAACAATACAGAGAGGGCATTTAAATATTTTTATTCTAATATGTGTTTAATCAATTAATTTTATTTCTGTTTCAAAAAGCTCTATTTGGTCTCAAAAAATTGGATTCATAGTCTGAGGTCCAAAGATCTGATTTTAATATCATATATTGAATTTGATTCATAAGTGTCCTTTAGCTTCAGATAATAAGTTTGAACCACATGGTAATAGTATTCTCTTTGCTACTGCATGATCAGAAATAAATGGTCAAAGGCAAGCTAGAGGAAGGGAGAGGCTTTCTAGAAAATTTATTCTCATATCTACATGAGAACTATAGTGAAAGAGAACTCCTTGGCTTCCTCTGGATCATTGCTGCATTTTATGGAATAATTTGAATGGCTGCATCTATGTTGCCACCATCTTAGGGAAAAAAGCCAATGCTGAGACTGGAACAGGGAATAGGAAAAATGTGCTCTTAATGAAATTTTGAGACAATAAATCCATCAATGCTGCACACTGCCCAAACTATAAACATTGTAAATACTAGGCTCCTTATTGTTTAGACATGGATGTAGGAGTCTCTAAAAGTTATCAAAATCATCCCAGTACTTTTTAAAATCAAAATATTGGTCTCCAATGACAAAGATATGTTACTTATTTCAGTATAATCATGTTTTATAAAGATCTAGTCTTCTGAAAGACATTGTGCATTATATTTTTTCTATGAGTTTCATTTAAAGTAATCAACAAATTTCCCACCCCAAAGTGTAATAGTGCTTTCCAAGAGACATATTTTTCTTTTTACTTCCACCACCATGTAGTAGTTAGATATTGACTTGTCTGCTTAAAACTCCTAACACACTCATCCAATTCTCTTGTGCAGTAACACTTTTCTCTAAATATGTGGTTCAAATAGAAACTACATTTTAAAAATATATTTCCCTCTTCACAGCTTATTGCTCTTGGGATTTATACCCAGTGCAATAAATATGCGACTAGACTATGAATTTTGGACTTAAGATGGAATAGAGCATGTTTGAGCCTATCTTTGATGGTAAATATTTTTGTTGTGAGATATGGGAACTGCTGAGTGGAACACTTTTTCCAATAATGAAGCCAGTAGTCAGAGAGAAGCAGAGGCAAGGGGAGGAGAGAGTTGTAGTGTTATTTAATGAAAACCCCTTCCTGCCAACACTAGTCAAAAAGTATAATAGATATGAGTGTAATTTTCCACAAGAAAATCCTTTTCCCATATCTACACCTTTCTTACTCTCTATACCACATTTCCTAGTAGACATAAATATTTAGTGTTCTTGGTATTCAAAGCGTATTTAATTTAATATCTCTGACTTACCCTCTGTCTCTCTCCCTGTTCTGTGTCTTGATTCTCAAGAAACTCTGGGCAACCTTGTGGGGTGGGCACCGGGGCTGAGGACCAAGAAGTGTAGACGTAGCAGTAGCAATATTAAGCACAAGATTAGGGAAAGAGGAAGAAACTAAAAGCATCCTCTATTCTTACTAAGTTTCTAGCTTAAAGAAGACCTATGCTGGGGAGGGAAGAAAGAAGGTTCAGCTACAAAAAGCAATTTTATTACCAAAAGGAATATTTTCCTGGAATGAAAATGCCTTTAAGACTTATAGTCCCAGAATAACCAGAAAGTGTCATGAAACCGTCTAAGATTTCTCCCAGAGATTAGAGAAAAGTGACATAGTAGATTTCCAGGAAGTAGTGAGAAAAAAAAATATGTTTGCATACTAATGAGTTATGTTTGTTCAATGTAATAGTTATGGTTTTGGTGGCCCCAGAATTAAAAGCAACAGGCATACAGCATGGAATAAGATACATAAATAATTAGCTATACTGACCACACTTATGAAACAGTAGGACTACTGTAAAAACCTAATATGGAACAAGTAAGTTGCAAATAAGGATACTTACATTTGTATTAACAAACAGAATAAAGTGTTTAAGTGACATGCCAGAAAAGATTATTTTAAAAAGTCCAGTTTTGATAATGATGACAGGGAAATGTTTTTTAAGTTATTTTATGTGAGCAATAACTTTAGCTTAAATGTATCACACACATACACACACACCCCCCCCCCCCATTCCTGGACCATATGAAAAATAAACTAATAACATACTTTCATTTATTCCACATACCCTCCATTTCTCCTATATTTAGGGCCTAGGGGTATATATTGAATATATACGCAATAACCACACCCTCAAGGGGAGTATTTCCTAACTTGGGGAGACAGTTAACTAAAAAGGTGAACATGACGCACTTTGGCTGTATTCTCTAAGGGAGGAAGATTATACTAGGGCAAGTGGGCAAAAGTGGGTGAGGAAGACTGAAGGGGAGTTACTAGATCAAAATTATGCCTAGCGAACACTTGGAGGATATTTAGGAGTGAGTGAATTCAGAACTGAGGAAAAGAGAAATAAGCAGTGAGAGTCACATTGTAAAAGCCCAGCAAGCTGGGAAAGAATAGGTGGTAGTGAAGGGGGAAGAGAAAATAATTAGACAAGAGAAGTGAGCAGGGGCCAAACCATAGCAGGTTTTGCCATGCATGTAGAGGAGTTTGTATTATAAGAGCAATGTGGTCAACAGAACAGTTTCAGTCATGGAAGTGGCACTATATTGTTTGCTTTCTAGAAAGAGCATTGCACGTTTACATTTCTAGAGGCAACATGGAGGTGGCCAAAATCAAAATAACAGAAATGCTGAAAGCAAGGCAAACAAAAGCCAAGCTTTAATGCATCACTGAGACAATGAGAAAGGAATAAATCCGCAAATATAAAAAATTAAACTTGAAAAATGAAGTCCTTATTTAACTCCAAATATTTTTGTGAGAAGATGGAGACCAACTTTTTCCTCTTTGCAATAGAGCTTATGACAAATTGACAATAATAATAATAATAATAATAATAATAATAATAATAATAAAAGACATCTTCATAAAGATCAGGACTTAAAGAACAAAGGCAAACTAAAAATTATCCTGCACTCCAGAAGTGACAGCAAGGAAATCTGCCTTTCTCATTTGGGGCTTTGGGTACAGGGAACAAAATGATGTAATTAAATGCATCAGTTAGTTAGCATAAGAAGTTACATTATGAATTAGTGGCAATCTTTAGAAAATGTAATATGTCATATGTAACATAATTAACAAGGATATCACCTAATGTCAAAAAAATGATAGGAGGAGAATTTAAAGTGGTCTCAGGTTAGTGAAAAACTTAACATTTGGTAGAAACAAATGCAAATTACCTCCTGAAGAATATTAAGAAAATTTGGATTATAGGTTGGCTGTAAATTTTATCATTTTTTTTTTGCCTTACTATTCTCATTTAGTTCTATACTGTTCTATTTTGTATCTTATTGGTGCCTGTATTTTATAATTGTGTCTAATGTTTCAATGTGGTGATCTGTGAAGACACATATCTGAAGTGAAAGAGGATCCAAAGCTAGACCCATGGGCATTTCTGATAATGTTGGTGATGAAGAATTACAAACTTCTAAATCATGCACCAGTGCGGAGAGACATACAAAACCTGTCCTTAAGATGAAAGCTTTATAACAGTGCATTACATAGGTTGATATCCAACTTCACATATTTCTTTGTGTAATCTGTGGCAAGTCAAAATGCAACAATATTTTTAGAAAAATTAAATACCCTCTTTTATAAATCACAGTCATTTGACAAATGATGGTACTGATTATTTTATATGGTTTTTAGAATATAAAAATTAAATTTTTCTCAATAAGTTTATCCTGTAAAAAGAAACCAGGTTATATATTAGAGAATATTATCCAGAAAAGGATAAGTCACACACTTGGTAAAAATCTCCTAATGCCAGCACATAAATAGTGAGCAATATAGTGAGGAAATAGCTAAGACAATATGCTGAAAATTTGAAAAGTTATCACTCTCCAGGAGTATGATCACCAGTGTATAGATAGTGAGGAAATAGCTAAGACAATATGCTGAAATTTTGAAATAGCTAATAGGAAATAGCTAAGACAATATGCTGAAAATTTGAAAAGTTATCACTCTCCAGGAGTATGATCACCAGTGTATAGATCACATGTCTCGGGATGTTGAAAAGGTTTTGTGTAATAAATTGAAAAAGCAAGACCTTCAGTGTCCAGGTTGATGAGTCAAAGGATTTCACTACCATAGAATGGCATTTGTAGTATTTATAAATAATGGTGAAATTCACAGTAGCTTTTTCTGTGCAAAGAGTGGCCTGAAACAAAGGACTAGATATATTTAATGTTCTATCTACATATCTTGAACAGAAATTCTGTCTTGGAGGAATTGCATTGGTATATACACTGAAGAGCCTCATCAAGTATTGCCTCCTTGATTTCATGTCTTTTGTAAAGCCAGAGTCCAACCATTGTCATAAAATAATTCTTTGTTCACAGAAAGTTTCTGATGTTAAAAAGAAAAAAAGAAAAGAACTTCATGGAAATGAAATGATAAGTTTAGAATGATGCCAGACATAATGGTCAATTTTATGAAACCAAAAGACTAACTCCCCAAGAATCTTAAAAAAAAAAAAAAAAACTGTATAAAATCCCAGGCAACAGGCATAAACACACATTTTTGCTATACAAAGGAATCTAGTGGTATAATGGAGAAAGAGTTCCCAACAGGATGTATGGGCTGAAATGGAAATTATAGGAGCACTTTCAAGAAAATTGTAGTCCAGATTTGGCTGAGTTCTTTGAAAATGAAAAAAGGCTGCAAAAAACATCTAATTGGCAGACATTTTTTTATCACATGATACAGTCTAAGTCCTGGAGGCTTCTTTCTTTCTTTCTTTCTTTCTTTCTTTCTTTCTTTCTTTCTTTCTTTCTTTCCTTCCTTCCTTCCTTCCTTCCTTCCTTTCTTTCTTTCTTTCTTTCTTTCTTTCTTTCTTTCTTTCTTTCTTCTTTCTTTTTCTTTCTTTTTTCTTCAGATGATAAGTTTTTTGTATTTGAAATCATAGAAATCATTTGTATTTTAAAAATCATGTTACAAAGGAAATCTTGAAATATTTCATCTACTGCTTGGGTTTGGAGTGAGGAAGGATGGATATAAGCAAGACCTAAGTTTATTAAAAAACGTCTGGAGAACTTCAGAACATTGGACAGTTTTCCTCCCTATCAACTCACATATATAACATAACGATAGACTCTTACCCTGTCATTTCTGTTCACCCTGAGAACTTGACTTTAAAAGAAGAGGGCATATTTATAATCTGTGTCTGATCATACATTCAAAAATTAAGTTATTAATCTGCCTCTAGAAAAGTTCCGTATTTCTCTGAAAGAATACCCTCCAGTCAAATGAAAGCACTGATCATTTTGATACAGTTTTTAACTTCTAGCATCTGTATGCAAACTTGTGCTTATTTAGTAGTCACTGAATTTAAGAACAGAAATTGTCCCATTTCAGTTAAAAATGAAAATCAAGTGTGTTTATTGTAAGTTTGTATAAATGTGCAGCAAAAAAACAAGCTCACATTTCATACATCATAAATTTCATTCTTTATATTTGATTTCAAAATAACTTTTATGTGTATATAACATTATGTGAAAGATCATGTAACTAACATATGTGCATAATAGTTTTATAACTCATATATTGAATCTGATCATATCATGTAGAAAATTGCTTTTCAGACTCTTGTATTATATTTTATGCTATAATTCTAATCAGATGGTTTCAGTTTATGGTTTTAGTAGTTTTACCATTCAACCTTATCAACCCATTTCATGTTGTAATATCATCAAATAATATCAGATTAGAATAATTATTTAAATATCTGTGTTATGAGTTCTACAAAAATGGAAAAGGAAAAAAGAAATTAATGTCAAGAAAAGTACACTAGGAAGGGAGGGGGCAAGATAGCAGAAGAGTAGAGTCCCCAAGTCACCTGTCCCCACCAAATTACCTAGATAACCTTCAAATCATCCTGAAAACCTATGAATTCGGCCTGAGATTTAAAGAGAGAACAGCTGGAATGCTACAGTGAGGAGAGTTTGCATTTCTATCAAGGTAGGAAGAGGGGAACAAAAATAAAGAAATAAAACAGCATCCAAGGGGGAGGGGCCCCGTGAGGAACCAGGCTAAGGCCGCGCTGGGAGTGACCCCGGGACAGGTGACCCCGCCCCGGAGAATCAGGAGCTTCACCAATCTTCCCAGACGGAAAGGCTCTGGCTTGGCAGGGAGCTCTGGCAGGACCGCAGGAGGGGCAGGGATGCCCTCAGGCTCCCAGGGGCACTAACAGAGGGGGTGGCCCCGGGGGAGAGCGCACCACACCCTGCAGCCGAGCTCCCTAAATGGCTGCAGCCCATGCCCGGGGTCCAGGAGCAGCTCAGAGGCGGCTCCAGGCGGAGGGGGCTGCGCGGCCCTGAGAGCACGATTCCAGCGGTACAGGCCCCGGAGCCCAGGGCGCTGAGGGACGCAGCCCAGGATCCAGCGCTCCCCCTGGGACAGGCAGAGGCCGGGAGGACACAGGACAGCAAGAACGCTCCTGCTTCTGGGTGCCCCGAGCTGTGCAGGTCAGTACCCCCCACCCCCGGGAGCACCCAGGCCCCTGCAGACTGGGAGCTGTGGTAGTTACTGCGGGAGCTGACTCAAGGGCTGGAGAGCTGGCCGCTACCACTGTGGTTGTTCCTACTGGGGCCTCACAGGATAAAAAACCCACACTGAGCCTCACAGTGGCCACACAGGATAAACAGGAAAAACAACTCCCACTGAGTCCTGCACCAGGCAAGGGGCTGAGCAGCTCCCCCAGGTGCTCACACCTGAGAATCAGCACAGTAAGCCCCTCCCCCAGAAGACCAGCTAGAAGGACAGGGGAAAAGCAAGCTATTGACCAAGCAGCACTGGAAAGTTCCAGGGGAAGTCGAGGGATTTACAGTATATAGAATCAGAGGATACTCCCCCTTGTTTCTTGTTTTCTGTTTGTTCGGCCTCCCCATTTTTTTTCTTTTTCTTTTTTCTTTCTTTTTTTTTTTTTTTTTTCTCTTTTTCTCCTTTTCCCAATACAACTTGTTTTTGGTCACTCTGCACTGAACAAAATGACTAGAAGGAAAAACTCACCTCAAAAGAAAGAATCAGAAACAGTCCTCTCTCCCACAGAGTTACAAAATTTGGATTACATTTCAATGTCAGAAAGCCAATTCAAAAGCACAATTATAAAGCTACTGGTGGCTCTAGAAAAAAGCATAAAGGATTCAAGAGATTTCATGACTGCAGAATTTAGATCTAATCAAGCAGAAATTAAAAATCAGTTAAATGAGATGCAATCCAAACTAGAGGTCCTAATGACGAGGGTTAACGAGGTGGAAGAATAAGTGAGTGACCTAGAAGACAAGTTGATGGCAAGGAGGGAAACTGAGGAAAAAGAGAAAAACAATTAAAAGATCATGAGGATAGGTTAAGGGAAATAAATGAAAGCCTCAGAAGGAAAAATCTATGTTTAATTGGGGTTCCAGAGGGTGCTGAAAGGGACAGAGGAACAGAAAGTTCCAAGACAGGCAGGAACTGAAAGAATATGTGACCACCAAGGCAGCTCTACAAGAAATACTAAGGAGGATTCTGTAATAGAAAGAGGAAGTCCAAGGGAACAATCCACAAAAACAGGGACTGAATAGATATCATGATGACACAAAATTCATATCTTTCAATAGTAATTCTGAACGTGAATGGGCTTAATGACCCCATCAAAAGGCGCAGGGTTTCAGACTGAATATAAAAAAGCAAGACCCATCTATTTTCTGTCTACATGAGACTAATTTTAGACATAAGGACACCTATAGCCTGAAAATAAAAAGTTGGAGTACAATTAACCATTCAAATGGTCCTCAAAAGAAAGGAGGGGTAGCCATCTTTATATCAGATAAACTAAAATTTACCTCAAAGACTGTAGTAAGAGAGGAAGAGGGACACTATATCATACTTAAAGGATCTATCCAACAAAAGGACCTAACAATCATCAATTTTATGCCTCAAATGTGGGAGCTGCCAAGTATATCAATCGATTAATAGCCAAAGTTAAGACATACCTAGATAATAATACACCTATACTTGGTGACTTGAATGTAGTGCTTCCTACAATCGACAGAACTTTTAAGCACAACATCTCCAAAGAAACAAGAGCTTTAAATGATACACTGAACCAAATGGATTTCACAGATATTTACAGAACTTTACATCCAAATGCAACTGGATACACATTCTTCTCAAGTGCACATGGAACTTTCTCCAGAATAGACCACATACTGGGTCACAAATCAGGTCTTAACTGATACCAAAATATTGGGATTGTCCCCTGCATATTTTCAGACCACAATGCTTTGAAATTAGAGTGAAATCACAAGAATAAGTTTGGAAGGATTTCAGACAGGTGGAGGTTAAGGACCATCCTGCTAAAAGATGAAAGGGTCAACCAGGAAATTAGAGAAAAATTAAAAGATTAATGGAAACTAAAGAGAATGAAGATACAACTGTTCAAAATCTTTGGGATACAGCAAAAGCAGTCCTGAGGGGGAAATACATGCAATACAAGCATCCATCCAAAAACTGGAAAGAACTCAAATACAAAAGCTAACCTTACATCTAAAGGAGCTGGAGAAAAAACAGCAAATAGATCCTACACCCAGCAGAAGAGAGTTAATAAAGATTTGAGAAGAACTCAATGAAATAGACACCAGAAGAACTGTGGAACAGATCAACAAAACCAGGAGTTGGTTCTTCAAAAGAATTAATAAGACAGATAAACCATTAGCCAGCGTTATTAAAAAGAAGAGAGAGAAGACTCTAATAAAATCATGAATGAGAAAGGAGAGATCACCACCAACACCAAGGAAATACAAACAATTTTAAAAACATATTATGAGCAGCTATACACAAGTCAATTAGGCAATCCAGAAGAAATGGACGCATTTCTGGAAAACCACAAACTACCAAAACTGGAACAGGAAGAAATAGAAAACCTGAACTGGCCAATAACCAGGGAGGAAATTGAATCAGTCATCAAAAACTTCCCAAGACACAAAAGTCCAGGGCCAGATGGCTTCCCAGGAAAATTCTATCAAACATTTAAAGAAGAAACCATACCTATTCTACTAAAGCTGTTCAGAAAGATATAAAGAATAAAGAGATAAATAAATAAATAAATAATAACAAAAAATAATAATAAATAAATAAAATTGAAAAAAAGGAAATATAGAAAGATATGGAATACTTCCAAACTCGTTCTGAGGCCAGTATCACCTTAATTCCAAAACCAGAGAAAGACCGCACCAAAAAAGAGAATTATAGACCAACATCCCTGATGAATATGGTTGCTAAAATTCTCAAAAAGATACTAGCCAATAGGATCCAACAATACGTTAAGAAGATTATTCACCATGACCCAGTGGGATTTATCTCCGGGATGCAAGGCTGGTTCAACACTCATAAAGCAATCAATGTGATTGATCATACCAATGGTATATTACTCAGAGTGTAGGGATAGAAGGAACATTCCTCAGCATCTTAAAAGCCGTCTATGAAAAGCCCACAGCAAATATCATTCTCAATGGGGAAACACTAGAGCCTTTCCCCTAAGATCAGGAACAAGACAGGGATGTCCATTCTCACTACTGCTATTCAACATAGTACTAGAAGTCCTAGCCTCAGCAATCAGGCAACAAAAAGAAATAAAAGGCATTCAAATTGGCAAAGAAGAAGTCAAACTCTCCCTCTTCGCAGATGACATGATACTGTACCTAGGAAACCAAAAAGATTCCACCCCAAGATTGCTAGAACTCATACAGCAATTTGGCAGTGTGGCAGGATACAAAATCAATGCCTAGAAATCAGTGGCATTTCTATACACTAACAATGAAACTGAAGAAAGAGAAATTAAGGAGTCAATCTCATTTACAATTGCACCCCAAAGCATAAGATACCTAGGAATAAGCCTAACCAAAGAGGTAAAGGATCTATACCCTAACAACTACAGAACACTTCTAAAAGCAATTGAGGAAGACACAAAGAGATGGAAAAATATTCCATGCTCATGGATTGGAAGAATTAATATTGTGAAAATGTCAATGCTACCCAGGGCAATTTACACATTTAATGCAGTCCCTATCAAAATACCATGGACTTTCTTCAGAGAGTTGGAACAAATCATCTTAAGATTTGTGTGGAATCAGAAAGACCCCGAATAGCCAGGGAAATATTAAAAAATAAATCAAAAAAAAAAAAAAAGAAGAAAAAAAAAAGAAATCCATAGCTGGGGCTTCACAATCCCAGATTTCAGGTTGTACTACAAAGCTGTGGTCATCAAGACAGTGTGGTACTGGCACAAAAACAGGCACATAGATCAATGGAACAGAATAGAGAACCCAGAAGTGGACCCTCATCTTTATGGTCAACTAATATTCGACAAAGCAGGAAAGACTATCCACTGGAAAAAAAGACAGTCTCTTCAATAAATGGTGCTAGGAAAATTGGACATCCACATGCAGAAGAATGAAACAGGACCATTCTCTTAAATCATACACAAAGATAAACTCAAAATGGATGAAAGATCTAAATGTGAGACAAGATTCCATCAAAATCCTAGAGGAGAACACAAGCAACACCCTTTTTGAACTTGGCCACAGTAACTTCTTGCAAGATACATCCATCAAGGCAAGAGATAAAAAACAAAAATGACCTATTGGGACTTCACCAAGATAAGAAGCTTTTGCACAGCAAAAGAAACAGTCAACAAAACTCAAAGACAACCTACAGAATGGGAGAAGATATTTGCAAAAGACATTCAGATAAAAGCCTAGTATCCAAGATCTATAAAGAACTTATTAAACTCAACAGCAAAGAAACAAACAATCCAATCATGAAATGGGCAAAAGACATGAAGAGAAATCTCACAGAGGAAGACAGACAAGGCCAACAAGCACATGAGAAAATGCTCTGCATCACTGACCATCAGGGAAATACAAATCAAAACTACAATGAGATACCACCTCACACCAGTGAGAATCAGGAAAATTAACAAGACAGGAAACAACAAATGTTAGAGAGGATGTGGAGAAAGGGGAACCCTCTTGTACTGTTGGTGCGAATGCAGGCTGGTAGAGCCACTGTGGAAAATAGTATGGAGGTTCCTCAAAAAGTTGAAAATAGAGGTACCCTATGAACCAGCAATTGCACTACTATTTACCATAAAAATATGAATATAGTGATCCAAAGGGCCACCTGCCCCGTAATGTTTATAGCAACAATGTCTACAATAGCCAAACTGTGGAAAGAGACCAGATGTCCATCAAAAGATCAATGGATAAAGATGATGTTATATGGGTATATACTACATGTTCTCTGTCCTGTTGAAAAACAGCACACCAAATATGGAAGGAAATGCCTTCTGATTTATCTGGATTTAGTCATTCAACGATCCCAACTTTTTTTTTTAATATTTTATTTATTTATGAGAGACACACAGAGAGAGGCAGATACACAGGCAGAGGGAGAAGCAGGCTCCATGAAGGGAGCCCGACATGGGACTCGATCACAGGTCTCCAGGATCACACCTCGGGGTGAAGGCGGCACTAAACTGCAAAGCCACCAGGGCTGCCCTCAACCATTCTGTCTTAAAGAAACCTGGCAAAGGAGAAAATCTCTATGAAGTCCAGCCTTTGGTACCACAAAGAAGGAAGAGAGAATTATGGGTTGAGAGGCATTTTTGATAATGAGCACACTCAACTCTTTTGGCTCTTCAGTTTCCAAATATATCCTTCATATAATGTGAATTTCCACATAGGGAAGAAACAATCTTATGATTCTACCTAATAAAGTGGTATCCTGAGTACAAGTACAACGTCCTTTCTCTCACCAAAATGAGACCTACAGTCCCAATAGCAATGACTAGCTATATTAGCTATTAATCAAATTCAGTCATAGTTTCATAAAATATTCTATTATCTGAAGACTAAATTCTAAAATTAACCACTGATATATTATATATAAAAAAGAGGTAAAATGAATGAGAAAATAGAATTAATGTGCACTAAAAATTACATATATACCAAGCAAAGAGAAACTATAAACTAAGTATAGTCCATCATATTTCAGTAAGTGGTCATGACCATTGTTATGACCATTGTTATGTTCTTTCTTTTACAATGTTTACATATTCCTTTACTCTTAAGGAAAAAGTTCTCAGCTGGTAAGGATTTTAGTAGATGGGTGACCCATTCATCCAGAAATAAATGAGTCCTCAAGATTCTACCTTTTTTGTTTACTATATCCAAACTTCTAGACATAAAAGTACTCAGAGTTACCCACAGATATCCCCAAGGGCCCCATGTATATTTCTCTTTGCCCCATTATAAAACTGAAAATCTGTTTCATAACCATGACTAATTGGTCAAACCCAAACAATAACCTACTTTTTCCTCCAGCTTAATTGAGGAATAGATGATAAATAAAACTATACACATTTAAGTGTACAACATAGTGGTTTAATATACACAAACACTGTGAAATAATTAATGTCATCAATTCAAGTAACATATCCATCACTTCACATAGTAAATTCTTGCTTTTTTTCCTTTGGTAAGAATGCTTAAGATCTACTCCCAACAAATTTCAAGTACACAGCACAGTATTATTAACTATAGTTACCCTGCTTTACATTAGATCCTCAGAACTTATCTTAAAACTGAAAACTGTACCCTTCAACATGCATTACAGTGTAAAAATCACCTCCAGTAACTCCTTTTTTATGTGTTGGCTCAGAGTCCTAAAGAGCACAAAATGATGAAGTGAAAGTCTCATCTTCTAATTGACTAAAACTAGTGTTGTGTAGCTGGGGAGTGGCATTCCTCCATTAAGAAAGAAATAATTCCACACTAGTAGATCTTGAGGCTGTTGAGACAAGAAGCAAAAATTTCACAAATGGGTTACTAAATACAATAGTAGGAAAAGTCCCTCTCACTCCTTATTTCTGGTCACAAGAGATGGCAACAATTGGCCGTTGTCCTCTAATTGGCAGAATAACTGAATCTTTAGAAAGCCATTTAAGTTTTTAAACAATAATTTCTCAGTGATGTGAAACAAGTGGATTTTAGAAGCATGAGCCAATTGCTCACATCTTTTTCTGTGCAATGAATTCCTTAACAAGAATCAATGTTATGTGGCATATAATGATGGAGGATAAGGCATTATTACACGAGTTGACTGATGGTTATGCTGGTAGAAGCATTACTGGGAGGTAAGGTAAATCTATACCCAGAATGAGTGCACATCCCAGTAAGGAAGTATCCCTTCCCTTTTGAAGAAGAAGGACTATTAATAAACCTTCCTTCAAGAGTCTGGCTGGTATCTCTGGGGAGGTGTCATATCTGGGGCTTGGCATTGGGCTCAGTATTGGTATATTAGGCATTCAGCATTGAGAGGAGCATAGCTAGTCTTGGTAATAGAACTTCTCTTTGAACCTATTCCTGAGCCTCTCTATTCGTGACACTATAAATACTTTGTGACAGCCCCATTGATCAAGTACTACTGTGGTCTAAGAAAGAAGCTGATTAACATCCAAAAGTGTTGTTGCACACATCCAATTGTTGAGAACCTTCCCTGCAGTGTATATACTTTGGTAACTATTCATCTAAGACATAAATATCTTCAAATTCTGTGCCAATTCTGAAGGATCTATCCTCATACCTCTTCCACAGACTTCCAAGTTTCCAACCTCTTCCTTCCAAGGCCCTGTACATTCAGCCAAACCGTTAGCAACCACTTATGAGTCAGAGCATATTTGTACTTCTAAACAAACTGGCTAGTGAAAGTGGAAAACAAGTCGTGTCACTCAGAATTCCACCCGTTGGGAAGATTTTCCTTTATTACTTTGCTTCAGAATCACCTTTGAGCAGCATTTTAATGTTGCAGTCATTTAATTGTGGATGACCCATCTTTTAACCAGGCTCAATTTTTAATTCTTCAATTGGCTAATTGTAAAGATCATAAAGGCAGAGATAGTGCTGGTTGGAGTGAGACACTGTAGCAGGAATCAGGGACAAGGAAATTTGATTTACCTAATCTTAATTTGCTTATGCCTCCCACACATGCCTGATTTTAGTCTCTTACATATTACTTCCACTTGACAATAAATTATTTCTGTGCATGCCAAACTTTTGGCTCTTTGTCAGATGATATCCAGTTAATTATGGATATATCAGGCTGACAGATCACCTGATAATACCATGGCCAGATGTTCAGTCTCTTTCATGACTCTGTAGCAAACAGGAAGCTAGCTTTCCATTTTAAAACTCTGTAATTTTTATTTGATTTTTGTATACATTCTGATTCTTTTCTGAAAATATCCAAATAGTTCTCTATAATCTCTAATCTTAAGCATTTTAATTATGGTCACTCAAACTTTGTGTTGATTACTCAGGTTTAGGCATTTAGAATTTGAAGACCATGAAATATCAAAGTACAAATATTCCCAAACTATTAGATACATGTCCTTAGTTTTTTAAAATAGAAATGAATAGAATTTGTAGATTATGAAGTCATCTAGATAGAGATGGTAATTGAGGCCACTGATAGGAATGAGACCTGCTAGAAAAACAGTGTGTGGGATAAGAAGAAAAAATAGCCTAATATATAATTTTGAGAAACACTGGCATTTAATAGCTAGTAAGAAGAGACTTAAGAACAATAACCAAAGGAGAAAAGATCAGGAGAGAATAAAATTTCACCAAAATTTAGGAAAGAGAGTATTTTTTTGGAGGGGAACATATTCAATCAAAATGTTAGACCTGGAAAGAAGTCAATAGATCCTTTCTACCTTTTGGCGATACTCAACTCTAGTGGTAAAAGCATGGGCTTTAAAGCCTACCAGTTGAATTTAATTAAGTCTTGACTCCCTGACTAATATCATTAGATCTGTGTAAGCTTTCTGTGGTTCAGTGTACTCATTCATGAAAGGGAGCCAGTTAAAGTTCTTATCTTATAGAGCTACTGTAGATATTAAATTAAAACATGTAACTTAAACAGGCATTTCAAATAATGGTTGATACATGCAAGTGCTCAGTATCACGTTATGTTTGTTGTAATTGTTATCGTGATCGTTTTTGTTATCATCCATATTATCTTTATTTGGCAAAAGCAATACATTGTAGTGATATTGAGCAAGACACGGGCAATAGGTTGAAGAATGAATGAAAGGGTTAGTGGACATGAAATAGTAGCCCATGCTACTAAACACTTAATGGTGAGAAATGAAGTGGTAATTAAATTAAAGGAATGTGTTTCTGTGTGTGTTTAATTTTGGACAAACTTGAGTATATTTATTTTTTGAAGGGGAATATTCAGTGGGGGGAAGAATTGAAATTAGAGAAAAGAAGAATAATCTGTAATAAATGAGTTTATGCAAATCCAAATTATAGGTGAAGGAATTTGTTTACACAATTGAAAGGAAGCCTTTTTATTGAGGCTACCAGTGAGAAGCCAAGATTTTTGATTGTATGGATTATTAGTAGCAAATTGACATTACTGAACCAATTATTAGATATATACTAATTATTATACCAATCAATGTGTATGTCATTTAATATTTCATTTTCATATTTTATCAGTTATGGCTCATCAAGTCATTCATTTATCAAACATTTCCTGAGTACTTACTATGTGTCCAACATGGTGTTAGGAAATGGGGATTTAAAAACCGCAGTGACTACTGTCTGAATTTAAGGAGAGGACAACCTAGATTGAAAGAAGCATACAAAGAATAAACATTGAAATATCATGAGAGTGGTGAGAGAGAAAACCACAGGGTTGTAGACGCTTAGGATGAATTGGGTGCATAGGAAGTAGGTTGAAGGGCATGAAGAGAGAGCAATGTCCTTTGCTTGGTTTATAAATAAGGGAAATTCAATTTTAAAAAGAATAAAAGGTTTGACAAGAGACTGATTTTCCAGCAAATTTTGTGTATCCTTTGGCTAATTTTTGATCTTCACAATCTGCTACAGAGAAAAGTAGAAAATTACACAGCAGAAGACAGCCCTCTGGTTCATCCAGAGTGACTGTACTTTGATCTTTTTCATAAATGGAGCCCTGTGATGTCATTGGTATTTCTGCTATTTAAATAAAGACATACTTTAACATTTCTGCCTTAATCATTTTTTAAGAAGGAAAACCAGTTCCAGAGGCATTATTTAATATACTCCAGGAATACATCTTAAAAGAGATTAGATGATTATTTCTGGTTTCAAATAATACATACTTCCATACATACTTCAGAAGGCACAGATAATCAAAGTTTGTCTTTGTTTATATACTGTATACAGATTTTAGGAAAACTGAAACTGAGAGAGGAAGATAGATTTTTCAATATGTTTAACTACTTTGATTATGTTGGCCATTTAAAATAAATTGTAAATGCATCTAAATAAAAGTGAGGAAATACAATTCTCTAAACATTTTTTTAAGATATGAAATGTTTGGGAGTTTAGCATTCTTCATAAAAACATAATTTCTTGAGCAAAGAATGTAAAATACAGCTGGAAAGTTATTATACTGAAATGTTTGAATGTTTTTAAGAGACAAAAATAAAATAAATGTGCTAACTAGGAAATAGTGCTAGCAACATCCCAAGCAAGAACAAGGAATATGATATGCAGAAAAATGTGATAATTAGGAATGTGAGTCATTATAATGGTAAAATTGAAAATTGAATCATATTAAAGTTATTAAAGTCAAAAGTTATGGTTTCTTAGTAACATTATCCAAGTCATATTACCCATATGTACTATTTTCTCTTCCTGTTTGGTTCATTTTGCCTCTGGTCTTTAGCCATTAAGGCAATATGAATTAAAATTATATTGTTCTGTTTTTCAAAGATTGTCTTTTTTGCTTCTTCATTAAAAAATGAGATTATAAAAATATTTGTCAGACAACTTATCTTGCAGTTCCTCAAACGCATATGTTCTAAACATTTTGCATAGAAGAACTACATTTTGAAGGCAAATTTTTTCAATAGGTACTTTTGATTTTTTACTTATACTTAGAATGTGCAAAATTCCAGGAATCACAGGCAAGAGGTACAAATGGCTAAAAGTATATGTGCTGCCAAAACGAGCACTACAAATGGCTAAAAGGTGGGCTTGATCGGCCTTTCCACATTAGGAATGATGCTGAAATTGCTTCATCTGGGCATTTTAACAGACAAAAAAGCAAACGGAAAAAAATACAACCAACTTTCCTTCATTGCCATCCTTAGGTTCCTTCTAATACTTTTAAAATACTCGGGTTTTTTTTTTTTTTTTCTTCTTCTTCTTCTTCTTTAAAGTTTTTTAAGGAGGAGAATAATGAAAAAAAAAAGGAGGAGAATAATGTTAACTTTAATAGCTCAATAAATAATTGTTCACTTTCTCAGATGCCAGAAATTTATGAGAATAAAAAAGGATTTTTACAATGCCTAATAAATAAAGTAGCTCAGCATCTTTTGAAAGATTTTTTGTTTGTTTGTTTATTCATAAGAGACACAGAGAGACAGGCAGAGACATAGGCTGAGGGAGAAGCAGGCTCCCTGCAAGGAGCCTGATGGGACTGGATCCCGGATCCCAGGATCATGCCCTGGGCCAAAGGCAGACACTCAACTGCTGAGCCACCCAGGCGACCCCCCCGCCTTCCCGCCCTCGCATTTCTTTAAATGTAGCTGAGATATTTATAAACAGGAAATTGGTCACCTGCACACATAGTCCCTCTGATAATGTGCTTGTCATGATTCTCTAATGTGTATCTGATGCTGCAACAATGGTAAGAGCTCATAGTTGCTCATCTTATTTCCCCCTTTTCTATGATGATAGTACTGAAGAGTCTTAGCTCTCAATCTTCTGAAGCAACAGCAGAAGAGAATAGAAAGATATGAATGGGATATAGGAAAAAGAGGAATTATCAAGGAAAAAGAGAAAGGATTCAGCAACCATTCCATTAGGGAAGGGATCCTGGTTCCTCTGATTCGTCTTTCTGTATCTCAGTGTTCTGACATCAGACACAGGCTGTGTTTAGTTCAGTCTAAATATATCTGATGATGTAATCATTTCCAGCAACCATAGGATTCTATGGGGAAATTTTTTTTTAAGATTTTGAATTAGAGACTCTCTTAAATTAACCAGTCCATTCATTAAAAATGATTAATTGAATAGCTCAGTGACATGGCAATCACATACCTAGTGGGAAAATTAAAGAAAAGGATAAATTGACTGGTTATTTTATATATATGATGGCAATCATTGAACTTGAAGTTTAATTTGTTACTCCCTTCTCTGCACGATTTGCCAGATGGAGCTGGTTATTTTCCTAGCAGGTAGACATGAATAGAGCCTGTCAAGTCTGCTTCAGACTCGAGTTTCAGAGATGAGTGACTGAAGCAAAACCTATTAATCGAGCATATATAGGGTACAATGACAAGGAGCTAGATTGTAGGAGACACAAATATTCAATAAATTGGACATGAGCATGCTCCTCAGTCATTCCAATGGGGACAAGCAAGTGCTTATAAGTAATTACCAAGAACACTGAAAGGAAGAACTCAGAATAGAAGTTAAATTTAGTTGAACTATTCCTCGTCTTATAGTCAGTTTACAGTTAAATGCAGAAATTCCGTGCAAAATAGTCTAGACAGGTAATCATTGAACATGTGCTTAGATATTTGTCAATCACCACAGTAAGAAAACAAATGTAGGTTAAAATGAAAACCTCATGGGACTAAAACACATTCTGCCATTTATAAAATCCTTGACCTCATGACGTGAATAACAACCACAAGATCCACAAGCTTTCTTTCTTCAAATAAAATAACAATTGAATGACAACAAAGAGTATAAATTACTATAGAAGTATTTTTGTGTGAATTAATAATTGAAGAAAAGGACTAAATTGGGAAAATGCTCTTGTACTATTTCTTGGAGATTTGATCACCCAATTAATTAATCATTGGAAGAATTGCTTTCTGTCAAATTGATATTGAGTAATTCATTTACTATACTCGTCTGCCTCCCAGGAGCGCACTACATTCTGCAGGTGGTGAAGCTGAAAGCTTCCTCTCCATGGTTCTACTCTAGGTCTCCTTCTTAGTTCTATTCATAATGATACTATGGCAGTGATTACATCTCTTTGTTCATGTTTCTGTAATAAATACTATCTAATCTATAACATAAAATATAAACGAGGGTTTTCATGAAGAATGGAAGCACTCCAAGTGGTTATTATAGGAATTTATATGGATAGTTTGTTTGTAGAAAGTTTTGGGTAGGGAGCACCTGGATGGCTCAGTCGGTTAAGTATCTGCCTTCGGCTCAGGTCATGATCTCTGGATCCTGAGATTGGGCTCTCTGCAAAGCAGGCAGTCTGCTTCTCCCTCTCCCTCTGTATTGGTCTTTCACTCTTTCTCTCTCTCTTGCTCTCCTTCTCTCTCTCAAATAAATAAATAAATAAATAAATAAATAAAATCTTTAAAAAATGTTTGGGGAGATACAACACACATTTTATTGTAAGATTCCTGGGATACTAGATGTCCAGCAATGCTACCATAAGAAATGAGAAAAAAATTCCCGACCATGGGGGACCTTTCATCTTTCCAGTCATGCCTGCAAGGTGGGATAAGGAGATGATTTATATTATCTGAATCTAGAACCAAAGTATATTTTGCATATAGACACAAATAGTTTCTACATTGAGTTAATTTACACTGTATTTTCTAAAGGGAAAAAAAGAAACCTATAAGGTATATTTAGGAAAAACTGTACTTTGTGCTTGAAATCAAAAGAAAATCACATCACAGACAATAAAATCTATCTTATGTTGGAGGTAATACTAACAAACTTACTAGTCACCATTTGTATATATTCCTTATATTTATGATCTTCTGAGAACTCCATTATACTTCATATATTTTTGTGCTTTTAAAATTTGTAAATGTATCAAGATGTTTTAAATAATTAAGTCGAAATGAAAACCTGGATTCTATTTATTTCTATTCTACTAGTTAACGATGTCTTCTGAAAATAACTATTATGTTGTAAGCATTTATAAAATTAGATAATGATTACTCTACATATTCCCATGCATATACTGACAATGCCTGCAAGACTTACATTTCAAGCAATGTGAAGAAAGATTTAGATGGAGGTAACAGCAGCATGTTGTTTCCAATTTTTCTTTAGTGGAACAACATTCATTAAAAATTTAATTTAATTAACTTTAAGAATTTATGAGAATTAGATACTAGCTATGAAACTTGAATTAGCCATTGTAGTTTTCAATTTGGAGCTTTACCATCAGCCCATTAGAATCATTGATCCTTTGGATTCACAAGTAAGAAAAGCTGTACCTGACTTAAATTAGCTTTCTCTTTTCTTTGAAAATAACAAAAACAAGAATGTAGTTCTCAAATAAAATTGACCCCATGAAAATCTCATAAGGTTTATCAGGAAACATTTTTAGCCACTTTCAACAGTATTCAGCTGACCCTCTTACAGGTTCTTTTATATAATAATCAATATACGCATAGAGAATTGATACCAATTCACTTATTTCAGGCCAGCCAGAACAACAGATCAATAAACCATGAACTTTTCTTTGCTTCTTCTCTCAACTTTAACAAAACAATTATTCTAACAACTAAGCCAGTAGCCAATATTGTGATAAAGCTGTTTCTGAGGTCAGAATGTTCTGAGATTGGGACAGACCCCAGAGTTCATTTATTTCTAAGTACTAAGTGAGAAATATATTTAACTGATATTCTTGCACTCACTTCTCACACTGAATATCCAGAAATGATGCATTTCTTCTATCAGGAAACATTATGGTAATTAGCAGGGGAAAATAAAGTATTTGTGTCACTCATTTCTTTTTTCAAGAGAGTGTGATTGTAATAGAATTCTTATTAGCTAGGGAACCCTGGGTGGCACAGCGGTTTAGTGCCTGCCTTTGGCCCAGGGTGTGATCCTGGAGACCCGGGATCAAATCCCATGTCGGGCTCCCGGTGCATGGAGCCTGCTTCTTCCTCTGTCTATGTCTCTGCCTCTCTCTCTCTCTCTCTCTCTCTGTGACTATCATAAATAAATAAAAATTTTAAAAAATTCTTATTAGCTCTATTCTCTATAGTCTAGATAAATTAATGTAATTTCATAACCAATCATAATAAATTTCCATATCTCATGAATCTGGTATAAAAATATTTGAATTTACCCCCTGAAATAGAGGGTACTATAAGTAAATATGATATAGCTTGTTATCAGTAAATGCTTAGTCATCTTAAGAAAGCCATTTCATTTCTCTAAGATGCTTCTTATGAACATAAGAGGTGATGTTTAGCTAAATGATCTCTAAGTTTCTTCTCATGTTAATAAACTACAGGTATCTGTGCAGACTGAAATTAGGTTACATTATTGTCTAATTTGGTTGATCCCTGATCAGTTGATCAAAACTTCTAGATTAATTGAGTTAATATTCATTCTTTCTTTAGAAGGAAGATGTACAAAGAATGATTATCGAATTGGTAAGAGAGACAAAAGTTTGACAGATGGTTAGAATAAAACATTAGAGGCAAGATTCTATGTGAACTTTCCATTGAAACCATAATTGATTAAGTACTATATGCAAAATCAATAATGAATTTTTAAGTATGGCATAAGGAAGTCCTATATAGAGAAACTCATTTATAAAGGGTCTAGAGATTTTAGTAGACAAGTTCAATACTCATTAACAGTGTGATGAGCTTAAAAAGAGCAAATACAGGCTTAGAGGAAATGGATATGGTGGCCGATTTTAGCTCAACATTATGCCAAACTTGTTGACATTTTCCTTTAATGAAGTATATAACTTTGTGAAGCATGAGATACTTTAACTCCCTGTTAGCAATACTGAGGGGGGAAAAAAAAGTTATGTAAGCAAAAAGATGGACTCGAGAACCAAAAAACTCATCAATCAGTTTCTATGCAAGTGGAGACTGAAGAATGAATGCTTATAGAACCTGGAATAATGAAAATAAAATTGCCCTAAGTATAGTGTAGTGCAAAACATACATTTTCAATATATTTTCCACAGCACTTGGGGACAGGGCTTGCATTAGAACACAACATGTTCATTGAACTCATATGAATAAGCTCCTTGGATTATCCTCTCTCTTCTACCTTTTTCATATATGCATTTAACTTAGATGAGAATAGCTATACTTCTCTTACTAATTTGTCAAGAGCATCATTCTTTTAATGTTCTGCTGTAGTAAACTGATGTCAATGGGCAAGGAAAGAAAGGAACATTCAATTGTTGTTCAGGTTTAGGTATTATCCTAGTAATTTCCCTGACTCAAAGTAATGTAGTAACCCTAATCACCTACTAGGTGATATTGAAAGATTTTACATAAATACTCATAGAAAAGCTTTGGGTTATTTTCCATTGTAGGATTGGAATTCTAGATGATATTCATTTCCCTCTGCTTCTGCTTGAATATTTTCCTTGTGTTAAAAATAACACCAAAATATTTGCTTAAGTTCCCAATTGTGAGGAAAGTTATATATATGAATATATGACCTATTTATAGTTGGAAGAGTGGTCTCTTATGATTTAGTCTCTCTTGCAATCACTGACATAATAAAATGATATTTTATTATGACACTGACATTTCCTTACAGAAAATGTTGTGATGCTGACTCACCTTTCAAAATAATCTATCAAATAACAGTCCATGATTGTGTGGCAGTCATGTTGATGAAAATATGTTTTGGTCAAAAGACACAAACCAGTGTTTGTAGGTATGTGCATATTTATTTTTTGTATCTTTTATATATAAAAATGGCCTAGGTAATTTTTATTTCTCTAATTTTTAGTTTTTTGCTGACTTTCCATTAAGCAAATAAATTAGTTAAGTGCAAAATAATATTATTACAGGAACTGTTCCAAGAATGTCTGTGAAATTGCATTTCAATACCCATTAGACATGGTTCTTTTTCTCTATAAACATCTCTCTGTCATTGAAGATGCAATTCTGCAACATTAAATAAAAAGCATAATCAAAATAAAGCTTGATTTTCAATCACTGAGCTACAGCTACCTCAACTAAACACCAGAATCCAATTAAAGAGAAGTGAACTCTTCAGCTTGACCTACTGACAATTTCAATTATTTTCTTCGTATTTTGAAAGTTTCATTAGAGAACACAAGACTTCATTTGAATCTGATGTGGGGAATCTGATTGGAAATAGCTGAATAGAAAATGTCAGGGAGCTGGGAAGAAGAATTAGCCTCTGGCAGATAGAAGGGTTTCCTAGTACCCAGTACTAGGAAAAGCCTTTCCTTGATGTCTGCATATGAGGAACAGAAGTAAAAATGAGGAAGGCTGCATTGCTTGCATTTCTGTGGAAAGTAGCCTAGTAAAAAGTTCCTACCTCAGCCATCCAGTAGAGAGCTACCTTACCTCGGAGACTTTGGCATAGGCCCAACTCCAAAGAGGTTCTATCAGCCAACAGCAAAAGCTCTGATGCTAATGAGGAAGCATAACTTTTCAGGAAGCAGATGGCCTTAAAGTGGCTCCAGGAAGAAACTAGTGCATGGATCCCTTGGCAGTTAGTTTTGAATATATACCCTTAGAAGCAGGTAGTACAATCCTGTTGCAATCCAGACCTGTGAATATATGACATTTATCTCCAGGAAATAATGTGCTTTTCATTCATGCTTATTGAGATGGTGTTCTTATAGCTCAGTTCTCTCTGCTCCAAAAGGGTACCCTCACTATGATGGCTAATTTGCCAGGTAAATTGATAAATGTGAAACAAAATGTATCAAAAATATATTCCTACTGGCACAGAGGTTTTGAAAGGAAGATATATTCTATATTGCACACAGGGATTGATACCCAATGTAGTATGATCTGTCTAAACTGGATAAATTAAAATTTCTTCAGGATATGTTCTTTGGCAAGCATCAAACAGGAGGTGAGAACTTACCTATAGAAACTAGTTAAAAAAAAAAAAAACAAACACCTAAAGGATGTTTGTTTTCTCAAACTATTTAAGGAGTACCTATGACAGATTTGATGGGGTAATTAAAATGTTCTGTCCATGTACCCAAATCTTTACATGAAATACCCCCAAAGAATCAGTAAGTATGTCAGCAAATATGTCAACCATCTCTTGCTTAATGCAGTGGAAAAAATACAAACCTCCAGTATTAATAGGCCTGGGTACCAATCCTATGGGAGGACTGGCAGCAGGTGAGAGCTCCATTTTTCGGCTATTCTTTTCTGATAGCTGCATGAGAAGAAGCCAAAAAAACAAAACAAAACAAAAAAAAAAAAAACAAAACAAAAAAAACAATGGAAAACGTTGCTCTACTTTGTGAAGTATAGGTGAGTTAGATGAGGATTTTTAAACTGAAGGGAGACAGAAGCAAGGAAAAAAAAGTTGGCAAAGAAAGTAACAGAATTTCTGCTCCTATATGTGTCTTGGTTTTATGAACTGGTTGGTTGTCATTTACAGATAAATGGGTTTTCTGCCAGAACTCGAAAGGCCAGGGGCAGAGACACAAATTCCAACTTGAAAACTCCTTGATTCCAGCCAAAACTTTCTAATGATCATATCAAACTACATCATTCAGTGTTATAGTACATTTATTACAAAAGAAGAATGATTTAGGCATATATTTTTGGTGTAGTCGCTGGGTGTTTTCTCTGCTTTCTACTTGCTCTGAGGTTGCTCCAGCTACTCCTGATTTATGCAGGTGTATAGCATTAAAATATATAAGCTTTATGGTCCTGTTACTTTGTGATAATGGAAACTATATAACTCTATATTACCGGATGTTGATTTTTCTATTAGAATTAGATTTTGACAATCACACTTTTACCTCCAAAACACATACCCATTGCCTCAGATGAAAAGGTTCCTGCTGGAGCCCAGGGAAACCCCACCCACCAGGACAAGATCCTTGAGTGTCAGGGAGGGGACGCATTGTGAAGGGACTCCCTATCACCCAAGAGGAACAATAAATAAGTTGAAGGCAAATGTCATTTCTGAATAAAGGACATAGTCCTGTGCTTTAGTAAGGTGAGTGCTATTTGTAGTCACAAATAAACCCCCAATACTAGTGATTTAAAACATATGAAACTCATATATTATTCTTATGAAGTCAACAATTGATAGTATGTGCTAGAATTGGTTCATACCACAAGAGTCAATCAGTAAATTTTCAGGAATTGTGTGAGCCAATTGTTAATCACAGTCATTATTAAATAAGAAATTATACACTTATAATTAAACTATATTAAAAACTAAAATAATTAATAATCAAAAACTCATCCTATCCTAATTATTTTGCTACATTTTATTATTATCTAGCTGTAGAAGTTACTAACTTCTATAGTATCCGTATGGTAGAAATTCTATCAAATGGTGTGATTTGCACATTTCATCCTACCCCTTTAACTCTGCATTCAGTGTGGAGACCAACAGGCTCAGAGTGCATGTGGTTTGATATAAAACTCTTTGAAGGTCACATATTTACCAAATATTTTGCCACCATATAATACAGGACTTCATTGTTTAATCCTCTAATATGAATTTGGGAATAATATGCACCTGAATGATTAGGTAAATATTAAAATTTAGGTTTTAGTTAGCAATTTCACATTCTTTCTGGTTCCCATATTAGAGTAACACCAGCTATAGTAATTAATAAACCTCAAAACACCAATGACTTAATAAATTAGAACTTTGGTTCTTGCTCACATGAATTCATAAGTGAGCATTGATCATCAGCAAGCTGTTCTCCAAATGGCTCTTTTCATCTTGAGGCTTAACCACTTTTTGACACTTTGTTGTTTCCATATTATCTCCATGGATCATTTTCCAACATGTCTAACTGGAGTAGGAAAAAAGCAAAGGTAATTATGTTCAAAGGATCTATGGTCTTGGCTTAAGAGTGACACGTTACATTTCCTATCTTTTGCTATTTGCTAGAACTTGGTCACATGTCACATCTGACTTCAAGGGATGCTAGGAAATGTAGGTTTTCTGTGTGCATAATTAGAAGAGAACACAGTTATGATGAAGAGCTAGCAAGTCTCTGCATATCCTTAGATGTATAAATGCATCATCACATGTGTTCAGTCTGTTAGCTTCAGACCTTCAACAACATCTCATGAGATAGCCATTAAGCCAACTCAAATAGACATGGCATGGCATAAATACAATCCATGTGAAGTCCCAACCAAATACATTTGTATATTGAAGAATTTGAGCACAGAGAAATCAAGTGACTAGCAACAATTAAAGTTTAACTGATAAAAGCAGAAACATCTTTCCTGTGTTTAAGCATTATCTGCACTGCCTTGGTTTACCCCCTCTCTCCTCACCCAAGGATGATTGGAATAATTTCAGCATATCCCTAGACTTCAACAGTTATGCTAGAATAATGGTCATCTCTCCTTAAAATTCTCTAATCTGGCTCTGGACTCTTCAAAACCTCCCTTTCAACAGGATAAGCTCTCAGCACCCAAGGCAGTATGGGGAGAAATCAGTAGGAAAGAACAAGAGTAAGTGTAATTCTTCTTCCAAGTCATACATTTTAAAATACTTAAAAATTGTTATCCTATCCTGATCTATATTGTACACTAAGCAGTTATAGGTCTGTGACCTGTCTCTTATAACATTAATTTCAAAGCCTTTATCTTTCTTAATACTTTCTGAAAACATGGTACATAGAAGGTCATTTAATTTCCTAGGTGTACTCTGAATGATAGATTAGAACTTTGAGAGCTCTTTCTTTTGTTTTCTTCCCATTGAAGTTGCCCATGAAAAGCTATCACTCATTTTATTCTTATGATTATTATTATTTTAACATTAAGTCTTCTTTCCCATTACGTATTTTGCCACTAATACTGTCTCTACACCATCATTTATAGTAATGTGCTCTAACTCAGATCAGATATCAGCTTTTGCTTTCTCCAGGTTTGTATTTCAATCAGGGATGCTCTTCTATAAATACTTCAAGTAATTCTAGTCGTCCATAGAAATGAATATGCATTTAATATTTTATTGGTTTTTACCACTATTGGTTAACCATAAGTTTCCTTTTTTTTAAAGGATTTATTTATTTATTTGTGACTTTATTTATTCATGAGAGACACAGAGAGAAAGAGAGGAATGCAGAGACACAGGCAGAGGAAGAAGCAGGCTCCATGCAGGGAGCCTGACGTGGGACTTGATCCTAGGTCTCCAGGATCACACCGTGGCCTGAAGGCAGCACTAAACCGCTGAGCCACCTAGGCTGCCCAGGATTTATTTACTCATGAGAGACACAGACTGAGAGAGAGAGAGAGGCAGAGACACAGGCAGAAAGAGAGATGCAGCCTCCTCACAGGGAGCCTGATATGGGATTCGATCCAGGGTTCCAGGATAACGGCAGGAGCCGAAGGCAGGCTCCCAAACACTGGGCCACCCAGGCATCCCAAGTTTCCTTTTTTAAATTGAAGTATAATTGATATACAAAATTGTTTTTGTTTCAAGTGTACATCATAGTAATTTGGTATTTTATACATTATGAGATGGTCCTCATCATGTGTAGTCACCATCTGTCATCATACAAAGTCATCATGATATTATTGACTATATTCCCTACGCTTTACAGTACACTCTCATGACTTATTTATTTTCTAACTTGAAGTTCTATCTCTTAGTCCCCTGCATTTCACCTGTACCCTAATGCCTCCACTCTCTGATAACCAACACTTTATTTCTCATATTTATGAGTATCGTTCTGTTTGTTTTGTTCATTTGCTTTGTTTTTTGGGATTCATGCATAAATGAAATTAAGTGGTATTTTTTTTTCTTTGACTTATTTCATTTAGAATAATATCCTTCAGGTCCATCTATGCTGTGACAACTGACAAGATCTCATTCTTTTTTATGGCTGAGTAATATTTCAATCATTCTTTATTCATTTATTGTTGGACATTTGGTTTGCTTTCATATCCTATTATAAAAAGCTGTAGGGAACTTAAGGGTATATATATCTCTTTGATTTTGTTTTTATTTTCTTTGGATAAATACCCAGAAGTGACACTGCTGTATCAAATGACAGTTCTATTTTTAATTCTTTGAGAAACTTCCACACTCCATAGTGGCTGCACCAATTTATGGGCACCAAGAGTGTAAAGTTTCCCTCTTCTCCATATCCTTGGCAACATTTGTTTGTTTGTTTGTTTGTTTACTTTCTGATAATAGCCAAACTGACAGGTGTAAGGTGTTTTGTGCTTTTGACTTGCATTTCCTTAATGATTAGTGATATTAAGTATTGTGTTTTTGTTTTTTCTTTTGTTTTTGTTTTTGTTTTTTTCCTGTTGGTTCTCTGTATGTCTTCTTTGGGACAATGTCTACTCAAATCCTCTGCCCATTTTTAAATCAAAGTTTTTTTTTAATAATAAGCTGTGTGAGTTCTTTATATATATTAGATATTAATAGACCCTTATCGGATCATGATTTGTAAATATCTTCTCCCATTATGTAGGTGGCCTTTTCATTTTTTTGATGGTCTCTTTTACTGTGAAGTCTTTTAATTTGATTTAATTCCATTTGTTTACTTCATTTTTTATTGCCCTTTTCTGAGGAGACTGGTCCAAAAAAATATTGCTAAGGTCAGTGTTAAAGAGCGTATTGCTTACATTTTCTTCTAGGAGTTATGGTTTCAGGTCTTACATTCAATTCTTTGATCTGTTTTGAGTTTATTTTTGAATATGGTGTAAGGTTAGAGTTTATTTTCATTCTTTTAGATGTAGCTATCCAGTTTTTCCAATACCATTTATTGAAACAACTGGTTTTCCTTTTGTATGTTCTTGTTTCTTTTTCATAGATCAATGGACCATATATGCATGGATTTATTTCTGGGCTCTGTATTCTATTTCATTGATCTATTTGTCTTTTTTCATGCCAGTACCATACTGTTTAATTACTCTAGCTTTATAGTAGAGTTTAAGATCTGGGATTGTGATAGTTCCAGTTTCGTTCTTTCTAAAAAAATGCCTTGACTTTTCAGGGCTTTTTATGGTTCTATACAAATTTTAGAATTCTTTGTTCTAGTTCTCTGAAAAATACCATTGGTATTTTGATGGGGATTGCATTGAATCTGTAAGATGCTTGGGTAACATGGACATTTTAACAATATTAGTTCTTGTAATCAATGAACATGGGCTATATTTCCATTTATTTATGTCATCTTCAATTCCTTTCATCAATGTCTTAATTTTTCAGTATGCAGTTAGTGTCTTTAACTTCTCTGATTAAATTATTTCCAGATAATTTATTCCTGTTGATGTAATTGTAAATGGAAATGTTTTCTTAACTTCTTTTTCTGACAGCTTAGAATATACAAACATAACTGATTTCTGTATGCTAATTTTATATTCTGTGATTTTACTGCATTTATTTATTAGTCCTAATAGTTTTTTTGGAGGCATCTTCAGAGTTTTCTATGTGTAGTATCATGTCATCTGCAAATAGTGACAGTTGGTTTCTCCCTTTTCAACTTGGTTGACTTTTATATTTTTTTCTTGCCTAACTGCTGTGGCTAGGACTTCCGATTCTATGTTGAGTAAAGGTGGTAAGAGTAGACATCCTTTTCTTGTTCCTGGTCTTAGAAGAAAAGCTTTCAGCTCTCTACCATTGAATGTGATGTTAGCTGTGTGTTTGTTAAATATGGCCTTATTTATATTACAGTATGTTCCTTCAGTATCCACTTTGTTGAGTTTTTATCATAAATGAATGTTGAATCTTGTCAAATGCTTTTTTGCATCTATTGAGATGATCATAAGATTTTTTATCTTTTTTTTTCTTTATGTGGTATATCACATTCACTGATTTGTAAATGTCCCTAATGAACATAGATGTAAAACTCCTCAACAGAATATTCACTAACTGAATTCAACAATGCATTGAAAGGATCCTATATCTTAATCAGGTGGAATTTATTCCAGTTCATCATGATTTTAACCTGTTCCTTCTTACTTATATAGTGCAGGAAAAGAAATTTTCCTTAATCTTTAGTAACATCAGCATCAACATATTTGATTATGAATAACAATATATTTAAAGATAGAGATGGCTTCCTGATTTAATGCTTGATTCAATTTCCTCTCTAGCCCAGGAGGGAGTTATTTAAGAGATCCCAATTAGGAATGATTTGAATTAATTGGAGCAACATAATGTACACACTACATTGCATTCCCAATTAAGTTAGGAAAGAGATAGAAGATATTCTGCTGACAGCACGTCTTTATTGGGCTAATAGTCATTATTTACGTATCATCAATTCTTTATCTAATGTCAAGCATTTTGTTTCTTTTGAACACAAATATGCATTATTACTAAGAAACAAAAACACCAATGAATAATGGACTGGTTTAATAAATAGGAATAAGATTGGAACATACAGCATAAATTAGTGATTCCTCAAGTACCCAAAGCTTCACTTCTGCATGTATGTATGAATTGGATGACCCTCCCTAGAGCCTGCTCTGACCTATGGTAAGAGCCAGTTTTATTGAGTCTTAATTGCTCTCTATTTTATATTGAAGTTAAAATATAGTAGGACCAGGTAGAGGATCTTTCTTTAGACTATTAATAAAATAAAATTATGCTCAGGGGGTAAAAAGCTTTAATACTGACATTTTTGAATGGTGAGTATTCTTTTAGTAATATAATCGCTTGTTCTGAACCTACCTGAAAGTATTAGCTTTAAGCTGTTAGCAATAACTATTATTATTAGTTCATTATTATTAACAGTTGTTATTAGTTAATAACTATTGTTTTTATAAGATTTTTTATTATATCCAGGATCACATTTACTATTATTTTTTCCTTCTGAATATTTTTGTTTTAAAAACAAATATATGTTTTGAATTCACAACACCCAAACTAATCATTTTAAATCCCAGATCTACTAATTATACCTGTGTGGTATTTTAGGGGTTATTAAGCCAGTGTGATTTACATTTTACTCTGGTAAAATTAACTTTCTCATTAAGTGATAGTTGTTGGGTGAGAGAAATGGATGGGATGCTGGAGGAGGAATGTGGGGAGAGAAAAGGAAAGAAGAAAAAAGTGGATTTTTGTTTTGTTGTTTTGGAGGAAAATACGTTCTTCCATTGGATATTGTTTGACCAAAAGCAAATCCCCATATTTGAGTAGTAGAACACTTTAATAAGATACGATGGTTTACTGGAAAATTTTAATCGAATACTTAAATTTGGGAATATGTGCCTACTATATTTATATAGAATTAGACTAATCCTTTTTCCACATGACCTCTCTGATGGAAGTCAATTCCAAATTCTAGCTGATACCTACAAATTGTGAATTTAATGTCTTAAAAAACTAATTTTAAAAGAAATCAATTTTTTTTTCTAAAATATATCTCAAGAGCTGAATTATCAGTTTCACAGATCCCCTCAACTCCTATCAATTCACCAGTTGACCAGTTGTGGTTGTCAGTTACACAGACTCAGACTTAATTGAAGCTGAGTACAGTCTTATTTCTAAGAGCAGATGAAGCCTTTCTGCATCCCAGAAGCTATTATAGTTTCATTACAAGTAGTTTTGTGAGGCAAGTACCCAGACTAATGAAGTCTAATTTCCTGTAGATTAAAATAGGGAAGCGATAAGATATCGCTGATGTTAGGTAAAGAAATTCTGATTATAGCACATTTATTCTGTTAAATTACTCGTGAACACATAAGGACATGGTTGTGGGCCAGGAGAGCCAATGGCATTTTCCCTCTGTGGGATCTGTGGGGATGTAGGAATTCAAGAGCCCATTCTATAGTCTTAAAGCCTTTTAAGTAAAAACTCTGTGGGTTATCTCATTTCAAGATAAAGCTAAACTGATACCATAGGTCAAAACTTGCCAGCCAAGGAACCTAAAGAAAATATACAATTCTAATAGAAATCCACACAATATTTTTCACCAAGAAAACTGCAAAAGGAGAATGCTATTTGTGCTTGGCCAACATTACATTCATTTTGAAGAAATGAACAATGTATGTGTATAATATAGATACCTATATTCTAAAGCAAATAAAATAATCACACCTGCAAATTCATAGTATCTGGAAATATCAGAAGAAAATCAATTGTCAATTTACTAGAAATATCAGTTGTTTCAGAGACTGTCCTGTGTTATAATCAGTCTTAAAAAGCACATTATTGCTATCATAAACCATTAATGGTGGTTTATAACCAGGGGAAAAATCCTTTAAAATCCCTCACTGCTACAATTCACAAGCCATTGCTACAATTCACAACTCGTTTGTTAGAGTCTTAACCGCCCTCAGCTTTGCCTTGGGCCATTAACTAACAAACCAATCATTAACTGCCAGTAATGACCATTTTTCCCAGGGATTATTGTTTAATTGAACTCTTGTGCAGGACCCATTATTTTCTGAGATGTCAAAATAACTATGCATTGCTGTTTTTCTGTAATATCAAGACCTCCTGAAATAAACAATGCAAGTGTCAGAGAATTAAATTGTTCACTGTATACACTATTTAAAATACATTACTTTAATGAACAATTCTGATGTTTCAGAGGAACTTTCTCATTTTTTTCATTCTCCTGAGCATATCCATCATGCAACTTAGGTGCAGAATTAATGTGTATTTCTCTTCAATAATATACACAATGTCGAGGCATTTATATTAGTAAACTGGGTTATATATTCATCTGGGTAAGGCACATTTGATTATTAGCATTCTGCTCCTGAGAAACAAGGCACAGTTGCTTGTCTGTTGCCATGGAAATAAATTAGGAAGGATAACCTGCCTACTTATCAATTTTTATTAATGCAATCAGCCTACCTGCTTAACCCATAAGTAACAATTGCACATTTAAACTAAGCCAATAAAGCACTGTAACTCTAGGGGTGCCAGTTAAAGTAAATAGAATAGAAAATTGCTGAAATAAAAAGTCTGAGTTATGTGTCATAGTTCTGATGTGCCCCATTAATGTTACAGGATATAGAATGTTGCCATTTGAGAGGTCTTTAACAGTGGAATTACCATCAGCTAATATTTATTGAGAGAAGCATCTAAGTAAAACAAGAGGTCGAGGGATATAATAAAACAAAATTTCCCTCCTACTGGGCTGAGACAGTTTGTAGATGTTTGTGCTAAAATTTTAAACTAAGGAACCCCAATCCAATGCTAGCCAAACAAAAGTAAACAACACGGATTATATTTGATTGAGCATTAATATGTAAACTCTAGAAATTTGGAATTTGTCATTATGTAACCTGACCTAGAATGAAGTTTACCTTTCTATGATCTGAAAAGAAAAAAAAAAAAAAAAAAAAAAAGCTTACTAAGTAAATTTGCAGCAAGTTACTACAAAATCAAAAAGATAGTCAACTTGTAAAATAAAATAATTTTTAAGGACTCCAGACCCATGTCTATTCATTACAGGAAGTCCAACTAGGCTTAGAAATAATTAATGTTTTCTCTCTTTAATTCAGACTGATTTACTCATCAATGCCTACAAATTACTGAGATTTTACAAAATGCACGACCATCAAGGAAATCCACAACAAATAAACATGCATTCATTTTCCATAAGGAAAAAAATAACTTGAGTATCAATATCTAGTATCTTCAGAAGATTAAGGAAACACGTTTCTCATAACAAACAAAATGTGGGCAGCCCGGGTGGCTCCGCGGTTTAGTGCTGCCTTCTGCCCAGGGTGTGGTCTTGGAGACCCCGGATGGAATCCCGCATTGGGCTCCCTGCCTGGAGCCTGCTTCTCCCTCTGTGTCTCTCATGAATAAAAAAATAAAGTCTTTAAAAAAAAGACTTTAAATTAATTTTTTTTAAAATCTAATATTTGAAAAATAATGCTTAAGCTTTAGGATAGTAAGTATATAATAAGAAAAATTAACATGTGTTCTTAAGTTTTTTTAAGACTTTTTTATAGTAAAGACAACATGAAATAAACTCTCTTAAGTATTGTTGGCTACAAATATAATGTACAGTTTTCAGGAGTTTATTCATCTTGCTTACCTGAAACTTTATGCTTATTGATAAGTAACTCCCATTCCCCCTGGCCTGTGGCAACCACAGCATTTTCTATAAATGAATCTACCAAAAGAGTTAATAAAGGTTTTATAGCTAAAGACAGTTATATTGAGATATAACTTACATACCATGAAATTCACCCATATATTTATTTTTCTTGAAATTCATTTAAAGTAGAGTACATCTTAGTATACTTCAGTATTTTCACAGATATGGGGAACCATCACCAGAGCTATTGAAGATTTTCATCACCTCAAAAATAAATCACACCCTTTTAATGCTATTATTTTATACCCCCCAAACCTAAGCAATCACTAATATGGTTATGTCTCAATAGATTTGCATATTATGGAGATTTTATATAAATGGAACCATATAATAGGTATTCTTTTGAGGCTGGCTACTTTCAATTGGAATAATATTTTTAAGGTTCATCCATGTTATAGAATGTATCATTGCACTTTTTTTTTTATGGCTGATATACTACTTTTTGTTCATTTATCAGTTAACGGTATTTAGCTTATTTCCAACTTTTGATTATTATGAATAATACTGCTCTAAATATTCATGTGTAATATTTTGGTATGTAGACATGTTTTCACTTCTATGTAGATGCCATCCTAGTGTGGGGGAAGTGCTATACTATTGTGGTTTTGAAATGCATTTACCTGTAGATTAATGTCAAGACCCTTTCAAGAATTCATTGGACTATTCTAATCTTTTCTGGGGAAATATCTACTACGATATTTGTTCTTTTTTTATTAGTTTATTATATGAGTTTGACTTTTATTATTGAATTGTAAAATTTTTAATATGTTCTAGATAAAATTCCCTTACCAGATATAAATATATTTTCTTCCATCTGTGGGTTGTCTTTTACCTCCTTGTTAGTGTCTGTAGAAGTACAAAAGCATTTTTAAAAATTGATGAAATTCAATTAATGTTTTTTTCTTTGGTTGTTCATCTAAGAATTCACTGCCAAATCTAAAGTCATAAGAGATTCTCCCCTCTGTCTTCTTCTAAGAGTTTTATATGTTTAGCTATTACATCTAACTGATGTTTGTGTTAAGCTACCATATATATCTGGGATAAATCCCACTTGGTTGCTGGTTTCAGTTTGTTACTATTTTGTTTGAGAATTTTTGTGCCCATATTTTTAAAGATATTGTTCTATAGTTTTCTTTTGTCATGATGCCTTTGTCTAATTTGGGTATCAGGGCAATAGACTACCGGAATGAGTTGGCAAGTGTTCCCTACTCTTCCATAGAAGATTATGTGAATATTTTCTGTTATTTCTATTTTTAAATGTTTAGGAGAATTTAATAGTGCAGCTATCTAGACGGGGTTTTTTTGCAAGTTGTGTTTTGATGATTAATTAAATGCCTTCATTAAATATAATTTAATCATATTATTTATTTCTTCTTAAACCAGGTTGGTTGTTGTGTCTTTCTAAAAATTTGTTTTTAGGGGATCCCTGTGTGGCTCAGCAGTTTAGCACCTGTCTTCGGCCCAGGGCATGATTCTGGAGTCCCCGTATTGAGTCCCACATCAGGGTCCCAGTAGGAGCCTGCTTCTCCCTCTACCTGTGTCTCTACCTCTCTCTGTGTGTGTCTCTCATGAATAAGTAAATAAAATCTTTTAATAAGAGATTTGTTTTTATTTCATCTAAGCTATCCAATTAATTGACATAAAATTTTCATAGATTTCCTTTATAATATGTTTTATTTTTCTAAGGTCCGTAGTAATAGCTCTTCTTTTATTTCTCTGTCTCCATTTTGTTGATATTTTAAGAGAGTCAGCTTTTACTTTTACTAATTTTCTCCATTGTTTTTCTACTCTCTATTTCCTTAATTTATGCTCTCATCTTTATGATGAGCATCTTCCTCCTGCTTACTTCTACTTTACCTTTGTTAGGTTATTTATTTGATATCTTTCTTCTTTCTTAGTCCAGGCATTTGTAGCTTTGAATTTCACTCCAGGCTCTGCTTTATCTGCATCTCCTGAGTTTTGCCATATTGTGTCTCATTTCCATTTATTGCAAAGTACTCTTCTGATTTCCTATCTGATTTCTTCTTTGGTTATTGTGGAGTGTGTTGCTTAATTTGCTCATATTTGTAATATTTTAAATTTGTAATATCTTAAATTTCTTTCTACTTTCATTCCATTGTGGTTGGAGAACATACTTTCTATTTTTTCTTAATTATTTTTTTAAAGATTGTATTTATTTATTCATGAGAAACACAGAGAGAGAGAGGCAGAGACACAGGCAGAGGGAGAAGTAGGCTCCATGCAGGGAGCCCCATGTGGGACTTGATCCCAGCACTTCAGGACCACGCCCTGGGCAGAAGGCAGACGCTAAGCCACTGAGCCACCCAGGGATTCCCCCTTATTTTTTAATTTAAACAAATTTAAGCAAATAGTTGATTTTTTTTTATCCAGTCTTGCAATTCTTATCTATTGACTAGATGGTTTAATCTACACACATTTAGTATTATTGCTACTATGGTTAGATTTGTGACTGCCATTTTACTGTTTGTCACATGCCTTGTGCTTTTTTTTCTTTTTCTTTTTTTTTTTTTTAATTTATTTATTTATGATAGTCACAGAGAGAGAGAGAGAGAGGCAGAGACACAGGCAGAGGGAGAAGCAGGCTCCATGCACCGGGAGCCCGACGTGGGATTCGATCCCGGGTCTCCAGGATCGCGCCCTGGGCCAAAGGCAGGCGCCAAACTGCTGCGCCACCCAGGGATCCCTTTTTTTTCTTTTTTTATAAAGTGTCTTGTGCTTTTATGTTCCTTTCCTTCTTTACGGTTTTCTATTGCCGTAAGTGAATATTTTTTAATGTGGCATTTACATTTTTTTAGCGATTTTTTTCACTTTATATTTTTACTTACTTTTTTAGTGGTTCCTCTAGGATTTACATATACACTACACTATCAATATTAAATTCAGATTTATACTACTAGATTCCAGTTAAACATAGAAATGTTACTCTTCTATTCCCTTTCCTTCCTTCCTGTGATATTTTTGTTCTACATGTTACATCCATAAATGCCACGAGTCCAATAATACATTGATTGTTGCAATTATTACATTATATAATTTGATATATTTTAAAGAAGCTGAGGGGAGAAAAGAGAACAAGTACATTTTTATCACTTTTGTTGTATTAACCTTTTGATTTACCATTTCTGTTTCTCTCTTTTTGTTCTTATGAATTTGTGTACCACCTGAAGTCATTCCTTAGCCCAATACAGATTCACTTTCACCTGTCTCTTTTGTGCTGTTTTTGGCAAATATATGTCTATATGTTATCGGTCCAGCTATATATAGACAGATAGATAAAAATATAGATATATAGTTTTATATAGTTGGTTCTTAAATCAATTAAGAGAAAACAGGAGAAGAAATATGAATTTATATTGTCTTTTATAATTACATAATTATCTTTACTGGGGTTCTTTGTTTTTTTGTGTGCGGATTTAAATTACTGTCTGTACTAACTTGTTTTTAGCCTGAAGAACTTCCTTTAGTATTTCATGTAAGGTGGGTCTCCTAGCAACAAATTTGCTCAATTTTTGATCATCTGGTAATGTTTTTACTTTACCTTCAGTTTTGAAAGATAGCTTTGCTGTAAATAGGATTCTTGGTTGATGGTGTTTATGAGCGCTTTGAATATGATATGTTATTGCACTGCCCTCAGACCTCCATTGTTTCTGATGAGAATACAGCTGATAATGTTATTGGAGTTACCTTGCATGATGACTTGTTTTTCTCATGCTGCTTTCAAGATTTGCTCCTTGTTTTGGATTTCAGGTGTTTTGTTTTGTTTTGTTACTGTGATATGTTTGTGGATCTTTTTGCATTTATCCTACTTGGATTTTATTGAACTTCAATTTATTGTTTTCAATAAATTTGGAAAGTTTTCAGCCATTAAGTCCTTGAATATTTTTTCTGCTCATTTTTCTTTCTTTTCTCCTTCTAGTACTCTTATTTTTCCTACATTGACATGCTTAAAAATGCCCTCATTTTTCAGAGGTTCTGTTCATTTTTCTTCATTCTTTTTTCTCTCTCTCTTTGGATTGCAATAACCTCTATCACTTTCAAATCTGCCAGTTATTTCTTCTGCCAGTTCATATTTACTATTGGGCTCCTCTTGTGAATTTTCCATTTTAATTATTATTTTTTCTACCCCATGATTTCCACTTAAGTTGTTTTCTATAATTTCTTTCTCTGTTGATATTTTCTACTTGAAGAGACATTGTCATCACATCTTCCTTTACTTCTTTAATTATGATTTCCTTTTATTCTTTGAATATATTTGCAATGGTAATTTGAAGTCTTTTTCTGTTAAATCCTGTTCATTCTCACAGGCAGGTTCTGTTGCTTATTTTTTTTAATGTTTTATTTTTTGTTGTTAGAATGTGGAAATTTTACATAGTATATTGTAGCAATTCTGGGTACTCTCCCTCTTGAACTTACTATTTGTATTTGTTGTTGCTTAGTGAATGGCTGGGTTATTTTAATGAAGCCTGCCCCCCACCCCCTGCAATGTTTTAAGCCTTTGATATTGCTCCTCCTGAAGGCTGTCATAGGTTGAATGGTTTCTCTCCAAAACTTGTATATGGAAGTCCTAATCCCCAGTACCTCGGAATGTGATTTTATCTGAAAGTAAAGTTATTGCAGATTTAATTAGCTAATTTAGAATAAGGTTGTACTGCAGTAGGGTTGGTCCCAATCCAATATGACTAGTGTTTTTAGAAAAAATGGAAATTTGGATATAGACATGCACATAGGAAGAACACTATCTCAAATGAAGGCAGAAATCAGAATGATGCTTCTACAAGGCAAGGAGCATCAAAGATTGCCAGGAAACCAACAAGCAGCTCGTGAGAGGCATGGAGCAGATTCTCTTCCTGAGAAGAAATCAACACTGCCAATACTTTGATTTTGGACTTCTAGCCTACAGAACTGTAAAATCACATTTTTGTTGCTTAAGCCTCTTAGAGTGTGGTACTTTGTTACAGCAGCCCCTGCAGACTAATATAGGGATATAAGCTTGGGTTTCCTACAGTCACTCTGGTGTGACAGTGGTTCTGGAAGATCTATATTTGTCTATCTCTCTCTCTGACCTCATCTAGCTGTTATGTTCCAGGTATTGATAATTAATTGCTGTATAATGTTCAACAATGTGCTGGGCATAAATTGATCTACAGACAAAACCAATCAAATTCAGACTCCTTTAAAGAGATAATTCCTGAAATTAATAACTATAAAAAATGTTTCGACCCCAGTTGGTTTCCTCTCAGTTGTCTCTTTCTGATTCTTTTAGACAAGGTAGTTAGCTTGCAATTTAGTGTATATACCCAATGACTCTACTACTTTCCTAACTCCCTTTCACCACAACTTGCACTATTTTTCTTTATTTGTTTATTCATTTATTAGGCTTGAACTTCATTCAAGTTCAATTCCCTTGGGAAGCGATTAAGAGCTGTCATTTTTGGGACTTACTTCACTCTCCCTCCACATCACCCTACCCTAGGAAGAACCTCCGAGCCACATCTCTGGAGCTGGATATTGGACAATGGAGTGCTTCTAAGTTACGAAGCTGCTTAAGAACTGAGTGCTGTATGATTGGGGGAGTGGGAGAGCAGTAACCTAAGGTCTTCTTACCTGACTCTCCCAGTGTGGAATCAACATCTTATGAGCTGGGCAAGGGTGATCAGGGCACCAGTATTCTCAGTGGTACTGTAACCCAAAGTAGAAATTCCATCCCACGGTGTGGGTATGAGTGGAGGAAGGGAACCTCCACATCTTGGGTCTATTCACCTATAACTTAGCCTCAGCAACTGTAGCTGGGTTCAGAATGAAAAATGCTTATGTCCTATTGCTCCTGGAAAGATACATCCTGCTGACCAGGAGTTGGGGAGGAGGTAACCTGATATTCTTGGTTTCATTCACCTGTAATGGAACTTTTATCTTGCTGAGTATGGAGGAGCTAGTGAGGGAGTGAATCTCAGTTTAAATACCACAGATTCTCACTCTTCTTACAGTACTTTAGACTTTCTTGAATAAATGTATCTTCATTGTCTGTGTGCCCCTGTGACCATAACCTGAGACTTTAAAAATTTTTAAAGTAATACCTGTTTTATTAGAGAGCAGGTTCAGAGATCTCCTCATGCTCTCACACTCTAAGTCCATTTTAATATTATTTTTAATGTTTAAAATCTCTAGTAACAGAGATTACTATGAGATACTATGAGACTAATGCTTTATCTTTTATAAATATAGTTAGCAGTGCTCAAGGAAGAAGTTACCCTGAAAAGAAAGTATAGCCTTTGAGTCTGGTAATTACTCTGTGACTTATTCCTTTAAGATTTCTTTCAAGAGGGCAGCCCTGGTGGCTCAGTGGTTTAGCACCGCCTTTGGCCCAGGGCCTGATCCTGGAGACCTGGAATCAAGTCTCATGTAGGGCTCCCTGCATGGAGACTGCTTCTCCCTCTGCCTGCATCTCTGCCTCTCTCTCTCTCTGTGTCTCTCATGAATAAATAAATAAAATCTTAAAAAAAAAAAAGATTTCTTTCAAGATAAACTCAACATTTCTTAATTCACTATAACCTATGCCTACAGAGTCAAAGCTCTACAGTTGGTCTTAGCTTCCCTTTCCAATACATAATATGTTTTAGTCAATACATCAAATAATTAAGTTTTGCATAATTGAATGGTCAATTAAAATACAATTTAAGATACAATTAAGTTTCATTGTTTTGTTGTTTTATTTTCTTGCTTGTTGGTTGTTTTTTTTTTTATTTGCAGAAAGGAGAAGAAAAACAAGGATGACACATTATTTTCTTGTGAACAGAATTTAATTGGAAAAAAGCTAATAGTTATGCCAAATTTGGGGTTGGAAGATTGTGTTATATTTATTAACATACACAGTAAATTAGATTAATGGAAGCAACATCATTTCCTTTCTTTGAGTCTTGTGCATCACTGCTTTCCATAAATGACTCATTGGGGTTTTTTTGTGCAACTCATCATTTCAAAGTTTTTGAACAAGTTCAAAAGTATCAAATGTCTTTTTCCAATATCTAGAAAACCAAGAAAATTTACAATTAAAGAACATCACAGCAATATCATCATTTGGATTTTAGGCTGAACTATTTCTATGCTAAATTGCTCTTAAAAATTTTAATTGTGGGATCCCTGGGTGGCGCAGCGGTTTGGCGCCTGCCTTTGGCCCAGGGCGCGATCCTGGAGACCCGGGATCGAATCCCACATCGGGCTCCCTGCATGGAGCCTGCTTCTCCCTCTGCCTGTGTCTCTGCCTCTCTCTCTCTCTGTGAGACTATCATAAATAAAAAAAAAAAAATAAAACCTGCCCTCTGTTTTAAAAAAAAAAAAAAATTTTAATTGTTATTTTTGAGTGCATAGTGAGGAACTGGGAGAAATAAAGCAGAAAATAAAATGCAAAACATCAGTATAGATATCTTAATGCCTAGATATAATTAATATTTGAAAAGTACTAGGCACAGAGCAGCAAGTATATTAGTGGCAGAAAGCAAATCAGTAGCTTAATGACATGTCAATATAGTTGACTTTTCATTCTTACTACATCTGTGTGACTTTTCACAATCATTGAATACAATTACATTCTAATTATATTTTAAATCTTTGACATTGGCTTAAGAAAGATTTTTAGGAAAAGAGCTTTTATGACTATTTTGATACTGAGAAAACAGAATGGCTTTTGAAAATATGAAGTCTAGACAATTGAATAAAATAATTTATCATAAATTCTAATAGTATTATATTATCATAATTAACATGTATTAATATGTAATACTAAACGCTTCATATGCTTCCTATTAATTGTCAACAATCCTATGATAGAAGTATTTTTAAACATTTTATAAAATATTTTTCAATATTCTGATTAGAAAATTGAATTCTAGGGGATCCCTGGGTGGCACAGCGGTTTGGCGCCTGCCTTTGGCCCAGGGCGTGATCCTGGAGACCTGGGATCGAATCCCACGTCGGGGTTCCGGTGCATGGAGCTTGCTTCTCCCTCTGCCTGTGTCTCTGCCTCTCTCTCTCTCTCTGTGTGACTATCATAAATAAATTAAAAAAAAAAAAAAGAAAAAGAAAATTGAATTCTAGCAAGACTAAGTGGCTAGTCCAAAGGCACACAGAGAGTATTTAAAGGCACAAAGAGAGTTCAAGGCTTTGAGTGTGTATACAATTATTATTTACATAGTATTTCACTTTATCTTGAAGATGCAGGTATAGCATATTACAAAAAATAAACAGCCCATGTAGCATCCCTCAACCAATGTAGAGGCAATAGAAGAATGTGTGTTTGTGTTGTGTGTATATAATTCATGGGCTATTAATAAACATTTTAATTTATAGCATATCACGCTGTTGTGCTGCCTCATTCCTTAAGCCTTATTTTGTTAAAAATCATCTTATGAAATATCTGATCTTCTCTCTTCATGAGCATGAGGAAATTTCTAAGTGCCTAATGATAACATGAGGTTTGTTATGGAACATAATTCAATTTTATATAATAATTAGCTTTCAGTTTCTTACCAAAATAATCACTTATCATTTATTCTGAATATATTCAGATTTTACAAATAGATTAAAATTATTATGTTTCATATTAATATATAATATGTAGTTTATCATACACAGGAATCCTCTCATGTAAAATTTCATAAGTGTAATATTTTGAATGTTCTGAATACATAAAAACAAAAGGTTAATTAGTAATTAAACAAGGTAACACCTGAAAAAAGGTGGACAGAAGGGTGATAAACTGAGTTTTAATTTTAGTAATTGTAAGAATATCATGTGGCAGCCAGCATGCTAATGAATAAAGCCATAAAATGAAGAAAAATGCCAAATTATTTTCCATTGACTGCCTAAAGATGTTGCAAAGTTAAAATAAATAATAATTATTCCATAATTAATTGATGAACTTCAGTAAGAAAACCTATCAATAGCAAAGGGTCAAAAGAAGCAAATGGCAGAATTTCAAGTTTCTGACAAAGTTTAGACATTTTAACTTTAGATTCACCAGCTGAGTTGCTAAATTCCAGGTAATCATAGATATTTTATGCTTCATAGCTAGCACACACACATATAAATATTATATGTAACAGATTTTATATATAATAGATGTGATAATCAATCACATTTTTTTCTTAAATTAGGGCAACTAAATACTTATGTTGCCAGCACTCACTAGTAAATAATGTGCTGTGATAATGTGCCCTATTAGAAAAACTATTACTACTTTTTCATAAAGCGACGTTTTTAATACAGAAACAAATTGGTATATACAAGATAGATTGCAAGTATTCATATGCATCAGAAACAGCATTCCAGTTCTCATAATGGATATCTATCTTATAGGGTCACCAAATCAAATGTGTTGATGAAAATAAATGTTTGCATTTTCCAGTTTTCATAGAAAGCCTAGGGATATTTTCAGAGAATATTAAGTGTTATTTATTCTAAATGCATTTGCTTTAGCAGTTCCTTCTTAGTGATCTTGCCACATTGCTTTGTCACTTGCCAGTCAGTGTGCAGATACTGAAAACACGCTAGATGTAAGAATGACTAAAAGAATGTACTTGTATAAATGATCATATTCATTTGTTTGTATTCCTAGTTTTATTTGTTTGATTAAAAATAGATGCAAAAGGTGACGTCTTGTTCAAACTGAAAGTGAATGTGTATGGCATCATGCTGACCTCTCATTCTCTTTGCCATACACAAACTTATACTTTGTAGCTAGATTTCCTTATAGTCATGAAAAACATTATATTTTCTTTCATAGGCTATATAACAAGTTCAATAAATTAGGATATGGTAGTATATTTAACGACTAGAAATGGAGCTGGAAGCCAAGGGTATTTTCAGACCTCTGAAACTCCCTCCATTGCTCTATCAATGATCACCAAGAGGAGATTGAAGAAGAAGCACTCTTTTTAATTTCTATCGTGAGCATAAAACTAGATGTTGATTAGGAGGAGGGGCAGGATGGCGGAAGAGTAGGGTCCCCAAATCACCTGTCTCCACCAAATTACCTAGAAAACCTTCAAATTATCCTGAAAATCTATGAATTCGGCCTGAGAATTAAAGAGAGAACAGCTGGAATGCTACAGTGAGAAGAGTTCGCACTTCTATCAGGTAGGAAGACGGGGAAAAAAGAAATAAAGAAACAAAGGCCTCCAAGGGGGAGGGGCCCCGCGAGGAGCCGGGCTGAGGCCGGGGCGAGTGTCCCCAGGACAGGAGAGCCCCGTCCCGGAGAAGCAGGAGCTGCACCGACCTTCCCGGGCGGAAAGGGGCTCCAGGGAGTTGGAGCAGGACCCAGGAGGGCGGGGATGCCCTCGGGCTCCCGGGGACACAAACAGACACCTGCGCCCCGGGAGAGTGCGCCGAGCTCCCTAAGGGCTGCAGCGCGCTCGGCGGGACCCGGAGCAGCTGGAGGGGCTCGGGCGGCGGCTCCGCGGAGGGGGCTGCACGGCCCCGGGAGCAGCTCGGAGGGGCTCGGGCAGAGGAAGAGGCTCCATGTGGAGGGGGCTGCGTGGTTCCAGGAGCAGCTCGGGGGGCTCGGGCGGCGGCTCCGCGGAGGGGGCTGCGGCCCGGGAGCGCGAATCCACCAGCGCAGGCTCCGGAGCACAGGGCGCCGGGACACAGCCCAGGATCCCGCCTCCCCCGGGACAGGCAGAGGCCGGGAGGGCCCAGGACAGCAAGGACGCTCCTGCCCCGAGCTGAGCAGATCAGCGGCCCCGCCCGGAGCCTCCAGGCCCTGCAGGGTTCCTGCGGGGGCTGAATCCAGGTTTCCAGAGCTGCCCCGCTACTGGGGCTGTTGCTCCTGGGGCCTCACGGGGTAAACAACCCCCACTGAGCCCTGCACCAGGAGGGGCACAGCAGCTCCCCCAACTGCTAACACCTGAAAATCAGCACAACAGGCCCCTCCCCCAGAACACCAGCTAGACTGACTGACAACTTCCAGGGGAAGCCAAGGGACTTAAAGTACACAGAATCAGAAGATACTCCCCCGTGGTTCCTTTTTTTTCTTTTTTTTTTTTTTTTTTTGCTTTTTGATTTGTTTCCTTCCCCCACCCCCCTTTTTTCTCCTTTCTTTCTTTTTCTTTCTCTTTTTCTTCTTTTTTTTTTTTTTTTGGTTTTTTTTTCTTCCTTGTTTTTCTCTTTCTCGTTTCTTTCCTTCATTCTCTCCTCTCTTTGACTCCTTTTCCCAATACAACTTGCTTTTGGCCACTCTGCACTGAGCAAAATGACTAGAAGGAAAACCTCACCTCAAAAGAAAGAATCAGGAACAGTCCTCTCTCCCACAGAGTTACAAAATCTGGATTACAATTCAATGTCAGAAAGCCAATTCAGAAGCACTATTATACAGCTACTAGTGGCTCTAGAAAAAAGCATAAAGGACTCAAGAGACTTCATAACTGCAGAATTTAGAGCTAATCAGGCAGAAATTAAAAATCAATTGAATGAGATGCAATCCAAACTAGAAGTCCTAACGACGAGGGTTAACGAGGTGGAAGAACGAGTGAGTGACATAGAAGACAAGTTGATAGCAAAGAGGGAAACTGAGGAAAAAAGAGACAAACAATTAAAAGACCATGAAGATAGATTAAGGGAAATAAACGACAGCCTGAGGAAGAAAAACCTACGTATAATTGGTGTTCCCGAGGGTGCCGAAAGGGACAGAGGGCCACAATATGTATTTGAACAAATTCTAGCTGAAAACTTTCCTAATCTGGGAAGGGAAACAGACATTCAGATCCAGGAAATAGAGAGATCCCCCCCTAAAATCAATAAAAACCGTTCAAAACCTCGACATTTAATAGTGAAGCTTGCAAATTCCAAAGATAAAGAGAAGATCCTTAAAGCAGCAAGAGACAAGAAATCCCTGACTTTTATGGGGAGGAGTATTAGGGTAACAGAAGACCTCTCCACAGAGACCTGGCAGGCCAGAAAGGGCTGGCAGGATATATTCAGGGTCCTAAATGAGAAGAACATGCAACCAAGAATACTTTATCCAGCAAGGCTCTCATTCAAAATGGAAGGAGAGATAAAGAGCTTCCAAGACAGGCAGCAACTAAAAGAATATGTGACCTCCAAACCAGCTCTACAAGAAATTTTAAGGGGGACTCTTAAAATTCCCCTTTAAGAAGAAGTTCAGTGGAACATTCCACAAAAACAAGGACTGAATAGTTATCATGATGACACTAAATTCATATCTCTCAATAGTAACTCTGAATGTGAACGGGCTTAATGACCCCATCAAAAGGTGCAGGGTTTCAGACTGGATAAAAAACAGGACCCATCTATTTGCTGTCTACAAGAGACTCATTTTAGACAGAAGGACACCTACAACCTGAAAATAAAAGGTTGGAGAACCATTTACCATTCGAATGGTTCTCAAAAGAAAGCAGGGATAGCCATCCTTATATCAGATAAACTAAAATTTACCCCAAAGACTGTAGTGAGAGATGAAGAGGGACACTATATCAACTTAAAGGATCTATTCAACAAGAGGACTTAACAATCCTCAATGTATATGCCCCGAATGTGGGAGCTGCCATATATATTAATCAATTATTAACCAAAGTGAAGAAATACTTAGATAATAATACACTTATACTTGGTGACTTCAATCTAGCTCTTTCTATACTCGATAGTTCTTCTAAGCACAACATCTCCAAAGAAACGAGAGCTTTAAATGATACACTGAACCAGATGGATTTCACAGATATCTACAGAACTTTACATCCAAACTCAACTGAATACACATTCTTCTCAAGGGCACATGGAACTTTCTCCAGAATAGACCACATATTGGGTCACAAATCGGGTCTGAACCGATACCAAAAGATTGGGATCGTCCCCTGCATATTCTCAGACCATAATGCCTTGAAATTAAAACTAAATCACAACAAGAAGTTTGGAAGGACCTCAATCACGTGGAGGTTAAGGACCATCCTGCTAAAAGATGAAAGGGTCAACCAGGAAATTAAGGAAGAATTAAAAAGATTCATGGAAACTAATGAGAATGAAGATACAACCATCCATAATCTTTGGGATGCAGCAAAAGCAGTCCTAAGGGGGAAATACATCGCAATACAAGCATCCATTCAAAAACTGGAAAGAACTCAAATACAAAAGCTAACCTTACACATAAAGGAGCTAGAGAAAAAACAGCAAATAGATCCTACACCCAAGAGAAGAAGGGAGTTAATAAAGATTCGAGCAGAACTCAACGAAATAGAGACCAGAAGAACTGTGGAACAGATCAACAGAACCAGGAGTTGGTTCTTTGAAAGAATTAATAAGATAGATAAACCATTAGCCAGCCTTATTAAAAAGAAGAGAGAGAAGACTCAAATTAATAAAATCATGAATGAGAAAGGAGAGATCACTACCAACACCAAGGAAATACAAACGATTTTAAAAACATATTATGAACAGCTATACGTCAATAAATTAGGCAATCTAGGAGAAATGGACGCATTCCTGGAAAGCCACAAACTACCAAAACTGGAACAGGAAGAAATAGAAAACCTTAACAGGCCAATAACCAGGGAGGAAATTGAAGCAGTCATCAAAAACCTCCCAAGACACAAGAGTCCAGGGCCAGATGGCTTCCCAGGGGAATTCTATCAAACGTTCAAAGAAGAAACCATACCTATTCTCCTAAAGCTGTTTGGAAAGATAGAAAGAGATGGAGTACTTCCAAATTCGTTCTATGAGGCCAGCATCACCTTAATTCCAAAACCAGACAAAGACCCTACCAAAAAGGAGAATTACAGACCAATATCCCTGATGAACATGGATGCAAAAATTCTCAACAAGATACTGGCCAATAGGATCCAACAATACATTAAGAAAATTATTCATCATGACCAAGTAGGATTTATCCCTGGGACACAATGCGGGTTCAACACCCGTAAAACAATCAATGTGATTCATCATATCAGCAAGAGAAAAACCAAGACCCATATGATCCTCTCATTAGATGCAGAGAAAGCCTTTGACAAAATACAGCATCCATTCCTGATCAAAACTCTTCAGAGTGTAGGGATAGAGGGAACATTCCTCAGCATCTTAAAAGTCATCTATGAAAAGCCCACAGCAAATATCATTCTCAATGGGGAAGCACTGGGAGCCTTTCCCCTAAGATCAGGAACAAGACAGGGATGTCCACTCTCACCACTGCTGTTCAACATAGTACTGGAAGTCCTAGCCTCAGCAATCAGACAACAAAAAGACATTAAAGGCATTCAAATTGGCAAAGAAGAAGTCAAACTCTCCCTCTTCGCCAATGACATGATACTCTACATAGGAAACCCAAAAGCCTCCACCCCAAGATTGCTAGAACTCATACAGCAATTTGGTAGCGTGGCAGGATACAAAATCAATGCCCAGAAATCAGTGGCATTTCTATACACTAACAATGAGACTGAAGAAAGAGAAATTAAGGAGTCAATCCCATTTACAATTGCACCCAAAAGCATAAGATACCTAGGAATAAACCTAACCAAAGATGTAAAGGATCTATACCCTCAAAACTATAGAACACTTCTGAAAGAAATTGAGGAAGACACAAAGAGATGGAAAAATATTCCATGCTCATGGATTGGCAGAATTAATATTGTGAAAATGTCAATGTTACCCAGGGCAATTTACACATTTAATGCAATCCCTATCAAAATACCATGGACTTTCTTCAGAGAGTTAGAACAAATCATTTTAAGATTTGTGTGGAATTAGAAAGACCCCGAATAACCAGGGGAATTTTAAAAAAGAAAACCATATTTGTGGCATCACAATGCCAGATTTCAGGTTGTGCTACAAAGCTGTGGTCATCAAGACAGTGTGGTACTGGCACAAAAACAGACACATAGATCAATGGAACAGAATAGAGAATCCAGAAGTGGACCCTGAACTTTATGGTCAACTAATATTCGATAAAGGAGGAAAGACTATCCATTGGAATAAAGACAGTCTCTTCAATAAATGGTGCTGGGAAAATTGGACATCCACATGCAGAAGAATGAAACTAGACCACTCTCTTTCACCATACACAAAGATAAACTCAAAATGGATGAAAGATCTAAATGTGAGACAAGATTCCATCAAAATCCTAGAGAAGAACACAGGCAACACCCTTTTTGAACTCGGCCATAGTAACTTCTTGCAAGATACATCCACGAAGGCAAAAGAAACAAAAGCAAAAATGACCTATTGGGACTTCATCAAGATAAGAAGCTTTTGCACAGCAAAGGATACAGTCAACAAAACTCAAAGACAACCTACAGAATGGGAGAAGATATTTGCAAATGACATATCAGATAAAGGGCTAGTTTCCAAGATCTATAAAGAACTTATTAAACTCAACACCAAAGAAACAATCAATCCAATCATGAAATGGGCAAAAGACATGAACAGAAATCTCACAGAGGAAGACATAGACATGGCCAACATGCATATGAGAAAATGCTCTGCATTACTTGCCATCAGGGAAATACAAATCAAAACCACAATGAGATACCACCTCACACCAGTGAGAATGGGGCTAATTAACAAGGCAGGAAACAACAAATGTTGGAGAGGATGCGGAGAAAAGGGAACCCTCTTACACTGTTGGTGGGAATGTGAACTGGAAAACTGTGTGGAGGTTCATCAAACAGTTAAAAATATACCTGCCCTACGACCCAGCAATTGCACTGTTGGGGATTTACCCCAAAGATACAAATGCAATGAAACGCCAGGACACCTGCACCCCGATGTTTATAGCAGCAATGGCCACGATAGCCAAACTGTGGAAGGAGCCTCGGTGTCCAACGAAAGATGAATGGATAAAGAAGATGTGGTTTATGTATACCACATACAGTAATGGAATATTACTCAGCTATTAGAAATGACAAATACCCACCATTTGCTTCAACGTCGATGGAACTGGAGGGTATTATGCTGAGTGAAGTAAGTCAGTCGGAGAAGGACAAACATTATATGTTCTCATTCATTTGGGAAATATAAATAATAGTGAAAGGGAATATAAGGGAAGGGAGAAGAAATGTGTGGGAAATATCAGAAAGGGAGACAGAACGTAAAGACTGCTAACTCTGGGAAACGAACTAGGGGTGGTAGAAGGGGAGGAGGGTGGGGGGTGGGAGTGAATGGGTGACGGGCACTGGGAGTTATTCTGTATGTTAGTAAATTGAACACCAATAAAAAATAAATTAAAAAAAAACTAGATGTTGATTAATGAAATAATTGCATAGGAAACAAATTTCATGTCAAACCACTCACCTTAGGCTAAATACAACTTGATTTAGCCACAGTAAAGACGATCTTAAGATAGGGATTCTGTTATTGTTGATTTGCTGTTGCTAAGTGTAATCTAGATCAAGTATGATAATCACTAATATTAAATGTCCTTGTGATATGTCAAAATCTTATTAATCTATATAAAATATAAAGATAATTTTAAAACTCTACAGAGTTGTTATCAGATTTTTGTAAAATTGTACGTCAGATTAAGTTGGATTTATCTTTTGGCACTATCTTCCATGTTTTTAATAAGGTTTTTTGTACAATATATTTTTACAGATTTTATGTATTTATTCATGAAAGATACAGAGAGAGTGAGAGAGAAGTAAAGACATAGGCAGAGGGAGAAGCAGGCTCCCGCCAGGACCCCAATGCGGGACTCGATCCAGGACCTCAAGATCGCACCCAGCCAAAGGCAAGCGCTCAACCGGTGAGCCACCCACGCGTCCAATTGTACAATATTTTAAAGAATTTCTCAATAATGATTACTTATGGAGATCTCTGCAAGTGTAAGTTATCATTTCTATCTCATTATCTTCGAGATTTAAATATATATCTGCTATAGTTGCTTGTTTTTTTTCTACATATACTACATGAATATAACAGCTGCACCATGGTGCTGAATTTTATTCCATTCACTTATTGATGAGCTACATTTGAGCTCAGGAAGATATTTTTAGAAATATGTTCACTGAAAATGGTCTCTCATCTACAATTTCTACCATAAAGCAACTAAAATCCCCTCTTGAGTAAGATACATGTGCAGATTTAGTATTTTAATGAGAAAGTTTAAATGAACACTTCACTTTGTGGAGGTTATTTTGAACGTGTATACATACAAGTACTCAATGTTTCAAAGGGAAACCACTGGTTGATTATAGTCCTGGGATGTAGGTAGTCAATTTGGGCACAACATAACCTTCCCTAAAGATCCCTTGATTAAGATTTACTCCAGAACATGCTCTCTATATTTACCTTTGCATGAACTTTACTCACCTCTGTATGACCTCTGTTTAGCTTGTGCACAATATCTTTCTGTCCCTGGAGCTGGGCTGGTAAATAACAGAGGAAGAGCATCCAATCCCCCAAACCCTCTCTTGAGAGTTTAACTCTCTGGAGAGATGCCTCTTTCCCAGAGGCAGGGATGCAATACTTGACCTAAACATTGTAAGGTGGTAAAATAACTAAAGCCTGTAGGCTTAGCAGTTAAGTTCATCACTCATGGCAGAACCCACATGAAATAGTGCGGAAATATTTTTTCTCTTTAATTTATCCTAATGTTTGAATACAGTTTCCCCTATGCAACAATTAATTATATGTTTATAAGTAGTATGTAAAATGAAAGTTAAGAATGCATATGAATGTATAAAAACAGAAAAAGCCTGTCTTTATTAGAGAAACTATCATAATGTTGATTCTTTGGTAAGTCTTATTGTCACAAATAAAAAAAATTATATGGAATTTAGCAGAATGATATGGAAGTTAACAGATGATAATACTTCAGTTGCAAAGACAACATAACCTTAGATTGGAGTGAAAATGATGGCTCCTAAATGCAGACTGTCTGTCTGGATCAAAATAACACTGAATGGACCAACTAATAAAAGAAGGACATAAACAGACTAGGGAAATATGAAGTATAAAGGAAAATTTTCTGTGTAAAATGTAGTGCTAGATTATAAAAAATATTTTAAAATATATTCACACACAGACACAGAATTACATGTATATATATATATATATATATATATATATATGTGTGTGTGTGTGTGTGTATTTATGTATAAAATTATTTTCTTCAAAAAGGGTTCATGTTCTAAATATGAAATATTGATTCCCTCTAGGGACCGAATCCTTGATGAGGAAAACACGAGAGACACTTATTATAAAAATTACCTTCCAGAAAGAGATGAATTCCCCTTCCAATTATCACTAGGTCAAAAACTATATTTTTGCATGTAGAGTTTCTTGTTTATTTACATTCATTTTCTATCTCTGATGAAAAGGAGAAATAGAGCCAAATCAGATCAAATTTCTTATATGGTACGGTGTTACCTTCACAACAATGAATGTATATAATATTTCTAACTGTGAAAGTTAATATTTTCTATGAGATTCATGTACATTTCAGAGGGTTTCCCATCATCCTTTTTTATTACAAAAAATCTCAAATATATAAAAGGGGGAAAGACCAATACAGAAAAACACTGTCATGTACTGTCATTTAGCTTAACAATTATCCATTTATGGCTAATTTTTTTTATCTGTATTCTTTTCCACCACTTCTTCAAAAAATTTTTGAGCAAATCCCAGATATATATTTCAGCATATGGCTGTAAAAGATAAAAACTTCTTTATAAAATAGAAGACAATATCAATATGACACATATGAATTATAATCTCAATGTATTATCAAATATGCATTTTCTGTGAAAGTTTCATGATTAACCTAAATATTTTTATTTTTGTTTCTATGATTGAATCAGATGTTCAATAAAGGGACACCTGGGTGGCTCAGTGGTTGAGCGCCTGCCTTTGGCTCAGGGTGTGATCCCGGAGTCCAGGGATCGAGTCTCACATCGGGGTCCCCGCAGAGAGACTGCTTCTCTCTCTGCCTAAGTCTCTGCCTCTCTCTCTCTCTCTCTCTCTCTCTCTTTGTGTCTTTCATGAATAAATAAAGAAAATCTTTAAAAAAAGATATTCAAATAAGGCCCAATTGTTCAAACTGATTGATATAACCATTACAAATCTTTTGATCTATAGGTTCTATTCTATCTCTCTGTTTGTTATTTAGTAAAGAACAGGGTTGGTTTTGTCCCACAGAGTCTCCAATTCAACACAGTTTGATGTTTACTATAGTCTCTGTAAATTACAAATATATCTAGAGAATTTATCAGGTTGGAGTTTTGTTCTGTTTTTTATTTTTGATAAGAATTCTGTATAAGTCCTGTTGCATTCTCCATCAAGAAGCACACATTTAGTTATCTGATTTTCAGCAATTGATAGTCGTTGCCTAGATAATCAACACGTTAGTGGTTTGAAGGTAGCCCTATAAATTCAATCATTCTTCATCAATTATTAGCAGAATAGTGTTCTAACCTAAAACTTCCATCATTAACTATTTGGTTACACTTGGGTATAGTTTATACAGAAAATGCAGAATGTATATCTTTCCCTTTATGTACCTATTTTTGTTTTTGTTTTTAAAGGTTGCCTCCCTAACATCCTGATGTGATTGTTCCACATTATCTACTGTTGTGGCTTAAAACAAAAAAACAAAAAAACAAAAAAAAAAAAAAAAAAAAACAAAAAAAGGAAAAAAGACAAAACAAAACTTAAATATTGGTGGCTTAAACTGTGGCAATCATTTGTTTACCTCGCATCTTCCATGAATCATGATTTAGGGAAGAGTCATCTTAGTTATTGTGGTGTTTGATCTCTAATCTGGTGTTTGAAAATTTTAATGTTATTATAGTGAGACAGTGGCTAAAACTGGTACAGCAGAAAACTAAGTAGTTGGGGACTGGCCAGGCACCTCCCTCTGTACATGAAGAATTAGGCCTATGTGATATTTCCATATGGACTAATCTGAATTTTCTAACAGCATGTCAGCCTGAGGGTTTTGTTGTAGAAAGAATGTTTGTGTCTTCTTGAAATTTGTATGTCGTAAACTAATACCCAATGTGATGGTATTTAGAGTTGGAGCCTTTAGGAAATGATTAGGTGATGAAGGCAAAGCGTTCATGAATAAAATTTAATACCCTTATAAAAGAGACTTCAGAGTTCACCCATTTCTTTGACCAGGTGCAGACACTGCAAAAAGACTATTATCTATGAACCAGGAAGTAGGTCTGTCATTCACAGACACTGAATCTGCTGATACCTTGATCTTAGACTTCCCAGCCTCAAGATTTATAAAAAGTAAGTTTCTGTTGTTGATAAACCATCCAGGCTGAGATAACAGTCAAAACGCTTACATAGTGACTTACCACTTCTAGAGAAAGTGTTTGAAGAGAAAGAGAGGGGGAGTGCATTGTGTTTTGAGGACAATCTTGGAAGTTCTATACCTTCAGATTAGCCCTATTCAGTAGATATTGTCAGAAAGGTTTACCTAGTTTCAGTGGGAGGTTATATAGACTCCACCTCCTAAAGAAAGTTAAATTGTAAGGAAAGTACATGGGATGAGAGATATTGTTGAAATACCTTTAAAATAATATCTACTTAATTTTTAAAGGATTTTATTTATTTTACTTTATTTTATTTTATTTTTTTATTTGTTTATTCATTAGGGACACACACACACAGAGGCAGAGACACCAGCAGAGGCAGAAGCAGGCTCCATGCAAGAAGCCCAATGTGGAATGTTTTTTGTTTTTTGTTTTTTTATAAATTTATTTTTTATTGGTGTTCAATTTGCCAACATATAGAACAACACTCAGTGCTCATCCCGTCAAGTGCCCACCTCAGTGCCCGTCACCCAATCACCCCCACCTCCGGCCCACCTCCCCTTCCACCACCCCTACTTCGTTTCCCAGAGTAAGAGTCTTTCATGTTCTGTCTCCCTTTCTGATATTTCCCACTTATTTTTTCTCCTTTCCCCTTTATTCTCTTTCACTATTTTTATATTCCCCAAATGAATGAGACCATATAATCTTTGTCATTCTCTGATTATATTTCACTCAGCATAATACCCTCCAGTTCCATCCACGTGGAAGCAAATGGTGGGTATTTGTCATTTCTAATGGCTGAGGAATATTCCATTGTATACATAAACCACATCTTCTTTATCCACTCATCTTTCGATGGACATTGAGGCTCCTTCCACAGTTTGGCTATTGTGGACATTGCTGCTGGAAACATCAGGGGGCAGGTGTCCTGGCGTTTCACTGCATCTGTATCTTTGGGGTAAATCCCCAACAGTGCAATTGCTGGGTCATAGGGCAGATCTATTTTTAACTCTTTGAGGAACCTCCACACAGTTTTCCAGAGTGGTTGCACCAGTTCACATTCCCACCAAGAGTGCAAGAGGTTTCCCTTTTCTTCACATCCTCTCCAACATTTGTGGTTTCCTGCCTTGTTTATTTTCTCCATTCTCACTGGTGTGAGGTGGTATCTCATTGTGGTTTTGATTTGTATTTCCCTGATGGCAAGTGATGCAGAGCATTTTCTCATGTGCTTGTTGGCCATATCTATGTCTTCTTTGGTGAAATTTCTGTTCATGTCTTTTGCCCATTTCATGATTGAATTGTTTGTTTCTTTGCTGTTGGATTTAATAAGTACTTTATAGATCTTGGACACTAGCCCTTTATGTGATACGTCATTTGCAAATATCTTCTCCCATTCTGTAGGTTGTCTTTTAGTTTTGTTGACTGTATCCTTTGCTGTGCAAAAGCTTCTTATTTTGATGAAGTCCCAATAGGTCATTTTTGCTTTTGTTTCTCTTGCCTTGATGGATGTATCTTGCAAGAAGTTACTGTGGCCAAGTTCAAAAAGAGTGTTGCCTGTGTTCTCTGGATTTTGATGGAATCTTGTCTCACATTAAGCTGTTGCATCCATTTTGAGTTTATCTTTGTATATGGTGCAAGAAGGTGGTCTAGTTTCATTTTTCTGCATGTGGATGTCCAATTTTCCCAGCACCATTTATTGAAGAGACTGTCTTTCTTCCAATGGATAGTCTTTCCTTCTTTGTCGAATATTAGTTCACCATTAAGTTGAGGGTCCACTTCTGGGTTCTCTATTCTGTTCCATTGATCTGTGTGTCTGTTTTTGTGCCAGTACCACACTGTCTTGATGACCACAGCTTTGTAGTACAACCTGAAATCTGGCATTGTGATGCCCCCAGCTATGGTTTTCTTTTTTAAAATTCCCCTGGCTGGGATCCCTGGGTGGCGCAGCAGTTTGGCACCTGCCTTTGGCCCAGGGCGCGATCCTGGAGACCCGGGATCGAATCCCACATCGGGCTCCCGGCGCATGGAGCCTGCTTCTCCCTCTGCCTGTGTCTCTGCCTCTCTCTCTCTCTCTCTGTAACTATCATAAATAAATAAAAATTAAAAAAAATTAAAAAAAAAATTCCCCTGGCTATTCGGGGTCTTTTCTGATTCCACACAAATCTTAAAATAATTTGTTCTAACTCTCTGAAGAAAGTCCATGGTATTTTGATAGGGATTGCGTTAAATGTGTAAATTGCCCTGGGTAACATTGACATTTTCACAATTTTGATTCTTCCAATCCATGAGCATGGAATATTTTTCCATCTCTTTGTGTCTTCCTCAATTTCTTTCAGAAGTGTTCTATAGTTTTTAGGGTATAGATCCTTTATCACTTTGGTTAGGTTTATTCCTAGGTATCTTATGCTTTTGGGTGCAATTGTAAATGGGATTGACTCCTTAATTTCCCTTTCTTCAGTCTCATTTTTAGTGCATAGAAATGCCACTGATTTCTGGGCATTGATTTTGTATCCTGCCACACTGCTGAATTGCTCTATGAGTTCTAGCAAACTTGGGGTGGAATCTTTTGGGTTTTCCATGTAGAGTATCATGTCATCGGCGAAGAGGGAGAGTTTGACTTCTTCTTTGCCAATTTGAATGACTTTTATTTCTTTTGTTGTCTGATTGCTGAGGCTAGGACTTCCAATACTATGTTGAATAGCAGTGGTGAGAGTGGACATCCCTGTCTTGTTCCTGATCTTAGGGGAAAGGCTCCCAGTGTTTCCCCATTGAGAATGATATTTGCTGTGGGCTTTTTGTAAATGGCTTTTAAGATGCTGAGGAATGTTCCCTCTATCCCTACACTCTGAAGAGTTTTGATCAGGAATGGATGCTGTATTTTGTCCATTGCTTTCTCTGCATCTATTGAAAGGATCAAATGGTTCTTGTTTTTTTCTTTCACTGATATGATGAATCACATTGATTGTTTTACGAGTGTTGAACCAGCCTTGCATCTTGGGGATAAATCCCACTTGGTCATGGTGAATAATCTTCTTATGTATTGTTGGATCCTATTGGCTAGTATTTTGTTGAGAATTTTTTGCATCCATATTCATCAGTGATATTGGTCTATAATTCTCCTTTTTGGTGGGGTCTTTGTCTGGTTTTGGAATTAAGGTGATTCTGGCCTCCTAGAATGAGTTTGGAAGTATTCTATCTCTTTCTATCTTTCCAAACAGCTTTAGTATAATAGGTATTGTTTCTTCTTTAAACGTTTGATAGAATTCTCCTGGGAAGCCATCTGGCCCTGGACTTTTGTGTCTTGGGAGGTTTTTGATGACTGCTTCAATTTCCTCCCTGGTTATTGGCCTGTTCAAGTTTTCTCTTTCTTCCTGTTCTAGTTTTGGTAGTTTGTGGTTTTCCAGAAATGTGCCCATTTCTTCTAGATTGCCTAATTTATTGGTGTAAAGCTGCTCATAATAAGTTTTTAAGATCATTTGTATTTCCTTGGTATTGGTGGTGACCTCTCCTTTCTCATTCATGATTTTATTAATTTGAGTCTTCTCTCTTCTTTTTAATAAGGCTGGCTACGTTTATCTATCTTACTAATTCTTTCAAAGAACCAACTCCTGGTTCTGTTAATCTGTTCCGTAGTTCTTCTAGTCTCTATTTCATTGAGTTCTGCTTGAATCTTTATTAACCCTCTTCTTCTCCTGGGTGTAGGATCTATATGCTGTTTTTTCTCCAGCTCCTTTAGATGCAAGGTTAGCTTTTGTATCTGAGATCTTTCTAGTTTTTGGTTGGATGCTTGTATTGCGATGTATTTCCCCTTCAGGACTGTTTTTTCTGTATCCCAAAGATTTTGAACGGTTGTGTCTTCATTCTCATTAGTGTCCATGAATCCTTTTAATTCCTCCTTAATTTCCTGGTTGACCCTTTCATCTTTTAGCAAGAATGTCCTTAACCTCTACGTGTTTGAATTCCTTCCAAACTTCTTCTTGTGATTTAGTTCTAATTTCAATTCATTATGGTTTGAGAATATGCAGGGGACAATCCCAATCTTTTGGTATTGGTGGAGACCTGATTTGTGACCCAGTATGTGGTCTATTCTGGAGAAAGTTCCACGTGCACTTGAGAAGAATGTGTATTCAGTTGCGTTTGGACATAAAGTTCTATAGATATCTGTGAAATCCTTCTGGTCCAGTGTATCATTTAAAGCTCTTGTTTCTTTGGAGATGTTGTGCTTAGAGGACCTATCGAGTGTAGAAAGCGCTAGATTGAAGTCACCAAGTATAAGTGTGTTATTATCTAAGTATGTCTTAACTTTGGTTATTAATTGATTGATATATTTGGCAGCTCCCACATTCGGGGCATATATATTGATGATTGTTAAGTCCTCTTCTTGGATAGATCCTTTAAATATGATATAGTGTCTCTCTTTATCTCACTACAGTCTTCGGGATAAATTTTAGTTTATCTGATATAAGGATGGCTACCCCTCCTTACTTTTGAGGACCATTTGAATGGTAAATGGTTCTCCAACCTTTCATTTTCAGGCTGTAGGTGTCCTTCTGTCTAAAATGAGTCTCTTGTAGACAGCAAATAGATGGGTCCTGCTTTTTCATCCAGTCTGAAACCCTGCGCCTTTTGATGGGGTCATTAAGCCCATTCCCATTCAGAGTTACTATTGAAAGAGTTTAGTGTCATCATGATATCTATTCAGTCCATGTTTTTGTGGATTGTTCCATTGGAATTCTTCTTAAAGAGGAATTTTAAGAGTCCCCCTTAGTATTTCTTGTAGAGCTGGTTTGGTGGTCACATATTCTTTCAGTTCCTGTGTGTCTTGGAAGCTCTTTATCTCTCCTTCTATTCTGAATGAGAGAGCCTTTGTGGAAAAAGTATTCTTGGCTGCATTTTCTTCTCATTTAGGACCCTGAATATATCCTGCCAGCCCTTTCTGGCCTGCCAGGTCTCTGTGGAGAGGTCTGCTGTTAGTCTGATATTTCTCCCCATGTAAGTTAGGGATCTCTTGTCTCTTGCTGCTTTAAGGATCTTCTCTTTATCTTTGGAATTTGCAAGCTTCACTATTAAGTGTCGAGGTGTTGAAAGGTTTTTATTGATTATAAGAGGGGATCTCTCTATTTCCTGGATCTGAATGCCTGATTCCCTTCCCAGATTAGGAAAGTTTTCAGCTAGGATTTGTCAAATACATATTCTGGACCTCTCTCCCTTTTGGCGCTCTCGGGAAACCCAATCAAACGTAGATTTTTCTTCCTTAGGCTGTCACTTATTTTCCTTAATCTATCCTCATGATCTTTTAATTGTTTGTCTCTTTTTTCCTCAGTTTATCTCTTTGCCATCAACTTGGCTTCCATGTCACTCACTTGTTCTTCCACCTTTTTAACCCTCATCATTAGGACCTCTAGTTTGGATTGCATCTCATTTAATTGATTTTTAATTTCTGCCTGATTAGATCTAAATTCTGCAGTCATGAAGTCTCTTGAGTCCTTTATGCTTTTTTCTAGAGCCACCAGTAGCTTTATAATTGTGCTTCTGAATTGGCTTTCTGACATTGAATTGTAATCCAAATTTTGTAACTCTGTGGGAGAGAGGACTGTTTCTGATTCTTTCTTTTGACGTGAGGTTTCCTTCTAGTCATTTTGCTCAGTGCAGAGTGGCCAAAACCAAGTTGTATTGGGAAAAGGAGAAAAAGAAGAGAAAGAAGGAAAGAAAAAGAAAAAACGAAAAAAGAAAAAAAGAGAGAAGAAAAGAAAAAAGAAAAAAGGGGGGGGGAAGCAAATAAATCAAAAAACAAAAAATAAGGGGGAGTATCCTCTGATTCTGTATACTGTAAATCCCTCTACTTCCCTTGGAACTTTCCAGTGCTGCTGGGTCAATAATTTGTTTTTCCCCTGTCCGTCTAGCTGGTCTTCTGGGGGAGGGGCCTGCTGTGCTGATTCTCAGGTGTTCGCACTCGGGGGAGCTGCTCAGCCCCCTGCCTGGTGCAGGGCTCAGTGAAAGATGTTTAAGCTGTTTATCCTATGAGGCCACTGTGAGGCTCAGTTTGGGTTGTTTACCCCGTGAGGCCCCAGGAGGAACAACCACAGTGGCCGCTGTCCGCTCTGGAGCCCTGGAGTCAGCCCTCGCAGTAACTCCGGAGCTCTCCGTCTGCAGGGCCTGGATGCTCCAGGGGCGGGGCCGCTGATCTGCTCAGGTCTGGCCAGGAGCGTCCTTGCTCTCCTGGGCCCTCCCGGCCTCTGCCTGTCCCAGGGGGAGGCCAGATCCTGGGCTGTGTCCCCGTCGCCCTGGGCTCCCGGGCCTGCGCTGTTGGATTCACGCTCCCGGCTGTGCAGCCCCTTCTGCGGGGAGCCTCTGCTGGAGCCACCACCGAGCTGCTCCCGGGTCTAGCCGGCGCACTGCAGCCCTTTAGGGAGCTCGGCCGCGGGATGTTGCATGCTCTCCCAAGGCACAGGTGCTCTGTTAGTGTCCCTGGGAGCCTGAGGGCATCCCCGCCCTCCTGGGGTCCTGCTCCAACTCCCTGCGAGCACCTTTCCGGCCAGGGGAAGATTGGTGAAGCTCCTGCTTCTCCGGGTCGGGGCTTTCCTGTCCTGGGGACACTCGCCCCGGCCTTAGCCCGCCCCTCTCGGGGCCCCTCCCCCTTGGAGGCCTTTTGTTTCTTTATTTCTTTTTCCCCCGTCTTCCTACCTTGATAGAAGCGTGAACTCTTCTCACTGTAGCATTCCAGCTGTTCTCTCTTTAAATCTCAGACCGAATTCATAGATTTTCAGGATGATTTTAAGGTTATCTAGGTAATTTGTTGGGGACAGGTGACTTGGGGACCCTACTCTTCTGCCATCTTCCCCCACCTCCACTAGCCCCAATGTGGAATTTGATCCTGGGACTTCAGGACCATGCACTGGGCCAAAGGCAGGTGCTAAACTGCTGAGCCACCCAGGCATCCCAATAATATCTACTTTAAAAACAATATTTAAAGATATATTGTTATATCCTCATGTACATAATTCATATTGCTCCATCTTTGGATTATAAAAAAAAAATTATTTAAGTTAGCTACAAATTTTCTGTAATATGTCCTAGTTTTCCCTAATAGCTTTTTATTTTCCTTGTCTTCTGTAATGACAAGGTGTTTTAAGAAGACGTTGTATAGTTTTGGCCAATCACTGCTCATTGCTACTTAGTTGGTCATTTCTAGATACTTTTTCTTCATAACCATGACTAGAAAATATTTTTCCTTCTTTTTTTTTTAAGAGAAAATAAATTAGAAGTTCATACTTCTGCACTGAGTACAAATTAAAGATGACAGAGATTTTACCTAACTCATCAATCTTGTATCTCTGCAGCCTTTCTCCCATTCATAAATCCTAGTTCTTAATGAGACAAGTATAATTACTTATTTGCTTTCCCATAATGCATACTCAATCTCTTTATTCTCAGAATGAAAATATAGATACTAACATCAACTGTGATTACTGAGAACATAAAAAATATTTTGCATTTTTTGGTCCTACATAAGTAAATTCTACTTGGAATATGTAAATAAATTACTATATTTTAACTCACGTGTGACTTTTCTGTTTGCTACCAATTTGATACATTTGTTGATTTATTTTATTTTGCTTTCAGTTTTAATTTAGTTTTTATACTTGCAAAATATTTCTATAACTCCAAAGTGTATAAAACATACATGATTCATATTGTTAGCTTCTATCTCTATCTTTAGCATCTCTCTTCCACTTAGAGATAATTGTTTTTAAAGTGTTATAATCTATTCTGACATTTTTATCATTTAAGGAAGCACATGCACACTTATTAACAACCCCTTAAATACATATTTTACAATATATTATGGAGAACTAATAAATGGTAGGTGTAGGAAAATTCATTCCTTTCTAATTTCAACTACATAAAACTCCATCATATAGTTATTATTTACTTTATTCATAGAGTTTTCAGTTAATGGTCATTTTATAGCCTTATGTTACGAAAAATAGTGCTACAATAAAAAGTAGTTTCCCATAATAGATTAAGAATGCACAGGTTTTTATCTTGTATCTTCTTAAAACTAATCTTACTTTGATAATCCTCATAGGTATAGCTAGATTTTCAACTCTAAATATTTGGGCTAAAAAGAAACATTGTGAATTTTATGGTAAATTCAATATTTTAGATTCTACCTGAATCTCTATTTTTGTGCAAAAGTATATTTTTGTGAAAAAGTATAAGCAAAAGAAAAAGTTGCACAGGTAAAAAGGACACCAAAATGTGTAATCAAGGTCCTGTTCCAAGGTGAACATATCTGAGGAAGGGAAACACTTCCAGACAGAGATTGCACTAGGACTTTTCTTGTGTGATGTATCATATTACAACTTCATTTGTGCTATGATATCTATCTACACCAAAGGTTTTCAGAGATTCCTATGTTTATCAGGTGCCTGATTTCTTTTGAATTGCTCTAGTCTTTCCTAAAAGCCACATGTTAAACCAAAACCAGGACAGTAGCCTGTTAAAATAGATTTACTAAGCACCAAGAGTCTCCTAACAGTATCCATTTTATTGAGGCACAATAAAAAAATCACTTGTCATGCCAAGTATCAGGAAGATTGAAACTTGATGTAAAAACCAAACTGAACCTATGCTCAGAACAAGAGTCAGATGTTAGAACTACCTAAGAAAGATTTTAAACATCCACTATAGTATTGCTTCAATAATAATTGCAAATTGCCTTGAAGCAAATGAAAAAATACAAAGTCTCACCAACAAAATAAAAGTCATAAAGAATGAAAGAGAAATTACAGAACTGGAAAATGCAATAACAGACAAAAAGAAAATGAACAAACAAAAAGCTGGCTGTATGAGCACCATCAAAGAGTGGAGATAATGGAAGATAAAGTCATTGATTTTGAAAATATATCAATAAAATTCACTCAGACATAACAATACAGAGAAAATAGACTTTAAAAATGATGAGCAAGGTCACCTGAGTGACTCAGTCTGCCTTTGGCTCAGGTCATGATCCCAGGGTCCTGGCTCTCTGGTCTTCAGGGGGCCTGCTTATCCTTCTCCTTCTGCCTATTGCTCCCCCTGCTTGTTCTCTCTCTGTGTCAAATAAAATCAATCAATCAATCAATCAATCAATCAACCAACCAATAAATAACTTGAGCAGTGTTGGGAACTTTGTAACAGTAATAAAGACTTAAAATTCATATCATCAGAGTCCCAATGTAGAGGAGAAAGAATGTATGGCTAAAAAAAAATATTAAAAGAAATAATGGATGGCTAAAAAAAATATTAAAAGAAATAATGGCCAAAAACTTTGCAAATATAGTATAAGACATATACCTACATATTCAAAGAGGTGAGCAAACTCCAAATGTGATATTAAGAAATCCAAGCCAGCTCACCATAAGTAAACTTCTAAAAATTAAAGACAGAGACAAAAATCATAAGCAACCACAGAGCAGATTACCTGCAGGGGAGCACTGATTTGAATGGAAGGATTTCTCATCTGAAACAGTAGAGGCCAGAAGAAAGTGGCACCACATTTTTCAACTTTTGAAGGAAAAGATCTATCAACCATGATTTCTGCATCTAGCAAAAATATCCTTCAAGAATTAAAGGGAAATCAAGTATACTCAGACAAAGAGAATCTAAAGCCTGTTCTTTAGGGAAAAAAATAAAATATATATATATATATATATATATATATATATATATATATATATATGAAACAGACTTTCTGAATAGAAAGAAAATAAAAGCAAGAAACTTGGAATTTTAAAAGGAAAGAACAACAAAATATTTCCAAATAGAAATACACACATTGTACTATTCTTATTTCTCACGTGCTCCTTAAATCATGTTTGATGATTTAGATAAAAATGATATCATATGATGTGGGATTCAATGCATATGGAGGAAATTCTTAAGACAATTTTATTTAAAAAGAGGGGAGACAAAAGAAACCTAAATGAAAGTAAAGTTTCAATACTTCACTCAAAATAGTAAAACAGCAATATTAGAAGGTTGTATTAAGTTATATATATAAATTTCTATACCTAGTGTAATGGACTGAATCTGTCCAGCCAAAACTGAAAATCTATCCCTGGTGTGATGGTATTAGGAATTGAGGCCTTTGGGAAGTAATTAGGATTAGATGAGGCCATATGGGCAGAGCCCTCATGAATAAAACTAGTACCCTTATAAGAGTCACGAGACGCTTGTTTGCTCTGCTCTACTCTCTACCTTGAGAGAATACAATGAATATTCAGCATTCCCTGAAGATCCTCACCAGAACTGACCATGAAGGCACCCTGATCTCAGACTTCTAGCCTTTAGAACTGTGAGAACTAAATTTTTGTTGTTCATGAGCTGCCTAGTCCATAGTATTTTGTTATAGCAGCCTGAACTGAAATACACTAAAAGATAAAGATTGATGCAGTGGATTGAAAAAAATGACCCATCTATATACTATCTATAAACAGCATAGTTCTGGGGCTCCTGTGTGGCACAGATGGTTAAGCATCTGAGTTTGGCTCAGGTCCTGATCCCAGGGTCCTGGGTTCGAACACCACATTGGGCTTCCTGCTCAGAGGGGAGCCTGTTTCTTCCTTTTCCACTCCCCGTGCTTGTGCTCTCTCTCTCTCTCTCAAGTAAATGAATGAAATCTTAAAAAAAAAAGAACAAAACAAAACAGGATGGTTCATATTGGACAACATAGGTAGGTATAAAGTAAAAGGGCAAAAAAAAAAATAGTGCTAACTTTAATTTCAAACAACAGTAGTAACTATATAAGTATCAGATAGACATCAGACCAAATACAATTGTAAGAGATAAAGGACATTACCTAATGAGAAAAGGATAAATCTACCAAGAAGATATAGTGATCCTAAATGTGTATGCATTAAACAACAGAATTCATGAAATAAAATATATGAACTATAAACTGATAGAAATTAAAATAGAATAGTCATATCTATGATCACAACTAAGAGAATTTAATATCCTGTTCTCAGCATTTGATAGAATAACTTGACAGAAAATTAGCACATAAATGGAAGAGATGAACAACATCATTCAACAACATAATCTAATTGACAATTATAGAACACTCCATGCAACAGCAGTAGAATACACATTCTTTTCAAATATCTATGTAGCATTTACCAAAACAGACCATATTCTGGGTCATAAGAAAACCTTAGCAAGTTGTTTAAAACAATTAAAATCATATGGAGTAAATTTTCTAACCATAATAAGGTCATAATCAGTAACAGAAGACAATAAGAAACCCCTCAAATAATTGGCTATTAAATAACACACTTCTAAACAATCCGTGGGACTTGATAGGATGAACACTGGGTGTTATACTATATGTTGGCAAATTAAAGTATTAAAAAATAAAATAAATAAAATAAACAACCCATGGGTCAAAGAGGAAGTCTCAAAGGCAGTTTATAAAATACATAGATACAAATGAACATGAATATGCAACATATCAAAATTTGTGGAATGTATCTAAAACAATGCTGAGAAGGAACTTTATAGCACTAAATGATTATGTTAGAAAAGAAGAAATATCTTAAATCAATTATCTAAATGTCAACATTAGGATAATAGTAAAAGGAGAATAAAGTAAACCCAAATCAAGCAAAGGAAGAAAACCATAAATAACAGAAATTAATGAAAACAGGAGAATAAAACTAAAAGTTGGTTCTTTGAAACCATCAACAAGATTAATAAATCTCCAGCAAGACTACTAGGGTAAAATTGGAAGACACAAACCTCCAAGTTACTGTGGAACCCAACATACTTGTCATAGAATGATCATGATAGGACCTACCAAACATTAAATTTATGCATGAACAGCATAACTTCATCAGCACAGTGAAGTGTTATATACAAATTGGGATCTAGCAGTTCCTAAAAAGCCCAAGGATATTACATGAGCATGTGGCTCATATTCCTATGGTTTCTACTGATTACATTGCCTCCTTTCTCTCTACCAACACCTATAACCCTAAAGGAAGTTCCCTATGTCCACTAGATGGAGGAAATGTGATATGGGGCCTCATTTACAAGTGGTTCCATACAAATGCAAGCTGCATTCAAAGTTGGTCAGAAAAGCACAATAATTCAACTCAAAATTATTCTTAAAAGACAGTGACAAAAATTGTGCCATGAACTGGAGAGCCCACTTTACCTGAGTGAACAGATGGTTAGAATGATAGCTGTATACTAATTCATAGATGGTAGCTAATGGCTTGCCTGGATAATCTGAAATTTGGAAGAAAAGTGATCCAAAAAGTTGATGAGAAAGTGAACTAGGGAGAACGTATGTGTGTGGGCATTTCTCACTAGGCAAAGAGTAGGAAAATATTTGTGATCTTCCTAAATGGCCACACAAGTACAATCTTACTGTACAGATGACAAAATAACCTATTCTGTCAACAAAAGTAATGTTTTTTCCCTAGTCATCTCTGTTCTTTTTCCCTAGAACATCTCTGTTCTTGCTTGGTGAGTTTATGACAAAATGGCTTGCATCTGAAATAAGAGTTATGCATGGGACAAATTCCATGCACTCACTTCCTTTAGTATCTCTAATAACCCTAAGGTAGCTGACCTATTAGAATGGTGGAAGAGCTTTGGAATGCCCAGTTATACAAATTGGGTTCTAGCAGTTCCTAGAAAGCACAGGATTCCAGTTATAGTGACATCTAGATGACAATGTGTTGAAAGTCTGGTAGCATCAACCAGGACATATGCTCAGTATTAGAAACTAATATATTTTACTATTTTTTTATAGAAAATATTCACAAGTCTCAGGGCACCTGGGTGGATCAGTGTTTGGGTGTCTACCTTTGGCTTGGATCATGATCCCAGGGCCTGAGGATCAAGTCCTGCATCAGGCTCCCCACAGTGACACTGCTTCTCCCTCTGCATATGTTTTTGCCTCTCTCTGTGTGTCTCTCATGAACAAATAAATAAAAATCTTTAAAAAAATTCACAAGTCTGAATATTAAAAGATGGAATGAGTGCCGCCTCTTATTATTACTTCTAACAATCCACTAACAAAATGTTTGCTTTTTGTCTCTTTAAATTTGGGCTTTGCTGGTTGATAGGCCTTCTTCCCAGAAAAGAAATGCTTTTAGCAAGGTACAACATGATTCCTGTAAAATAAAAAGTTGAAGACTGCATATAGCCATTTTTTAAAAGTTCTTATACCATTTAATCAATAGGAGAGAAAATGGTTAATCCTCTGATGAGTGTGATTAATTGTATCATGTGAAAATTGGATTACATTTACACAAGTGTGAGACCACGAGCCGTCTATAACACAAGAGAGCCTGTAAGTTGTATTTTGGGATTACTACATTCTATGATAACAGTTACAAAAGAGTAAATTACTTTTTTCAGAGCTCCTCCTTTCTCTGCAGTTTAGTGAAAATAATCAGCCTAAATTTAGGCCAAAGAGGCATAGTTTAGGGAAACAAATCTTGCCCTCCTTTAGTATAGACCCTTTACACATTTTGGAGACTAAAATACTTAGTTTCCCCATAGAGACTTTAAAAACTTAGAGGCCATCCAAAAATGTATTTTTTTAACTACTTACACTGGTTTATTTACTGGGTATAAACTCTGTTTTTTTGTAGCAAAACAGTAGCATTGTATATAAAAATAGTTCTTAACTATGTTGATGTTACAATGTTGAATGTTATATAAAATTTTCTTAATGGTGAGAGTTTTTTCTAAGAAAAATTAATATAATGTTATTGTATACAGTGTGAAGAAACAACAATCCTTGAAATATTTCCTTCCAACTAATGGCTATACAATGTTATTGGTACAGGGTTTTTTTGGTCTTTGTTGTCTTTAATTTCACTTAATAAAACATATTATAGAATTCATAGATTTGTTATATGTTGTATTTAATTTACTAGTAATAGCTTGAATATAAAAAAGTATTCATCCTGCACAATAAAGTAAAAAAGATCAAAAGGATATTATTTTATATCTTTTAAAATGCTAAAGACTAGAAAGCTGAATAATGCCACCTGTTAGCTGACATATAGGGATGTAGTAATTCTTATGCATTCTTTGTATATACACATACTTATTCAATCAATGAATGGAGCAATCTGACATTATTTCATCAAGTTAAAAATATCCATTTGCTATTAAACTGCAATTCCACTTTTGACTATATTTCTCAAAGACAGTCTCACAGGAATCTTTCCAAGGATGTATAGGAAGATACTTCCTTATTGAAAAATTATTTTTCATAGTGGTTTATTGCAGGCAAATTAAGTGTTCATTGCTTGAAGAGTGAATAGGTAAAATATAATAAATCTACACCAAAAAGTGTTGTTCTTCAGTTAACTAATGGCTCTTAAAAGTATGGCGGTGAATGGAGTAAGTAAGAAAAGTATTAAGATGCATGACAATAACATTTATGTAAATTAAAAATATTTATAAAACACTTTAAAGTTCATTGCAAAATGAAAAAAATCAAGTAAGTACACATTAGAAAGTTCAACTATAGCGAGAAAGGGGTGGGAGTGATTAGAGATAATTATGTGTACGAAGAAAGAGATGCTGAAGAGACCAATAATTTTAATCATCCATTACCAAAGTACCATCAAATCAACCCCCTTTAATTATAGTCTTATCTTCAGTGAAAATATTAAAAATATATATTTAACAACTGATATTGCATAACTACCAACAAATTAGAAGATTATCCACATGAGAACCAAATAATCACAAAGAAAGTTGGCTATCAAAAACCATTATAGTTATGGTAATATGCATTAGCTAAATATCAACCATGCCTATAACTGTAAAGTAAATAGAGATACAAAATCAACTATTTCCACAAAGAGAATATCAGGGCCAGTTTGATTAAGGGGTGTGTTCTACTAATATTAAAGTATAAGAAAATTTCCATCATATAAAAACTTTCCAGAAAATAAGAAAAAGTAATATTTAAATGAGAATAAATTATAGACCAATTTCCTCATTGGTTAAATGTACATCTTAAAGAAAATATTAGTATATCAAATACACTGATGTATAAAAAAGTAAACATATAGGAACCAAGTTGAGTTTTTCCATTATTAAGTTTGAATTGAAATGTAAAATTAATGTCATTATTTCATTAACAAATTAGAAAAAATGCAATTATAGACTAAGAGAGTACAAAACATTTAATATCTATATTAAAAATATTAACAAACCAGGAAACAAAGAGAACTTGCTTAACCTTAAAATAGATTATATAAAAATAATCAGTGGCAAATTCAATATATTAAATTGTACATGTTGAAAGAATTTCCTTTGTGGCTAGGAAAAGACAAGGACGCCCTCAATTAGTACTTTTATTCAACATTGTACTGAAAATCTCAAGCAATTAACTAAGACAAGAAAAAAATGAAGTACTAATATTTGAAAGAATAAACAAAGTCATTATGTTACAATATTTAAAAATAAAGATATATGCTTAAATAAAGACAATAGGATATTGGCATGGGGATAATCCCAGGGATGTTTAGTCACATAAATTACAATGAGGTGGGGAAACATGGCCTTTCCAATAAATGGCATCAGGTCAATTAACTTTATAAAGTAATAAACACTGTCTTCTACTTCATATCATACCAAACATTAATGCCAGATAAATAACACAAATTTATTTTCATATTGTAAGAATTCTAGAAGATAATTACAAAAAATAATGATATTAGAGTAGGGAAGGATTTCTTAAAATGAACAAAAGAAAAAATAAACAGAAGTGAAATAAATTAATAAATTAATAAATTAGATGGCATTAACCTACTAACACTGTCCATCAAACACTACATTAAGAAAATAAAAAAAGAAGCGATGGGGGTGCCTGAATGTCTCAGCTGGTTTAGCGTCTGCCTTCCACTCTGGTCAAGATCCACTGTCCAGAATCAAGCCTCAGGTTGGGCTCCCTGCTCAGTGGGGAGCCTGCTTCTCTCTCTCTCCCTCTGCCACTTCCCTTGCTTGTGCTCTCTCACTCTCTTAAATAAATAAATAAATAAATAAATAAATAAATAAATAAATAAATAAATAAAATCTTTATTTTAAAAAAAGCCATGGAATGGAAGAAAATATTTACAAGATTCATAACATGGAAAAACTCCTATGACCAATTTTCTAAATATTCATACAAATAAATAAGAAAAATTCACACAGCTCAACAGAAAAACGGTCAAATGAGTGGACAGCATGTCACAAAATAAGGATATCAAAATATCCAAGTAATGTAAAAGATTACTCTTAACCTTACTAAGGAAATGGAAATTTTAAAAGATACCACACAACCACCACTGTATGAAATAAAAAGTCTGTCAATACTGCATATTGGTGAAGATGCAGGGAAAGGCAAACCTTCATATTCAGCTAATGCAAGTATGATTTTGGACATCCACTTTGAAAACACATTTGGTAGCAGATGCTGAGTACATACATAACCTATAACTCAGAAACCTCTCTTCTTCTCTCAAGAGAAATACAAATCAATAGATACAAAAAATAGGAAAAACTGTCATAGAAATATCATCTCAATTTTTCTAATTGCTACTACACTTGCCTCATGTATCTATATTTATCTTTATCATCTATCATCTCTTATCTATCATCATGATTATTTTTCCGAATTATGTGAGTATAAGTTGAAGATATGATTCTAATTTCTTATTTTCAAATTGTCCCAAATCTCACCACTCCAAGTTCTCTTTAAGACTCCTGTATTTTTTCAATGTTTTACTCATTCTCTGAGCAATAATGTAATTTCTAACACAAGATCCAATCTCCTTTTGCATTTTCCTGTCCTAGCTCTTGAATCAGACTTTTTTCCCCCCTAAGTTCTTATTGGGATTTTTGGTGGAGAATCATATTTAGAAAACAATATCTTGGTTTTCTGTGTGCTCCTCGCCACAGAAGTGTTTTCATTTCTAGTTGCTTTTAGCATATTGAACTAGAAAATATATTTCTGTTTCTACCTATCAAATGGATTCCTTCAATTTCAATGTAATACCATAAATTTTATCCTTTCCATAAAATTTCACTTCTCAAATGATTAAGACACAGAGCTCTCAGGTTAAGCTTTTACCTAGTTCCTAACATACACAAAAAGCAGTTTCAAAGGCAAACTAGTACCATGATAAAAATGAAAACACTGAGAGTTTAATAATTTTTATGATTATTTTAGTCTTTAATCTTTTCTATAGTCAAAATAGTATACAAAATATATTTTGGTTAATTCTGTTTTATTAAGTTGAAACATTTATTTATCCTTGTTAACAGTCTATGCTACAGATTTTCCTCTTTATTTTTTTAATTTTTAATTTTTTTGGTGAAATATTAACATGGTTGCAAAAATCAAAGCCACAGTAAAAAAAAAAAAAAAAAAAAAGAGAGAGAGAGAGAGAGAGAGAGATTCAGTAATTTCCTGATCTCTTTAAACTTGTTCCCATACAACTAATCTCTTTCATTTCTGATCTTTGCTTCCTAGGTTTCTCTTGCAAAATAAGTAATTTCATATATATTTTTATAATTTACCTTCAGTCTTACACAAAAATTATGAACTAGAGGAATTTTTTTGGAATTTTCCTTTTTAAAAATCACTCCACATAAGTTCCCAAAGATCACCCTTGTTTATATGTCTACATATATCATTGAGGAAATACACCATACTTTCTTTAAGAAATATTCCATGTATCAGCTTTTAGAGATTTTATTCTTCAATATCATACAATTGCAAATAATGCCTCACTAAAAAATTTGTGGATATGTATTTTCATAGAGGCTAGATACCTAGAAGCAGGTTGCTAGGTACAGAAATAAAAACATGATTCTCTTATGTACCATCAAATTCTTCTCTGTATTTGCATTCTTATCAGTATTGTTTTGAGTATGTTTTTTTACAACCTTACCAGCAAAATGTTTTTAAAAAGCTGTAATTTTGCCAATCTGATAGGAAAGAAATGCTATCTCAGGGCAGTTTTGTTTTACATTTTTCATTATGACTGGAGCTGAACATTTTGTTTTTATTGAAGAAGAATTTTATTTTATTTATGAATCATTATCATGTAGTTAGCAATTTTTAAATTAGGCTATCAAAACTTTTCTTCACTTTTTATGACTTCTTTATGAATATGTCATTCCTTTATCTATGCGTATGTTACAAATATTTTCTCCAACTTATTTGACTTTTGATTATTTTTATGGCATTTTGTGTTCTGTGCAATCTTAATCACATATTTAAACTTATCAGGCTTTTAATTTATTGTATTTGACTTTTGGGTCACAAGTAGTTTTGTTTTGTTTTGTTTTAATAACCTGTTTGTAGAGGAATTCATCCTGTTTTCTTTTAGAACTTGTATGGTTCTATTCAAGGCTCTGATCCATTTGGGGCTTCCTGTGTATTGTGTGATGTATATATCAGGTTTTTTTTCAAATGCCCTTCCGGTTTTCCCAACATTATTTATTTAAAAAAGCACATATTAATTTCAATGATTGAAGTTTATTTTTAAATTTTATATTGAACTTCTATTCTCTTCTACTGCCAATTTATTTTAATTATAGAAGCTTTACACAACATTTTAATATCTAGTCGGGTTACTGTTCTTTCCTTCTCTCCTTCAAATTTCTCCTTGCTGTCCTTGAGGATTTATTTTTCCAAGTCTATTTTAATATCCCTATAAAACTTGGTATTTTTACTGAGATTATGTTAAGAGCATAAATCCAGCATTTAGGGGTAATAGACATCTTTATGATGTTGTTTCATTCTACACAAGAATAAAGGAAGTCTTAATTCGGTCTAGTCTATTTTGCATCTTTCAGGAGTTTTTATAGTCATCCTTATGCAGATTTTTCACATTTCTTGCTCAATTTATATCTGGCATTCCTTTGCACTACTGCATATTTATATTATATTCTCTATCTCATTATTTATATGAAAGCTATTGATTTTTAAACATTTATTTTATATCCTGCTGCCTTACTAAAATACTTTATTCTGAGAATTATGCTAAGCCATCTATTCCCTGGAACTCTCTAGGTATACTCACAGCACCTGTAGAGTGGATGCTGTGACATGCCTCTCAGATTTCCCCCTTTAGGTTCCATTATTCCAGCAGCTTGGAGTGTTTACAGGTGATAGCTCCCAATTGATTCCTATTCCAGGAATTTCTTTCAGCCAAAAAGAGAAGCCTTATCCAAAGTCTCATATTATCTTTGATGAGAACCCATATACAAAGACTGCTGCATGTTAGTGCATGAAGTCACAAACACCATTGTCTGAAGATAGGGCATCTCGGAAGCTCCATCTCAGCTCAAGAACTCATATCAGCTGAGGGCTGTGTTGCTTTGCTTTCCTCTGACCGACCCCATTTATTTTGCTCTCTGATGAATGTTGATCCCCAAATATCCCCCTCCCTCCAAAAGACCATCCTAAATAGAAACCTCCTCATCCATGTCTAAATCTGAGAGAAGATAATTTAAGGCAATATTCAAAGACAGGTATTTTCAGATCTTTATTTCCCTATTATTATGGCTCTAGTTGATTTCTCTTCCCTTATCATCTAAAATCTGTGGTACAATATTGAAAAGTATTGGAGATAATAGGCACCTTTGATTTTTTTTTCCTGATTTTGGTGGGCATACCTTTAAAACTCCCTACAAATGAGACAACGGGTTTTTTGGACTAGGTCATATATTCAGAAAAAGAAAGTATCCATTAAATCTAATTATACTATTTTTAAAAAATCATCAAAGGATTGTGAAATTTTGCTAATGATTATTTGCATATCAATGGACATAATCACGTGTTTTTTGCTCTTAGATCTAGCAATGTGGTGAGTGATGTTACCAGTTACCTAATACTCAACCAGTCTGCATTCTGGGAGTGAAGGCATTTTTTAAATGGTGTATCCTTAAAAAATGTTTTTTGGCTATTTTGCTTATACTTTATAGCATTTTGTATAGATTTTCATAAATCACATTGCTCTGTGATTTCGTTTCTGTGCTATCTTCATTAAGTTTTATTACCACGTTTTTATAATTTTAAATATTTAGTGTTTTCTATCTTTCTTTGATAAAGATATAGAATGCATGTTGGCTCTTTTGTTCTTTGGTTGATCTCTGTAGTTTTTAGTACTATGTGGAGAGATTTGGTTTTAGGCCATTAACTCAATTATGTGAAAGTCCAAATGTTTTATTTGCGGTAGTCATATTGATAATTCACTTGGCTAAAATTCACAGAAGTGTGTACTTATGATACATGCACTATAGCATGTTGTAGTTACATTTAAATTATTTAACATGAAAAAAACAGATAATGGGTTTTATTGGGGGAGTTAGGTCACGATCTAATCAGAGAGATTGGTTAAGCACCTGTTGTAATGGTAAAGTAATTTGACCATGCCAAAAGCTATGATAGTAATAATAGGCAACATACATCACAGGCTCAAGGAAAATTTATAGGCAGGAGATATGTCGGTCCTTCAGTGCCACTGCATTCTGAGGCAGAACACAGGGATTTAGCAGGATTGGGTATCCAACCACAGGAGGAATCTGACCTTTCAGTTGTGAGGTTTTAGGCTGCACAATTAGGGAACAGTACCCTCCTCTGGCATCATGGGTACTAGGATACGAAAACAGTGTAATATGGCAACATCCTAGCCTGCAGCCTGATTCTTTCACTTCAGCATTCTTGATTTAGGGATATATCTAAATCCCTGGTATGATCAAGAGATGACGTCCAAGATTTAGAAATGTAGCTTTCTTATGCAGTATACCTTAGTCCTTGGATCTTGTTCTATCACATCTTTAGAGATCTCTGAATTTCTTTGAAAAGCCAACTTCCTCTCTGAAAGACTAGTTTGCAAGGAATCAATCTTGAGCAAGTTAACTCTTATTTCTAAGCAGTATGCAACATGGTGGATCAGAAGGCATGTTCTTGCAATAGAGGTAATAATTTCACTTTGAGCTCTGAATTACCTTTAGAGAGTGAGCCAAGTGATAGGAAAGTGGAGAATAATATGGGAGAGATATTTTACATATATGCCTAACTTTGAAAATCAGCCCAGAGAGTAAGGAGCAAGCATTAATTTTCAGGACAATACATGATTCTGTATAATGCAACTGTAGCTGAAATGAAGCAAGAGATAGCGATTTTGGCAAATATGCCAAGTTCTCACTATTTTCAAAAGTTAAAAAGAATAAATTAAATTAAAAAGAGCTAATGAACAAAGACCCATATATGGATGGAAGAAAATTAATGTTCTTCATAATTCATACAGTGTTTTTTACACTTTAGTTTATATTGTTTTCAATTGTTCTTTTCACACTATTTATTATTTTATATTGCCATTGATTTGTTAGTTTCCTAGCTTAATATCACTAATGTCCTTTAGCCTTTTTCCTAACTCTTTTTGTTTTCTTAGATATATATTCCGTTGTTTTGAATTCAAGAAGACTTTCTGTGTGTCTGTCTTTAATTTATATAATTTCTCTTGAGATAACATCAGGTGCACAGGCAAAGAGCCAGATGTGTGATTTTGGCAAAGTTCTGAAAATCGTGTAAAAACAGGGAAGCAGTGGATTTGTTAGACTTGCTCTAAAATCATGAGAATGTCTGGACCTTCTGCAAAGAAATTCAAGTTTTAAACAGCAAACTTTTGAGGAAATTTTATTTAAAACATGAGTTTAAGAGATTTAAAGACAAAATTTTATTCTTTGAGAGAGACTGTAAAAGAGGGATAAAGTTTTTAAAACTACAACTGTAATGTAAATTGTGTATTTTGACTTATGATAGTGTTAATATTTATGTGAAAAAGAAACATTTTGATACAAAAAAAATTCCCATTGTGTTGCAACCCTCTTAATATATGTGCTTCTATTGTGATTAGCTTATACTCTGACTTCCCTCTTCTCCCACATGTCTTTTCCTGTGCAACAGTTTGTATATACTAACACTGGTTTCATGAACAGACACTCCATGTCTGGACATACTGCTATTTTTCAGGTACTTAGAAAGGCATTATTACTTCAAAATACTACCTCCTCCATCACACCACTGATGCCACTGTTAAAACAGCATTTCATGAACTTCATGAAATGCAAATCTCCCCTGGGAAAGATCACATAGAAACTTTAAGTGAGTCATTCAGAATGTAGTATAATTTTTTTTCTTCTGAGAATAGAGGTTACTAGTTAGAGAGGGGAAGGTGATATAATATCACCAGGTACTTAAAAAACTATATATCACCAGGTACCCAGGGAAGGAAAGCACAGTGAAGAGGCCAGGGAGGTCAAGAACTAATTCTCAGTACTTTCAATTTTGGACAAGACCACAGTTTAGAAAGATTTAATCATAATTTTTCTTGGAGGTTAATCATTTTTAGACATATTTTTAACAACTAAGTCAATCAGTGGAAGGCAAAACACTTCTATTTCTTAATGTTTATGAATATTGCAAAAATGAAAATACAAAGCAGACAATCAGAGGAAGGTTGACCATTTAAATAAGCTGGGAGATATCATCTTGGAGAGAGGCAAATTGAGGGAATTCTAATAGGCTCTGATTTACTCACCTCATTGATACACTCCATGCATAGCAAAGTCAAGAGAGTGATCCTCTTAGGAGAGCAGAGGATCAGTTTTTAATTTTCATTTCTAAAATGATTGCATTTATTTGAGGTGTTTAAAATAGTCAAACTATAGAAGTAGAGATTAGATCTGTGTTTGCCAAGGGGAGGGGAAGTTGGAGTAATGGGAAGTTACTAATCACCCGGTAGGAAATTTTAGTAATGCAAGATGGATAAGTTCTAGTGATCTGCTCTACAACGTTATGTCTATAGTTAATGGTACTTCATTGTACATATGTTCAGAGGGTAGATCTCATGTTATGTGTTCTTACCACAGTAACATAACTTTTAAAGATTTTATTTATTTATTCATGAGAGACACACAGAGAGCAGCAGAGACATAGGCAAAGGGAGAAGCAGGCTCCTCTCAGGGAGCCAGATGCAGTACTCGATCCCCAGACCCAGGATCACGCCGAGTCTGAAGGCAGATGCTCAACTGCTGAACCACCCAAGCATCCCATACACAGCAACATATTTTTTAGAAAAAAATAAAGTCATAAAATGCCTTTTTTTACAGACTGATATTGGCTCGACTAAGTGTATATATAATAAAGTTACTATAATCCAAATTTATGGGTTATGACATCAAAGTTCTATGCAAAGTTCCACTCAACTATATCAAACAACTTCAATCCTAAAAAGAATTGTCTTGCATAGACACTCAAGTTGTTTTTATAATTTCCCTTTGAAGGTACATTACATAAATATGCTTTAAATACTTTGAAAAATAGAGACCAACAGATGAGAGGATTATTTCCTTTAAATTTCCAATTTATTTCCTTGAAGAAATTTGGACAAAACCTCCATAGATATTCTAAAATTTTATTGAAGTGCATGGACTTCTTCCTAGATGTATGGAAATTGTCTGGTGTAGAGTATGAAGTGCTAGATTCAGGCAGCTAATGAGAGAAGAGTAAATGAAGGGAAATAAGACTGCCTAGACCCAGTGATTATAGATCAGCAACTCAGCATTAATGTTACTGGTGATTTTTCATCTGTTCTTAAGTCTCTTGTCCCGATGATTGCATGTCTGAAGGCACCTCCAGCACTTTCTAGCTTTTATCTTACATTTTAACTTTTTCTATATAAAACCTGCCTTTAGTTCGCATTTCTGTAGATGCATGGTAGGCTTTTTAACACCAAATATGCACTTAGGGGATCCATGTCATGGATTTCTAAATAGGTTAATTATCGTCATTCTAGGTTTTACATGATGACCTAGTTAATAGGATGACTTATGGTAATGAATGCTAAATAAAATATATTAAAAACTCTCACTTCTTTTTTTATTAAGATTTTTTTTTAAGAGACGGAATGGGGGAAGGGCAGATGGAGAGGGAGATAGAGATTCTTAAACAGGCGTCACACCCAGGACAGAGCCCCAGTTGGGGTTGATCTCACAACCCAGAGATCATGACCTAAACTGAAATCAAGAGTCAAACACTTAACTGATTGGCCAACCAAGCACCCCCAAAATTCTCAATTGTTTCAGAAATACCTCCACCTTTTAACAACTGGTATAACACTATTTGCTGACTTGTCTTATCTAGGATTTTTGCTTTGGGACCAAAAATCTAGCAAGAATAAGTGTTTGAGATTTATTCCAAGCCAATTGTAATCTTATATTAGTTTCAGTACTTAAAACGACACAAATTTAAGATGCTATGTAGTTAAAGTGTATTAACTTACAAATTGTAAATAAGCACTCTATTTACTGCTTATGTACTACTCAAGTTAATGAGTAAGATTTGCAATATTTATTGTAGTTTTACTAGTCAAATGACCAATCATCTGAGGACTTGATAGACCTATGTTTTTTAATAAATATTGGAAAGTGTAATTTCATAAAACATAAATATCTCATTTGCTTAATGAATTGCTATTAATGACAAATTATTAAAAAATAAAAAATAAAAATAAGAAATGACAAATTATAATAATTTTTAAAATATTGTAAAATATTTTATAATTGTAAAATAATACTATAAATCAACATTAAAAATTATAGTGCCTAGGTTGGTATTCAAATAGGTTTTAATAAGCACATTTTATTAGTGGTTGAAATCAATACTCTATACACACTCGGATTCTAAACTTTTATTTTTTTGAAATGTTAGCTACAAATTGTAATGAAATATGAGTAAACTAAAAAGGCATACTCCACATATTAAGATAATTTTCAGTTGAATAACTAAAGAAAAAAATAACTATATTGTACTTCTTTTTGTTTTAATTTTTATTTATAAGGGATATGTAATAGTAGCATCTCAACATGATGATTTGCCTCATATGGTTTTGTATGGATTAAAACTGGTAACTATTTTCATATAGCTTTTGAGTTTTGTGCCATAATATACATTCTTTTGTATTTCTCTGCTTCAGTAATTTGTTGAAATGTGAACTACTTAAAATTTATAGAATAGTATCAACATATACTTCACTCACCACTCAGATAAATGAAATGTAAAATTTTTGCCCTTTCAGCTTTATAAATTTGTTTTGAGAAATTTTTGTTAAAATCCACTTTGTACTCATTCTAGATTTTATTCACCTCATACTCTTAAATATATCCCTTTAATGTAGATTTAGTTTAATAGGATCTCATTACTGAAGTGGTCCCTTTCTAGTTTTAGTTTGCTAAAAGGTTTTTGTTGCTGAATTTGGGAGGGGTGTGTGTGTGTCTGTGTGTTATGGGGGTGTGCATATGTGTGTTAATAGTAAATGAATGTTTAAATTAATATTTTTTTCTATATTGAGACAATTGAAATATTTTGATAATTTAAGAAGTTAATGTGCAAATATCATAATACATTTTCAATATAAAATGTTTCCTTTCTTTTTTTATAATTTTTCCTTTTTTAAGATGCATCATACGTCTTATCATTTGGTGGTTTTATTTCAGTTTCCTGATTTTGATTGCTGGTATTTTATTTTGGATATCTGTGTCTGTGAATATGTTTATTCTTTCTCATGATACCATTTATTTTCTGATCTGTAACAAGAGCTGACAAGACTCATTAAAAGCGTTGGGAAAATTTTCTCACTTTTGAATCTCTTAAGCATTATATATGAGAGAGCAGCTATCTGCTCCTTGAAGGTTTAATAAGAGTGAACTAAAAGACACTTTGTATTGTTGTTGAGATTTAGTTGTGCTTATTTATTTTGTGGATTTTTTTAGCTTCACTTTTAATTATTTTAATTTTTGACTTTGTTGAGTTCTCTTCCTCTAGGAATAGAGTGTTTCTCATATAATGTCTAAAATAATTATTCTTGCATTTACTAATAAAAGATCTTCACTGAGGCTTCATATGGTGTTTAGGTGTGTTTTCATATCTATATCCCATTTTGCTTTCTTAATGTCATGTATATGGACATTCTGTCTTCCTTTCTTGATCAACTGTACCAACTTTGGTCAATTCCCGGTTATTTTTAGAGTCTTCTTTTGTTTTTGTTTCTGTTTTTTTGAACCCACTTTGCTTTTGTTTTGCTTTCTATTTAATTTTTAAAAATTTATTGAGATTTCTTTATTTTACTTCCCTTGGTTCTGTTCTCCTTCTTTTCCAGTGTGTTGATTTGAGTAGCCAAATGGCCAGATTATCAATATTTCATTCTTTCTCATTTGTTGACATAAGCATATAAACCTACAAATCCAAACTTCATTCCACAGAATTTTCAGTGTTGTTCAACCCTATGTATGGTATAATTTCCATTTTGTTTATAGTCTTTCTTATTAAGATAAAGTTAGTCCGATTTTTATGAACCTATCAAATTTTGTGGGACTTTATTTTCTCTAAATTAATTGTATTATAGCAAGTGATTATGGTATTTTGTTAATGATTCTTTGATGCTATTGAGACTACCTTTGCAATTTAACATATAGTAATCTTCTGTGACAGTTCTGTGTGGGTTTGAAGAAAAATGTCTTCTCTCTATATTTGGTGCTAGAGCTCTATGTTCCTTTGATAAAGTTTGTTAACTGAGTATTTCAAATCTTACATATTTAAGAATCTTTGCCTGTCTGCTTCAAATAAATTTGTTTAAATGCACTATTATAATTGAGGAGTTATTATATTATCATAATAATTTTGAAAATTTTTATTTTATTCATGGCAACTCTATCATGTATTCATTATTATTTTCTTGATGAATATATCTATTGTCAACCACCTTCTTTATAAATAGTACATTTTAGGGATCCCTGGGTGGCGCAGCGGTTCGGCGCCTGCCTTTGGCCCAGGGCGCGATCCTGGAGACCGGGGATCGAATCCCACATCAGGCTCCCGGTGCATGGAGCCTGCTTCTCCCTCTGCCTGTGTCTCTGCCTCTCTCTCTTTCTCTCTGTGACTATCTTAAATAAATAAAAAAAAGTTTAAAAAAAAATAGTACATTTTAATTTAAAAAGAACTTCATCTGAATTTTTTTAAAACTAGACCTGTATTTTATTTTTGTATCTCTTTAAATGCGGTATATATTACATATTCATATTATTTATTAAATATGTAAAATTTGAATATATGCATTTAATATATAAATGTTTATATATTAAATACATACACACACGTGTCTTTTTCTTTCTTTCAAACATTTTGTGTGGTTTCCAAATCTTTTTCCTGTTACAAATATAGAAAACTGAATAGAATATAAAATAGCTACAAAGTGAATTACCACAGAAGGAAAATTTATGTATCCACATCCTAGTTTAAAAAATAGAATATTGCTAGAACCATAAAAACTCCCTTAAACTCATTTCAAAATAGGATCTAATTTGTACTATCCAATGAAACCACTATCCTGACTTTAATATGTAGTCTATATTTGTACTTTAGTGAAATCCTATAACATGTGTAATTCCATACTGGCTTCTTTCAACATTGTATCTGTGAGGTTTTTCAATTTGTGCTATTTATTTATTTTTATAGATATATAATTCTTGTATGACTATATGACATTTATTGATTGTATTTTTGGACATGAGTTGTCAGCTATTATAATTAAATCAGACATTAACATTCTTGAAACTTGCACATGCAAATGTATCTTTTAGATATAATGAAACTATTAGATCATAGGTTGCCTAGTGTTTTCAACTTGCTTAGACAATGTCAAATTGTTTTTCAAAGATGTCGTGTACTTTTAATATATAACTTTCCAGGTATGCAGTATCCTTGTCAACACTTGCTACTGTTAGTCTTTTAAAATCAGCATTTCTCTGAAATGTAATAAAGTAGAGCTTTTAACATGTTTATTGACCATTGAATTCCAACCCAACTCTTTTGACATTATTCTATTGTTTTAATTTGAATTTTGGGGGTGTTTTTATAGGAATTTACTGTGAAAACTGGATACAATGTTTTTCAAATTGTACCTTTTCACTTTCCTACTCTGAATTTTATGTTCTTAATTTTGTGGATTCTAATATCATCAATGTATAAGTCTTTTTCTTTATAGTTAATACTTTTTGTGTCCTATTTATGTAGCCGACCACATGTCCTGGTTTATTTGAAACATTCTTGGTTTAAAAAATAATAATATATTCTTAGTTGATGCCTCAGTGTAACTGCTGATTATAGTTCCATTTAACTCTCAAAGTATGTTTTAGATAGAACATTGAATTGCATAGTCACACTGCGTGTAAGAAATCTTACCTAAAGGCCATAATGATATTTTCTTATATTATTTTCTAAAAGATAGGTTATTTTTCCTTTTGCATTTAGACCAATAATTCAGATTTAATAATTTCAATAATTCAAATATTGAATTTCAATCATTCAATCAAATATTTATTTGTGTGATAAAAAGAGAGTAAGATTTTTTGTTTGTTTTATTTTATTCCTATAAGGTTAATTAATTGCACCAACACCATTTATTGAGAAGTACTATGGTTTCTCTATCTCTTTTTGGCCTTTGTTTGGTCAATAACCTAATCAGATGTGCTTGCCTGAGTCTATTCTTAATATATCCTGTTCCATTTTTCTCTTCATATATTCTTGAGTCAGTGCCATGCTGTTTTATTCAATATATATTTATAATGAGCTTTTACATCTAGGAAAGCAAGATCTTTCATCATGGTTTTCTTCAAGAATGAACTGGCTGTTTTTGATAATATTTTAAAAATCACTAGAAATTCCAAAAATGTTCAAAAAGAAGAAAAAGATTGAATTTTTAATTGAGATTAGATTTAATTTATATTTTATTTGGACAGATTTGACATTTTTATAATTTTCAGTCTTTCAATTCATGAACACCTAGTTTGTATTGTATTTTTAAAATATTGATAATCTGCAAGATCTGTAGTAGTATTCTCTTTTTTCCTTATATTTTGATTTTTTGTATCTTCTCTCATTTATGAGAACTCTCATCAGATCAAATTTCAAATAACTATCTTTAACTCTGTTGCTTCTATTTGTTGTATATGTGTGTTCTGTTTTATTAATTTCTACTCATATTCTTCCCTTTTTATGTTTTTGAGGATTTTTTTTATTTTTTTCTAACTTCTTGAGATTCATGGCTCATTGAGTTTTAGCTTTTCTTTTTTCTGAAATATGAATGAAAGCCATAAATTTTGCTCTAAGTACAGCTCATCTGTATTTCATAAGTTTTGCTATGTATAATCAATCATTATGATTGATCTAAATTATTATTCCAATTTTGATTTTGTTTTGATCTATGACTTATTTAGAAGTATGCTTCTTAATTTCCAAATCATGACTTTTTTAGTTATCTTTTTGTTTTTGATTTATTGCTTAATTTTATTTTCGCCATAAAGCATACTCTATAATTTTACTCCTTTGTAATTAATTGAGACTTGCCTCGCAGTGATGCATACATTTAACTTTTTAAAAAGTTCCATGTACAATTAAAGTATTGAGTATCTTGCTTTTGTGTGTGTAAACAATTTCATATATATCAATCAGTTTTGCTAATCACATATTAAAATTTTCTATATTCTTGTTAATTGTCCACTTTATCAGTCACAGAAAGAAATAGATTAAAATCCCTCACTATAACTGTAGATTTGCCTTTCAGTTTTATAAATATTTGTTTTACATTTACTTGGGGATATGTTAATAGGTTCATACAATGTAGAATTTTTTATGTTGGTGATGAAATTAACATTTTATCATTATGGTGTTTAGTTTTTTTACATGTCTGTGTATTTGTGTGTGTGTGTGTGTGTGTGTGAATTTGTGTGTATAGCCTAATACCTATTGTATTTTAATTGGCAAATTAGCCATGGTAAAATTGATGTTTAGGGATGCCTGGGTGGCTCAAGAGCTTAGCACCTTCCTTCGGCCCAGGGCGTGATCCTAGAGTCCCAGGATCAAGTCCCACATCAGGCTCCCTGCATGGAGCCTGCTTCTCCCTCTGCCTATGTCTCTGTGTCTCTCATGAATAAATAAATAAATTCTTAAAATAATAATAAATAAATAAATAAATAAATAAATAAATAAATAAATAAATAAATAAAATTGATGTTTATTATTCATATGTTGAGTTGAAACCTACCATCTTATTGTGTGTTTATTATTTGGCTCACTGGTTCTCTGTCCTCTCTCTCTCCTTTTTTCCCTCCCTTCTATAGGATGGTTGTGTAGTGTGTATTTAATTATGACTCCTCCCCCATTAGTCTACATATATTTCACTCTTTTATTATTGTTTAATGCTAGCTAATAGATGATAACATACATCCTTCAGTAACTTGTATCTCATATTTACATATACTTTTGGCCTATTCCTGGGCAATGTAAGTAATTTGGAAGAATTTAAATAGCTACGTTCTCACAAATTATATACCATTGCAGCCATATTCAATTTGATATGTAATTTAAAGATTTTGTTTATTTGTTTTAGAGAGAGAGACAGAATACAAGCAGGGGGAGTAACAGAGAGGGAAAGAATCTGGAGCACACTCCCTGCTGAGCACAGAGCCTGATGCGAGGCTTGATCTCACCGTCAGAGGATATGGCCCAAGCTGAAACCAGGAGTCAGGCACTTAACCAACTGAGCCACCCAAGTGCCCCTAATTTGGTATATATTTTAAGTGAAACAAGACAAAATTAATGCAAATATAGTCAATATTTATTTAGATTTACCCCTCTTCATTTCTGTAAGTTTCCAACAGGGATCATTTCCTTTGTCCTTGAATAATATTTTTTAGTATGTTTTTTACTGTGATCTTTTGACAATAAATTCTCATAACTTTTCCCTAAAAGATCTTTACTGACTTTTGGTTTTCCTCATCAATTTGCTGACAAATACTTTATGTACAGTAAATCACAGCCATTTAAAGTATATCAATTTCTGAATTTTAACAGATATAAAAAACATGAAAATGTCATCAAATTCAAGGTACAAAACTTAAAAAAAATATATTTACTTATTTATTTATTTATTCATGAAAGACACAGAGAGAGAGGTAGAGACATAGGCAGAAGGAGAAGCAGACTCCTTGCAGGAGACCAATGTGGGACTCGATCTTAGAAATCCAGGATAATGCTCTAAGCCGAAGGCAGATGCTCAACCACTGAGCCACCCAGACATCCCAAGGTATAAGACTTTTATATCAACTCCAAAAGATTCTTCATGCCTCTTTGTCTCTCCCTCTATCGTTAGACCTAAGCAAATAGTTAAGTTATGTGTCACTTTAAGTCGGTTTCCATATTATATAAATTATAGCTTGTGCTATTTTGGTCTAGCTCTCAATCCTTTTTCTACCTCTTATATAATAGATCCAATAAGCAAATGCCTACTTTAATATGAAATTTATTTTTTTCCTTTAGGAGTAAAGTTATTTTAGAATTTATATTAACTGATAGTATTATCTTTAAACATTTCATCAATAGTTTCAATTATTTTCTCTTTTGATATTCTAATGTACTCTGAAATCCTACAACTTATCTCACAATTATTTACATATTCATAGTACTTACAAAGTTGAGGTGAGATCTATAAGTTCTTTAAGGACTTCTAAAGATCTATAAGGAAATCTGTGTTTCAAAAATAGAAAAACAAAACAAAAATAGAACAAATTTATACTATATACACCTTAAGTTTGATATCTAAGAAATTGATTTTCTGGAGACTTACGTTTGTTATCTAGACAAAAATTCTAGTGTACCATAACTCTGTTGGAGTATTTCATAGTATTCGAAAAAGATCCAGAATCTAAGAATGCCTGGGTGGCTAAGCGGTTGAACGTCTGCCTTCAGCCCAGGTCATGATTCCAGGGTCCAGGGATGGAGTCCTGTATAGGGCACCCTGTAGGGAGTCTGCTTCTCTCTCTGCTTGTGTCTCTGCCTCTCTCTATGTCTCTCATGAATAAATAAATAAAATCTTTTTAAAAAATACATAAAAGATTTATCTAATTTAAAATTTTGTTTTATAATGAAAAGCAAAAAAAAGCATATGAACTTATATGACAATGATCATATATAAAAATCTTTACCTCAGAACCCCAGAAAGTGTTCTTTTATTTATTCAGCAAATATTTTCAAATACCTTATTTGCTCTAGAAACAGTTCTAAGTGTTATATATAGTTTAACAAAGCAGACAAAAATCCTTGTCTTCATGAAACTTATATTCTAATGAGGAGAAATAGACCATAAAGATAATGATAAGCATGTTTTATAATATTTATGGAGGAATAAATGCTGTGGAAAAATAGAAAAATTAAGGGAATTGAAGAGAACTGGCAGGAAAATTAAAATTTAAATAAAATGGATTGTCATCAATAAAAAGGTAACATTTTCTGAGGAAAGAGTTTATTTGCACTATAAACTTATAATAGCCAAGAAATAAGACTGGAAGAACATGTGTTAGAGTCATTCCTTTTGAATGGAAACTGAACCCGTGGCTGTTACACCAGTGGTCCAGACTTCCTTCCAAACCTTCACATTAAGAAATAAGTAATTAATAACAGCACCAGGAGACACAATGCAAAATGTTTATAACCTGTTTCACTATTTCAAATAACCAATTATTTTGTAGGGATATTAAAGGAACAATCCAATGTAAAACAAATAATGAAACAAACAAAAAACTGAAACAAAAGTAAAAATCTTTGATATGGATCAAACAGGCCACAAAACCAAACAACAAAAATGCATGAACTCAGACCTGTGTTCAGACTTGTGAGCATGTGCCATCACACACACTACACACACACACACACACAGACACACACACACGGTGTTAGACTATAACTGATTGCACTACTTTAACATGCAGTTAATAAAAGTTCCAATTTTGATTATAGGCTGAGAGCAAAGTGTGGAAATGGTTTGGTCATTAACTTGCTTTCATAGTAAACTTACACTGTCTTGTTCAGATTTTCTAATAATTGGTGGGGAATTATAAGTGGTTTGAATTTAAAAAAACAAAATTTGTGTTATATTGATAAAATATGGGTTATAAAAATTATATCTATATATTACAGTAAAGACTAGTATTATTTTCAAGTTTTATGAATATTTAATTTTCAACATTGACAGTGTTCATTTCTTAACAAGTTCTAAGGCAAATAATATATTGTCCTTTAAAAGAAAATTAGCATCATTTTACATTATTTCACACTCTGAGCCCTTTTGTAGCAAGTCTCCCATACATAACCACTCTAGCTGACACCTTCTCCATAAGAAATATTCATTGAGTTCTGTTTAAATACCATATATCAAGTGAACATGTAAGTGTCCTCATTATTCATGAATCAGACAGCACCCCAAGTGTACCCAGCATTAAATTGCTTTTGAACCATCTATAATCTCTAGAAATGTCTCCTCCCAAAATGCATTTTGCAGAGAAATTCAATTTGAATTCTGCATTTACTGTACCAACACGCAAAAGTCTATAGATAGATTTGAAGGTCATTTTGACATTGTTCCTTTAAGTAAAACTTTGTTATATTTATAGAACTAAACCCAGGAATGTTCTGTATGTCACAGCATAAGATAAGATGCCTGCTTGGTCCTCTTCTGAATAATAATGTAGTAAACTCACCCTTTTGTTAAAAATAGATGTTTGTTCTTTCTAAAATAGAAACAACATACAGCTTTGAAAGAGACAAGCAGAAAGCCATGAAATGAGTCATCAGCTGTGTTCGGTTACAGTGGGTTTATCTGTGACTGTGTGTGAAAAACCACTCACAAGAAGTCAGCAAGAGTGCAGCCAATTGCTGAGAGCTAATCATGCTGGGTTATTCTTGGAGGAGCCTGGTGTTTGTAGGGAGCACCGACAGTTACCAATTATTGCCTCTACTTGGCAAAATGAATGGGTCTGAACAGTTATCTTGAAGGTGTTCTCAGCAAAAGCTATATTTAAACTGCTGACACCAGTAATTGTGTCTCACTCACCCAATCCTGAGTTTGATCTTAAGTGTTTTACAGTATACAGTCAAATGTGCTTAACTTAGGCTTTCAGGTCCAAAGAGAGAGTCTGATAAACAGCTTGCACTAAAATTCATGTTCTACAATGTTCCTTTAACTAATTTCTGTTGAATATCATAATAATGAAGGAAATGTTTTTACTAAGGCTGCTTCTGAAATACTTATGTATAAATTTTCATCATCAAATCATTTATAATCCTCATAGAAAGGCACCCTAGTGCATAATAATATCTATATTTGGTTTTAAACTGATAATTTATAGCTGCTGTGATAAAATAAACTTGTCTTGGGAAATATAATCAGTGGAGAGAATACATTTGTTTTATTTCTGTTGGTTACCTTAAAGGTACACAACATAAATGGAAACATATTATCAGTGTCTTTACTGTTACAGGAAAAAAAAAAAAGAAACTCCTTTCTTGTTTGTGTTTGTTGTGGTGATGATTTCTATTTAACAGTGTTTCAAAGAAACTTACTACTTTTTGTTGAAGCTTTCTACTTCCAATTTCCCCAAGATACACATAAAATTTAAGGGGAAAGAACAAATAAATTATAGGCACAACATGACTGCAAAAAGAAATGTTATTTTTTACAGTGCAATGTGAAAAAAAAGTGAATTAGGACACAAAGTCAGAATAGTAGAGGGCAAACAGCCACCCTCAATCTTACCTGATGAAATAGCAAATCAAGCCCTGTGGGCTCCTCAGTAGAGCTGGCTGGCCCATCTCAGTCCATGCCTAACCCCTATCATCAGCGAGATTATGTGTAATTTTCTTCATTTTTTATCTTCTTCTTTTTGGTTATTTTAAACTTACTATATTTTACAATGACTCCGAAATTCTGTATTACCATTTCACAGGAGAAAATCCACAGTTATGCATTGTTTTATTTTGATGAAATGTATTTTCATTTTCTGTTCATTTTGTTTTTAGCTGGCAAAACAAGGTAAATTCAGGAAAATACAGAGAGTTATAAAAAGGAAGTTTTAAAATAAATTGTTACCATAAAAAGATGATTGCGCTTGCTTAAATAATTTTAAGTACAATAAAAATGTAAATAATTACAATCTTTGATTTCATTAACTATGATAAATGATGCTGAATTGTAAAGAACACACTAGTTTAACATTATTTGGTTGGATATCTCATTCTTCAATTCTTTTGTCTATGGTTTTGTAATTAACTAAATAGAAGAAATTAAAATTACATTAACACGTTTGGGAGATTTTTTTGGTCATTGATTTAGGAATAAATTAATTTTACACTTTAAAATGGCTCCCTTGAAGAATGAATGGAGCAACCTTCTGCGGCCATGAAGTTGTTCCCAGGGATTGTCTTTATTCACTATGAAGATAATATAAGATGTGTTACACATGGGTTCATTAAATAGGAGCTATTTTAAAGCAACTCTTAATTGCCTGCTGGGATTGTGTTACATTCCAAATCTTGTTAATGCTTCTTTCACCAGATAGAGTATCACTGCCCCATACTGCTAATGAATGATCATATTTACAAGAATCTCTGAAGACATTAAGAATGTTTTATTTAGGGTGTGAATTTACACGATAAAATCTGTTGTCTATTCTGAACAGAAATAAGAATATGGTCTGATTAATATGGAAAGTAATCATAAATCTCCATTCAGTCAAATCATATGTCAATTTAACCACTCAATCATTTGAGGAAATAACATTTTTGCATAAGAGTGAATCATATGCTTCCTACTTTCTCAATATTAACATTCAGTTGAGCAATTTTTGCCCAGATGTATTTTATGACCAACTCCCCTTTGTCCAAGAAGTCAGGCAAAAAAATCATTCCATATTTTATATTTCTTAAAATAACACCCATCTACAACTGCATTTGCAGCTGCATCTCTCACACATTTCTGCTAGGGATGTAAAATGATATAGCCCCTCTGGATGGAAAGTCAGTCCCTTCAGTGATGTTGTAGAAAGTTAAACATATTCTTAGCTTACAACCCAACAGTCATACTCCTAAGTATTTATCCTAGAAAAATAAAATCTTACGGATATGAAAACCTTCACATGATGTTCATAGTTGCTTTATTTGCAATATCCCAAACTGCAAACCACCCAAACTTCTTTCAGTGGGTAGATGTAGATGGATTTAAAAACCCATGATACATCCATGAGATGGAAATTCATTCAGCAAAAAAAAGAGAAATTATTTTTACACAAACAACTTGGGTCCAGTCAAGGGCATTACACTTAGTGAAAAGAGCTAATCTCAAAAACAAAAAAATACTGTACATATGATTTTATTTATATCACATTCCTTAGATGACAAAAGTATAGTAATGGAGAAAATTCATATGGAAATTGTCAAGTGTTAGGATCATGTAAGGACGCAGCTTAAAAAGTTTGGTGTAAGGAAGTTTCTTTGTAATGATAAAATAATCTATATCCTTATTATGATGGAATTTACATGAACCTACATATATAATAAAATTTTATAGCACTACATATCACAACACATGTCACATACAACATACACGCACACGTAGCACAAACATATGTGCACATATGTTGCAGACACGACATCCCAAACATACACACACACCCCTGAGTACCTGTAATAGCTGATGAATTCTGGAAAGATCTGTAGTTAATAGTCTTGTAACAGTGTCAGTTTCCTTGTTAAAATATACTATGGTCAAGTAAAATGTTATTAGTGTAAAAACTTCAGTATAAGTTTTGGAAACGCCCTAATGGAAGCAATTGCCCATTAAGTCTCAGATGTTAGGCAATTTATATTTCTAAAAGAAAGATAGTCTTATCTACATTTTATGATTGAAGATTCTAAAGCTCATGAATTATATTTTCTCAAAGTCACACACATAAGCTGGGTCTGCCACACAAGCGTGGGAATTTTTTTCCCCAAATTTATACTGCTTTGGTGTTTTTATTCTAATTTGTTGATTCTTTTTTTTTTTTCTAAAAATTTCCAAGTCTCACAAAACTTAGTTTCTCACTTCATACCTCTTCAAGTTTTCTTTTATTTATTTTTTTAATTTTTATTTTTTTATTTTTTTCTCTTAAAATTTACTAATGTTTCCCTTCACTGTCCTCCAAGAGAACACAAATATAACATTTTCAGAGTTCTTTCTCAAATTTGGGAGAGAGCTCAAGCCCTCTGGATGTACTTCTTTGTAAGTTATTGCACAGAAGATGTGTAAAATCAGTCTAGTCTGAGTTCACAGAAATGTATTGCTAGAACTAGGTCAGAAAGTCTGCCCTGATCTCCTGAGAACAACTCAAGATACTCCCACAGTGTAATCAGGAATATTCTCTAAAATACATTGGATTAGATAGGCATAATCTCATCAAAGTTAATGTCCATGTGTAATTCTGTAATATAAAAAAATGAAACTTTCGGAGCACCTGGGTTGGCTCAGGTACTGATCCTGGGGTCCTGGAATTGAGTCCCCCATCAGGCTCCCCACAGGGAGCTGCTTCTCTCTCTGTCTATGTCTCTGCCTCTCTCTCTGTGTCTCTCATGAATAGATAAATACAATCTTTATAAAAAATGAAAATTTCCATTGCTCAAATTATTAGAAGTTAATTCAACTAATAATTCTGCCTAAATTATTTTGAGAAAAACAGGGATGAAGCAATCTAAGATCTATAAGCTGAAAAATTATCCCTTTAAAACAAAAAAAAAAAAGTTATTTATTTATTATTTGAGAGAGACAGCAGGACAAGGAGCAGAGAGAGGGGTAGAGAATTCTGAAGCAGACATTGCACTGAGCAGGGGTCCAGCAGGCGCGTCGATCCCAGGACCCTGAGATCATAACCTGAGCTGAAATCCAGACTTAGCTGCTTAACGAACTGAGCCTCTCAGCTGTCCCCAAAATTGTCCTTTTGAAACATTAATTCAATTGTTGAGCGTATATTGAAGATAAATTGTAGTGTGTATATTTTACTCTAAAAGCAATTATATACATTTTCTTTATATATATTTAATATACATATTGTTTTAAAGATTTTATTTATTTATTCAAGAAAGATAGAGAGGCAGAGACACAGGCAGAGGGAGAAGCCGGCTCCCTATGGGGAGCTCAATGCAGGACTCAATCCAAGTACTCTGGAATCATGACCTGAGGCAAAGGCAGAGGCTCAACCATTGAGCCACCCAGGCCCTCCTATTTAATATACATATTAAAGAAAATTAAAATTTTATGAGACAAAAACAAATATATACACACATATGTATATATATGTACATATATATGTATACACACACATATATATATACACACATACACACACACACATACATACATACATATTTCAAATCCAGGACAATAATATATGAAGTACACCTTTTTTGTTTTTATTGTTTTTCTTCAAAGCTTTATTTAAATTCTATTTAGTTAATATATACTGTAAGATTGGTTTCAGATGTAGAATTTAGTGATTCATCACTTACATGCAACGCCCAGGGTTCCTCACAACAAATGTCCTTCTTAATGCCCATCACTCATTCATCCCATCTGCCCACCCACCTCCCTCCAACAGCCCTTGGTTTGTTCTCTACTGCTAAGATTCTCTTATGGTTCGTTTCCCTCACTTTTTTTTTTCTTTCCCCATATGTTCATCTGTTTTGTTTCTTAGAATCCCCAGATGAGTGAAATCATATGGTATTTGTCTTTCTCTGACTATTTCACTCAGCCTTATACAGTCTAGCTCCATCCACATTGGAGAACACCATTTCTGATCCATACTACCATGAGTTTAAATCCTTTCTGTCCCACTTACTAGTACTGTTTCCTTTGACAAGTTACTTAACCTCTTTTATTTCTTAATTCCATTAAATCCTTAAAATGCTAAGAGAATACACATTTTACATGTCCTGGATGTTAATCAGATTATGATGAACAAGATCATTATCAAAGCAATTATCACAAACTGGTGAGAAAATTGATCTTCAAGAAAAAAAAAGTCAAGTCATGGTTCAAGACAGTCATGAATTATGATCATCTATATTAGTAACCCAAACATAAGGCACTTAAAAATATTAAGCAATTATGGCATAAATGAGGCAGACAAACCATTTTTATCCCATAAAAGAAATTGGTGAATATAAAAATTATGATCCTATGAACATTTAGTGTAATATTTAATACAGCATATTTAAACTAAATGTTAATGTTGAGAGGGAAAAATGATTTATTCCAAAAACACATTTTAGAATAAATTTTTCTAAAAATTGTGGGAAATTTACATGTGGAAACCTTGGCTTTTAAGAGAATTTTCTATTCATCCCTTAGTAATACTCTTAAAAGAAATGTTACCAAATTAGACAGTGAGTTCCAAGTTATATGAAAACATATTGATGTGTTAGATCAGAATCTATGAAACAAAAACATACTTCATGATGCAACATTAAAAATAAATATTTGTTTTTCTAACTTTAAGAACAATTTACTTATTAATGGATAGAAGAGTTTTAGGCATGATCACTATTTATTTAGTTTTTAGTCAAACCAAATATTTGTCCAAATTTACTAGTAAACATTATTGTTTTTCACTAATTTTAATTGATCATTGATTTACTATGAGGGATGTTTGATTTGGGGAACAGGATAGTTCTCTCACTCAAATTATTTACTAGTGAACTAATTAACCTTTCATCTACGATATTATCCTTCCAGGAGTAGCCAGGCAACAACAGATACTTCCAGAACCCTGTTTGATTCTCCCATGCCAGAGAATTAATTAACAGAAGAAATAGAATGGCCTTAGCAAATTAAGGAAATGACAGCCCTATTTGGCCTAAGTGTAGAACATGGAGCCCTTGCAACAGAGGCCTGGTGAAAAGAAGCCACCTCCTATCAATCATTTAATTGACATAAAAGAAGAGAAACATTTAAAAGAAAAGGTAACATAATGGATTATCAAAAATGAAGTGGCAGAAAGTTGGCATGATATATAAAAACTGCCACTAGAAAACTTGAGGAGAAGAAAGGAAACCAAATAGGTCATCAGAGTCTCTGTTCTCAGTGGATCATGGATGAACATCCTCTCCCTGAGGTCTTTTTCCTTTCTTACCACCTTTCAAATGCTCATTTTTCTGGATGCATGTTTATATTTCATCTTTAATCTTTAATTTTATTATATTTTATTTGACAAAAGTAGTGCATATGGTTATTGTCTGGCTATCCTCAAGTGGCTGTGTGTGTCAGTGTGCGTGTATGTACGCATGCACGTTCCTGATGTCTCTTCCTCATCTTATAAGAACATCAGTCCCATTATATCATGGCACCACCCATATGACTTCATGTAACTTTAATTACCTCCTCAAAGACTCTATCTCTAAATAAAGTCATATTGGAGGTGATTACAACACCTCCAATGTGTATTAGGCGTATTAGGTGTATTAGGGCTACAACACGTGGATTTGGGGGATACAATTTGGGCCACAGTACAAACCTTAAGTGATGTTTTTCATATGTATATAATTTTTAGCAATATACCTTGTCTGTATGAGTGTTCAATAAATGGTAATTTATATAATTTACTTTTTACCTAGGCGAAGTAGAATGCAATGGTAAGTTGTTGAATAGAAAGATCACTAGGTTTATTAGTTAGCTTTTGATGAATAAGAAGACAATCCAAAACTTAGTGGCCTGAAACAAGTATTTATTTAGCACATTTTGTGGGTCAGCTATTTGAGCTGGACTCAGCAGGATGGTTTATAAAATCTCACCCAGGCTTAGTTGATCTCAGCTAGGCTCATTGAAGAATTTGCAGTGAGCTAGTGGGCTATCCAGGGCTGGGAGGGTTATGATGGCCTTGTTTGAGATGGCTGGAATGAGTGGGGTCTCTTTCTATGTGGTTTCTGTGTAGTCTTTCAGCAGATGAGCCCAAGCTTATCCACATGCCTATTAAAAGGATCCAAGAATAATAAGCAAACAAGCTCAATGTGCAAGTGCTTTTCAAGTCTTCCCTTGTGTCACATTTGAATATTTTATTGGTCAAAATTATTCTCAGAAAAACCCAGCATCAGGGGTGCAGAAATAGATTCCATGTGATGGGAAGCTGTGCAATGTCACAGTGTAAATATGTGAAGACAGGAAGGGGAAGATCTGGTGCCAAATCCCCTGACCAATAGTCAATGATCATCAGTCAGAATGCCTGGTCAAAGTGTGCTTATATTAATACGATTATATTCTTCAGTTATCTGGGGATAGAGCAATGGGCCGTTGCTTACTCATGTTTCTTGGGAGTTTTCAAAGCAAGACGCCGTCTCTTTTTCCAACCTCTGACTTCCTCATTCCCATTGACAAGATGTTAGGTACAGGAGGTAGGCAGGATTATATAATGGTTTTGAAATCATCAGTTGCAGTAATGTTAAATGATTAAGAACCTACCTCTCAGAAATCAACATCTATATACAACTCTCTACTAATTTAAGAATCGTGGTTTTTTTAGTCTTATATGTGTGGCTGAGATCATCACATTTTTCTTTTTAGTCCCCATTTCTTTCATAGTCAGTAAGCATCACATGTTGCCTCAGAGGAGATTCAAATTCTGGAATCACAGAAAGGATTGCATCTTGATTTTTTTAGTTTAAAAATATTTCCTGTGATGTACTTAGGATGTAGAAAAATGTGAGGAGGCAGAGCAGATTCTGTCTCCCCCTGAGATTAGAAATAGATCTCCAAATTCTGGGATGTTTCAGTAGAACTTACATGTGTGCTTGGAATCTGAAAGCAGGACATCTATGTCAGAATGCACTCAGGTCAAGTCTGGGTCAAAGGGAAGGCAGCAGCAGACTATCTTCTATGCCCGTGTGTGGGTAGCAAAATACATTCTCGTGTTCAGTGTATAGGCAAATGAGCTGAAAATACCTCTTCTAAGTTTCAGTATGCTTCTGATGAGGATTACAGTCAAATGGGACATAGATATAATGAAGAAGTTTAAAGAAATGGAGAGTGGAGATGTGGTTGTTATTGAAAAGCAATAAAACACCTATCTGTAGGCATTGAAGCTCAAAGGTCCAGAGTGGAAAGTGTATGTGGATACAGCTTGAGCAGGTGAAGGCTAATGGGCAGAAGCCCGCATCAGACTTGTGAAATTAAGAGCTTAAATATCTTAGCCTTAAATGAGAAGTTATACAGTTTATACCACAGTCATTTTTTAAAAAAAATACTAATTATTGAAGTGAAATTCACATGCTATAAAATTCATCATTTTAACATGATTCAATGGCATTTAGAACATGAACAATATGAAACCACCATTTATATGTAGTTTCAAAACATTTCCATCCCTGCAAAGTAAAACCTCCTACCCAGTAATCAGTTTCTCCTCATTTCCTCTCTCCTCTCCCTACTCCCACCTCTGCCACTGGCACCCACCAATCTATGTTCTGATTCTATGGATTTGTCTATTCTGGACATTTCATGTGAGTGGAATCATAAAATATGTGACTTTTTGTGCTTGGCTTTTTTGCTTAGTTGTTTTGGAGGTTCATCCATGTTGTGCTATGTTTCAGTACTTCATTCCCTTTCATAACTGAATAATACTTCCTCGTATATGTATGTAACACAATGTATTTTTCTGTTCATTCATTGATGGACATTTGAGCTCTTCTATGTTTTGATATTGTAAATAGTACTGCTATTAACATGTGTTTGAGTGCCAATTTTCTTTTGTGTATATGCCCAGAGTTGAAATTTCAGTATCATGTGATGACTCTATTTTTTAAAGAGCCACCAAATACTTTTCCATGATGGCTCAACTATTATGCATTCCTACTGCATTTTTTGTTGTTGTTGTTTTTTGGCAGTTGAGAGACCTTAGGAAGTTACTGATTTACATGAACCAAATATGAAAGAGTGTGAAAAACTAATAAATGAGGTTGATGATTATCTCAAACATGACTCACAAGATATAGACTTGTCTATTTAAACATCTCCAGATTGTATCTATCGATCTAATATATTATCTATTCATTCATCTGTTTACCTACACACACTATTTTTAAAGCTATAATATTGAGAAATTTGCTTCAACATATAAAGTAGAAGGTACATTACCAAAAACTCGTGTCACAACATAATTATACCAAGAAAATTCCTAGAACTTGGCTAAAAGGAATATTAGTAGTGACAATTTTTTTTGGTTGTTAAATCTTCTAAGGCAGAATAAGAGAAAATGTTTTTAATCTGAAAAAGGAATTGATTTGTGAACAGCTCAGATTCCATAGAAACACTCCATATAATTTTTCTAAGAATTCTAAGAATTTCTAAGAAATTTGGATTTGTGCTGCATCTGTGTAAATGTCATTGTTCAGTTCAGATAGCAGGTTTTCCTTCAAAAAATTGTACCAATAGTTCATTTTTTCTTTAAAAATAGTTTTTAGTATATTACTAGTATAAATACAACTTTTAAAAGTAGCATTGATAAGCACATATTTTCTGAAGCATATACAAACTTAAAATGAAATTTCATTCTTTCTTATAATCTGATATCTGCTCATTTTTTAAGTGGCATTACAAGATGTTTTCCAAATATAAGACTGTTTACTGAGCTTGTAAAGTAATTAGCATGATTAAAATGATGGTCAACTCAAGCAAACAAATTCTGTCAACACAATCTGTGTATTAACACTGGGGATATTTATAATTTAACACAAATGTGTCCAAGTGAAATAATTTATGTAGATACATCTCTGGCCAACCATGGAGAGTTAAACAACTTTTTGGAACATGCTTAGAAACCAATTAAAAGATAAATTTGATAAAGATTAAAGAAAATTAATCATGGATAAGCATCAGATGCATGTACATTAATTTCTTTTACAAAAGGTGTGCAACTTGACTTGATTCTGAAAATATAAATGAGAAAGGAAACAGATGTGGTAGGTAGAATAATGGCCCACTTAAGTCCCTATCTTAATCCCAAACCAGGAGGTTGTGAAAATGTTACCATCAAAAATGAACTATTGGGACTTCATCAAGATAAGAAACTTTTGCACAGCAAAGGATACAGTCAACAAAACTAAAAGACAACCTACTGAATGGGAGAAGATATTTGCAAATGACTTATCAGATAAAGGGCTAGTTTCCAAGATCTATAAAGAACTTCTTAAACTCAACACCAAAGAAACAAACAATCCAATCATGAAATGGGCAAAAGACATGAAGAGAAATCTCACAGAGGAAGACATAGACATGGCCAACATGCACATGAGAAAATGCTCTGCATCACTTGCCATCAGGGAAATACAAATCAAAACCACAATGAGATACCACCTCACACCAGTGAGAATGGGAAAAATTAACAAGGCAGGAAACAACAAATGTTGGAGAGGATGCGGAGAAAAGGGAACCCTCTTACACTGTTGGTGGGAATGTGAACTGGTGCGGCCACTCTGGAAAACTGTGTGGAGGTTCCTCAAAGAGTTAAAAATAGACCTGCCCTACGACCCAGCAATTGCACTGTTGGGGATTTACCCCAAAGATTCAGATGCAATGAAACCCCGGGACACCTGCACCCCGATGTTTAGAGCAGCAATGGCCACAATAGCCAAACTGTGGAAGGAGCCTCAGTGTCCATCGAAAGATGAATGGATAAAGAAGATGTGGTTTATGTATACAATGGAATATTACTCAGCTATTAGAAATGACAAATACCCACCATTTGCTTCAACGTGGATGGAACTGGAGGGTATTATGCTGAGTGAAGTAAGTCAATTGGAGAAGGACAAACAGTGTATGTTCTCATTCATTTGGGGAATATAAATAATAGTGAAAGGGAATATAGGGGAAGGGAGAAGAAATGTGTGGGAAATATCAGGAAGGGAGACAGAACATAAAGACTCCTAACTCTGGGAAACGAACTGGGGGTGGTGGAAGGGGAGGAGAGCAGGGGGTGGGGGTGAGTGGGTGATGGGCACTGAGGGGGACACTTGACGGGATGAGCACTGGGTGTTATTCTGTATGTTGGTAAATTGAACACCAATAAAAATTTTTTTATTAAAAAAAAAAGAAAATGTTACCATACATGATGAAGGGGGCTTTGCAGATGTGATTAGGTTAAGGGTTTTGATTAACCTGGAATATCTGAATGGACCCCATCTAATTACCAGGGGTCCTCTCATGTAGAAAAGGGTGGTGGAAGAAGAGAGTCAAACTGATTCAATATGGGAGAGTTTGACCTACCATGTTGGCTTTAAAGATACAAAGGACCACAAGCAAACGAATGTGGCTGGTCTCTAGAAGCTGGAAAAATCAAAGTCTCTTGAAAAGCTCCAAAGAAAAATAGAAAATAATAACACTTTTTTTCTTTTTTTTTCTTTTTTTTTTTTTTTTTTTTTTGCCTAGTGAAATCCATGCCAGACTTCTGGCCTACAGAATAGGAAGATAATAAATTTATGTTGTTTAATCCGCTATTTGTAGTAATTTGTTAGAGTAGCAATAGAAAACCAATACACCAGAAATGGGTGACAGTGACTCATGAGTACAAATTCTAAATTTTGTCTTCTTTGAGGCATTTTGCTCATTACTCAACTGCTTTGCTTTTATTGTGACACCATGATGAAAACAATGGTATTCATGCATCCAAGATAGCTTTTAAAAAAATAGCAAAATAGACAAACCAAGGAAAGCTCTGTTATAAACAAAAACAATTATAAACACAATAAGTTGTGTAAAATGTATCCACAATTTCCTTGTATTCAAGTAAAAAATGTCAATGAAATGGATAATTTTCTAAATAAATTTATAATTTCACATACTACACAGAGATGTCTCAGTCAATAATTAATAACTTATAAAATGTTTCATAATTATCACTGATGCATTGTATAACTTTTCACAGAACAAATGAATCGATGTTTTATAAGTTGTTCCAGGTCTTAAGAGATAAGAAATTATATAAATCACTATATGAAAACAGTAGATATATAAGCCAGAATAATTAGCATAGAAATAGAAACATGATTTAACAATTATTAGTAATTTTCAAAAGAAGTGTAAGGGTTTTCTATATAAAGGAACTAAGATAAATCACTATATTTGTAAGTTAACTAAAAGCATTTTATCCGGGGCAGCCTGGGTGGCTCAGCGGTTTAGCCCCGCCTTCAGCCCAGGGCCTGATCCTGGAGACCTGGGATCAAGACCCCCATCAGGCTCCCTGCTTGGAGCCTGCTTCTCCCTCTGCCTGTGTCTCTGCCTCTCTTTCTCTCTCTCTGTGTCTCTCATGAATAAATAAATTAAATCTTTAAAAAAATTTTAAAAAGCATTTTATCCTCAAGCAATTTGAGTAATTTTATTTGATCAAGTCAACACAAATTTCTATTAAAAATTTTTGAAAAAAATTAACAAAGACATTTCCTTTTAAAAATAAATTTCCTTTCAGGGCACCTGGGTGGTTTAGTCAGTTAAGCATCTGTCTTTGGCTCAGGTCAGAATCCTAGGGTCCTAGGCTCTCTGCTCATTGGGGAGCCTGTTTCTCCCCCTCCTACTGCCTTGTCCCCCTGCTTGTGCTCTCTCACACACTCTCTCTGTCAAACAATAAATAAATAAATAAAATCTTCAAAAAATAATAAAATCTTCAAAAAAAAATCTCTGTCAAATAATAAATAAATAAAATCTTTCAGCAAAGGAAATTGTAGCAAGTGATGAACTACCAGTAGAGTATCTATTAAAATTGGCAATCCCAACTGGATATCTGTTATTATATTATTTTAAGATTATTTTGGAAATTATATTTCATTCATTTAGATTGAAACAGAAATAAGAGATCTAGAGTGGAAGAAGATTAAAAGCCCGTTATTTTATGTAATATGTGTACTAAAAAAAAAAAAATCCCAAAGAAATAAAATTTTTTCCATGTAAGAAAATTCTCAAAATTCACTAGTTTCACTGAGGTAGAAAATAAGGTTGTTAATATTCCGAAACTAACAACAAATACAATAACAAAACAATAAAAACTTTTGTGGCCTTTGGGAAAAGAAATATGCATTTTTTAATAAATACAAAAGAAAAAATAAGTAGAAAGATATATCATGATTCTATCTAAAAAGCTAAAATACTGTGATATTCAATAATTGAATTCATAGATTAATTCAATCCTAATTATTAGCCTATTGAGGCTCCCTTGGTACTCAGTAATATGATTTTTTAAAAATTTTTATTTATTTATTTATTCATGAGAGACACATGCAGAGAGAGAGAGAGAGAGGTAGAGACACAGGCAGAGGGGGAAGCAGGCTCCACAGGGAGCCAGATGTGGGACTCGGATCCTGCTACTCCAGGATCATGCCTTGGGCCAAAGGCAGGCGCTAAACCGCTGAGCCACCCAGGGATCCCAATAATATGATTCTTAACAGGTTTTTTTCCTTTTTTTTTTTTTTTTTTTTTAGATTGTATTTATTTATTCGAGAGACAGCACAAGAAAGAGAAAGGACAATCAGGGGAAGGGGCAGAGGGAGAAAGAGAAGCAGACTCCCCGCTGAGCAGGGAGCCTGAAGTGGGGCCTGATCCCAAGACCCTGAAATCAAGATCTGAGCCATAGGCAGATGCTTAACTAAGCTACCTAGGCATCCCTGATTCTTAACATTTAATTGTTATTCTTGATAGAAGCAACAGAGAGAGATAGTGAAAAATAACGATATATTTTAACAGAATATTATAAGATATATCTCATTTGCATCCTCACTATACTGAAGGATATAATTCAGGGCACTTTTCCCATTTTGATTAGAAAACTCAACTATTAAGCTTTCTAACAGCTAGATGTTTGGCAAGCTACATGTTATGGACTAAATGTTGGAATCCCTCCAAAATTAATATGTTGACACTAACCTTCACTGTGATGGTATTTGTAGGTGGACCCTCTGAGAGATAGTTAAGTGTAGATGAAGTCTTGAGGGCGGAGCCCTCAGGTTGGGAGTAGTGCCCTTAATATAAGAAGAGAACTAGACATGAGAGCTCTCTGTCTCTCCAAGCACACACAACAAGGAAAGTCCGTATGAGTATACAGTGAGAAGTATACAAGTCAGGACATAGCCTGTCACTAGGCACTAAATCTGTCAATACCTGGGTCTTAGCCTTTCTAGTCTCCAGGACCGTGAGAAATAAAATTTCTGTTGTTTAAGGTACTCATTCTCTGGTATTTTGTTGCAGAAAGCTGGGCTGTTTAAGACACTATAGTTTGTAAAATTTCTCAGAACCTCATTTGAAAGCTATGTTCCTAGCCTCTGTAGGTCAGCTCTTTTAGTTACAATGTTTAACCAGTGTGTCTAAATTTTCTTAAATGATAGAATATAGGAAGCATAGGACCTCTGCAGGACACTTCCTACAGATACCAGGACTCTTCTCATCTTTTCATTATGTTTCATTTTGGATGCTTGATTGCTCTACCATGAGGGCCTCTTAGGTCATTTTGATAGATCATAAGATTGTAGCTGTGCAAAGCATCAAGAGAAGAATGGAAGAATGCTTTGCCGTCTCAAAAGAGCACATTCACCTAAAGCAGTATGAGCAGCCCAGGTTTCCCAAGTAGGAGAGACCCAAAGTTCCTGAGTTAGTGAGAATTAGGAGAGTAAATAGCTTCTCCTTAACATCTCTTAAATTATGAGACAACATCATGGACCATGATCCAGACCCCAAATCTACTAGAAATCATATTTGCATTTTAGCCAGATCTCTCTAATGGGAGGGTGCAAACAACTCAGCAAGTTTAAACTAATAAAATGTTCCTGCTTTCAATAATAATTACATCATAACTGAAACTCATTTAAAACTAAAAAAAAAAATCATAGTAAATGATTTAAAGTAAACATTAACAAAGGTTTGTTTGTAGAGGTTTTCATGTCGAGAACATTCTTTAAGCCAGGGTGGCAAACTAGCACCCTCAGGCCAAATCTACTCCACTTGTTTTTGTAAATAAAGATTTATTGGAATACAACCTCACAAATTGTGCTATGTACTGTTGTCTATGGCAGCTTTAATGCTGCAACAAAGGAGTTACTCAATTGCTACGGGGACCACATGGCTGGCAACACCAAAAATACATGCTATTAGACCCTTTGTAGAAAAAAAGAAAAGCACGCTGATTCCTGATCTAAATAATATCTGATATTGAATTCAATGATTTTTAGAGGAGATGGTATAACAGCATCCATATATTTATTTAGAATAAAATACAATGGAGCAGATGAACACTCCATATGTTTGTCAAATTGTATTTGTTAAAACAATCTTATGTTTCTACTGTTTTTGGTAAAAAGCAGAGTTGTCATTAAACATGCAGCATGGAAATACCGTATCAACAGCCTGTTGCCATTTTGTTAATGTATTTCAGACATATATTAGGCGACAAAATAACTTTACATAATTATCTCTTATTTCATTTTTAAATTGTTTGGAAAGAAAAATTCTTTAATGTTCAAGCAATCTTCAAATACCAAAAATATTGATGTTTAAAAACCCCAAATCTTTTAAATTTCCTTAAAATTTTAAATAAGATGAATGAAGCCAAATGTTGGTATAAAAAAGAATACTGTTGGGTGCATAGATGAGACTGAGTTTCAATAAAACATTTATAAGGCAGAGATAGTTCTAGAAGATTTTAGTTGAAACATCCAAAATAGTGAGTTATCATTATGTATTTAATGTTCTTTTAGTTTATTGCTTGTAATGGTTTGCAGAAAAATAAGTTTTTTTATTTCTTAGTTCATCTGTTTCTACTAAAGTCCTATTTGTATGATTATGATACCCCAACTGGTTACTGTGGAAATTATAATGATATTAGAAACTGATTATGACTTCCAAGTGAGACAAGCTGCAGGACTAGGCTAAATATATAAGCAATGAAAAGAATGTGTTTTCATGTGAAGTCTTGAGTATTATTAAAAAAAAAAAAAACAAAGGAAAGAGAAACAAGGAAATGGGAAGATACAAATAAAAATAATAAGCAATTATATTCTGCCTACCAAAGTTCCCCTGCAGTTTCAATCAGCGCTCTGCTTCTGCTTTCTGTTCTCAATAATTGTGCTAGTTCTGGTAAATATAACCAGCATGATCCGAAACAGCTGTGACTGCTGTCCTGTGATTAATTAATTAATTCATACTCTTTTTTAGTTTACTACTTTATGTATTTTTTAAGCACTCTACATTAGCATTTACTTCTGATCTAGTCTTGCAATAGATGAGAAGTCCCATTTCTTAACACTCCAAAGAGGAGGGTCTATACACTTTGCTACACTTGCATGATCTTAGGGAGGTCTCTAAAACTTATTCTACTCTCTGTGAAATGGGCATACAAATATCATCCACTCCATGAGTCCTGGGAGATTGTATGAGATAGCATATGTGTATAAGGTGGTTATGACAGGGTCACCTGGGCAGCTCAGTGCTTGAGCGTTTGCCTTCTGCTCAGGTTGTGATCCGGAGTCTTGGAATCGAGTCCCCGCCATCAGGCTCCATGCAAGGAGCCTGTTTCTCCCTCTGCCTATGTCTCTGCCTCTCTCTCTGTGTTTCTCCTGAATAAATAAATTAAAAATCTTAAAAAAAATACTAAAGTGGTTAGGGCAGTGTACAGCGTGTGAGCAGTGCTCAGCAAATGTTAGCTATTATCGTAGTGGACTTGGAAGCTGCCTGATTATTCAATGAGCAACCACAAAAGCATTTGGGTAACTTCTTGCCTAGATTATTTATAGAAGTAGGAACAACTGTTCACTCACAAGTTGTTGCTTAAAAGTACCATCGACTATTATGTTCTTTTAATCCCCCCTTTTCTCTACATGGTTGATGCTGAGTTGCTATTGGCTATTGGCAGAAATAAAATCCCTATTGGAAGAGAGTTGCTTGCCACAAACACCAGAATCCTCAAGGTGGGCCCCTGTTGTGGCAGTGGTAAGGCCAGATCTTCAAAGAAATCAGATTTAACAGGTGGCCTGGAGAGGAGTTGAGACAAGAACTGGCCCTCAGTTGATGGCAGGTACAAAGAAACCTCCGTGTCATAAATGGGTGAGTCAAGACCTTGTGTTATATGGATCTTCATTGAAAGGAGCCATTGGAATGAAGTCTCCTAAAGATAATCTCACCTTATTTGAACACCCAAGTTTTATGAATCCCAGCAAATGTGAGGTACACGGGTGAAATATTCCTAACTAAAACTGATTTGCCTTCATATGCTCACCTATGAATGAGCTACAAGCATGACCCTGGATTAGTATGGCAGCTTTAGAGGTTGCTAACCACAGACCCATGCAGCTATCCGCTCTCTTTTAAATACAAAATCTAGCTAAGCCACCTCCATACTCGAAACCTGTTGGTGTTTTTCACATGCAACATAAAAAGCTCAATTTATAAGGCTGAATCATCATAGCATCCATACAAGGTTATATTCATCCTTGGCCTTGCCATCCTCCTAGCCTCATTTCTCACGCCTCCCTTGAACCTCCCGTTCTAAAAGGCTTTTCCTCTAAGAATCCTGTAGCATGGAACAGGGAGCCAAAGTTATCTGATATGTCCCCAGTTATATCAGATTTATTTTCGTTTCAAGGCAGACAGTTGGTCTCCTTATTAAGTTACATTCAATAAACATTTATTCTATAAATGCATTTCCGTTTTCTTATTATTCCCATAGTCAGGCAGTATTTTCTAAAGATTTGTCTAAATCTTTCTTTAAAAATTCAAATGCTTTTCCTGCAACCTTAAGGAAATGTAGAATTAAATCAAGAGACATTGCACATGTCCCTCATACATTGAGAATTGCTGCAGAGCAAGAATTTATTTTTCTTTCTTTTTTTCTTTTCTGAAACAGTCATAGCATCAATCATGGAAATTTGCATATTAGTAAGTGTTTAATAAGTTTTTGAATAGTAAGGGTAGATGTAGACTCCCTTTGGACAGTTTTTCTAGACTGATATAAGAAAGCCTTTACTGCCCTCTATTAAAATGGGCAGTAATCATCACTTTGTAAGAAGCAAGCAAAAACTACAAAGTATTTGAAAGAGTATTCACATATATTTCTGCGTGTCAAAACAAGACTCCTAAAAACAAGTATAGAAAGCTTAATAAATATTTCAATTTATATTCTTAAGAGTTTGGGCATCCTTGAGCTATTATGTCTCAATAGAGCAATAGTAAAAATGGCATCTGCTGCTCACATAGGATACATATAACAGCTTTCCTACAACTATGATGCAAGTTCCTACATAATTGGATTTTTGGATGAGGTGACAATTACTTCCAAGTTTTCTGTCAGTTATTCTCTAAAGTGTTATTCAAAACACTGTGTATAATAACTGGTACAATCATGCCAACCAATCAGAGTACACATGTACCCATTTAGAACAGACACCGCTCATAAACAACCAGCACAGCAATGTGGATTGAATCAGCCCTGCCTATGCTGGAATTCTCATTAGAGGGAGAAACCAGTTACTTTTAGAGCACTAGGCCATGGCTTCAAAAAATACCTTTTTAAACATCAAGGGAAAAAAATCAACCCTAGACTTTCTTTTTTTAAATTATCTTGTTTCTTCGAGCATGATAATCTGTGAAAAACCATTCTCAACTGGGGAGATTATAAAACAAAGTTGAAATGAGACTGGAAAAGTAGTTGGACATGCTCCTTTTTGAGCCCGTAAAATTTTAATAGTGTATGTAAAAATAGTGCATGTAAAATGTTTAATGCTGCTGCCTTCTAAGGAATATGATCATTTGGCTAGTAAACTTCTATTTAAAAAAAATAATGCCTTCTTTGGGAAAATGTAGGCTCATTCTCTCGATTCTGTGAGGTTCCTCTTATATGCCCACCTGTTTCTGTAAGTTGAAATAACACATGAGATTTCCATGCACTTTCAAAAATACATAGTAAATACTCTAAAAATTCTATTAGTGCTATTATTGTTGTTTTTTGTGTTTTTGTTATTGACACCAGAGTGTCAGGGACAGGGTGAGCTCAAGAGGGGGTCACACAGGAAGGGAATGGCATTTCAGGAGCTAATCATTCCCTTTCTGCCCTAGGTACTTCCAGCCCTTGCCCCTCCCCCATGACAGCCAGCATCTGGGTAATAATTTACACTCCTGGTGTTGCCCTTTCTTCTCTTCTCTATGCGCTAATAATATGTATCCATCTCTTTTTCAAGACTCTGCTCATGACTGAGAAGAAAATCATTTGAAGTTCTTTTAAAGGACAATGATGATTTGCAGTGTTCCTATTTCCTTTTCCCCCAGATGTGATGGGATTTTCAGGAGCATCTCATGAAGTCATATTGGGAACCTTATTTCAAAGAAACCCTGACAATCTTAGGTCTGGTGGCAAGGTATAAAAAAAGGCAGATATTCAGACATCCACTCCCCCTCATGTTTCAGAAGGCCCACTTAAGCCTTTGTTTTTTTGTAAAGAGGAAACAGACTTATAGCTTATTATATATTCTTATGCATATGATACTTACTCAATTATAGCTCCTATTAATGGGGACACGAAACTTTGGGTCAGGGACAGGTCAGTTTCTTTTGAATCTTTCCATTGTGCTTTCATAGGAGGTTTCTAAGAATAACTGAAGATTATAATCTATGGAAACAGCTCTACACAATTTAGTTGAACATTTCCAGTTTTATTCATAAAGTTTTTTTTTTCTTTTTTTGGTTCAGAATAGCAACTGTAAGGTTGGACCCATTAAGTTTATTTTATCACTTTTAATGCAAAGATTATTACTGTAATTTACATTTCTTAGTAAGAGCCAAAAGCTTCCTGCTGTGGCTTTTTCCACCAATGTGCTACAAATTAACAACCTAGCTACATTAAAGCAAATGAAAAAAAAAGAAGTTAATTCTTTTCCATATAAGGAAAATTATCTGTACATGAGACTATATAATTCTCTCAATAAGATTTCCAGAAATAGGGATCCCTGGGTGGCGCAGCGGTTTGGCGCCTGCCTTTGGCCCAGGGCGCGATCCTGGAGACCCGGGATCGAATCCCACATCAGGCTCCCGGTGCATGGAGCCTGCTTCTCCCTCTGCCTGTGTCTCTGCCTCTCTCTCTCTCTCTCTGTAACTATCATAAATAAATAAAAATTAAAAAAAAAAAAAAAAAAAAAGATTTCCAGAAATAAGAAAACAAAAATTTTGTATAAGCTACATTAATATTTTAGTCTCATGTGATACGGTAGCAAAAATCTTAAGAAAATTTAATAAAATCAAAATTGATGAAGCATTACATTTGAAGCTGAGAACCATGCTAAAGTCATAAGAAAAAGAAAAGTGCATCAACAATATTTTTGAGAATCACTGAGGCTGTGATCACGTGGAATTACTGAAATCAGTATGAATTTTCTTCCTTATTTCCCATTGTTATAAAAGCATCAGCTTTTGGTCAACAGCTAGTCTAAAATTTAAGGAGTTCCAATAAGGAAATAGTACATCTGGAAATTAGGCTAAGATGTCATTACACAAAGTATACATGTGAAATAATGAACACTTTCTATGCCTTATATCTATCTTGTTGGGGTTCCCTAAGTGACCCTTCTGCCAACACCACTCGTAGACTTTACCATGATGCTGGAAAAATAACTTTAAGAGGCTATCAACATTGACCAGTTTCCCAATGATCTTCATTTACTTCAGATACTGTTTATACCCATCAACTTTTTTCTTATAGCTTCACTATTTGTCTAAAGTCAGTGCACACCGTCCCACAAATTTCACTTTCATCTTCATCCTTTTGAAGCCAAAGTCACTTAGATAATTTTAGGACATAAGATATGAGGCAGTCAATAAGTTGACTAGTGACTAGTGACATAAATGAGAGAATGTGCAGTGATTGAAAAAATATAATGTTCCCACCAACAGTGTAAGAGGGTTCCCTTTTCTCCACATCCTCTCCAACATTTGTTGTTTCCTGTCTTGTTAATTTTCCCGATTCTCACTGGTGTGAGGTGGTATCTCATTGTGGTTTTGATGTGTATTTCCCTGATGGTCAGTGATGCAGAGCATTTTCTCATGTGCATGTTAGCCATATCTGTCTTCCTCTGTGAGATTTCTCTTCATGTCTTTTGCCCATTTCATGATTGGATTGATTGTTTCTTTGGTGTTGAGTTTAATAAGTTCTTTATAGATCTTGGAAACTAGCCCTTTATCTGATAGGTCATTTGCAAATATTTTCTCCCATTCTGTAGGTTGTCTTTTAGTTTTGTTGACTGTATCCTTTGCTGTGCAAAAGCTTCTTATCTTGATGAAGTCCCAATAGGTCATTTTTGCTTTTGTTTCTTTTGCCTTCGTGGATGTATCTTGCAAGAGGTTACTGTAGCTGAGGTCGAAAAGGGTGTTGCCTGTGTACTCCTATAGGATTTTGATGGAATCTTGTCTCACATTTAGATCTTTCATCCATTTTGAGTTTATCTTTATGTATGGTGAAAGAGAGTGGTCTAGTTTCATTCTTCTGCATGTGGATGTCCAATTTTCCCAGCACCATTTATTGAAGAGACTGTCTTTCTTCCAATGGATAGTCTTTCCTCCTTTATCGAATATTAGTTGACCATAAAGTTGAGGGTCCACTTCTGGGTTCTCTATTCTGTTCCATTGATCTATGTGCCTGTTTTTGTGCCAGACCCACACAGTCTTGATGACCACAGCTTGGTAGTACAACCTGAAATCTTGATGCCCCCAGCTATGGTTTTCTTTTTTAAAATTCCCCTGGCTATTCGGGGTCTTTTCTGATTCCACACAAATCTTAAAATAATTTGTTCTAACTCTCTGAAGAAAGTCCATGGTATTTTGATAGGGATTGCGTTAAACGTGTAAATTGCCCTGGGTAACATTGATATTTTCACAATATTAATTCTTCCAATCCATGAGCATGGAATATTTTTCCATCTCTTTGTGTCTTCCTCAATTTCTTTCAGAAGTGTTCTATAGTTTTTAGGGTATAGGTCCTTTACCTCTTTGGTTAGTTTTATTCCTAAGTATCTTATGCTTTTGGGTGCGATTGTAAATGGGATTGACTCCTTAATTTCTCTTTCTTCAGTCTCATTGCTAGTGTATAGAAATGCCACTGATTTCTGGGCATTGATTTTGTATCCTGCCACGCTACCAAATTGCTGTATGAGTTCTAGCAATCTTGGGGTGGAGACTTTTGGTTTTTCTATGTAGAGTATCATGTCATCGGCAAAGAGGGAGAGTTTGACTTCTTCTTTGCCAATTTGAAATGGTGCAGCCACTCTGGAAAACTGTGTGGAGGTTCCTCAAAGAGTTAAAAATAGCCCTGCCCTACGACCCAGCAATTGCACTGTTGGGGATTTACCCCAAAGATTCAGATGCAATGAAACGCCAGGTCACCTGCACCCCGATGTTTAGAGCAGCAATGTCCACAATAGCCAAATGTGGAAGGAGTCTCAGTGTCCATCGAAATATGAGTGGAGAAAGAAGATGTGGTTTATGTATACAATGGAATATTACTCAGCCATTAGAAAGGACAAATACCCACCATTTGCTTCAACGTGGATGGAACTGGAGGGTATTATGCTGAGTGAAATAAGTCAATCGGAGAAGGACAAACATTATTTGTTCTCATTCATTTGGGGAATATAAATAATAGTGAAAGGGAATATAAGGGAAGGGAGAAGAAATGTGTGGGAAATATCAGAAAGGGAGACAGAACATAAAGACTCCTAACTCTGGGAAACAAACTCGGGGTGGCGGAAGGGGAGGAGGTGGGGGGTGGGGTGAATGGGTGACGGGCTGAGGGGGGCACTTGACGGGATGAGCACTGGGTGTTATTCTGTATGTTGGCAAATTGAACACCAATAAAAAATAAGTTTATTATTTAAAAAAGAGAGAAGTTGCAATAAATTTAAAAAAAGAAAAAATATAATGTAACTAATATTTGAACGACTTTTATCTTCAAATATTCTCTAAGAGTCATTTGTTAGGAAACCATACTTTTAATTCTTCTGTTTTTAAAAAATTGTAGGAACATAATATTTAAAGTTGGATATAAATTCACAGATATTCAGGTGCTCTACATAGATAAATAGGCTATCCAAAAAATATAAGATATATTGCCTCCAGATAGAGATCAACAATTATTTTTAGAGTGCCTACTGTTGTTCAGGTACTAAGCTAGGCCTTGGGGAATAAAGACAAAATATATCTTTCCCTTAAGGATTTCAGTTACCCTCATGAGAAACCATTTTAGTGCATTCATATTCCTTTTATATAAAGAGATATTAATTACATATTTGTAGGACGTGCTTTAAGAATATCTGTATTGTGATTACAGTTGACCCTTGAACAGCAACAGGATTGAACTGCATGGGTCTACTTACATGAAGATTTTTTGAAAAATCTAGTACAATACTGTAAATGTATTGTCTTTGTGATTTTTTTTTTAACTTTTTTTTTTTTAATTTTTATTTATTTATGATAGTCACAGAGAGAGAGAGGCGCAGAGACACAGGCAGAGAGAGAAGCAGGCTCCATGCAGGGAGACATAAAGGACTGGATCCTGGGACTCCAGGATTATGCCCTGGGCCGAAGGCAGATGCTCAACCGCTGAGCCACTCAGGTGTCCCACTCTTTGTGATTTTCTTAATAGCATTTTCTTTTCTCTAGCTTATTTTATTTCAAGGATACAGCATATAATATATATGACATGTAAAATATGTGTTAAACAACTGTTCAATTATGAGGCTTTTGGTCCACAGTAGAGTATTAGTAGTTCTATTTGGGGGGAATCAAAAGTTATATATGGTTTTCTGACTGTGCAGGGGGTCAGTGTGCTTAACTCCCACATTGTTCAAGGGTCAACTATACTATTTATAAAAACAGATCAGAGTGTAAAATCTCAAACAACATAGAAGTGTGTAAAACAAAGAGTAAAACGACCCAATTTCCTATAGTCTTTCCCTTGGACTTTCTTAAGGTAAGTATGATTTTTCCCTCTATGTATCCCTCTTCTTAAGACTATGGAATCAAATTATATAAACTTGCTAAAATTTCCTAGTATTTTGTTGTACAGATAAATCACAGTGCATTTAACCTATATTATTTAAACTTTGTATATGTAATTCAATATACTTAAATAAAAACACATAGAAAAAGTCAACAAAATTAATTAAATTAACTGATTGAAAGTTACTAGGGCCAGTTAAATTTATAATTAAATTAAAAACCATCAACTGCACACATTATATACTTGATATTTATTATATACATACTACATAATATACCTCATAAATATCATAGTACATTAATTAAGTGTAATTTATTTTATTATTTTTTTAAGTAGGCTCCATGCTTAGCATAGAGCCCAATGTGGGACTGACTCACAACCCTGAGATCAAGACCTGAGCTGAAATCAAGAGTTGGATGCTTAACTGACTAAACACTCAGACATCCCCTAAGTTAAATGTAATTTAAACATGAGAAAAACTATTCTTCTAAAATAGATTTTGGAGAATAATGTAGAAATTGGAGAAGCATTTATGTAGAGAAAATAAAGCATAGGAACATGATGTCTAATTCTTTACTGATCATAACTGATCATAAAAAAAAGAATATATGCCAAAATGATTGGGGATATATCATTATATATATATATATATATATATATATATATATATATATATATATACATACACACATATATCATACCTGGGGAATGATTTTTAAAGAATATATTATTAAATTCTCTTCAGCAACTTTAAAAGCTTTATTTTATGTCTTTTATTACATTTATTCCCAGCAGTTTGTGTATGTGTGTGTGAATCCACCAGCTCATTCTAAAATTCATATGGGGATGCAAAGTACCTACATTATTTGAGGTGATCTGAATAAGAGTAAAGCTTAGGAATCAAATTGCCCAGCTATTAGTAATTATTATAAAGTTTCAGTAATTAAGCCATTGTACTATTGCACACAGCAAATTGACCTATAGAAGGGATTACATAATCTGGAAAAAAACACTCATATATGGACATATAATTTATTTATATAGGGCCAGTGGAATTCAGAGAGCATAAGGATGGACTTTTCAATGAATAATGCTGGGTCAGTTAGAAAGCCACATAGGAAAAAAACACCAAACTTGACATTTCACACATTTACAAGAATCAATTCAAGGTGGAGTCATAGCCTCTCATGAAAATAAAACAATGAAGTTTCTAGAAGAAACATAGAAAAATATCTTCCTAACCTTGAAGTAGGCAATGATTAGTATCTAGGGCACACAAACACACAGTAACGGCTGATCAATTAGATCTCATAATTTAACTTAGTACTTTTGTTCATCAAAGCAAATCCTTGAAAGAGTGAGAGGCAAGCAAGACTGACAGGGAATATTTGCAATACTATAGCAAAAAAAAACCCAAAAGTCTTCTATCCAAAAGTCAGCAATACACAAACAATATAAAAGTAGGGAACCATTTTTAAAGTTAGCAAAGGACCTGAACAGGTGCTTATCAGCAGAGGATATATTTATGGCTGATAAACATGTAAAAGTTTTCATCATTATTAGTCATCTGAGAAATGCGAATTTAAACCACTATATGCTATTAATATGTAATCACAATACTGGCTAAACTTATAATTGCAAGTGTGGTTAAAGATGTTGCGCAATCTGGAACTCTGATACATGGATGGTGGGAATGCTCGTTGGTATACCACTTTAGAAAACTATTTGGTAGTAGTTCCTAAAGCTAAACAAATGCCTGCTTTATGATCTTGGAATTAGAATCCTCGGGAGAAGGACAACTTGGGGGGCTCAGCAGTTAAGCGCCTGCCTTTCACCCAAGGAGTGATCCTGGAGTTCTGGGATCTAGTCCCACATCGGGCTCCCTGTGTCAAGCCTGCTTCTCTCTCTGCCTATGTCTCTGCCTCTCTCTGTGTGGTCTCTCAGGAATAAATAAATAAAACCTTAAAAAAAAAAAAAAAGCCTAGGGAGAAACAGAGAAAAAGTATTGAATGTGTACAAAAACAAAATGACTACGTACAGATATATTCCTAGTTATTATTTCTAATAGCCCAAACTAAAATAATAAATAAATAAATGAATAATAAATAAATATCTCACAATATAAGATAAATATATAAGTTGTGGTATATTGATGCACTGAAATACAGGTATTTCCTGCTTTTGAAAGTGGGGGAACATTTCACTGCTTCACTTTTCTGAAAGATGTACAACGGACCTGTTTTCAGTAACTTGAAGAAATCTGAAGAGGATTTTCACTTTTATGAGAAAAGGTGGAAAGTGAAAATAGCTTTTAGTGTTTTATAGCAGGTTGCAGAGTATAAGTCCACACTGAACAGGGAGATCCGCCCCACCCAGCTCCTTTGTCCTGGAGCTATGCTCAGCATCTCAGTATCAGAGTGCCATAGCTTTGCACTGTGTCTGTGAGCCTCTGTACTTTATCTAGATCTACTCTGTGCATCTGTTAACCGATCAGAAAAGCTTAAGAGAGGAGGCTTTTGGGAGGAGGAAGGTAGTCAGCGATGGCTTAAAATTTTTTCCGTATTAAATTAATGGTAATTGCTTCTTTGCTTTATGCCATTTCAGCTTACAGATTTTCATAGGATCACTTTACTTGTGGATAGCAGGAGAATCCTGTGTTAGACAGCAGTACAAATTTAAAAAAGTAATTCTATTTACAACATGGATTCATCTAAGAGACACAATTTTGAATGAAAGCAGCTAGACGTGAAATAATACAAATTGTGTGATTCCAGTCATATGAGTTTAAAAGCAGGCAAAACCAATATATGGTAATAGATAACAGAATATTGGTTACTTTTGGGAATTGGGGGTGGGGCTTCTGGGGTTTTGGAAGCTATTTACTATATTGTAAATTCCAGGTGCCAATCAGATGTGTACTTTACTCAATTTAAGTTATTCATTATTATGAACATTTTAAACAAGGCAATGCTTACTCTTCTAAGGGATGAATTTCTTGACTTTTAATCTTTAAACAATGTACAATTAAGGTATCAGTTTATATCCAAACTATGTATACAATTTTGTACAGAATTGACCTAGAAACATAAGCAAAGGGAGATTTCACTACTTATTGTTGAATTTGTACCATTTCAGGATGGACGTAGTTTTTTTTTTTTTTTTTAATCAGGAAAATAGATTTCTTTGATTCTTTATATGTCTCAAATGAACCTCGAGGATCCTCTGAAAATTTGATATATACGTAGTGATAATAATGTTGTTACTAACCAATTTAATTCGTACTGTGATGAATCCTTGTTAAGAGTAATGGAGAAAGGGATGCCTGGGTGGCTCGGGGGTTGAGCGTCTGCCTTTGGCTCAGGGCATGTCCTGGGATCCGGGATAAAGTTCCACATGGGGGTCCTTGCAAGGAGCCTGCTTCTCCCACTGCCTGTGTCTCTGCCTCACTCTTTGTGTCTCTCATGAATAAATGAATATAATCTTTAAAAAAAAAAGGAATAATGGAGAAAGATTGAGTATTGAAAATTAAATGTTCTTCCTTTACCTGTTTCAATTCATCTGACGTGATTTAGTTTGAGTTGTATACCATTTACTCATATAATAAAAATAGGTTATTTTAGTGAATAACTGAAAAATATGTTAATTATTCACAAAAGTTGTAACATTATCATTATAGGTGCTTAGTAATGAATGGATGAGAATGAGTAAATCAAATTTAGAGACATCTCCTGGTTTCATTCTGGACATGGCTCTTTAGCCCATCAATTGGATTAAGACTTGGAAAGCTATATGTAAAGCACACAAAATATTACATAATCATTAATTAATTCAACAGATATATTGAATGCTGCATATATGCCAGATATTCTTCCAGGATCTGAGGTTATGTTAAGGAATAATTATTGCTCTAATGGAGATTTCACAGAATTTACCTTTCTTTCTTTCTTTCTTTCTTTCTTTTTCTTTCTTTCTTTCTTTCTTTCTTTCTTTCTTTCTTTCTTTCTTTCTTTCTTATAGCTCTTTCTGCAGTAAATGATGAATCTCAAATAAAGAGAGAAAGAATAGGGGATGCCTGGGTGTCTCAGTGGTTGAGCGTCTGCCTTCAGTTCAGGGCATGATCCTGGAGTCCCGGGATCGAATTCCACATTGGGCTCCTTGCAGGGAGCCTGCTTCTCCCTCTGCCTGTGTCTCTGCCTCTCTCTCTCGCTCATGAATAAATACATAAAATATTTTTTTTAAAAAAAGAGAGAGAATAGAACTGAGCCTTTGTTACTCATGGCATAACACTCTACTAGCCAAACACACACAGGTGCATGCACTCATATACATGTCCAGGATCCAGCCCTACCAACCCACCTTAATAAATAACATTTACAAAGAAAGAAAAGAAAGAAAAGAAAAGAAAGAAAGAAAGAAAGAAAGAAAGAAAGAAAGAAAGAAAGAAAGGAAGAAGGGAGGGAGGGAGGGAGGGAGGGAGGGAGGGAGGGAGGGAGGAAGGAAGGAAGGAAGGAAGGAAGGAAGGAAGGAAGGAAGGAAGGAGAAAAAGTTAGTTGGCCTATTGCACTTTCCTCAGAAATCATCAGTCTTGCAAACAGGATATTATTACAACATTTATGGCAATTTACATTAAGATTTCAAAAGATGTGATTGCATGGAAAACAGCTCCAGATATTAACTGCAAAGCCATAGTTTCACATTTATCTCAAACCCCACCTCATCTGCTCACTCAAGTTTTCACCGGATGAACCAAATGTGGAATTTTATTATATCTTTTTGCATACGTGTTCTCTAGCCACAAATACATTACACTGAGTTATATTTGTGCTTAAAATATTGGCCACATACGTTAGTTAAAACAATAAAGTACTACTGTGCTAGTTATGGGGGGGGTGGTGGTGGGAAAAGTAAAACAAAAAGAAGTAAAATACACGTTATTTACTGTTGTGGATGAATGTTTGTGTCCTCCCCAGATTCATATGTTGAAGCTCTAACTCAGTGTGCTTGTATTTAAAGGTGGGGCCTTTGTGAGGTAATCAGTTCTAAATGAAGTTACAAGGGTGGACACCATGATTGGATTAGTGACATTGCCTGAAGAGAAAGAAACAAGAGCTCTCTCAATCTCTGTCATGTGAGGATAGGAAGAGAAGGCAGCCATATATGCCAGCCAAGGAAAGGACTCTCACCAGGAACAGAATCGAATCGTCTAGCACGTTGATTTTGGACTCCGCAGCCTCCAGACTGTGAGAAATAAATGTCTGTCATTTAAGCCAACCAGTCTATGGTATTTTGTTCTGGCTGCCTGAGCTGACTAAGATATTTACTAGAAACTTAATCTATGGTAAGCAGACACAAGCCGATGACTTAATTTTTTATAATCTCCTTTAAAGTTTAAAACAAACTGATACAGTCAGTGCTGCTATCATTGCCATTTTACAGATGAAGAAACTGAAACTGAGATTAAATAATTTCCCCAATGTTAGACAGAGAGTCAATGGAAGAAAATCTGTCTGACCTTCAAACTATTCAATCAATCATATAACATGCTACTATCCCATGAATTTGTGTTACGCTGCTTTTCAATTAAGATTAGAAGCCATTTCTGGGATACCTAGGTGGATCAGTGTTGAGCATCTGCCTTCTGCTCAGTGCCTGATCCTGGAGTCCCGGGATGGAGTCCCACATCAGGCTCCTTGCATGAAGCCTGCTTCTCCTCACTCTTCCTTTGTCTCTGGCTTTCTCTATGTCTCTCGTGAATAAATAAAATCATTAAAAAAATCAGAAGTTATTTCTTTTCTTTTTTAAGGTTTTATTTATTTATTCACGAGAGACAGAGAGAGAGAGGCAGAGACACAAGCAGAAGGAGAAGATTCCAGGAACCCAGGATCACGACCTGAGCTGAAGGCAGATGCTCAATCACGGAGCCACCCAGGCGTCCCAAGAAGTCATTTCTAATAAATAACTTCCACAATTCAGAATTATACATCCCCAGCAGCCTGGGTGGCTCAGCAGTTAGCTCTGCCTTCAGCCCAAGGCCTGATCCTGGAGATCTGGGATCTAGTCCCACGTTGGGCTCCCTGCATGGAGCCTGCTTCTCCCTTTGCCTGTGTCTCTGCCTCTCTCTCTCTCTCTCCCTCTCTGTGTCTCTCATTAATAAATAAATAAAATCTTAAAAAAAAAAGAATTATACATCCCAATGCAGCAGTAAATGAAGAATATATATGGTAGATTTTATTGTTAAATAAATAGCCCTATTTTAGAAAGCAAGAAACAATTTTATGTTATCATGGAATTAAAATCTTTTATGTGATGAATGCCCTGTTATAAATGTGTATAATAAAAACAGGTTTATATTAATGTATTATTTCATTTATTCAAAATAATGTAAATAAAATATGTAAATAAGAGACATATATTCTTATACTTAAGAAGTTCAGTAATTGAACAGGAATGCAGGTTATTTTTTAGACAACATTTATGTGCTGATGGAGATAGAACAAGGCAATGGTGTAGAATAAGAGAAAAAATTGGTAAGTCTGAGAAGTCAATTATTTCCAGGAAGACATGACATTTAAATTGACTTTGAACAATGAGGATACTTATGCAATCAGGTGATGTCATAACTTGAAAATGTAGGAACTATTCAGGTTGCCAGCTGATAGATCGTTAAAAATAATTTTTGCTGACTCTTCACTATATGACTTTTCTAACATAATCCAAAAAGGAAGTTATAGCTGTGACACTGCTAAAGCGCACGCACACACACACACACACACACACACATTAGACTTCTCAGTGCTTACACCCATAATATTTAAAAAATAATATTATACATAGTGTGGATTATTCGTTATTTAAAGAATGAGTAAACCTCATCAATGAAAGCATGGATGGATTATAACCAAACACAGTCCCATCTACAATCATCAAAAATTATAATATGCTAATGATGCTTTGATCTATTGTAGACTAATTCTGATTACAATGATAACTAATCAAGAACAAAAATTAGAACCCTTAGAGGCTTACAGTCATAAAAAATTAATATCTTTAAGGCTTATACTTAAACTGCATGCTTGGATAATCAATTATATATTTTAAATGATATGCTATATTATATTTGCATAAAATTAGTGAGAGAATTTGAAATGGAAAAATAAGAAGAAAAGGTACAATGCAAATACCCTAGCTAGCAAAGAGTTCATTTATGTATGTGTGAAAATGGATAATAGTAGCTAACAAAATACTTTGGTATTCAGATTTAATTGGCTCCACTTTAAAAAGTAACGTTAATAGTTTCGTTTGAAGATATTTTCAATACGCTGGAAATTGCATTTTTGCATCTGTTGAAACATACAAAGGAAGATTTTAAATGGAAACTAAGTATACTCAAAGGGGTATATAGTTTTAAAATTTTTTTATTAAAAATACAAATAAAATGATTTGTTACTTATCTGAGAACTAAGGGATGATATATGAGATAAAATCAAGCTAAAATATGGCAATTAAGACATAATGAAAGGGGATATATCAAGTTGAGAGTATAAACCAAAAGAGAGTAAGAACAAGTTTTTTGAGTACAATTCTTTAATTATCACTATACGGTGTCCATTTTTCTGAAACGAGATAAAGTGAGGCATAGTTAGATTTGATGCAACTGTTTGAACACTGAGTTGTAATTGTCTTACCTGCATTCATACATTTAATTATGTCCATTAGGTATATTTTCTTAAGCTTTTTCTCCATTATAGCTTACCTTGGTAAATGTCAGTAAGATCTAGATTTCAATACATGTGGATATAGAGAACATGAATGCTAAAGTTGTCTTCTGAGCATACATTGTGTATCATTCAGGCTAATAGACTGCAGAAATTCTGTGTCACTGTAGGTTGGAGTTGATGCATGAACTGTGTTAGACAGCAAGACAGAATTGTTTTCAATGTAATCCTCAGGGAGTCCTTCAGAAAAGGGAAAACAATGATTTTGAAGGTTCATTTCAGTGCCAGCTGGCAGAGATCTTAAAGGTTATTCTGTTTTACCCATACTACATAGTTATTTAAATGTCTCTGTGTACAACATATGAAGGGAGTGTGGATTTAGAAACACTGGAATTTTAAAAATGTGTTTACAATGGCAAAAGAAGTGAAAAGCAGGAAACTATGTGCTAAATACCTCTTCTGGTTCTATTACGTTAGTATTCTGGTTTTATAAATATTTCTTCTATTTTCATTAAAAGACTTCGTATCACTCCTGAGACATTTAGCTCTATCCTAACTGGATGCCAAAGACCTACCTGGGCATCTTCTATTTGTTTCTATTTTCTGTCAAATTAAATATTTATTATTGGAGTAGTATTCTACAAACCTAGATTTATTTGGTTAGTATGGTTTGGAGGTCAGTAAAATGAGGTTGAAAAGATGGGGAATTCACTTAAAAATAAGCAATCAGTTGAAGAAATCAATTGTCATAAGTGAATTTATTCAAAAGTATTTCAAAATACTCGACTTTATTCTCTAAAATTAATACAACATCAGGATGACATTATATAACTGCAGACTTACTTTTGTTTAATATTTTCAAATTTCAAATAACCATAAAAAAGCATATAAGTTCATTCTTTTTTTTTCTTTTTAAAATTTTTTTTAAATAGTTCATTCTTAAATGAGAAGTCTTCATTTTCTTTTTTTTTTAAATTTTGTCAAACAATATTTTGGCTATTTACTAAGTAAAATTCATATGAATATTCCCTTGGCAGAGACAATTTTATGGACATGCAACTTAGTGAGAGCTCATAGAGTTCCATGTTTGGTTTAATGCTTTGTTACCATCACTTATAAAATAAATAAATAAATAAATAAATAAATAAATAAATAAATAAATAAATAAAAGATGAGCCTGCATGGCTCAGTGGTTACGTGTCTGACTCTTGATTTGGCTTAGGTCATGCTTTCAGGGTCTGTGCTGGGGTTCTGTGCTGGGCGTGGAGCCTGCTTGAATTTTCTCTTTCCCTCTTTTTCTGCCTTCACATGCTTTTTCTCTCCCTTTCTTTAAAAAATAAAAATAAAAAATAAAGAATATATTTAAGAAAACTCTTGCTTTTATGAATCGAGTCTTGAAAGTTAGAATGCAGTGAAAATACAGCACTGCCCTTTAAGAATGCTTAAAAATAGAGAAAATAATTCAACAGAATATTTGAGAGATATTCCAATAATAAGCTACAAACAAATATAATTGAGAATATTGTAATGAAATGGGATGAGTGCAAGAAATTGAGCATTGGATGTACGGGATCTTGGGGAGGTAATGAAATGCAGCACAACTAGCCTTCTGTGGAGCTTTCTTAAAGAAGAATATTGTCAAATCAATTTCAAATGCCTACCAAAGAGAACTGACTTAGATACAGAACATCCAGAATCTGACTTGTCTTCTAACTCCATGATTCTCATGTTTTCACGCATACAACAGTGTTCTTGGTAGCTGTTTTAAATGTAGCCACTCTGATTTATGAGATCTAGGAAAAGGCCACAGAACAATCATTTTTAACAAACACCCTCAGGTGGTTCTGAATGAAGTTCATCCATGGATCAAACTTTGAAAAATACAGATCTATCATAGTATCCAATTGGTTTTGAAGTTGACAGTTTCTTTTCCACCCATTAAATAGCCCAGTCATTAGGGGTTTTGTTTGTGTTTGTTTATTTATTTTATTAAAGACCTGGCTGCACTATCTACACAATAAAGGTTTTTAAAGAAATCAATATTTTTTTTAGCTGTGAGCTATACATTAGGTTTTATTAAAAACTTCCCTTCCATGAGTGGGAAACACAAAAAGCTTAAGTGAAAGAACTAGGTAGGTAATGTAATGGGAGAGATATAGTTAAGTCTAACAGAAATACCCAGAGAATGGATATCTCTTGGACAAAATTAGCCCCTGAATTTACAAATGACATCTTTTAAGACAAACAGTATACGGACTAAAATAAGAAAATGAATACTATTGTAGTGGGAAGAAAGCTCAGTCATACTGCTAAGTAATTTTTTCCATTGTCTAAAAATAAGGCTGGCTTAATTTAATATGCAATATCAAAAAGTGTGCTTAATACTTTGCATTTGTGAAGAAAGTCACATTACTCAGATCATCATGAATATGAAGACTCATTTGGCTTTTTATTTGTTAAGTGATTAACAGTTTTATTTTGCAATCAACCAAAACTGCTATAGAACCAGAAAATATTCACATGTGTGTGTGTCTTTTTCCTTCCTCAGCATCTAATTTTAACCAACTGGGTTATTTTAAGTTATTCAACATTTGAAATGAAAAATTTGCTTTTTAATGGAGAATCTGCATTCATCATAAAGATAAAACAAAAAGTCCTTGGCAGAGGTTTTCTCCACAGAAGCAGGCTATTTTTGTACTGTATATATAGCAAATTGTAAAAATACAAATTCCAGAAATTGTATCTCAAAAATTTAAAAACGAAAAGAGCATACATATAAGAATCTATCTTTAGTTCTTTTTATTACCATTAAGTAATAAAAGTTTCAGGGATGACATTGTAATTGTTGAAGTCAACAATTTGTGAAGATTTATTTTAAAGAGAAGTTAGGAAGATAGTAAACAACAAATGGTATCAATGAAATGAGACAGACGTTCACTATTTGTTTATTTGGGAAAAATAAATAAAGGAGATTGTGACCTGTATCAGGTAGATCTTCAGATAATGTAGTAAGGGAAAGAGAATATTTGACTTGTAATTTTAAAGTTGATATCAATGTTATTGATAATATTGTTTCCTAAACACATAAGTAGCCATGTTGATGAGGTAATGGAACAGAGAGTTTATATTGAATTATATTAGTCAGAACTTGAGTATAGTTTGTTGGCTCAGTAACATTAGCATTTTGCACTTCATATAAGGAAATGTCTTTTCAATAATAAAGCAATAAACTGTGAAAAACACACATTTTAATGAAAAATTATACGTACATTCAATTGACAACAAATTGAATGTGAATAAAAAATTTTTGGTATTTTATTATTCTGATTTAAAGTGGAATCAAACCAAGTATGAATGTGATTACATGTTTTGATTCTGGTTGTGGAATTGGTGACATTAGAAATAATACTTCTCTAGTAAAATTATTAGCTTGAGCTCCATCATTACAAGTCAGAAATGTATATTCAGTGTCACTGCAATTACAAAATATAAAATAAATACTTATAAACTGACTACTTCATTCTACAGAGGTCTATCAAAAATTTTAACTGGGCTCTATGAAATAAATATTTAGCTTTGATTCTTCAAAGCTGATGTAATTTCAATTCTTCCTTCGCTACATCTCACATTTCCACCTAATGAGAATAGAACATATAAGAACTCAAATAAAAAGCTATGTCTTTAATTTGTTAACACCAAGTAGTTCATTGGCACATCAGTACTGCTTTGGTTCTACTTATGTTTTTGTTCTCCATAGCAGACAAGTAGTTACCTACTAGAGAGACAGAGGAATGCCTTTGTTAATATTAATATTCGTATTAATTATCAACTAAACTCCAGGTATGAATAGGATTTCATCAGTTTTGCCACTAAAGGGATCCCCTTCCTATGTTCCAATCCAAGGTAACAATAGATTGTTTCTAAAACTGCATAAATCCTAAAAACGGTGTCCTTTCTTTTGTACTCTTTTCTCCCACTTCATTTATCCAAGTGTTTTTCTTGGATTCAACTGTAGTCAACATGTTCTGAAGTGTTATCCTCCCAAGAAACCATCACACCTTTGATAGAGCACAGCAAATTATCCACAATTTCTATCTTAAGACTCTATTTCCACCTTCAAAACTGTGCTTTTATGTGTGTTACAAGGTCCTTCTTTATAAATATCATGTCTCTTTTTCAGTAATGTTCTTTTCTCACAGCTTGGAATCTTACACATCCATTTATTTGCAAATCTTTTTTTAGGAAACTGTAACCTCTAAACTGAATTTTAAGCTGCATATTTCCAACGTCTGGCCTGAAAATTTCATCTTGCATTTTCCATCAGTATTTAAACTCAAATTCTTCAATCAGTTTTCCTTCTGTTAATACTAACCTCTTATTTATGTCAATGGATTAATTTCTCCAAATTCAAACTTAAAAACTACAGATTTTAGCTTTTAATCTTCCTCTTATTCACTCACCTCAAACTTCCATTAAAAATGTGTCTTGTAAATCTTTATATTTCTATTGACCCCATTAACTCATGAGTTATCATTTTATTGCCAGATACTTTTAAAAACCTCCCAACCTGCCTCTCTTCACCAAAGCATTCTTCCATGGCTCTACAGTCACTAGAATACTTTTCCACAAATCTTATTTTTCAGATTGTTCCTCTATTCAAAATATTGAAGGATTTTCCCTTATTTTTGGGGAACAAAATCTCAACCTTTAATACTGGCACCTAACTGCTCCCTGTCCCTAGACTCCGACTTCAATTTGTTGTATCAGTACTGTCCAGCTGCATTCATTATTCTACTCCATTTTGTGTATGCATATATATATATATATATATATACACACACATATATATGTATATGTATATATGCACATACACACACACACACACACGGCATCAAGATCTATGCTTGTGAGAGATTATTTTCTGAATTGAGGGGTTAAGGACATCAGTGAAACTGTTTTCCCAAAAAAGCAATGAAACTACTGAGAAAACAATTTTTAAAAAGTATTTTGGAATTCTGGAAATTAACCAAATTCATGGAATAAATGGAAAGCATCTCTCATGAAACACTGGTGGACATTAGTAAAAACAGCATGACTATCATTTTGACTTACAGCTATTCCTATTCTCCCTCGCTCTCCAGCTCACTAGCATGGTAGGCATGAAAGCCAGTAGACTTACAGTCAATAGAGATGACTGATGTCTTTTGAAGCTCTGTTGAAACTCCATCACAGAACATAGTCTATAGTCTGAAAAAAAAAAAAAAACTTTCTGGAAAATCTCTATTTCCTGAGCTATCTGAAATCTTTATAGCTGTCTGATTCAACTTGGGACTCAGCTCTCAAAACAAACAAAACTCGAAAACAAAAACAAAAACCCTATTCCTAGAAAATACTGCAGACAATAGGATTTTGCTGATAACATCACCACAGTTGGGATTGACAAAAGCCTGACCAAAGATGTAAAAGAAACCATTAAATTGTTTATCTTCTCTACAGTTTTGCCTTCTCCAAAATGTGATATGAGTTGAATCCTATACCACATAGCCTTTTCAAAAGATCTTCTTTCATTTGGAAGTTATAAGCATTTAAGATTTATCCATGTTTTTACATGTCTTGATAACTCTTTCCTTACTATCACTGGATAGTATTTCAGTATTTCATCATTTGTCATTTTGCTTGTTTTAATTTAACTATTGAAGGATGCCTTGGTTATTTCCAGGCTGGGCAATTATGAAAAAGCTGCTATAAAAACCCACATGTAGGTTTTTGTATGCACATACATTTTCAAATAAGTTGAGTAAATATCTGAGTGTAACTGCTATGATAAGACTATATTTAGCTTGAGATTGTCCTCAAAATAGCTCTACTATTTTGCAGCCCACCAGCAGTACATCAGAGTTCCTGTCACTATGCATCGTCACCAGCAATTGGTATTGTCAGTTTTTTTTTTTTTTTAATTTCAGCCATTCAAACAGGTGGGAAGTAGTATCTTATTGTTGCTTTTATTTGCACTTCTTTAATACAAATAATGTTGAGGATATTCTCATATGTTTATGATATATGTTACATATACTATATATATATATATATATATATATATATATATATATATATATATGTTTATATCTGGATATCTTTCTTTTAGTAAAGTGTCTAACCAAATCCTTTGCCCTTTTCTAACTGGATTTTGTGATAAAAAGAATAAGGCCTCCCCAACCCTGAAATATGTCAACATCCAAATCCCTGGAACAATATTACACTCAATGGAAAAAAGGATTTTATAGATGTGATTAAAGTAAGAATCTTGAGATGGAAAGATTAACCTGGGTTATCTGGATATGCTCATTGTAATGCTCACTGTAATTTTGCTCACAAAGGGGAAACAGGAGATTCAGAGTCAGAGGAAGAGTTGTGATGGTGGAAGAAAAGGTTGGAGTGTTTGGGACCAGTATCAGCCTTTAGAAAGTGGACAAGGCAAGAGAGAGTTTCCACCACACATCTTCCCAAGGAGTGAATACTTGCAATTTTTTTTAAACTTTTGACTTGCAGAATTTAAGATAATAAATTTGTGTAGTTTTAAGCCATGAAATTTGTGGCAATTTGTTACAATAAAAACAAGAAACCAATGCAGGTTCTTTATTTTCTCACTGTTGGATTATGATTTCTTTGTATCTTCATTAAGCATGGATTTTGTAAATATTTTTCCTAATCAGTGCTTTTTTTCTATTCATTTCATTAAAGTGAATTTTTATTTTTATTTATTTTTAAAGATTTTATTTATTTATTCATGAGAGACACAGAGAGTGAGAGAAAGACAGAGACACAGGCAGAGAGAGAAGCAGGCTCCATGCAGGAAGCCTGATGTGGGACTTCATCCTGGGATTCCAGGATCATGCCCTGGGCTGGAGGCAGGTGCTAAACTGCTGAGCCATCCAGGGATTCCCCAAAGTGATTTTTTTTAATTTTAATGAAGTATAGCCTGATTATTTTTTTTGTGGATCCTGATATTGGTGTCATGTCTAAAAACTCATTACCAAACCAAATCACAGGGGTTTTTTTTCCAATTCTTTTTCTTCTACAAAGTCTATATTTTTCCATTTATTCTAGTTCTGTAATAAATTTTGACATAATATTTGTGTAATATGCAGGGTATAAGCCTAAAATCAATTTTTGCATGTGGAAATCCAATTGTTTTCCATCATTTGGTGAAAAGATTTTCCTTTCTCCTTTATTGATTTTGTGCTTTCATCAAAAATCAGTTAACTGTATTTCTGGGCCCTCTATTCTGTTCCATTGATCTATGTATCTGTTCTTTCACCAACATGATGCTGTCTTACCATTACCATAACTTTATAATAAATATTGAAATATGGTCATGTGAGTCCTCCAGCTTTGGTCTTCTCAGGACTGAGTTGGCTATGCAAAGTCCTTTACTGTGTAGCTTTGAGAATTTGTCAGTATCAACAAAATAGCTGAGATTGTAACAAGAATTGTGGTGAATTTGTATATCAAGTTGAGAAAAATTGACATATTAACAATATTGATTATGAACACAGAATATCTTTCCATATGTTTAGGTCTTTGATTTCTTTAATCTATTCTTTAGTTTAGTGCACATAGACCTTGGTTGGTATTTTGCTAAATTTTTACTGAAATATATTCATTTGGTAGATGTTATTATAAATGGTTCTTTTTAATTAAAAATTCAGTAGTTTTTTTTACTGATATGTAAGAAAGCTATTTATCTTTTAATATTTGTATTGATCTTGTATCTTTCAATCTTGTGATGTTTGTTTATTAATTCTAGGAGGTTTTATGTAGATTCTTTGGTGTTATCTACATAATCATGTCATCTGCATATAAAGAGTTTTATTTTTTCTTTGCAATTCATATATACTTTGTTTTTCTTATTCTTTCTAGATTTCTAGTATAATGTTAAATTGGAATGGTGACAGAGGACATCCTTTCCTTGTTCCTGATCTCAGGAGGAAAAATGTCTAGTTTCTCACCATTATGTATAATATAAGCTTTAGATTGTTTGTGGATGTTCATTATTAAGTCAGGAAAGTTCCCCTCTATTATTAGTTAGCTAGAATTTTTATCCTGAAAGGAAGTTGGATTTTGTCAAATCTTTTGTGAGTCAATTGAAATGATCATATAGATATGATTTATTACACTTACTGATTTTTTAAATGTGATTTGGGCTTGCATACTTGGCATAAATGTCAGTTGGTCATGTAATACATCGTGGAATAAAACCTAAAAATATGAGATTAGTCAGAATTACTCCTCTTTCTTTATAATATTTGTAGTTTATGTCTTTTTCTTGCTTGCTTAACATGTCTGAATGTTTTCCAATTTTACTGATTTTTTTCAAATAACCAGCTTTTAGTTTGTTAGTGTTCTCTATTATTTTCTTCTTTTGGCTCTAATTTTTATTATTTCCTTCTTTCTGCATGTTTGAATTAATCTTCTTTTCTTTCTGTATATTTCTAAGTTGGAAGTTTAGGTTACTGATTTTAGATCTTTCTATCTAAGATACTCATTAATACTATTCATTTCCCTCTGAGCATTTCTTTTGCTGCATCCCACAATTTTTGATAGCATGTCTTTTTATTTTATTAAAATCAAAAAACATCTAAAAAATTTCTCTTGAGATTTCTTTCTGGTCCTTGTGCTACTGAGAAGTGTATTTTTTTTAATTTCCAAATATTTAGGGATATTTCAGCTGTCTTTATGCTATTAATCTCTACCTTAATTCCATTGTGATCTGAGAATATAATTTGTGGGATTTCAACTTTTTAAAAATTTGTTAAAGTGGATCATCCATCCCAAAATGTGGCCTACATTGCCAAATGTTCCAAGTGACCTTGAGAAAAATGTGTTTTCTTCTGTTGCTGGATGGAGTATCCATAAATGTCAATTGCATAAAGTTGATTGATTTGTGCAGTTCAGTTCATTTTCATCTTTATTGATTTCCTGCCTGCTTTACCTATCAATTACTGACAGAGAAGTGTTAATGTTTCTAATTATTATAGCAGATTAGTTTATTTCTCCTTGCAGTTCTATCAGTTTTCTTCTCGTGTATTTTGTTGTTAACTGCATAGCCATTAAGATTTGTTATGATTTCTTGGGTAATAGATTTTTTTATCAACATATAGTGCCCCTTTATCCATGAAAATGTTCCTTATTTTTAAGTCTGTTTTCCATAAAATTAAGATATGTTATTCCAGCTTTCTTTTGATTGGTGCTGTCTCTCAAATTTTAACCATCTGTGCCTTAATATTTAAAGTGAATTACACAAAGACTACGTATAGCTGTGTTTTGATCTCAAAATGCTCAGTAAAATAAAATTATACACACAAAACTTACAGAAAGTATGGCAACTATGTGTCACCAAAGAAAGAATGTCACAAAAAGATAGAAATAATAAGAATAACAATAATTATTCAGACCATAACAATTTCATTATAATAAAAATAAAGCAAAAAATAGAATTTCTGAACCTGAATAGTATTATAGCTGAGATGAAAAATTTACTAGAGGGATATGCCAATTGATTTGAGCTGGAAGAAAAACATAACTAATGAACTTGAACATAGATTGAGGGATATAATCCAAATTGAGTTCAACAACAAAAAAACAAAAGAAAAAAGAATAGAAAATAAAGATTAGAGGGACAACATCAAGCATGCATGTATGAATAAAGGAGGAACCAAAAATGTATAGTGGCAAATCAACAGGAAACGATATTTGAAGAAATAATGGATGAAATATTCCCAAATTTAATAAAAAATATTTTAGCTAATATATGAGGGGCTCAACAAACTCCAAGTAGAATAACCTCAAAGAGATCCTCACCTAGATACTTCTTAGTCAACCTAATGAAACTCCCTAAAGATGAAGAGAAAAGATTGAAGGTATAAAGAGAAAAAATTAAAAAAAAAAAAAAAAAAAAAAAAAAAAAAAATAAAGAGAAAAAATTATCATGTAGAAGGATTTTTTATATGATTTGCAGCTGATCCATGTGAAATCATGAAATCATGGAGGCCACAGGGCAGTAGGAATTTATATTCTAGTTTTAATAGAAAAAGACTGTCAACCAAGAATTCTATATCTTATAAAACTATCCTTCATAAATGAAGGAGAAATTAAGACATCGTTGATTGAGTAGAGACTGGTAGAAGTGACTTCATACATATTCTCTCATTCTATTTTTATATATCTATAAGTATTCTATTATAGATATGATAATAGTCCAAATGTAAAAAATAAAATACTATTCAGAAAAGAAAGGGACAAACTAGGGATATATGCTATCCCATGAATGAATCTCAAAAATATTTTAGTGAAAAAAAGCCCAAACATGTTCAGTGAAAAAGTACAAACACAAGGGTCCACATACTTTATTATTTAATTTATATGAAATCCACAGAAAAAAATGAAGTTATAAAGACAGCAGATAGATTATTGGTTACCCAGAGAGTGGGGAGGGAGGAAGAAGGATAAACAATGCATAATCATAAACAGTACATGTTCATTTTGGGGGGGATAAAATGTTCTACAATGGATTTATTGTGATGGTTCACAATAATTAATGCATTTACAAAAAAAAATCACTGAATTGTACATTTAAAAGAGTGAATTATATGGTAGGCAAATATGCCTCAGAAGGCTTATTAAAATAAGCGAAGGGGGAGGAAGAAGGAACTATGAAAAAAGTGATCAGGGAATCCCTGGGTGGCTCAGAGTTAGCCCCTGCCTTTGGCTCAGGCCATGATCCTGGAGACCCAGGAGTCCCACATCAGGCTCCGTGCATGGAGTCTGCTTCTCCCTCTGCCTGTGTCTCTGCCTCTCTCTCTCCCTCTCTGTGTCTCTCATGAATAAATAAATAAAATATTTTTTAAAAGTGATCATACAAAGATGAGTAGAGCAGGATCACCACCTTTATTAGCTCCCAGCTTAGAGAATCTAGTGAGAGAGACAAGATAGCCACAAAACACTGCCCACTACCACTAAAAACAGAAAAGAAAAAAAAAAATCCACCAATGGATTCCGGTACAATTTTCTGTTTCAGAAATATAGTTAGTATTAGGGTTGCAGATAGTCATGTTTGAGGAACTGAAAGTTCCTCTTTTTTTCCTGTTGAAAATGATAGTATGATGAGGGGGTAGTGAGAAGTGAAAGTCAGTTGACAACTTTGAAACAGAAATCTTTTCTGCAATGTGTACAGATCAAGACTGAAAACTTGCATTAATGTATATAAGAAATGACAATTGATTGAACTAAAATAATGGCAGGGATGATCTTAAACAGCAGTAAGAAACCAGTGATATTTAAGAGATATACTTGCTAAGATTTAGCATAATGCAATTTGATAATTTCCTAAGAGTGCATTTAAGAAATTCTATCATGTTCAAACATCTAAAGCAAAATGATTCTGGACAAAACTACATTTGCAATTCTTTTTATTTTCAGATTATTATTCAAGGATGAAAGATTATACAAAAAAAATGAAAGTATGTTATTTAGATTCAACTTTGCAGTGGAGACTACAGTACCTTCTAAGTTACAGCAATGATTGATACTGCTTAAAAGTGGAGCAGTGTGTATGGACACTGCATCTTCCACAGAAAAACTTCTACCAATCATCACTTAACTATGAGGGACATGAAGTTAGAGACTTTCATCTATTTTATTTACTTTTGTATCTGCAACACTGAGAACATTGCCCATACATAGTAGACACAAATTATATTTTTGTTGAGTAAGTGGATATGCGCAGTGAATAAGGGGAAAACTTCTTAAGAAGGATTTTTGTAACCAAAGATACCAAGGTTGAAAGGAATTTTTTAAACTGAGATATCACAAAATGAAAATACATTTCCCAGAATTTGTAATAGAGCTAACCAGAAGGGGTCAGTACCATTCTACCTTGGACCCAAGCATAATAAACTAGAACTAAACAAATAGCACTTTACACTCCCTTCAAGAAGAAACAAAGAGGAATTTAAGCATCCAATTAGATGAAATTTCTCATATCATTTACAGAAACTCAGTGACTCCTATGATTGTAGTAGTGGTGAATGCAATAAATTTAGTGAGACTTTGTGAAATAATGCATAGGGCCTATGAATAAAGCACTTGGGGCAGCAACCTTGTCATTGCCTGAAGGCAACCAACTCATTTGAAATTGTAGGAGAGGGTGTGTGAAGGTTTTAAAAATCTAACCTTTCTATGCTTATCAGCATGTTTTATTATCACAGTTCTATGCTTATCAACATATTTTATTATCACATGATGATTTGTTGAGATTTGCTATGGGCCAGGAACTATCTTAATTGCTCTCCACCATTATCTAGCATAATGCCAGTGACAAGCTGTAAGGTTTTTATATAAATGAGGAAATTGAGGATTTAACAGATATTAAGTAGAAAGATGTAAGTTCCCGGATGGCAGAGATTTTCTGTATTTCATTCAGTATTGTATTCTCAGTGTTACATTAAGGTTAATGTTATAGTCTGACTTATGCTACCTACCAACTTGTATGTTGAAGCTCTAACCCCTAGTATCTCAGAATGTAACTCTACTCGGAGATAGAGCCCTTAAACAAGTGATAGGTTAAAAATGAAGCCATTAGGGTGGGCCCTAGTCCAATTTGATTGGTGTAGTTCCAAAAGAAAAAATGTGGACACATAGAGAGACACATTTCCGCACAGAGGAAGACACCAGAATGCATACATACATCCAGAGCAAAGACCATGTGGGGATTACAACAGCAGGATGGCCATCTGAAAGTCAAGGAGAGACCTCAGAAGAAACTAACCCTGTTAATACTTTGATATTGGACTTCTGGTCTCCAGAACTGTGAGAAATACATTTCAGTTGCTTATGCCGTCCACTGTGTGGTACTTTGTCATGGCAGCCCTAATAAAATAAGACAGTACTCACAAATATCTGCTGTATAAATGTAATAGTTTCTCCAATTTCACAAAATCTATAGTGTGTCTATAATAGTCTGCAGTTAGATTCCAAGTTGTTATACTTACCACTAGACCCTTCTGCCTTTTATGTTACTGCAGCAGACAGATTCTTTAAGAGAATTAAAAATTAGGCTCCTTCAATTTCAAATTTCTTTCACCATAGAGATTTTTCAACAGTTTTTAAAAAGCTCATATTTTTTTTTGTAGTCTAGATGTTTGAAAGCACCTTTTCATGATGCTAAGAACTTGATCATAGGGCCAATTGCAAGACATATGTTCAAGCACATGTAGCATTGATTCTTCAGGGTTCCCCAAAACTATGGAATATTCCCTATAATCTAAGAATTCAGCTGGCAAAGTATAGATAAAATTAAACTAAGTTCAATATAGATAAATCCATTGAAACTAAAAGATAAATTTCTATATGGCAGCAATACAAATGAAATGTTGAGACACTTTCTAAACCACAAAAACATATGCATTTTAAAATATTCAGGGATATAAAATGTTAGAATCCTTCTCACTTTCTTCATGAATGCAACTCTGAAAGACCAAAAGGTTTGGTGGGTCAGACCTCAAATCTGACTCTGCAGAGATCTTATGGTTTAACTGCAGATCTGCTTCATCTATGTCACAAAATTACCTTGATTCCCTGGGAATATGGAAATTTATTGGATAACCCAACTAAAGAATGCAAGGAAAAAAAAACAGCTAAATTTATATGGGCAGAGACCCAGCATAGTTGAACAAGCTACACAGGTAGGCTGGGTGGCAGAAACAATCAAAATAAATGAAATAAAATAACTGAAATAAAGTACACAGTGACATTGCCTGAATTTATTCCTAAAGTAGCAGACTTTATTTTTTTCCACATGAAGAATTAAAGCTCAACTCATATATTCTTTAGGAGATGGCTGCAGGCCATAGTCATTATTTATTTCCAGTTGTGAACAGCAATCTTACTTTTGATACTGCATTCAGTTCACATTAGGGATTTCTTAGTGGGGAAGTATTTAATAATAATGGGTAGGTCCTTGTAAATGTAAATATCTTCTTAAATGTTACCACTGAATAGTACTTAAGTTGAAGTAGGTAACAAAGGTCTCTTCCTAAACATTGTGCTCTCTTGCTTTAGGAGCTTATAATGCAGTATACTCAAGAAAGTTTATGACAGTAAAATACTTCACACATGAAAGAATCTGTGTGTATGGGGGGATTGCGTGTGCAGCGTATGCGCATATGCATGTATGTATGTGTGTGTCTTAGATTCTGTTAGCAGACTACTTGTTCTGAGAGGCTGGAACAGCCTTGTGATTCCTATAAATAGCCAGCTTGCCAAAACTTCAGTTTCTATTATTAGCAATTAGATAGATAAGAACTAATCAGGATTCACTATTCTAATTGCACTGCATCTGTGTTCTTCAAAGTCCCCTGCAATTTTGTCTTTTAAGAGTGAAAAATGGGAAACACAAAATCTACCACCCTTATTTTGTACAATTTTGTCAAAATTATGATTTAATAGCAATAGAATTTTCAACAGCTAGGCAATTTCCCCTGTTTTTATCCCAAAGTCACATCAAGTGAACCTGAGTCCATGATGAATGTCTACATTAAAGCTATCATTGCTAATAGTATTCCATATCATTTGTCTTTGGTTCCGTGGGACCAAATTACAATCACCACATGACTGTAGCTTATCTTGTGATTAATGATGGTTTTACTAAGTCACTGACAGTGAAGCTTCTGGGAGGAAAATGGTAATATGGTTTGAAATTTTAAATTGCACATTTAAAAAATCATTACCTGGTTTTCAAAGAGATGGTTAATTTGTGCATGATAGGGGGTAAAAATCTAGTCCTTTTAGCCACTGGAAAGAATGTCTCAAGACAATTATTCCAATGTTTAAAGGCCATAAAATGCTATAAATAACAAAATGTTCCAAAGGAAATACAAACATCTCTTATAAAGGATGCTGAATTTTTCAGATGGATAAAATTTTAATATCCAAAAATGTGCAAAGACTAAAACACACCCCAATAGGAAATAAGATTGGGTGATATATTGAGGAGCATTCTGTATGATATATTGTAAGTTCAGAAAACTGCTCTGCACCATTTCCCTGAGAGTCATCAGTGCACATCTAAGTCATTAGTGAAGGAATATTATCAGCATCCATTGGACTTTTGATATTTTCTTTTAAATTACCTCAGTCTCGAAACTCATATGAACTTACATTATTACTACTGGGACTAATTGGCATTGATTCAGTTTAGCAAAGAGAGATTTTTAAATTCATTTTGCTTCAGGAAATAGATAACCAATATCAAGAAAAGTTGTTTTGATTGCAACTTTATTTCTTTTTCTACATGAAATTCAAAACCTTTTTTGCAATTGTAACCTCAGTTAAGTTCCATGATAATAGACAATTTGCAACTCAAATGCCCATAAAATAACCTCAAAACACTGAAGATAAGTCATAAATGGTTTTGTCCTTCTTTAGTTTGGTAAAAATAGAACAGAGGAATCTGAAACTCCATTTCTAGCCTTTCTACAAGTCAATTGACCGTATCTTCTATGATTGAAATAGTCAAAATATGTCCATCTTTCAAAACTCCATAATCATCCAAGTGACTGCAACACTAACAATGGCAGCACAGATTGTTATTTTATTTCTCTGTTTTTCATGCTATGTTAGCTCCAGAAAAATACTTTTTTCTAGTAGCGTGTTGATCTTCCATGTGTACTTGGGCTGAAATATTTCATCTATTGCTTGATATGATATTGTCTGAAAGAATGAGTGTCCAAGGATTGATATTCTCTTGACATTATTGTTTTCTATATAAAAGGGCATATGATGATGGCTTCTGTTTTTAGTGAGAGTCATCAAATGTTGGAGGCTGCATTGTTTAATCTGGGCAAGTGATCAATCCTACTTGTGCTCACTCTGCTATTTAGAAGACTAATTATTGTAGCAATTTTAGATGATTTTAATGTTCTAAGAGAGCTTAATGAAGACTGTTAAACATTTATTAGAAACATATTTGCCTCTATGAACCTCTAAAACAAGAACATTACTGCAGTTTAACCATTTATTTCTTAGTGCTGGTATTAACATTAATTGTTGGTGCTTATAAAACTATTTACTTTTCTTGATTAATATAATAATTTAATGGGTTTTTACAAGTAGAGAATATGGAATTAATGATGTAGTCTGTATGAGTGATGACAAACCAGTCTTATGCTCCATTTTGTAAAATACCAAGTTAAAGAGACATTTGAAGATTGAAGATTACTCACCAAAATAAAGCTATTCAAAACAGGTAAACTAAAAAAAGGAAAAGTGATCTATTAAAGAACAATTACTGGCATAACAGCATGATGAGGTCTGTGGACTCACTTACCAGTGGAATAAGTGAAAAATTACACATACACATATACATACACATAACAAAACAAGACAACAACCATTAAAATATCTGGAAGTGGTGTTTAAGTTATATAGCTAACACAGAAATATTTACTCAAGAAAACAAATGAAAAATTCAGTAATTCAGTAACTTAAACAAAAGGAATTTAGGCAATAGAAATTAGTGCAGCCAAGAACTCAGGACTCCCTCTACACTGATCTTCTAGTTGGAGGTCTACTTTCCCAGATGGTCAGAATGTCAGTATTTTTCATCCTGCCCTACAAATAACTTAGTCAAATATCCAGGCAAGAGGTGATAACTCTCTTTTATTTTGGCCTAGCCCACACTGATGGAAGGAAGTTTTGTCTTGAGCTTGGGGCCCCAGTTACCCTTTTGTAGGTCCATAAAACAATGGTTCCATATTGGAGAGGCAAGCTGAGAACACTTCATGCTACTCTTCCTTCCACCGGGCACTCAGTTCCTAAACCGGGATGTCACTAAGAGAGAAATGCACATTGTTTCTACCCCAAGATCCACAGGTGTGGCTTAAATAATTTTTGTGAGGGTGAAGGGAGAGAAAATCATAAAACACCTCTGTGTCTCTTCCAAAAATAACACACTACATTTGCAATAGGGTGTGGTGAAATTGAAGCTAAGTGTGCTGTCACTAACAGAAAAGAATGTAGTGGAAAGAAATAGGGAGGAGATTTATAAATCCATTAAAGATTTAGGCTAAATTTGGCTGGCTCATTTTCCAGAGAGAATTAGGAGAAAAGTGCTAGAAGATGCCTTCCTGGGGTCAGAATAAATCTCAAAAGCTGATATTTGTAACCATGCCTTCAAATAAACTTGAGTTTAAAAGAAAAAGAAAAGATAAAGCAATGAGCTAGCAAGTGGTGGATTTCAACCATGAGAATCTCAATTACTAGATTTCAACAGCAAGTAATGGATCTCAACATAGTCCAAAGGAAGATATGGTAAAAGGAAGCTCTGCAAAAACAATTATTATTTTCAAGATGACTTAGGGTACTCCTAAGGTATAAAATCAAATGCTTAATACTAAGGGAGTGAAATAGACTTTACTAAAATAATACAACCAGACCCTAAACCAAAAAAAACAAACAAAAATAATAAGCCTGAAGTCAGGGAGTACCTAGAATTGTTACTCTACTATACATTATTTAGAATATCCAATTTCCAACAAATTTCTGAAATCCAAAGAAATAAGAAAGTGACTCATATACCAGAAAAAACAAACAAATAAATGTGCAACAGAAACTATGAGTGTATGCAAATGCAGCATTTAATAACATCAACAAAAATGCTGAAGTATACATTATAAAATATTCAAGGAAATAAAGGAAATATGATTACAGAATAATTGTGATGATAATAAAGAGATTATTATAAAATAATCAAATGGAAATTCTGCAACTGAAAAGTACAATGACTATTATGAAAACTGCATAAGAGGGGCTCAACAGTAGATTTGAACTAGCAGGAGAAAAAAATCAGTGAAATTGAAAATAGATTAATAGAGATCATGCAAGCTGAAAAAGAGATAGAAAAATAAAAAGATAACTTCATAGAAACATGAGCACCACTAAACACAGCAACAAATGAGTAATAGGAACACTAAAAGCATAGGAGAGAAAGAAGTAAAAAAAAAAATGTTCAAAGAAATGACTGAAAACTTTCAAAATTTATTGCCAAACAATAATCTACACATCTAAGAAGCTTGATGACCTCCAATCAAGATGAATGCAGAAAGATCCACAGACAGATATAAAAATACTAAAAACCAAAGATGAGAAAATATGGAATACAGTAAAAGAAAAAATGACTCCTCACTTACAAGAGAACCCCAACAAAATTAACAAGAGTCCTTATCAGAAAACGTGAAGACTAGAAAACAGTGGGTTAACATATTCAAAGTGCTCATAGAACAACAGCAACAAAAAAACCCAAGATCTGTTACTAGCTGGCGCACTTTAAAATAAATACTAAAGGAAATTCTTCAGGCTAAAGGGGACTGACCCCCAGATAGTATTTTGAATCCACAAAGAAAAACAAATAGCATCGAAAAAGGTAATTATGGAACCATAAAATAGAGTACAAGTGCATATATTTTGCATTTCTTCTCTTAAATTGATTTAGAAAGCAATTAAATAGGACAATATGTGTATAATGTTTTGTTGAGTGTGTATTGGGAAGAAATGTAATATATTTGCCAATAACATCACAAAGATGGTATTTGCAAGTAAGTATTGAGCTAAGGAAATGATTCCAGATAGTAACTTGAATCCACAGGCCAAATGAAGCAAAAAAGAAATGGTAAATAAGAAGGTTACTATAACAAAAGCTACATTTAAAAAAAGAAGAAGCTATTCTTCCTTGAAGTTTTTTGCTGATTTCACATATTCATAGAATATATAATAAAACTTCTTCTTGGTTTCATTTGCAACATAGATATTGCTTTGGTAACAATGTGGGTTAAATTAGCCCAAATTAATGAAACTTAAATACATTATTTATTCTCTTAAATATCAAACAATTCACTAAAAATGCTATTTTGTATGTTGACTAAACAAAATTCTTTTTTTATATTAGAATAATCACTACATTAAAAAAATAAAACAAAGCTTTAGGGGTGTCTGGGTGGCTCAGTAGGTTAAAAGTATCTGCTTTGGGCTCAGGTCATAATCCCAAGGGTCCTGAGATCTAGCTCTGCATCTGGCTCCATGCTCAGTGGGGAAATCTGCTTCTCCCTTTTCCTTTGCCCCTCCCCCCACTCATGCTCACCTTTTTTCTTTCTCTTTCTCACTCTCCCTCAAATAAATAAATAAAATCTTAAAACAAAAACTTTAAATTGCAAATTTGAAGATCCACAACTGGAATAAGGCCCCCTAGTGATTTTGAGTACCAAAATATATAATATGTAAACTAAGAGTAGTATGTAATTAGTTTATCTTTGCAAATCCTATGGATTTTAGCAGTTTGACTCTGGTTTGAAGCTTATGTAAAACTTTCAGATATATGCCATTATCAGTACTTACTGATTTAAACATTAAATGAATAGTGGCAAGAATTTCTCTTTCACATAGGCAGAACTGACATTGTAACTAAGAGTGAGAAAGTTTGGGTATTATCATGGAGTTATCTATCTCATTGTTCAGCTCCTAACCAGAGTTATTAAAGCATCTCATGAATATGGAAATGTGTAATATTTTAAACCACAACCGGGTAAGTAGAGTTCCCAGGAAATACTTCCAAATATGCAACCATTATTAACATGAGAAATAAGTTTAATATGACCTAAATAAGTCTATCATTGACATATTTTTAGTTCATGTAGAAAAGATTTGTCAATGTATCTGTTCATTGCTTTTCAAAGCAATTTCTCCAAGAAAATTCTTTTAAAATATTAAAGAATGAAAGGTCAGAATCTCAAGGTCTCGATTTTATTTGTAGATGTTAAAATTACTGAAATACTTTTGTAGCCTGTCAGTATGACATTCAAAGCAAAAAAGCAATATAAGATAGAACAGAATCTTGAGAGAGACTGCTCATCATTCAATGTGTCTTCCTAAATCAACAGTGGTAGTTTCAAGTTGAACTACATCTCCAATATGGAGTGCCTTACACATTTTGTAGATGTTTAGTATGTAATGAGGAGGAAGATATCTCACTTCCACATGTTGGAAGCAATGAATAAAGCAGAGAATGCAGCATGACCAAAATTGATTTAAAACTCATGCCTACTAATATTTGTGTAGTGAGAACGTCCTTCACCTGCTTTCAATTGAAATGCCAATGAGATTTCATTGTTCCTTTCCTCTGGCTTCATCTAAATGCTATCTTTAAAAGAAGCCACTCATGAGAGTATGAAGAAGCCTGGATCACAAGAAAGAACCAATATGAGGTCATCCCTAAGAGAGAAATAGTTTAACTCTCTTCTCCCTATATTCCCGTTAAAACTTTTTTTCTGTTTTTCCTTTCATTATGACTTTGATATATTTTTCTATCACCTGCCTTCTTTTCCTAAATGTTTCACTGATTACACTCCACAGAGAAATGTCCCTGTAACATATAAATATGAAGGAAATAGGTATACATATGTTGGACACTCAATCCAGCTGCCTTCCTTCTGCCAGTATTTTTTTTTTTTTTTTTTTTTTTTGGTAAAACCTTCAGAATGGGACACTACCTATCTGCTGCCAGCTCTTGAAAGCGGTCTTTTCACAGGAAAGAGACGGCTACCACATTGTAACCATCTTTAACTGCATTATTTATTCATTTTTTTAAAAATCAAGTTCTTATCACTCTGAAACCAGGGATTATGGATATTCACTCCTTTTTAAAGCTCTATTTTTTAATCTAAAATGAGTCATTTTTAAAAAAAAAAAAGAGAGAGAAGCTTTATTATATTGAGATAGAATCAGAGAGAGGCATTATTAACAAAAAAAAAAGAAATAAAAAAATTTAGATAACACTTTGTTATGGAGACTATTAGTACCAAGTATCATGGGAATTACAAATAAAAGTTATTTCCTTAAAGAAAAAAAATGGAAAAAAAATAACTTTCAGTGATATCTGGTGTCATCCTCAACACATAATCAAGTTGAGGAGGAGTTTGTACTAGTCTATTCATGAAGGTATTTTGATTATATAATAAAATTAGTAATATGGAGATATGAAAAGCTATGTAAAGATTGCACACTATATGGTCCTCATGGACAGATTAGAGACTTGGATAGGTTTGTAACAACTAAGGTGAACTTTAGAGATATTTTTGTCTCATATGTTTAGAGAAACCAACTGGAAAGTAAAAAAGAGACTGGATAATATGTAAATAATGATCATGCTAACTGAAAAAGCAAAAACTAAAGAGGCAGTAAACTAAATTATGGAAATGGTATGAATTTGCACCTATACACTGAGGTGAGCAAAGGCTAAATCCCAATAGTGGTGAGGTTGGGTACTATCAGCAAGTGAGGAAAGTCAGACATTGAACTTCATTTCTCCGAATCACAAATGTGTATCCTTAATTGTGCCCTCAACTACCTCTCTGCTGTCTATCCCATAAAAAGTAGCTTTAAAAAACAGATTGTGAAATGTTAGAAATAAGAAGTGGAATATAGGTAACAAAGATTTTTTTTTAACAAAGATATTTTTTAAAAGAAGAAGGTACTTTTTTTGTTTGCTTATAAAATAAGGAAGGCATAAAGAAATAGCTAATTGTCTAGAAGATATAAATTTAAAAAAAATTTGTAAAGGAGGAAAATATATCTATTAGAGAAAATTGAAGAATACAAAAAGCCAACTACTTCAACAGGGTTACCTAAACACTATGCTTTCCCCCGTGATTTTTTTCAGACTTTCAAGAAAGAAATCATTTATTATATTCCTTTTATAGCACGAGAAAAGAGAGTCTCCTAATTTATGTATTTTTAACAATTTATTCAAGTATAATTTACCTTCAAGAATGTGACTCATCTGAAGTGTACAGTTTAGTGAATACTGGCAAATAATTGAGCTCAAAGTAATCTCCACCATTAACATATATATTATTTGCATCACCTAAAGTGTTCTCTTATGCCTCTTCACATTTAATTCTTAAGCTCTATATATGGCCCCAAAATTGACCAATAAGGTTTCTGTTACTAGAAGTTAGTTTCTTCCTCTATCAATTTCATATAGATGGAATTATATAGTAGGTACCATTTTATGTCTTGCATATTTCACTCAATATATAACTTTTGATGTTCATCTATGTTGTATATGTAAGTAATTTGGTTTTTCATGCTAAGGGGTATTATCCTTACTATACATATAATATTTTTGTGATTCATTCATTAATTACTGAATATTTGGGTAGTTTCTACCTTGGGGCTATTATGAATAAAGTTGCCATGAACATTTGTGTGCAAGTCTTTGTGGAGACTTATTTTAAAAAGCCTATTGGGCAAGTATTTAGAGGTGGAAGGATTGAATGTATAGTATATGCATGTGTAATCTTATAAGAAAATGACAATATGTTTTCCAAATGGTCACATAGTCTCATCCTTTTGCCAGCAACTTTCAAAAATTTCAGTTGCTCCATATACTTGTTAAGTTTGTTAAATTTTATTTTGTTTAAAAGGTGTGTGTTATACCTCATTTAGTTTTACTTTATACATCCCAATTACATATGCAGATTGACTATTCATCATCTTTCTTCATAAGCTGTTCACTATTTTGCTTATTTTTAAAATAAATGGTTTGTTTTTGTAATATTAAGTTCTAAATGTTCTTTATATATATTTCAATATAAGACTTGTTAGATATAGATTTATATGAAATAATAGTCTCTGACTTGCCATTTTATTATGTTCTCCAGAGAACAGAAATATTTAATTTTAGTTAAATCCAATTTATCAATTTATTCTTTATGGTTTGTACTCTCAAAGTCCCCTTTAAGAAAGAGACCTCAAGGAAGTTTACCTCAAAATTTACTTCTGTTCTATTTAGAATCTTTAATTTTTATATTTTGAGTTAATTTGGGGGTATGTTATCTTTTAACGATCAAGTTTCATTCTTTCACCAAATAACATTCCAATAACAAATAGAAATCCAGTTCTTCTCTCACTATTTGTTGAAAAGCCAGCCAGCCCTTCTCCAATGACTCATTTCAGCACTTGCTTTTAAAAATCAATTGACCATTATGAGTGGGCATGTTTCTGAATTCTTTACTCTATTGCATTGATCTATTTATCTATCCTCATGTCCTACTGTATTGACTAATACCAACTTTATAATAAATATTACAATCATTATTAAAATTTCACTAAATTTGTACATCTTTTTTTTTTTCAAAATTGAATCATTTAAAGTCCTAGACTGCTAACCCCATTGTCTCTCACATTTCTGAGATTTATTTTCTCCTGTTTATTGGTCATATTTTCCTGCTCGTTTGGATGTTTAGTTATTTTTTGGTTAGATACTAAACCAAACAATCCTGATGCTAACATTGTTTACTATCTGGATTCTGCGGTTTATTTAGGCAAGTGGCAGTTGAATTACTTAAGAATCAGCTTGGTCCTTTCAAGGTTTGTTTTTGAGTTTTGTAATGGTGAGTCTAGAGTAACCATTACTCGATAGATTTAACCCTGTTAGGTTTTTCCTTCTAGGTCCTTTACTGGAAGCCGTGAATGTTCAACAAGATATCTCCCCATTGGCGGTGGTATCTCAAATATCTCTCAGCCATATTATCTTTAGGAACTGCTCAGTTTACAGATCCCTAATAGTTTGTTGCTCAGCCTGGTGCACCCTGTCTCAGCATGTGGAGCCAAACCCGTGTGCAGATTTCTCGAACTTTTTCCTTGTATAGGGTCACGCTCTGGTCCATAAATTCCAGCTGTAACAGCGTTTTAAAACGTTGATTATTGTCTTCTCTACTCAATGAAATCACTGTGCTTTGCTTGAGTTTCCCTTCCTGTTTTAAGTCCCAGAAAGTTCCTCCATGTAGAATGTGAGGCTTTTCCTTTTCTCTCAGGAGTTACAGCACTTCAATGCCACAATCTCCTCATGTTTATTGCATAGGAATGCTTTAGTCATCAATTGATTATCTCTTTTAAGTCATGAACAGACATTAGTTCTTTTTCTGTTTTTAATAAAAATGAATTTCTTTTTTTAATTATTCTGAGTCTTCATAGCAGTTTTGCTGTGTTAAAATTATTTAGGGATATTCAACCAGATAGAGTTATAAACATTAGACAACATGATACAGAAGAAGAGTTTTCCAAGAATTTCCCATAAGGGGCGCCGGCATGGTTCAGTGGTTGAGCATCTGCCTTTGGCTCAGGTCGTGATCCCAGAGTCCTGGGATTGAGTCCCCATATCAGGCTCCCCAGGGGGGATCTGCTTCCCCCTCTGCCTATGTCTCTGCCTCTCTCTCTGTGTCTCTCATGAATAAATAAATAAAATCTTAAAAAAAAAAAGAAAAAAAAATTCCCCATGAAAGCCCAGTTCCACTGAGATTCTTCAGGTAGCCATGGTGGGAAGAAACGCAACATGAGCAGCAGCAAAATTAGGCAAACTCTTCCTCTTCTTCCCTTCAACGAGATCAGCTGTACATCTATGGTTGTATCTATTAAGAGTTTGCCTTCAGATTTCTTTGAACAAAGAATTTTACCACTAAAATATGAAATCTACTCATTTAGAAACATACTGACACAGAAAATGTACTTGACATATTGTTAATTTTTTAAAGATCATGTTATAAAAACATTATGAAACGTGTTTGATTTAGAAAATAGATACTCTGATTGGTTATTGAACTTGCGGCCATTATAGTTTTCTCTTTTTGGGCACTGTGTTTCCATGATGAGTATATTATTACGTAAATAAGATATGCTAAAATTGTCAAATAATAAGGAAACATTCTTCAGAAACTATCAGGAAACCAATTTCATGTTTCTTTTGCAAAATATGGGAAAATTACTCAATATCACTATCAGAGATTTATGAAACTTTATAACTTGTTTTTGATCAATTATGGACAAAAGCAAACAAAGTAACTTACATTCCCTGAGTGAAAACAACAATACATATTGAAATTAAGATATATTTTATTATTGAAAATATTATGTTCTAATTCTGTGTATTTTATTTTTTAACATGGTTTGAGGTAGAATCTTCTTGAGCCTCAGGTTATTCCATTGCCAAATGCTAAAATAACTGAATTATGGGAAAAATAATTGATTTATGGAGGTAGGAGGACTAAAGATGATACAGATAAATGGCCTAGCTCATAATAGGTACAGAAGAGAGACTAGCTTTTACTTCATACATCATCTTATACATCATATGCCTTAAGGGAAAAAAAAACCCTTGAAAATACTCAAAATCAGGGACGTCTGGCTAGCACAGTTGGTTAGGCATCGGACTCTTGATTTCAGCTCAGATCATGGTCTCAGGTTCCTGAGATGGAGCTCCACATCAGGCTCTGTGTTGAGCTCAGAGTCTGCTTGAGATTCTCTCTCCCTTTCTTTCTCCCTCTGCCCCTCCTGCTTATGCTCTCTCTCTAAAGTAAATAAATAAATCTTTTAAAAATTATCAAAATCCAATATTTACTTGTCTTCAAAAGTAAGTAAAATAACATCTTCATAAGATACTTGGCAGTCATCTTACTGTGAAACTGCGTATATGAACTCAATATCACATGAATTTACAATTCAGAAAAGTGGATTTCTGTCAATTTACAATATGTTGGTATAAAGGATCTCAGAAGTACATATTGTTGCTTTTCATGAATTTTCCTTTTCTGCTTGACTTCCCTTTTCATGAAAAGCTGCCTATATTCCTAAAAGATTGCTGTTTGTGTTTAGTGCAGATTTGTTCTTGTTAATATTTTATTAGTTGCTATTTTTAGTTTTAATAAAAGCTACTTCTAATCCTTTTCTCCCCAGGCTTTGGTAAGTGGATTGTGTGCACACTGAAATGGTTGGGGAATGTACATTCTAAAAACTCTTTGTGAAATCAAGTGTTGGACTCAGACTTCCAAGTGGATGCCAGTCTGGAGCAAAGTCCATTGACAGGATTCTTCACACCTGTTTGGCTTACTTGCTTTAGTCTCTAGGTCTATCTTTCTGTCTCTCTCTCTTCCTTTTGGATTGGCTATCGCAGCGGAGTGGTGACATTTACTTTTTAAAGTTTTAAAATAAACAAATCTTATATTTAAGATAGCTCCTTTGACAATTTTGAAATGTACATTAAATGGAACTTGCATTTGTAATGCCTACAGTTTACCTAGCATGGAATAGATGCTAGCCACTCTTTTAACATTTTCTTATGTAGTTGCATTTTATCTTCACAACACCTTTGTGAGGGAAGAAGTATTTTGAGCCCTATGATACAGATCACAAAGCTGAAACTCCAGACATAAATTAACCATAAGTTACCTAGTCGGTTAAGCAACAAAAGCTACATTTTATTCAATAATTTATTAGAAATTTAAAGCAATTTGAACATTGATTGAACTTTTCAAAGTATAAGATACTTTAAGTTAAAATTATCAAGTCAGCAGAACAGTCAACCTTTGACCTCAAGTTTGAGAAGGAACATACTCCATATTTTCCTTTGTTGATAAACTTCTGATGATAAAAATTTGTTCCTACTGATTTTCATACAATTGTTCTCCAAAGAGGTTCCATTTTGGAAATTAATTTCAATGATTGTAGTAAAAAGATTCATCGTTCTAAAAGGACAAGGGAAACATATTAAAATGGAATCTTTTTAGTTTTTTTTTTTTTTATTTTTCATTTTTAACAAAGAAGTAAAATGGTTTGCTTCTTCAACTGCTCATCATCTTTCAGCATTGCTTACCAGGGAGGAAGCCAATACCCCAAGACCTGGTGTTGGAGACCGCAGCAGCTGGAGCTCACCTGCATCCTGGACTCACAAAGTACCTAGAGTGACTGAGTTCAATAAGCACTAAAATGTTATGTATGTATATTATTTAATTTTTTTTCAGAAAGTATCTCATGCTTCAGATGTAGGCAAGATAATGTAGACTACTAAAGAGTTAACTAAATGAAATAAGAGGCAATTATGTTTTTTTAGAGAGAACATTAGAAGATAGATTTTTAGCTCTACAACTGGCATCATTTATCCTTCAAACTATAATATGATTAGTTACTACCAAATTTAGGAGGTGGTGTAAGCATTGCTGAAACTATCTAAATTTTTATCTTCAAAAAATCCTTTGATCTCTTGAAAACAATGATCTGTACAAAAATAAGGTAATTTGGGTAAATACATATGCAAAATTCAACATTGGAAAAATGAGACAGAAAGAGAATTAGCTTATATCAACATCTTGGTTTGCAGTGAGTGCAACCTGTTTTGGGTAAAAGAGGACATAATCAACTCTAATGATTTTCAGTTTTAATAGCTTATGTAAGTCTGTTTAATTATTAATAGTAAAATTAACTCCTGAGGACAGATCTTGCTGCTCTTGAACTAGGTAGGTAGATAAAAATTCTTATAATACGGGGATCCCTGGGTGGCTCATCAGTTTGGCGCCTGCCTTTGGCCCAGGGCGGCATCCTAGAGTCCCGGGATCGAGTCCCGCATCGGGCTCCCGGCATGGAGCCTGCTTCTCCCTCTGCCTGTGTCTCTGCCTCTCTCTCTCTCTCTGTGTCTATCATAAATAAATAAATAAATAAATCTTTAAAAAAATTATTATAATATATATAAGTTTGTCAATAATATATTTATGCCCTGAATGCTGATTGATTACAAGACAGCAAACCTTATTTCCACCTTATTGTGTTGATTCATTTTATTTGGACTATGGTTTTTACAGTATGAAAAAGTAGAAGAGGATATTGCTATCTGTTTAATTTTTCCAAGGCCTATGGGCAAACAAGATAATTTAAAATAAATCAGATATTGGCATGAATTATAAAGTTTCATTTCAGTACTTGATCAAATTAATTGGGAAATTGCTAAATCCTCCTTTTTAATAACAATAAGTTTATCTCTCTACGTTATGTCCTAGAGGCACGAGTACAGTCAGTTTAAGGGGAAGGAAATATTACTGACTATGTTGAACAGTGTGCAAAGTTGACAAATGTCTTTAAATCAAGTTGTTTACTTAAAGTAATATTGCCTTGGATCAAAGGGGAGAGAATAGATCCCATTTTCATAACAATGGATTGAATAGTTTACTCATTTTTTTCTTAACGTTTCATGTAATCTATGAAAAGTGTCTTTTACATCTAACTTTATATATGCCATATGCCTGTGAATTTGCATATGCCATAATAGATTTTACAGGCCATATTTAATTCTGAGATACTTTCAGTAAGCCTATAAAATCAAGAAAAATGGATAACTGAGGAAGAATGACAAGCAACTTTTAAAATAATAGCCTAAATCTTAAAAGGCTGTATTGAAGGGTATAAAATGATGGTCATGAAGAGAGCATCAGCAATCAAATTCAGTCTGGAGAATGAAACTTTGGTGCAATAGGTGGATTTCTTATTACTCAGATCTATCCTTTCACTCACTCCCCTCATCAATGATAGACTTGCAAAATAATCTAAAAACAAGAGCTTGCTTTTAAGAAGCCATTTGCTAAAGAAATTAATCTATACCATAAGATCAGCCATGTGTTAAACAGAGTTTGTAAATACTGTTAAGTAACAAAAATTCAACTGAGTAAATTGTAAAGATCTAATTGACTTTATTAATTGATTCATGAATCTGACAGTACCCTGTCTAGCAAGTAGAGGGGAGCTTCAAAGGGCTACAGCAAATGAAAGATTTTTAAAAGTATGGAGGGAGTAGAAAAAAATATTAGCAAGCAATCCATTGCTTTACTCAAGATCATCTTCCTAAGGGGAGCAGAGGGAATTTCTCAGCAAATTTACTGACTGGGGCCTTAACACAAGGGGTGCCTTATTGGGCCTGTGGTTTTCTTTTTAACAACACCAAATATGGTTTTCTTTCTCATACTATTTTACCAGGACCAAACCAAAACGAAACAGTTAAATATGTAGTAAACTATATTGTCTGGTCTCCAAGATTAAATTTGTTCTTATTATTTAAAAATTGATTATATTTCAGAACTGAATGAGTATCTTGCTTCTGTGTTTTCATTAGATATTAACAAATTCTTCTCCTTTTAATGCTTTTTGCTTTATGAGTATAGAGTTACACTGCAGATACAGTTAATACTATTTTTGCCCAAATTATTAAATCAGAAGTTCATTTTCTTGAAACAAAAGAGCTCCAAGAGCCTGAATTGAACATGTTTCAGAGAGAATAATATGAATTCGGGCCATTCTTTTCCACTGCTAATTGAAAAAAAAATTTCTTGCAGAAGTAATCTGATAGAAATAATAATAATAGTTTACTCTCCCTTCAACTTTATCACATTTCTATTCTTTTACCTGCCTATGACTTTTGAGATTCTTTTTCTGTGCCTTATTTCACACAATCTTCATCTGTAGCCTCAGAACTTGAGAATTTCTACTATATGTAATAATGCATTACATCTTATTTTTGTCTAGAAAATGTGTAAAATATACTACAGTACTGAATTTCATATATTGGCAACAATGGTAGAATCATAGATACATACACACATACATCCCTATATATTTAAAGACTGAAGTTTATTGAAAAGAGAGGAAAACAATGCAAATAGAACATAAATAGAATTACAGAACATAGAGCCCTATTTGCTTACTTTTTGTGGTAACATTTCCAGGGAATGGAAATCAAAGGATATAAAGCTATCTGATGATAAAATTACTCCAAAATTGTCATATGATAGATATTCTAGCAACCTTTACTGGATGGATTGTTTGTTAATTAATTAACAGATAAATCTTGCTCTTCCACAAGTCTCATTCTTCATTTTTCTTACCTAAATCCGTCTTTCCTTCAAATATCTAAGATATATTTAGTTTATTTTGGATTGGGCAACTGTCAGGAATGACCTAAGTAGATATTTCCTGTGTAAAACAAAAAAGCTCTCATTTTAATTTGGATCTACCTTGTGCTGTAAATAACATTCAGATCTGGAGAAATCTTAAATGATATATATTTAAATATATATATATATTTATCTTCATAGGACTAGGAAAATGAGGAAGTCCCAAGGAGTGATTATAAAATAAGAGATTGCTACACTTATTTCTAAAGATTTACTTGCTGGTTTTAAAAACATTATTGAATTTTCTGCATTTGTTTTAGTAATCTTAAAATATACATAGGCATATCACAAATTGTGTGTATGATCAACTTATGACCATGTTCTGCTACTTTATTGCAATTCTGGAGTTTGCATTTTCATTGGCCCCATGTAAAGGACAAATTACCTCATGGCAAGCTGTATAAATAAAAGCTTTTACAATCATTTACATGAGGAAGAGTAGTGGGGAAATTAAGTCATCAAATGGCACATAGTCTTTGAACTCTGCAGAACTCAACAGAACCCGTCCTATAGCAGTCAAGCATAATCATTTCATGACCAGATGTGTTGTTAGATTTAATTTTTATACAAGTAATTATGATCCTAAATATGTAATAAAGGACTTCACACTTCAAATTATTTTTATTATATTTTATGAGCATGATTAAATTAACCAAATCTTCAAAATAATTCCCTGATAGTTAAAATTATTAGTTTTTTTTTGAGGCAAAAAAATATGGCAATCATACAATTGTAACTCAAATAATGGTGCAGTATGTTCTAAATAAAAATGAGAAAACTGAAAAAGCACCATTTTATACTTTTAAATTCATTACTAATTATGTTTTTTTAATATCTTGAAATATATGTCATATTAAATCAATGTTGTTAATTTGAATTTTATTGGTTTGGTGGGAAGTTTTAGTGTTTGAAAGTGTGGTTTAATAGTGTTTCAGAGCTACAAGTAAAATAAGTTTTGTTTATATATATTTAAGTAATATTATAAAAATTAATAACACTTGGAATTAAAGAGCATTTAGTTTTGTATTTTATTTCAATCTGAAAAAACACATAAATTAATAAGTCAAAAACCCCTGGGGAAAGAGATTCATAATTATTCTTGTCTTTCAATGCAGACCAATATTTGACATTTTTTAGTTACCTGTTGTCTTTTTCTTTTCATAATTAGTAGCATTAAAAATTTCCATAAATATTTTTAACATTTGCTCATTTCTCGGATAAAGGGAAAAGTGGAGTAAACAATAGTTTCTGATCTCTCCAAGAGGTTTAAAGGAACTCAGTAGATAGGTTGGGTAATATCTGTGAAGTGAAATAAGCAAGTCAAATGACTTAGTGCTATTGACTGGAACCTCTCATCCTGGATCATGTCCTTCAAAATAATATCTGTTGCTATAATTTTACTTCTTTTTACTGATACAAACAGATGAACTATTAATGCACCTTTCTCTCAGGATTGTGCTATAGATGTAATATTGGGCATTATATCTAAGAACAATAAAAATCTACATAAATATGTATCAGGGGAGAGAATTTTCTTTTAAATCAAGAAATATTGAAATTTTGGAGGAGGAAAGATTTAAAGAAACTTAATCACAGACTAAAGGAGAGTGTCACTAACTGATCAGTGAGTGGCCTCACTGATACTATCAACATAAAAAAAATGCAAAATAGCTTATGTATACCTATAACATCTAAGACTTTCTGCTGAGATAATACACATAATACTGATGGCATATTTGCCTGTAGGGCTGTCTTATTTGTCTTTCCAGCTTCTCCATTTCATTTTGTGCATGGTATGTGTAGGTTGTGTAGTGAATTTTATGGTATTAATGACAAAGTGTCTGAGCCTGAGGAGCTTAAAATTTTGAACAAGAAGAAGGTAAGTGCTCTTATGGGAAGGCCATGAATAGCTAAGTGGCAAACAAGAGTTTTAAGATTTAAAGAAATACAGAATTTCTAGGGGCACCTGGGTGGCTCAGTGGTTAAGTGTTGCCTTTGGCTCAGGTCGTGATCCTGGGATCCTGGGATCAAGTTCTACATCAGGCTCCCCACAGGGAGTCTGCTTATCCTTCTGCGTCTGTTTCTCTGTCTGTGTCTCTCATGAATAAATAAATAAAATATTTTAAAAATAAAAAATAAAAGCCCTTTCCATCTGGTAGACTTGAGGCTTGATACAACTTTGATAGATAAATATAGAGTGAGGGAATTCCATATAGAAGGAACATGGACAGAATCAGAAGAGACAAATATAGACCATTTTGTGCACTATCAAACTGACTAGTTGGATTAGAGAATAGAAAACCTGACAAGAGGAAATTTAGAGTGGGCCATATTTAGATGGCCTTGAGGAATAACAGAGTCTTCACTTGAGAGCAAAAGACTGCTATTAAAGGATTTTCTACATGAGTAAAATACAGTTGGATTTACTTTTTAGACAAAATATTTGAGGGATTATGAAGGAGATTGGATGAGATGAGAGAGGGTATAGAAAAACGGGAAACTGTACATATATTGAGAAAAATCATGAGTACATAAATCGGTGCAATGTCAATGAAAATGCCAAGGATGAGATATTTGAAGAAGACTTTATAGAGACAAACCAAGTAATTTAGCAACTGGCCGCAAGTGGTAAATGAAAAGTAATCACTGCAGATGTCTCTGTAGGTTTGAAGAATTGAGAAAATGACATGAACATTAATTTTAAAAAAAGATGAGGGAGAACTTAATAGAAGGACAGATAAAGAATTTCTTTTTTAAAACAGATTTCATTTATTTATTCATGAGACATGGAGAGAGAGGCAGAGACATAAGCTGAGGGAGAAGCAGGCTCCTTACAGGGAACCTGATGCAGGAATCAATCCCAGGACCTTGGGATCACTACCTGAGCCAAAGGCAGATGCTCAACCACTAAGGCACACAGGCATCCTCAGATGAAAAATTTCTGTTTGAACATATCAAGTTTGAAATATTTATTGGTAAAATCATGTGCAAATGTCTAACAAGAAATTTGAACTGATCTAAAGATCAGGCAAATATTTAAGATATGAAGTCTACATCAAGAAATCAGTTATTTAAGCATGATTCTTAAGATAGGGTAATGCTTGACTTCCCCAAAGGAAAGACTGGACCAAGAATATATTGTTTAGCCTAGTGTACTGAATACTCCTTGCTGCATTTTTATTTACTCACTGTGAAGGGATCCCATCCCATACTCATACATACTTCCATACCTTTACTCACCCACACAAACACACACACGTGCACATACATGCACAACTTTGCCTAATCCCTGTAGATACAGCATACAGCATGCTGTGTGCCTGAACTTACAGTACACCACAGAAGCTTGCATAGTGAGATAGGGTCAGAATGTCAATTTAAATTTAACTCACAGATGAGATGATGGTCACCACTCCATCAGTCTCAGGCAGCATTTTGCTTCATCAGAGAGAATCTGACAGCTGTTGTTTAAAGGAAGTCTGACTTCCACTCACTTCCTTATTATGACCTTACAATTTCCTTCCTGAGACTTTCTTCCAAGTTCTTGATCCCAGCCTTAGAGATTTGCATATGAAGTTCCCCGGGCATCTATAGTATTGAAACAGCTGCATGATTACCCTAGCAATCATTCTTCCACCTTTCAATTCTTGTAGCACCTGCATTTTTGCTCCTCGGGCAGTGCTTCTCCCTTACTGCTTTGCAAAAGAGCTGTCTTTGGACTAGTCTTATCTCTGCCGCTAAAATTGTAAACAGTGAGAGGGCAATAGCCTTCCTCATGCTCAACATACAGAAGAGACTTAAAAATAGTACATACTTGACAGATGAAGAAATTACTAAATAAAAGAACAACACTATCTGTGAAATTTTTTTTAATTGTTTGACACTGTTAAAATAAACACAATGCCTTAGATATGCTCTGAGCTCCATCAGGGGTATGCGAAAGTCAAATGAGATTCACACATCCAAGAAACCTGAACAGACAAGGAATTAACAAATGCTTGCATCTCTATGGCAGCCTATTGAAAGGTATGCTATTTTACTTTAAAGCTTAAAATACATGTTAGGAACATTTCTTTTCCAATTTATGAAATAGGGGTAGATTTAGAGGAATATTTTAAACTATGTGTGTTAAGGTATAAAGAACATTGATGGTATGAACAATTGCTTACATGGTAGTGAAGCAAGGTCAATGTTAAAGAGAAAAAGTGAGACCCTCATCACTGTAGTTCCGTGTATATTACCCAGCTCACCCTTTGCTTCCCAGTAACCCAAATATGTGTTCATAATTTCCTTTTTTTTTTTGCTTACTTAACCACAAAATTTGTATTTCTAAGCAAAATGCTGTTTAGTTTTTTTAGTTTTTTTTTTTTTTTTTTTTGCATAGAAGGGAATTGTGCAGTGTGTGCTCTTTCACAGTTGGCTTTTTTCCTTAATCATTATGTTCTGAAAATTCATCTATATAATTGCATGCATGTATATCTATTTTTCTATTCTATGATTTTGTCTTAATATATTTTTAATTCTCATATTTGCCACTATATGTGTTATGGAGGATGTTCTTCCACTATAGGGTCCTGGGGCACATGCAGAATTCTGGGACTCTTAGAGTAGGAACATCTTCAAATGTCCCATATGACAACACATTTTTTCTCGAAGTGTGATCTCCATTTCTAACAGTTGTATCTAAATGCTCCCATTGTTCCATATCCTCACCAGCACTTAATGTTGCCAGACTCTTCATATTTGCCAGTCTAGTAGGCATAAGATGGCAAATGTCATTATTAATTTTCATGTTCCTGATTATAAATCAGATTGGAAATCCTCTCATATGCTTATTGGTCATTTGGGTTTTCTATTGTATGAAGTGCTTGTTTATACATTTTCTCATTTCCATCATAGTGTGTATTTTTTACCTGTTTGATAGGTGGTATTCCTTCATTCTGAATATTTGTACTGATCACTTCTATGTGTCATGTGTATTTTCTTCTGTTTCAGGGCTTCTTTTTTTATGCTACAGTGGTTGATACTGAATGTACTTGAAATCATCAGTGATATTGGGTTTAAAAAATTATATTCTGTTTAATTTCATAAAGATATGATCCTAAATTGTCATAAAACATTATTTTTATCTTTTAGTCATTTATATACAATCAGGGGACCAATTATATATTTCCTTCATATAAATAACCAATTGTGTCAGTAGGATTTGTTGAAAAGTCTATTCTTTTCCACTAATCCTTAGTAAAATACTATTAGAAATCAAGTGTTCACATATGTGTAAGTCTGTTCATTTGTTTGCTTTTTCTATCTGTTTCAATAGTACATGGTGTTATTAATTATAGATTTATATTAATTCTTGATAACTGGCAGGACAAATCTACCCTACCCGACCCCATTATTTTTCTTCTTTAGGAGTGTTTGGTTGTTCTTTGATATCAACTTAAACTCATTCTTTTAAGTTTCACACACAAAAAGAACACAGAAAATGAACAAAATAAAAGTAATCCTGTGGAGACTTTATTTATTTTTTTAAAAGATTTTATTTATTTATTTATGAGAGACACAGAGAAGGGGAGATGGGCAGAGATACAGGCAAAGGAAGATGCAGGCCCCATGCAGGGAGCCTGACAAGGGACTTGATTCTGGGTCTCCAGGATTTTCAGCCCTGGGCTGAAGGCAGCGCTAAACTGCTGAGCCACGCAGGCTGCCCCCTGTGGAGACTTTAAATGAAATTTATTTGTGTGTGTAAATAATTTAAACTAGAAATTAGAGCTACACTTTTTATCCTATTATATATTACTTTCACAATTTTGTTTTCCATTTGATTAAGACAAGTGTATATGAATGCAGTTGATTTTTGTGCTTTGACTTTATACCTTATGGTTTTGAAAATTTTGTTAAAATTTCCTAATTCTTTACAAATTTATCAGTAATTTCTTCTGTTTTTTTTTTCTACATAGATAATTAGATGTTAGCATAATGAATTTGTTCAATTTTAATTTGTTTTTCTTGACATTTGTACCTGCCACTAATATTCTGGCTTTAGGGATCTAGTATAGCTGAATAGGTGATGATATCTGACTGCTTTGTTTACTTCCTGAATACTATCAGTGCTTATATATTGCAAGTGATATGTGCCGAATGCATTTTTGTAAATGACTTTGCAAAGTTAAGGAATTTTCTTCTATTTTTAAGTTGATAACTGATTTATTATGATAAAATTTTTCTGCATCTATTAGGATAATCATTGTGATAATATAGTAATTTATTTTTAAATCGGTAAACTTGTAAGGCTTAAGCATAATATGTTATCTTTTATACAATGCTGGCATTTGGCTTACCAATATTTTGTTAAGAATTTTTCAGGGGCTCCTGGGTGGCAGTTAGTTAGGTGTCTGACTCTTGATTTCAGCTCATGTCTGATCTCAGAGCGGGGACATCAAACCCCATGTCATACTCCCCACTCAGGACAGAGTCTGCTTGAGTTTCTCTTTCCCTCTTCTGTCCCTCCCCTCTTTGCTCTCTCTCTCTCTCTCTCTCTTGCACTGAAATAAATAAATAAATCTTAAAAAAAATTTCAATGTATATTCATGGTAATACTATGATAGCCAAGAGGGTTTATTCTGCACTCTAAGATGGCCCACTCTTTATTTCCCACAATTATCTTATTATCTCTATCCTATAATTTTAATGTTTTTCATTGATCTCTACAACTTGCAGTTTACTATCTCTCATAAGTTTGTTATGAACCACAATACAGCTAACTATTATACCAAGTAGCTTACCGATAAGCATTATCTAATATTTTGTTTTACCAGATGTACACCATATGTTTTTGTTGAGGGGGAAACTGTTAGTTGCCCTTCACTGAAACAAAACAGACAGGGATCATTGGTGTTCTTCCACATGTAAGAGTAAATGTGCTTTTCAGACTCATCTATGAGGCCATGGCAGGAGTGGCTTCTCTTGATGCAATGATTAACACTACCATTTCATTGTTAAATGAAAAACTCATAACAAATTCTAAACTAAGACTACCCTGGACAAACTGTAACATATGATTGCCCTATTTTGATTCACCTTATTATATGCCAAGAACTGTTCTAAGCACTTTGCATTTCATTTCTAAGGTTTTTATGTTTCACAGAACTTAAAATTATCGTAGGTGCTATTACTCTGTTTTGCAGATGGGGAAGTGGAAGCATGGAGAGGGTAAGTACCTTGCCTAAGGTCTTGGAAGTTATATGTGACAGGGCTGAAAAAGACCAGAGTCAGGTTTGGACTTTATTCTCTCAGTTCCTATTTTCTTCTGTCTTTTCTTCCTTTTGCTTGGTGTGGGTATATTTCGATCTCTTTTCCCTAGTTTCTTAAAATGGAAACTTAGGTTATTATTTTGAGGCCTTTTTTTCTAACATAAACATTTAATACCTAAATTTTCTCGAACTTAAATAATAAATCACTTTTGAAGGAAAACAAATCTCATAAAAAGCCAAGTAGAAACTGATTATTTTATTAAAGCATTATTGAAAAGTACAAACATGATGCTCTTATTTTTATATAACTTTTATATAACTTTGTCAAAAATCAGTGGACAAAAAACTAAAGCAATTCAAAATAAATATATTAATTTAATGTAGCAATGAGGATGTTTTTCTTAAATGAATTAGTGCTCATCGTAAACATACAGAGCTAAGATAAGCTGAAAGCAGCAAGGTACTTTTGTTGAGATCTGTATGTCCATATTACATAGCTCATATGCCATATGATGACTCAACCCTCCAAACATACTTCTCTATGTGAGAGTTCCTTTGTTCAACTACACACAATATAATTAGGCTTCATTTGGCAGGAATATCATTTATGTTTTAAGTCCAGTTTAACCTTCTTAATTAAAGGTGTACCACAAAACCAAACAGTTGAACATGAGTCATTGATATTCAATATATGAATGTATAATTGTATAGCTCAGTTATCAATAAACCTTCAAAAGATCTAAACTGTGCATATATTGTGTGTTAGTCCCTTCTAAAGGTAAACACATTTTTTAAAAAGACATCTTCTGTAGGATTCTCATATTTCATATGCTGTGTTCCTCCCCCAAATTCAATGACATGTATCTTTGAACTAGTAGTGGTTACTGACTCCCATTTTGAGAAAAACTCATCTAATCTTTAACTATTTCTTCAGATTCATTAAACTACATTCCAAATTGCCATCGTTCTAGTAATCTAGAATTCTCTGTCTAAACCTGCCAAACTGTATGTGGTACACTAAATAATGACCACCAAGTATGCCTATACCCTAATCCCAGGAAATTGTAAATGTGACCTTATGTATCAATACGGACTTTACAAATGTGATTAATTTAAGGATCTTGAGATGAGGAAATTATCCTGGAATGATGTGAAGCCTAATGTAATTATAATGTTGCAGGAAGCTTCAGATAGAAAGAGAAACAGCTAATAGAGTGACAGGATGGTGGAAGCAGAAGTTGGAGTGATGCATTTTGAAAATCGAGGAAGTGACCACAAGCCAAGGAATGTAAATATCCACTAAAAACTGAAAATGGCAAGGAATTGGATGCTTCCCTCAGAGCCTCCAGGAAGAACCAGCCTTACCAATATCTTGACATTAGCCTGGAGAAAGTAATTTCTGACCTTCTAATTTCTGACTTTTGGATGTATAAGACAATAAATTGGTGTTGTTTTAAGACAATAAAGTATAAGTAGTTGGTTATAACAGTATTAGGAAACTAATATACTATGCCTTTGCTCATGTGGCTCCTAGTGTCTCCAAATAATATCTAATTCTTTGCCTGGTTAAATACCTATTTGCCCACATTGGCTCTGTCTCCCTACACTTTTTCCTGAGGAAAGCCTTTAGTAGAAGGCCTGGGTAGGAAAAATCATTTTCATTTATTTGTGTGTTTAGCTCCAGGATCATGTCTTTATCATAGCACTTACCCTATTTCATTTAAAGTTGTCCTTTAAGGCTCTGTTAACGTTAAGCATGAACTCTGGTGGGAATGGTACAGTGTTACTCACATTTTTATTTATTAATTTTCATTTATTTATTTATTCATTAATTCATTTATTTAATTTTTAGGCAACAAGAGTAGAATCAGGAATAGTTAATAAATTAATTTTTTTCTACAGGAAAAAACTTGTAAGAGATCTTTAAATTATATGCTACCTTAGAAAACATTTTAATTTAAAATTTAAACTTAGGTAAAAAAATAAAAAAATAAAATTTAATCTTAAAAATATTTAAAACTTAAAAATTTATCTGCTTTAGTAAATCAAGACTAGTTATGAATACATACATGCAAATGTGTATATGTATATATACACATATATTTTATAGCTTTTTTAAAGATTTTATTTATTTATTCATGAGAGACACACACACACACACACACACACAGAGGCAGAGACACAGGCAGAGGGGGAAGCAGGCTCCATGCAGGGAGCCTGATGTGGGACTCGATCCCGGGACTCCAGGATCATGCCCTAGGTTGAAGGTGGCACTAAACCGCTGAGCCATCCTGGCTGCCCGGGCATCCAACTTTTAAATGAACTGATGATAAATGATCTGTATGCTAGATAGTAAGTGGAACATGTAGTCCACGGTAGGTATTCTCAGTTTAGCTGACCTATAATAACCATTTTAAGAGTTAGGAAGAGCATTGGAATTGACAAGGCCAGATGAATTGAGATTGCTGTATGAAAAATAATTCCTGCATTATTTCCTGCATGAAAATAATGTTCAAAATCGCTGAGCCACCCAGGGATCCCATGTTTATGTTTTTATTTGTTTTTGCTCTGATAAGAATAGGTCACAAGACTTGGTTACTACTGGATGATTTCCCTGAAAATGAATGATGCTCTAATCTTCCCTTTCCTTTGAAAAATATTTGCTTAGGAGTCAGAAAAGCAACAATATGTGGAAAATATAGTTTGCAAAAGATATTTATAGCATCAAGTTAACTTTATGGTTATTGGCACCTAAAATTGTATCGACCATTCCCTTTGTTTTTTTCTTTTGTTGTTGTACTTAGAATTCTTTCTGTTATATACCTGGAAATAGTGTCACAGAACTGAGTATAAATTCTAAGAAACAGAGTGATTGGAATATTCAAAGCTGAACCAGGAAATGTCTTAGCCAGTTTTCATAGTTCAGGGTATCCCTTCTGATTCTGGGACTGCTTTTCATGTCATTTTTGACAACTATGGCCCCATTGTAAAGGGGAATATACAAAAAGGAACAAAGGCTTATCCTGTGATGATGCCTTTATGGAAACACTTTACCCCAGAAACTGCTATATCTTCCCCAAAATCAACAAAATATTTTGATCTATAACTTACATATATATACTACTCAAATGATAACTTTGAAAAAAAATAAATGATAACTTTGTAGTCCATGTTGTATTTAATAGAGGCTTATATCCATAAGCCTTTATTTGCTTTCTGGATACATGGATATTATATTAAAAATGTTGATGTTGCTAATGGTTAAGAAAGCAAATAGTGACTCAATGAAAGTTTTTTCTGTATAACCATCATTTTCAGATTTGCAAGAATGCAGATATTTTAAATATTTACCCGATGATGCATTTGTGAAAACATTCTTATTTGTGTATTTGTAGGAGGAGTTTTGAGAACATGGGAAGAGTTCTAAGGGCATATAGCCTCCCATTTGCTTATCTGTGTTTTATCAATAACATGAAAGTGTTTAGAGCTAAAATTGTCATTTAAATTCCTAATTTTCTGATATGCAAAAATGTTATATTTGTATCCCTGAAGCTATAAAGGCAGGCATCAATCTAGTTGAATATGTTTCAAGTGATCTTATCTTCAGCACTATTTTAAATGCACAACATAGAAATCCTCATCATTTGCCCCCTATTAAGCCATTCTATTAAGACAAATAGTGGGTTATTAAACACAATTATATTAAAAATTGGGATGGTGAGAGTGAAAAACTCTCTCAAAAGCTGCAAAAGTTTCTCTTCTGATGTCTCAAGCCTGTAGCTAATTTAGGAGATATATAAAAAGATCACCTTTATGGTCTTTTTCACATTCTGAGATGCAGAGGAGAAAAGGAAATGCACATTTTTAGTGTAGTTCCCCAGTCTTAAATTTTTCCTAAAAACATTGAGGAAAGTATAATCCATTTGACCTGAATGTGATGGATTGAGGAGTGCAAGATAGAGTAAGTAGTGCATGATTGAGCTCAAAAAGTCCCTGCAGCCACTTTCCTTGACCAACTCTATTGCAAAAGAGGTTACGTTGCAAGCTGGTGTAAAAATTTTGTGAAAATTACAAGTATTTGCTCATCTTTCAGGAGAGAGAGTAAAAAGGTATGATTTTACAACTGTAATTGAATTAGGCTGTTAAGGAGAAGTGATCAGCTCTTCTGCTTCTGAATGCAGGAGGGTATTAAAATTATAGAATGAAAATTAGAGTGATTAAATAGTTTTCCTTATTTCTCTTCCATAGAATTCCCCATCTATATCCCCATGTCTGCCCCACTGAGTTTTCAGAATTTATTGCTTCAGGGTTTCTCTTGAGGGGAAGACACACAGTCTCATACAGAAAAATGAGTTAGGCCTTAGACTTTGTTTCCGAGCAACTGAATGAATCCTATACAAATACAGTTTTAAATGTCATTGTTTTAATATTCAAGAACATAGGTAGTTTGAATATTAAGTTGTTGAATTTGTTCATGGCATTCTCCTCTTAAATACCTTGAATCTCTGTTGGAGTCTGTAGTTCTACCTCCTCATTCAGTTCCTTTTATTGATGTCTTCACTCTTTTTCTTTGTTGGAATTGCTAGGAGTACCAATTTTATTGATTGTTTTAGAGAACCTCTTTTTTGATTTCTAAGACCTTCTCTTTTAACCTCCCCCCCCCACACACACACACTCACACACAGTCCTTCTTCCTTGGTTTTAAATTGCATTGATTTCTACTTTATTATTTTCATCCTTCTGTTTGCTTTGGGTACATTTCGACCTTATTTTCTTAATTTATTAAAATAGAAACAGAGCATTCTTTTGAGATATTTGTTCTTTTATAATATAAGCTATATTAGGCTATAAATTTTCCTTTAAGTACCCATTTACCTGAACCCTATGAACAATATTTCATTTTTATTTCCATTCTACCCAACTTGTTTTTTTTTTTTTTTTTTAATTTCCCCTAAGATTTGCTCCTTTAACTCGAATTGTATCAATTTGCTAGGGCTTCCATAACAAAATAGCACAGACTGATGGGACTTAAAAGAGATAAATTTATTTTCTCATTGTTCTGGTGGCTGGAAGTCCAAGATTAAGATGACAAGTAGGGTTGGTTTTCCTGAAGATTCTGTTCTTGGCTCACAGAGGGTCACCCTCTGGCTGCCTCTTCATATGGTTTTTCTTTCTGTGCAAGGGAACCTCTGGTATCTCTCTCTGTATCCAAATATCTTTATAAAAGGTCATCGGTCAAATTGGGTTAGAATCCATTGTAATTGGCATCATTTCAATTTAATTGCCTCTTTAAATATCTCTGAATACCATCACATTCAGAGGCATTCAACATATAAATTTTGAGAAGACACAGTTCACTCCATGATATGGATTATTTAGAATTGTGTTATTTAAGTCCCAATGAAATGAGCATTTTCTTTTTGTTTTGATTTCTGAGTGAATTCAATTAATCCCATTATGGTTATAGAGTACACTTTGTATAATTTCATTATTTAAAATCTATCGTCTTATAATTCCAGAGAGGGCTTGTATTGGTGAATGTTCCATGTAAACTTGAGGAGAATGTGTGTTCTGCTGTTTTGGAATATGCTATCTATGCCAATCAGATCCCATTGTTTGATGGTGTTATTCTATATTCTCTGCTGATTTTCTGTGTAGTGAGTCTATCAATTAACAAGAGAGAGAGATGTTCATGTTCTCAATATATTGATTATGAATTTTTCTTTTCCTCCTTTTATTTCTATCAGTTTCTGGCTCATGTATTTTGAAGTCTTTGGTGAGTATACATTTGGGATTGCTACCTTATTAATCCTTTTATCAAAGGTATCATTAATCTTATAATTAAGTAATGTTTTTCTTTGTTCTTGATAATTTCCTTGTGCGCATAAATCATTTTTCCCTTAATATTAAATATAATCACTCTGTTTTTTTTTTTTTTTTTTTTATGGTATCTTTTTCTACCTTTTACTTTGAAGCTACCTGTATCAGTATATTTGAAGTAAGTGTATGGTAGATAGTATAGAATTGTTAATTTAAAAAATCCATTTTATGAATCTCTTTCTTTTAATTGGCATGTGCAATTTACATTTAATGCAATATTTGATATGTTTGAATCTAAGTCTACCACTTTACTATTTATTTTCTTCATTGTGTTTGTTTTTCTGTATCCCACTCACTGCCTTCTATGGGCTATGTGAACATTTTTAAATATTTCATTTTTCCTTATCACTTGTGATTTTGATTAACTATGTAAAATCTTTTTAATGATTGTTCTAAAGATGACAAATTTCATGCTTATCTTTTCACATTCTATTTAGAACCAAAATTTACTTTTATTGAAATGTAGAAAAATTTCTAACATACAGATTGCTTTATCCCCGCTTTAACCTATAGTTGTCTTATATGTTACATCTACATACACTGAAAACTCTATAAAACAAAAATATTATTTTTATTATTTTGCTTTAAACTGTCAAACACATTTTAAAGAAGTCAAAAAATATTGCTTACTATATTTAACTTCTATGTTTACTATTTCTTTTCATCTTCACTCATAGCTAACACTTTAAGATTCCATCTCTCATTATTTCATTGTATTTTTAGAACTTTCTTTAGCCATTCTTTAAGATATAGCTATTGACAATAAATTGCCTTAGTTTTCCTTCAACTGAAACGGTCTTGATTTTGCCATCATTCTTGAAAGACATTTTCACTGGATACAGAATTTGGGTGGCAACTCTTAATACTTCCTTTAATTTTGGCAATTATTTTTCTTCTTTTATCAGCGGGTCTTTTTATTTCTGTTCCCATATTGTTCTATGAGGGCAATAGTCTACTCTGAAAGAAAAAAAAATGACAAAGTATATTTATTTTAAACCAGAGTATTTTATATATTTTACCTGAATATTCTTTACATTTTCAGAAAATTTAGTTGCCCAACTAAACTGATGGCAGATAGGAGTTAGTAAACACTGAGTATAGGTTACACCGTGAACCAGTCAGAAGGAGCACAGCGAGCAGGGAAGACAGCCAGCCCCACAAACCAATTCTTGTCACCCAAGAGCTACTGATTTACTGCAGGGTTGGAAATTTCTCTTGGACAAGTCAGAAAGGTTTTAAATAATATTAAGATGAAAGATCATAACAGGTGGATTTAGCTCTCTAAGTTCCAAATAATTTTTAATTCTTGATGTGAGACTATCTGTAGAAAAGAATTTAGCAACACGAATATCTCTGTTGAATCATTGCAATGATCACAGTAACCAGATATAGACTTAAGGTTGTAAATGATCCCAATATCTAAGTTTTACATTTTACAATATGTACATTTAAAAGTTTATTTCTATAAAATGAGAAAATTATTCGCAGATTTCCATATACACAATGAAGATATGTGAAATACTATAGATTATTTTAATAAAATGACCCCAAATTATCAAAGATGGATGGGTTGGGTAAAAATTAATGTAAAAGAAATATGAACAATCATGTTAACATACAGGTGTTTACCATGACTAATAAGGAAAATCAGAGCAATAGAGTGGTAAGAGCATTAGACTACAAATCACTGGTCATGAGTTCTAGCTTAGGGTACTTGGCTACAACCTAGCTCATGATTTCAGTCAAATCTTTCCCCTCAGCATAGAAACATGCTTTAGTCTCAAACAAAGCAAAACAAAACAATATGAAAAATGAGAACACAAAATCTACACTTAACACTTGAGCTCTCTCTAACTGCTTCCCAAGCTCTTCTCATTCCTTTCACAACCTAGTTTTGCAAAGAATTGACATTCTCATACCACCCTTCCACTTTCCTCAGACTTCATTGAAATCTGTCTTCCAAGTTAAATATACAGAGTAATTTAGATTAGTTCTTTCTATAGATCCTCATTCTCTTTTTATGTAATCATGCATTCTTTGTAAATAAAGTTTTTCTTCCCCATTTTCAACCCTTTATCTACTTCTCTGAATCTTACTGAACTAGTCAGGACCTTCACTAGAATACCACTTCAAGATGGTAGTAATGCACACCCTTGTTTGGTTCCTTTTTTTAAAGAGAATATTTCTAATTTTCAACATTAACAATGTTGTGTAGGTTTTGGTAACAACCTTTATAAGGATAAGTCTATAGATCATATAGTTTGTACCATCTATAGATGTAGAATTTTATCAACTGCATTTGTTGCATTTTTGATATCATCTCTTTTTTCTCCTTTAATTAGTAAAAGTTATTAATTATATTTGTGGAATTTCTAAGATTAAGCAATATTTATACGAACCTGAGCAAAGTAATATATATCTATCACGCTTTTTAAATTTACATTGCTGGATTTAGATTGCTAATATTTTGTTTATGATTTAGAATAAATGTATATGAGTAATTTTGAGTTGTGATTTTCCATTCTTACACTGTCCTTGACTGGTTTTTGCTATCTTCATAGAATGATTTGGAGAATATTCTCTCCACAAATGTTTGTATCACTTGGCTATGAGATACCTTTTCAAAATTGTTGGGCTTGGCTGTAAGGCAGTTTTGACTCATTTTCCTTCTGGAAAGTAAATGACAGTTTCAATTCAATCTTTCTATTTTTTATTCCACTTTTAATTATATTTCCTAGATTTTGTTTCTTACATCTAAGTTTTCAAGTTTATTGATATAAACTACCTTATTAACTTCTTAGTAGGGGCTATAATTATATCTTCAGTTTAACTTATAATAAAATTTATTAATATCCCCCCAACCCCATACTCCTCCCTTTCTTTTTCTCTGAGTTTTGCCCAAGTTTCTAGTTCTATTTTTGCTAAAAACTAACTTTTTGCTTTTTTGTTATATCTGAAAATTTTTATTATTTTTTATTTGTATATGTATCTTCTTTTTTTTCTTTTCTAACTTCTTAAGTTGAAAAATTAGGTCATTCAGTTTCAGAAAATTATTATTATTATTATTATTATTATTATTATTATTATTATTTAAAGATTTTATTTATTTATTCATGAGAGACACAGAGATGGAGAGAGAAAAGCAGAGACAGCCAAAGGGAGAAGCAGGTTCCATACAGGGAGCCTGATGTGGGACTCCATCCCGGGTCTCCAGGATCAGGCCCTGGGCTGAAGGCGGCACTAAACCTCTGAGCCACCAGGGCTGCCCAGAAAATTGTTTTTTTAACAAACCCATCTAGAGGATTTTCCTCAAAGAACCACCTTCACGGAGTCCAAAGTTTTATATCTTATTTTCATTAAAATTCAAAGTAAGGGGGATCCCTAGGTGGCTCAGCGTTTTAGCGCCTGCCTTTGGCCTGGGGCGCAATCCTGGGGTCTCCGGATCGAGTCCCGCATTGAGCACCCGGCATGGAGCCTGCTTCTTCCTCTGCCTGTGTCTCTGCCTCTCTCTCTCTCTCTCTCTCTCTCTATGTCTATTATGAACAAAAAAATAAATAAACCTTTAAAAAAAATTCAAAGTAAGATTTGATTTCCATTATGATTTCTTCTTGATCACATTTACTAATGTGTATTGGTAATCTCCAAACACATGGAGATATTTTTGTATGTTCTTTTTTATTGGCATCCTACTTAATTTTTTTTATTTGTTTCATTTGCTGGTTTGTTGATTTCATAGAGAATATGGCTTTTACGACTATGTATTCCTTAAAACAATATTTATTTGTTAATTGTTGGTTTCTGGGTTATATATACCTACTGAATGAAGCTAATTCGCCATGTTGTTCAAGTTTCATTTATTTATTTTTTTAAGATTTTATTTACCTATTCATGAAAGACACAAGAGAGGTACAGGCAGAGAGAGAAGCGGGCTCCATGCAGGAGCCCAACGTGGAACTCAATCCCAGGACTCCGGGATCATGCCCTGGGCGGAAGGCAGGCGCTCAACCACTGAGCCACCCAGGCGTCCCCTTGTTCAAGTTTTAAATGTCTTTGATAATTTTTGTCTTAAAGTGATCATAAATAATAAAGCTACATTGAAATCTTTAAGTATGATAATATATTTAAAAAAACTTCTTGCTATTTCTCTGGAATATAGTTCAGTATAATTTGAGGCAATTTTATTATGTGATTACTCATTTAGAGATGTTATATATCCTTACTGATAAGTCAGAAATTTTGTCATTATGTAGTGAAAAGCTCTATGTTTCTCCATTTTCCTTTGGTTAGAATTCTGTTGATGTCTTTTTTGTTTGTTTATTTTTCATATTTTCATGTTTTAGATCTTTAATAAAAAGTATTTGAATGTATTTTTTTAAAATATGACATCTCTGGCCTTAAACTGGTGAGTTTAAACCATTTGCATTAATTATTAATGGTCAGTGTATATTTTTCTTGTCTTACTTTTTGTTTTCCTATGTGGAACTTTTAGGTCTTTTCCTCCCCTCTTTTATTGCCTTGTTATATTTGATTTGGGGGCATTTCATTTCTCTGTTTTCCTTTTTCTCATTTAAAAAATTTGCAGCCTAATTTTTAAAATTATAATGATAACTTTGAAAAGTATAATGAATCTTTAAAAATGAACCGTATTTTTACGTTATATATCTGTCTTAGCAATCGAGGAATTGAAACATTTTTTACTTCAACTACCCCTCTCCAAATTTACATAGTTTTACGTTCTGTATTTTTGTTCTGTCTTTTCTTAGCTCCTTATTAGCCATTAGTTTGGTTATAACTTATATGGTTTGCTAAGGTCTACTTAAATGTTTACATTTTCATTTTCTGAATGTATGTCCTATATTTCAGTCTTCTTATCTAGGATAACTTATATTTATACTTGAGGAGCATTCTTATGTAATTCTTTTAGTAATATCTTAGTAATACCTGTTGTTGATAGTCTTTTCTTTTTCTTTTTTTTTTTTTGATAGTCTTTTCAATTTGTATTTATCTCTATGTCCTTAATATCCTTTTGCTCTTAAAAGATTCTTTGTTGTTATTAAGTGAATTCTAAGTTAACTGCTACCTTCTTTCAACATTTTGAATAAAGTGTAATTGTATTTTAAGGCTCTATTGTGGATATTGTACAGACTGCTAGTGGCATGTTATTCCTTCATAGCTGTTTCATTATTTTCTCTCTCATTATTGTTTTAAATATCTTCTTTTTGATTTAATGTACTTTATTTTTACTAAAATGTGACTGAGTCTAAATGTTTTTTTCTGTTTGGTATATACTCAGTTTTCTTTTTTTTTTTTAATTTTTATTTATTTATGATAGTCACAGAGAGAGAGAGAGAGAGGCAGAGACACAGGCAGAGGGAGAAGCAGGCTCCATGCACTGGGAGCCCGACGTGGGATTCGATCCCAGGTCTCCAGGATCGCACCCTGGGCCAAAGGCAGGCACCAAACCGCTGCGCCACCCAGGGATCCCTATACTCAGTTTTCTATATCTGTAGATAAATGTCTGGAAAAGTCTCAGAAATTAACTTTTCATATATTACTCTCTTCTCTTCACTCTATGTCTTCCTTTGAGGATTCCAATTAAATACATGATAGAAGAATGCCTGGGTGGCTCAGTTGTTGAGTGTCTGCCTTTATTCAGGTAGTGATCCTGGGGTCCTGGGATGGAGTCCTGCATCAGGCTCCCTGCAAGGATCCTGCTTCTCCCTCTGCCTATGTTTCTGCCTCTTTCTCTGAGTCTTTCTTAAAAAATAAAATCTTTAAAATAAATAAATAAATAAATAAATAAATAAATAAATAAATAGATAGATAGATAAATAAATAAAATCTTCTGCTGACCTTTTATGTTTTTACCATTGCTTTCCTATTTTTTTTTTTTTGCTTTCCTATTTTTCAATTCTTTATTGCTCTTCCTGTATTCTGAATATTTCTTATATTCTAGCATCATTCAGGTGGGGCTAATTTGTCTTTACCTCCTTTATTAAGGCTTTATTTTTATTTCAATACTGTATGTTTTTATTGTATCTTTATAGTTTTGTTTTAAATCTGTCTGGTCATTTATTTAATAGTACCTTTTTGCTTGATGACTAAGTAATCCATTTATTTATTTCATTTGACTTTAGTACTTTAAACATTTAATCCATAGTTAGGCCATATTTCTAAACTGGCAACTTCATTTTGTAATATTCTTGAATGTCTAAGTCTGTTTTGTTTTGTTTCTCCTGAATCTCATCCAAGGTGACTTAAATTTCCATGTATTTATTGATTTTTATTTATAAACTTGTTTTTTTGAACTTTGGGAGACTTGAAGGTCTAAATTGAAGCTGTTTGTCTACAGAGAGTAGTTGAGCTAGGGCTGGGAAATCCAATATGGGTAGAGTAGGCTGCCAGTCTCCTTGAAGTCTCAAGTTTACTGTGAAAATCATTATCAAGTCTTGTTCATCAGGTTGTTGCTGATATTGTTATTTGCTTTGAGAGCAACCAGCATATTGCTTTGTTTAAGGTTCTCAGCTGGTGTCAATTTACAAGTTTTGTTTGTTTTGGGGAGAGTGTATTCCTTACTTCTTATAAACCCAGCAATGCATTAAAAGTATGCTCTATACATTTGTAAATAAAGTAGCCCCCGGGTCACTAACCTGCTATACTGCCAAACCAAAGAGATACACTCACACACACACACTCACACACACCTGTGCACCACACATACATCTGCACACACACATACACACACGGAAAGACAGAGAGAGAATGAGAACATGAGGCTACATCATAGCCTAAGGAGGCTCTTTCTCTTTGCAATGACCTGAGCTTCCAATCTTCTTCCTTCCTCTCCAGTTCCCTGGGCACACACATATACACAGCCACCTCCCTGGACACTGACTAGTCTTTACCCATATTTCAGATCTCTCTCACTCTCTTGCTACCTATGTAAGTCCTACTATTGTTCTCACTGTATCTTTTCCTCATAAGATGCAAAATGACTGTAATTAGATAAATGTTATAAAAATGGGAGTCCTTTTATCTCTTTAACATCATTATCAGTGAGGGTGAGATTTCTACCAGTACCAAATTTGATCTTATCAAATCAGGTATGTACTTTGAATTTGAAAATTCTTCTTGCTATTGAATATATAAAAACATACTTAAGTTCTAAAATACCTGGGGAGCCAATATTACTTAAAGCCTAATTTTAGCCAATATTATTTAAAACCTAATTTTTATGTCCAGCTTAACAGTACTTGAAACTGGGAATTCAGATGTAAAAGGCCATATTCAGGCCATTTTGTAAAATATTCAAAAGGTTTATAACCTTTTTCATATATTCCTTGAATATATCTTCTAGGGAAATAGATACCTGATTTGTAGAGATTTAATAAATAACAGACATAAATAGTTACTATAAATAATAACACTGATTATCCTGTGTAATCAAACCCTTCACCTGCTGAGATATGCACTGTGTTTATGCAGATCAGCTGTAGGCCTTTCATCCATGAAATTATAGAATGTATAATGTGATGGGCCATGATATATTCACTGTAATTGCTTATTTATAAAAAGAGCTATCAACAGCCCACTTTAAATAAATTCAAAAATCACCGTAGGGCATTTAGAAATGAATATTTTATATGACATTTTAAAAAGATTACAAGCATTTCTTTGAACAGTAAAATTAATAGCTGTTTGGCTGTTTAAACTCATCCAGTGTAGATTCAGGATAATAGCATATAAACTGTAATTACTGTATTTGTGTTTTAATTAGAAATAACCATCTACTTTTCTAGTAATGCAAATTTTTTACCTAAAATATGAATACAGGGAAAACAAATTAATAAGTGTTAAATTTTCTCATGGGTCTTTTGAAAGTAAAGTATATTCTATTGGTTGCTCTATCTGCATTCTCATCTATTACCTACCTACTACATCTGTACAGTTTATCACAATAAGTAAGTCTATATTATACGGCATAAAATATCAAACTTTTTGAACCTCAAATGTAATTCTTAAAAATCTAGTGCTTTTAATATACTCAGAACAATGCATCTTTTTTGTCTTTAATCTTTAGTATAAATGAATTTTGCAGTAGCTTGAGATACATTATAAAGCTAGTAGTAGTCTTTCGAGCCATAAATTTCTAAAATTAACGTAGAAGAAAGCTCTAAAATAATGATCTTGGTCCTGCATTAGCTAAAGGATACTGTATTACTGAATCTTTCACAATAGCCATTGTGATAGCAAAGAAGAAAGCACACAATTAAAATCTATGAAATTCTGAATAAGGGGGCTAGGTCCTCTTATAATTCATCTGATGCTGTTTGAATAGCTTCAGAAGGCCACAAAGTTGTCTTTATTTTCTCCTTCAATCTCTGAACAAAAATTATTTTCCATACATTCTTTTGTACATGATTTTTCCATGTTGACATTAGAAATCATTAAAATAGTGCCAATTTTTCGTTTTATAGTTTTAAGAGCTCTGCTCATTTTAGTTCATAATTTCATACATAAACTTGGTTATCACCCTTAACAGTAAACCAAGTGCTATGAAGAATATAAAAGACATAAATAGAGATGTCTAAGGATCTCATTTAGTTTTAAATAACTTTCTACTTCAGGGAAACTTTGGAAGCTTTCTCTTCTGAGAAAATGTTGACAGATTTCCTCTAAAACTAAGGGAAGTTACAATGATGCATCAAGATTGTATTGTCGAAATAGATTAGGTAGAGCAAACTAGAAAGAATGATCAAATCCATACTATTTAATATATTACTGTTTTAAAACTAACACTGCAGATAAATGATGAAGACAAAGTGAATACAAACTCTGAGGAACATGAAACTTACATGAAACATTACTTTTCTGAGAATCCAGGCTAAAGTTTTGGCCATGGGATCTATTTATAGGTGACTTGTTTTGCATAAGAAATCCAACTGTCTGCAGAATTGCAAGCTGCATAGGGCTATAATGTTAAACTTATTGATCTAAGAATTTCATGAGCAATAGTAAGGATCAAGCCAACTAAATGTAACACATGTACAGAGACAAGGACATTTGAAACGTGTATAGGCATTAGCTATTAAGCAATCGGATAAACTAAGCCTCTAGATACCAGTCAGCAGTTAAAGTCTCAAGTCCATTGACTGTGTAAATATTTAAAGACTTTCAGAACTCTAGAGAAACTGGCCAGTGAATGCTTGGGACCTCTGCTGTCTGGGTCCCCTTTGTCCCTATTCCCATATCATTCAGGGTTACTTGGTTAATTTGCGATTTGGCCTATCTATATGGAGGAAGGAAGGAAGGAAAAAGAGATAATATTCTCTCCCCAGATGAATCCCTCAATATGAGTTAGGATATAAAGAAACCAGAATCTATGTCTGAATATGATCAAACACTAGAATAAATCTCCCAAAATACTTGTAAAGAGCGTTTAAAAAATATTAATACAGTCTTTTAGAAATAGTTAATGTCAAACCAGATTATGACTTTAATGGGTAGAACTTTCTTCAAACAAATTTTAAAAAATCAATAGCATGATTAAGTTATGAATAAACCAATGATTTCAGATTTCTCAAAATGGTTAGATAGAGGAAGTGACTTTTAAAATAACATTAAGATAATGAAATGTATTCATAGGGACAAAAATAGGGAAAATTCTGTATTTACATATAACATTTTGTATAAAATTTTGTGTAAAAAAACACAATTTCATAAAGGGATATATTTGGAATTATTATTTAAAACTTATTTATTATGCAATAAATATGTGTGCAGTTACTAACTGTGGACTTGATTTCCAAAGAAAATTTGTATCTGTCTTTGGTTTGTGAAAGTTCTACCTCTTTAAGCATGGGCATAGGAATTCATAGAAAGTGTTCTCTGCTTGTAATGACAAAACATGAGCTGAAAAAATGAGCTAATAGTTTCATGGAAAGATGCCAGAAAAAAAAATCTATTACAATAATGATTTTTCCAAAATAAAATGCATGTATAATAATGATTTTAGGAACACTGTAATGAAGATCCTAAAAAATTATGAGTTAAAGGTAAGACATCAGTAAACAAAGCAAATACATTTAAAATGTTTTCGTAATAAAATACAAACATAACAATAAAAATAGATTTTAAAGTCAGTTATTATACTATCTCACTACATTCACTATTTTATTATTATTCTATTCCTTGTTGCTTCATTATTTTCTTTTTTTTTTTTTTTTTAATTTTTATTTATTTATGATAGTCACAGAGAGAGAGAGAGAGGCGCAGAGACACAGGCAGAGGGAGAAGCAGGCTCCATGCACCGGGAGCCCGATGTGGGATTCGATCCCGGGTCTCCAGGATCGCGCCCTGGGCCAAAGGCAGGCGCCAAACTGCTGCGCCACCCAGGGATCCCTGCTTCATTATTTTCAAAACCATAATTTCAATGGATGCGTTTTACTCAATTGACTGTTTATACCATAACATGAGTGACATTCTATTTTAAAGTCATTTGATTGTTTCCAAAGTTTTATTATTAAAATATATTAATAATAAAAGCATTATTAATAAAATATTATTAAATGTATATATCCTTAAATACAGAAAATCCATAATTTTCTACAGAAAATCTATAATTTTCTGTATTTAAGGATATTTCTTTAGGAAATATTTCCAGAAGTGAATTAGTTTGTCAAAAATTTTAAACAAGGGTACCTGGGTGGTTCAGTTGGCTAAGTGTCTGCCTTCGGCTCAAGTCATGATCCCAGGTTCCTGGAGTCTAGCCCCTCATCGGGCTCCCTGCCCAGTGAGGAGTCTGCTTCTATCTGTCCCTTTTGCCCATCTCTCTGCTCTTGCTCTCTCTTTCTCTCTCTCTCTCTCAAATAAATTAATAAATCTTAAAAAAAATTATAAACTTTTTTAACGCATATACCTATAATATTTTCAAAAAGTTTATGCCAATGTAAAATGCTGTGAGCAATGTCTGGCAGTTGTGCCATAATTTAGAATATCATATTTTTTATTAAGCGTTAATAGATGAAAATTGGACTCTTGTTTTGATTTTCAGAGTTTCTAAATTATAAATGAGAGGCGGGTGGGGCGATGGGGTGACTGGGTGATGGGCACTGAGGGGGGCACTTGATGAGATGAACACTGGTTGTTATACTATATGTTGGCAAATCGAACTCCAATAAAAATTAAAAATTAAAAAATGTAAATGTGATTAAAATATATCATCATTTGATGATTATATAAAAGATACTATCTTCTTTTATTGAGTACATTCCTTCTTAGACTAAGGTGCCCCTGGTAAGGTGGTAGAGAGCTACACTCCTGTCATTCTGCCATCTAAATTTGTTTCCATTCTCTTACACAGTTTTTTTTTTTTTTTAATTTAAGACTACTCATATTAAGCTGAATACTTACCATCCAAACATACCCAGTCTCATGTCCTGGAACCTGTAAATGTTACCTTGTAAGGGGGAAAAAAAAGGGGGGGGGGTCTTTGTGGATGTGATTAAGTTAGGGATATTGACATGGCCAGATTATTCTGGATTATTCTGGTCAGCTCTACATCCAATTTGGCATTCCTTACCAAATTGAGCAGAGGGAGATTTAATACACACAAAAAAGGCAAAGATAACATGACCAGGGTGGCAGAAATTGGCTTGCTGTGACCACAAGTCAAGCAAAGCTGGCAGTCTTCAGAATTCTGGAAGAGACAAAGAACAGATTTCCCTATAAGCCTTCAGAAAGAGCACAGTCCTGTCAACACCTTGATTTTGGCTCAGTAAAAATGATTTTAGATTTCTGGCTTCCAGAGACTGAGAAAAATTTTCTTGGAATTTTAAGTAATCAAGTTTGTGGTGTTAGAGTAGCCACAAGGAGCTAATTTACTAGTTACTGTCACTAATAACCTTTGGAAATATTTATGCTTGTCTGCCATTTATTGTGTTAAAATTTGAACCCAGAAGCTATTGCATTTATTTTTTTAATATATTTGACTCACATTCGACTTTTGATGAAGTATTGAGATTATTTTTGTTCTAAGACCCAGGAAATATCACTCTAAGACTTCAGATCTAAAATTGTACACCAGCCGAGCAAGACAAACACAGAATTTTTCATCTTGCGTTAATGGGCAAAAAGGATATACAATTTTCCAAAGCGATTTCAAGATGAAAAAAATAACACTTAAACATAGATATGTGAACACATTCCTTTTGCTTTTTAATATGAGGAGATTTTTAAATTCCATATCATGCATTTAAAAATATTCATTATATAAAAATATAAATTTGTCATACATATTTTTATACAGTTTATGCATTGTTTTATGTCACATCTTTTTTTTTTTAAAGATTTTATTTATTCACGAGAGACACAGAGAGAGAGAGAGGCAGAGACACAGGCAGAGGGAGAAGCAGGCTCCATGCAGCGAACCTGATGTGGGATTCGATCCCGTGACTCCAGGACCATGCCCTGGGCTGAAGGCAGACACTAAGCCACTGAGTCATCCAGAGATCACACTTTTATGTAATCTATTAAAATCATTCCATTTGCCATAGTACATTGTATATTTTTCTACTTACAGTAATTAAGACATTTCTAATGAAGACAAAGATTTTATTGGAAAAGGAAATGGAAACCTCATAATTTTCACAACTGACAAGAATGTATTCACTTGGATTCATTTTTCTTTTCCTATCAGGAATTTCTGTTGTTGGATGCTCTGAAATATGTCAGCAGCAGGACTTGTAGAAAGAACACTACAAGAGGCATGTGAAAGCTTGTGCTTCTAGCTCTGATTTTGATACTGTTACCTGCAAGCTGAGAAACCTCAATTTTTTTGAATTTCTACTTGAGATGTATAAAGCACAGACACCTTTTTGTCTACTTGCAGCATTAATATAAGGATCAAGAAGGCTAATATATAAGATCATTTTCAAAACTGTAATGGATTCTACAAAATAAATGTTACTATGATAAAATATCAATCTAGTTGTATATTTGGATAATCATCTATCAATTAATTATGTACATCAATGACCTTTTGGCACATAAAAAGAAGTAGCACACTTAGCATATTTTTAAAGAATTTTAAATGGGTCTCTTCATGAACATAGCAACGGAGCTGTTGCTGTGGGAAAATATCTCAGCAGGCCACTCTTGAATAACTTCCTCAGAATTCTGCTGATAGAGTGGTATCCTAAAACTTTGCTTTTTAACATGTCAATATACTATCACTGATGAAATAGAGCACAATGTAATTTTAAATCTAGTAATAAGCTGTTTTTAAATGGATTTAAAATCTCTCTAACATAATAAATGGAATCATATTATGCCAAATGATTTTCTTAATTCAGTGGACAATTCTAATTTTTTGTTGTTGTTTCTTTGCTTTTTTTAATCTGATGAGATAATAGACCATTATACAGCAAATGTCACAGGTAAAAGAACTGTTTACTCTTCCAGAAATGATCCTGCTCTAGATCACACCATGGTATGCTCTGACCTCATTTGTTTCATTCCCAGCAAAGACTCACCATGCTCCTATCTAAATTAAATAGTCCATCTCTGATACCCACATCTTCCCTTATTGTTGGATATTTTTTTATTTTTTCTTCACCAACTAATACACTTTATATTTTTACTTAGTCCTCTGCATGTTATGTTGTGTATCTTCTAATTCACTATAACCCATCTTCTCAAAAGACAAAGACTATCCTGACTTCAATAGCCATTTATTTTGTCAGATTTTGAGCTTGATGTACATAGAATCACACAGGAAGTACTGTCTTGTATCTGATATTTCTAGGGTGCAGTGTCTGAGTCATAATAGAATATTCTTTGTTACTATACCAGTTAACTTTTACCACTAGGTAGGAGACCTACTTCGTGATGAACTAGTCCATATGCTTCTGACATTTAGTGAAATCCAAAGAACATGATGGTTGTCTGGCTAACCTACATGGTAATATGAATGACTCTACTCCTTGCTCTTAAACCTCAGCAGATCCAATGTTGCTGGAAGTGCCAGAATGTTGTATGGAGCCCACTGATGTCTCAGTGAGAGGATCATAGCAATGTTGCCAGGGTTTTGATAGAAAATCACATTAGGGCTTATAAATGGGATTACATAACAGAATGGCCATGGTACATAAAAATTATATTTGACCTAGTGTTATAAACCTCTCATCTCTAAGACCAATCAGAATATAGCCACTGCTTGGTCAGAGCTGAACAAAACCTGAGTTTCTAATACAACACCCTACTTCAGGAGCAACCACCCCTCCCCACATGGCATGTTGATTCCATTGGACCCTTATTTTATGGAGGAGTTAACAACTTGTCTTTATTAAAACAAACACAGTGGATGAAGATTCCTTCCTGGCCACAAAGCTAATGACAGCAGCACCAACAGTGCCTTCCTTGAATATCATCTTCACTCTAATAAATCCTGTCAAGATATCTATTACTAAAAAGCAAAGAAAAAAACTAATTTTACCACAAGAGAAGTAAGGCAATGCACTGATATTCATAGAATATTGGAGGTTTTGCATGTGGGAGTATATGAAATTTCCTTGAGAGAGAATGCAGAGGGAGATAAAGAATATAAACACAACATCCTAGAAATACAAACCTGCAATGAAGAAAGGGAGAAAAAAGTTAGTGTGAAAGTTGGAAAATACAGAACATCATATCTTGAAGTGAAGGGAATAGAAATACAATGGAATATTACTCACCCATAAAAATGAGTGATAACGTGTCATTTGCAACAGCATGGATAGACCTGGTGGGTATTAGGCTAAATGAAATAAGTCAGACAGAGAAAAGCAAATACAATATGATTTCACTAATTTGTGGAATTTAAGAAATAAAACAAATGAACAAAGAAAGAAAGAGACAAAAAAACCTCAGACTCCTAAAGACAGAGACTAAGCTGGTGGTTGCCAAGGGGAAAAGGAATAGGGGATGGGTGAAATAGATAAAGGGGATTAAGAGGTGCAAACTAGTAACAAAATTAGAAACATAGATGGAAAGTATGGCATAGGGAATATAGTCAATAAGATGGTAATAGCATTGTTTGGTGACAGATGGTGACTACACTTATCATGGTGAGCACTGAGTAATGTAAAGAATTGTTAAATCTTTATATTGTACTCTTGAAACTAATATAGCACTGTATGTTAATTATACTTCAATAAAAACAAACAAAACAAAACAAAAAACTTGGGTTGTCAAAATGACTTTACAGCAATGTAAGTTTTGCATATAAGAACTGTTTTGCCTTGTAATTTTAGATTGAATTCATTAAAAAAAAGTCATCAAGTCTGCAGTAAAAACTAATTTGAAAAGCCATTCAGTGTTGCATAGCAGTGGTTGAAAATAGTTAAAAAAAAAAATCCACGGGTCAAAAGTAATGCAAAATGAAACAGAAACCAAGGTTGAGGAATGGCTTTTAGATTTATCAATATTGTTGTATGGGCTATGCTACAGTTTAAGGAATATGGTAAATAATTTGAACAACTCATGTAGATGTTAATAAAGAATTCCATGTTTCTGGGATGCCTGGGTGGCTCAGGGCTCAGCGTCTGCCCTTGGCTCAGGGCGTGATCCTGGGATCAGGGATCAAGTCCCACATGGGGGGCACTGCAGGGAGCCTGCTTCTCCCTCTGCCTATGTTTCTGTCTCTCTCTCTCTTGGTGTCTCTCATGAATAAATAAATAAATCTTAAAAAGATAAAAGAATTCCATGTTTCTGATTATATTAGCTTGGTAAACTGCCATAATAGAGAGGCTTGTTTAAACAACAAAAATTTCTTTCTTATAGTTCTGAAATGTAGATGTGCAAGGTCAAGGTGTCTGCAGGTTTGGTTTCTTTTGAAGCCTCCCTCCTTGGCTTGCAGATGGCCACCCACCCTCTTGCTATCTCCTTAGAGTCATCTCTCTGTGCAACCTACCCTTGGGGTCTCTCTTTGTTTTCTATTCCTCTTTTATAGACACTAGTTGAATTGGATTAGAGCCCACTCTTGCAGCTTCATTTCATTATTATTTTTAAAGATTTTATTTTTTATTTACTTATTTATCTTCAAGATTTTTATTTATTTATTCATAAGAAACACAGAGAGAGAGAGAGAGAGAGAGACATAGGCAGAGGGAGAAGTAGGCTTCATGTCTTCATGTATCAAGCCTGATGTGGGACTTGATCCTGGGACCCCAGTACCTGGCCCTGAGCCAAAGGCAGATGCTCAACCGCTGAACCACCTAGGTGTCCCGATTTTATTTTTTTGACAGAGAGAGAGAGAGCAAGACCACAAGCAGGGGGAACAGGAGAGGGAGAAGCAGGCTCTCAGCCAAGCAAGGAGCCCAATACAGGTTCTGTCCCAGGACCTCAGGATCATGATCTGAGCCGAAGGCAGATACTTAACCAACTGAACCACCCAGGTGCACCTACAGCTTCATTTTAACTTACTTACTTGTTTAAAGGCCCAACACCAAATATAGTTACATGCTGAGCTACTGAAGTTTGGAGCTGCAACATATGAATTTTGGAGGAATGCAAGTCAGGCCCTAAGAAGGATTTTATTTTGGATATATCCAGATTTCCTGGAGAGCTTGTAGTCAGCTAGTTATTCATTAATCCTTTCTATCAATTAAAACAAAAATTCTTTCAACTACTGGGCTTAATTTTTATTCTGTTTGTGATGGATTCTAACAGTCATCCAATTCCTATCACTGTAAAAATGTGATTGCTAGAAATTTAAAAACCTCTCAGATGACTTGTAAAGAAGTTTCCTATCTCCAACCCCTATCACCAAATGGCCAAAATATCTTGATGCTTGAAGTGTATACAGCAGTTGTTATATATGTTGCTCTTCTTCCCAAGACATTCTGGAGACTCTTTCCCTGTGCCATGAACAATTTTTTCTGAAGTTTTAATGATACATCTGGTATGTGCACATGCTGGGGATGGGGCATACAGATAAAGCATTTTTAACAAGAACGCTGAGGTATCCACAGGATCACCCTGCAGTGTAGAACATTGAAGCAGAGGAGACACTACCTCATTATGTTAGAACTTCAGAGCCTAAAAGCATATCACAAGTGAATCAAATTAACTTTCCATTGCCATGTAAAGCATGGTATACTGACAGTTGAATAAAACTATTAATGGAAAGAATGCATGATATCAACTTGGTTAGAATTATATAAAAATTTAATTTTAGGTTTAAAGCCCAGATGGGAAAATAAACATATTGAGAGATTAATGTGAATCTGCTGGCAATATTCTCATAGTCACTACTGTCAGAGACTTAAAAAATGTATAATAATCACTTAAATATGTATTTGAATTAGGTTTGAGTCTGAAGAGACCTTTTCTTTTTTCTTTTATTTCTAGTTAGTTTTGATTTCCTGAAGGTCAGAGAATATTTGGGCTAACTTCTGGTATTGGATTCCAAATGAACTCATACACCCGTTTTTTGAAATGAGTCATAAGCACATAGCTGGAGAAGGCCTAGCTAACAATATGAAAAGAAGAAAAATATGAAAAGGAGCATTAGCACAAGACAATGATGAGGAAGAAAACTGGAAACACAAAGTGGTATTTTTAGATACATTACATTGTAAGCTGATTTAATTTGTGGTGAAGCTATGCTCCAGGATTTTATGATTCAGAGAAGAGTAATTTTCCTTCCTCTTTTCTTTTTAAAGATTTATTTTTATTTATTTATTTATTTATTTATTTATTTATTTATTTATTTATTTATTTATGAGAGAGATAGAGAGGGAGTAGAGGAAGGGGCAGAGGGAAAGAATCTCAAGCAGAATCCACGCTAAGCACAGAGCCTAACATGGTGCTTCATCTCAAGACTGGTAGATCATAACCTGAACTGAAATCAAAAGTTGGACACTCAACCAACTGGGCCACCCAAACACTACTCCTTTCCCCCCTTTTTTTGTGAAAGTATTGGTCAAGCCTCAAAAGTAATACTCATTAGCTGAAAAGGTTCTGAAGCCTCTATTCTGGTCCTCTAATTTTTTTCTGTTATTCTTCTATTTTTCCTCTCTTCCATTATCTTTTAATGTGACTTTAGGCAACCTATCCTGTTTGCCTCAATTTCTCTGCAAAAAAAAAATCACTTCAACTGCTTCATCTGCATCCTAATTTTCACTTATAATATTATTAGGCACTTCCTCGTTCTATGATGCATGAAGAATATGGAATAGTCAACCAACGAAAAATACTCCCTAAATAGGGCAGCCCAGGTGGCTCAGTGGCTTAGTGCCACCTTCAGCCCAGGGCCAGACCCTGGAGACCTGGAATCGAGGCCCACGTCATGCTCTCTGCATGGAGCCTGCTTCTCCCTCTGCCTGTGTCTCTGCCCCCTCTCTCTCTGTCTCTCATGAATAAATAAATATATCTTTTAAAAAAATACTCCCCAAATAAAATATATCATTCCTGGTTATAAGAAGTTTCATAGTCAAAAAGAGGAGGAAAAATACAGTTCTGTATTTATTATAAAAGAATCTTTCCCCAAATAATACTGAGCAAAAACAGTTTCTTCCCAATTTCAAAGGGAATATGAATTCATTACCGTGTGTCATACGCTGTGCTCTTTATTTTCTCTTTTAATAGTCTGAACACTTTTTAAGCCAGTTATTATTATATTCATTGTATAAATGAGGGACTGAATTCCCAGAAAATTTGGGTAACTTGCCCAAACTGACATGGCCAGAATTGCTCTGAGGGAAACAAAACAAACAAACAGAAACAAAAACCAGTTTTAATAGTGTGCTTCCTATTGTTTTCCTTAGGTTTTATGACTTTAGTTATATATTTGACAAGTACTAAATATGTATTAAATCAAACACTGGAGAGCAGCTCAAATGGTTTAGTGAACGAGGCCCTAGCTTTTCCATCTTTTAAGGTAATTTTGAGGGCATAGAGATGAATTAACCTAAACCAATGTTTTGTTCCCAACTTTCACTCTCCTATCCCTCAAAAATAAGTCCTCTCTCTGTGTCTTTACCCATTATTGGTACAAGGATGAAAAAAGAAAAAAAAAAAACACACAGTGATTTTAAAATGACATTTGTTACCATGTGTGCCTATCTTACAATCCTGTTTCCAGGAATTAAATAAAAGCATACATAAAGAGTTTCATATTCTCAGTACCTAGTAAGGTGTTGCAGATTCCTCCTAAATGTTTATTGGATTGAACCAACACCCATAAAGGTTGACAGAAGAGCTGAAGAGAAGAAAACGACAAATAAAAAGTAGGGGAAGGGATGCGTGGACATAAGGTGGTAGTTTCAAAGTGCTGTAAATACCTCAAAGAAAGCTGTTGTGCTAAATGCAAAACTATGGTAATCCCACCAGCACCACCACTATTTCTTGTTTTCAACTCACTCCAGCAGCCTTCAAAGGTGAGAAGAGCTTTGCAGCTCCTAAGGATGAGGTGTGGAGTCACACTTTCCTGGCACCGGTGGCCTAATTACTCTGAGCATGTGACAAACTCCAGACCATCCCTGCACTAATGGGCAGCAGGCAGTAACTCAAAAAGGGGAAGGAAAGGGTGCAGAGTGGGAACAAAAAAACGAAAGTAGCCCTGTGCTCTGCATATGCCTCAGCGCTTTGTTGCTGTTGCTCTAGCAGACTGTAGAATTCAGACTGTTCCTTCTTCTCTCCTTATATAGACATGGCACAGTTTCAAAAATAGCCTGTGCTTTTTTAGACCTTTAAAGACATCATCAATCATTGTCTTCTATGGTAATGCTTCAATTACCCAGGAGGAAAAAAAAAATACAGTAGCCATGGAAGTGACGTCCTGATGTGCTGAAAATCCCAACTAAGAAAGGGCAGTGTTTGCATATTAGCCATGTAAGCAGTGTAAGAACTGTGATGAACCATTAATAAGCCTCTCTCATGCTTTCTAAGTATTCAGGAAATGTGCTGCCTGACAGGCCAGATCTTTATAGGATTAGCTTAATGGTTTGTCACTTTCTGCATTGCTTGCTGCCCTTCCTCCCTTTTTATGCTGAACAATATTGCACTGAGCTTTCTGTGTGGCCATATAAACCCAGTGCTTCTCCATGATAAGCACCCCCATTTTAGGCACTTACAGTTCATCCATGTTAAATGACATCCAGCAAAAGTGAAGCCCTGCAGCCGTCACCCTCTTCTGCAAACCTAGTTGATTTCTTACCTCCAAGGTGGTTTCAAATTGGCCATCCCCAGGTGATCGCCAGAATAATGAATACCCAAAGGTGATGCTCCCTTCGCTCCATACCATTTGTATCTCTGGAAAATGAACACATGCAACATGCAACGTCGGCCGGGAGAGGCATACAGGTGCAGCTTTTTTGAATACAGCTTATATCAGGCTCCCATATGGTAGTCAAGGAGTTCCAACACATGTTAGAAAAAAAAAAGCCATAGGATAAAAAAAATTTTTTAATCACACTGAGGTGCTAGTGTGACCTACTTCTGCAGCAAAGAAATGTGTGAGCGTTTATAATTAAAATAAGGTATTTTTCTATAGCTCCTCATGGCAACAACAAAAAATAATTATCATTTACAGAAAAAGGTGAACTGTGGTTTGGAGTGTCTAATGAATATTAAGAGGACAGGTTCCATCTATTGATATTTTCATTGATATTTACGCATACCAACTAAATGTATACTGTGGCATTATTTTCAATATGAAAGATTTCACACTGCGATAAGCCTGTAATTAGAGTTTTCAGATTATCATCTGTGACTGCTTTATGATAAGTACACCAATTCCCTTGAAACATTTGTGGTGCCTACTGCCTGCACCACTGATTTTATGAAGGTTCACAATCTGTGAACACCACAGAATTTAAACTCTCTTTATATGCCATGCAAACCCCTAATATATACCACCACAAAATCACATTAGATCGCTCCTTACTCCTGAACACATATACACATATTATTTATAGTGCGTTAGGGTTCCTTTTCCAATCGTTTTCATTTGCCTCAAGGGATTGATAATGGGATAAAGAGCTTTTCACTACTCAATCACATATTATGAACCTCATTTGAGTCTGTAATGACCAATAATGCTCAGTTTGAAAATATTGTTGACTGCAATCCATTTTCTCCTTGAATTTCTGCTATGTTTAAATAAACTGTATTTTGAATATTATGAGATATTTTTCATGATAATAATGTTTTGGATTTTAATAATTGGCTGGGAAATTGTGAAGATATAATTCACTCTATTTTAGATCTTGATGATTTATATTCTTTAAATTGTAAAGTCAGGGATGCCTGGGTGGTTCAGCGGTTGGGCATCTACCTTCGGCTATGGGCATGATCCTGGGTCCAGGAATGGAGTCCCACATCAGGCTCCCCGCTCGGAGCCTGTTTCTCCCTCTGCCTGTGTCTCTGCCTCCCTCCCTCTCTCCCTCTCTCCCTCTCTCCCTCTCTCTCTCTCTCTTTCTCTCTCTCTCTATGTCTATCATGAATAAATAAAATCTTTTTTAAAAAATAAAAATAAAATAAATAGTATAATTAGAATGAGAAATAATTAACCCACATCATATAAGCATATATATCACCAAGATCTCTTACCTAAACAAAGCTAACCACAGCTCAATATCTATCCCAGCACACATACTATGAGCAAACATAATTCCCTACTAAAAATTAAAATACTAAAAGTCTGTCCTAAATGCTAAAAAGCCAAAATATTTTTTGGAATTGTATTCAAAGAAAGTACTAATTCAGTTGGTGGGCTTCTACAGGGATTTGAGATCTAAAAGTCACATAAAATTGATAAGAAAATCAAAATAGATTTCACGTAACAGACTAATACAGATATAGATATATAAAAATAGGAGATGGGAAGCCCGTGTGGCTCAGTAGTTTAGCGCTGCCCTCAGCCCAGGGTGTAATCCTGGGGTCGCGGGATCGCGTCCCATGTAGGGTTCCCTGTATGGAGCTTGCTTCTCCTTCTGCCTGTGTCTCTGCCTCTCTCTCTCTCTCTCTCTCTGAATAAGTAAAAAAATATAATAATAATAATCTTTAAAAAAAAAAAGAACGGAAAGAAGGAAGGAAGAAGATAGATAATCACTCTTTCATGAATTTGGAAAGGATAGAGATGCCTGAGTAGCTCAGCGGTTGAGCATCTGCCTTTGGCTCAGTGTGTGATCCCACGGTTCCAGGATCCAGTCCGGCATCCACTCCCTGCATGGAGCCTGCTTCTCCCTCTGCCTATGTCTCTGCCTTCCTCTTTCTCTCTGTGTCTCTCATGAATAAATAAATAAATAAAATCTTAAAAAAAAAAAGAATTTGGGAAGGATAAACCAGGAGGCCAGTGGAGGAAAGATCCAAGATTCTATAAATACTATGAATTATTGCATAAATAACGTCTAAGATTCCATCATTTATTACAGAATGCATCTCAGTGATTTCTATTAGATTCACAAATCTTCCCTGGAGTTGTCAGGAAAGACGTGTCAAGGCCAGATCCATAAGTGAATAGAGAGGAGAAAATTTCCCCATTTATGGTCCCAAAATAGGAAAAGGAGACTTGTTAAAACCAATCTAAAGCTTAAGAAACATAGCCAAACCTTTGTCAAGCTAGAACCATCTCTTTGAAAAGTGACACTTTGTGATTCTCAGGGTTTCACCTCTCCTGGTTCCATCTTGATCAGCACTGACTTGTCAATGACAAGAAAGAATCCAATGGAGGATTAAAGTGTGAGCCAAATAGGATGAACATTAAAAAAAGAAAAAAGAAAAAAGAAAGAAAGATGCCAGAGACAGGCAAAAGAGGAAGATGGTATACCAACTACAAACAGTCCATGGGATATGTAATTAGATCAGAAACTCAAAAAGAATGTAAAAGGGGCCCAAAGTGGTAAAGAGTTGTGAATCAAGGCTGCTGTTATTTGTCTCTGGGGTCTCTGGCATGGAGACTGGGCCTTCATCAAAACAAGAGCTACTTCACTTTGTTGCAGTATGGGATTACAACTCATCATAAACATTCAATTACTAAATAATAGGGCATTCATTGTAGACAAAGGTTGGCAGGAACATGATTTAGTAGAAATGGCCAAGGCAGAGACATGGGGAAAAGGGCAATCAGAGATGCTGAAGCCCTAGTATAAATGTGTGAGTGGATTTAGTGGCAGCCAATTCACGTATAAAAACGGAATCATGAAAAAAAGATAATTTTTAGATATTTAGATCCTGGTAGGCTTCTCAGTAATGAAATGTATTTTACTTTATTTAGATATCAGAGTCTTTTTGAAATATGTAAAATTTTAGAAGAGATGATTAAAGCAGCATGGCATTATGTTGATAAATACATGCACATGCACACACATGCACACACACACACATTTAATCTCTACTCAAATCCCTGTTCTTCAATTTTGTTTTCCTTCTTACAACCAGAAAAGATTTCTATGATTACTGGTTGATAAAATGGTCAAATTTTTTTTTCTAATTTTTCCCAAGTTGAAAATGAACAGAGTTATGTAAATATGTTTATTTCCTTCTAATGTCTAGCTGGTAGGACAAATTAATGGTTTATTGGTTTAAACAGAAGAAATATGGACTTGATAAATCTTTTACTCAAGATCATTTTCTGGATAATAGTCATAGATTTTTTAAATTGTAGATATCTCTATAAATAAGTTTAAAGTGAAAATGATTTCTTTACAATTAGAAAAAGAAAAAAAGGGCATTTTGCTCCAGTTTTCTGAGGACACTGCTTTTCTACTTAGGTTCTTTGTCTCTGTGCCAGGCACTCAGGAACACTTAAAAAATGTTTAGGGGTGACATATATGTCAGCAGACCCCTCAAAAGTCAAGAAAGTTCTGATGGTGGTTTTCCTAGGGTCAGTTCTTGTACTTAATGTTCATCTGCTGATAGATTATATTTTATTTCTTTGGATTTATTCCTTGTTTTTTGGCAGATTGTTTTCTGAATTATCCTTTGATCATTGAGTAAATTAGATTTGTTTTCTAGTTTCACATATTATCCATCTGTTGCATGAAACAAATTATATTAATTCACATGTATCTCTTATTCAAAAATTTGATTTCCTTGTATAAATTTTGCCATTTACAAATTAGTTGTCTAAGAACACTAAATATGAGCTTGACTCTCAGTTTAAAAGTTTCTATTTTGAAAATAGAATGTGATAACTATCTATACCGTTTAGCCAAATATCCTTTCCTGTTTGTTTGTATTAACATTTATGAGGGTAAACAATGCAAAATATCTTGCATATCACAATACTCGAACAGAGGTTTTACTTTTCTTTACAGTATTTACTAGAGAGAGTAAGCACACATACATTTAACAATTTTAAGATTTTTCTTAATTTTGGACTTTACCAACAAAACCCCAAACAAACAAACAAAATGTTAAAAGTGTAGTTGAAAGGAAATCTGGAATATGAAGCATATGAAACAAACATCACTTTATTTTATTTTTAATTTGATATTATTAAGTTTGTTGAGAAGTTAAACCTAAAAGAATAGTGTTTACTTTTCAAAATATTATATTTGTTATAATAAATATTAGACTTAATAATCTAATCCCTGCAACAATCAAAAGCATAATTTTTTTGAGGGAAAGCAAAATAAAATCACTACATTCTAATAAATTCTGAGCTTTCATTGACTCCATTATACAAGTAACTTGATTAAAAGCTACTTGATTAAAAACTCAGAACCACTTGTGTTTTTCATGAACCTAGAATACTCAAAGGAAACACTATATGGTTTTAGACATAGCAAAAAAAATTTAATATTTTATTTATTTATTCATGAGAGACAGAGAGAGAGGCAGAGACATAGGCAGAGGGAGAAGCAGGACTGCATTCCAGGACCCAGGGATCATGACCTGAGCCAAAGGCAAATGCTCAACCACTGAGCCACCCCAGGGCTCAACAGAGTACATTTTTAAAATCTGATATTTGACACAATTGTCTATTCATTGTTTTAAATTATGGGTTGTATGTTGAATAAAGACACCTTCTTATTTTTTACACTATTAGAACCTATGGTTTTTGGAACTCCAGGAAATACACAACAGAATTGATTGAAGCCCAATTTTTTCTTTTTAACTAAGTGTACATATACACACATATACACACAAATCAGTCACCTCTGAAGAGTAGTTAGTAAGAATTCTGCTTTCACTAAGCAACACTATATATTTAATCTGAAGTTTGTTTCCATATTCTTCAATCAGTTGAAAAATTACCAAACTTAAAAGTTTCTTTCCACAGAATCAGAAAATTAACTCCACCTACTATAATGCTTGTCAGGTCAGCTAACACCTCTAGTTCTAATAATAATTTATCTATATAAAGTACTAAGGTGATTGAGAATGTAGATGTATTTATGGCTTTTAATTCTTTAAAAGCATTCACTGAACACAAAATAAAATGAATGCTGATAAGAAACCTGGCTTTTTTTTTCTTTTTTGATTTGTAATCAGAATAAAAAAGAGACAACCAATTAACTAATCAGTTTAAACATGCTGTGCACTAAGGGAAACATGTTTCATTAATTAATTTAATACAAAGTTAGCTCACGTTAAAAATATTTTAACAAAAATATTCTGTACTTTTTTCCTTTGAATTTGACAAGTGTGCAAAATCTCAGCGTTCAGACTTTTTTAGACACTCTTCTCAGGATACTGAAGATTACCTACAGTAGGCTTCCATGATATAATTCATAGGAAAGCTGATTTTATATCTTCACAATGGTACAACTAGACAGATGACCATGCTTAAAAACATGTCGATTAAAACATTGCTACTTGAAGAAATTGGAGACATATTTGTTCCAAACTGGTGCTTCAAAAAATTTGGAATATCCAACATTGAGAATTTCCTTAAAAAAATCCATTAATTCTAAAAGTTTTAGTCTAATAGGAAATTTTAAAAATATTTACCTTCAGGAGCACCTGGGTAGCTCAGTTGGTTAAGCATTAGACTCTTGGTTTCTGCTCAAGTCATAATTTCCAGGTCATGAGATCAAGCCCCATGTTGGGCTCCACACTCAGCATGGAGTCTACTTAAGATTTGCTCACTCCCTATCCCTCTACCCACCCTCAATCACTTGCATTCTCTCTCTCTCTCTCGAGAGAGAGAGAGAGAGAGAGAGAGAAAGAGAGAGAAAGCATGAGTAGGGAGGAAAGGGAGAAGCAGATGTGGGGCTTGATCCCAGGATCTGGGATCATGATCTGTGCCAGAGGCAGATACTTAATCAACTGAGCCACCAGGTGCTCCAATAAACAAATCTAAAAATATATGTATTTACTTTGAAATGTGCCTTTAATATAACAATCATGGATATTATTGAAAAAATAGCAGTACTGAAGAGTCATTTTTTTTTTAAAGATTTTATTTATTTATTCATGAGAGAAAGAGAGAGGCAGAGGGAGAAGCAGGCTCCATGCAGGCAGCCCGATGCAGGACTTGATCCCTGGACTCCAGGATCACGCCCCAGGCCCAAGGCAGGCGCCAAACCGCTGAGCCACCCAGGGATCCCCGAAGAGTTATTAATTTGAACATTATGCGAATCCATTGTATGATACATTCTTTGATTAAAGTACTTGTTAAACTTTGAATTCTCGGGCAGCCCGGGTGGCTCAGCAGTTTAGTGCCGCCTTCAGTCCAGGGAGTGATCCTGAGACTCCAGATTGAGTCCCATGTCGGGCTCCCTGCATGGAGCCTACTTCTCCCTCTGCCTGTGTCTCTACCTCTCTCTCTCTCTCTGTGTGTCTCTCATGAATAAATAAATAAAATCTTAAAACTACAAAAACAAAACTTTGAATTCTCTGTGAGAAATCAGATAGATGGTGGATGGATGCATAGATAAAGAAACAGAGGTATAGAACAGCCAGTTTGCTATACTGGAAAATATGTATTTCTAAAATTACTCTGTTGTGCAGAAATCACACAATAAAAACCACAAGGCATATGAGAAAAGATAAAGTTAAGACTACAACATTCAGAAACTTTGTTAGTAACAGGCACACAGTCACACATACACAGAATAAAAACCTATTAAAATAATGTACTGTTTTTCACATACGGAATGATTAACAGATACATAAATATTACAATTATTTTGGCACTTTTTCCTTGAAAGGACCAGAAGTTTGCTTGGGGAAGAGGGTGTGAAAGGGATTGCAGTTTGTGATTAGCATGAATTGGTAGAAGGAGGATTATGTGAAATCTGATGGGAAGTTGTAACACCAGCTGGGGAAGTGTGGCTCACAACACCACAGTAAACAGAAATAGTTGGGAGATGTTTGAGGCATGTGTATATGTATTTCGTGTATTCCTATGCAGGTCAGCTCAGCTGGGTACAGCTTTTTTTTTTTTTTTCTTTTTTTCTTTTTTTCTGTTTTCAAGTAGTGTTTCTTGGAGAATAAATTGTGCAGAAACAAAAGCAAAATTTGCAGTATGCTCAAATTGTCCCCTAATATATCAAATGCGTTGGAACAAGTCCATGTTTTTAGAACAAGTGTTGGAACAGAACTGACCGTGCATTTCTTGAAAATAATTTCTAAGATTCATAGGTAATGGTGTAAAAACCTTAGGATAATTGAATCAACACATTTAAAATCCTCCGATGCCTAAATGAAGAGTTGGCAAACTTTTTCCATAAAGGGCCAGATAGTAAATATGTATTGCTTTGCAGAAGATAGGGTCTCTTTTGCAATTACTTAAATATGAGTAGTGATGCAAAAACAGGCACAGTCAAGGCGAAATGAACAAGTATGACTATGTTAAATAAAACTATTTACAAAAATAAATGCAGACAAAAGTTCATACATGTTTGCTTCTTATTTTTATATGCTATAGAAGGCTATAACTGAGACGTGTGCTAAACTGACATATTTTTTGACACTTTAAGAAGTTATAAAAAGGATGGATGTGACTGACAAAAGTTTCACCTCTATTGTAATATTCTCTAGCCTGCTAAAATCCTACATACGACAGTTTATACCATTTTGTCCCTCAAATAGAAGTTGAAAGTTACTTTATTAAAATTTACAAGTAATAGTGATTGAGGCTATTCTAGAAGCAATGGTGATATCAAAATACAACTATTTATATATGATAACTGAGTTTATTTTTCAAGGAAAAGGAGGGAAAGTTTGTGCCCAAATAGTATCAATTTATCTAAAATATGAGAAAGCATAGCAAAGGACAAAACCTGAATATTTTTTCAAGTTGTACAGGGTTTGGGTAAATGTAATTTAATTTTTCTTATTTGTAATGGGTAAGTCTGTAAAAAAATTAAGAAATAGGTTTAATTTTTTTAACATGCCCTACTTTGGGGCTTATTGACAAGATAATTGTGTAAAATTGGAGAGAGAAACTTATGAAATATTTACTGGAAGGCACTATGTTGATATCTACATAGAATTTGTCTTTTTTCTTATTAGAATAGTAAATTGGTCTTAGAAATCTCAACATGGGCTAATGAAAAGTATTCCTTTAAAAAAAGAAAGATTTTATTTATTTATTCCTATGAGACTCAGAGAGAGAGGCAGAGACAAAGGCAGAGAAAGAAGCAGGCTCCAAGCAGTGAGCTCGATGTGGGCATCAGTCCTGGGACTCAGGATCATCCCCCGGGCTGAAGGCAGATGCTAAACCACTGAGCCACCCAGGAGTCCCATGAAAAGTATTCCCTAAATCCTAACTAATATATGACTATCAAAGAGATAACAAATCACACCTGAATGATTTCTTTGTTTTGTGGTGGCTAAATAGCAGTGCTTGATTATTTCAAAATAAAACAATAATTTTTTAAAACATTATAAAATAATTTTAAAAAGGCTCCTCACTTGTGTTAATCCTTTTTTCACTTTAAAATATTGTCACTTTGATTAAATTGAAATGCAAGTAACTATTTCTCATGTGTCCATGAGCATATTTTATTTTTTTTAAAGATTATATTTATTTATTCATGAGACACACACACACACACACACACACACAGAGGCAAAGACACAGGCAGAGGGAGAAACAGGCTCCCTGCAAGGACCCCCATGTGGGACTTGATCCCAGATCCCAGGACACGCCCTGAGCAAAGGCAGACACTCAACGATTGAGCCACCCAGGCTTCCCTCCATGAGCATATTTTAAGCAATCAATCAAATCTCCTGTCAATTCCTCTTTATTTCATAATATATAGTTACTTAAATGTTTCTCTTTTTTTCCTTGTGATAGACTTTTAAGATCTGCTCTCTTACCAACTTTCAAATATGCAATACAGTGTTATTAACTGTAGTCATCATGCTGTGCATTACATCCTCATGATTTACTTATAACTTGAAGTTTATAATTTTTCACCCCTTTCTCCCATTTGCCTCCAGCCCTGCCTTGGCAACCACCAGTCTGTTTTCTATCTTTGAGCTTGTTTTTTGCTCATAGTTTATTACATTTTTTTTAGATTCAACATATAAATGAAATCATACTATATTTGTCTATACCTGATATATTTCACTTAGCATAATTCCTTCAAGTTCCATTAATATTACTGCAAATGGCCAGGTTTCATTCTTTTTTATGGCTGAGTAGTATACCATTATATATATATATATATATGTATATACATATATACACACACACACACACACACCATTATATATATAGTATACCATTATATATATGTGTATATTATATATATAATATCCCTCACTTATTCTTTATCCATTCATCCACTGATGGACACTTAGGTGTTTCCATATTTTGGCTATTGTAAATAATGCTGCAATGAACATAAGAATGTATATATCTTTTCAAATTAGTGTTTTTATTTTCTTTAGATAAATACCCAGAACAACTCCTGGATAATACAGAAATTCTATTTTTAATTTTTTGAGGAAAGCCCATACTGTTTTCCATAGTGGTTGTACCATCTACATGCTCGACAGTGCACAAGGGTATTCTTTTTCAATACATCCTTGCCAACACTTGTGATTTCTTTCTTTTTGATACTAGCCATACTAATAGATGTGAGATAATATCTCATTGTGGTTTTGATTAGTGTTTCCCTGTTGATTAGTGATGTTCAGCATTTTTTCCTGTACCTATTGGTCATCTCTATGTCTTCTTTGGGAAATTGTCTTTTCAGTTCCTCTGTCCATTTTCTAATCAGATCATTTGTTTTTATGCTATTTTGCTGTATTGATTCTTTATATATTATGGATGGTAACTGCTTATCAGATACTACCTTATTTGCAGATATAATTTCCCATTCAGTAGGTTGACTTTTCATTTTGTTTATAATATCCTTTGCTGTGCAGAAACTTCTGAGTTTGATGTAGTCCCTCTTTACTTTTGTTGCCTTTGCTTTTGGAGCAAGATCCCACTCTTTTGATTTTACCTTGTCAGTAACAGGATCAAAAAATAAAATAGAATAAAGAAAACATATTCATGATTTCTTTTACCTCTAAAACTATCTTAGAGATGTAACAAGAGCTCCTAGAAAATAAAAAAAAAGTTTTAATATTTCATTTTATAAAAATAAAGATGGTAGAAATAGATTTGTTTTGTATGCTTCATATTTCTCAATTAGCTCAGCACCATGTTAATATTTGTATGGGAAGAGTTGTCAACTCAAAGAGATGCTCAATTTCGGTCTTCCCAAGATTAAGTTTGTACAGGAAAAATAGTGCTAATACCAATATTTCAGAGATTGTATGTTTTATGAGAAGGACCTCACTGTCCATAATACCCTTAACCTTAGTGTAAAGCTTTACCAAGTCTTTATATAAAAGTTATGTATTATACTTCAACAGGAAATTGTATGTTCCTCCATTCTGATATCACCAGTAACTGTAATAAATTAACTATAGCACTGCAATTTCAATATCAAACAGATTTTTACCTCTCTCTGATGCTTGCCGGAAGGCTCTGCTGTAAAATACAGGCTAGAAGTAAGGAGATCCATGAGTAGAATTCAGATTGTGACAAAAGACATCGATCTACCACAAATGTATGAAACAACTTGCTGAGGGGGGCTAGGGGAAAATTCAGTTGACCTAAGTAATTTTGGAAATGATGGGTTAACATAAGATTAAAGATAAAGAGAACTGTGAATAAGAACCAGTAATAAAGTTGCGTCTTATAAGGGTATGGGTTGGCAATTTTGAAACCATTGTTTGTTAACTGGAGTTGAACAATACATAAACAGATGGCGGAAGACTGAAACCAGGTTTTTCATTTGGTGTGGAAGATTACCAAGGAAGCAAAGCAGAAGGCTAAAATGATCCCTGTAGTTTAATGGAGGAGAGTGCAGAAATTGGTGGGAGTCTAGTTTATTTTAATATAAATATAGATGAATGAATACAGAAATTTTTAGCTTATGTGTATATACATGGGTAAATATATGCATGTATATTTCCTTACTCTGTCAACTGAACAGGCAGAGAGGCAACAAGACCCAGTAGCCATGAGCATACCTAGTAGCTTGATATTGATTATTAATACCATTCTCCAGTTGAAGGAACCAAGGATTCTTGGACAGATGGGTGACTGCAATTCTGGAGCAGGACATGTACAAGATGGCCAGGTGTAGTGTCTAAAAGTAAGAAAATTAGGGACTCCTGGCTGGCTCAGTGAGAAGACTATGTAACTCTTGAACTCAGGGTCATAAATTTGAGGCCCACCTTGGACGTAGAGATTATTTTAAAAAAAAAGGAAACTTAAAAAAAAAAGTAAGGAAGTTTAAATACACATATGCAAGTGCAAGCCTGTACACACACACACACACACACACACACACACCAAGGGGCTAAATCAAAGGGACAAGGAATCAACCAGAAGAGCCCCCAGTGGCCAAAGGTGGAATTATTTGGGCAATAAAAAAATGCTGATAAATAAAAAGAATATCAAAATAAATAGAGAAACATACTGTGTTTTTGGATCAGGAGCTCAGCATAATAAACATGCCAATTCCTCCCAATTGATGCACAGGAAAATTCCAACATTTTTGTAGTTATAGAGAAGATAATTCAAAACAAAAGTTTTGAAAGATTTTTATTTATTTATGAGAGACACAGAGAGAGTGGGAGGCAGAGGCACAGGCAGAGGGAGAAGCAGGCCCCATGCAGGGAGCCGGACATGGGACTGGACAGTCTCCAGGATCTCGCCCTGGGCTGAAGGCAACACCAAACCGCTGAGCCACCCAGGCTGCCCGATAATTCAAAATTTTTAATTGAAAACTAAAGGAATTCAATTTTTAAGCAATTTTGGAAAAAAAAATAAAATGAGAGAAATAAATCTTCCAAGTTTCAACTTTTATTATTCAGTTGCAGTAGGCAGAACTATATGGTACTGGTTCAATGGTAGACACAGATCAGTGGAACATGAGAGAACCCTGAAATAGATTGAAATAAATATGTCTGGCTGATTTTTTCATGAAGGTAATAAAGAAATCCAATGGAAGAATAGGTTTTTCAATAGTGTTGGAAAAATTGGACATTTGTAGGAAAAATAAAATAAATCTCAACCTTATACAAAAATTAACTCAAAATAGATCACACTTAAATGTAAAATGTAAAAATAGAGAACTTTTAGAAAAAAAACTATAGGGGAAAATAATCATGATCTATATCTAGACGAAAATATAAATTGATACCAAAATCGTAACCCATATAAGGAAAAAATGATAAGTTGGATATAATTAAAATTAAATACTTTTTAAAAAAAGATTTATTTATTTATTCATGAGAGACACAGGCAGAGGGAGAAGCGGGCTCCATGCAGGGAGCCGGTCGTGGGACTCGATCCCAAGACTCCAGAATCGAGCCCTGGGCCAAAGGCAGGCGCTAAACCCCTGAGCCACCCAGGGATCCTGAAAATTAAATACTTTTAACTGATAAAGATGCTGTTTAGAGGTGAAAAGACAAGTTATGGCCTGAGAGAAAATATTTCCAAGCCATATCTCTGACTCCAGACTACTATCAAGGTATTTAAAGAAAGAACTCCAAAAACTTGACAATAAAAAACAGACAACCAGTTATAGACTAGGCAAAATAAATGACAGAGCCTTTTACTACAGAGGATATATAGATGGCAAAGAGCACATAAAAAGATATTCAACATGATCATTCATTAGGCAAATGCATATTTAATTATGCATGAATATGTGTCTACTAGAATTCCTCAAGTAAAATATGACAACACCAAATGCTTGTGAGGATATGGAGAAACTCTTCCACTCATATATTGCCAGTGGAAATATAAAATGGTCTGCTACTCTGAAAACAGTTTGTCAATGTCTTAATAAACCACATATGAAATCACTATGTAACCGGCAATTGCATTGCTGGTCTTTCATCCAGAGAAATGAAAAGTTGTGTTCACACAAAAACCTGTGAAGATTCAGGTGATAGAAAAGTTCTGTGTCTTGCCTTTATCTATGTCAGTATTATCATCTATGGGTTTTCAAAATGCTACCATGGAGGGAATCTGGGAAAAGGATCCATGGGATTTCTCTGTATTGTTTCTTTCAATTGCATGTGGATCTACTGTTATGTATGGGAAAATAATGGGAAAATAAATGGAAGAAGAGAAAATATAACAGTAGCAATCATGTTATTTCTTACAGCAACACTCAATAAATTCTGTAAAAGTAATTAAAACTTTATTAAGAAAACCATTAAAACAATGAAACTGTTTTGCTAATATTAAAAGGGTCTTTTAAAAATTATATCTCTTGACATAGCTAAAACATTAATTAGCATTAATATTTGCCATTCTAATCCTCTTCAGATTCAGTTTTTTGTTTAATTAAACAAAAATAAATCATATATTTATTAGATAGAATTATAGTATAACTGATACTATTATAAAATCTGTATGCGGGACGCCTGGATGGCTCAGTGGTGGAGTGTCAGCCTTTGGCTCTGGGCGTGATCCTGGAGTCCAGGGATTGAATCCCACATCGGGGTCCCTGTGTAGAGCCTGCTTCTCCCTCTGCCTGTGTCTCTGCTCTTTCTCTGTGTGTCTCTCAAGAATAAGCAATAAAATCTTTAAAAAAAAATCTGTATGTATACATAAAGTAAATTTTAGAATGATGTTAATAAAATATAGAACCAGGTTATTTCTAGATGCTTTAATTTTGAATTTTATGTATTTATTTATTCATCTGTTTTCCCTGTTATAGTTTTTTGTAAGTTTGAATTGAAATTTAAATAATAAAATATTTTCTTTAAAACTATGTTTAAAATAGGCAATTTGGGATGCCTGGGTGGCTCAGTGGTTGAGATCTGCCTTCAGCTCAGGACATGATCCCAGAGTTCTGGGATCAAGTCCCAGATCAGGCTCTCTGCATGGAGCCTGCTTCTCCTGCCTCTGCCTTTCTCTGCCTCTCTCTGTGTCTCTCATGAATAAATAAATAAAAATTTAAAAAAATTCCTAGTTCCAAGTTAAAAATTTGGGATGCCTGGGTGGCTCATAGGTTGAGCATCTGCTTTCGGCTCAGGGAATGATTCTGGGACCTGGGATGGAATCCCACTTGGGTTCCTGCTTCGAGCCTACTTCTCCCTCTGCCTATGTCTTTGCCTCTCTCTCATTCTGTGTGTGTGTGTCTGTCATGAATAAATAAGCAAAATCTTTAAATAAATAAAATAGGCAATTCTGGGACGCCTGGGTGGCTCAATGGTGAGTGTCTGCCTTTGGTTCAGGGCATGGATGTTCTTAAATTTTTCATTGACTTTCAATGAGCTCCACTGAGATATACATACCCCTATGGGGAGTAAAATGTTAAATAATGAAAAATATAATTTTAAAGTTTTTATTTTAATTCCAGTTAGAAAACATATACTGTTACATTAGTTTCACTTTTATACACAAAGAAGCATCGGAAAGAGAAATTAAGAAAACAATCTCATGTATAGTTGCACCAAGGGATCCCTGGGTGGCGCAGCGGTTTGGCGCCTGTCTTTGGCCCAGGGCGTGATCCCGGAGACCCGGGATCGAATCCCACATCGGGCTCCCGGTGCATGGAGCCTGCTTCTCCCTCTGCCTGTGTCTCTGCCTCCCTCTCTCTCTCTCTGTAACTATCATAAATAAATAAAAATTAAAAAAATGTTATAGTTGCACCAAAATAATAAGATACCTAGGATAAACATAACCAAATGTCTAAACCAAAGACATTCCGTGCTCATGGTTTAGAAGAACAAATATTGTTAAAATATCCATACTATCCAAAGCAATCTACATATTTAATTTAATATAATCCCTATAAAAAACCAACAACATTTTTTATGGAACTAGACTAAACATCCTAAAATTTGTATAAAACCACAAAAGACCCTGAATAGCCAAAGCAATCTGAAAAAGAAAACGAAGCTGGACAATTCCAGACTTCAAGTTATATTACAATGGTGTAGTAATCAAAACAGTATGGTACTGGCACAAAAATAGACACAGAACAGAAAATGATGAAACAGGATAGAAAACCTGGAAATAAACCTACAATTATGTGGTCAGTTAACCCTCAACAAAGCAAGAAAGAATATCCAATGGGGGGAAAAATAAATGGTGTTGGGAAAACTGGACAGCAACATGCAGAAGAATGAAACTAGACCACTTTCTTACATCATCCACAAAAATAAATTCAAAATTAATTAAAGACCTAAATGTGAGACTTGTAACCATAAAAATCCTAGAAGAAAACACAGGTAGTAACTTCTTTGACATAAGCCATAACAACTTTTTTTCTAGATATGTTCTAGATATGTTTTCTTCCCGAGCAAGGGAAATAAAAGCAAAAATCATGAAAATATTTTTCTTAGAAGAAATAAGATCTCCCTTAAAGAATGTTTTAAAATTATATTCTAATTGAGATAATTATCTCTTAATGAGTTGCATTGCATTTTTATCATAAAATGTTTTTTATTTGTCTTTTTTTAATCATTTAAGAGAGTATGTATTTTTCTAAAATAAAATTAATATGTGAGATAAAGGATATTTGATGACGTTTTCCTAGTTATTTTAGGGAAAACTATTGGCTCTATCTAGTCCGTAAGTATCCCACTTATTTTTTATACATTTTTTAAGCCCAAGGTTCTTGCCATTTCCTTAATGCCAAAAGTTCATTTTATATAATAGCTTTTAAATGTTGTTTATGTAACAGCCCTAGTTAGCACAGTTGTTATTGTTCATACTTATTTAACATCTTCCGCAATTCTTTTTTCATGGTCTAATGTTAGGTCTTAGTCTCAAATAATTTAATAAGAGTTGTTACAAAAATCTATTACTTTTTATTTTTTTTATTTTTTTAAGATTTTATTTATTTATTCATGAGACACACAGAGAGGGGCAGAGACATAGGCAGAGGGAGAAGCAGGTTCCATGCAGGGAGCCCGACTCAGGACTTCACCCTGGGTCTCAAAGATCACGCCCTGGGCCAGACAGGCGCCAAACCGCTGAGCCACCCAGGCACCCCAATCTATTACTTTTTAAATAAACTATTGTATCTTCCTAATGTGGGATATATATTTATTTGTTTGTATGTCTGGCAGATTTTAAAGTTTAATTAACATTTCAAATGTCATGCAGATTACAGCAGAGAACAGTGGAGAAAGCAGCAGAAAAAGGGGATTGTATTATCAATTGATATAATAACCCTGGTTCCTTGATTAGCTTGACTCTTGGTGTTTTAATTACCTCATTTCTAACATGGAGGTAATAAACCTTTCTTGCAGATATATGATTTCAGAATCAAAGGAGATGTTTGAAAAAGCACTTTAAATTTTTAATATTAATAGGAATTGTTACGATAATAAATATCTGCTATAGGCAACTGAGATATATTTTATAAATTGAAAACAATATGACTCCACATTTTTTCCTGCTTTGAGGGGGCAATTTTCCTATTTGATACAAAATCAGAAATTTGAATAGATGAATTTGATATTGATATAACTTTACAGGAATAAATAAACTCAGTGTTTTAGAGCCAGAAAATGTAATCTTCAAATACATCATGATTTTTGTCTGGTATTCCTCCCTTTATTTCTTAATTGACCTAAAGTTTGAACAAATTTTTAAAAACTTGCAGGTGTATCAGGGAAAGATGCCATTTTATCATTTTTGGAATTAAATTGTTATAACAATTAAGAGCAAATGAAGAATGTAGTTAAAATCAAACTCATTCTTAATTACCAAATCTTTTAGAATTTACATAAAATTACACTCATCTAAAGTCATCAGTTTAGTGATCAGTTTTGATATTTTTTTTGTTCAACTTCATCTGGAAGCATGGTAGAGTACAAAATTAGTATGTGTTTAATTTCACAATTGAGTTCAAAAAAGTTAGAAAGTTATTCATAGTGTGAAGGGGATTTTCTGCAAAGAATAATATTACAGTTAAGTTTCCAAATCTCTAATACCTAGAAAGTATATAAATTTTACATATACCTAAGAAGGGCAACTCTACCTAGGAGGTGTCATGGTATCTTCCAGGGTACAGGATATTTGCAGCTCAAGCCATTCCCTTAAGAAGAGGACTTTTCTCAATAAAAGACCTCCTGTTAATGCTTTACAACTTCAGACTCTCACTAAGTGCTGAAATTACACAGGTCCATGTTCTCAAGGAGATCATGGCAAATTGCAAAAGATAAAACTTTTAAAAGATAATCTCAAAACATGAAACAGGCTAAAATGGATAGCCTCAAAGCCCTGTTGGAATACAAAACAAAACAGATTATTAAAGGTTTGTGGTCAATGTTATCTTAACAGTATACAATTTTAAATGCTTAAGAAGTCCAGTCCACTGGATAACTACAATTGTGTGTATGTGTTTATGATACACAGTAAATGTATGCTACTCTGCAAGTAGCATGCTTGCTTGATCACTAATGTTGGCCTGTTTGCTAACCCAGCTGTAAAAGATCTTCAATATCCTTTCCAGAGGCTGCTTTTCTTCCCTTCTCTCCCATGATTGGCTTATGACCTGACAGTACATGCTGACTACACAAATCCCCTCAGAAAAGATGGCGGTGTACTTTTCTACAGTCTTGGAGATGTTGCATAGCTACCAGCCCTGTGTGCATTCTTTGTGCAGAATATGCTTTGGGCTCCAAACTAGATAATGCTATTGTTTCCATGCACTATAGTACCAACTTCATCTTATATGTCAAATTACATTACTTTTTTCCTTGGAGTTTAGATAATTGTCTCTAAAAGTATATGACACCCAAATTGTTTCCCAAGTGACCTGTTTTTACTGCTGGATGAGCTCAGGAGAGGTTATTTTATAGAAAGAACAAGATAATGAAATGAAGTTTATTGTAAAATCATATAAGATGAAAGGAAAAAGGTAGGATGGCTTATTAGCCATCTTCTTACCTGGAGTTCGGGAAGAGTACTTTCATATTAGTTCTGGAAAAGTACTTACATATTAAATGTAACCCTGAATATTTCATGTAACGTTTTGTCAGCAGATAGAGACTAAAATGTAAAAATACGACTAAGATATCCATTCTAAATGAATGCAGAATAAAGAAATAAAATGAGCTATTTGAATATGTCAAGGAAGTTCATGGCGTTTCCATTAAGACATCTCTAGAGGTCTTCATCATAAAACTCATGGTAACTTTAAGAGCACTGATGCATAAAGGAAAAGTAACCTAGAACCAGTCGTAGAAGATAATTTAAGTCATCCCACCACCAACAAAAAACTGAAGCCTAAACTAGTGTTTAAAACATATACAACCATGAGAGAGACAAGAACTAAGCTCAGGAACACATAGTTAAAAATTGATACTGCAAATTTAGTCAAAATTAGGCAAATAGAAACACATTTCTTCTATTATTCTTTGTGAAATATACTGAAAACAATAATGTAACAGAACCTACATTTTTTAAAAAAATGATAAACATGTACAAGATTTCCTTAAAAAATCAAAACACAAATAACCTTTTTTGGGATATGAAGTTTCAGTGCTGTGAAAATGTTAATGATCTTTAATTTCTTTAATTATTATCAACTGTCTTTAGAAATGATTCTGATAGTTCACCTGGAAAAATAAAGATCTGAGGAAAACCAAAACAAAAAGATATTACTAGTAATAAAATAAAGTATAAAGTTACATTATTATAAAGAGCATGGTATAGGCAGAAAAATAACCAGAAAAGTCAATTAATATTTTTTAAAAAGAAGGGTCTCCAAGTTTATATGGGAATTTAGTGTCTAATAAAGATGAACATTTTTGGATTATTCATTACAGCATTGGTAAAATGGAGTAGCCAGAAAACAATATAGTTTTCCTTATAATAAGTAGTATTTGAAATGGAGCACACATTTTTTGAAGCTTTCTCCATTTCATTCCTTTTTTCCAAACACCCATATTTATGAAATTCAATTTTACTGAAAGATATAGAAAGATCTGAAGATTCTACTCAATATCAATGAACTAAAGAGTATGTGACATTTTTCTCCAATATTCCTATCACTATAGCATATTTAGTGACATTTCATTTTGGTCAGTGTTTCCTAGGAAAACTAAAGACCTAATACAATTATCTGTCTAGTCTGTGTTTTATTCTTGATGACCCACTTACTTATTCTTTTTCATTCGAGTATAGTTGACACACAATGTTGCACTAGTTTCAAGTATACAATATAGTGATTTAACAAGCCTATACATTATGTTGGGCTCACCCCAAGTGTATATGCTATCTGTCCCTGGAAACGCTGCTACAGCATCATTGACTATTTTCCCTATTCTGTACTTTTTATTCCCATAACTTATTCATTCTGTAATTGGAATCTTGTGTATCCAATTCTCCTTCATCCATTTTGCCCATTCCCCTACCCCTCACCTCTGGCAATCATCAGTTCTCTGAATTCATAAACCTGATTTTGGGTGGTGGTGGTTGTTGTTGTTTGGTTTGGCTACTGTTTGTTTTTAGTTTTTCCACATGTAAGTGAAATCATATGATATTTGTTTTTGTTTGACTTACTTAGCAGGATACCCTCTAGGTCCATCCAAATTGTTGCAAATGGCAAGATGTCACTTTTTTATGGCTGCTTTAATATATATTAACTCCCTAAAAATGAGTACTTATGTATATAAAAGTTTAGAGGTAAAAAATATAAGTGGTCAATAAATTTACAGAAAAAATCCTCCTCAACTTTATTGATATTTAAAGTGGTACAATTCTAAACAGTTAGAGAAGTCTCCTTTGCCCATTAGATTGGTAAATATTAAGTAATACCAACTATTGCTGAGGATTTTTAGTTGACCCTAAATTGCTATAAGCAATTGCTTTTTTTTTTTTTTTTAGCAATTGCTTTTTGAAAGCAATCATTGATTACTATCCAAATAAAAAAGAAACACGTGATCTCACCATTAGTGGATAAGATATTTTCCCTTAGAAGCATATTCGACTAGATCTCACCCAGGGCCTGCCTATTTCCTGGTCTGTCAGCAGGCCTAGCTTGGCTTACTCAAATCTCCTCTTTAAATATGGTCATCACCTAGAGCCAGAGTCAAAAGGCAGGTGGGATATGTGCAATCATGCATCTGGCTACTTGTTGTCCTGGTTGGCAAGGCCAAACTCTCTCATGGAGTGGTATGAAGTCTAGACAGTAATGGGTAGAGAGAGATGACTATTTGGCTTCAGAGTCCAGCTGTGTGTTTCACTATAGCTTCCCAAAGAACCCCTAATGTATGGAATTTGGCACATTTCTCATCATTAATAAATGCTTTCTTTATATTTTCCCTTTCCTCTGTGTTTCTCTTTACCATTTGTTAAAACACATCGAAAGGGCAAATGGTTAATATCCCAAACACTTCCAATTAAATCTCTTTCTATACATTTATCTATAGATACATTTGTATAAATGCCTGAATTTATATATACAGACTCTTGCTTCCAAAATTGTTGAAATAACAAGATAAAAGAAAACAATGCTTATTAGTCAGGGACCAGTTAAATGAATAATGTTATACCCTTAAAAAGGGATACTGTATAATTATTTTAAAAGCATGATGTAAATTTATATCTACTGATATGAAAAATATTCATTAAATAATATTAAAAAGAGAAAATGCTCTGCATCACTTGCCATCAGGGAAATACAAATGAAAACTACAATGAGATACCACCTCACACCAGTGAGAATGGGGAAAATTAACAAGGCAGGAAACAACAAATGTTGGAGAGGATGCGGAGAAAAGGGAACCCTCTTACACTGTTGGTGGGAATGTGAACTGGTGCAGCCACTCTGGAAAACTGTGTGGAGGTTCCTCAAACAGTTAAAAATATACCTGCCCTACGACCCAGCAATTGCACTGTTGGGGATTTACCCCAAAGATACAAATGCAATGAAACGCCGGGACACCTGCACCCCGATGTTTCTAGCAGCAATGGCCACGATAGCCAAACTGTGGAAGGAGCCTCGGTGTCCAACGAAAGATGAATGGATAAAGAAGATGTGGTTTATGTATACAATGGAATATTACTCAGCTATTAGAAATGACAAATACCCACCATTTGCTTCAACGTGGATGGAACTGGAGGGTATTATGCTGAGTGAAGTAAGTCAGTCGGAGAAGGACAAACATTATATGTTCTCATTCATTTGGGGAATATAAATAATAGTGAAAGGGAAAATAAGGGAAGGGAGAAGAAATGTGTGGGAAATATCAGAAAGGGAGACAGAACGTAAAGACTGCTAACTCTGGGAAACGAACTAGGGGTGGTAGAAGGGGAAGAGGGCGGGGGGTGGGAGTGAAGGGGTGACGGGCACTGGGTGTTATTCTGTATGTTAGTAAATTGAACACCAATAAAAAAAAAAAAGCAGCAAAGTGGAATACAGAAACATAACACAATTCTTTACATAAAACACACACATGCAACACACACACACACACATTCATACCTGCTCACATTCTAATCTTGCATGTTTGCTTCAAGGATCATAATTCCACAGATATCTTTCAAAGACCAGGCAAGTGTTAGTAATATCTGTAGCTAAGTAAAGAGTAAGAAGTAGTGGTAGGATGTAGGATGAATTTCACACTTAAATGAATTCAAATTTAGTTTTAAAATTTTAAACTACCATATTGCCCATACAAAACCAAGAACAATTTTCCTCAAACTCCTAGTGGGTGAATCCTGATACAGGATATCTGTACTTCTAGAAGGCTTCCTGAAAAATTCTTAATAGATATCAATATTTTGATGGTGATAGGTGACCTTAATTTTATACTTCATACTCTTCTTTGTGAAGTTTACATTTTTTACTGTCAGGATGTATATATCTATGCTTAAAAGGCTTACATAAATGCATGATAAACCAAATAAATTTCTTCGTTAATATTTAAAATATATACAACACATTTGACTAAGTTTTATTGTAATATTTGTGATGCTATTACATATAAAATCTTCATACTATATGGCTTTATACATATGCTATCTATATGATGTTACTTCACCTGCAATTTTTTCCCCTCTTCACACCTTGATAGCCAGTAAACAATATTCATTCCTCTCAAACTTGCTCAAATGACAAATTTGCTCATTATAAGTAGCTTGTTATTACAACTTTGCCCTCCCCCAAAGTGGTGAATCACTCCTTCCCCTATAAACTTCTGTATGCTACATGCTTTTATAAAATACACATCATATTGAGCTATTATCCATTAGAATGTGTTCTTTTTCTTTTATAGTCTGAGATTTCCTTGAAAGTAGAAACAGTTCTTGATTCTCCCTACTATCACCAGTGGCGTGCAGAATGCCCCAAACAAAATTGGTTCACAATAAAACTATTTAAACTAAGTTGAGAGGAGACAATTCATTTTGTAATCTGTAAGTCATTCCTAGAATCTAGAAGAAAAGTAATAATTTCTCATTAGTGAAGGCTTGCTATGCTATTTCTTAAGCACTGGGTACATTTCATGTTATTTAAGACTCACTATGGATAATTAAGTTAATTTTCCAGAAGAAACTTGAGGTTCTGAGTCATTAATTTTCTGGGCCAAACTCAAAGATCTAGAACCTGTTTATGACATCATGGGTAAGGATTTGACCCTAGAATAAAGAGAATCATAAAATTCCTCTAAGATACACGAAAGCATAAATTGGGAATAATGCTTTAAATTCTACTTTGCCTCAGTTGTAGGACAATGAGGATTTGGCAATAATAAAATTTAGAAAGATAAATTTTAAAATAAGCATAAGATAAATTTAGGTATAAAAGAAAAAAAATAGTAACAAAAATCCAGTGATTACAACTGAATTTGTTTGTAAAGCTATATATAAAATATCTTACCATCATAACATATACTGTAATATATAGTATTAATAATTATTTGAGCATGTATAATAAAAATATAGTTTTTCCAAGAAGATGGTACATAAATATAAGAAAAACAGATAACTGACATTAAAGTTTTTAACTAAAAAAGGGTATAAATCTATAAGGACTATAGATATTGCAAAATATACTTTTCAAGAAGGAGCATTATAGGAGCCTCCAAAATAGGAAACATAACATATATAGCTTATGGATATAATTGCAATAAATTATTTAAGGTATTATAAAAAATAAAATGTCCTAAATCAAGAAGAAATCAGCAAGCAAGTCATAGTATCATAATATGATACTATTTTTTCAGGAAAAAGAGGAAAAAGAATTGAAAATTGGTTTTATTAGGGCACTTTTATTTTACCAATGGAAATATATTTTTCAATAGAATGAGAATTTTCAAATAAAAGAATGCATAAAATAAAACATTGTAGTCATAAAACTATTTAAAAAGTAGAAAAGAAATGTAAGAATTATTTTTAGTCTCTACCCCAGTACTACTATATTTAAAAATCCTGGCAAATGTAATTCCTTTGGGTCCTCAAAGAGTATGATACGTTATCTACAATAGAAATTTATGGGGATCCCTGGGTGGCGCAGCGGTTTGGCGCCTGCCTTTGGCCCGGGGCGCGATCCTGGAGACCCGGGATCGAGTCCCACGTCGGGCTCCCGGTGCATGGAGCCTGCTTCTCCCTCTGCCTGTGTCTCTGTCTCTCTCTCTCTCTCTCTGTGACTATCATAAATAAATAAATAATAAAAAAAAAAAAAAGAAATTTATGTTGGTGAACTTGAATTATAAATTCTTTTTCCCTACTTCAATGAGGGTTACAACTTTATCCTCTCCTCTGTCCATACTGATCCCAATTGTGATAGAGGTATAGGCAAAAGCCTTATTAATTGCTAATTGCAAGTATAAAGACATAAAGAAATTTGGAAGATCACTAAGACCTCTGTTTCTCAGGATACTTATATAAAAAAGCACCCCCTGAGAAAGGCACTACTCTATACTAAATGACCTGCTTGGCGCCTTAAGGCTCTTGGTCTCCGAGCTGTTTAGTGGCCTGTGTCAAAAAAATTACTTGTTTCAGTCCAATTTCTCTCAATTCAATAACCCCTAAGCCTCTCAAAACAAAGCAAAGTTAAAATGATTTTCAATTGCTTTGGACTGGGATGTGTCAGGCAGTCACCAACATTTCATGGACATCAATAGAACAAAGCACTCACCCTGAAACCTTTCTCCTTTTCTCATTAATCAAAATTCCAATGAGCTGATTTCTGTTTTAGTCTAGTCTAGAAGAGATTTATGAGAAATGGGATTTTTCTGACTCATGACTTTAAGCTAAGTATGCCAGATACATATTCCTGGGAAAAACAGCACAGCTAATCATCCCACTTAAGTCTAAAGACTGTATACTTGATTGTGTAGTGTATTCCAAAGGTCCAGCAATCAAGCAGCCTGACCGAACAGAGAACAGGGCTTTCTGTTCTGGACTCTAATTTTTAGTGAATGACTTTTCTCAGTGTGGTTTATTTAGTCACACATTCTAATATCAGTTCATTGTGTCAGAAAGGTAAAATCACAAGAATTAACGATAGAGGATTTCACTTACTCAGCCGCCTGTCGTCACCTGTCAACTTTCTACCCATTCATCACCTAGCCTGTCACACTTGACATAAGCTTCTGAAGGGCTGGGCGAAGGGGAGGTAGGAGAGGCTGGATAAATGTCTTCATGATCATCTTTAGCAATGTCAGTAGCTCAGCACTCTCAGTATTTTAGACTTGCCTGTGACAGCTTTTCCACTAGAGCTGAAGCTGCATTCCAAATTGATATTTGTGGCGGCTTGGATTCTGGGCTAGAGCAATGCCTGAGGCAAGCCAAATTCTGCAGTTTGATACCAGTAAACAATATGATCTCTCTTTGTGTTTATGTGGATGAGCTGGGGTGGAATGAGGGAAGGATAACTTCAAATGACAGTTGCCACAGGTGATTAATTTCTTTTGGTCTTTTACAGATTTACGCTGCCTACTCTGATTTAAATTGGTGTTCATAATGATGCTTTCATTTTGCATAAAAGCTGTAGAGATGCTTTCACTCATGAAACAAATACGCAGGCGGGAGGCCATCCACAAAGATGATGCTACTGACTTGCTAAAAAAATAGTGCTATGAGATATTTCCTCTTTACTTGCCCATGTATCGACCCATTTGTGCCCGGGACATGTGATCTTGTGCCTAGGAGATGTGATCATGGTCCAGCTGATTGGAGAGAAGCTCAGAAATGGGAACTAGTGATGCTGTGGGGTGAGGGATGGAGAGAGGCAACATAGAGGTATTATTAGGGAAAGAGTGCAGGCACAGCTAGCAGAGAAGAAAACCTGTTCCAGAGAAGGAAACCTGTTGGTTGTTTCTAAGTGTCATCATGGAAAAGTAACTTAATCCCACTGAGGTTCAAGGAACCAAGGGGAAAATGAGCAAAGGATACTGTCTATGAAGGGATATCATGAAAATATTATACTTCATATGAAAACATTTGAAAAGTTACAAAGGATTATTTAAGTCTTAGTTAAATATTTGTTTAAAAGATTTTATTTATTTATTCATGAGAGACACAGAGAGAGAAACAGAGACATAACATGAGGGAAAAGCGGGCTCCTCACAGGAAGCCAGATGGGGGACTCAATCCCCAGACCCTGGATCATACCCTGAGCCAAAGGCAGATGCTCAACCACTGAGCCACCCAGTTGTCCCTATTATTAATAATTATTTCATATGAAAGGGAAACCAACTGACTGATAATTGAGCCTTTACACTTGGCCTTGGGAATTAGAAAGAGTACAAAATCTCATGTCTTATAACTTTGCTATGTTTTTTATGGTCTATTATTAGTCATTTTAGGTTTCCATTTTGGGATATATATAAACATGAAAGCAATAGCGTTAGTATATATCAAAATATTTAAGTAATGCATATTTAGAGAAGTTGGCAGCATAGAAATGAGCAATATTAAATAGTAATTTTAGCTACCCATGGGAAAATTGCAATACAGAAATAAAGTAGTGCAATGTTAAATAAAGCCTTTCAGGTATAATGATCATCCAAACCACGATTTATTTATATGAATCATGGATTAACAAGTTGTGTTTTGAACATAAGCAGAAAAACTCACCGTTTTCATTTTATTGCAGAAATATCCTTAGAATTTGTGATTCCAATGGAAAATACCAGAATTTCTCATTTTCTCTTTGCTCAGTCAATAGTCAGGGGCTGTACTATGATTACCTGACATACATTCAAACAAATGTGAGCTCCCACATTGATCTATCACCCTCTGGGGAGTGTAGTTCTCAGAAGCTCTGTTTCTAAATAACAAGGTGAGAGTGAGCCAATACAAACTTCCTTTGAAAGAAAATGTCAGATTTGGAGTAGAAAAACAAAAGAAATATCACAGCCTTCTTTAAAAGATACATAGGGCTGCAATTGCTAAAGTATGTCTTATAGACACACACCCTTAGGAAATCTGATGAGCATGCACATCCAAATTATTTATGGCAACTTAACTGCCCAATCAATTCTCAGAGAAAATGAACAAAAGTACTAAAAGCTCTAAACTTTATCTGAGAAATATTTATGATTTGAAAGCCAAAGTTAAGCAATGACTTCTTTGTTCTAACTAAACGGTACCTGTCTGCCCTCAGAAGTAATACATGGCATATATTCAATAGGTGGAAACCTACTGGGTAAAAAGATTTACAGGAAATAAAATGTCAATTGACTATTTTTTTTCTCCAAAACATTATCCTTTTTCTATATTTCATAACCTCTTAGTAAGGCCGATATTTGATATGAATGACCTGCCTCCAGAATCTCTGTGGTCCAACTGTCATAATATACAGTAATCAGATTTGGACTTCAAATGACCACCTCTGATCATCACTCCAGCTCTCAAAACTTTTAATGGCTTCCCATTGCCACCACTTACACACACACTCCCAATCTTCACAATGCACTTTTTAAATGGCGGCGACATTTTTATCCTGACCTCCCATTAACGCTCCATATATAGTCTACATTGCAGTCAAACTGAACCATCTATTTTCTTCCTAACACTACTTGTTTTGTGCTCCTCTGCACACTCTGCTTTCTTTACCTCAGATGTCCTCACTCGCATTCCATCTCTGCCTGGTTGAAATTTTAGGTATTCTTCAAGTTCTATGTCAAAAATCACACATTCAGTTTTCTGGCTCAATATCATTTTTCAGTATCCCAAAATATCCTTAAAATCCTTACACTCAAAAACATACGTAACCTTTAACCGACTCTCAATAGTAGAAGCCAAACTGCAACCAGAATCTGGGAAAGGTTTTCATTACCTGTAAGACATATAAGCCTGAATTGCCTTCCATGTTGGTAACTAGTGCTTGGGTTGTTTGCAGTCATTTGAGGAACACCATTCTGCAGAGCCGACTGAAAGCAAATTTGTCCCAACTGCTTTGCCCATCCTCTTAAGACCAAGGCTCTTGACTTAGTGTCTCTCTACCTCATTTATTAATTTTTAATAAGCCAAATCTATTAATTTTTAAATGGCTAGATATTCTTGTTACATGTCATTTTTATAAATGGATTGCCATTCCCATAAAATTTGGGTGTCACAAAGTAGAAGAGATAGGTAGTGAAGCAGCTCGTGCAGCTTGTAGGAGAGGTTAAAGGAATCAGAATCTGGAACAAAATACCTGTAATGAACCATGTTGTGTAATCCCTTGGTCAGAGCACCAGACAAAGAGGCAATCAGGAATAAGAAATATATATATACATCCCTCAATCCAGCATAAATGCACTAAATGAGTATTCATGAAAACAATGTAAATTGGACCAGTAACTTTGTATTAACCTGCCTCTATCAGCTGTAGCTCTGAGAATAGAAGCATATCAAACACCCAAGTGTGTTTCTTTTAACTGTGTGATAAAAATAGTTTAGCTTTGTTTTTGAGAATCAAGGACATTGTGTGAAATGGATTGCATGCAACTATTTTTTGCTTACTCTGTAAGTTTGTACTATGCATTATAAGACAAAATGTATTTGTGTGCTTTGATATTGTGAGACCTACTATATTTCTGCTGAAATTATCTGACAACCCCTCCTCAAGTGGGTTGACTAGTGAATAAGGGGCTAAAGATATGCCAAATAATCGAAGTTTCAGTCCAATAATTCTGGTTGGGGATTTTATACTTTTAGGATACATCAAAAAAGGAAATACCTTGCATGGTACTGATGAAAAATATGGAATAATTCATGAAATAATGTTGTAAATACTTTGGACATGTCTAGCCCTGTCTGAGCTGTAGGGAAATAGCTAAGAAGTTAAAAAAAATCATTATATCTTACTAAGGTGATGGTCTCTCATTCCTCTGGAATAAGATGTTCCAAAATAAATTAAATAATAGATTCCAATGACATTCCAAGAAAACTAGTAGATTGTCTAGTAAAGAGAGAAAACAAAAAATATTAGTATAATAGTTAATGAGTCCCATAAAAAGGATGTATAAATGAGCTATAAAAGGTAAATCACAAAGGCTTTTAAAGGGAGATAAAAAAAGTGCAAAAGCATGTCAATAAAAATAATAACTACTGGGACTTTTTAAAAAATTCATTGATAAAATTATGTACCAAAATGTATTAAAAATTTAAAAAACATGGGATCTAGGGAACTGTTTTGTCATGGATACAAAACTAGCTTAGAGACAAGTGGAAAGGTTGGGAATAAGTAGTCACTTTTCTAAATAAAGAAGTGTAAACAGCAATGCTCCTTAGGGAGCAGTGCCAGCATATGCCTTATTTAACATTTTTATAAATGATTTAGAAGAAAAGTGCATAAGGGAATCTCAAAGATTGTGGAAGATTTTCTATGTAGTGCAAACTTGCTGGAGCTAAGTGATCTCAGGAATATTTTGTAATTTGGCTTATAAATGGCAAAATAATTTTAAATTGGAGCATTTTACTTAGAAAAAAATTAAAATCATATGCAGAGGATGCTCAGTTTGTAAATATCAGTTTTTACATAGGTCATGGACCTTGGCATTGTTACAAAACATATCCTTCAAGACAGAAAGAAAGAGGAATGATTGTACTTAAATATAGCAAATACTTATCATCATTAAGCAAGCTATTTGGAAAATTACTAACAATACTCTTCTGCGTTTATACTATACTAGAAGGCTACATATATGCGAAATCTCCAAATCTCCAAGCATCTAAAATTTCCCAAGAAAGGAGAGGACTGCAAACTTCAGAGGAAAAAACTAATTCTGTCTGGTGAAGCTCCACATGATGTAATTTCCTTCCTGATCAAAACACTTCTGTGTTTATCCTTCTCCTGCATCTTCAGTAGCTCACTTACTCTGGACTCAAACTTTCCCACCAGCATCAGTATCTAAACCCACTCTGACAGCCCATGTTGCAATGGACAACTTTTTAGTTCAAAAAATATGGAGTATGTAAATTTATTTCCTGAAAGCTTTGGAATAATAGGTACAAAACACAAAATAAACACATCTTCTGTGTGTATTTGCAGATGGTAGGTATGGATAGAAGCAGAATAAAGATTCTAATTTCTGAAAGACAAAGTCAAGTGAAAGAGAAGTTGAAAAAAATGATAGGAAAAATGAAGGTCAAACCAATATATGTTCTAAAGAAGTATAAAGGATAACAAGATCTTAATGTAGATTGATATAAATTATCGTTTGAAAATGAGGACCAGATGTCATCATGTTTTTGGAAGCAAACAAGCAAAATTACAGGATGATTCCAGTAAATCAGGCCTAGAAATTGTATTCTCAAGAATTCAATAGTTGACAAATAAACATATTAAAATATAACTATTTCTGTAATATGATGAAAAAGATATACTTCTTAAGAAATTTGAATATATTTTAAGCTAATGAATCAAAAACTAAAGGTCTAAACAAATTATTTAGAAGCATGAGTAATCTTCCTAGAAAAATGAGAAATGAAAATGATCAAGAGATGTTTTGTTTTGTTTTGTTTCTGTTTTGTTTTAGAAAATGGACTAGGTTAGGGAGAAATAGTGGGGGAATAAAAATGTGAATGAGGGCAATGGAGGTTATTGTTTTATTTAAAATATCTGGATTTCTCAGTAACATTTGGCACAGTTTATCATTCTATCTGGAAACGTTTTACTTCATCTCAGAGTCACAAAACTCTTCAGGTAGTTTCACCCAACTATCTGGTCTATTAACATCTTTATTGTCAACTTTCCCTCAACTTGAATGCTTCAGGAAATTAGTCAAGTTTCCATCACCTGGGACTCCATATGAGGCCACTTTCTTTCTTACTCTGTATCCTCTCTTTAGGTACTGTCCACTACCATAACTCCATACACCATGAATATGCAGATGACTCACACATTTTATTCTGACTTCCCTTCTAAGCTCTGGAATGCACATCTGTCTCTCTGATATCATCATTTCAGTGACTAAGAAATGTCACAAATATATCATGTGTGAAACCAGACCCTTAGCATCATCCCCCAAGCATATTTCTCTCTGTCTTCCTAATGTGAGCAATGAACTCCACTATATATCCAGGGCTCCTGGTTGAAATCTGGAAAGTGTTCTAGAAACCATTGTCTCATCACGCACCTTAATCCATTCCCACTTAAGTGAATTTCTATTGAAATGTCCCCTTCTTTTCTTCTTTTTCTTTTCTCTTATTACAAGCTATTTGAAATATTTTAAAAGCCTTCTAATTGATGTCTGGTTCTATTCCTGTCTCTCTCCAATACTCTGCTAAGACAGCAGTAAAATTAACATTTAAAAAACATAATTGGGGTGCCTTGCTGACTCAGTTGATAGAGCATATGACTGTTTTTTAAAGATTTTATTTATTTATTTATTTATTTATTTATTTATTTATTTATTTAAGACACAGAGAGAGAGGCAGAGACACAAGCAGAGGGAGAAGCAGGCTCCATACAAGGAGACAAATGCAGGACTCAATCCCAGATCCCCAGGGATCACGACCTGAGCAGAAGGCTGGCACTCAACTGCTGAGCCACCCAGGTGTCCCAAGCATATGACTCTTGATCTTGAGGTGGTGAGTTTGAGCCCAACATTGGGTATAGAGATTACTTGAAAAAAAGAATATGTTGTCTAATTGAATTTAAATTAAAATAAAGAAAAATAACAAAGCAAGAAAGGTTAAGAAAACATAAACAATGAATGTAAATTGACTCCTTAAAAATACAGTGTTCTTCAAGTAGGTGAATATACTAAGCATAATCTGCAAAGTTCAGATTGATCTGATCTATTGTTACAGATACTTTTCTTTTCATTTGCTCTTTCACTGCAAGAATTTTGAGTTCTTTGAGTTTCTGGACAGCACCCAATCCTTTTATAGTCAACCTTCCCCTATTGTTCCATTCTATCCAAACCTCCTACAGCCTGCATCCAAATCAGTGCCTCTCAACATCTGTTTACCTTTCTTGTCTTAGATTCAATTTCCTTTACTTAGAATTAATTTCTGTGAAACTTATTGATTTACATATTACCACTTTGATAGCATTTTTTACTTGTCTTTCATATCTCTTGTAACAAGTAAATAGCTACTTGTTTAATTATTTGTATTTAGAGACCCTCCCCATCATAATGAAGCTCAATGTTCTATGAAATAAGAACCCAGTTTATTATTTTTATTGTTGATCCCACATGATTTACTATAGTATGTAATTGGTGCCTAAGGAATTTATAAGTTTATATATTTATATAAGTATACTTATATAAAAATTTATAAATTCTATTTATTGTGGAACCCTGGTAAAAGGGGTACGGGCTGAGTAGGAAAGCAGTACAAAGGGAGTCATTCCCTTGATAAATTTACACTAAATAAATGCAATTACTGTTTCACACACATATATCCAGGAAAAATAAACTCAACCACTATTTCACACAAAAGGTAACAATACAATGAAGTGTATTACTTCTAAGAGATTGTAGAAGCTAAAATATAGCTACAGTAGACCAGGTATTTTTCATACATACGTTGGTGGTGAGACATAGGTTACTATGGAAAGCTAGAGTGTTTTGAGACTCACTTGGGATTCGATTTGATGGAAATATTTTAATCTTTAAAAGTGAATAAAATTTTAATTAAAGATAATATATGTTCAGGTTTATTTTTACCTGGAACTTCCAATTCTGTCTAATAAATTCAGTTTGGATTGACATTTATAATCTGATTTTTGAAAGGCAGCTTATGATTCGGGTTATTGTTTGATTACAGCACCTCATTTTTACATAACCCTTATTTTTGGTAATGCTTTTTCAAAGTACTGTGCAAAAATGGATTCCAAAACCTTGAAATTTTCTATCATAGCAATTGATAAGATCTGTCTTTCCAATTGATAGAATCTGTGAGGCATGAATTATGTATTTCTTTCTCATTATTTTATTCCTAATATCTTTAAACACAATAAATATTTCTTGATTTAATGAATATAATCAAGTAAGGATACATGATTCTAGTGTCTTATGAGACACGGTTTAAGACAGGTATTGCTATAGGATAACTCAAAATAGGGAAACTTCTCAAGCATATGAAATACAAAAAAAGCGTATAATTTGTGCTGCATAATTATCATTGTAGCTGTATTTTAGAAGCAAAGTAAGATCAGATAAAAATATTGCTGTAGGGTTTAACAAATGAAAGGGGGCAAGTAAAACACTTGATTCAGCTCCCCATTAATTTCTTAGAGACTAATTAAATTCTAGGTCAATTTCTATATTGTGATTTCAGTTTGGTTTACAAAATTGAAGAGATGTAGCCATTTTAGACTATCATTTAGATAGATGATTGCAATTCAAGAAAGTCTACTATAAAGTCAGGAAGTTGGGACTCCTAAAAGTCCCATATTCTAGGTCAAGCCTAAGACCTAAACTTTCAGACCAATCCACAATGTATTTTGTATTCTGAAAGACATTAAAATTGGAAATGACATAGGGAAATCATGTAGCATAAAGGATAAAGCTAAATTATACATACTAAAAGAAGTAAACATAGATGTTTGTCAATTGAAGAAATCCAGAAACCAGGAATCCAAAAAGCCAGACCACAGACTTAGAGATGAAATCTGCTTATTCTCAATCAAAGGCTGTTTGTTCTCTCTCTTGCTTTATATGTAGTATACTGCTGGCTGTGAACCACATGACTCCTCAGGTATTGACCATATCCAGAAGGAATTGAAAATGATGCAAATAAATTTAGTTTTAGTTAGGCGGAAGAAAAGCTCCTAGGAAATCATCATATTAAGGCTCATAAATTATATTAAGGTGTATAAAATATAATCGTATTAAATTGCAGAGTCAGTAAAACAAAACAAAATAAAACCCAACATGAATGAATAGTTGGAGCACAGATGGTTTTGGGGGCAGTGAAAATACTCTGTATGATGCTATAATGATAGAAACATATCATTACATATTTACTCAAATATATAAAATGTACATCACCAAAAGTGAACCCTAAGGTAAATTATAGACTTTGAGTAATTATAATGTGAAAATGTAGGTTCATTAATTATAACAAATGTACCACTCTTGTGGATGATGTTGATAATACAGAAGGCTGTGCATTTGTGAGACAAAGGATATGTGGGAAATCTGTGTCTTCCTTTCAAATTCGTCATGATTTTACAACTACTCAAAATGGTCTTTAAAAAAAATCTCAACACTCCAAACCGGTAATAATAATATAATCAGAAGCGAATTAACATTCAAAAGAAATCATTTGGAATTAACACACTGTGCATTGCATTATTTGGTTAAAGATCCATTTTGTTGTATTGCCTGACAATAAACCTAATTACCAGCATGTGCAAAATAACTTCCTTGCTGAATCTGTCAAAATGCGCTCAGCATATAGCAACATAAAGTCTATCACTACAGCTATTAAACAAGACAAGGAGTATCAATTGCAGCAAAGAAATAAAGAAATACTATAAACAAATGATCTGTCCTTACTGTAAAACTCAAAAGAACTATGATATTAGCATATTTTGAAATTTAGCTAATACTAATTCCCTGCTTTCTGTATTTATAAAACTCTACATTTTTAGTCCACACACATACACACATGTGCACACATACAAATATATTGAGCACATATGTATATACCACACATATTCGTAATACACATATATGGCTCCCAACATCCACCATCCATTCATTCATTTGATCAATTCCAGTATTTATGCACTGCAGTTTCAAATTTGCTAACTCATACATACCCCCGTGAGAAAGGACTTTATTAACTATGTATAGCTCCTTTTGTCATGAGAATTACAGTTTCTTCTTCCTGTTGTCTTCAGTATAGATGTGTCATATATTTGTAGGACAGTTAGATATTTTGCTAAAGTTTAAAATCCATCCAGAAATCCCCCACCCTTCTAGTAGATTTGTTTTTAAATTACAAATTTTAAGTTTTACTCATGCTATAAAGTGATAATTTTTAGAAACAAATAGTGTCATATATTTACCATTGCAGAATAATTTCACCATCCTCAAAATCCCCTGTGCCTCACCAGAGTAATGCTTCCCCTTTCCAAAACTCCTCGCAACCATTAGTCTGTTCTCTATCTCTTAGTTCTGCATCTTCCAAAATGCCATAAATGGAATTACACAAGATATCACCCTCTCAGATTGGATTCTATACTTAGAAATTTGCCTTTAAAATTCATCCCTATTATTGTGTGAAATAATAGTTTGTTCTTTTTGATTGTTGAACAGCATTCCATAGGATCGATGTACCTTAACTCATTCATTCATTCACCAATTAAAGAGCATCTTGGTGATTCTAGTTTTGGTGATTATAAATAAAGATGACATAAACATTCGCATGCAAGTTTTTGTACGGACATACGTTTTTAAGTCAGTTGGGTAACACCTGGTGTATGACTTCTGTGTCATTTGTTAATTTAGGTTTGGCTTTATATGAGATTGATAAGCTTTCTTCCAAAGCTCTATCATTTGCCTCTTCAGGCACCAAATGAGAGCTCCTGTTGTAGCATATTTTTACCAGCACTGAATATGACCAGTTGTTTGGATTTTAGGCATTCTAATAGCTCTGTAGTATTATCTCTGTATTGTTTTAATTTGCATTCCCCTAATGGGAAAAAAAAAGATGTTGAGCATCTTTTCGTATACTTACATTGCCATATTTGTTTTATCTACTTTGGTGAGTTTCAGCAATTTAGTTCATTTTTATTTATTTTTATTTTTTTAAATTTAGTTCATTTTTTTTTTAATTTAGTTCATTTTTAAATATGGTTATTATTGTTGAGTTTCAAGAGTTCTTTGATAGAAAACTTCCATCAGATAAGTATTCTGTAAAATATTTTCTGTATTTGCAAAATATTCGAGCCTGGGTTGCTTTTCTATTCATTCTTAATAGTATCTTTTTAAGCAGAAGTTTTGTTTGTTTGTTTTTAACATTATTTGAAGTCCAATCCAACATATTTTGTTTTCATGGGTTATGTTTTTGGTATTATATCTAAAAACTCAACACCAAACTCAAGGTCAAAAATATTTCCTCCTTTATTTCCATGTAAAGTTTTATTTTTTGAGTTTTATATTTAGGTCCACTCTACATTTTGAGCTAATTTTGTGTAAGGTGTAAACTTCATGACTAAGTTCACTTTTTAAATTGTTTTTAAATTAAATTTAATTTTAAAATTTTATTATTATTATTATTATTATTATTATTATTATTATTATTTGCATATGGATACCCATTTGTTCCAGAAACACTTTTTGATCCTTTGCAAAAATCAATATACTATATTTGGGTCTATTCTGGGTACTCAATTTTGTTGCATTTATTTATGTCTCTTCTTTCATAATTCTACATTATCTTTATTAATGTTCTTTTATAGTAATTCTTGAAATCAGATACTATGATGCTTACAACTTTGCTCTTCTTTAGTATTATTTGGACTATTTCCATATAAACTTTAGAATCAGTTTGTCAACATCTATTAAAAAATGCAGGTTTCTTAAATGAACTGGGAACTGTTTCCTCCTTCATTGTTTTCTGAAAGACATTACATAAAGTTAATATGATTTCTTCCTTACACCTTTGATACAATTCACTGTTGAAACCATCTAGGTCTGGTATTTTGAGTTTTGAAAATTTTTTTTTTCTTTAGTTTTATTAATAGTTATCTAATTTGCCTTGAGTGAATTTTTGTAGTTTGTGTCTTTCAATGAAGTAATCCTTATCATCTAAGAGATCCAAATACAAACATAATGATTAAAGTATTACCATATTATCTCTTAATGTCAATGGAATCAGTAGTGAAGACTCTTAGTCCTTTGTCTTCTATTTTTTTCTTAGTTTACATGGCTAGAATTTTATCAATTTGAGTGATTTTTTTTTCTAGAGACTAAATTTTGGTTTCAAAGGTGTTCCCTATCACTTTTCTAGTTTCAATAACATTGATTTCTACTTAAAATGTATTATGATCTTTGTCTTGTTTTTTTTTTACCTCATTTTCTAAGGTATAATATTATATAATGAATACCTTCATTATATATATAATATAATGAATATTATATAATTGTATCATATATAATATAATGAATATCTTCAATATATGTATATATGTGTGTATACACACATATAAATAATATATAAATTATTTAAAGCTATAAATTCCCATTTAAGCACTATTTTTAATGCATCCCACAAATACTGTAAGTTGTAGCTTTATTTCCATTTAATTCCAATTTTTTTTAACTCCTGAGGCTTCTTTTACCCAAATTATTAAGAAATGTATTATTTAATTTCCAAATATTTGGGTATTTTTAAGTTACCTCCTTTTTCCTGATTTCTAGTTTTTAATTGCTCTGTGAGTGTACTTTGTATTATTTTCTGTAGCCTCAGGAGCTTTTTATCCTCACAATAATCCACATTCAGCCTCTAGAAATTTGTCCAAAATATTCTTTAAGTCCTTCTACTGTTTTACAGAGTCTGATGATTTCTGATACAGGAGAGCTGATTTTAGGCACTCTATCTCTGCGAGTGTACCTTCAGATTTCAAGGTAGTTTGCTTTGTGACCCAAATTCTCTGATGAATCTAAGAAAATGCATTGATTTTTAGCTTTTCTTGTCCAGCCTATTCATGTTATAAGGAAAAGAGCAATGATTTCCAATAACTCTACATATAATAATGAAACCAGAAGACTATTTTTCTATACCTTGACCATTTAAATTTCTTTGATAATTCTTATGTTCTTATATGCTTAGTCCATTTTTATAATACTTCATATTCTTAGAAGATGTGTTTATGGAACATTTTAGCATACTAAAATTCTACCTATTTTTGTATCTTACAGTAATCTTCTTATCTATAGTGCAGGTGGAAATATGTTCCGTTTTACATTTGACTACTTTTAATAGTCATATTTTGGTATAATTTACATACAATAACATTTCCTCAGGGTAGGTGTATGGTTATACAAATTTGAGTAATTGTATATAGTCATGTAACCTTCACCACCATCAAGATATAGAAAAATTCAATCACCCTAAACATTCCTCTGACACCTTAGACTTCACCCCTTCTCTGACCTCCAGCCCTAGATAGTTACTGATTAGCTTTCTGTCACTAGAGTTTTGCTTTCTCTATAAATTCATATGAATGGACCATACAGATATGTAGTCCTATGTGTTTGCCTTCTTTCACTTAGTATAATGGTTTTGAGACTCATTTGCCTTTTCTTTCGCCCACCATATCCAATCCATCAGCAATTCTAGTTGGCTCTATATCTCAAAAAAATATATTTACTATCTATCCACATCTCTAATCCACTTCTAGTAGCCTAGTCTTCCTGGAAAATTGTGTAGTCTCCCAACTGGTATCTTTGTGTCAACTTTTATTCTAATCAGCAAAATGGTTATTATCTCTACTTCACCCTAGGCTTCGATCCTCTAAGCAACAGCCAGATTGTTATTTTTTTTTATGGTAAATAAGTTTATGTCACTTTCCCTGCTTAAAATTCTTCTCTCACTTTCTAGTTTACTTGGGAAAAGATTGAAATAACTTATCCTATGGATTCTATTGACTTCTACAAATACATGCCATATTATACTCTTTAAAGTTACCCCTACTCTTCTAATCCACACTTTTGGACACTCCAACACCAGGCTCTTTCTCGCATTCCCTCTGTTGGTATTTTCTTCCTCAGATATTTGAATTGCTGATTTATTGCACCCTCAGGACCCAGTTGTTCTTCTGTAGACAGTCTGGTTGTCCTTAGTAATACAGCACCATACAGTGCATCTGTTTTGCCACCGTAACCTGTATATATGTTCCGTTATACTTTTTACAATATATAATTCATTTATTCACTTATTGGTTTACATTTTTATTTTAGTGCCCCTCCCTGAGTACAATGTAAGTTTCATAAGAGCATATTGGGTTGCCAGTTGCATGAGGACTAGAACATAATAAACAGTTATAATTGCCAATACACACCCTGGTATCCATGCCCTTAGAGCCCATTCTCATATTGAATGAGGCTAACCTGTTTAATTAAGAAGGATTTAGACTGCATTTTGCACCACAAAATAAATTTCAATAAATCTGAAAGCATTCAAACAATACAAAATATGTTCTCTGATTACAGTGTAATTAATTAGAAGTCAATACCAGAAAGATCTCTGGAAAATGTGCAAATATTAGAAACTAAATAACACACTTCTAAATAATCCATGGATTAAAGAGGTAACCAAAAAGAGAATTATAAGAAATTTGAACTGAATGTAAATGAAAACACAGCATATCAAAAGCAATATTTAGAGGGATAATTTAAAGCACTAACAGCCTATACTAGAAAACAAGATAGGCACTTCAGCATGAATCACAAGGAATGGGAAAAAGAAGTTAAACCCAAGGTAAAAAGAAAATAAATAGAACAAAAATCAGTGATATGGAAAACAGATAAACAATGGGAAAAAATGAAGCCAAATCGATTCCTTGAGAAGATCAATACATTTATAATGCTTGAGTGAGAGGGATCATGAAAAAAGAGAGAAGATTCATATTATCAACAGCAATAATTGTAAATAATGTAAATGTAAATAATTTTATGCTAACATATATGACAATGTGGAATAAATGGAAAAATATCTTGAAAGAAGCAAACCACCAATCTCAGAAATATTTTGAATAATTAATATCTGTAATTGAATTTGTTATTAAAGATACTCCAAAAAGAAAAACCCAGATCTGATTGGTTTTAATGGACAATTCAATAAAATTAAAAGAAGAAATAGGGCAGCCCCGGTGGCTCAGCGGTTTAGCGCAGCCTTCAGCCCAGGGCCTGATCCTGGAGATCCCGGATCAAGTCCCATGTCAGGCTCCCTGCATGGAGCCTGCTTCTCCCTCTGCCTGTGTTTCTGCCTCTCTCTCTCTCTCTCTCTCTCTCTCTCTCTGTCTCTCATGAATAAATAAATAAAATCCTTTAAAAAAAAAAAAGAAATAGTAGCAATTCTGAGCAAACTCTTCGAGAAATGTTGAGAAGAAAATACTTCACAACTCATTCTGTGAAGCAACCATCTTACTAAAAGAAGGCAAACATATCAAAAGAAACTATAAATAAAGACTCCTCTTGATACAAAAATTTTAAACTAAATGTTAACAAATTAAATTCAACAATAAGAAAGATGATAATAGATTGTAATCAAGAGGAGAAAAGTAGAATTGGTTTCACAGTTAAAAAGCAATTAATAGCCCCCCATTTTAACAAATTATAATTTCAAAAATAACCATCTCAATAAAAGTAGAGCAAGTATGCCACAAAATTTAACATCCACTCCTTTTAATACTTTCTGGAAGTTAGAAATAGAGTGGAGATCTTTCATCCTGATAAAAAACTTTCACAAAAAAAAAAAAACATAATTGTGAGTAATCGAATGCTTTTACTCTAAAACCAGAAATAAGAAGAACATGCCTGATTTCACTGTCTCTTTTCAATATTATACTGAAGATTGCAGCCAGTGAAATAAGGTAAAAAAGAAAAAAATAGAAAAAATAGAATTTATCCAGGTTTTAAAGGAATTCTCTTTATTTGAAGACTACATGTTCATATATGTAAAAATACAGTGGAACTTAAAGTTACCAAATATAATAAGAAAGTTTAGCAAGTTACAGGATATGATATAAGATCAATATACATAAATAAATTAAACTTCAATTTATTATCAAAGATAATCAAAAATTGATATATAAAATAATATTTCTTCACATAAAAACATGAAATAATTAGGGATATGTCTGGCAAAAGATGTGTCAGACCTATGTACTGCAAACTAAAAATCATTGCCATTAGAATTTTATTTGTTTATTTATTTATTTGAGAGAGAGAGAGAGAGAGTGCAAACAGGGGCAAGGGCTGAAGTAGAAGGAGAGAGAATCTCAAGCAGACTCCCCAGTGAGCACAGAGCTCTATGAGGTGGGGCTGGATCCCAGGAGTCCAAGATCATGACCTGAACTGAAATCAAGAGTGGAACTGAACTGACTGAGCCACCAAGGTGCCCCATCACCACTAGAATTTTAAGGAAAGGCTAAATACGGACATTGATCAAATGTTAAGATGACAATTCTTTCAAAATTGATCTGTACTATGGGCAATACTAATAAAAATTTCAGCCGAGTAACTAATGAACTATTAACTATTGATGTAACATGGTGAATCTCAAAATTATTAAATGACCTGGAAGAAGCCAGACAGGAAAGAATATATACTCTATGATTTCATTTACATAAAATACTAGAAAATACAAACTAATAGATGGAGACAGATCAGTAATAACCTTGGAATAGAAGTGGATGGGGAGGAAAAAGAGGGAGACATTATAAAGAGGCTGGAGGAAACTGCTAGAAAGAATGGATATGTTCATTATCTTGTTTATGGTGATTGTTTCATGGTTGTACACATGTCAAAACTTACCTAAGCATACAGTTTAAATATGTCCAGTATACTCAATTTCAATGATTTAACAAGTTGTTTAAGAAAAAACTGAAAGTAAATGTTTCCCTTTATTCTCTCCTCACTCATACAAATCTCCCCAAAGATTATCAAAGTTAATTGTTTTTGTCATTTTTTCATATGTTTTAATAAATGTATATAAATAATTTTGTGTACACATATTTGCACATATTTATGTACTTATAAAATGCCTCATATTATTTCCAAATTTTAAGAAAAAATAATTAATGTGAACTAGAAGAAAATTTCCAAGAGCTAGATATATTTCTGAATGTTTGTATGGTAAGAAGCCACCAACTGTAGAGCATTATGTATATACACAGACCCACGCTGAGATCATTCTGAATTTCAGAATAATGAACATAAACATAAGAACCCAAACCTTAGGAAAGTTTTGGGTGAGCAGGAGAAAAGATTACTTCCCATGGAATGAGAATCAGATGGCTGTCAAGCTGAATTAGTACTGACTCTAGATGACAAAAATCAACACCTTTGACGCCCTATGGGATAGGTATTGAATTTGAATATATAATTACAAATTCATTCAAACAAGTTTTCAAGTGTTCCTTCTCTCTTAACATCGACAAGTATTTGGTGACCCTAATGAGAGCATTCTTGATAGTTGGTGAAAGAGACATAAGCATGGAGACAAAAGCAAATTTATTATGAAGCCACTGAAGCTTGAACTTTAAAGCTCTACACTTGCATATAAATTTCAGACCCTGCATTTCAGCATATCAGTCAGAGTTCTCTAGGGAAACAGAAACAATAGTTGTGTGTGTGTATGTATATGTGTGTGTATGTATAAAGATATGTATTGTAAGAAATTGGTTTGGACAATTATAGAGGCTGAAAAGTCCACCATCTGCTGTCTGCAAGCTGAAGGCCCAGGAGATCCCATAAGGTAATTAAGTCCTAGTTCAAAGGACGAAGAACCTGGGGAGCCAATGATATAGATTCCAGCCCAGATAGGAAAGACTGATAACCAGGAGGCTCAAGAACAGTAGAAGACCGATGTCTCAGTTCAAACAACCAGGCAAGAAAGGATGAATTCTTTCTGCCTCTACATTTTTGTTCTATTCAGATCCCCAAAGGATTGGAAGATGCCACAGAGTGTAAACCTCTTTACTGAGTTTACCAATACAAATGCTGATTCTGTCTGGAAACAAAGACACACCCAGCAATCATATTTAGCCAAATATTTGGGCACTCATGATCCAATCAGATTGTCACATTAAATCAAATAACATCCTGCAACACCTGGATACAATGCCTAAAAGCAATGGGTTAGATAGTAAGCATCAAGTTGGGAAAAAGAAACTTTTCAAGAGGCAAGAAAGAGGAAGAGATGATGCTAGCAATAGGCAACCTCAGGTCAAGAAATCTTATTTAGAAGAAATAAGTAAGGGTTTTTATAGGAAATGTTGTATTAGGGAGGGAAAAGGTGAAAATTCAATAGAAAATGGGGATGAATTATGAATTATGGAACAAAGTACCAGAGAAGATAAAAAAGGATTTGGTTAAAGACCGAGAATGAAAACTCTATCTGAAACAAACATGAAGATTTTTCCCCTTACCTTAGTATCATAGGAAAGAGTACTGCTGTTTATTTCCTTGAGGGAGTAGGGTTAAAGCTGGTCATGCCTGACGGCTTCATTTTCCTTATGAAATGGAAGAATGCCATCTGCTAATATAGATGCATTTTTTCTGAAGGCAGTTTCCCCTGGTGTATAATTTATTTGTAACAGCTATAGGAATGAACAATTGTGTTACAGAATCAATATGGCATACATATTGTGATCAGTCCTGAAACACAACATTCTCTAGACAGTCTCTTTTAATGTCCGCTGATTTTACAGATAAAGAGATTGAGATGTTTTTAACATGATCTGTCAATCAGTTCCTAATCATGTACAATCATAGAAAGAGCAGTCACCCAAGTCAAAAGATTTCATTTCTTCCCATGTGTTTCTCTGGGCCTCAGCCTCTTCCTCCACATAATGTGTGTATTGGACTAAGGTCTTGTTTCTAAAATGGCATTAGCCTATTTTTTTTTTTTTTTGCATTAGCCTATTTTAAAATCATTGTCTAAAAAAAAGAAAATTGAGCATGGGAAAGGAAGAAATAATTGTAAAATTGGGTAATCAGAACAACTTCAGAGAGAATAGATGTTTTCAACTTCATCTTAAAGGATAGATAGAATCTACATAATGAAATCTAATAAGATTAGTATTGTTTTATAAATTGAAAGTATTTAAATTAATATACTGCTTTATGTATTCCTTCTGTCATGGCAATGCAATATATTATAATTGTTATTTCAATGCAAAGATTTTGTTGAGGCTCATGTAGAAAATAGAGCTATTATAGCATACCTCCTATGTGCCACTCACTGTAGTGGATGCTGGCAATTCTAACGTAAGTAAGAGGTGGCCCATATTTTAGAGAAGCTGTCCAATTAATACAACATGATGGAGAGATATGAAAATGAAGATAGCATAATAGAGAATTTAAATGTCAATTGGAAACTTGTAAGTAACTTTTCTTTTTTACTCTGATACTTTATCCAAATCAAGTTAAGAAAAAAGTCCCTAATGTGTTCTTCACATCAGTATATCATTCTGCCTCATTAACTCATTGGGAAAAATATACTTATAATACCTTGAAGGTGGTAATCTAAAATAAACTGGAAAGGTATATTTATATTTCTAGTCAATTTATATTGTACATATTTAATTAACTAGGAATCTGTAATATATATGAAATTATTAAATGTCCTTTATGCATAGTCAATGAAAGCCAGTCACACAAAATAATATGAAAAAAAGCTGAAAGAAAATCATTCAGTCCTTTATGATGCATAATGCCACAATAAGAAATAGAATGGTGACCTATTTCTTAAATAATTAAGCTAAATTTCCTGTAACAGAGTGATTTGGTAATTTAAATGACTGTCTTCTAAGTAACTCAAATTCTCATTCATATTTCTTCTCTGCAGTCTACTGCATTTTAAGTGTAAATAATGTGTTGACATTCATAAATTATATTTATTTTGTTTGCATGTTTGCATATTTGCTCACACCTTATGCATAAATGCTAGAAAAATGGATTATTCTCTTACACAAATATGATCTACATGAAATAGTTGTTTTAAAATAATTTTAATTCTGAATTATGACACTATATTATGACAATCCATTATACTGAAAGTTTTATAATTGAAAATCTTGGATGATATTGTCCTAATGGAAAATTTTTTAACAGCAAACAAACATGCTTGCGAAGATTCCTGGATAATATTCAAATTATTCCAAGGCCCCAGAGCTTATTGGATTCTAACTTACATGTAGTTTAAGCTCATCACTGCCACCTGTACACTCTTACTGCATATGGTGGTGAGTATATCTTTTCAGTGATGTCATTATCAACAACAGCAGTCTTCTAATAACAACCTCAGTCTGAAAAACAAGCATGTATGCGTTGTAACTTTGTATGATAATGTATAATTTAACTAATTTTTTTTTATGTCATTGGGTCTTGGTAACTTTTCATCAGCCAGTTAAGGATTTCCCTGTCTTTACTGAGGATTTCCTATGAAAATAGAGAATGCTTGAATTGGATAGAAGGACATGTGGCCTGAGGTACTCTCTTATCCACTGTCATCATCCGTAGTTAACATTCTATCATCTGATTCTGGGTGGTCAAGTCACGAAGCATTCTTATTTTTTGACCCAAAAATCTTTTCCCCATTGCCTAAATCTCTAGTGCCCTCATATTTTTGAAAACATTTGTTTCTACCCCAAGGTGCTGAGCAATGGCAAACAGTTTTGACCCTTAGGCCTCGACTTACATTTGAGCAGTCCAGAGGGAAGTAGGTACTTTCACATCCTTCACATCGTCACCCTACTGGCCCCTCCTGCCTGAACAAGAAAAGGAAAAGGAACAATTAGGAAAAGAGTGGGGTGTAAAAGATGGACAAGTGTTTTAAAATGTTATTATTCCTAGAAGCTCAATCCATTATTGTTGTGGTTGGATGCAGCATACAAATATGAACTTTGACCTCGGGGATCCCTGGTGGCTCAGCAGTTGAGTGCTGCCTTTCGCCCAGGGCATGATCCAGGAGCCCTGGGAGCGAGTCCCACATTGGGCTCCCTGCATGGAGCCTGCCTCACCCTCTGCCTGTGTGTGTCTCTGCCTCTCTCTCTCTCTGTCTCTTATGAATAAATAAATAAGATCTTTTAAAAAACTATGACCTATGACCTTACAATTGAATGTTCTTTAGCATCTTGACTAGTTTCTGTTTTGCACCCTTATGTAGAGCTCTGGCAGAAGGTCTACAGTAGTCTGGGGTGCATGTCTCCACTTCGAAGGCACTTAAGAGGATATGAAGACATGGGCTAAGTCCCCACCATCCCATGAGACTGAGTGACCCTAAGGAGGTAAGGGGGACTGAGAGGCCTTCTCTGGAGCCTAAATCAGTTGGCATTAAGGCTTCTTGATGCTCTATAACTAGCCTGGAACAGAATAATTCATTGCACTTCCCACTGCTCCTCATCAAATTATCCAATGAACTAATAAAACATAGCATGTAAGGGAATCAGCAACAGAGCTCACTTGATATCAGAAAAACAGCTGCAAAGATAAAACTGCACTTGCAGCCCATCTAGAAAATAATAAGAATACTAAAAATGATGACAATTTTTGTTGGATACCCAGGGCAGTAGAGCTGGAATTGGGAGCAAGGGAGAGTTGTCCAAGACTCTTCAAATTGGAGTGTCTCAGCTATAGCCACGGCTGTTTTGATATAGCCTTCCAGAATAGAACCCCAGAGTCCCTGTCACCCCTCAAATAGAGAAGCTGGAAGAAGCAGAAGGAGAAGAAAGGGGAGCAGGAGGTGAAGGAAGAGGAGAGAAACAAGGGTAGGGCAAGAATGAGAACTAGATTTCCTACTTCAGGTACCATGTTATTAGAACCATGTAGCTGGCAAGTGTTGTTAGCAAAGGATTATGATGGAAACATTGGGTTTGAAGAGTGAAAGACAAGTTCAATCACTTTGGAGCACAGAGTTTTTCATCTGCACTGAAAAATCTGTCTGAAATGGGTCCTATAGTGCCTCTCCCCTGCTGCACTTGAAATTTATCCAGAGAAACTCTCAAAATTTCCAGCACTGCCTGAAATGGGCTGTACCTGCAGGAGGGAGGCATGTCTAGTATTTGAATTGTAGGATTTGTCACCCAGTTACTCTTTCTTTTGTGAAAAGAAGAAAAGAAAAGAAAGAAAAGAAAAGAAAGAAAAGAAAAAAGAAAAGAAAAGAAAAGAAAAGAAAAAGAAAAGAAAGAAAGAAAGAAAGAAAGTCTTCATTAAATGACACGAGTAAAAATAAATAAATAAATAAATAAATAAATAAATAAATAAATAAATAAATAAATAAATGACACGAGTATTCACCTATGTCTTCACATACCAATAACCCCATGTATGTGAGTCCTCAATCAGAGTGTGTATTTAAGTCATCTGGGAAATTTTTGTGACATACGTGACTGCCACACAAATGACATGAGTCAGGAGATTTTCATTCATATCTGTGAATTTGGAGAGCACTCCCTGGGACTTCTGATATGATACTCAAGCAAATCCCCATGAATAACCACATAGATCAACACAATGACAGACTCTGAGACCAAACCAGCCTGTACTTGACTCCCTGCCTCAGTAGGTATCAGCTAGGAATCTTCTGGAATATTACTTGTGTTCAAATCTCAGTCTCCTCCTGTACTAAAATATATTTTTGCATATGTAATTTAAATATATGTATAATAATTACCTAACAGTTTTGTTTTTGTTGCTATAATGCTTTAATGAGATGATCTAAGACAAGTAGCTCACCCCTTGGACATAGTAAATGCTGAACACATTCAGATTGTTATTTTTGGTTACTATTATCAATTGACCATCTTTCTTGAAGTAGTTCCAAAATAGTTTGTGTAACGCCAAAGAATCTTTCAAAAAATCTCAAATTGTGCTTGATCTTGGCACTAGTTTATCATGTTAATTGACTAAATTACTCCATTACCTAACTGCACTGATTTTGGTAAATAAAGAATGAGGTCCTGGGAAGCCAGATAAAGACATGAGGCCTCTGGATGCCCAGAAAGCAGGGATTTGAGCACAGAAAGGAGAGATGAGATGGTGTATAAGAGCCATTCACCACTTTATCATTTGGCCTAGAGCTAGTCCTTATAAGAGCTGGTGGCTTAGATCAATTAACAGCCCTCTCAGGCTCTAACTCTTCCTCTAATTCACACTTTAAAACCTTCTAAATACGTGGAGTTTTGTGACAGATGAATCCACAGGAAGAGGTGACTCAGAAAACTGGTTAAAGTTGACTTTCTCTTTGCTGTTTCCTGTTTTCCTTACAAGTGATGTATTTTTGGCACAGAGTCTTGTTATAAACCGTCTGGGGCAGTTGTTTCATGATACTGTATTAAGTTGCTAAAAAAGAGAGAATTCTGAGTTAGTGAATGACTAAACTGTGTTTTCATCCTAAATAATGATAGACCAAGTAGATGATTGTAACTGGATTTTCCATTTCTTTCCTGACAACAACAAAGGGCTATGGGGTTGGAAGTCCTTTAAATAGACATATGTATAAACTATAAATGCTTGAATCTAGCTTATTTTCTTCCCGGTGCTAAATTCTAGACAATGGTACCATCTTTAGTCAGCTAGTAGTTTTTGTAGGAAATTTCAGGTATGGAATTCCATTGCTTGGAAGTTTAAATCTCCTGTCTTTATATCCTCTCTCTCTCTTTTTTTTTTTTTGAACATTAAAGCTTTTAGTCATAAAAATAATTCTAACATGCTGCTTTGAAGTTTTGCTCTACTTAAGATGCTTTCTCGAAAGAGAAACACATTTTGTCTTAGTTTGAAGCAAAATATTTTTGCTGACAAGGAGGCTTCTAAATAAGTTCATATGACACAGCAAAATGAATCTTAAAACAATATAGAATCTCCTTGCTTCTCTCTGTGTAAAATAAATATTTCTATCTATTGATCTGAGATCTAAAGTGCCTATTGCCATCCTATCAAAGTAGAAAGAAAATACACTTCCAGTAAGTCTAAAAGCTTAATAAAAGTATGTGATTATTACAGTGTAAAATTCCTTTACTGCAGTTACCACTTGGTGTATGTGAATATACCTGCTTGTAAATTAACATTTTCTGATAAAATTAAATAGATAAATAAAATAAATGTTTTCACAATATTCTTATCTCTATTAACTGCTTAAAATGGTTTAAGGATATTTCATCAAGTTCTACATGCTCTGGGAAGGTATTTTAAGAATTTGTCATAGAGAGCTGAATGACAACTCAAAGACAAATGGAATTTCACTACATAGACTTAAATAAAATTAGTGACTTTCAGATTGGCATGAGCTGGGTAGCATATGAAATGTGAGCTTAAAAATCTGTAATTATTTACTCTCCTTCTCAAACTATATTTTATTAGTTTCCAAAGACAGCAGAATGGTATGTCAAATACCTCTCTGAACCACAATAAAACAATCATTCTGTATTTATCACTAAAGTTTATGGCTGCATCCTTGGAAGCATTTTATGTCTTACTGATACTAATTGCAAGTGACATTCTACTTGGAAGAGTATGTTTTGTATAAAGTGTATCCCTGAGATTTTATCAAAAAAATTTCTACTATCTGTGTAAAATCTCCATATTGGAAAATAAAGGGTAGGCAAATGTTTTTATGTAATTTGGTCTTGGTTTCCTGAGAGTGGAGCTAATTCTCAATGTTGAGGAGTTTGTTTTCTTGGAAAAAAAATTGATTCAAGTCACCAAAATTATTTTTCCCAAAATGTTTAAAACAAAGCACAATGAAAGAACTCAAACAAGAACAAAAACCCTCCACATGTTGATCCTCTGTAGTAAAATCATGACCTGGTATCAAATCCCAGCTTTGACATAAAAAAGTATGTTAACTTGGGCAAGTTATTTAATCTTTTCTTTTTAAGTTTGTTTCTCCATCTGTAAAATGGATGCAAACATTTTATCTACACACAGGATGGTTGTAAGCATTAACTGAGAAACTGAGCATATGCCAGGACTTTGGTTACATCAAATTCATTTTTCTTTCCTCTGATATCGCAGGTGGATGGCTTCCCTCAACCTCCTTTGCAACTGGATATGGCCATTAGGGGTGTGAGTGCAGGTTATATGTGTCTTTCCCATAACTGCCCTTTAATATCCCCTGGCATGACCCACAAATACCTCTTTTTCTCCATCTGCTGATGGAAAGAACGTTTAGGATCAGAGGATAGGAGCCATATGGTGGAATTTTCCTGATTTCTTAAATAACCTTGTGGCATAGATCATTTGCTGAAAAAGAAAATCCATGTTAGAATTTGGGCCAATATAAGATATACACTTATTTAAAAGCCGACAAGTTTTGGGGATTTTTTGGGGTACACTTGCTAACATTCCAAACCCTAAATTGCAAAGAATATAAGCTCTCAATTATACTAAGGGCTCTAAGGAAGCGCGATCTCTCCCACTCACCGTGCTGTCAGTTTTGTGAATGAACTCAGTACCTATCACATAGTAAAGTGCTCAAAATATGAATGAAAATAGGAACCACTGAAAAAATACTTGCAAAGCAGTCTAGACATGCGTGCTTTATAAATTACCACTGTTTTCATTGTGATATTATTTTATTGTTATTTATTTCACGTTGTATTTATTATATTATTTACAGTTAAAATAATTTAATTTCCTTCTGTGCTCATAATTTTCCTCATTCAGACTCTTATTCTTCTTGAGGACGACTACAACTCCCATCTTACAGATCTGGTCTCTAATTTCCCACACAGCAAAATCACTTCGAATCTTTGGTAGAACATGGCTATTTTTTTTCAAAGTGGATTATATTCTACGACTCTTCATTTTAATGAGTTACTTTTTCAAGTGAATTAATATTCAAATCAGTTAGCATTTACAAAGTTGTTGGAAGCATGCCTGTTAAAATATATCATCTTTATAATTATTTTGCATTTCTCCTTCTAGTCCAAAACAAATTATTTTCTTATTTATTTTTAGTTTCCATATGAGGTCATTTTAAACTCTACTTGATGTTATTGTGTCTTGTAAAAGTTCTGTTTGATTTTTGGCAAGTCACTTCTGTTGGGAGTTCAAGCCTTATCATGAACATAAAAATTGCTCTCTTTCAAATTGCTGCTGAGCATCACTTGCAAGCTTTATATTTAAGGGTATACTGTAGCCATCCCAAAGTGATTTGTAGGATTTCTTCTCAAATCTGTGTTCAGTGACCTTGTTCTGGTAACTTAAAATCAGCTCAGATTTTATACAGGAGGAGTATTTACACCATGGAAACTGGCAGTTTCTATAATTTTGGACTTCTTAACTGCTCTCATACTCACCGTCTTGCTCTCCTTCTCATTTTTTGTTTGTTTGTTTTGTTTTTTGTTTTTGTTTTTGTTTTTGGCTGGGTACAGTATACTTTATTGATGGTACATGACAAAGTAGGGCTCCTCGAGCCCCTCCCCTTCCTCTGGTCTAGGATGTAAATTGGAGGTCAGGAGATTTTCAGGGTGTTGGGGGATTAAGTTGGGGCAGGGACTCCCCAGCGGCTGAGGACCTTTCTCTTCCTCTTGTTCTTGTTGGGGCTGGTGGTCCAGGAGGCTCTTACTCCTTGGAGGCCATGTGGACCATCAGGTCCACCACCCGGTTGCTGTAGCCGAATTCATTGTCATACCAGGAAATGAGCTTGATGAAGTGGTCATTGAGGGCAATGCCAGCCCCAGCGTCAAAGGTGGAAGAGTTGGTGTCACTGTTGAAGTCACAGGAGACAACCTGGTCCTCAGGTCAGATCCACAACTGACAGGTTGGGGGTGGGGACACGGAAGGCCGTGCCAGTGAGCTTCCCGTTCAGCTCAGGGATGACCTTGCCTACAGCCTTGGCAGTGCCAGTAGAAACAGGGATGATGTTCTGGGCAGCCCCTCGGCCATCACACCACAGCTTCCCAGAGGGGCCATCCACTGTCTTCTGGGTGGCAGTGAGGGCAAGGACGGTGGTCATGAGGCCCTCCATGATGCCGAAGTGGTCATGGATGACTTTGGCTAGAGGAGCCAAGCAGTTGGTGGTGCAGGAGGCATTGCTGACAATCTTGAGGGAGTTGTCATACTTCTCATGGTTCACGCCCATCATAAACATGGGGGCATCAGCAGAAAGAGCAAAGATGATGACCCTCTTGGGGTCATCAAGTGAGCCCCAGCCTTCTCCATGGTGGTGAAGACCCCAGTGGACTCCACAACATACACAGCACCAGCATCACCCCATTTGACGTTGGCGGGATCTCGCTCCTGGAAGATGGAGATGGACTTTCTGTTGATGACAAGTTTCCCGTTCTCAGCCTTGACTGTGCCGTGGAATTTGCCATGGGTAGAATCATACTGGAACATGTACATCATGTAGCTGAGATCAATGAAGGGGTCATTGATGGCGACAATATCCACTTTGCCAGAGTTAAAAGCAGCCCTGGTGACCAGGCGCTCAATACGGCCTAATTTATTCACTCTGACCCTCACCATAGTGTCTGGGGGATGCGGCTGGCACTGCACCAGAAGATGTGGCTGTCTGTCCAATGGGGAGGAGCAGAGAGCCTCTCCTTCTCATTTTGGACAGCCAGTTGTTAAACATTTACCAGCGCATCTCTGTGAAACTTCAGTTTGCAGATCCTAAATGAGGTTACTCTATAAGAAAGTTAAGACAAACACAAATCGGGGTCCCAATTGATATGCAGCAACTCAATATCCTTTCTTTCAATAAAGAAAAGAAGCTGGTTCCACAGTTTCTTCTGTTCATCTGGAAATTTTCATAACACCTGAAAAGTAATAGACAGAAAGTACTTCTTGAATAAATTATACATTTTGAACATAATAATACTTTAGTTAGGATAATAATTGCTAACTTTAATGAACACTTACTAGATGCCAAAAACAATTTTTAACTGATTTATATTCACGAAAATGCCATGGGTTAAACATTAATGCCTTCATTCTGCATACGTAAAATTTAAGGAAGGAAAACCTCAGAGCTAAGAGCTAAATGTGTAATTATATTGTTGAATAAATGCTTAATTTCTGATTCTACATATTTCAGATACAACCAACTTATCTGACTTTTCCCGAAAAAAAAATTTTGAATATCAGACTGTACCCCATCAACTGAATGGCAAATCAAATGAAGCATTGATGATTTACAGGAAGCAACCCTATTTTGATGAAGTGTTATTTAGTTCACCACTTTCCTCTACCCCTGAATGTAATTTTACACTTGGTTAGTTTGCCTCAGGTTTGTGAGCTTTCTGGTCTCTAGAATCAGCCTCAACTGATGGATTCCTTTCTGAAGTAATGCTTGAACCCAATTCCAAAGCCTGTGCTCTTCACCAACATGATATAATGATGAAAGATGAATATATAACTTTAGAGATAGCTCAATTCATCTTTGTTGCTATTACTGTTTTAAAAATCAAACTACTATTATATATGGTTCTGTGAAATATGATGATGTATACACATTGTACATATATGTCCATCCATATTAGTAGACAAACATAAAACCCATAACTTTATAACTATCAAAAGAACTAACCAGTAATGTTTTCAAAAACGATTCCAAAGGCATTGATCTAGTTGAATGTATTTCCATCTCAGCACCTGTCTCCTAATTGGGCAACTAGTTCCTATTAAAATTCAGATTCCCAATCTATTCACCCAGTCCAGGCTTCTTATATATGATGTTGCTATTATATTTCCTGATTGAACTTAATGGCCCTGGCATAAATCAAATCCAATCCATACATCTATTATACACATGCATATCAGATAGCAAATACTATTATAATGATATTGATTGTTACTTTAGATGAAGTTTTCCAACTATTTGATCATTATGATGCAAATAATATGGAGCCAGCTGGCTCCTTCCTCTTTTCCAGTGAACACAGGAGGGAAGATAGAATGACATAATCAAGTCGGAAATCCTCAGCAATTATTTCCTGTGGGTGGAGGTGATGTCCGAGGAACAAAAAAGAACTTTTATACAACAGAGCCTTCTTCTCTGTGATGAAATACCTTTCAGTAGCTTCTAACCATTAGATAATTTTGTTTACCTGTCATCCACAAAAATGACTAGCGGGCCAGGTATTTTGGAGAAAAACATACAAAAAAACATATGTTCTACCCAAGATGATTTTCCAAGCACACTTAAAAGCTTAATTTGGTTATGGGTAGAAAGGAGGATCAGAAAATGAGTGAAACAGAGGATTTACTATGTACTTTAATTTCACATAGAAAGACTGATCTATAGCCAGGCCTGGAGAAATTTTCTATATATTTAAGTCTAAGTCTAAAATAACTACAGGGGAAAAAAATAAAAATAAAAAAATAAAATAACTACAGGGGGAAGGAACTAAGAGGCTTTAAAAAAAATTCTAAGGTGGGGATCCCTGGGTGGTGCAGCGGTTTAGCGCCTGCCTTTGGCCCAGGGCGCGATCCTGGAGACCCGGGATCGAATCCCACGTCGGGCTCCCGGTGCATGGAGTCTGCTTCTCCCTCTGCCTATGTCTCTGCCTCTCTCTCTCTCTCTGTGACTATCATAAATAAATAAAATTAAAAAAAAATTAAAAAAAATTCTAAGGCTGTTATATCATTTTAGAATATAGCACACAGACTTCGATGCCAAGTATCACTAAACTATGTCACCACCCATGGCAGTCAATTCCGTGTCCAGGAAGCTAGACATGGACTCCATCAGCACTGGCCAGAAAGGTCCCAGAGGTAAATGTCTACATTTGTGTTTCTTTTTTTTTTTTTAATATTTTATTTATTTATTCATGAGAGTACATTTGTGTTTTCAAGCACACTTTGCTCAAGTTTGCTGTGGCTTGAAAGACAATGAACTCATCCTCAGAGACCCTGTGGCTGGCTCATGGATCTTAAAGGGAAGTCCTGAAGCTAGGTTGAGAGAGTTTTTTAAACGGAAACATTCCAAAATATGTAAATCGCAGCACCTTTTCTTTTTCCTTCCTTAGTGTTCTCTATATGTTTGGAAATTTGACTAGGATGCAGTGGTGAGTGTTATTTATAGACATGACTCATCAGCGCCCTGAAATGGTTAACGGGCAAGCAGCTAACTTACCCAAAGAGAGGAAGTCTCTGGGGAGAATCTGGTTTCCAGAGAATAATGACTCATTCTAATACTCTTTTATAAATATATTAGCAAATAACACATTATAACAAATGATGTACTCTCCCTTCACACACACACACACACACACACACACACACACACACACATACACCAGCAGCTAGTGATAAAATAATATGTATACCATTTCTTTATCTGCTTATTGGGTTAATATTTACCAGAACCTCCAGATGTTATAAAGGCTGGAGTATATGACTATCTATTTGCTTATGTGGCTGCATTAAAGTTGATAGTTATTCTCACACCTGTAATATAATTTATCCAGTTATATTTATTAAGCTTTTAATATTTCTTTTTTTAATATTTCTTTTTCTTTCCTTCACTTTTTTCTTTAATAAGACAGAGTGAAAAGTCTTTAGTGGTTTATAACGGCATATTAGCACTTCTATACAAAAGTCACAAGATGTGTGGCCTTTCCAGAATTTCTTTCAAGACAAGGGAGTGATTGACAAAGTTCTTGTAACTCTTTTATACACTGTAACTTAGGACATTCCTTTTCTTTGATGTCTATAGCTCCCTTATATAAAGAATATCAAGTCTCAGGACCCTTTTGATTCCATCTCTATTAACACAAACATTAATTTGAATATTCCTTTTAAGATTTATTTTTTTAAAAGATTTTATTTATTTATTCATGAGACAGAGAGAGAGAGAGAGAGAGAAAGAGAGGCAGAAACACAGGCAGAGGGAGAAGCAGTCTCCATAGAGAGAGCCCGACTTGGGACTTGATCCAGGGTCTCCAGGATCACACCCTGGGCTGAAGGCGGCGCTAAACCACTGAGCCACCTGGGCTGCCCAGTATCTACTATTTTAAAAATGTTTTTGAATTTATATTCTTTGTCAGGGCAAAAGGAAACTTGTTGTTTTATTTTTATTTTTGAAGATCTTTTTATTATTATTTAAAGAGAGGTACATTTTGTTTCCCCAAAGCCATTAGCCTTACAAATTAATTCTTAGTGAGTTTAGTGTACAACAAAACTCATTTAATTTCTCTGGTTTGAAAGATCAACCATTTTTATGAGAAAATAGGTAAGATTTCAGAAAAAAGGCGGGGCGGTTTACAGAATTCTCTGTAGGAATTCTCTGGATGGCAAGATATCACACATAAATTCCTCTTTAATATGTATTTCTTCATGCTGGTTCCTAAGAAAACAAAGTAATGCTTCTGATAACCTAAACAAACAAAAAAAAAAATAGTTTTACCCTTTATACCTGTGTGCTTTTGACTACTCTGAGTAGTGTGGCAGAAGCCAGGAAGCTAAGGTCCTTGACTAATTTGACCATTTCACACTGGTCTAAGTCATGGCTATGAATCTGAACCTGACCCCTGATGCCCTCCATCCCTCACAAACTTCACTTATTCTGAACTATTTTCTGTGATTCTTACATTTATTATTCTCAAATCCCTAGCAACTAATATTTTCTCACCTCTTTCCTGCCCTCCACATTACTCTTTCACATGATTTAAAATCAACTTATTTTACTTTTTTCCTTTTTTTTTTAAATTTTGAAACCCTTCTTATGAAAGCATCACTTAATTGTATCAAAAGAATATTCAGCTATCAGCAGGCAAGGGGATGTTATTAACTCCATATAAACTGTTTGCATTCTGACATGAACACAATCACAAGCACTTATTGAAAATGATGTTGCTTTGGAGTGAAATGGAAAAATAAAAGTAGGAGGCTGGTAATATAGTTCAAGACTTGCTGGTCCATTTAGAAATCCTGAAGAAATAGAATTTGAAACCAGACTTTACTATTGGAAAAAAGGATTAACTTATCTTTTGCTTCTTTTGAAAAATATCACTATGACAATACCACCTAATTCCTTGTCTGAAGATGAGCAGCCAAGCTGATATGGGCATCAGTTGTCTTCAGAGAGTTTACCTCCATCTCTGTTCTTTGCCATTCTAACTTGTGGTTGTACCTTCTGGTCACCATAATGGCCAGTCATTACATAAGATACCCAAGCCTAAGAGAGAAAGAAAAGGAAATGATTAAGAAGAGGGACTTTACACCTGAATTATCAATTCTTAGAAAACTGCTTTCCCCAAACACTTGCATTTTCACATATACATCATTGTCCAGAACTTAATCACCTGGTTACATCTAGATAACCATCCATAAAATATGGAGAAAAATCATCCAGGACTTTTTATTAGTACTATTACACAGAACAAACTTATTTTTGAAGATAAATGTTTATAACTAAATCAAATGACTCCAGATGCTGTTTACAATCTAGGAATCAAGACTACATTTAAGATTCTTCTATGAACAACTGGGTGAATTTGACCACGTCAATTCTTTCTTCCAATGATACCTGGAATATCTATTCTTTCCTCAACTCCTATTTGTATTAGCTTGAACACATTTTGTTCACCAGTTTTACAATTTCTCTCTTTGTCCTCTCCCCACTCCTACCTCTTCTCTCTCTCTGTCTCTTGGTCTCTCCATCTTTCTGTTGTCTCTGCTCCCTTTCTCTCAATCTTTTTCAATCTCTCTTAGCAAATTTGAAAATTAATTTTTTTCTTGCCCAGGATCTGAGTCCACCCACTTCATGGGAAGGATTCAGCAAATCTTGCTTGGTTAGTGAATTAATCATTTTAAAGGAAATCTAAATATGCCCATATTCAAACAAGATTATATAGTATGTATTTTCACATACAGAAATTTTGATATTATAAACACAATGACTCTTTCTAATGGCATACTTAATCGATATACTTAGTATCAAATTCCCTAAAATGAAGCTTTCTTTGCTCATTTGACTATAAAACAAAAATAGACTTAATTGCTCCACTCTCAAAGCAGAGCACCATAAATCTTAGTTAGGCAGTCCCTGAAGGATCACACTCAATCTCCTGAAAATGAAAATGGCTACAATTAAGTAGGTACTTCCTTCATCAAAGTTTAAGGTAATTACAAAAGTGAATGTAAAATTTAAAATAGAATAGTACTTTACAAAACACACACATTAAATAAAATTGGAAAAAGGGAAGTTCTCCCCACTTCCTTATGAATTCATCTCAAAGTCTTGTGCAAATGAATTCACAACTCAAAAAAAAATGTTATCAAGCTAGCATACTATCTTTTACACTGATGCAGAAAGTGCAGATAGTTCTAATTATAGTCAGTTTCCCAAACAGAAAATACTTACTCTAGAAATATCAGCTAACATTAGAGCAGAAACAGGTTTTATTGGTAAAACATTCCATTAACTAACATATTGAATAACAGAAATAGAGTCTCCTGGTGAAATTAAAGATACTTGAGGTATGGGGATTGAATAATGTATTTTCAAGGCTCTATTAAAATTTATATAAATAGGGTGTAAATTAAGAATCTATGCAGGCCTAGAATCTTCACTCTTAGGGGTGGTAGCTAATATTTTATTAGTAACAGTCTTCTGTCCAAACATAAGGTTGGAAGATTTCTGGTTGCCTTGTGCTGACTAGAAAGATAATCTAAGCCTGCTTCCAGGATCTTGCCATAGCTGACTCAACTGAATCTTTTATGCAAGGTGTTGTCAGAGCACATGCAATTGTAAAGAATTGGATTGTATCAAGATTAAAGAACAGGCTGTGTGGTAGCAGTTTTTTGTTATTATGTGATTAGTAAATGACTGTATGTGTGAATAGAAATAAATCTGAGATCTCCTTTCACTAGTAGTGAGATGAGTCTTAGGGAGTGTAGAAAACACACATCCACCTTTGTGAATATCATAACTTACTAAAAAACAAACATGTGTTGTGCATAATGAAATTTTCTTGAGTCACTTTGTAGTATCAGTGCCTTTTTCTCTAAATTATATAATCTTAAAATATAGCTTTTATGTGTTTTTGATATGCAGCTCTAAGAAACTTGGATCATATTTAAACATGTCAAAAATCTATAAATACCTTAGGAACATAATTTTTCAATTGTTTATGGTTAATCTTGAGACCAATTATTTTCCTCTAATGCATAAACATGATTTTCACTGAAATCTGATCTTATTTTAAAAAATGAATAGGCCAATACTTCATTTCAACATGATGAGCAGAACCACAAATTAGACTTCTTTTCAACAGGTATACTCCATGGTTGAAGAACAAATTTGGATAGAATTACTCAACCTCATTGGAAGTTGCTGTGGGTTAAGCACATGTACACATACACCCTGCAAATGTGAAATGATGAGTAAGCCTTTTGAAACAAAGCCATCCCTTTGTTCAAATGTGTTCAAATATGAAGTCAACTTGTTCATTTTTATTTCTATAGCACAATTTGATGGAAATGAGTCACTCCATTCACTGAGATATGAGAATAGTTTTAAAGAGATTCAATTCTGATGTCACCCTTTTTTTAAGTCCTAGTTTTTCTTTAAACACATTTGCCCACTAACATTACTCACCAAGCCCTAGAGTAAGGGAAAAATGAGTAAATTTTGAGGGAAAAAAAAAGCTAACAATGGATTTTGAAGAAAAGGATTTCATCTGGAATATCAGAGCAAAGGTAAAATTGTTCAATATTTTATGGCTTAAAAAAAGGCAGCATATGAGCAAATAGGAAGAACATTCACTCATTCACTTTCAGCAAATGCATAGTATATTTCTAGGACTTGTCTACTGTCTGGAAAATTCTAGAATACACTGGAGAGACTTTCTATTGCTTATGATAGTGTAACACAGATAAACAAACAAGCAATAACAACAATAATAACATAAACGGTCATAATAGATGAATTGAAGAATGTTATGGAACCCTATGGTAGAAGATCTCATCCAACTTTTAGATCTTTTAGGGGTTGAGGAAACCTACTTAGAAAAAGTCACTTCTACACTAACTTATAATGGTATAAAAAGAGTTAGTGAGGATTATATGAGGGCTGGAAGAGGATGGATTAATTTAGAGAAAAATGCATCTGTGAAAGTCCAAAGGAAAAAAGGAACAGGTGCATTCTAAAAACTAAAATAAAGTCAATATGACCAGAGTGTGAAAAGTGATGAGAAGAATGGAAACAGATTACATCAGAAATATATACAGCCCCTAGGCCTGATAGGGTCTTAAGAGACATGATATAGAGATATGTCTTTGTTCTACGAGCAATGAGGAGCTACTGAAAATTGGAAGCAAGGAGATGACATAATCATATTTTTAATTTGGAAACATCACTCTGGCAGCACATAAGAAAATGGAATAGAATGTGATTAACAGCAATTGTAAGAGTATAGACACAAATCATAACATTGCTGAATTTTTAATTTTTTACGACATAAGCTAAGACAATTTTCTGAAGGTTGTAACTTATTTCTATAGTTTTTTATTTCTTGTCAGTTTTGATGATTGAAGATTTTTCCTTGTTTGAATGTCCTTATCTTATAAATAAAACACTCTTCCAAGTTCAAGTAAGTGGCTTTTTAACTGGCTGGTTAATATTTGATGTGATTTTTTATTGTTTGTACTTCAGGTTATAGTAAATATAAAATAATTAAAAAGTCATTGGACTTCTCCTCTCACTTAGGTTGTAGAAAGACACAAGAGAAAATCTTTACAATGAAATAAATAATTTACAAAAGTGTACTTTCTATTAAAACTTTCAGTAGGTCGAGGTTACAAGACCACCACAATAGCTGAATTCCAAAGACTGACAAGTCTCTCCAAAGATGAATGAGATATATTAATTTTAAAAGTTTTGACAGCTGGGGTGGGGAGTGGGGGGAGAGGCCTTCATAATAATAATTAAATCAGCTAAAATTATAACGAAATCTTAAATACTAAGTATGAGCTAATATACTAGTTTAAAATAATTAGAAGTCCTGAAGATATTTTGCATGGACATTCAATCTCCCTTCAATGGGCTTCTGTGTTGATAAGAAAGATCTATGGCAGGGCTAGAGACTACAGGGAGTCTTCATTACAGGCACAGGTATGAAGAAAGTGACTGGCTATCACTGGGGTCTAGGTACCACACATTCCCTGCCTTGGGGATCTTTTGAAATATAAAGCAAGGTCTTCAGACCAGTAGAGGAAGGGTAACAAAACTTCCTTGTACTAGGGCCCAAAGATATGCTACTCCTGAGGAGAGGAAGTAAATCCAATTATAATTGGAGGTGGCTAAGAAGAACTCCTGTGTCAATTATTCTCCTTGAGTGTAAAACAAGGGTCTTTAATCATTGGGGAGGAGTCATAAAACAATCTCTTCTCAGAAACACACTAGAAATACAAAGCGGATTTTGGATGGATGCCATAGTAGGAAAGGACAGTAATGCTAAGAAGGTCCAGATTGAGGCTGGGACAAAATAACTTCCCCCATTGTGAACCTAGTATGTGTAACAAGCAACAGAAGGCTACTGATGAAGAGGGTAAGAGTATGGGGGAAGACTCTATCTGTGGCACAAAGGTACAGGAACTGCTGAATCCTGAGATTAGAATATAAACACAAAGAGAAACCCAACCACAGGAGGAATTTGAAGCCTGTAGTATATCAAAGATACGACTGCTACCACAAGGGGGACAGCTGGTTCCGTCAGTTAATCTGACTCTTGATTTCTGCTCAAGTCATGATCTCAGGGCCCTGGAATCAAGCTCCATGTTGGGCTCTGCATTCATTGGAGAGTGTGCTCGAGAATTCTCTCTCCCTCTGCCCCTCCCTCTGTTTACACTCTGTCACTCAAATAAATAAATAAATCTTAAAAGTAAATTGCAACCACAAATCCCAAACCTACCTCAAATTGCCAACTCTCCATATTGATGGCTTGACAGAGGACCTGGGATCCCTATTATTACACTTGACCTTAATTTCTACTATCTTTCTGCACTTGACATTTCTTAAACAATAAAGTTATGGGATACACACACACACAAAAAAAATAAATAAATAAAAAGCCTCATAAACTCTAACCATGAAATAAAGCAATTGAGAATTCCAGACTCATAGGATACTCAAATACAGTATCTATTAGACTGTATCCTTAAAATAACAATGATTAGCATGTTAAAGGATTTAATAAAAAAGAAATAAAATATGCATAAACAAATTTGCAATTATAAGAGAGTGATATAAATTATAGAAAAAGTCAAGTGGAAATACTAGGTATAAAATATGTTATCAAGATTAAGAATTTAAAAAATTTAAGAAAAGAGTTTATAATATAATAATCCAAAAAGATTAAGAATTCATTTGATGAATCCTCAACAGACCATATATAGTTGAAAAAAAAATCAGTGAACAGACTTGAAGATAGGCTAATAAAAATTATACAATATGAAACACAGAGAAGAAAAATATCTGTAAAAATATAACAATATTCAAGAGCTGTGTTATGATATCAAACTGTTGACATAGGCATAAAGTCTCTAAGAGAAAAGAGAACAAAAACTAGAACAGAAGAAATGTTTGTAAAGACAGTGCTCAAACATTTTCCTGTATAATAAATGACTACAAACCACAGACCTAAGTAGCTCATAGAACTATGTGCAAAATAAATGCAGAAGAAAAAAGCAAGAAACAGAAAAAAAAAGACAAAAGAAATTCCCTTAGAGATAGCAACAAAGTGTTAACAAAATGTAAAGTTTTGAAGGCAACCAAAAACTATAAAAATACAGCATAATTTTCATCATAAATGAAGCCATCCAGAAGACAATGGAGCAATACCTCTTAAATACTCAAAGAAAAAAAAAGAGTAAAAGGAAAATGTCAACTAAAAATTCTATCTCCATTATTCTATGCCCTGTAATAATATCTTCCAAAAAATAAATGTACAAATGTGAAACACTTTTTTTCAGATATTAAAAAAAGCATAGGGAATTCATTGCTAACAGACTTACAGTACAAGAAATATTTTAATTATTCAAGGATAAGAAATATAACATCAAATAGAAATGGATATTTATTTACAAGAATGAATAAAGAGTACTACAAATGACAAACATGAATTTTTCTCTCATTTTTAATAACTTTAAAATACAAGTAACTATCTGTATTGGTTTCCATGTTCTCCTGAAACAAACTACCATGAACTGAATGACTTGAAACAGAAATATATTCTCTCTCAATTCTGGAAGACAACAAAGTCTAAAATCCAAGTGTAAGCAGGACCATATTCCCTCTAAAAACTCTAGAGAAGGACCTTCCTTCCCTCTTCTAGATTCTCAAGGTTGCCAGGAGTCATTGGTGTTCTTTGGCTTGTATATACATCACTCCAACATTTCTCTCCATATTCTTGTGAACTTCTCTACTGGTGTCTGTGTCCAAACTACCCTTGTCTTATAAGGACATTAGTCAGTGGATTAGAGCCTATCCTAATTCAGTATAACATCATCTTCACTTGACTACATCTGCAAAGACCCTGTTTCTAAATAAAGTTATATTCACAGGTATTGCATGTTAGAACTTCAGCATATCCTTTTGGGGGACACAAACTCATAATATCCCACCCACTTCCAAAATTCGTGTGCATCCCGTATGCAAAATACATTCACCCCATACCAATAACCCCAGAAGTGTTAACTCTATTCCAGTCAGTATCAATTTTAAGTCCAAGGGACACCTGGGTGGCTCAGCAGTTGAGCGTCTGTCTTTGGCTCAGGGCCTGATCCCAGATTTCCAAGACCAAGTCCCTCATCAGGCTCCTTGCATGGAGCCTGCTTCTCCTCCCTCTGCCTGTGTCTCTGCTTCTCTCTGTGTGTCTGTCATGAATAAATAAATAAAATCTTTAGAAAATAATAAAAAAATAATGACTTAAAAAAATTGAAGTCCAAAAATCTTACCTAAATATAATCAATCCAAAAAGTGCCAAGTCTCATATTCTAAATCATTGAAATCAGGTATGTGTGACTTTTTGTATGGTCCATCATCACATAGAACTCCTCTCTATTTGTGGATCTGTGAAATCGAGAAAACAAGTTATCAGCTTCCTAAATACAATGGTGGGACAAGCATAGTATAGACATTCTTATTCCAAAACTGAAAAACTAGAAGGAAAATAAGAGTCACAAGCAAGTCTGAAATCCAGCAAAGCAATTCCATTAGGTTTCAAGGACTGAGAATAATCTCTGTGACTAGATGTTTCTGTCCTCTGGGCCTACTAGGGTAGTGGGCACACCTTCTCATTCTGTGGGGTCAGGGGCCTCATCCCCTGAGTCGCCAGAGTAGTGGCCCTATTGATCCAGCTCTCACACTGAGGACAAAGGAGGAGGAAGAATGGGAAGTATCTTCTAATGGATACAGAGTTTCTTTTTGGAATGATGAAAATTTTCTAGAATTAGGAAATGGTGATAGCTGTACAAGCTTGTGAATCGAATGATAGCTCATTAAAATTGTGATTTTTATGGTGTGTGAATATATAGATCAATTAAAGAAAGATGGAAAAGGCACACTATCTTAAAACCTATTTTTAACTTACACTAATTAAAACAATGTGTTGTTTGTGTAATAATAAGCCTATAGGGCAATAAAACAGAATAGTACTTCTAGGAAGAGACCTACAAATATATAATTGATTGATTTTCAACAAAGTTGCCTAGGTAATTTAATGGAAAAATATATTTTCAATAAATGTTACTGAAACATTTGGATAACCATAATCAAAAATGAATTTAAAAATGAATAAATATTATTTTTCATCATTACCTTATTCCATACCCTATGAGATTAATTAAAATTAATTCAAGACTACATGTGAACCCTAAAATTATAAAAATTCCAGGAGAAAATGTAGAGGAAAATGTTTAGCAAATTTTTTTAGACAGGACACAAAAAACACAAACCATAAAAGACAAATTTTGATAAATTTCATTTCACCAAAATTAAAATATTCTCTTTGAAGGACACTGCAAAAGAAATGGAAAATGGCCAATGACTTGAAAATACATTCACAGAAGTTATATGTGGTGAATGATTTAGGACAGGAAGTAAAAAGAAATCTCACAACTCAATAATAAGAAAACAAACAGCACTAAAGAAAATGAGCAAAAGATTTGCAAAGAGCTTTCACAAAAGAAATACAATTGATAAATAAGGACATGAAAGAGTGTTTATTAATCATTGAAAGATTTAAATTAAAGCCATAGTAACACACTAAATGACTAAAATTATCAAATAAGCAAAACGCATATGATATAAATTGTTGGTCAGGGTGCAAAACAATTAGTACATTTATATTTACTGGGGAACATGCTAAACACCATCACACTTTTGGAAAACAGTATAGTGGTTTCTTAGAAAATTAACTGTATACTTACCATATGACTGAGCGACCTCACCCAAAAAGCTTAATAAAAAAGAACAATCCCACATAAAGATCTATACAGAAATGTTTATAAAGCTTTATTTAGAATAGCCAAAAATAAATAAATAAATAAACTAGAAACAATCCATAGGTCCACTAATAAATTAAAGAGTAAACAAATTGGGGTGCATCCGTACAATTGCTACTGCTTACCAATAGAAAAGAATAATCTACTGATTCATGTAACTATATGGATGAATCTAAAAACATTATGCTTAGTGAAAGAAGTCAGATACAAATAGCTATATAATTTCATTTTCATGATACTCTTACATGGACTAGAGTATAGGACAGAACACAAATCAACAGTTGCCACAAATTATGAGAAGTGTTAACTATCAATAGGGAAATATTTGGGATGATGGAACAATTCTGTATCTTGATTGTGGGTGATTACTTTTTATTTGATCTTTAAAAACGTCCATTTTACTCTATGTAAAGTATACCTCATAAATTGGTTATGAGTTGAATTATATCCTCTCAAAATTCATAACTTGAAGTCCTAAATCCCTGTATCTCAATGTGACCTTGTTTGAAGGTAGGGTTTTTATAGAGGTGTTGTTATAAAAAGGGGAAATTTATACACAGAGACACACATAAAGGGAAGATGATATGAAGAGATATGATGAAATGACAGCCATCTATATACCAAGGAGAGAGTGTAGAGCAGATCCTATCTCCACAGCCTTGAAAAGAAACCATCATTCTCAATACCTTGATTTTGGACTCCTAGTCACTAGAATTCTGAGATAATAAAATTTCTGTTATTTAAGTCACCCAGTTCATGGTACCTTGTGATGGCACTCTAGCAAATGAATATACTTGACTTTCAAAAAACGCATTTATTTATAAGTCCATAATTTGAAAATTAAAATAATAGCCATCATAATGCAATCATACCAACGAGGGCTCCAAAATTAATATCTACATATACATGTACACATGAACAATGAAAGAAAAACTATTTGATTAAATATTATATATATATATATATTTAGGTTCAATACATTTGAGTAGATTGTATTACCATAAAAATCCCCTTTAGTAAGATATTCTCTAGGTGTACCATTATTGTTTTGTTCAAAGATCTGCATTTATGTATTACTTAAATTATTAAATATTGCTTGAACTGTTGGTGCTCTGAATCTATTATTCAAGTACCCATATGTGCTTCATCTTCCATCTTCTCTATGAAGAGATCAACTCTACCACATGCTTAGTATTCCACAAATGTTTCCAAAACCTCTTAAAAGAGAGATTCTAGAAATGTATAGGAAGAAGATTGTGACAGCAAGGAACATAGTTGGTATCCATATACATAATTAAAAAGTCAGTTCTTCAGACACACAATTTCCTAGAGGAAAGTAGGTTTTCTTCAAGCCTACTGTATGCATGGACTTTAAATGAGAAGACAGCATGCCACCTTCTTAACTTGGCAACTCTCAAGAAGAATGTTGATTCCTTGATGCAGTGAAATACAAGTTGCACAAATATAGAAGTCCAAACTCACTGAAATTTAAAAAGCACTGAACCATGCCCCAGTTTTGTTATAGCTTTATAATTTACCAAAGTCAGTTAGGATAGATTTGGGAAAAACAAAATTTTCTTACAATCGAAACTGACAAGTTCAAACACATCATGAATCTTCATCATGGAGTCAGGCCCTGGGGAGAAGGTCAGCAGTGAATGGGGAGGTGGGGCATAATTATCCATCAACATAGCAACCTTTAAGTAAATTTTAGTAGACATGTTAAAAAAATTTGTTGCATGCCCAGCGCTGCTTATAATGATAATTGCACTAGTCTTATTGTTTGTTTGTTTGTTTAACATAACCTTATTTACTACAATCCTTTACGTTGTTGGTGCCCTCTGTAATCTCCTTAATGAACGGATATTTAATTATGTTGCTTCTTTAATAATTTTATATTGAGTACATAGGTTATGTACTAGAGGTTATGTGCTAGAACATTCAGTACTTAATTAATTTCTGAAAGTATATTAAAATAAATAATTTAAATGCAACAGATTTTCACATACTCTAATACAATTTCATAAATATTATTTACAGAGACTTGAATGCTTTAGTATATTGATAATACAATATAAAGTTTTTTGCTTTTAGATCACAAGTTCAAAGCCAACCTCATAATATAAATCAAGAAAAAGAAGTAAATGGTTATAGTATTTGAACTTCATGCTGTGAGTCACTAGTTATGTTTGCATGTATCTACTAAAAGAATTAAACAAAGTAAGAAGAAATGCAAATCTTCTCCCCCTCTTGGAAAAAAAATCCCCAAAAGTAGTACTTTAGTTTGCAATCCCTGATGAAAGAAGAGAGAGAGACAGAGAAAGAGAAAGTGAAAGGGAGAGAGGGTGTGGGGGAACAGGTACTTACACATGATGGCAATTCACATTTACCTCCATATAAGAATACTCATATATTAGTTAGCTTGCACACATTTTTCCCTTATCAATAATATAAATATGAAATCAGAAAAAAATATTTTATATGATTTTTTTCTATATATCCTTCCGAAATTTATTTAACATCCCTCCTGGTGGATCGGTTTTTGAATATTACATGTGATTCCTATAATCCTTTGCAACCCCCAGACTCCATCCCTGCTTATGTTTAGAATGAGTTATGGTGGGAACCAGAAGAATTTCTTCTTCAGACACATTTTTTAAATTAAAACTGTGTCTTAATCAAAAAGTATATAGTTTCCTTTCTTCTATTTTTAGGAAAATCTGTTGCTAAAATCCTTGACAACTTATATAATGGATACTCCCTATATATATATACCCTTTGGAACTTAGCTAAATGTTGCCTTTATGAAATTTATAATGTAACAAAATTAAGAAAGGATGTAAGTTAAAGAATTGGTGTTGTCAATGCCAACAATCCAAAGAGGCTCTCGGTTGTAATTTTGATCACATGGTGGGCACAGAAAACCATTGAATGTTAAAAATTTGCTCTACAACAAAGTGAAAGAGGACAAATAATCCTATCTGAAGTGGGAAGAAGAAAGGTTTCCAGGAGACAATGGAGTGAGCTTGAATCAATATTAACACCTGGGAAGTGATAGCAGCCGATGAGCTACTCTAGTGTGAAACAATTAACGTTGACAGGGATCAGTTTGAACAATGTGTTTCACTGGTCATAAAGCTAAGAATAGATTTGCAAACAACAACAAGCCCTGTATACAGTAACTGCCATCATCGACTGAGTGGTCAGAATGTTTCATTGGTAACTCCCCTGGAATCACTAATTGGACATTAATCTTTCAATCAGCCATGCTTGCTTATAGAAATGACTTTTTGATAAGTTTCCTCCCCTCTGCCTCCCCAACAAAGCCAGGGCAGATTTGACTTTTACATTAGAAGACAAGTCCACTTAAGGAGTTGATCTGCCTTTCCTGGGAACAAAACCACTGATTCCACAATTAGAAGGATATTTTAAAATGTCAAGAACTCTGGTAAAGTAATACCTTTCCTTAAATTGACAGTGAGGGATGAACAAGAGAGACAGCCCTTTGCTGAGAGCAGATTTAATTGGCAGGGGTCAGGGAATTTCACGAATATATGGAGTTCCTTAAGGATGCAAAGAAAAGTAACCTGAAGAGGAGGAAAAAACTGCCTAAAGTAGGTCTGGTGATGTCAATGCCAATCTTTTCTTTCACAATCTTGCCTGGGGCTCGTTCTGCCCAGAACCAAAGAGATGATGACACCTATGGCATATTCATAGTATTGTAGCATTTTATTTTACAATTTGGTAAAAAATAATAAATTTTGGGCAAAAGAGTGAGGGAGGAATTAAATTATGTGCTTGCTTTTCTGCAATGCATATTGCTCTCCATCCATAAGCAAATAAATGTTTATTAACTGAAATTCATTCTGAATTTTATTACTCATTTTCATCTGTTGAAAAATAAATGTTGTTTCACACCCAGTAGTCAGAGTTCCGATAGTTCTTAAATAGATTAAATTATTTCTGCTCTTAATAACAGATAGCTCAAGGGTTTAATGAACATATTTACTTGAATGAAAAGATTCCAATATTTGTATTCGGGGATGGGTGTGTTGGTTTATATGTACATTTAAATTTATCTCATAAAGAAACATTTCAAACTACTAGTCTGTACTATGAGCTGCACGGTGTGTGAACAAAAATGTTTGCAAATGTGTTAAAATAAAATGTTCTAATCTGGGTTAAATAAATTCTGTGAAACTGACCACAGTCTAAAATATTATACATAAAGCTGGTAAACATGATCATTCATATAATCATATTTTCCACCTTGATCATGATCAGCTGCAATGATCTTAGCAGACTCAACTTTGGAAAACTGAGAGTATTCCAATTTAAAGTACTTTATTATTTTGCAAAGATATACTCAGTTCTTTAATGCCATCTACATTAAAAAAAAATCCCATGGTGTAGTCAAGTCAAAACTACTGGGGTAGTTCAAGTCAAATATGACTTGCATACCTATTCCAACAGGTAATTCAATTAGCAATTCTTTCACTTATATTGAAAATCAGAAATTTGAAACCAATTACTTGTACAGATTGTTTTTTATGCTGTTTCGTCTTTTGGGATCCAGTCCTTTACGTCATTTGCTTTCTCCATTTCTGTAAAGGAGTTCAAACAAGTTTTACCCGGAATTTGTTCATTGCTTCGATTCATTCATGTCATGGAACATTGTAATAGTTCATTTATTTTGACTACTATAGTACGTGCCAATGTATGAATAACGCATGTTTTTTTCATCCAGTCTTCCATGGTGGGCATTTGGATTAGTTTCCGTGATTTTGCCATTATGATATTCTCACACAGATCTCTCACAGTTCATATGCAAGTATCTCTCTGGGTTGCATACATAGGAGTAAAATTCTAAACCATTTTGAATGCTCAAACTTAGAACGGTATAGGCAATGCCAACTTCCTTTTTAGGTGGTCTTACCACCCATTTTAAACCCCTACTTTCCAAGATTCATCAAGTCATCATTATTAAAACTAGTAGCATTTTTTTTTCTAATAGACACTTTGATTCACATAAGATTCTTAGACTTGGTTGATTGGGAACACTGAAATACTGTGACACTTTAAGCAAGGAAATTTTTCTAATAAAATATTATTTTTCATGTGTTTTAAACTTTTTGTTTTGTCTAAGATAGGAGTTTCCTATTTATTTATTTATTTTAAAAATATTTTATTTATTTATTCATGAGAGACACACACAGAGAAAGGCAGAGACACCGGCAGAGGGAGAAGTAGGCTCCAGGCGGGGAGCCTGATGTGGGACTTGATTCCCGGTCTCCAGGATCATGCCCTGGGCTGAAGGTGGCACTAAACTGCTGAGCCACCCAGGCTGCCAGAGTTTCCTAATTTAGCTCACTTTAGGGACTTGTCTTTTTTTTTTTTTTTTTTTTTTCATGTTACAAAAGCAACTAGCTTTAAGGTTTATTTTTGTAACTTTTTTTTAAACAGAGAAAAACGACACACTCCTTGGGGGAAGGTGAGGGATTGAGAAGACAGGCCCTGGGTAAAAATAATCACGATAGCACCTGGAGTTGATAGGCCTGCCTAGGAGAGACACGGGCACTACCACACCAGCACAGGGGACAGCTACTGTCTGAGGCTCAGCAGACCAGTTCACAAGCCACGCAAAGCTGCTATAGATTCAAGTCATAAAAATATTCTAGCTCATCATGAAACAAGTCCCACTCGTCTTCAGAGTCTGTCAGGTCATCGTCCCCACCTGCAACCAAAAGCATAAGCAACATCTCGCCCAGCTCAAAGGTGACAACCTCCTCTACTTCGTTGTCAAAGGGGTTGCTGTTCTCTCTTTCCTCAATGAGCTCCCAGAAGTGGTTCCTTCCTTGGGCCCGGTATCTGCTTGATGTTCCCACTTTCTGTCTCTGTGGCTCCTCTCTATGGCCATCAGGGTACCATGCTTGTAAAAACAGTTCCCTCCAAATGGGCAGCTCCCACGTCCTTCATCAAAATACCTGCACGCCTTGTTGCTCATTGCCTCCTTGTATTTCTGAATGAGTTTCTGCTTCTCTTCTTTCTCCTCCACCCAGTACTCACTTGGAATGACAAAGTTAGATGTGATCCGGCATTCGGGGCAGGACTTTATGATCTTGCTCTCAAATTGCTTCACACTCCTCCACTTGCGAATACACTTGAGACAGTAAGTGTGGTTGCAGTTGGAGAGAATCCCAAAGCGACGCTCACTGGGGTTGGCTTTCTCATAGACCATGCAGATCCCACACACCATGTCCTTACTGTGCTGGACAGCAAATGAGAGCTCCATGTCCTTCTCATGGGCCTCAATGCAAGATTTTATATGTTGTGATCTCTGGGCGGCACGCATTGGATGGAGGACCTGCAGCCCACACATGTCACACGAGTCTCCGTGGAGATACACACAGTTCTCCCCATACCGGCACTCTCCCACTGCAGCATAGGGGCAAAGCTGCTTCTTGGTTTCCACTGCTGTCTGTTCTTTCTCTGATTCTTCCTTGGTCACAGAGCCCTGTGGGGGTGCTTCAGTGCAGGAAGGGGCAGTACGGCCACAGTAGGGCTGCCCGGGAACAAACTCAATGGCATTCACCCAGTCTTCTGAACCTGCGCCGACAGTAGCAAAGTTTGAATTTCTGGACTCTGCTTCGCCCGTATTCATTTCAACAACTGGTCCAACTCCCGATGAGAGACTTGAGGAAGCAGCAAGAGATGATTTTGCAGTTAGATCTGCAGCAGTCACTTCTTCCTGTTTCAATGGCTTGCTATGTTCATATCTGCAGCGGTCTCCGTAAATACAGTAGCCTCGCTGAAAATACTTGCACACTACACCATAAGGACTGTCAGAGAGGTCATGCGAGTAGCGACAATTATCTCCTTCTTTACAAACCCCGTGCATGAAATACCTTAGCTCCTAGTTTTTCTTCTTGCTTTTGGTATGGGTTGAAGTGGTGGACTCAGAGCTGATGGCCAAGAAAGAATTCTTAAGAGGTCTTCAGTTCAAAAAAGGTGGTTTTACCAAAATAAAGGGACTGGGTTCCTGGGCTGAAAGAGCTGCCGGCACTTGTCTTTGAAATCATAACTGTAGAGGCGATGCTTATCCTCCTTGGCATATACATCAGCCAAACAAGACATTTTGTATGAGGAAAAATTTTGTCTTTTTAACTGAAATGCACCTGTTAGTATGCATTTAAGGAACATATAGAAAAGAGAGAAGTAAATAAATTCCAAAACTTATTCTATAAAGATAAATGAGTAAAAATTATTAAATAAAATGAAAATGATGTGAATTTATATAATTAATTCAAGTTAGATGAATTTTATGCTATCTCTCATTACTTGTAATAATTTCACATAACAAAAAACAAAAATTATAGATGAAGAAACAAAGGATATAATAAATATATCATTCTATAAAGTATGTTCATGCTTGTGTTCAACTCTGATATTCAGCTTTCTGAGAAAAATTAAATGATAATAAGTACATTATTTAATTAGATTTCATGATCAAGAATTTTCTGTATATTTGATGGAGGAAATGATATACCACTGAAAAACAGTCTAAAATTGGTATTGGAAGTTTATTAATGGCAAGTAGAAAAATTTTAATATGTATTAACTAAAGTAAGTAAAATGAACAATTATTATAATTAATAAATATTTCAAGATAGTGTTTGATAAGATTTAATTCTATCATTGAATAAAACATATCACATCCAAGATAAATATTTCATTACTTACAACTATTATCCATTATAATTTGACAAGTGTGGTATCTAAAATTGTATTCTAGTTACATTTAAAAATATTAGACTAAGTAATCTGTATTATGTCAAATACTTATAGATTCTTTTCTTTCCTCCTCATGATTTTAGGGATAGGGATTGAAATAACTTTTTAAAAATGTTTACATTAAATATGTGAATGAAAGCAATTTTAAAGAGTTTATTGTTTCCTGCTGAAGCTCACTGCTTTACTCTAAGCATATATATTCTCAAGAATAATGCAGTCTTTAAAAATGGTAAGGATTTGTCAGAGATGAGGCCATTAAATGAAAGTTGTCATCAATCTCACTACCTATAATCTACTGTATATATATATATATATATACATATATATATGTATATATATATATATATATATATATATATATATATATGTGCGTGTGTGTGTGTGATTTAAGAACATTCTACAAGTAGAGGAATGTATGACAATTTAGTTCCTAGTCCTTTCTTAACAGAAGTAGGTATAAAAGAGGGAAAAATAAAAGCTTCCATAGTGGGATTAAGGTGCCTTAATGAAGGCATCCATGACAACAATAATAATTCATAATGTCTCATGGGATGAATAAGTGGAAGCTTTTGTCTTTTTTTTTGGTACATAGTTATTATATTAAGGAAAAGAATTTAAGGGAAAACAATCTATGCCATGCTAGGAAAACATCACTGTAAGAAGGTAAGGAGCTATAAATTGACTCCATTGAAATTGTCTAATCCCAATTTGAGGACCACCATTCAATGACACCAACTAGGGGAAAAAAATCTTTCTGAAAAAAATGAAATAGCCATTCAATACTTCCAGTCAAGCCTGAATAAAGGCTTTATATAAACATTAAAAAGGCAAACATTGGAAAAACAAACTAGAAATCGACTGGAATGGGCATAGCGTTGTTCACTGGATCATTTCTTCTACCCAGGATGCTCTGGTTTGGTTTCCTGGAGAAAGTTTGTTTTACCTGTTGTTTCAGGCCTCTTGCCCAGTTTGTCTTTCTCTTTTTCTTCCTCCTCTTCCCTCACCCTCCCCCTTCTCCTTTTTCTTTTCCTTCTCTCTCTTTATTTATTCTTTATTTTTTTAGCAAACAAAACTGCCCAAATCTAGATAATAAATTTTATGATCATTCTACTTCTTACCCTTACCTCAACCCCCTCTGGTTCATATGATTTTTTTTGAGAGAGTGTGATTCAAGGTCAGACAATACTTACATACAAATGCTTAGAGCCACACACTTCTAATCTAAGAGGAGGATGTTCTCATTCCTAACACCAATAACCTAGAGGCCAAGGTGGTCAGCTTGTGTTACTGTAGTTTTATTTCCAGGTCTAAAATACTGAGTTATAAAAATGACCAACTTGGGACAATTTTTCAATGGGGAAAAGAGAGGGTAAATTTCATAGAACTGAATATTAAATTTGCAAAATTAAGATTGGTGATTAGCTTTGTAGAAAGACGAGCTATGTATTAAAATCTTTCATCGATGCTCCTTAAGGGAATGATAGAGTGAAAATGTCTGAAATTTTGTCTCAGTGTAACATAAAGTATATGAAGGAGTTATATTTATTTTCATTCAACATTCATTCTACATTTCTTAAGTGTTTACAGGAATGCATGTCTTCAAGGAATTCTAAATTGAGCAGGGAGACACACAAGCAGACCAAGAAATGAAATAAAGGTGGTAGGGAAGCAAAAGCACTAAGTGGGAAAACAAAAGGAAGCCTTTCAGCATGTCAACATAGATCAGGAAACATTTTGATCCTTCCTGACTTTAGAGAAGTAAATATAGATCTGTATTTTGGTTCATGAACCAAATTCTTTAATTCTAAAAGAGAAAAGACAGAAGCCTCCGTCTCTCCCCAACCCCCTCCCCGCCCCCGCCCCACACCCGCCTGAAGTTTGAACCTTAAAGCTAAATGCAATTGGCATTTATTTGTGATCTTTTATAAACTGTTTGTGGAGAAAGGTTTTACTTTTTGATGCAAAGTTATAGGCAACTGCAATTCCCCACAACTGCTCTCCCCACCGCCTGGATTCTTTGAATAAGGCATTGTGTGAAATTCCAACCTCATTAAATCTGCTGTTTAGTTGCGCTCTGTGCAGCCACTGCGAAATCTGCTCTGGGTCAACCCTCCTGCTTGTGAAACCATTTAAGGCAAACAAGATGCCTGAACCATGAGGTGTAACATAATACCAAAGTCAGACAGCCACATTCTTTACTACTTAAGTAAATTTCTACATTCTTTGCTGATCAAACTAAATTCTTTTTTTGTTTTTATTTGGTAGAATCATTCAGACAAAATGTAGCTTCTTCCAAATATTTAATAGCATTGGAGAGCCCTATAGTAAAGGAACAAGGGAATTTACTTCACTTTAACTATACCTTACCAAAGGATAAAAATCAGAGCTAAGATTTCCTTTGGTGAAGCACCCCACTTTAATTCTAAAACAGAAATTGACAATACTGCTTGGACAAAATTAGAAAAACTTTTTTTTTTATTCTGTCTTATGATTTCAGGGAACAGAATCACCCTAAAATAATTTTATAATTTTACTCTGCTCTAAAGCAACACAAGAAGGCTGTGTGCCCATGTGTGCATTGCAAATACATGTGTGTCCATCCCTGCACATGTGAGAGCATCTGTTGGATAGGTAAATGGGAAATATGTCTACTGGAATTGAGACCATATTTTTATTTCACATGATTTGACAGTTGTTATATGGCAGCAGTTACTGTTTTTCTACCTACCTTGGTGACAGTCTCAAATCAATCAGTGACCTAGATGGGAAAGATTTTATAGCCCATTACCGAAGCCTTCAGTCATCCCACTTACATTGTGACCGAACTGGTTTTTAACGCCAAAAATAGACTGTTACTGAAGGTATGAGATTCCCATACAGAGTCATTTTTGGGCTGACCTGCATATTTTTCACAAGTGTTTATGATTTAACTTCATTTAGTCATGATACTTCAACTATGTACACATTTTAAGTTTAAAAAGTTATATATCTGACCTATATTAATGACATTAATAATTTACATGAAAGTAGATCTTGATTTCCCAAAAAATATTTTTAAGGCTCTTTAAAATATAAGGATTTTTAAAAAGCCTTTTATTGTCTGGTGATGTTTCAGACGGTTTAATAGAATAACTGGGATAGTAGCTATGTACATTTTTGCTTACATATAGTATCACATAAAAGCTGTTGTGAGCGTAGAAAGGAGCAAATAAATATGTGTCCACACACACCCATCTGATACATTATAAAATGTCGTTATAAAATGTCATTTAATAAGACACTGTAAAATATACAAGAGGTTTTAATATGCAAAAACAGAGGAAGTGAGGTAGAACACTAATAAAAATTAAATGGATATTTAATTTATGCAGATTCAGAATGAGGGAAAATTGACTACATTTTTATTTTTAAGAAGTTTTTACTTTGTGTTCTTTATTTTTATATGGTAAAATGTAAATTTTAGAAAATTTGACAAGTTTTAAATGATAATAATAATAAACTAATAACTTATAAAAATGTTCAAATTTTAATAAACCTGAATTAGGTTTTCTGAGTAATAAGATCTCTCCATCCACTTAGAATGCATGACTTAGGATAGATGTGAATGAGGGGCAGATAATCATAGAGGAAGGGAAAAATAAAATATAAATGCCTTTAGGAATATATAAATTATTGAAGAGAAATAGTACAAAATGTTATATTTGGGGGAATAGCGAATGAAATCTAGATGGTATTGTTTTAATTATCCAATGAATCTTTTATCTTCAAAATGTATCTATACATTAAGAAGTTTAAAGAATTGCATTATTTCTTTTTCTTATTTTATGAAATCTGAAGCCTAGTCAATGTTTTGTTTTAAAAAACAAGAAAGGAGTTGGATGACTTTCATTACTTTTCTCTTATAATTAAATCCAGCTAGACTAATCATATACAAGAAATATTATTCAACAAATACTCATTTATTGTCTATTCCAACTGCAGCATTATTCCAGGTACTAGAGAAAATAAATCATTAGAACTGTCACTGTCCTAGCTTGAGATTTTTAAAAGCAAATCAGTAATCATCAATCAATTGAGTAAACAGAGTTCCATTGGACATGATGGTTGTAAAGAAGATAAAGGAATGAACTTTATGTGGCAGAAAAAGAATAATTTATAAAGGAGATTCCTGAGAAAATAAAATTCTAAAAGCTCAATAAAGGTCAGTCAGATGGAGAGATCAAGACTGGTAATTTAGGGTAAGTAAGGATGAGCAATAGGTAATGGTTTCATTCTTATTTTTTCCACTTTCAAATTAAAAAATATCAACTCTAAAACTGCATAATGCAGGGCATTATGAGTAGCTCAGTGGTTGAGCATCTGCCTTTGCCCCAGGTTGTGATACTGGGACCTTGGAATCGAGTCCCGCATCAGGCTTCCTGCAGGGAGCTTGCTTCTCCCTCTACCTATGTCTCTGCCTCTCTCTGTGTCTCTCATAAATCAATACATTAAAAAATCTTTTAAAAAATAAAAATAAATAAAACTGCATAATTCTTAAGGGATAAGATGCAAAGGAACAATTTAACATCTACAACATAACAGAAAATATCCTTAAAATAAATCACAGATTTTAAGTATCTTCATAAGTCTTGTTAAACAAGACCCATTGGTAATAGTTACAGTTCACTTCTGGAACAGATGATATTGCAGAAAAATAAGTGGATAGATGATACGTTGTTAGGTTGACAGATAGATAGATCCATGCATACACACATGAAACATGGATAGCTAGCTTACATTGCAGCTCCCAGCTCATAAGTTTTAAGTAGTTCTCTACAGAGTTCACATGAGCCATGATGACCACATTCTATAAACAAAAAAAACTAATAAAGGGTTTGGCTTTAGCTTGAAGGTTCTTCTGCCATTGAGTAATTTTCTTATGCCATATACTTAGCCCTTGTTATGACCTGGTTATGCATAATTCTTTTGGAATTATGCATTGGAATAGGATCATTACAACTACGCTTATTACAAGCTCAGCAATCATTTAAAGATATTCACCAAAGACACACATGTGGCTAAGTAGGGACACAGAGTCTGCATCTAATTTGATAACCACAAAAAAAATTAGAATGAAAATATCTTTTGAAAACATATTTTGGTTTATCCTAATATGAACCAAGATAGACACAAACACTATAGTTTTCAGATATTTAAAGAAAAACAAATAGTCAACTTTTAAGATATGATGCCCAGAAATTATACAAACTAATACAATGCAGGAAATCATTCAAGGAAAATCAGATTTATGGATACTTAAGTTCCATCAGACATAAATAGGGAGACCAAAAGGTCTCCAAGGCACAAACAGCCTCCCCTATATGGGTCAGAAGGACTATCTGGCAGCTCAGCAGGACAAAATCCTATTTTGAGAGTTTGCAACACATTTGATAAGTAAGCACACATTGATTTGATAATAATTTAAAGACTGTCTATTCTAGTGTCTTGGTTAGTAATTCTTGGTCAGTCCACTGACTGAAGGGAAGGGAAAACTATTCCACAACCATAGTATGTAGACTTAATCTCAGTCAGCCATTTTATAAGTGTGTGCAGTTGAACATTAGTGAGACATTCCACAAAAACTCATAAGTTTAGTAATTTTGTCCATTACTAAAGATTATTGAATGAATGGATGAATGAATGAATGAACGATGCTTTCATCATTTATTTTACAGACAAGCCCTTCATATACAATGGTCTAAACTGTTATCCAATAATATCAAATTCCATCAGTGCAAAACCATTGGCACTTGTAAGAAGAAAAATATATGTGCACTTATTATTTTCAAGTTTCCTGGTTCCATTTCTGATTTAATTCTGACTGTTGTTATGAATGGTAAAGGTTAAGGTTAACAGCTAAAGGCTATGGCAAAGGCTAAAGATACTATAATTTTTGAGAAATCTACACACTTTGTGCCCTTAACTCAGGTATGTGTATATATAAATATGTTATAAAAGAAAAATAAATGTGTACTTGAGAGTGAAACGATAATTCTCAACATCATTAGATTCAAAGGTTTTTTTCATGAAATCCACACACAGTTTAGTAGTGTTAAATTTTTCTTGCAGAGTCATCTCCTTTTCAGTAAAAAAATACCATTAAGTGTAAAACAAATATTTTATTGGGTGTTTACTTTACATGCTCAGATTATAATGGTTTCATTTCAAGCCAATTAAAGAAACTTTCAGTTATAGATATAAGAGGGAACTTTTGAATTTATGACCTCTCCTTCTGCAAACCCACTAAAATAAAAAAAAATGTTCTAAGGGCTTCAAAAATTGGGGAGTAGATGCTAAGTAAAAAATTTGGAAGTAGAGAATGCACATAAAAAAAACAAATTATACTGGGTCGCTTGGGTGGCTCAGCGGTTTAGCATCTGCCTTCCACTAAGGGCGTATTCCTAGAGTCCAGGATCTAGTCCCACATCCGGCTCCTTGCAGGAAGCCTGCATCTCCCTCTTCCTGTGCCTTTGCCTCTCTTTCTCTGTCTCTTGTGAATAAATAAATAAATAAATAAATAAATAAATAAATAAAATAAAAATAAAAAAAGACAAATTGTAACTGATTTATTAGGCCTATGAAAGCACTATCAACCCTGGATAAATAAAGAGTAACTCAGTTTAAGCCACAAAACCCTCAATTTCCTAAGAAATTGGCAACAACAATTAGCCATTGAATGTGGACCCTTACATTCAGTAAGGATACAGTTAAGTCTCAAAATGGATCTGAATGATCAGTCTACGGCCATACCACCCTGAATGCGCCCGATCTCGTCTGAATGATCACTGAGTGTTATAGGTAAGTGATAAACCACTAAATTCTACTCCTGAAACCAGTACTACACTGTATGTTAACTAATTTGAATTTAAATAAAAACTTAGGGGGAAAAGAAGACTCTGTGAAGAGTTTTTCGTATTGGTTTGCTGGAGTGATCTTCATTAAATACCACAAAGTGGGTTGCTCAAACAAGGAAAAGTTACTGTATCATGGTCTGGAAGCTATAAGTCTGAGATCAAAGTGTCAGCAGGTAAGTCCCTCTGTTGATGAGGGAAAATCTCTTCCATTCCTTTCTCCTAGTTTCTGGTGATTTGCTAACAATTCTAAGTGTCCCCTAATTTGGGGATGCATCACCCTGATCTTCTCCTTGGTATTCACATGAGATCCTTCGCATATGCTTACCTGTCTCCAAATTTGTCCTTTTTATAAGGATGCCAATTATAATGGATTGGGAGCCAACACTAATGAGGTCATTTTAACTTGATTATCTCTCTGAAGACCATATCTCCAAATAGGGTCATATTCTGAGGTACTGGGTGTTTGGATTTCAACATATGAATTTCAGTCAATAACACTGTGGATTCCATATTTCCTCCTCCTTTCCATGCAGCTGGAATATAGTGTCTTCTACTTGAGTAGAAGATAAAAGTGTTATAACCTGGGTAATATAATAATCCAGCGATCTAATAAACTGCTGATTAGCTACACTTTGAGGCTGCAGTGTTAGTTCTACAAGATTTTACCTTATCAGGTAACTGATTTATAAAGGCTTTCTTTTGTGGGTTTTTTTTTTTTTTTTTTTTTTTGAGTGGGAGGTGGTATAATAGCCATAAAACCTGACTCAGGCATGTAAATTGTGATGATACCTTGCATTATAATCTTGGAATAATTTTCAATGAGTGATGACTTAAGAAATTTTATTAATCAGCACTACAAGTTAATGTTTTGATTGATGCAAATTATTAAAATTTCACATGCAACACATCTGTGTGCTAATTATGTGTTATTTCAGCTTTTAGGAGAGTTAAAAATAAATATCCAAAGTGAAATTCAAAGAAAATCACTAAAACAGCATCTCAGTATAACCATAGGAATCGACAGGAATTTGAAAACCCCTAATTTACATAAATTATAACCATTTGTTTGTTTCAACTAAGATTCCTCATTGATGCCTAAGAAATTTACTGCGAAAAAGCTTTTTTGGTTTTCAGACCCATTTGAGAATCTTATGAAACCTATGGTCCATGTCTCTAGGAAAATACAATTATGCCTTTTATCTTCACTTAGGTTTTTGGCATACAGTTCTCATTAAGTCGGGCACAGAAATAATTGAATTACCATAAGTTTATGAAAATAGAGCTGAATTTGAACCAAAATTCTGCCACTTAAACTATCTGATAGCCTAGACTTTAGATTTCAGTTTTATGTATCTATAAAATTAGAAAGGTAATTGTTGACTATGTTAAAAGTTTTTTTTTTGTGATAATCAAATATACCCAACATGTTGGAAAGATAATATTTTCTGTCTTAATATTTCATTCTTGTGTACCTAGAATTTGGGTTTCTTACATTCTTAACATTGTAATCAACTCTCCATTTTCCATGGGTTCTATTCTATTTCTCATTATTTTGTGTCACCCTCAGGTTGAAAATTTTTGCAAATATTTCTGGTGACACTGAATCCTAGATCTGATGATGGATCCAAATGTAAAATAATTAAAATAATATGATCATATCCTTTAATCTATGGTAATCAAACTTTATACCTAAAATGCTTGTGTAAATGGGAATTTTCTGGAAAATTTTAGAATATTAGGTTTTCAGTTCCAAAAATGTGGAGTAAGAACATGTGTCTTGGATGAGAATGTGAGTTTCCTTTGGAAACATTGTTTCCCTATGTGTTCTCTTATGTTTGAATCACTTGGAGAGCATTCCTATCAGGAGTTCATTCAGCTTTACTATTCACATAAAAAACTCTCTTCTGAAGCAGACCATCCCATATGAATACAAATATGAACAAATTCACAAAGCAGAGATTTTAAGAGTGAGGTAGGATAGCATAATGAAAAAGCCTGGATGTTAGAATTGGGGAAATTTAAGTTTAAAATATTAATAATCAATCCAAGAATATTTATGAAGTTCAGTCGAGATGCTGAGAAACTTCATATAGTTGGTTCTCAATAAAATTTCCCTTCCATAAAACCTATATAACTATTCAAATCATTAAATGTAAAATGAAATGTAATGCAGCTTTCACATCTTAAAAATGTAATGCAGCTTTCACATCTACAGGAATTACCATGATAAATATGATCCATATTTCCCTCAATATTCCATATCTGATAACCCAAATACATATTACTAGATATGTCATACTCAATTCTTTCTTCAGCATTCCTTAAATTGCATCATAACCCACCTTTTCGCCCCAAAAGATCCTATTTATTTATTCATGAGAGACACAGAGAGAGGCAGAGACTTAGGCAGAAGGAGAAGCTGGATCCATGTGGGGAGCCCAATGCAGGACTCGATCCCAGGTCCCTGAGATCATGACCTAAGCCAAAGGCAGACGCTCAATCACTGAACCACTTAGGCATCCCATATCCCACCTTTTGTAAGAGATTACCTCTCTTAAACATGGCCTTGTTTATCAATGTACTTCTTATAGAATTTACAGAATTTCATGATAGGTGTTTTTTTTTGAGAATAATAAATTTGTACTCATCTGATCCTTTCCAGCTTTCTCTTGCTGCAGTAACAGCATGGTTTTATAAGATAGCTCCCAAGTTGTAGATCGCTCCATCTGTTTCTATGAAGTAGAGTGAAATTAACTCATTTTGTAGATGATACCAATAAATCAATTAAAAATACCTTTTATTTAGGATTATTGAATACCTTAACAGAATGATTGTCCTGAAAAACTTTATTCAATATTTTTAACACTCACCCTTTATGCTAAAGCTTGAGAATAAATTTGTGTGTACCAAATGGCTTTTGACAGAAATGCATATAAATTTGAGCCAACAGATTAAGAAAGATTATATTACAAATTGACCAATAGTTTTTATAATAAAAACAATAAAAAATATGAATATTTTTATAAAAAAATACAAATCTCAAAGAATAAAACATCTACATCACTATATTATATCAAAAATATTAAAGTTCAGGGGTGCCTGAGTGGTCCAGTTGGTTAAGCTTCTGACTCTTGGTTTGACTCAGGTCATAATGTCAGGGTCTTGGGATTAAGCCCCAAATTGGGCTCCAATCTTAGTGGGAAGTCTGCTTGAGATTCTCTGTCTTTCTCTCCCTCCACCCCTCACCCTCTCAAATAAATAAATAAATCTTAAATTTCAACCAAAATTTGGATAATCTTTGGGAACTGAATTACAATCTTTTCATGACATATGTACCTTTTTGATGTCATTAAACATGCATTCAAGAGAACCTAGCCAGCTTATTCATGCCCCTATGTCTGGATAGATTATATTACACAGGTTAGAGTAGGTTTTGCTTTTCTTCTTAACAATTAAAAAAATTAATGAGAGAATATGAAAACTTTCTTAAATTTGAAATGTGTTATTATCCAATTTTAATCTAAAAGAACTATATTTGACATTCTATATAGAAGCTTCCTACCCCCAGCTTCTTTTAAATGGAAACAACTCAATCAATGTCCACATCTTCAAATGACATTGACATCAGTTATTATGGGTTAAATTCTGTCTCCCAAGAAAAGATATGTTGAAGTCCTAACCCCTAGTACCTCAAAATGTGATCTTATTTGGAAATAGGGTCGATACAGAGCTAATCAAGTTAAAATAAATTCATTAGTGTGAGCCCGAATCCAATGTAACTGGTGTCTTCACTAAAAGGAGAAGTTGGGACAGGGGAAGTGAGAAGCATTGTGAAACCATGTGAAGACATACAAGGAGAATGTCTTGCAAAAATAAAGGAACAGATTAAACTGGCACAACTGTACGCTAAGGAATGCTAAGGTTTGCCCAAGACCACCAGAAGCTAGAAAGAAGCAAGCAAAAGTCTATCCAGACTCTCAGAGGGAGCATGCTTCTATCTTCTAGTTTTCTGACTTCTCAATAGCCTCCAGAACTGTGGAACAATAAATAATTTCTCACTTTAATCCACTTGATATTTAGTATTGTCTTTTAGCAGCCATAGGAAACTAATACTATAAAATAACATTAGCAATGAATAAAATTATAGCACACCTTTCAGCTCTAAAATTAAATCATATAATCATATAATTAATTCTATCAATTGCAGAAGCATAAATTAACCACTGTAAAAAACATTGATAATTAATTGCAGTTCCTGGTATAAAAGAAACAGATTGTCTAAAACGTAATTTTTGTAATAGGAGAATACTAATGAATATAGATCATCTGAGACCATTTTTAATAAAAACATATTTTTCTAATCCATAATATATACCCATGTGTCATTAATCCCATCCATTTTATTTGGTAGAGTAAATATTTTACTGAAAACTGGAAACTGAACTAACATTTTCCAGTTCTCTTTTGGAGATAAAGACCTGATATCATGCTTAAATAGAGTATTTGTGTTGGTATAGTTTGTATAGTTCATAACTAAGTTTTCTGAATTAAAGATTCTTAATATATGCTATGTTAAAAGGGTCTATAGATCATTACAGAAGAATAGAAAGGTCCCTTTTAAGAGTTCTTTGATGTAGATAATATCAGACTCCTCAGTTTTTTGTAGAAAATTGTTCACAGGCATATAATACTTCCCAACTAATTCGCACTCTTTAGGATGACCCTGAGGCTATGATGAAAGCTACATATTTCAAAGTTTTCAGAGATATTGGCACTTTTTAATCTTTCATTTTAAGAAAGCGCCATTTCAACCTTAGAACTGTGTGATTTATTATTTTCTCATATTTATAATCAGTCAATGGCACCTGAGCATTGAAACAAAAAGTTTCATTACAACTATAGCAGAGAATTTAAGAGGAGGTGGGGGAGGCATTATCAGCTAAGTTATATCCATTCCAGTTTGCCAGGCACACATAAACTTTTGCACACATTAGTACAATGGCAATAAGAAGAGACTGGTGTTAATTTAAGGTTCATCATTCATTCTTCATTGAGATCATTGCAGTGCTGATGCTCAATTTATTACCTAACTATTCTTCATTTCGGTATAACTTCCACTTGCCAAACATACACTGTGTGTTTATGCTTTTTCAAAGTCGTTTTCACAATAGAAAAAGACAAATTCCTAACTGTACAATAAGAAAATGATGATAATAGTTAACATTTACCTGGCCTTTATTACATGCCAGTCATTGTTCTAAGCTCCTCACATGTATTAAATCAAATAAAGCATACCAAATACAGAACAGAAAACCAGCCATCTGATCTCTCATTGGTGTGCTGCTTTACCTAAGCATATTTCACATTCATTCATGTGCTGACAGAGCAATTTGACAAAAACACAGACTCATAGAAAATATTTAAATCCTTATCTGTAAGGAAATCTGCAGCTGGAAATATTTGCTACCACTGCCAAAGAAATGCTGCATCAGTGCAGAGATAAAGTGAATATCTCCATATGATCAAATGCACTGTGTTGCTTTCTACAAAAATGGTGAAGATGAAAGTGCAGTGTTGTTGGAATCTCAAAATCTAGTTTTTGACAGACTCTGAGACCCTCTAGTAACATATGCCTACTGGAAAAGTCACAGTGCCTTGGAAGGATCTCTATTTTTCCACTTTTTAAATTCAGAGGAAGGTTATAATTTCTTTGATTTCAATTTGTAATAAATTTACCAATTTGACATTTACTGTGTGCCAACTGTGATAGATGCCTCAAATACAAAGAAGGATGAGATATTTTCATGGTGTTCATATTCTAGTTTTCAAGTCAAGATCATAAGTGCTATGACAGAATAAGGTCAGGTTACTATGAGAAGAAAAAGAGAACATTTAACATAGATTAGGTGAATTATGATAGTCTTTCTGAAGGAGATAACAATTTGAGCCTTGCAATTACTTAGGGCTTACCTATGTTGTAGGTAGAAATATTTCAGACAAAGGAATCATTTGTATGGGAAAGTATGGGACAAAGACATAGCTTAGTTTATTTGAAGTTTACATATAGGGAATAACCAAGAAATATATAAAATAGAGATTGAGAAAGTTAGTAAAAATGAGATCATAAAGAGCTTGATATGCCATATTAAATAATGCTGCATACAAATGAAAACTTCCCAATATGTATTTTTAGAAGTAAATTTGAGAAATGGTACATAATGTACTATATTTTTAGAGAGAAAATACAAGTTAGTATATGGTTTGCAAAAATTCTATAACATATTAAATTTTAACACATTTACCAAAAATTACTAAATGTATTTGATCTAAAAATTTTAAATATCATGCATACAAAAAATTTTACAAATGAAAAATGTATAGCTTGATTAACTGTGTAACCCAATAAAGAAAGAAAGTGAGAGAGACCATTAATGTCTTAGCAGCTTCCCTTCTGCCCCCTTCCTAATGAATACCCTACCATAATCCAAAAGGTTACTCTTATTTTGATTTCAAACTTCATATTAGTTCTTCCTGTTTTATAACTTTATATAAATAAAATTTGGAATCAATTTGTTTATGGCCAATTGACTTTAACTCAAAGATATTTGTCTTTTCATTCATGTTGTGGATAGGGATAGTTAATTCTTTTTCGTTACTATATAGTATTCATTTTGTGAAGCTGCTACAATTTATCCACAACTCTTGCTGCCAGTTCCAGGCTATTAAATAATTCTCCTACTAACATTTTTGCAAACATGTTTTGCTGCATATATATACACAATTCTGTTGTTTATAAACTGTAGAGTAGAATTGCTGCATCAAATGAGAAAAAATGTCCAACGTTAGTGGATGCAACTGGACTACTTTTCCTAGAGGTTTCTCAATTTATACTTCCAGAGGTTGGACATGATTTTATATAATTGGGCTATTTGGATATTTTCTTGGGAATATGCCTCTATCTTTTATCCATTTTGTTATTGGGTTGATAATTTGTTTGATTAGTAGATTAATTGTTTTCTCTTCCTTTCTTATTGATTTGTAAAAGCCCTCTTTTTTCTATCTATCATCTATCTATCATCTATCTATCATCATTATCATCTATCATCTATCATCTATCTTTCTTTTGTTCTTTCTTTCTTCTTTCTTTTCTTTCTTCTTTCTTTCTCTTTCTTTCTTTCTTTCTTTCTTTCTTTCTTTCTTTCTTCTTTCTTCTTTCTTTCTTCTTCTTTTTGATTAAGTAGGAGTCCTTTAAATATTCAGAAGACTTGCACTTTGTCATATTACAAATACTTTTGCCCAGTATATTACTTAGCATCATACTGTTTTAATGTTGTCTTTTTATAACTAAAAATCTCCATGTTAATAGAGGGTAAAGTAGGGGTCAAGATATTTTTAATAGGCATATCAAATTAATGCAGCATGATTTTTATTGTAAAGATTATTTTGTTTCTTCTGCACAGTATAATTTTGTTGTAAACTGTCCATGTATGCATTATTCTAATTTTCTATATCCTATTAGTCTAATTTTTGTATATCTATGCCAATACTACACTATTTTATTTTATTTTATTTTATTTGTTTTTATTTTAATTTCTATATTAATAACTAAATGCCAGCTGTATTAAATTTGTATTTATTTATAAAGCTGATAAAGTGAAGGTTAAGGTAGTTTAAAAATTGATGAAAAAATTAGGCACAAATTGATTTATTAAAGGAAACTACAATGTTATATTTTAGAGATTTAGAGATGATTATTTGAATTGAAATAATCATCTAAGTTAAACTACCAAAAGTCGTTGAGCTTTTTAATAGGCCAGAACATCAAAGTTCTGTCACAAATGTAAATTTGAGTTACATAAAGCAACACATTTTCTATGTGAATGCCTCAGTGAGGTGCCATTTTGAGATAAGACTGCAGGCAAAAGAGCTCTGAAATAACTTTTGATAGCTATAAAAATAGGTCTTTCCAGTCTATGCCTTTTCAAGATCAACTTGGTTATGTATAGACGCACACACACACATACACACACACACAATTTTGCTGGAATCTGATTAATATGGCTGTTAATATGCAGAATATCTTGAGAAAAATTGTCATCTTTACACTATCATGTTATCTAATCCATAAGTAAAACATAGCCCTTGGTATTTTTCTATCAATAACATTTTACAGGCTTATTTATAGAGGCCTTTCCTGTGTTTTCTTAGATTTATCATATGTGTTTGATATACTTGGTACTATTTTAAATTATATAATTTAAAAATATCTACTTTCATTAATTTTTTCTGCTGGTATACAGAGCAATGATTGCTATTGTATATTGACCTGGTAGCCTGGGATTTTCCTAAGTGCATTAACTAATTTTAATAATGTTTGTTGTTTTTTTTTAACTTTTTACACCAGAATCATAAAGTCTATAAATAGCAATTCTTCGTATTACATTAAGCCTTATGCATTTTTTTTCTGTCTATTGCCTTAAAGAACTTTGATAAAATAGTTCTTCCTATACCTTAGGGTTCACTGTCAATGTGCTACATTGCATGGGTTTAGACAAATGTATAATGGTATCTATTCATCATTATGGTATCATACAGGACATTTTCACTGACCCAAAAATCCTCTGTACTCTGCCTATCCATCCCTCCTCCCACTCCTCAACCCCTGAAAATCATCTTGGCTTTCCATAATTTTTGCCTTTTCCAGAATGTCATATAGTTGGAATCATACGGCATGTGAGCTTTTCATAGCTTGCTAGTTTTATAGTGCTGAATAATAGTCCATTGTCTGGATATACCTCACACTACTTAGCTGTTCTTTAAATGTCTGTATTTTTGGTATAGTGTTCAATATTTTATACTGATAAATATATTTGAAATAACATTATTTTTTTGCCTTATGTAGCCTAAAAGAATTATTAATGATAATTTAATATATATTTTAAATGAAATAAAATTATAGTCAGAAAATGTGAATATAACCTCCCATTCTTATCACTAAAGATCAAAGTTTCGATATCCTAAATACTCTAACTCACTGAAATAAGAAATACCTGAAATTGAATTATAATTAGTTAAAACTTAAAAAGACAGAAAAATAACTGAGAAATTATATCTATCCCTGTTAGCAATCACATCCTTTTTGCTTATCAGCTAATTTATTCAGTTATTGTATCATTATTTTGTGTTAAATAATTAGCAGGTCACAGAAGACAGAAAAAAAATGTTTAACAGAATTGTCTACTTCTTTTAATACCCTTGAGATCATCATCTCACTATGACCTCAGAGTTTTTATAACAATTTAGAGAGTCTTTATTTATACCAAAATATATGAAAGATGAATGCTAATTTTAAAACCTATAAATAGAACAGAAATTGAAGGTGTCTTTTCCTAATGGCTGAAAAGTGCATAAAATTAATTTCACTGTTATGAATGTACTCTAATAATACTTTATGCATTTGTGTGACTAATTCTTCTAAATAATTTATATTAATAACTTTATTCTTATCTACAAATAACTGATCCCACTTACCAAATCTAATATCTTCATTAGCATAATATATGTTGCCCATTTGTTACAGATTAGTAGCCTTGGCGATATAGGACTAAAGACATTTGAGAAAAATATCACATCCTCAAGGAACTGTAATAGTAATTCTGTAATAGTAATTATCATATAGATTGTTAGGAAAAGGGCAGCCCAGTTGGCTCAGCGGTTTAGCGCCGCCTTCAGCCCAGGGCCTGATCCTGGAGACCTGGAATCGAGTCCCACATCGGGCTCCCTGCATGGAGCCTGCTTCCTGCTTCTCTCTCTGCCTGTGTCTCTGCCTCTCTCTCTCTCTCTCTCTCTCAAGAATAAATAAATAAAATCGTTAAAAAAAAAAAGATTGTTAGGAAAATAAGTGGATAAAAGGGGAATCTGTATATTCAAACACATTTAAAGAGCATTTCAAGTAAAACAAAAGGAACAAAAAAACTACTCAATCTAGTAAACATTTGTATGATAAACCTATAAACAAGTGCATATTAGAGCTTCAGATTATATATATAGATTTCATATATAGATTTCATATATATATATATAGTATTTTTCTATGCCACAACAGATTATCAGAGACATATTCTGAAGGTGAACACCCCACACAAATGTTCCTGGTAACTTCCCCTCAGTGCCAACAACCCTGTGCTAAAAATTATCCCTTAGCAAGACACCTTGCATAGAATTAAAAACCTGCCAACTCTTTCCACTTACAATTTATCATTGACATTTTTTCCTCATTCTGGGCTACACACGGACTGTGTTTATTCAAAAAGTCCTTAAAACTCAGTAAAGGAATTGCCATAGGTCATAGCTCACATGCGAAGAATGCAGCAGAATGCTAGTCTTGCCACCTTGAACTAGTTTGTTTTCATACCTTTCATCGTTCGATGCTGGGATGATCCCACTGAATATCTTATTCAGAATGTGATGCCCTCATTTTCCCTCATTCGCAATCAAGCACACAAGAATGATTTAATTATTTTGCGTGATTTCATTTAAAGATAAGTCAAAGGTTTTTAAAAATGATGAATTTATTCTGCATGAGAATATTCAATCATTCACTGTGGTCCCATTTTGCTATCCCAGCCTCTTCATTCTCATCCCACCCCATAGAAACATAATTCCAGGTACATTTGGCCTCTCAACATTTCCTAAATATTCCATATTAATATTTTTGTCTCTACAATGTTATTTTTTAAAGATGTATTTATTTATTCATGAGAGACACAGAGAGAGAGAGAGAGAGAGAGAGAGAGGCAGAGACACAGGCAGAGGCAGAAGCAGGGTCCATATAGGAAGCCCCATGTGGGACTAGATCCCTGGTCTCCAGGATCACACCCTGGGCTGAAGGCGGCACTAAACCACTGAGCCACCCAGGCTGCCCATCTCTACAACTTTAAAGATACATGGTTATTTTCTAAGATATCCTTCCTCACCCTCACTTCTCTGCTAAACAAATGTCTCTAAACAAAGCCAAGCACAAATCTCTCCAGCACTATTATCTTGGATCTATTTTTTCCAACCTACTTAACAGAACTTATCAGATTTATATCTGCATTTCTATGACATTTTGTATTCTCTTGTCCTTTAGGTGATGCTGTAACATCCTGAGTAAGCGCTGGCTTCAGAATCAGATGCCCTAAAAAATATATAAATAAATAAAAATAAAATAAATAAAATAAAAATAAAAAAAGAACCAGATGCCCTGAGTTGGAATCATGACCATCACTAATAAGCTGTGCAATCTTGAACAAACTTTTCAAAATCTCCATATCCAGGTTCTTTATCTTTAAAATGGGTATAGAAGTATGTTACAAATTGTTTTAAGCATTATACAAGTTAACATACACATAAAACTTAAAATTGTGCTTGGCTCATGCTCAATAACTTTACCTATTATTTTAGTTATTTTTAAATATGCTTGACTATTTTCTAATAACTTCTGGAGAGAAAGAATATTTTATCATCTTATTATCTCTGACTGTTATTGCCTAACTTATAGAAAAACCTCAATCAAGGTTGACTTCCAGTTGCTCTGTGTATCAGTCTGTGAACGGCTGGAAAATAGAAGCTGCTCTACATGTTCAAAGTACAAGACAGTTGAATGTAGTTAGAACCTTCCAGTGAGATGCCCAGAGGAACTGAAGCTGGGGGAGAGTTTACTCAGGTTTCAAATCTATCATTGTAGAAATGTCCCACATAGTTAGGGACTTTCTGCTGCAACTTCCAAGAATTTGCCACTGATGGTCACAGCTAACATACACATTCAATGTGGGAGGTTCTCAAGGCAATGTCCAGTGAGGCGTATTCATCTACCTGCTTCTTCTATGTTCCAATATGTATGAATGAAAGGCAGGAGAGATTATAGGGCAGTTTTGGTGAATGTTAACAGTCGATAGCTATTATTTCAAATTATAGGAATTTGTCTTTTTTGTACATCAAAAATGTTTGAATACCAACAATCGCATGCAGTTTAATCATATATAGAGTGGATAAATAGTTCATTTTTAAATAATTACTAGTTATAATATAACTGTTAGATTACTTTGCTTCACTGCCACCAAAATGGTCACAATCATCATCAAATAAATTTAAAACCAGCCCTTACCCTTTTTAAATCCTATGAGAGCACAACTTCTTAAAATTGATGGGTAAATGCCAGAAGGAGATCAGAGTCATAGGTACATGTGATAGCATCTTAAAGCCACTTTGTCTTCATTTTCTCCTTGCTGAGTTCCTAATTTGTGTGGCTGAAATTCAACCCAGATTCTTGATACTGGAATTAACTGTCTATCCCCCATGCCCCACCATGTACTCACTAGAACTGATAGCTTGCAAGTTCTACTCTTACACAATTTCCAGGTCTCTACCTTGTCTGAAGTTGTAGCTCACTATGTAATTGGGCATATCTGCTTTGGATCTACTGGTTAGTATAGCCAGAATCCCTATGTAATATCTGCAGTCAAGAATTCTTGAGGCTACCAACTTCCCTTCCTATTAGACCTCTAGGTTATTGACACGTGTTTATGCAGTGTTCCTGATTTTTATCTCACACTCCTGTACTTGTTAGTGTAATAATGACAAAAGGTATTATTAGTATGTGAGGATTTACACCTCTCTTTGCCATAAAAATTTGAGTATGAGTTTAGAGAATTAGAAGCATATTAGAAAGTCTAGACTAATTTACCTCAAAGGGCAAATGGAGTACCATCAAAAAAAAAAAAAAAAAAAAACACAGAAGAAGGGAAAGAGGCCAATGTGGGTAGGATAGTTTAAGAATAAAGAAGGAGCAAAAAGATTGAATGTTAAGGACAGAAACCATGCCATGCTATGTACGACTGAGAATTAACACAACTAGAGAAGTTTTCATATAGTTGAGGTTATATGTAGCATGACATGTAATCCCAATTCACATTTTCAGAAATTTCAATGCATATTTTCATTGATTTTTTTCAATGTTAGATTTCATTTGAACATGAAATGTTGCTGAGATAGAGTGTAACATGGCTCAATTCTACAAAATTTACATTAGATTTTTGGCTGTCATACCTTTCATCATTACAATATCAGGACAGTAAATCTGCCTTTTTTCTTTTTCCAAAATCCTCATTGCTCTGAGCATGATTTGCTGCCTGTCATTCCACAGGAGTTCCCTGGTCTGTGTAGCCAAGCTGTGCCATTTATATTAATAATTGGCTATACACACTGAAATTATAAGTTTTTAATGGGCATAATATGTAGTATGTTGATCAATATAGGCATTTTGAGCATCTTCTCAGCTTCAGGCAACCATTACACTGTATACGATACTACATTGTACATGATAATCATCCATCTGTCTCTCTATAACTGTTTACCAATTGATTGATTGACCTAACATCTATCTATCATCTATCATCTATTGTCTAATGAGATTCTATTTAAGATCTACTTAGGTCTATATAAAAATTTAAGTTGTGCTGCTTACATCCACTAGAAATACAGTTTGTGGCTGAAAGAAAGTGCAAGGGTGATTTCTGTAACCCTGTACTCTTTCATGAGCTAAGACAGAACTTCTCAAAGTCCCTGAACCATTATTTGGCATCATAGCAAGCAAAGCATAATCTTGAATTCATTCTCAGCAGGATACATGCTTCAGACCTATCTCCAAGAGAAAATAACTTCAATTAAGCACATTTTCTATAATCATTAAAGTTTATTTCATGAAAAATAAAAGGAAAACATTCAGCAGCTATTCAGGGAAAAAAATTACATTCACAGAACTGAAAGGGGCCAAAATCATCCTCATATTATAAATTTTTAGAATCTGAGGCTTAAAAAGTTTGCATCATCTTTTCACCATGAATTACATTTGGGAGTTAGAAGCCAAGTCATATGAACCCTATTCAATGACTTTTCCCATACACAATATTTGTTCTAACTGAGTCCCATGCGTCAAGTTAAAAAATATAAAAATATCAAAAATATTGGTATTTTCTGGCCAAGTTATATACTTTAATATCTATATTCTCTATTTTTCAAGTATAGACTTATCTTTCATTTGACAGATTTTGAGGAAGGGCTATTGAAGCAGCAATCAAAATGATTAATCTTTTTACTATTGTAAGAACATGCTTAATTTACTTTTGTTTCTGCATGACTCTGAATGCTTAGTCTAAGAAAATTTCAAAGAATTATAAACCAAACATTTTATCTGTAAAAGTATATATAATAAACTTGGAATGTTTTTACTAACTTATTTACTTGTGATTTTTTCCCCCAAATGGGAAGTCCTGTAGAAATTGCAAGTAATTGCCACTAAGAGACAATCATTGTATAAAATGTAATATAATTTTATACTTATGGGCCATTAATATGCCTTAAAGAGAAATTAATACCCATAATTTGGAAACTACATATGAATGAATTATTAATGTAGATGGTTAATTATGAAAATTTTGCCCAGACTTTCTTTTGTCACAAATCACAGGAAGTCAAAGCTATTAAGTAAAATATTTCATATTTGACACTTTGATTAACACTTGGACTAATACCATTATATATGATTCGATATTGAATGATAGAGGTTATTGAGCCCTCAGAAAAATGCTTTTGCTTAATTATATTAAAGGTATAGACTGTGCCAGTAAAGAACTCAAAACCAAAACAAACAGTTCCATGATACAGTTTCACTTACTGGAAGTCATTAACCTTTCTCTAGTCCGAGCATATGCAGGCTTAATTTTGTCTACCGGCTTAATTTTGTCTACCTTTGCATTTATGGCTCCATTTCCCCCTTTTGTATCCTAATTGCCTTACCAAGATCACCACAGTAGCCACCTATTTCTTTCTGTTTACCCTGTTTTCATTAAACACTAGAGAATCCCTCCCTGCCTTTGTGGCTTGTTGTTCTTAAACTGCATAGGTGCTCGGTAAAAATTTGTTGAGTACAAAAAGGAATGAAGACCCAATTTCTCAACTTCTCAACATTTCCCCCATACTTGACCTATATCATATCACATTTTAGCAGTATCTGGTCTTCAGTCAAAATGATATGGGAAAACACAAACTCATAAAAGTGGAACAGCTGTTGTTAAAATATGTAAGGGGGCCAGCCATTGACCTTTCCCTTGCCCATCATAGTTGTCCCTGTACTACCTGTAGAGCTCTGCTGAATTGAAAATCACTCAGCTATTAAATCTCAGAATTAATGCACAATTACATGTAAATTTTAAATGCTCTCAAGCCACAAAAGGGCATTTAAGAGTGACCTTCTAGAGAAATCAGCCTTATGTTTGTTGACAATTATATATTGAATGCTAAAAGAGGCAGACCAGTGGGAGAGACATTTAAGATATCCTCCTAAATGACTATCTCAGAAATACCTATTTAATCTCCTTTCAAATATGGCTATATTCTTGTTGAACAAGGGAAAAAAAGAAAGAAAATTAGGTGCTTTGGATGACCTTCCTAATTGTAATCTCTAGTTATATTCTCTAGACCATGCAGTGTCATGGTCTACTGCACCAGAAGAAGAAAGCACAGGATTTTCTTTTGTCAAATTCATCCAGATAAGATCTGGTATTTTCTATCTTTCTGCTCAAGAAAGACATAGTCCTTTTCTAAGACTCCATAGCCAAAGAATACTAACTTGTTGGAACATTTTGCCCCTTGCCCTTACCAACACTAATCCCATTCTAAACAAAGACAAAAGTAATGTAGGAGTAAATTTTTCTTTCATGGAGAAAGTATTGAGTCATGTGGATCGTTAACTCAGGATTATAACTGAATTAAGATAAGAAGGTGGTTAATTTTGTGCATTAATTCTCCTTCTTGTGTGGACAGCTCTGGTTGTTACTTCTTTCTGATCCAACCAGACACCTCTCAGTTGAGTGGCATTTTTCACTAATTACAGTTTATGACCGGTGTTAGATTCCCAAACCAGTTCTGTGTACAGCATAGTCTGACAAGAAAAGAAAAAATAACAACTTGGTGTAGTTATAACTTGGGTTGTTCCTGCACATTCCCACTTATCACAGGAGCAATATCTCAGACTTCTTTCATCCCTTCACGAACGTCAAACATGTAATCAACTCAGCACTGAGATATTGATTTAGGGGCAGACCAACTTCATTTCAGGTGAAATCAAAAGATTGAACACAGAGATATTCTTTCTTGTCTAACAGGGTATGGTTACATTGAGGAAGAATTCAGAATAAAGCTATTACCAAGAAAGCTAGCTAAAACAATATCATCCTATTTGTTTCTATAAGTAAAATTCATTCAATATCAATAAGAATTTTCTAGTCCAGAAAATTCTTAAGGCTGTATTTAGAATTTGGATCCCTTGTCAGTGTTTTGTTTTGAAATCATACTTACTATTTGGAAATATAGACATCATTTTTTTCAAGAGGAATAATGGCATACCTCTGATCAAATAAATCAACTTCCTCCATTTCTGCTTTACTTGAAGTTTATGCTGTGTAGTTCTCTGAAATGTACAGCCAGAATAGAATTCAGTAACCTTTATTTTGGCTCCAGAATAGGGAAAAAAAAAACACATCTAAAGATGCTCAAGTTCCATAATTGTGATTTAATATATTAAAAATCTTCTGAATATATATCTCTCTATATATTCATACATAAGCATAGTGAGTAGCAAACTGTAGGATATATAGATTAACAGAGTAAAGCATGCCACAAACATCCAACAATGAAAACTCCTCATATTCTGTCTTAGTCAAATAAGAAAATACTGAAATTCTTAGTTTCACTAATTTATGTAAGTATATTTCAGTACATTTCATACATTATCTCTTTGTGACAGTCCAATAATATGAAAATATTGCCAATATAGCTTAACATTCTGTGTTCTATTACAACAGCAAATTTCCAAGCTTGTAACATTATCATTCATGTAATAGAAAATATGCTTACCCATTGACTTCAGAATATTCATGACTGTGAAAGGTATACTGATGAACAATATTGTTCAGAATAATAGCTATACAAAAAATAGAGAAAGTACCTGATATTCATACTGAATAGTGTAAGTAGAATGGTTTTACAATGAACATAAATCATAGATTACCATAGAATGTATTCACAGTAATCACTGCTTAGTTCGGTAATGTGAAAAAAGATACCAAAAATATGAATGAAATAAGTGACAAAGGAAGTTTAACTTGTACTCGTGAATTAATGATTTAGATGGATGACAAAAATTCCCTAGACATACCTACATGTATAGAATATGCAATTTATTAAACACGTATTGCTGAATTTATTTCATGTACCTATTTTCTTGGTATAAATAAGGAAATCTAAAGAAACGTTAGGTAGGCATGGCCATTTCCCAGATGAATTTGTCAGGATAATTATTTATTTATAATTAAATAATAAATTAATTATTTATTTCACAACATGAAATAATTAGTAACTTAGTGTGTATATATACATACACAAATATTTTGTTTATATACAGCACTTATTATGAACATAATATCCCACTAACAAAATTTTGGGAATGAGGATAATAGAGTAAAGAGACAATTTATTAAGTGGGTAATTTTATTTCTGTACCATTTTATTTTGCTTTCACTATCAGAAGGCTTTTTTTTCAGAAACTAATTTATAATTGTTTTCTTACAGACAGGTTTGGTGTAATCTTCTTAATACTTCATTTTCATATGTGTACCAAAAGAAAATGTTATATAATATTACTTGAAATTGTTGTAAGACAGAAAAAAAAAGGAAATATGAAAGACACAGAATGGAATATAGACAATAATAATTTCAAATACTTTCAGTGTTGACATAATGAGAAGCTAAAATAGAATTTGAGGTTGGCTCAAAACTACCTCTAGGATATTTACTAGCTTAGTCTGTTACTCAGTTTTTCTCTTGGCAAAGGTAAGAATATTTTTTTAGCAATACATAAGTTTCATCACATGTATTCCTCTATTTTGAAAGAGCATCAATGACTATCCAAATTACTGTAATAAATTCCATCTTGGTCTTCTATGATCCCTTTTACATGAATAGGGTGATCTTTTAAAAATGTCACTCAGTTCCCTCCCTACCACTGCTCAATACTCTAACACCCCTTTTTCCTTAGATTAAAAGTAAAACTCTTTATGGCTCTAGAGACCTCATTTTAAGATCCTAATTCTGCTACATTATCTGTGTCATGCAACTCCTTCCTATCATGGTCCAGCTGCACTGACCTTTCCAGTTCTGAAATATTTTTCTAAAGATTTATTTATGAGAGAGAGAGAGAGAGAGAGAATGCATGCATGAGCAGGGGGAGGGGCAGAAGGCGAGGAAGAGAGAGAATCTTAAGCAGACTCCCCACTCAGTGTGAAGTCCAATAGGGCGCTCGATCCAAGACCCTAAGATCATGACCTGAGCCAAAATGATAGCTAGAGGCTTACCCGACAGTGCCACCATAGTGCCCCTGAAATATTTTAAGATTGTTTTACTTCAGAACTTTCATAATTTCTATTCCATTTGCTTGGAATGCTCTTCCCCACAATCTCAACCTTTAAGTTTCACCTTAAAGTTATAACCTCAGGAAGGCCTTCCCTGACCGTATTGTCTAATGTCCTAAAACTAACAACCCATCACTTGTTCACTTTCTGTATTACTCTGCTTTAATTTATCCATAGCATTTAATATAATTTCCTTTTTTCTTTTAATTTTTCTAATGAATCGTAGTCCTCTGCCTCCCGCTGTACCCTCAGGAACTTCTGTTAAGCTAGTCCTTGATATAACAGTCACACCATAACTATTTATTAAAAATAAATAAAAACTATTCATTGCTCAAATTCCAAAATTATGCCTTAATGGATCCCAAATCCTCTGAATCTATTTATCTATACATAAACAAAGCTAAGAATAATATTACAGAATCAAATAAATTTATATCTCCTTTCCATAGTCTTGCAATCAATTTCTAGTTTAAGGAAATCACAGATCTAGAGACATTCATTAGTTTTCGAATCCTAACCAAGGTTTGCCCAACTTGTCTATGTTATACTTCATTTTATTTATTGCATCAACCTGTTGCCTTTCTTGTTGTAGTGGGAAGACATTTCACAGGTACATTGAATGCTTTGTGAAGTGATTTGCTATAGGATGTTTTGATCAAAATGTCCCTCACTGATAGACATTCAATTTCAGGTGCTTGTATTTGGAGCATAAAATTACCATCAAATATATTTCTAAATATATGTGATCCTACATCAGTGTTAAAAATCTAATTACTATGAGATATTATAGTGTCAGAAGCTCTATTCTTTTATCTGTATTGATTTTGTTTTATTTATATGAAATACAACTTACACACTATGTAATACAGTTTATAAGTATACATTTCCAAAAGTTTTGATAAATGTGTAATCATGCCACCACCACCAGAATCAGAGTATGTCAACACTTCTATCCCAACAGTGTCCTTATGCCCCTTCTAGCCCATCAGCTCCTCATCATTCTTATTTATACCAATGAAGTTTTGCCTATTCTTAAATATTATGTTTATTAAATTCTTCAATATCTACAATTTTGTCCCTTATTTCCTTTGCTAAGAATAATAGTTTGATTCCCATTCGTGTTGTTCTGTGTATCTGTAATTTACTCTGTTTTTATTGAAAAGTATTATTCTATGCTAAGAGAACATCATATGTGTTTGTTCATTCTCCTATTGATAAATATTATCTTGTTTCCAACCTTTACCTACTATGAGGAAAGCTATTGCAGTTTCTCACACAATTCTTTTTGTAGGCATTTCTCCTGGGTAAAAATACAGAAAGATAGTATTATAGACATAATAATTATAGATATGTAGTAATTATGGGTATGCCTATGGATATAGATATATAATAAAAATTTAAGATTCTCAAGTGATTGTAAAATCACTATGTTACATTCCCAATGGCAAAGGATGAGAGTTTCAGTTGACTTTATCTCCTTCACTTCCAAGCGTTATGTTTTTTAATTGTGGGCATCACAGTGGCTCAAAAGATTATTGCAACAAATAATTATAATTACAATCATTTTTAAATAATAATTTACATATTCTTCATGACAAATGATGCTGAACAACTTTTTATGAACTTAATGGCTATATATATATATCATGTATGTATCATATATATATATAAGAGAGACAGAGAGACAAGAGAGAGATAAAGAGAGAAATAGAAGTACTTGTTCAAGTTTGTGGCTCTTTTTTTTCTATTGTTTATCTTTTATATTGTGGATTTGTAAAATTTCTTTTCATATGCAGGAAGTAAGTAGCTTGTCAAATATTCTACCAAACTATGGCTTCCATTTTTATATCCTAATTGTGTTTTATGATGAGAAAAAGTTATTCATCTTGATGAAATTATATTGGTATTTATGACATATCTGAGGAAATGATGCATACATAAAATTTTCTGCCATTTTTTTCTTCAAGTATTATAGCTTTAGCTTCTACCTTTAGGTCTGTGATACAACTCAAGTTAACTCAGGTATGGTGGGAGTTAAGGTGTCAAAGTTTATTTTCTCCATACATTTATAAACTACCAGTACAATTTGTGGAAAAGACTCTCCTTGCACTGTTGAATTGCCTTCATGTCTATGCCAAGAATAAATAAACTGGAATTTCACTTTTAGCCAAAATCAAGTAATAAGGACTAGATTAACCTTTATATCTGAAACAACTAAAATAAAGTACATGAAATGATTATTTAGTGATATTTGACACTAGGCAACATAGTGATCTTTGTAAGAAGAGAGAAAATGAAGTGAGTCTAGGATTGTGCCACCTTAGTATCTGCAGAACACAAAGTGATACAGCTAATATTATATTTGATGGTGAAAAGATGAATGTTTACTATCATTACTTCTATGTCACATGGTGTGGATAGTTCTAGCAACTACTTTTTTTGGAAAAATATAAGGAAAAAGAAATTATAGGTTTATAGTCAGTAAAGGAAGAAATAAGGCTTTCTTTATTAGCCAATGGTATAATTATCAATGTAGAGAATCCTGCTGAGTTTACACAAAAAGCTGCTAGCAGTAATAAGTGAATTTAATAAGTTTGCATGATACAAGATCAATATACTAATCAAATGTATTTCAACATACTAAAAGACATTTAGAAACAATGCCATTTACATTGCATCAAAAATATAGTTAGGTATAAATAAGACAAGCAATTATATTAACTGTGAGTTAAAATCTACAAACATGGATGAAAGAAATGAAGGCAAACAGAGATGAGGATAATTTTAAAAGACCTAAATAAGTTGATAGATACAACATATTCATGGATCTGAATAATCAATATTAAGATGTCAATTTTCTCTAAATTAATCTATAGAACCAATATAATACCAATCAAAATGTCAGTAAGTTATTAAAAGTAACTGATAAGTGGTTTCTAAGATTTACATAAATATGTAAGGACACAGAAAATATTAAAAAATATAACTGAAAAAAGATCATAATGAACAGGCTAACAAAACCCGATTTTAAGTTTTATCATAAAACTACAGTAAGCAAAGCAGTGTGATTTTAGAGTTAAGCTAGACAAATAGAACAATGAAACTGAATACAGCTCAATTTGATTTTTTGCTAAATACTAAGGCAATTCAATGACGAAAGGATTATCTTTTCAACAAATGGTGCTGGAACTAGTGAATAAGAACACACAAAATGAACAAATAAAAATTGAAAAAACCTTGACCTGCATGTCACTTGCATATATAATGAATCACAAAATGAATCATAGTCTGAAATTTAAAACCTAAAACTATAAAATTTCTCGTAGAAATCATGTAACCTAGAGTTTTGTAAAAAATTTCTTAGATTGAATAAAAAAGTACTATTCATAAAAGAACAAATTGATGAACAGAACTTCATCAAAATTAAGTGTTTGCCCTTCAAAAACACCACTCAGAAAAAAATAAGTCGTTAACTAGGAGAAAATATTTACAAAGTTCATACACTATAAAAAACTTCTATCCAAAATATATAAGGCACTTATAAATTCGCTAAGAAAAGAAACAACTTAAGTAGCAAAGATTTGGATACTTCACCAAAGATACAAGGATGACAATAGGTACATTAAAAGGTATTGGCACAGCGGTTTGGCGCCGCCTGCAGCTGGGGTGTGATCCTGGAGACCTGGGATCTGGTCCCACGTCGGGTTCCCTGCATGGAGCCTGCTTCTCCCTCTGCCTGTGTCTCTGCCTCTCTCTCTCTGGGTCTATGAATAAATAAAATATTTAAAGAAAAATGCTTCTCTTAAAAAAAAAAAACTACAATTCAACAAAAAGTTTATTTAAAAAAATAAATAAATAAAAGGTATTCCATGACTCTGTTCACTAGGTTAATGCAAACTAAAATTATGAGAATATAAGACCATATACTAGTGTGTCTGAATTGTAAAGAACTGACCATACCAAGTGTTGGCCAGGATATGGATAGACTGGAACTCTCATACACTACTGTTGGGAATATAAAATCCTACAACCACTTTGGAAAACAGTCTGGCAACTCTAATAAGTTAAATATACATTTACCATATGTCCCAAACATTGCACTCCTAGGCATTTTCTGAAGAGAAAGGAAATCGTATATTTATACAAAGTGTTGTACTTGAATGTTCATAGCAGCTTTATATTTAGTAGCCCTCAAAGTGGAACCAACACAAACAGCGATTGAAAGGTTAATGAATAGGACTACTGTGGAATATCTACACAACAGAAAACTACTCAAAATCAAAAGCAATGAACTATCAATATATGCTCCTGCATCAATGATTCTCAAGGAAAATTTGCTGAGAAAAAGCAGACCCAAAAGGATATCTGCTACGTGATTTCATTTAGATAAAATTCTAGAAAACATCACTATGGAAATGAAAAGCAGATCTGTGGTTGCCCTTGGGTGAGATGGGCAATGAGCTGTGGGGAAGAAAAATAAACAAGGTAGTGTGAGCAAATTTTGGAATTTGGGGAGTGATTGTTATGTTCATTATTTTGTGATGGCAATTTTGTGATGATGGTTTTGTGGATATATACATATGACAAAACTCAGCAAAATGTATACTTTAAATATGTATTCTATATTGCATGTCATGACACCATTAACACTGTTAAGTCAAATTCTAATTTTCTAAAACACCAATCACTTTTTCTTACACATACACAGCTTTGTGAGGCTCAGTTGATTTAAGCAGAGTTCAACTGGATAGATCTGTTTCATATGGAGGGGCTAGAAACAATGTGCATCTTACTGAAGATCAGTGGTAACACCAGGCAGCGGGGTGTGCTTCATATGTCATTTGTCCACTTTTGACTAATAGATTAACCAGCACAGGCTCTTCTCATGGTGATGGAGGAGTGAAAAAAGGTAAAAAGAAACAAGCAAGACATGTTAAATCTCTGATTTCAAAATAGTATATGGTCATTCCTGACTCTTATATTTGTTAAAGCGAGTCACAGAACCAATTTCAAAGTCAGGGTAAGAAATATACTTCACCCATTATGAGGCCATAGTAAGGGCATGGTTGTAGGAATAGTTGAAGAGCAGGGCCAGGAAGGCAATCTAATACCCACAAAAGATATGGTATTTTGTTCAAAAGAACCAATACATTCTGAAAACTACCTCAAAGAAACAGGAAATCAAGTTGTTCTTTACCTTAGTAACTTTCTATTATATTTTAAAATCTCATCTGCTAAAACTTTGTGTATCAACCCTAATCATGAGGTTTCAATGCTAAGTCGATGTGCCAAATTGTAACAAAAATAAGTCTTGAGTTCATTATTATAAAATACGAAATCCCTGATTCGATGAAAAACAAAAATAAAAAAGTACCCTCCAATCACTTCAATTAGCTCTACAATCATCTCAAAGTAGTCCCTAGCTATTACTGTCAAAATGCAAAAATGAGATATTGAGATATTTAAATTCCTCAACCATTACACCTTTAACAAATTGAAATCCCCATGTAGTTTCTTATTATTTTTAAACTGTTTGGGATTAGCACTTGTTTTAAATATCCTTCATGTTTTCACATTCATCATTTCTCTGAAAAATAGCAAAGAGAATTTTAAGGCAATGCATGTGTACATAGGCTTTGGAAAATGTTAGAAGGTATTACTCATCCTCATGGATGGGTAATTCTGCTGAGTAACATAGCTGCCCACACAGTGTTCTAGTTAGTATAAGAGGAAGTTAGAACTTTGAATATCTCTTGGCCAGATATACTCTAAACTATAAACAGCTAATTCTGAGAAGAGCAAATTACATTTGTTAGAGTAAGTTAATAATAGCTGTATTATCTGCATATAAATATTTTTGCAATGTGAAACACATGAGCTTTCAAGAGAATTTCAGGTGGACTAAAATTCATATTTTAATATGAATATAAAATATTGCTACCGTCTTCCTCAAAAGTGTAGCCGTAACATTCAAACCGAAAGGACAAGAATCTTTCAGGACATTTTCTTTCTCTGACATTTATAATAAGTGTTTGCTCATAGCAAGAGAAAATGACTGTTGAAAAACAAAAAGTCTAACTCTATAATTTAAAACTGTATGGGAGTTTTTCTACTAATTGTTTTTCAGAACAGGCTAACTCAAGAATAATCGTTGCATACAAAACCTAGTCTGTATATATGACTAGGAACCCGCTGTCAAACAGTATTTGTTTTCCTGGCCATTAAGCTCTCGAAACATAGAGAAGGAAGGCAGAAGGAAAATATGAGAGTTGAGAAGACATTTATTACTTGTTCCACAGGCATAACTCAAAAGAAGGTAAACGTGAAATAATAATAGATCTAACCTTGGAGACTGAATGCAGCAGAGGAGACCAGGCTCTGAGCATCCCACGTCTACCCTTTTGATCTGATTATTACCTGACACAGAGGAGAAGAAGACCCTGCAGCTAGAGAAAAAAAGATTATGGACGGGAAGGTAAATGTCAAGGAGAAAATAAGGTTAAAATATAAAATCATAACCAAAGGTAACAATATTGGTTTGCATGGAATGCCAATTGAAAAAAAATCATAGGTGTGAAGCAGAATAAGAGTGAAGCAGGAGGAAAGAAAAGGAAAGGTTATTAAGGTCATTTCTCTAAGGCACACACAAGTGCTAACTTGCCAGCTCCCTGACTTTTCAGTTGAGGGCTATTTTAGGAAAAAGTATATCATATGCATGGATTCAGATTTTTCCTAAGAATTAAGTGACTATTTGGGGGTTTCATCTTGCTTTCTTTTCTTTTTCCTTTCCTTTCCTTTCCTTTCCTTTCCTTTCCTTTCCTTTCCTTTCCTTCTCTTTCTTTCTTTCTTTTTTATTTTTATTTTTTTTTAAATAATTGTATCCCCTGGACTTGTATATTGGCTCATTTCTCACAAGATCTTGTTTACATGGATAACCCCATGCAAGAGATTTTTTTTCACATTGATATTTCTATACTATCAATTCTTAAAATTATGAGGCCTGAATGAGGAAGTTCAGAAACAGCTGAGCACAAAAACAAAAACTATCTCCTTGTTCAGGACAATGATGACAATACCAGCTAAACCTTCCCAAATTCTGGACTCCCCAGAGGAGTCTGTGCTAAAAGAAATGCTTGTTTGCAGGCCACTTTGTGTATTTTATTTCAGTTTTAAGATTTTATTTATTCATGAAAGACACACAGAGAGAGGCAGAGACACAGGCAGAGGGAGAAGCAGGCTCCCTGGAGGTAGCCTGAAGTGAGACTCGATCCCAGGACCCCAGATTCACGACCTGAGCCAAAGGCAGACGCTTAACCACTGAGCCACCCAGGTGCCCCTGTCTGTCCATTTCTATGTTTAATTAATAACAATGACAAATCAGGATAATTCTATTATCAAACAGTACACAGATGGGGATTTTTTGCAATCTGCTTACATTATTAACCTTGACATTAGCTGAATTATCTCTGCTAGTTTTGACTATATAAAATGTTCCTAACGGTATATGTAGTATTCTAAATTTAGTCAGACACATATTTTAGGCTGGGAAATACAGTTTTCTATGTATTCAGAAAGAGGAATTGGGATCTTGAACACCTAGGTGGCCTCTGCCTTAGGGGGTCACTCTGAAGCCATTGACATAATGTGACATAAGACCATTAGGTAACACAGGAGAGACTCTATTATATATTATAAGCTGTTACAAAAGGAGGTTAAAATTAGAATCATATTGTTCTCAGTCAAATCAATGTGGTGAACATACATGGAAAGGAAACATGAAATATACCTTAAGTGGTTTAGTATTTTATTTTCTAAATATCATTAATAGTGTTTTACATTTTCTTACTGTTATTTATTTTCTATAATTTTATAAATTCTATAAATTCTATATATTTATTTTCTATAATCAACATACATGATATTTGCAACATAAAAATAATGAGAGAAATAAAAGATATGTACATTCACGCAATTCCTATATAGATAATGAACAGCAAACCTCTTTTACCTTTTTGGCCACATGATGAACTTTCTTGAGAAATGTTAAGGAGTAACCCATACATGTCAAGATTGACTTATGCTGAAAAAAAAAAAAAGATTGACTTATGTTTAGTGTCAAAAGCCAAATCTCATGTACTACTCTGGCTGCCCATTAGTTTCTCACCTGCCTTCATGAACTTTTCTTGTGCTCCACATCATACCATACCGCGTATACCCTGCCAGTCATAGAATTCTGACTGCTACTGTCACTGCTACCATGATATTATTACTGTTGTTATTCTAAGTGCTTTCACCACATATTGGGAATCCTGTGTGGACTTTGTTCGAAGGTTCATTCCAATACTCTTACAATTATAATACTCTGTGCATATTAATTTTAAGACTTAGTGAATAAGAGACAATGTTTGCTGATGGCTTCAAGTACATGCATTTTAAATAAAAACATTTCCGCTCTATATCTAACTCACTATAGTTTTTTTAATAGCAAATGGAGGCTGAATTGGATCAGATATTTTGTATGCTCCAGATAGTCAATTAAGTAATTTTCTTTTAAACAGTCCATATAATAAAACAAATACATTTTCTAATTTTAAAATATCATTGTATTCTTAGAGTAAATTATTCCTGGCCATGGGAGATTAATCAGTGGATTGATTTGCTATTCTGTTTTTTCTTTTGCATCTTATTCACAAATGAGATTGGCCTCTAATTTTCCTTTTTTTTCTTATCATATCTTTTTCTAAAAAGATTGTATTTATTAATTTATAAGAGAGAGAGAGATGCAGAGACATATGCAGAGAGAGAAGCAGATCCCTCGCAGGAAGCCCGATGCAGGACTCGTCTGGGACCCCGGGATCATGCCCTGACCCGAAGGCAGATGCTCAAGGACTGAGTCAAAGGGGTCTCTCTTATCGTATCTTTATTCATGGTTTAGAACTAGAATATAAAAACATAAGAGAAGTTATTATAAAACTCCCCAGAATTTTCTATTTTTTTGCCTATGCCCACCAATAGATCACCCCACATTACAAACAATAGGCTTTCTCTATTATTCTTTTTACTATTAATGCCAGGTTCACATATTGTTTTTAATAAAATTGCATATAAAAAAAGAATGAGGATAGGTACATAGGCTAGGGAATGGATATCAGAAGGCCTGTTGAGAAATCACTTAAATAGTAAAAGCCAACAGTTATCTTGCCAGAGAAAAGGTAATGGACTAGCAATATTTAGTTCCCTCTGGGGACTAGATTGATGCAATGTAAAGGAGTAATTGAGAATGATTCAGTTATTTTTTGTGTCCCATTTTCAAACACTAAAGAAAAATGATGTGATTTTTACCTAACTATATTTTGATTTGTAGATTATTTAGCTTGAGTTTTTAAGGGATTGATTTACATTTTACTTGATAATTCTTATAAAAATTTCACAAATTCCTGTGATTATCTCAATATCTTTATAAAGAAACTAGGCTGAAAGTTACTATCTCATTTTGCAGATTATACAATTGAGACAAGAAAAATTAAGACATTTGCCAAAAATAGTGCAGACTATGAAGAACTAAATTTAAAGCAAAGGCCCAATTCCTTTTTGGAATCTTTATGTCCATAACTTTCTGTTGTGTTGCTATGGGTTGAACTGTGTGTCCCCCAGCCTCAAATTCATATATTGAAGTCATAAGCCTCAGTACCTCACAATATGACTTTATTTGGAAAAGGGTTAATTGCAGGTGTAATTGATTAAAATGAGGTCATCCTCAAGCAGTGTAGGTATCTAATACGACTCGTGCCTTTATAAAAAATAAAAAAGTGGAAATTTGAACACAGACATGACATACCTATTCCACAAAAAAAATTAAGTAGAGGCTGGGATGATGGCCACAAAATGCCAAAGATTGCCAACAAGCCACCAGAAGCTAAGAGGGAGAAGTGAAACAGAAGTTCCCTCACAGCCTATGAAGGACTCAACTCTGCTCCAACCTTGGAAGTCAAAGACTTCCAGAACCCAGAACTGTGAGACAAAAGATCATTTTCTTTTAAGTTACTCAGTTTGTAGGACTTTGTTGTGATACCTGTAGTAAATTGCCACATGTAAGTTACTACTTTTAGGTAGGAAATTATAATGACCAAAGTTAAGTAATTTCTAATGAATTCCCTCATTTTACTTCACTGAACTCTTATATATGTTATGATCATTTAAATCTAATCCTACATGCAGGGCCAGAGGAAAGCAACTTAATCTAAGTTTTAATTCTGATCCAGATAGGCAAAATTTTAATTCACTGATGGAAAAGTCATAATTGTTCATGTCTTCTACATCAGCTATGCTTTTGCCATAACAACATCTTCGCCAAATACATGTATGACAGACCATGAATCCTGAAAGTTTCCATTTATCATGCAGATCTCCATATACCATATTGGAAATGCTTCCATTCGCCATTATTTTATTTCTATTTGTATAAAAGCACAATTAATATTCAGCAAATTTTTCAGGATAAGTATGTCATATGCAGTATTTGGGAATGCTTATGTTAAAAAATTATTCTTTGTTTTTCTGAAGTTCAAATCTGATGTAATTCCCCATATTTAGTTTGGAACTCATAGACTATCTTAGCTAAATATTTTCTGGCTACAGGAGTTCAAGTACATAGAACCAGAAAAAGTCAACAAAGTTATAATGAACCCTTCAGAATACCAACATTGGTACTAGATGGTTGGGAGAGCTTAATAAGTAACACAACTGACCAAAACAATAAATTCTGATTGTTAAAATTTGCATTGATATCAAGATCATCCATTGTCATGAATAAATTGATTTGAATAAATTTTGTATCTATTCTAGAGCTACTGATCACCTTCAACCATTATAAGACAGCTTAGAGACAAATTGAGTATTCAAATCCATGCTGAAAAATAGACCACTCAAATATTTCATAGCAAGCAGAAATAATAATCAAAATTATTCATTACTTAAAGAATAATGATAAGGGCCCATTTGCTTCTTGTAGGTTAAACACCTAATTTCAACTTTCATGGCATTTTTAGGTATATTATCTTAGCACATTTTATAAAACCAAAGACCTGAATTTCCCATGGTGCTATGCTATACTTTCCTCTTGCTATTATCGGTGGCGAACACATTCTTCCCCCCCGATTTCCAAATGACTAGCTTTTTCATGTCGTTCTATAATCAGTTCAAATATCACCTTCTCAAAATATCCCTCATTGACCAGTCTCTATACAGTAGACTGGGGTATATTCACATTACTTATCATGTTATCTAGTTGTATTTTCTTTTTAATGTTTAACAATATCTGACTTGCATTTTCAATGTTCTTTTGTATATTTCTGATGTATTTTTGTTTACTTTTAAAAAAAAGTCTTGCCTTACTAGAATCTAAATTTAATTATACACAATTTCTTATTTGTAAATTGTAAATATTTCACAATGCTATTTTCTGAGCTGGGAGCAACACTTGCCAGAATTTCTATGCTTACATAGAAAATGACCAGATTTTTACCACAACTTTGGAATCAACCCAGAAGTGACCAGTTCAAGGGCTTCAGGAATCAAAGACAACACCTAGCCAGCTCTGGTACAGAGGTATCAAAATCTTGGCACTCATAATTATTTCAGAACTATCATTCAGGCAAAGAATGGAATTTGCCATAGTCTGAGTCAAATGAAACTCAACTAAAGTTTCTGTTTTGCAATATACAAAATGGCAGATCTTGTGTTTCTGGCTTTTAATCAATAAAGAGGAGAAATAAAAGTACTTATAAGAAGCTTGAAAGGATTATGAAATAATGCATTGCTTTGTATCACAGTAGATTGGGAGGTTTTTTTTTTTTTAATTAGGTACTTATATCCATTTCTAATCCAATGATATTTTCTAAAAGGAGAATTAGGGGTTGTGGAGGTTTTGTTTGTTTTTGTTGTTTTTTGTTGTTGTTGTTTTTACAAAGCAGAATGGGGAACTTAACATGATTTGATCTTACTCAAACTCACAATCTAAGATCTAAGAAAGCCATCAATGAATGTAGTTTCTACAGGTAATACAAAATATTGACAATTTACTAATAATGAGAATGTTTGCTGAGACTTGATGCACAGGATCAAAGAATGTAGATTTTCTTAGTTTTCAATGATTCAAAGCAGTTTCTTCAGTGGAAACCCTAGTGGACAGATGAGTAATTATCTGTTAACTTGAGACAGAATTATTAGCTAAATTATATATATATATATATATATATATATATATATATTTATTTATTTGTAAGTTTATATTTATAAATTTATTATTTATATTTATCATTTATAAATTTATATACTATTATATTTACAAATATAAATTTATATTTATTTTATTTATATTATATATAAATTATTTTTTTTCCTTTTTTTTTATTGGTGTTCAATTTATTAACATACAGAATAACCCCCAGTGCCCGTCACCCATTCACTCCCATCCCCCGCCCTTCTCCCCTTCTACCACCCCTAGTTCGTTTCCCAGAGTTAGGAGTCTTCATGTTCTGTCTCCCTTTCTGATATTTCCCACACATTTCTTCTCCCTTCCCTTATATTCCCTTTCACTATTATTTATATTCCCCAAATGAATGAGAACATATAATGTTTGTCCTTCACCGACTGACTTACTTCACTCAGCATAATACCCTCCAGTTCCATCCACGTTGAAGCAAATGGTGGGTATTTGTCATTTCTAATAGCTGAGTAATATTCCATTGTATACATAAACCACATCTTCTTTATCCATTCATCTTTCGTTGGACTTTATATATAAATTATATATATAATTTGCATATGTAATTAAATATTAGGAAAACTTTGGAATGGAATGGGATTTACTGAGTTTAAACTTTTCCTCCATTTTCACTTAGTAAATGCCAGGTTTTCATCTCAAGTTTTGTCTACTGTTCAAATGGCAGTCCTTATTTAATAAATTCTTACCCTGTTGCTTGAAGATTTTGTTATTAATCACTTTATTAGGACATTGATGAAAAACTGTCATAAGAAAAATGGCATTCCCCCTTATTAACTTCAATTTGAATTATTTACATTCATTTTGTTGAACACTCCTCTTTGATCTACATTGCATTGCACTAATGATTTTGCTGCAAACAACATGAATATGTTTTCCATATTCCCTCAGCAAATGTAAATGCTAATAGTACATCTATATGAAAAATGTCAATATTATAAAGTTTAGATTGAGTACAGTGCTAAGCATGGTAAGGAACATTCATATTTAATTAATGAGTAATATTATCTTTCTTTAATGAATTGAGTATTCATCAGAAACAGAATATTTACAGTCTATCCATTGATTGTAGTTACAAAAAATATCCAAGTAACTAGTCATTTTTCTTGCATTGGGAAAAGAAGAAAGAGACCAAGCTTTGCTTCTTTTTTTTTTAAGATTTTATTTATTTACTCATGAGAGACACAGAGAGAGAGAGAGGCAGAGACACAGGCAGAGAGAGAAGCAGGCTCCATGCACGGAGCCGGATGGGGAACTCCATCTCCGGTCTCCAGGATACTGCCCTGGGCCAAAGGCAGGCACCAAACCGCTGAACCACCCGGGCTGCCCCAAGCTTTGCTTCTTAATCAGAAAGCCAGTAAATGCTATTGGTTATATTTTGTGTCCAAATACTATAATAATATAGCAGAAAATCCTTTATTTATGCATCAAAATATCTAGAATATGTCCTCCTCTCCTTTGTTTTACATTTGCCTTCACTTAGAGGGCTTTTCCAGCACTTGGGTGGCTCAATCAATTAAGCGCCCAACTGGATTTCAGCTCAGGTAATGATCTCAGGCTCCTGGGATCGAGCCCCATGTTGGGGGGGGGTCTACTCTAAGCAGGGAGTCTGCTGGTGATTCTCTCTCTCCTCTCCCTCTGTCCTTCTCCAATTTGCTCTCTCTCTAAAAACAAAATTAATTCATTATTTTTTTTTAAAAAAGAGCTTTGCCTTCAGATTCAAGCTTGTACCTGTCAAACCTGTGACTATCCTCCTTAATATCCCCTGATGCTCTGTAGTAAGCAGAAGTCTAAGGTGAACCCAAATGAATTGAATCCTTGTATAATTCCTTCCCCTTGAGTGTGGGCAGAGCCTATTACACTGCTTCTAGCCAATAAAATATGACAAAGGTGATTGGATACTATTTTCTTATTTTAAAAAGAAATGATGTAGGGTCTAGCCTGAAGCCTGGTAAGACCCTGAGCAGAGGTCCCAGCTAAAGTGTGGTTGGATCCCTGGCCCGTGGAAACTGTAAGATTAAAAATAAATAAATGAATGAATGAATGAATGAATGAATGAATGAATAAAAAAATAAATAAAAATGCATACACACATACATACATACATACATAAAGATGTTATTTCAAGTCACTAAGTTGTGGTAGTTGGTTACACAGCCATAGAAAATTAATTCATGCTACTTTGTGTATGAATATGTTGCTATGCTTTTTCTCTGCTTCTTCTACTTGCAGTGAATCCAAATCCTACCCCTGACTCCTGCTTTGCTGACTATTTATCCTCTGAACTCATATTATGTGTTACCTCTCAGAAAACTACTGTGACCTCAACTACAGAATAAATTAGGTTTGATTTCTTTCTCTTCCCACCCTAACTGTATATGCTTTCTTACATTTTATTTTAATGATTTCCCATTAGAGGCTCTTAAATGCAAGAATTATGCTTTTCTCTTGTTTCATCACATTCTCTTAGTACAATTTATTGTTTCTCTATCCTATAAGAATAGTCCTTAAATTTCAAGTTTCAAGTGGTCCTTAAACTCCTAGTTGTACTAAAATCATACAGATTCTGAACCCTATACCTACTGTGTTCAAATGTTGGTGGGTAGGAATGCTCTTACCCCAGCTAATCTTTCTGGTCTTATATTCTAACAGTCAGTCACATTTAGCAGAAATTCAGATGCACGGAATTAGTTATAGCTTGTTAAATTATCACACTAATTTTTTGCTGTTTTCCCCCATTTTATCCTCATCTTTTTGGAATACCAATTACCCTGCATTTTACCTGGTTAAGTCACTAATTTTTCACAATTCAGCTCAAAATTCAATTCCTCTAAAAAGCCTGACTCAACATCTAGATCTTTGACTACCACTCCACAAAACATAACATTAATTATTCATTTATAGACATTGGTTTTCTAGTCTATAAAGGTATGAATTGTGGTAAATTAATCTCTGTGTCCTGATAGCATGATACTTGAAACTTAGGATTCTAACATTTTTTCTTAATGAAAATAAATGTCAGAGTCATATAAGTAGAAATTTCACAAAACTATGGACCTACATGACTTCCAGAATCTTTCTAATTAGAAACATCATAGATAGTTTGAGAAGTAGTGATATTCTAAGATGAAATGACATGTAAGAAAATCCCACCCACAATTCTAAGAGATTTTGATTATGTGCCACATTCTCACCCCCATTTCAGAATAATTGCCTATTGAATTAATATTGTCATAGGGAGATTCAACATTTTCTAGGTATTCTGGGGTGTAGAACAAGATTGAAAACAACCACTATCACCTAATGAAGCTAATTTTCATGTGTAGCTCATGGAAATCCATCATATTACTTTGGTTATGATCCTAGATCACAGCCACTGGAAATTTCTTCATGAGAAGAACATTACTAGCAAATTAATGACTTAGAGAACTATTCATGTTCTTAATGCCCAGAAGTATATTAAAAAGTGCTTATCTTTCAACATGTTTTATACTTTATGCCAGGAGCATGTTAAAACTACTCTGTTACTTTATAAGACATAAGATTTAATGGATGGAAAAAAATTAAAAATCTGAAATAAAATCAAAATTGTAATTTTTATTATGCTTTTATGCCACAAATATTAAGCCAACTGTCTAAATTGTAAGCATGAATTTCAACAAATGCCTACAATTGTTAGCCTAGTATAAATTACTTCCTTTGTGTCACAGGGCTAGTGAACTTTATTTTGTTGCTTTTTATATTTAAGATCATAAAATCTCTTAAAGAGATATGTGGGGTTTTTTTACTATATTTTGAGCCTTAACTCCATGTTATCACATTATAGTTAGTACATTTAAAGAAAATATGTGTCTTCAAAAATATCCTTAAGATACAGGATATTTAAATGTCTAATTCCTTCCAAACTGATATTTACACCTACCACACAAAACTATCTCACATTACATACTTATTAAGGACCTTTATTGATCTTTCACAGAGCAATTATGAATGGTCACTAGTGGACTACAAAATGAACTACCTGTAATCTTACAGTGATGGCATTGGTCAGTATAAAGTACTCTGTAGCCTTCTTCAATAGAAATGAATCTCATAACATAGTCATTTCATTTGGCAAATTATAATATGGTACCCTATTAATGTTGGCTAGATTTCAACCAAATGACTGTGTGGATGTAAAAGACTTAATATCCTATTAGTAACCCCATGATTCATCTAGTCCCCCAGGCTTGTTTCTAATCATAGCTTCTAATATTATATGTGATATTGGAATGTGCTATAAAAATTTAACAAATTGAAACTTGAATGGTTGAAATATATACTAGATAAAAGCTCTCTTGCAGATCACAATTTATTTTATTTTCATACATCTATGAAATCCATTTATTACATTCAGCTCAAAATATACACACATATTTATAGCTGAAAAATCTCAGTGAACAATTATGTTTGCAAATAAAGTATGTTATCAAAGAATAAACATGAATTGGCTTGTAAAAAGTACAATCCGCTAGCTAAGTGTGGCTTAAAGGATTGCTGTATATTTATGTTACCTCTAAATGCTGATACTTACTTCAGAGGAGATTATCCAAGTATGATAACCAAGAAGATAGGGAAGTAAAAATAAATTGTGAAGGGTTTCTATCCTAACAGAAGCATATCTTTACAAATAGAGCATATAAAGGTGAAAATATCTCTGTTAACATTTGAATAATGTGAATTAATATTCTGAAAAATCACTAAGAATAGTCAATATAAAAAACAATATTAAGCAATGTCCACATATCTTAAAAAGTTTACCAATAGATTCAGTGACTTGAAATAAAATCAGTGACTTGAAATAAAATAAAATAAAATAAAATAAAATAAAATAAAATAAAATAAAATCATAATAAAACTTTTCTGCTCATCTTTATTTACCAACAGTCAATGGATGGATAAAAGTTTCAGAGTACTTAATCTACTGGAAGTCTTACTAAATGTGAACCAGTAGGGAATATACAAAGAACAATTAGTATAACATTTTATCTTCTGATAAGAGGACAAAATGCTACACTTTGACAAAGACAGTAGTAGTATCAGAACATGTATTTTAGTAATAGGCCTTGCAATTGTTTCTTCCATCTAGCATCTGGAAATTAAAGTAATTTATTATAAATATATCAAACCAATTTAAATCATTCTATGGTCTTGCAATTGAGACAGGAAAATACTCTTTTTTAATGAAATACACTATTCATAAAAACTAGTCACAAAATCATGATTGTTTTACATTTTATGAAATCAGTTCATCTTAACTATTACAGATTCTATGTTGACTTCTCAAGCACAAAGTTCTTCGAAATATTTATGTGGTTCATAATACCAAGAAGAAAGTCTGTGTGTATAAAATATAGTCTTAAAGTTAGCAGAATCAGAAGAAGGGAAATCTAGAAACTATTAAAAAAAACCTTATGGAAATATCGAACAATGTAGTTCAATTTATTTGCAAAAAATTGTAAGTTGTCACTGTGTATAGATGGGTACACTAGTTTGAAGGAATGTCCACAATTAGAAATGAAGATGACCCACGGGTTAAATATTTTGGGTAGATTTTGATTTATGTACGTTATTACTGACAGCCAAATAAGCTCTGATCATAAATTATGGATAGCAGTGAAGAAGAAAGGCAATATTTAATAATTTTATGACTTTTAATGGTTATATTAAAGTCTTTTCAGTTTATCTGATTGTCTAAATAATAAAGATTTTATGGGAAAATTAAATACATGTATGGTAAAATAAAATTTGTAAACCCTTTCTTTGTGATTTTCAGTACTTATTAAGGTCAAATATGGTATTCTAAGTGGACACATTTTTGGAATAAAATAGATAGCATATCTATTTTAGCCAGAAGTTATTGGTTGAAAGATTTATGTTTTGCAATACAGTCATGGTCAAGTTAAAATATTCCACAGAATCAATTTTCATTGCATTAGTGATTTTCAATGATTCCGAGGAACTTCAATGTTTAAGCAAGTGTAGCATTCAGATATATTTTTTTTTCAGAATTCAGGTAATCCAAGTTATCTTTTACACTCATATTTTAAAAACATGAAGCATGGATTCTTATACTGATAATATTTGATGGCTAAATTATGTTGATCAAATCATTAACTGAGTGCTAGCAAATAGTGTCCCAACTGCCTATTGTAAAAGAGATTTTACAGTTTAGTCTTGTTTGCTATTTTACAAATTCTGCTTATCTATGAAGCTTTTATGAAACCAAATAAGATGTCCCATTTATAAATTGCATTGTTTAAAACTTTTTTTTAATGGTTATATAAAAATGGCTCTGATAATATATATAATTGTTGCACAGCAACAGAGACACTAACCTAGGAATATAACAGAAATTAGACAAAATTAAATAGAAGAGATTATTAAAATGTAATACATGGGAGATATGATTCAATGGCTATCATTCTCTACAGATAAAGTTCTATAGCTAGGATAGCTACAAGAATGCCTCTCTCATTGAAGTGTAATATTAATTCTAGCATTTTACAGAAGTTATGTGTTCAGAAGAATTGAAATTTTATTTGGCTTTTTATATTTCTTTTTGTCTTTGAAGTGTCTTTCCTTATATTCTTTTCATATTTCCTCTTCTTTGTTTTTCTGTTTGCTTTCTGAATATGTTTTATACATATATCCATGCATAGAGAAAAGAAAACCCACCTCATTTTCATGCTCCTAAGATTCTTTTGGTAAGACATATTTTGACATATTCCAATTCTACAAACCAAGAATGTGACCTATGATAGATATATTGAGCAAACCATAAAGAATTTCTAGGATGACTGATATATTTATGAAAATCACCAGTGAAATATTTAAAAAGTTAGATTCCTAGCAAGTCTATTAAATTGGAATTTTTGTGTGAGAGGCCTGAACACTTTTATTTAAAAAATATATTCCTTGAACAACATTATAACATACAGACAGAATTGAGAATGTCTATCATGACAGACTAAGTCAATGTTGCTTCCTTGTGGATTTATTACAAATGAAACTATAGAGGAATTAATGCAGTTTTATTTCAATGGCTTGGGAGTGAGCCAGTCTTTATATTAGTACTCTCATTTGCTACCACACCTTGTTGATTTCACCAATGGATTTTCTGCTAAAAAAAAAAAAAAACAAAAAAAACAGTCACTTGCCACCTGGATGGTAAATTTGTTCCTTGTTGGGAAAGTCAGACACATTCAGGTTATTTCTTTATCCTACTGATCAGTAGGATAAACAATCAAACAGCGTAATAATAGTATATGGGCACCTGGGTGGCTCAGTGGTTGAGTGTCTGCCATTGGCTCAGGTCATGATCCCGGGATTCTGGGATTGAGTCCCGCATCATGCTCCCTGAAGGGAGCCTTATTCTCCCTCTGCCTTACGTCCCTGCCCCTCTCTCTCTGTCTCATGAATAAACAAATAAAATTAAAAAATAATAACCATAGAATATTCCTAAAAGGAAAAAAAAAAAAAAAGGCGGTGACTCTCCTTACGTGAAAGAAAAAAAAAAAAAAACAGTGACTTTCCTTATGTTCTGATTTCCAATCTACCTTGAATATCTGACTTGGACAACCAGTCACAATTTTCAAAGGATCTGACATATATAACTTACTTTCCTCCAAAGAGTTAAGGCCTGTCTCATAATTTATGGCAATTGAATATGTACATTTGATTTAATATTTTGGTGCTACTCAGAAATTTACATTAAAGGAGTTAAAAAAATATCAGTTGATTCATTTTTTTCTCTAATCCTCATGAAAACTATGAGATTATATAAGCATCAATAAAATGGCAAAATCTGGAGTTAAATTCTTATCAAAAAGTGTAAGAGAGGGATCCCTGGGTGGCGCAGTGGTTTGGCGCCTGCCTTTGGCCCAGGGCGCGATCCTGGAGAACTGGGATCAAATCCCACGTCAGGCTCCCGGTGCACGGAGGCTGCTTCTCCCTCTGCCTGTGTCTCTGCCTCTCTCTCTCTCTCTCTGTGTGACTATCATAAATAAATAAAAAAAAAAAAATTAAAAAAAAAGTGTAAGAGAATTTTTATGATAATTTACTTCTTTTATTAATTTAATCTAGAAGTAATATTTTACTTCTAAAATGTTTTTCTTCACCCTTCTGATCACAAAAGGTCTCACTTGATAGTAATTTTGACAACAATAATTATAGATGAGGTCATGTGTGGTAATAATCATTATCCAAATCTCGGGAATTTAATGCAACAAAAGTTTACTTATTGCTTATAAAAAGTCTACTGTGAGGGCACTTATTATCTATATTTTCAACATTTCAGCATGAGGCTGATAAAGACTTCAACATTAAAAAAAAAAAAGACTTCAACATTTTTGTACTTGCACCATTTATAAAATACAGCCTCTTTGGTGAGATGACAGTAGAGGACTGGAGGGTTTCATATTAGAATTTAAATGTTCTTTGGGTATCTGTGTGGCTCAATTGGTTGACTCTTGATTTTGGCTGAGGTCATGATCTACAACTCCTGGGGTTGAGCTCCAGGCTCAGTGCAGAGTCTGCTTGACCTCCCCCCCAATAAATAAATAAACAAACAAATAAATAAAATCTTTTAAAAAGTAAATAAAATGTTTTCTTTCATAAGTGACATAGTTATAGAAATTGGGCCCTTAATAGTCATCTTTAAAAATTAATACATTTTTTACAAAATAACAAATGAAAATACTATATGGGACAAAACTGTACTAAAAAAAATTGTGTTTTTTTTCTGAAAGTCAAATTTAGATTGCATTCTGTGTTTTATCTGCATTTACCACAAAGAGCTCAGTAATATAATGTAGATAGTTTTTTGTTTCTTCATTTTCTAATTATAAATATAAGAGGTACATTCTGCTATGATCTCTTCCTCTAATATGAACTCTTCTAAATAAGATCTGCATTTAGTATTTTTTTAAATCAAAGACAATAAATTCTATTGCCTTTAGAAATTTTCTACTACTTTAAACATAGAGAAAGCAACAATTGTGTAGTTTGTGGATTACATGCTTGCTTTTTCAATAATGTGATTTCAGAAAAAAATCTTAAATTCCAATGAAGGAACTATCCACATTAACAAGTGAAATTTCCTTTTTTTTTTTTTCTTTTTTCATGAGCTATGATAGTGTTAAGTAAAATACAAGGGCAATCAGGTAATTATTCAGGTCGTAATGATGTAAATTTTTTCAGGAAGAATTGGTTCTATTTCACAAAAACTTCAGTAATCTGAAAGAGAAAAGGTACTATTATTTTTTTAAGTATTTACCAGGTATTAACTCAAGCTTTATAGATAATTTGACTCATCAATCAATAGGACTGTCAAGGCTGAAAGATAGACCAAGATTCAAAAGAAAAGTGAGATTACCCAGAAGTGGTTCAGTTATCTTTCTTCATATAAACACACGTATACATATTTTTTCTCATCTTCTGAATGAAAGTCAATGACTAGACACACAAAAAAAGAGTATAGATGATAAATATTTATTCTACATGTATTCTGCTGCAATCACTTCTTAATGAAGAACGTATTTTCCCACACAAACCAATACTCCTATCACCCCCACCAATCCAATCTGTAGACATATGAGCCCTAGAGCAGAACAACCTAAAATCAGTTGGGAATCTGGTCCACTATGTGTGCTATTATTTCATGATGTGATGAATATGAAAATTAAGTATAAATGTCTAGAAACTTTGAAAGAATCTTTAATAACTAATTAATTGAATAGTACATGCAATATTATTCCATTTAATATTTTAAAACTGAATCTTGTATTTTTATGTTTTTGTTTTTTATGATTTTATTTTCCATGAAATTGGGCTGTGATGAATTGGACATAAAGAAAAATAATAAACTTTTAATAAGTTTCCTTCACCACATTGAGAATTATGCTGTTTTTAGACAATGATTTATTGATATTATCTATTTAGTGGATGAATGCCAAATGATTCTTAAAAAATAAATATGTATTATGATATAGCAACAGTAATTTTAGTGGAAAGGAATAATCTAAGGTTATAGAACTAATGTGTGGTGATGGAGGGGGTGATAAAACTAGTACATTAAATTCTTCTGGGATAAAGAATGTTGGTAAGGTATTGTGGTACAATTAAATTTGATGATTAAGGAATGAAAATACAAAGCAATTATTAGTCATTAATTATGAGAGGAAAACATATAAAAATATGTGAGATGTTTAGAAAACGTGAAATGTGACTAAAATAGTTCTCAGAAAAAAAAATTATGTATTACCTTAATTAAATTCATTCATTAGTTTACAAAAAGACTGAAAAAAGAAGTAAACATTCAAGTCAAAATCAAAACAATGCTACAAAAATTGTTCTTCTATCTATAAAAATAAGCACAAACTGAAAAAAATAGATGAAATAAATATACTCAATCCTTGGACAACAGGTAGCCAAAGACTATGGTCGTGAAAGGTCAGAAAACCTGATAAGCCATATGATGCTTCAGTTTGCTACCTGGAGACAGTATCCAGGTCACATTTTAGGAAAGGCAAAACAAAGGCAAAACCAAAGAACGAAATGATCTCACTGAGTTGAAAAGACAGAGGCAGGCAGGGATAGAATTTGTGTGAAAACATACCAGAGATGAGGGAGCTGCACAGAGAAAAAGAGGCCAAGAGATATTTTAAAAGAATCCCATCAAATATTTGGCCAAATATTTGTACATGCGTGGGGTGAAGGGAGAAAAATAATCACCAGAAAGCTGTTGGTTGACTGATTCCTAGAGTTGTGAATAAATCATATTTCCTCTAGCTTTCTAACACATAGAAAGTCAAGTCGAATTTTCAGAGAGAGAGGAGAATTATTAATCTAAATTACCATAGAAAAAACCACTGCCCTATAAAAGCTTAAAAGCAAGATAAGTGTTACATTTTAAATGGAAATATTCTAAATACGCAAAAAGATAGACATCAGATTGAATAAAATTCATGACTCAACTCTAAGCTAAAATGATCTTAATCTCAGTATCTTGATATAGATATATTGAAGTGAAAGGATTGAAAAAGGTATACCATGAAAATAATAGTCAACAGAGTGCTAGGGTGCCTAAACTAGTATCAAACTATATTTTAGAAAATGAGGTATTAACATAGAGGGAAAAAAGTGAAATTTCACAATAGTAAAAGGGTCAATTCATTAAAAAAATAAACCTAACAATTCTAATGAAGTTAATAACAAGAGAATAAGAAAAAATAAGGAAACAGAAAGGTGATGATAGATAGATGATAGATTTACATTACATCTTTTTCTCTCTCTACTACTTTAAAAGACAAAAATGTAAAATTAATTTTTAAATGAATTATTCATTTGTAACATATATAAACGTGTAACAATAAATAAAACACTGGACTTTTCAACTATTTTCAACAGAATAATAGAAATATGAAACAAAATAATGGTATAATTAATATACTAAAAAAAGCTCCTATTCTAGAAAGTTTCAGATGAACTTAACATCAAAACCATCAGGTTTTGTTAGATAAAAAAGAAATAAGTGAGAAAAAATTAAAAATTAACAAATACAATGTAATTTTGCATAAAATAAGGAAAATTTATCATGACCAAGTTGGTTTTAAACCAGGAATGCAAAGACAGTTTAACATTTTTAAAGATGAATTAGTATAATTCATCGTATTTATCAGGGAAAAAAAAAAGGAAAAATAATGAAGTTACTTCAGACAAGATAAAGCATTTTAAAAAGTTAAAACTTATTGATGGTTAAGAAGTATGGCTTAGCAAATTAGCAATAGAAGGAAACTTCTTTCATCTGATAAATGTCTACAGAAATATATCTTAAGAGGCAAGAGAACACTTAGCAGTAAAATACTGAAAAGTTTTCCTTTGAAGTTGAGAACGGGACAAGTATTTCCAGCTATTACTACTTCTTTTTTTTCTTCTTTTTTTTTTTAATTTATTTTAAAATGAAAGAGAGCATGAGCCAAGGGGTGATGGACAGAGGGAGAAGGAAAGAGAGGCAGAGAAGATGTCCAATGCCCAGTGAACAATGCCTCTGGATGTGAGCTCAATGAGGCGCTTGATCCCAGGACTCTTGAGATCATGACCTGAGCTGAAACCAAGAGTTGTAGGCTAAATCAACTGGGCCACCCAGGCGCCCCTTCAGTTATCACTACTTCTATTCAACATTATACTTACTGAAGGCCCCAACTAAGGTAATGTGGGTATATATAAAAAGAAATAAATGGTATATAAGTTTCAAAAACAAAAGAAATAAAGCTGTCAGTATTAGTGGACAATTTTATTTTGATCATGAAGTATATAAATGAATGTAATAAAAATGTAGCATAAAACTCACATTGTTTTGAAAATGTTTTGAAAATGAAAATTTTATTTTGATCATGAAGTATATAAATGAATGTAATAAAATGTAGCATAAAACTCATATTGTTTTGAAAATGAGTTTTCTAATATTTAAGGAAAAAATTTAATGAAAATATTCCAAACCTCAGTGAAATTTAATGAAAATATTCCAAACCTTCTAGTACATTTTTTTCTTATGATCATACTGCAGTAGCAGCAAATTAAAGAAAATTAATGAGACAGAGGGTAGGAAATTATAGAACTTTACATTAATTTATTCATGCATTTATTAATTCATCAAACATTTATTTAGCTCTTACTTTGCTCAAAGTATCATTTCAGAAATTGAAAATACAGTAATTAATAAAACCAGCAAAAATCCTTGCATTCATTGAGCCTACATTCCAGTGGGCATTAAATACCCCATACATTTTAAACAGTAAGTTGCTTTAAATGTTTTATTAAAAAATAATAAATATCTCTCTCTCTCTCTCTCTCTCTCTCTCTCTCTCTCTATGTCTATCATAAATAAATAAATCTTTTTTTTTTTTTTTTTTTTTTTTTATTAAGGGGATCCCTGGGTGGCTCAGCGGTTTAGCGCCTGCCTTTGGCCCAGGGTGCGATCCTGGAGTCCCGGGATCGAGTCCCGCATCGGACTCCCGGCATGGAGCCTGCCTCTCCCTCCTCCTGTGTCTCTGCCTTTCTCTCTCTCTCTCTCTCTCTCTGTCTATCATAAATAAATAAATCTTTAATAATAATAATAATAATAATATATCATGATTAAGTAAAATTTATCACAGAAATGCTTGCATGGACCAACATTTGGGAATCCATTAATGCAATTCATTCAAAAAAAAAAAAAAAAGAAGGAAAACCAAAAACTGTTTGAATGTCTCAAACAGTGCTAAAATGATTTCAACAAATAAAATGGAAAAGCAATTTCTCAGAAGGAGCTTGATCAAGTTACAAATAGAAAGAAACTTGCTAATTCTGAACAAGAGTTGTCAATATAGGCCCCTGCAAATGAAGAGTATAGAACTTTACGAAGCATTATATTAAATAGATGCTTTGGAAATATTCTCCTACTGACAGGAAATAGATAATAATACTTATCATCACTAATGTTGTATAGATTACAGTCAATGCAAAGACACCAATAAAGTAAATAAGTATAAGCCATGGGAAGAAAAGGACAAAACTTAAGCTTTTTTGTGGATGATTAAATATTCCTTTCTTTAAAGAAAATCCTAAATACTAATCAAAAACAAATATTAGAATTTGAGAATTAAGAAATATCACCTGAAAACATAGTGGTATTCAGAAATCAAAGTCTTTCCAATGGGTCAAGAATAAACAATTAGAAAATTTGGCAGGAGAGTCTTATTCACCAAAGAATAAAAACATTAGGAAATGAGGAAGAAATCAGACCCTTATGAGAGACCTCATGCAGAAAGTGCCAAAACTTAACTGAAAGACAAAAGAAGATACAAACAAGTTCATAATGATGAGAAGATGAGATGAGACAGTTATAAACTTATCATCTACTTAGACTTGATGAGAAACAAGAGGAAGTAAGCAGTGGCCAAGATTAATTCAACCTCTATACCATAAGCAATTTTTGGTTGAATTAGGTTATTGTATCTGTTTTCTCCAAGGAAAAAGTTATAGAATAACTAGGTTGAAATATATTTGATCTCAGACTAAAACAATGGAAGAAATGTCAAAGGTAAAAACAATGGGTAAATCTGACTCCATAAAAAATTATTTATATCAAAAATAAAAAGCATGATTTAAAAATAATAAATTGAAGATAAAGCTTTGCAATATCCAAAAAAAATGAAATCTATAGTTATGACCTGACTTAAATATTTGTCCAAGTTGGTACAATTGTTTATATACATTTCCTAGAATTTTAGGTGTTTGGACTTCATGTAATAAAACTGGAAGGTTTTTGGTTCCAAGGCAACATAAACATGTTGATTTGTATTATAATTTTCCACAGTTAATAAGGCTCGTATACTGCTTCTGTGTGTAATGATTCACTTTTCCAATTCCCGCCATATGAATTTAAAACTTCCAACAAGAATTTGATACAACTAGCTCAGATTTCTATAGAAAACTTGTGGAACTTTTAAAAATTCTTAGTCAAGGGGTGCCTGGGTGGCTCAGTTGGTTAAACATCCATCTCAATTTCAGCTTAGGTCATGATCTCAGGGAGGGATTGAGCCCTGTCTCGGGCTCTGTGCTGGGTATGGAGCTGCTTAGAATTCTCTCTCTCCCTTTCCAAGAAAAAAAAATTAAAATTAAATCAAATTAAACAAATTTTAATTGGGTCAACTAGGTGGCTTACATGTCTGCCTTCAGCTCATGTCATGATCCCATGTTCCTGGGATTGAGCCCCACATTGGACTCCCTGTTCAGAGGGAGCATGCTTCTCCCTCTCCTCCCTACTCATGTTCTCTGTCATGATCTCTGTCTCTTTTAAATAAATAAATAGAATATTTTTAAATAATTAAAAACATTAAAATTCTGAGTCAAAATTTAAAATATTCCTCTATTATAAAGACCTCTGAAGGTTTAATAATTTAATATATACAGCAAATATATAAGAAAAAGACATAATATGCACCTTTTATGACAAATATTTAAATCATAAAACTTTTTAACAGAGCATATTTCAGGACTAGTGTTTCACAATTGGTAATATGTATAATTATTATTATTTTTATTTTTCTTAAAGATTTTATTTATTTATTCATAGAGACACACAGAAAGAGCGAGGCAGAGACACAAGCAGAGAGAGAAGCAGGCTCCATGCAGGGAGCCTGAAGTGGGACTCGATCCTAGGTCTCCAGGATCACACCCTGGGCTGCAGGTGGCACTAAACCACTGCACCACCAGGGCTGCCTTGTATAATTATTTTTTTAAAAAGCATTCCCTGGGGATCCCTGGGTGGCTCAGTGGTTTAGCACCTGCCTTTGGCCCAAGGCGTGATCCTGGAGTCCCGGGATCGAGTCCCACTTCAGGCTCCGGCATGGAGCCTGCTTCTCCCTCCTCCTGTGTCTCTGTCTCTCTCTCTCTCTCTCTCTCTCTGTGTCTATCATAAATAAATAAATAAATCTTAAAAAAAAAAAAGCATTCCCTTCCTAAAATCAGGGAATTGATTGATATGGGTGGGAAAAATCAAATGTAGCAAGCATTTAAAGAAAAAAAAAAAAACCTACTGAGATGCCTGGGTGGCTCAGCAGTTGAGCATCTGCCTTTGACTCAGGGCCTGATCCCAGCGTCCGGGATCAGATCCCACATTGGGCTCCTGCAGGGAGACTGCTTCTCCCTCTGCCTATGTCTCTGCCTCTCTCTCTCCATATCTCATGAATAAATAAATAAAATCTTTTAAAAAGAAAAAGAAAAAAATCATACATACTAAATAATCATTAACTGTTTTATATGAAATTCAATGAAAAGCAACCTCTACATTCATAACAAGCCATAATTTGAAGGTAGTTCAGCAATATTTCACCATTGGTCAACAGCAAAGCACAATTCAGGAGTGAAAAGCATGTATACAGAAGGAAACCAATGTAAACCTCTGAATATACACAAACTTATTCAGACCATTACCTACCCATCTCCTGCTCTGAGACTAACATAGACATGTACAGCGTGGATAGAGCACTCAGAACAGGAGTGAGATTGATGAAAAGCCTAGATTATTTCTCTAAAAGAGATTACAGGGATGACTTGGGTGAGATTTCAGAGCAAGACTAGAAAACTTTAACGATATGTAGGAATACTCTTGTTCAAGTACTGATGACCATTTCTGTTGAATGAAGGTCAAAAGTCTAAAATAGTAAGAGTTTAAGTTAGATGTGAGATGAAGACTACTCATGATACATATTTCTCTAAATTACACCAAAATATAGTTGATCCTTGAGCAAGGTGGTGTTAAGTGCACTGACCAACCCACCTGTGTTGAAAATCTGCATATAACTTTTTAAAAATCTGCCTATAGCTGGCACACACAATGTTATATTAGTTACAGGTGTACAACATAGTGATTCAACTTCTCTACAAGTTATGCTATGCTCACCACAAGTATAGCTACTACTGTGTATAACTTCTGATACCCCAAAATCTCAATGGTAATACCTAATGCTGGCTAGAAGCTTTACTAATACCATGAACAGTCGATTAACACATATTCTGTATGTTATATGTATTATATACTGTACTCTTACAATAAAAGAAGCTAGAGAAAGGAAAATGTTATTAAGAAAATCACAAGGAAGAGGAAATATATTTTCAGTACTGTATTTATTTTAAAAATCTGCATAAAAATGGACCACACAGTTCAAACCAGTGTTGTTCAAGGATCAACTGTAATGTATATATGATATCTAAATTAAATTACTTATGTTTATGCTGCTATGAAGCAAAGGCATAGAAGTAATAATCTTTTGAGGTCACTTAAGTTCTGAAAATAATGTATTATATGTGTGTACACCTGGGTTTATTCATAAATATATCATTCACATACTGCACACAGGTACTACATGTTATACTTACCAAAATCCTTATGTATTATTATTTGATATTTTTAATGTAATGAATGTTATAATTATAATACTGAATTCTTGACAACAGATCTGTTTCTAAAGTATGTTTTAAATTGTTATTTTCCTAATGTCAAAAAGAGAGAAAAATTATCTTCATTTCTCTGAAATATTTTGTTTTATTTTCCATATTATTTAATTCAAATGGTGCTTATCAAAAAGAATAAATAGTATATTCATTCACAATATTTATGAATCATTTTAGATCTTATAGTACAATTTCTTAGTTTATTTTAAGCAGAATGTTTATGCATAGTATATCTTCTTCAGCAGATTCATTCACAATGAACTAGTCATGAAGAGTACTCAAATGTTAAAATTATTTTTAAGTCAGTTTTCAAATTTTAAAAATTTGGTGGAAGAAATCAAATGTAGTAAACATTTGATTAATCCCCTTCCCCCCAACCCAACCCAGGGTAAAAGTATGGAAAGGCACTCATATTAGTACATTTCTGCAATCCTAAAAATTTTGAGTACCTTTATACTTGACTTCAAGTCTGAACATCACACGTTCCAGTCACTGACTAATAAATATGTGCTGATATTCATTCAGTTGTTCAAGACATAATGTAATCAGTGTAATGATTTTTGAGAAAGACGAAAGCTAGCTGTGTTTCCATCTCACTTCCGTAAAGAAGGAGATAACAGGGCCTCCCTAGCAGATGAGTACCCTGAAGGTACTATAGTGGGCTGCAGCATACAAGACAGGCCAGGTTCTTCACATAAAGAGAAAAATCCGTCTTAATTTGTACTTTCCCCTCAGGCTTCAAATCCATTTTAAAAATGGACTGAAGCAATAACTAAAGGGATTTGCACCCCAATAAAATCACCCTTTTGAATGACAGCTTTGCTGCTTGGGGAAAATTTACCATAATTCCACTGTTTCTATAATGAGGAGAAGCAAATGTAAACTCAGTTACCTGGACCCAGCCATTGAACTTAGATAATTATTTCCCAATCAAAAAAGAACATCCTGTTTTTCTTTGGCATGCTCTGGTGTCTGTTAGCTTTGCTTTTTATAGCTTTAATTGAAATTTCATAAACACAGAGTTCAGATACAGAACCGATTTGAGTCAGTGCTCTGGAACAATATCATTCCCTCAGAGCTCTCCGTGTTTAAGAGGGAAAAAAAATATTCCCATGCTTTCAATAGACTTTGTGCTTCTCCTGATTCTTAGTATAAGACGCTCTCCTCTATAGATACATGCTATTAAGGAAAAGCCTGAGGCAAAACTCAGTGGAAAAGTGAGGCAGATGAACTCACCTAGATTATGGATTTAGCATGTCTATTGGTGAATCTAAAGAGGAAAAAAAAATGGAAGGGAAAACGCTTGGGATTCAGCAAAAGCCAAAATGAATTTAGACCAAATGTGTCATGAAGCGATGTGTATTTTTAAAGGAAATGTAATCCGTGTTTCTGACTCATTTACAATGACCTTATCAAAATGTCATGTAATGAAAGTTATTCAGGGTCCAATAATTCTTTTAAGCTTCTAAATAGCATTTCAAAACATTTTTTTCTAGTTTGATTATAAATGAACTCAAATTCCAAAAGGTCCACCAAGGTCAATAAAATTCTCAGGAGTCATCATATTGAAACAGAATTTAAAGTCTGCAATTTTCCCTTTCTATCCTGAATCATTAAAATGGTTATGGGATGTTTAATTCAGCCAGAGACTGTGGATTGCATAATTACAGACAATCAAACAAAAATCATGAAAAAGCTCCTGGGAATAGATTTAAAAATGTTCTTTTGCACATTTATTATCCATTGCAAAAAAAAAAAAAAAAAAAAAAAGCTACCAGAAAGAATCTCCTAACCTTCCTACTCCACAGTGTGTAGTACTTTATAGTTCTTAATGTTTCCTTGGAAATTAGTAGGAGGTTGACGTAAGACATTCATTCCAGTGTTGTATTAGAATCCTGATTCTTGTACATTTTCCATGTTTTTTAACCTTTATATTAGTCTTCAGAGAAACATAGATACTCAGAGATGGAGGTTATTGTGATAATTTAGCTCAAACCCTACAAAAAGAAGTGGGAGCTTGTAATACAGGAAGTTTAAATTTATGCCCATGGGGACATTTAATATTTGGCTACAGAACTAGTCTAGATACCTAAATGCTTCCAAAATGCATGCATAAATTTTCTGTAATGTGCTCACCTCTCTTTCTGAGGACTGTCAAAACCTGCTGCTAGCATGGCCAATAATCAAGGGAGATTGTCTATCCCAAGGCATGACAATGTCTTGCTTAGACTATTACAATTTCCACAGAACCGGTTCTTTGCTTCACTCTTGCCTCTCTATAGTCTATTGCCCACCAAGCAGTGAGAATGATCCTGTAGATCTTGTCACCCCTATTTAAAACCTTCCATCAACTATCAAGTAGTTGCCTATTCCTTTCTGACTAAATCCCTTATTCTGGTCTCTGATAGCCTGTGATGGTCTAGATTCCAGTATGTTACCAAGGTGATGTTGCAACACTTCAGCAGTTGCTGACTCTGTTTTCACCATCCTTTCACACTCCCCACCCCTGCTTACTGGTCAGAGTCACCTATAACACTTTTGCCTCAGTGACTTTGAACTTGACACCCCATTTCATGGAATACTTTCTTACCCAATATTCACATGGCCCACTCTCCCAGTCAGGTCTCTCCTTAATGTAGGCTCCTCAGAAAGTCTTTTCCTCCCTTCTCTACCAAAAAAAAAAAAAAAAAAAAAAAAAAAGGCTCCTCTTATTCTCCCCACCTTTATTTAGTTTTCTTACTGGAATTCAACCCAGCTCACAACATATATACATCTCTTTGACTATTGGTTTTTATCTGTCTCAGTCACTAGAATGCAAATTCCATAAGGAAAGAAACATTTCCCCCAAGCACATTGAATAGTGTCTAGTAGACAGACACACTCGTAACTACTCGTGGGCCTATGGGAAAGTAGAGACCCATGGGATGTTTATTGAATGTGATTAAAATACTCATTTGCCCTTTTGAGCCAATGCATACTCAGTATTTGCCCACAAAAATTCTCAGTGAATCTCAGGCCGATTCACTAAAGTATTACATGACTGATGAGGACACTTCTGCTTTTATACTTCAAAAGCATTGGAGAATTTATCCCCCATTCATTCATCAGTGGCTACCAGGCAGATTTGTTTTTCTTCCAATCCCTACTCATCTATGAATAAATTAACTCCTGGTCTTTCCACCTTTTCCAGATATTCCAGTCAAATTTCCCTTTACATGAGTTTGCAAAAGTAAAAGCAACAATTACAGATATCTATCACTAAATCAAAACAAAATGCACATGTGTTATCACTAAAATAATATGCGTTTTAATAGGATACTGTACAAATAAGAAAGGCAAAGTCTGAGAGTTGGGAGTTCAGCCTCACCCAGAAATGATTTCCACCCTTTTATTTACACTGCTCGCTCTGATGAATCTGGCATCAAGCCTACCAAGACAGGTTTCTGGGAGACTAGTACTTTGATGGTGCATGGTTCCAATCTCAGAATCTCTGTCATATTATTTCAGTTTAATTTAATATTTGTATTGAATTTGGAATTAATTACACAAAATGCCTTGTAGCCACTTATTTATTAGTCATTTCCAAAGAAAGCTACAATTGGTCTTCAAATCACCAACAATCAGAGACAATATTATTCACTTTGAAAAGCAGAGAAATTCTAGGATCTGCTTCCATATTTATGACTGAAATATCTATCCACAAAAAAGTGCTTGGCATTACCATTATATTACCTTAAATTTTCATACCCTTCATCACTCTGCATTACTAATCTATCAATCTTCTTTGCTCTCTGGTTCAACAATAATGACAGAAAAGAGGAATGCTAAAGTAGTGAGAGTTTATATTCTGAATCTCCACTGGGGTCAAAAAAGTTGTTTATGGGATTTTAAAAAGGCTGCAGGTGATGCCCATATCAAATAGACAATCTATGATCATGAAAAAGGAAACAACAGTAATTATTTCTGTTAGTCATATACATTCAGAAGGTTTCACACCTAATCTCTTTATGAAAGCTAGTTTTTTTATGAAGCCTTGTTTTGCACCAGAAAGAACTTTTGTATTTGTCTCTGCACTGTTCAGTAATAGAGGTTTAAATTTTCCAGTATTCTCTTAAGCCATAAGATGAGAGAAAACAAAAACAAACTATGAGGATGCTTCTTAAACAATTTCAATGACATTTATCTATGGGGTATTAGTATACAAAATCACCAATAAAGAGCAACTGGATGTCATCCAGCTACCAGTTTGGAAGCAATGCTAAGAGCAATTCACTTTTGTGAGTTTCAACATGCAGAGTTGATGGATGATGGCAGTACAGTTGAGCAGCTGGCCATGTAAGAAACTGAAACAAGACTGGTCAAAAACAGAAGATCTGCCTTAAAAACACCCAGAGGCACAATTTGCAGCCTAACTCTGGATTTCTGGAGAACAGAAAGAGCAAAACAAATTAACTTCTGGAACAACAATTACCAAGAAGTCTTTGTAAAGCAAGTAACACCCAGCTAACAATCAAACGCAAGATATTATCAACTTAAAACAGAGTAAAGGCATGTATGCCAAACCAATGAAGTCAATAAAGACTCTTCACCCAGGTGGATAAATTTATTTAAGTCCCTGAAATTCTTCTTGGTAGAAGACAAGACTGATTACTATAAATGAAACTGTAATCTAATGGCTTTCCAAGGAAAATAAAATACCCTAAATTCTTTATTTTGTTTGTTTTTATCTAGATATCAGCCTTTGTTACATTTAATATGTTAGACTGGTTTTGATAGGCTAAACTTGTCATGAAAATGTTGGATTCTGCTCTTACACTGTTGGTGGGAATGTGAACCGGTGCAGCCACTCTGGAAAACTGTGTGGAGATTCCTCAAAGAGTTAAAAATAGACCTGCCCTACGACCCAGCAATTGCACTGCTGGGGATTTACCCCAAAGATACAGATGCAATGAAACGCCGGGACACCTGCACCCCGATGTTTATAGCAGCAATGGCCACAATAGCCAAACTGTGGAAGGAGCCTCAGTGTCCATCCAAAGATGAGTGGATAAAGAAGATGTGGTTTATGTATACAATGGAATATTACTCAGCTATTAGAAATGACAAATACCCACCATTTGCTTCAACGTGGATGGAACTGGAGGGTATTATGCTGAGTGAAGTAAGTCAGTCGGAGAAGGACAAACATTATATGTTCTCATTCATATGGGGAATATAAATAATAGTGAAAGGGAATATAAGGGAAGGGAGAAGAAATGTGTGGGAAATATCAGAAAGGGAGACAGAACGTAAAGACTGCTAACTCTGGGAAACGAACTAGGGGTGGTAGAAGGGGAGGAGGGCGGGGGTGGGAGTGAATGGGTGACGGGCACTGGGGGTTATTCTGTATGTTGGTAAATTGAACACCAATAAAAAATAAATTAAAAAAAAAAAAGAAAATGTTGGATTCTGGATATCCAAAGTAAATGCTGTTCTCTGAATTCAACCAAAGAAACTGTCTGAGGTATGAACTATGCTTGGAAATTGTTTTTGTAATAACAATATTTTTAAAGTGCAATGTTCTCCAGAACTTTGAAAGAAATATACAAGTACTTTACATGAAGTTGTAAAAATAAACTATATAGAAGATATTCAAAGAAATTTTGGAAACTGGGTGTCAGTACTGAAGAGATCAATACTGAAATTTCAAATATGGGTACATCTGTCTGTATTTAACACAACTTGAAAAAGATGACACACTCAAATTTTATTTTTTATTATATTTTTATTACATTTTATTAAAGGGGCTATTATGTGGATAGGCTTACGGGAAACCAAAGAAATGGCGCTAGCAACTATGGGAAACATTTGACATCTTTGTCTTAAAAGGGAAAGGGAAGAAACAGTTCCTGAAATCCAGCAAAAGTATTTGTATGAAAAAGCCTCCCAAACTCAACCAACTAGCTATTATATTAGGTACAGAGATACAACACTTTGCAGCAACACAGGGAAAGGATCATAAGTAAATAACCCAACAGCATTCCCCTTCTACCTTCTAAATACCATTGGCAAAAGAAGACACTCATCCTGATCTCATAAGAATCACCACCCATTCCCAGGGCAGGATGTATGGCAAGAGGTGAAGAAGGAATGAAGAAAAAAAGAGATAGAGATAAAAAGGGAGAATGAAAAAAGATGAAGAAGAAAACTGTCCCAGGGTAGGATTATTAGTTACTAAAAAGTATAGAAATAGGTCACAGCAAAAATCTCTATAGTAATCTTAGTTAACATTATACTTGTGTGCATATTTAATAAAATAATAAATATAATGCTTAGCCCAGGAAAGGTGTTTTTCTTCCTCTTTGGTAAATTGTTGATGTTACTGCATATGTTTATGTCATCTTGATTTATCCCACATAGAGTGTTTGATATTTTATCAGATTCATCAATGGACAAAGATATCTATTTGGAGAAATGTATGTTCCAGGGAAGGAACAGAGGAAGTACTGATGGCATATCTACCTGTGAAAGGCAAGCCAAATATTAAAATATGAGATCTGACAGATTATGAGTAGAGTCAAACATTGTAGGTTTAAGCTCAGAGCCTGTTGACACAGGAGAGTCTAGCACAATGTTCTTCATGCAAACTTTTCCTTATAATACTTAAATAGTATTTATCTAATGAACTTTTCTTCTGATACTTATGATAACTTTGTTTATAATGAGAATTATGAGATAAAATATAAAATATAAATAAATAAATGTTTAAAATATATAATTTTCACTACTTGGATTATTTATAGTCATTATTAACCTATCTTTATTTTTGAAAAATAGATAATCTCCAGTGAAACTCTAATAACATATGAAAATTAATTAAAATGATTTATATAAACTTAGATGTTATAGTATAACAAAAATAATCTAGAAATAAAAGAATTATTTTCCAATGGAAAATATATAAAATAAACAAGCAATTCCATTGCAAATAAAAGCTTTAGTAGAAAAGTACCATTCAAAAGATTATAAATTGATTCTACTGCAGTTTCACTCTGGAAAGGTGGAGTAGAATTGTTTTTCCTATTATTCCCACTAAGTACACTAGGAACTTTGGACATTACATTTCAAACAAACATAAGCAGTCTGTGAAAGGTGGAGGAAAGAAAGAAGGTTGACTGCAGACCATAAGACCTGAGGAAAAACATATTAATGACCTCTCCGGGTTTTCTTTTAGACCCAAATGTCCCAGAATTAGTGTGGAAAATTGAGTGACCCAAATACAACAGGTACAGACAAAGAAGGTGTTCCAACAGATGTTTATTCTCTCAAGCAAAAGACCAAGAGAGGCCTAACAAGACAGAAACTGTTATCCAAAAAAATTCTACTTAAATGAAATACTGCAGGAAAAAATAAAAAATAAAAAAATAAAAACAGTGGCCCCTATGTCCAATGCCATCAGGAAAGGCTAAGTGGAAAGCCCAGACTTGAACCTTAGCCAGGCTATCATAAAGCATGTTAGTACTTATGCTGAACGGTATCACAGTACTCTGAGAGAGGCACTGGGACATTACGGGCTGAGTTGCCTCAAATTTAAATGATGAAGTCCTAACCTCACCACCTCAGAATGTGATTATATTTGGATACAGAGTCTTTAAAATGGTGATTAAGTAAAAATGAAAAAAAGTTAAAATCTCAATAAAGAAATAAAAAGTCTCAACAAATAGAGCATACAAAGAAGACCCAAATGGAAAGAACTAAGGAATGCAATAATTAAAATAAAAACCTTAAATAAAATATCTTGGAATATCATAAAGGAAGAACAATGCATTATGTAAAAATATGGGAAAATACAACATATTTTCATTCTCCTCTAGAGTTTTTAATTTATGTTAATGACAGAGGCAAAAATCATGAAACAAAGCATTATCTTATGTGGTGGTTCTTCTATGCAGAGGAAATATTTAAGACAATTATATTCTAAGAGGAAGAGCAAAGTAGTATACATAAAGTAAGTTAAGTTTTCTACACTTCAACTGGTTAAATGTCAATAGCAGTGCACCATCACAAATTTTGTGTATATATAATACAACATCAAGAGCAATTGCTAAAAAATGTTTTTGAAGTGATGCAATCAAAAACACACTACAGATAAAATGAGATTCTAAAGAAGCATCAAGTAACTCAAAGAAAGGCAAAATGTCACAGAGAAATGAAAAAAATGAGTATAAACAAAGGAAAATGTAAAATGTCAGACTTCCGCCCTAACATAACAAAACTTGCATTAATTATAAATAACCTAAATGCATCATTAAAAGACAAAGATTGGCAGATTTCAAAAATAAAATAACCAAACTATACGCTGTCAAAAAGGAATTTAGTTAAAATTTAACAATATGAGTAGGTTGGAAGTAAAGGAAGGAAAAAGATAGTGCTAAAATTAATCAAAAGAAAAAAAGAGTGGCTATATTAATACTAGATAAAGTGGACTTCAGATAAAGAGCAAAAATTTACCAAGAACATAGAGACATTGTGCCCTGAAAGAAGACACAAAAATCATGAAGATGTATGTATCATAAAACATAAATAAAAGTGAAATATAGGTGAAATAAAAAGTGACAGAATTGAAAGGGAAAAAATCAACAACTATAAATGGAGACTTCAACACCTTTCTCTCAACAATTGATAGAAAATTATACCAAAAGGAGTGCCTGAGTAGTTCAGTTGGTTGGGCATCAGACTCTTGATTTCAGCTCAGGTCATGATTTCATGGTCCTGGGATGAAGCCCTGAGGGTCCACACTCCATACTCAGCAGGAAATGTGTTTCTCTTCTTCCTCTCCCTTTTCTTCTGCCCCTCCTCCTGCTCGCCCTCTCTCTCTCTCTCTCTCTCTGTCCCTTTCTCTAGAATAGATAGATCTTTAAAAAATATTATACCAAAAAAAAATCAAGATATAGAACAAAAAGTCACCATAAACTAACAAGATTTAATTGGCATTTATATTTATGATAATACTCCACCAAACAATAGTAGAAAACATTTTGTTAAGGATCTACGGAATATATACTAAGACAAACAATATTCTGGGCCAACAGAAAACCTCAATCCATTCAAAAGAAATGAATTATTCAGAGTATGTTCCATGATCACAGTGAAATCAAACCAAAAATCAATAACAGAAAGATGAAAGGAAAAGCCCCAACACGTGTAACTAAACAATTCACCTCAAAATTAACCATGAGTCAAAAGATGTTAAGGAAATACATTAAACTGAATGACAATGAAAATAAAGCACATCAAAATGTGTTGCATACGGCTAAAGTAGACAGAATAATTTATGACACTAAATGCTTATATTAGCAAAAAAAAGAAATATCTTTACATTTATCACAGTAAAATAAAAATTTATGGCCACACAAACACCGGTGCATAGTTGTTCATAGCAGTTTCATTTTTTAATAGCCCCAAACTAGAAACAGCTAAAATATCCCTCAAATTGGTAAATGATTAAACTAACTATAATAAATACACCTCAGAATACTAGTCACCATTAAGAAGGAACAAATTTTTGATGCATGTAACAATTTGGATGTATCTCAAGGACATTATGCTGAGTGAAAAAAGGCCAATCTCAAAGGTCAGAGAATGTATGATTCGTTTATATAACATTATTGAAATGACAAAATTATAGAGACGGAAAACAGATTAGTGATTGCCAGAATTTCAGGATAATGGAGGGAAGGTTGGAAGCTATGACCATAAAGGGCAGGCAGCAAGACAAAGATTTTTGCGGTGGTGGAAGAGTTCTGTATTTCGATTAGGGTGTGGCTCCACAAACATGCACATTTGATCAAATGACACAACATCCAAGTATGCATATCCCTTCTGCTAATATGTTTTACCTGGCCTTGATATTTTAGTATAGTGATATAAGAAGGAATCATTGAGGGTGACTGGACAGCTACCTCTCTGTAACTATTTTTTTTTTTTTACAACATTTTGTGAACATAGGATGATTTCAACATTTTAAAAAGTATTTTAAAGACCACAAATCACAAATCCAGGAAAAATTTATTTTGGAGTATGAAAAGTATCACAAGGATTGGCAATCCTAATATTCAAGAAAAATATAAGAAAAATACCAATAATGCAGTGATGGTTCTTTCAAAAGGCCTCTGAGGTTTTAAGATGTTTCTAAAATATACAGATTTAAAATGTAGGGCTTCTCCAGAAAGAAGATGGGAGGCAACAGATGTTTCTTTGTACACTCCACATCATTAAAATTATATTTTCCTAGGAAATTGAATTGTAAATTAGCAGAAATTATGCAATGTAAACTACTGATTGTGAAGTATCATTTAACTATTTGTTTTATGTGTGCACTGTGAGATCCTGAATAAAGTCTGAATAGGAATTGCTGGAGCACATGGACATGGAAGAAAACACGCAGAAGTTCAAATAAAACGAAAACACAATGGTTCTTCTTGGTCAAATCCAGACACATTTAGAAAACTAGTTTCCAAATTTTCAGCCTTAGTGGAAAATATAACAATGCTCTATTTCAGGATCTTGTCCAGAAAAAACGAAACAGCAACGGGATCTTCACCAACATCTTAGGGAAGCTTTCTCTTACCCACAGACCAGATTGTTCATCCCTGTTACATATTTCCGTAAAACATCACACTTCTCCCAGCAGCCTGGGTGGTTCAGCGGTTTAGCGCTGCCGTCAGCCCCGGGTGTGATCCTGGAGACCCCAGATCGAGTCCCACCCACATTGGGCTTCCTTCATGGAGCCTGCTTCTTCCTCTTCCTATGTCTCTGCCTCTGTGTGTGTGTGTCTCTCATGAATAAATAAAAATCTTTAAAAAAAATTGCGCTTCTCTTGAAACTTATTGAACTTAGAAAATAGCATTGTCTTTTGATTGGTTCATCAGTTGAGCAATCTATAGATTCATATCTGTCTCGTAGTGATCTCCTGGTATATATATTCAACACATTTGGAATAAGTTATTTACTCATTTAATAGATGAAAATTAATTAAGGAAGTTCTTGCCCAAGGTCACAAACTAGTAAATAGTAGAAGAGGTAAAGAAAAAAAAAAGAGGTTAAAAGTGAGTTTAAAAAGGAAAAAAAAAAAAAAAAGCAAGGGTGGAGATATTTTAATATTTTATATTCAGCTGAGCCTAGAAAATTTTTATTGGATATCTAGTATCTGCATACCAACGTGTTTGCTTCCTGGTTTTTTAAGTTTGGGAATATTAGAGATGTTAACTGGTAGGAAGCACACCAGCACCAGAACTAGTCATGATTTCTCACTATGTGAAAATTTGGGGAAAGGGATGGTTTGGGAATTGACATTTAAATGAAAACAAATGTTTCTGTATTTCTCTATATGCCTTCTATTTCTATAAAGAAAAAAGGAAAAATTTGTGCATGGTCTTGTCTCTCTTCAATAAATTAGAGTACAGGGATCCCTGGGTGGCGCAACGGTTTAGCGCCTGCCTTTGGCCCAGGGCGCGATCCTGGAGACCCGGGATCGAATCCCATATCGGGCTCCTGGTGCATGGAGCCTGCTTCTCCCTCTGCCTGTGTCTCCGCCTCTCTCTCTCTTTCTCTGTGACTGTCATAAATAAATAAAAATTTAAAAAAAAAAAAATAAATAAATTAGAGTACAACCTACAGAAAATGGTTTTTATATAACCTAAAACCTAATTAATTAGAAATTAAATGTGTCCTATCTAGAATCTAACAAATAACATTCTCTTTCTACCTTTAAAAAGAAGGTAGCTAAAAGGAAGGGAAAGGAAATTTTATTAGTCTTATAACCTCTAAAGAAATCAACTACGTATTCTGATTCTCTTACATAAAACAGCCAAAAGTTTCCAGTGTCTGAGTGAAAACTGAGATGCTTGCACATGAATTCAGACAATGCAACTTGTCAGAAAGAGCTCTGTGCAGAGAGTCAGAGACCTAAATTCTCTTCTATCATTCTTAAGGTCACAAAGTTCCATGGCAAATGTAATTTTGTTTTCCCAGGGCTTCTAGTTTCTCAATTGCACAATGATGGAATTCTTGCTTAATCTTTTCCGTCTGAATCCATAGGGTTTAATGGAGCACAGGAGAGCTGAGGAAATAGATTACTCTCCATTCATCATTCATTTATTCACTCACATATTCATTCATTTGTTCACCAAACATGATTGAGCAAAGCATCTCTCCTGAAAGATTAATAAGAACTTCCTGGCGACACAAATGCACATAGATAAATCTTATTAAAAAGCTGTACAAAGGGTAGAACAGTTACCTCTGAAGCAGTCAGAGAAGATTTCTACTTTGAAGCTTAATCCAGGATCTAGAATATGGTATTCATTTATTATTTAACTCTGTAAGTAAAGCAAGCATCTATTGGGTGTCAAATATATGACAAGCACTAAGCCATGTGCTGTGGATACAAAAGCAACTATAATCAGGTCTCTTCCATTAGGAGTTTATGATCTATGACTAATAAGAATATGTTATATATTTGAAGACAGATTGCTATAGAGGCATAGAGTTGGACTATTTCATTCAAACTAGGAGTCAAAGGTTAGGAAAAGCATCACAAATGTGTTATTTATGTATGATCAGTCAAGGATAAGATTGAGGTAGAGATTTCTACTTCTGCTCATAAAAACACCTGATGTAGAAGACCACCTCTTCCGCCCTATCACTTCATGATCCAAGTAGTGCTCCTGCTCCACCCTAAACTCAACAGGCAAATACAGTGCCTTAGGTCACATCAATCACTGCATGGGATCTTCGTTGTCACAGTGCTTCTTCCACAGTGAGCCTATGATTAAGTCCTAGAATTCCAGCAACCCAGTACTTCAGTTGATTCCATGATGGACACAGAAACAAAATTAATTCACACAGAGTGACCCTCAACATTTGCACAGATGCTACAAAGGAGAAACTTGCCTCAAATCCATTACCTTGTAGACTAGAAGCAGCTGGAAGATACCCAGTTACCACATAGACCTCCTTACTGAAGGTCAAATGGAGGAAGGTAGAAGTGCGAGATGGGATGGTCCCGGGCTAGGTGAGAGCAACACAAAAGAAGCACTTGGCATAGAGTAAGTGTAGATAGGTGGACCACACCCAGGAAGGTGCATGAGACAAACATTTCCACCACTACTGTTAGAAAAAAAAAAAAAAAGACCTTGAAGGATAAAAGCAAGACTGTGGTACAGAAGTATTTTTGACAGGAGAGTGACAAAGTGATTTTTGGAAGAGAATTGTACTTTGACTATGGAATGAATGAAGGGAAACAAAGATAGGAGAGAGGTAAATGAGTTAAAGCACTGTTGGTATCCTCCGGCAAAGAAAAATGAGAGTCAAAACTCAGGTTGAAAGAAAGAGAAAAGAAGAGGGAAAATGGCAAATAAAACACAAATAGAATTTTTAGGAAATGGGAGAGAATGATAGGAATACAGGCTGAATTCTAAATTGTCTCTAGAGAGGAAGAATGAATAATGAGATCAGTTCACAAAATATAAAGTAGAAAAAAAGGAGCAAACATGGATGAAAAAGATACTTAGTTCTGTCCCATTCATGTTAAACTTTAAGTACTTTGACCTTGCAAGCAGAGACTCAATAGATAATTTAAAAGTTGTTATAGGAGATAAGATTTTGAAATATTTTATAAATCAGATGTAAACAGCTACATACTTATGTGAGTTAAAATGGAGCAAGGATGTAACATGAGAAAAGTTAAGAATGTGACTCCAGAAAAGAGAATAAAAAAATAGAGAGAGCCAAGAGAAGCTTGAATCCTGGAAGTCAAGCAGAAGAATGGTTCAAGGAGGGAAAAAACAATACTATTAATACAGTCAATTTTTTTTAAAGATAAACAAGTAATGCTGTATTGGCAACAAAGCCATTTTTGGCAGAATTGATGAAAACTGCTTTAGTGAAAAGATGGGTAGCTTTTCTCACTAATATGGGACTCTAGGGGCCATAAAAGAAATGGAGACTTTGAGGGTAGATCAATATTTAAGAAATCTAGCAGGGGGATGCCTGAGGTGCTGAGTGGTTGAGCATCTGCTTTCTGCTCAGGTCGTCCTGGGACCAAGTCCTGCATCAGGCTCCCCAGAGGGAGCCTGCTTCTCCCTCTGCCTATGTCTCTGCCTCCCTCTCTCTGTGTCTCTCATGAATAAGTAAATGAGATTTAAAAAAAAAAAAAAGAAAGAAAGAAATCTAGCAGTAAAAAGAAATACATAAATGGTGATGCCTCAAAGATATAAGGTAGAAAGATTTCGGTTTAGATTCTTGTTTTTTTGCATATTAATGTGGGAAGTAGGTCTATTTTTATGCTGCCAGGAAAGATCCAGTAGGGAAAAATATGGCTGAGAACTATAGGAAAAAAAGGCATAGATGCTATAGTGAATTCCATGATGAAGCAAGAGAAAATAAATTCCAAAATGAGAGATCAGAGGGAGGAATTAGAATGACAAATAAGGATAGGGTTGGGTTTGCTGAGTGAACTAGGCCTGGGTATGGTGGTGAGGAAGGTATTATGATGAGATGGACATGGTAAGGGTGTGGAGAAATGGAGAGGTATACCAACACAGGGAATTGAAGATTTTTTTTTCTTTTTGTCCAAGCAACAAAGTTAATGAGTGAATTGATGAAAGAAGGAATGAAGGGATATTTGAACTGGAGCTTTGAAGACATTTCAGGCGAATGTAAGAGTGTATACAAAGATGCAGACAAGTATGCATGTCTATCCAGTGATGTGAGGTACAAAGATTTGAGTGTGGTTTAGGGTAATGATGGAAAATAAGACTGAAGAAAATTTCTAGAGATAGAGGGCTTTGCATTCAGAACTAGCTAGAGATATTTTCACCTGTTCTAAAGAATCTTTAAAAAAAAAAAAGAATCTTTATGCACAGGAGGAACTATGTCATATTCCTTTTGGGGAACATAATACTAGCAGCTAAGTAAGAACTGATGAGTTGGCATGGAGAGAAAAAAAAGGCTAGAAACCTAACGTATTTTTAAGCTAGAATCTACATTTGATAACAGAACAAATGTGAGTTATAAAGGAAGGGATTAGTACAGCATGACTATAACAGAAGAAAGAAAGCATTTTAGAAAGTATATATTAAATCAAGACTCCCTCTAAAGACCACCTGGTTTCTCTGCTCAAGTAAAAATAGTCTTATTTCAAACAGTCAATTCATAAGGTGAAACTAGTGAGTATATACCATTTATTTAAAATTTTTTAAGTGTCTGTGATATTCTAGGCACTGCAAAGCACTGCAGATATGAATAAAGCTGAATTCCTCCCTCCACCATCTTTAAAGCCTTCCAAGAAAGAGAGGAAAAATAAAAATCAAATGATTCAATATTGGGAATATGTACATGGCAGTATGGGAGTGCAAAGAGAGTCCCTGACATTATGTGCATAAAGAAAGGTTTCATGAGGATGAATTTGAACGATAATTCAGAGGATAAACTAGTTTTATAGGCAGATAAGGGGAAGCTATGACAGGAAGACTAGCAGGGAGAGTAGACATCCTATTTGAACAGAAAAGTGACTTCAAAGGCGTTTATGGGGAACTATCGGGGTGCCAAGATGAAAGGGCTGCAAGGGTAGATATGGAAAGTCTTGAATGCCATGCCTTTGTCTTTTCACTATGATGATTAGAATGATGATATTAATGATGATGATAATTATATTGTTACAATGAGTATTTTTATCATGTACTTACCATGTGCCAACAGTTGTGCTGTAAGATTTATAGAAATTAATTCATTTTTCCTCTCAGTCCGCTATTAATACCTAATTTACAGATTAGGAAAATAAGGCACAGATAGGTAAAATAAATTGACTAAATTCACCAACTAAGTGAAGATGCCAACATTTGGATCAAGTTGTCTACCTCTGTAACATATACTACTCAATCAGATTGCCCCTGACATATATGGGAAAGACAGGATTTCACGCAGGAAGATGATAAAACTGGCTTGCCTATTTGGAATAGTGCTCTGCAGTTGAAAGAATGGATTAAATATTGGGAGATGGTTATTAGAAGACTGTTGGAGGGTTCTAGGCCACCCAGCCTAAGAACACAACTATGGTTATGGCATAAGGATAAAGGACAGATTTGAGACTATTTGAGGGACTAGAATTGGTAGGACTTGTCCATTTGTTGAGATTATTAGGGCTGGGGCACAAGGAAAAGGAGGATGATATTTAGGTCCCAAAGTAGGAAAAAAATATATAGGTAGGGTTTAGTAGGAGATGAAGTGTTTGGGACATATTACCTGTGAATGGCCTATAAGATACCCAAGCAAAATTCAGTGAATCACAATTATATTGGGCAAATCTCAAGAAAATGGTTTGAGCTTTATAGGAAGATTCAATAGTCATCAACGTAGAACAGGTATTTGAAGATATGAATGTGAATATAATTTTATAAACAAGGGTGAAGAAGAAAAAGAAAACAAAAAGAGTTAAATACCATTTGAGGGACAGCTGACAATGTGACACACAAATCAGACTTGCAAGAGGAAAAAAAAAAGAGTTAGAAAACCAGTAGAGAGACATCCCAGAAACAGAACACTAGCAGGAAAAGTTGGCTAATTATAGACAAGGGCCTAGGATTCCTGAATAATATCCTTTGGAATTGGTAAAGATGATGTCACCAGTGACCCTACAAAAAGTCCTGAAAATGTACTAGCTGGAGATACTTGTGGTCATTAGCTACTGACATTGATTCCACAAGCAGTTCAGTGCCATTGGTGCAGAAAGTTGACTAACTGGTGCTCAAAGATGACAGCTATGTGTCAAAAATACCAAGAGATTCTCAGGCAATGTCTCCTTCTGAACTTGCACCAAGATGGAGCTGTGTGCCCATTAGTTGGGCTATAAAATGGTGTGGCATGGAGGGAGGAGGGGTGAAAGGAAAATTTATCTTTAAATAAGACCATTCAAAATTTGTCAAAGCAGCCTATTTATTCAGACATAAAGGCATCTGTTCTCTGTTATAACTTGACAAGTATTAAGTGAAAACCTACTCTGTGCCTTATACCTCCCAGTATATCCTGGAAGAGAAAGAAAGCTCTCAGAAGGTATTAATAACCTGCTCAACAATTCCTCAGATTAAATTACTCAGAAAAAAATGATAGAAACCCCTATCAAATATGTAATTGTGTAAGATATACAACTTTATGAGAATTCTACCGTTTTGAAATATCATTCCTTCAAATGCAATGAAGGATGAGAAGTACAATTGTAAAATGACATTTCTACTAACCAAATAAGATATCAGTCTTCTTTGTTTGAAGTCACTTATAGCATTCAGTTAGGTGTTTGGATTGAGGAGGGCATATCTATATACACATGCTTTAGATTTGCAGACCCACATATGTATATTCAAAGAACTCAAGACTTTGAAAAAAATATGAAGTGTGTATATAAATTTTTCAGGGTTATTAATGTTTCATGTGAAATTTTTATCTTTAGCCATCTCTTTTGTAATCGGTATTATTAGATCTCATGTTTATGTCTTTCAATCCCTTTTCTCACTCTGAAATGGTTGATATATTTACATAAAAACGACATCTTTGTTCCTTAGAAAATCATCTACGGCTTATTCCTTGCCCTGAATTACAATAATCCTATATTTGTGACATCTTAATCACTTCCCAGCAACCAATTGTGAGGTTAGAAACAGAAGATTAAAACTTCAAGTGAGAAATAAGAAGCAGAAATTGATGAGCTCTTAAAAAACCAAGGTTTTTAAATTTTTTTCTTCAAAATAAACATCCTGAGGAATAAGAAATTATTTTTCAAACAAGGTCTGTGAAGAATATAGAAAAAACACAGCAGAACTGTTTATCAAAGTTTCCCATGGTATGTCAGCAGGTCCTTTGGAACTGACAGTGCTGTAAACGTTTTGATAATAATAGAAGTGTTAACAGTGATAGGAACAAATAATATTAAACACTGTCAACTGTAACATTTCATTTTTACTGGCCTGATGTCACTGCTGCAAAGAAGGAGGAAATAAGAAAGGGGACTTAACTATTGAATCATTGCTAATAAGGCTGTAGTAACAATACAGGCAAAGTCACATGGACTTTAAATGGGAAGGAAAGAGGGAAAGAAAGGGAAGAGGGAAGAAAGGACGAAGGGGAGAAGAAGCGAGAAATAGAAAAGAACCCAGTCATGACCCATGTCTGAAATAGTGACTGCAAAATTTTTTACAGGATATATAGATACAAGTAGGTCATATATTAAAAAAATTAAATCATTTATATTATTTAGAAATAAAATCTTGCAAATGCGTAGGGAACCAGATGCTGATCCGCTAATGTTGGTCCCATCTCCAACTCACCAACATGAACCAAAAACAGTCTATTTACTGAAAAACAATGTGAGGTCTTTGAACTAGATTTCTCAGTCATGTCCAATTCAACATGATATTATTCACACAAACTGAACACAATGTATTGTTCAAGAATAATATATTTGCACCTTACATATTCACGTGACTTGTGATATTATATTAAACTGAAATACCCATTATGAAAGTGGATACTGTTACAAGGTCTATAATAGATAAATATTAGTATTTATTTTTGATGTATTTATTTATTGTATTCCACAATTTAAGGTAGAATATAAAAATAAAAACATATGTAATACTTAAAATGAAAGATATGTTCCCAAATATATGGCTATATTATTCTATTTTCCACTAGGTTAATCAATAAACAATGTTGTGGGCCAATTTAAATATATAAATTTATTTATTTATTTATTTATTTATTTATTTATTTATTCATTCATTCATTCATTCATTTATTTTTGAGAGGGAGGTGGGAGAGTGGCAGGGAAAGGAAGAGAGAGAGAGAATCTTAAGCAGACTCCACACCCAGAGAAGAGCCCAAGGTGGGGCTATATCTCACCAATGTAGATCATGACCTGAGTTATGACCTGAGTCAAAATCAAGAGTTGGACGCTTAATCAACTGAGCCACCCAGAGCCCCCTGTTTTGTTTTGTTTTCCTGAGGGGGGCAGATAAAGATATAAATTTTTAGTCTATTTTATATTTTATAGATATTGACATTATTAATTTAGTTACCTGCATATATTTATAATCTAGTCATTCAGAGGTACATTTCCACTCTTGACATTTCAAGCATTATTTTTGTTAATTTGCACAGTTGCTACTATCATCCTAGACAACATCTATTCAGCAGTCTAACAGAGAGCACACCATGTTCATTGCCATTTATATTTAAGATTAATGCTTTTTTAATTCAAGTATGATATTCTCTAAGAAATTTTATCCTAAACTACAAGTCCATGATTATGAGCTTTAAACATTTTTAAAACATATATGTTACAGGTTTATGATCTATTTATGACCTCCTCACTATAAGATTTAGTTCTATTTTTAGGATATCAAAGAATAATAATTGTGTATTTTTGCTAAATTCCTAGCCTTTCTCTCTTTTTTAAACAGATTCTGTCAAGTGATCTTTGTAAGCATAATTATAATTAACTTCTGATTTATATTTCCTCCATAAGCAGTGAATTATTAAGAGAGTTGAGTGATCTGAGATGTTTTTAGAGACTTAAATTAAGGGAAAGATATTATTTCTGGGATGTGTTTTTGCAGATGAAAGTTTCAGGTTAATATATATATGTATATATCAATACATCTATCTATCTATAATCTATATACTTAGAAAAATTAAGAGCTATATAAATGAGAAAATAATAGAGGAATAATAAAACCAGGGACAAACTACACACAGAATTTACAGCCCTATGCATTAATATATTACATGGGGTAAGGCTTAATTTTAGCTCTTAATTTTGAATTTAAAAAAAAAACAGAGAAACACAGTCTTAGAATCATAAATAATAAAAAGTAAAAACAAACAGCAGTTTGGGAAAAATGTTTTTGATTTTTTTATACAGGACACACATTATGTGATGATTTTCTGCTATAGGATATATGTGTCTTAGTATATGGAGGCTTCATTATAACTTTCCATTGTATCCCAACATAGCATCCCCTTGATTATACATATATTGACTGAGTTCCTGCTATGTCCTTAGCAGTGCATTACAAGCTCTGAACTCTAGTGAGGGTGCATTTTCTGAGATTCAGAGGTCTAACTCTAGCCTCATAAAGATAGGTGCAAGTCATTTAACCTCAAGGGACAGAATGGTCTTATTCTTCACATCTCTTTGTAACTAAGGCCTCTGCCTGGCAGGGGTGGTGGGTCAGATATAACAAGATTTTTTTTTCCTTTACTTCTAAGCTTCTCTGAAGATATTCACTAGCACAAAATGTAGTTATAAGGACAATGGCTAAGCAAGACACCTTCCTCAGCTGACACCATAAAGAAATTGAATTTGGTTCTGATAGAATCTGATTCTAATTTTGGTCGAACTCAGGGGGTCCAAGCACAAATATTACCCCAGTGTTTACTAACTCTTGTAATCTCTGACCTTCCCCAGAAATTCAAGGCTCTCCACATGTGCACCTTGTATGAGGGTAGCTCTCTGTACTCAACCCCAGAGCCCTGACCCTGTCAAGGCGTATTAGAGGTCACATACCAGATGCTGCTCATCACATGGATGAAACACGATAGTGAATTGTGTCTCATACCACATAGCATGTTGTTCTCTCTAAACCTACAACCTCACTTGCAGGCCTTTCAACTTTTAGGGCAGTCTTTGTTTTTTTCTACATAAATACCCAAGGCTCCTCTATACTTTTCATTTTATATTAAGATATTATTCATCTGAAGAGAGTAGATAGAAATAACATGTCATAAGATTCAGCATATTCTCATGGATCTTTCCTCCTCTCATGAAGATGGAGGTCTACTTCTCTACTTCTCCTGCTGGAGTCTGAGATGGTACTGTTATTATTAACAGGTGAATATAATTTAGCCAAAGATTTAAAGAAGTCAGCTTTGTATTCTAAAGAAAGATTAAGCCATAGCTGAGGAAAGATGTTGAAACTTTGATGGGATTGGGTTAGGGACGGGTGGGAAGAGTAGAGTGGGAAGAGATACCAAAGAATTAACATGTTCGATATCTTCCCCACAAAACCTGCTTACTATCTTTACAAAGGGAAAATATGCACTGGAGAAAGTTTATAGATGTCATCTTAACAAAGAGATCAATGTTAACAGCAGCAAACATAGAACGAACAATACCACGTGCCAACTGATAAGATGCTTTGGAAGGGACACAATAATAAACAGACATAAACGGAGAGGCAATCCACAAAATAAGTAGACTATACTCTTTAAACTACCAAGATCATAAAAGACACAGCAAGACTGATGTACTGTTCCAGATTAAAGATCAAGAACAGGAAGTAAAATGCAACACAGCCATGTGCTGATCTTTAGGCGATGAAATTTTTTATTTTTATTTATTTTATTTTTATTTATTTATTCATGATAGACAGAGAGAGAGAGAGAGAGAGAGAGAGAGAGAGAGGCTCAGGAGGAGGGAGAAGCAGGCTCCATGCTGGGAGCCCGATTCGGGACTCAATTCTGGGACTCCAGGATTGTGCCCTGGGCAGAAGGCAGGCGCCAAACCGCTGAGCCACCCAGGGATCCCCTAGGCAATGAAATTTGAATAAAGTCTATGAACTGTATAATAATATAATCCATGTTCATTTCCTGATAGTGATAAATGTATTGTGGCGTTGTGGAGATGTACAATACTGTTCTTGTTTTTAGGAAATACATACTGAAGTATTTAGGGATAAAAGGGCATCAGGTCTGCAGTGTATTCTCAAATAGTTCTGAAAAATAATAACATTTATATAGATAGTATGGATGAGTAATTAAACAAACATAGCAAAATATTATGTGAGGAATGTGGGTATACGATACTTTAAAAGTTTAAAAGTATTACTGAGAATCATTGATTATACTAGAAATGCTTGTTTGAACTACTGACAAGGAATATTTCAAGGCTATGTTTTACTATTCTTTGTTTTCATTGACTTCCTTGATATCATTCTTTCTGTGTTTTATATGAGTATATATTTTAAATGTGCATGTTCTATATTCTTTGGGGGGAAAATTAAGTAGATATAAAATCTATACACCTGCCAAAAAATGCCAAGAAAAATTTTAGAAAATTAAATCTGTAGCATATTCTAGAGGCTCCTCTTCTCTCCGGTCATGTCTAAAACTAACAAAATTATCTTTCAAAATTGAAGGAGAAATAAAGACTTTTTCAAACACACAAACAAACAAAAATTAGGGAATCTATCACCAGTATCCCTACCCTACAAGAAATGTTAGAAAATGTTCTTCAGGCAGATGAAAAATAATATGTATCAGAAACTTATATCTAGATTAAAAGGAAAGTCTTCAGAAAAATAAACAAAAGTAAAAGAAGACCTTCTATTTTTCTAATAATTAATTGATTTGAAATATAACTGTTTATTTAAAGTGATAACAGGGAAAATGTACTGGGTGATTATGTCATATGTTTAGGTAAAATGAAGGACATGAGTATCATGGGAATAGAAGGGAGGAATTAGGAATACTCCTATATACAACACCTGTACATACAAAGCAGAATAAGGTTATTTAAAAATGGAATTAGATTAGTAAAAATGTATATTAGTAATTGTATATTATACGCTTTAAGGAAACTACTAAATTTTTAAAAGAGGTAACAATATGTTAAAAGAGGAGGAATAATAAAAACTACTTAAGGGGCACCTGGATGGCTCAGTGGTTGAGCGTCTGCCTTTGGTTCAGGTCATGATCCCAGGGTCCCGCCTGGGACTGAGTCCTGCATCAGACTCTCCTTAGGGAGCCTGCTTCTCCCTCTGCCTTTGTCTCTGCCTCTTTCCATGTGTCTCTCATGAATAAATAAATAAAATCTTAAAAAAAAAAACTACTTAATTGAAACCAGAGCAGACAGAGAAAGGAGTCTCTGGCAATGAATATAAAATAGTTAAAAACATTGTTGACATTAATGTAAATATATCAATAATAATTTTAAATGTGATCTAAATACACAAATTGGAAAACAAAGATGGTCAGAGTACATTAAAAAAACGGCACAAATTGTACTTTGTCTACAAAAAAAACACAGTTTAAATATAAAGGCTCAGGTAGGTTAAAAGTAGAGAAAGAGATGGAAAAATATATAACGTACTAAAACAAATAAAAAGAACGATGGAGTAACTATTAATTTTAAATGAAGCATACTTCAGAGTAAGTAAAATTGTTAGGTATAACAATGCTAAATGTATTTTCACTCATCCATCTAAACATATGAAGTAAAAATGATAAAATTGTAAAGAAAAATATGCAAACCCAGTTTCTAAGTTTCTGCCAGTAATCATTACCATCAGTAATTGATAGATCAAACAGGCAGAAAATCAATAAAGATATAGTTGGCCTAAATAGAATTGTTAATCAAATTTATCTACTTAATATTTATAATAGGCTCCATCCAAAACAGCAAACACATTCTTCTCAAACTCACAAGGAACATTCACTATGATAGGGTCATATTCTAGACCCAAAATATACCTTAACAAATTTAACAATATAGAAATCATATAATCACGTTCTTATACCACAAAGAAATTAAACTGCATTCATAATGAAATAAATGACTGGAAAATCCCAAATATTTGGGAAAAAAACATACTTCTAAATCACACGTGTCAAAGAAATCTCAGGGAAATTTAAAAATATTTGAAACTAAATGAAAATTAAGATTCAACTTGTCCAAACTTGTGGAATGCAGCAAAGTCATACTTAGAAGGAAATTTATAGAATTAAATGCAAATGTTAGAAAACTAGAAAGATACTAAAACTAGTTAGAAAACTAGTTAAGTAACTTAAACTTCCAATTTAAGAAACTGGAGAAAGTAGAGAAATTTGAGCCAAAATAAGCAGTAGAAAAGGAATAATGAAAATTAGAGTAGATAACAATGAAATTGCAGAGGAAAACAGAGAAAATCAGCAAGAACACAGTGTGGGTCAAAAAAAAAAAAAATAGGATGGGTCTTTGCAAAAATCAATAAAATAAAATTGGTAAACCTCTAACCATGCTAAGCAAGGAGGGGTGGGAAATAGAGAAGACATAAATTATTAATACCAGAAGTAAAGAGAAGTTTTCAATATTCAGTCCATGGCCATTAAAAAGTAAATCAAGGCATACTATGAACATTTCTATGTCCAAAAATCCAATAATTTAGATAGAATGGACCATTTCTTGAAAGACTAATTACCAAAACTCACAGAAGGAGAAAAAGACATTTTGAATAGCTTTACACCTATTACAGAATAATAATTGAAAATCCCCTAAAAAAACCGACTAAAAATGATAATGCTGTGGAAACCTGGCTGCCTCAATGGTTGAGAGTCTGTCTTTGGCTAGGGTTGTGATCCCAAGGTCCTGGGATGAAGTCTACATCAGGCTCTGCAGAGGGAGCCTGCTTCTCCCTCTGCCTGTGTCTCTGCCTCTGCCTCTCTGTGTCTCTCATGAATAAATAAGTTAAATCTTTTTTAAAGAAGAAATGATAATCTTATAAACTCTATCAAACATTTAAATTTAAAAATGTACTGGATCTTCACAATCTTTTCCAGAAATTAGAAGGCAAAGCAATACTTCCTAACTCATTCTAAGAGACCAGTGTTATTATCTTAATACCAAACCAGATGAAGGTATTACAAGGAAGGAAAATTAGAGATTGATATCTCTTCCAATCATAGACAAAAATTTTTCAACAAAATATTCACAGAGCAAATCCAAAAATGTATATTAAAAATCACATACCAGAAGCAAGGGAGATTTATTCCAGAAGTCAAGGCTGGTTCAACATTAGAAAATAAGTCAATACAATATATTATATCAACAGACTAAAGAAGAAAAATTCTATGATCATATTAATTGGTGCAAAAAAATGCTTTTAACAAAATCCAGTACCATTTATGATAAAGCCTTTCAACAAATTAGGAATAGAAGAAAATTGCCTCAATGTGATTAAAAAAAAAAAAAATCTGTAACAACAACTCCAACCAACTTCATACTCAATGATGAGGAACTGATCACTTTCCTCCTAAGATTAGGAATAAGGCAAGAATTGCTTCCCTTATTACTCACATTCAAGAGGTTAGGACTTTTTAAAATATTTTATTTATTTATTCATGAGAAACACACAGAGGGAGGCAGAAACATAGGGAGAGGGAGAAGCAGGCTCACTGTGGGGAGCCCAATGTGGTACTGGATCTGAGGACCCTGGGATCACGACAGGAGCCAAAGGCCAATGTTCAACCACTGAGCCACTCAGGTGCCCTAAGAGGTTAGTATTTGAACATATTTTGGGAGCACACAATTAAACCCACAACACTGCACGAGGAGACTATGGGAATATACTGTAATATCTTTACCATAATTTTTAAAATCTAAACTGCTTTAAAATAAAAAAGTTACTTCAAAGAGAAATAACACTAAATGAAAATTACTAGAAATCTTAGTATGAAAGTTAATTTTTCACAGAAAACATTTGCTTAGTTTCATATTTTGAAAGTAATCCAAGAGTTTTACTTAATATCCAGAGATAAAATACCCCAAGTTCACATGTCGCTCTGATTCAATTTTGAGACCATAGAGCTTTGTTCAACTTCTTTATTACAACTCTACAACCTTTGTCCTTGCCAAGGACTCTGGTTCTTAGGTGCACAAGGCTCAGTAGACCCAGAGATAAGCCACTCTGATCTCCATTCAAGGTAGAACTCCCTTTCCAGTTCATGAGAGTGCATTTCACAGAAAAGCCTTCACTCTCAGTCCCTCAGAATCTGTCTCAACTGCAAAGAACCCTTCTCCTGAGGCCTTGCCATTCCCTGGCTTATGACCTGTAGCGATTGATCAAGGGAGGGATCAGCTTTTATATATAAAAGCCCCACTATTTTGACTCAACATGAGGCATTCTGATGGGCACTTAATCACTCCAGAACTTCCCTCTGAAGTAGTCTAAATCTTTATTGGGCTTACATTACTATTTTACTTTTTCTTGTGCTAAATTCTGTTTCTTCTCTCTTCTCCTCATAGCTACTTTCACTAATAATCAAGGAGTACCTCAAATTCTTATTTTAACATCTGTTTCCAGAGAAACTAACCTGTGAAAGAGATGAAAGTAGAATGAAAATAGACCATAATGGCTCCATTAGTACACACAGACACATGATTACTCTGTATTACACAAGCTAGAGTTTCAATATAAACTTTGTTTAAAATGCATTTGATTTAATGCTATTGACTGAGAATTGCATTTCAGGCACATATGTGATTCAATAGATTGCTGTGGATTTGTCTAAAGACTAAGCCAGCCTTCATTCAGAGATAAATATATAATACACATAAGGGAGGAATACTTTACAGAGAGAGCTTAACAAATATTTGCAAAATAATACGAAAATATATAGAGTAATTTACAAAATAAATATTACATCATGATTCAGTAAAGTTTTTTCCAGGCATGCAAGGAGAGTTTAACCACTAGAAAACCACATAATGAGATTTACCACATTAGTGTATTAAAAACTGACATCACTCCAATATAGAATATTATCCATAAAAGTTAACAAACATTCTTCATAAGGGACATCCTCTAAAAAAATGTAGGAAACATGATAATTAGTGTAATATATTTAAAAATTCATTTCCTTTAAAAATAAGAGGAATAATTCTAATAGCATCATTCAGCTGTGTACTGGAGGCATTAGATCAGTATTTTTAAATCTCAACAGTGTCAACATTTTGGGCTAGATAATTCTTTGTTATAGAGGGCTGACATGTGTACTGCAGGATATTTAGCAGCATCAACTAACCTCTACCGACTAGATTCCACTAGGACCCTTCCCAGTTGTGACAACCAAAAATATCTTCAGACATTGCCAAATGTTCCCCAGGAAGCAATATTTTTACCAGTTGAGGACCATTGTTTTAGATAATATTGAATAATAAGATAAATACATAAGAATAGTAGCACTGGAAAAAATAAACACAATTATAAATATGATTGCTTTTCAAAGATTCTAATAAATTCTATCAATAAATTCTGAGAATGATTTAAATGAGGATAGAAATTTATTAGAATAATTAATATTTAACACACTAAATCAGTGTACTAAAATTAGTTGTATTCCTAAACACTGGCCAGAATTACAAAATATACTTTTTAAAATACTATGCTCTTCTAGATATTTACTCAAAGAATACAAAAGTACTAAGTCAAAAAGATATGTGCACCCAATGTTTATAGCTCCATTATCTACAATAGACAAATTCTGGAAACAGCTCAAGTGTCCACAGATTGATGAATGGTTAAAGAAGATGTGGTACATATATAATGGAATGTTACTTAGCCACAAGAAAGAATGAAATATTGCCATTTTGCAATGACATGGATGGAGCTAGAGAGTATTATGCTAAGCAAAAGAAGTGAGAGAAAAAAAATACTATATGATTTCATTCATATGTAGAAGTTAAGAAATAAATCAAATAGCAAAAGAGGACAGAAAGAGAGAAAGAGGCAAACCAAGAAACAGACTCTTAACTATAGAGAACAGACTGAGAGTTACCAGAATGGAGATGGGTAGGGGGTTGGGTTAAATAAGTGGTGAAGACTGAGGAGTGCATTTGCGATAAGTACTCAGTGATGTATGGAACTGTTGAATCACCATATTGTACACCTGAAATTAATATTACATTGTATGTTAACTAACTGGAACTTAAAAACTTAAAAAAGAATTTAAGAGAATGACTAAAAATAAGTCTTTAAAACCTGGCATTTCTATTTAAAAATATACTATGTAAGGTACCAATAAAAATTAACAAAATTATATGACCTTTATGAAAAAAAATGAAATTTTTTAAATTACTTTTAAAAGACACACTTAAATATAGGCATAAGAATTATAGAGAGTATTTTTTTATAGAGAATATAAATTAATACAGTTAACATATTGACTATACCCAAAATCATCTTTAATTCTAAAATGATTTCAGTAAAAATCCTGACATGGATTTTATTAGAATATGACAACCTGGTTGTTGTATAAAATGAAAAAAGGGAAAGAGCCAAGACAATTTCAGGGAAGAAAACCAAGATAGAAGGACTTGTCTAACTAATATCAATAGTTGTTATAATTATGACATAGTGGTACAAGATCAGGAATAAACAGGATAAAAAACACACAATTCTTTTTATTAACAGAATGAAAGATCTGTACATTTATGGAACTCGATGTATGCATAGGTTGCACTGCAGATGAATGAGAAAATATGTAATTCTTCAGTAGATGGTGCTAGAAAAAGTGGTTGTGCTTATAAAAGATTTAAATAAAATTGGATTTTGTTTATATAAAGCAACCCAGAAACATGAATTATCTAAATATAAAAAGTAAATATTTAAAAAATTAGAAGAAAATATAATGAATAAATATTATGATATTGACATAGGAAAGATTACTAAATTCAATTACATGAAAATTGAAAACTTCTGTGCATAAAGATTACCATTAAATATAAAAAGAAGATGAAAATAAGAAAATATTTGCCACTCATATTGTCATAATAAAAAGATACTTAGTTTATGGAATACATAAATAACTCCATATTAGCAAGAAAAAGAGTAACATCCCCTTAGGAGATGATGTACAAAAGATATAACAAAGAAATTTAATAGAGAAAAGACACAGATGGTAAATAAACATAAAAATATGGTCAACCTTAATAGTAATGAGGGAATTGCAAATTAAAACCAGAGTGAAAACTTTTCATACTGTAATACTGGCAAAATCATTTATTAAGTATTGGGGAAACTGGAGAGCAACACAAAATTATCTGTAATACTGTTGGGATGGTAAATGGGTTCATCTATTTTGGAGTAATATTTTATATAGTTGGATGCCTACATAATTTATGATATAAAATTTCTGTACCCTTTATATACTCTGGATTAGGATTCTATTATAAAATACATAAACCATGTCTCAGGCCAAGTCTGATTAGTTGCCTATTTGTTTATGGCCTATGAGCTAAGAATGATTTCTATATTTTTAAACAGTAATATTTTTTAAACAGTAATATTTTAAGTCATATTCAATTACCTACATAATATTCTTGATATTGCCTCTGGGCCAGGAAAACCTAAAAGCTACCATGTGTCCCTTTAAGAAAAATCTTGCTAACCCCTGTTCTGGAAAAGCTCTTATTCCTAAGGAAATATGTACAGAAATTTACAGAGGCACTATTACTTATAAATATTAATAGTGGAAAATCAGAGATACCTGAAATGTCCATTAACAGGTAAAAGGAAGAAAAAAAAATGTATTATTATACTGAAATACTGCAGGCAGTGAAATGAATGGATTAAAGTCCCCTCCCCTTCTCTATGTATAAATTTTTAATGTTATACACTGTCTAAAATAAGTTTTTAGAGATATTTTATCTTTTATATGAAGTTTAAAGAGCATATAATATAAAACTATTTAAAAATGCATACACTTCCAATAAAGGCTTAAAGATATGCGTGGAGATGCTAAAGAAACTTAAAGTTTACTATTATGAAATGAGGAAAGATGTAATTGGGGAGGATGAAACATGGTGCATCAACTCTCTCCACGATCTGCACAACTATGGTACATTTCTCAAGACTAAGAACCTGACATTGGCAAGTTATTATCACCTAAACTCAAGAATTTTATTTTTATTTCATCAGTTTTTTGTTTTTTTTTTCATAGTGGTCTCTTTCTGTTCTGGGATCCAATGCAGGATGCTTCATAGTATTTAGTTGCTATCTCTTCTTGGTCTCTTTTGGTCTTAGATTCCCTTGGTGTTCGTGATGTTGACAGTGTAGAGTACTGACTGGATATCCTCTGTAATGTCCTGCAAGCAGAGTATATCTGAAGTTTTCCTTATGATTAAACCAGGGTTATGGATTTCTGGAAGAATAGTATAGACATGAAGGATCCTTCTCTTCACATTTAGGGACACATGGTATTCACATGGCATCACTGACTCATATAGTTGTTTCATCAGTTGGTTAGGGTAGTTTTGCAAGGGTTTTTCCACTGTATGAATACATTTTCTTTTTTCTTTCCCTACCCTGTTCTTCAGAAGTGAGAAGTCAATAATCTAGCCTACTCTCAAGTCCAGTGATGGTGGCCTGAAGGGGTTGTCCATATAGGGAATGAAGTTCCACCTCTGGGACAAGGGACATCTATATGCACATAATTCATTTAAAGACAAGTAAAATTAAATCCAAACAGTTCTGATAGGGTGGGATTGAACAGTTTATTTCTATGAATTAAACTTTAAGAATTAAACTTTATTATCAATATTTTATTAACTTAATATTATTTAGTCAGCTTTTAGTCCTGTGGAGCAATTGAAGTGGTAACATGTTAATCATGAGCTAACATAATTCTAGGTAGGAATAATTTATTTTAGTCAGGGTGAATGAAAAACAGTTTTAAGCAAACTACTCTTTTCCATATACTTTTGTTGATAATAATGTATATATTTAATTTGGTTCTCCTTGAGGTTTTCTTTCCCCTTCCATTTAAAGTAAGTCAGCATGCAATTCATAATATACTGTAGGGAGCTACATTTCATGTTTACTGCAAAGATTTTTTTCTGATGAGTATTTCATGTAAGCTTGTGTTTATGAGGTTATTAAAAAATAGATGAAAACTCTCAAAGTGTAGTATTCTTTGAAGCTTAATAGAAAAAGAACTCACCAAACTGTGTCCTATGTTAGTAACAGGTATTGGAAGGCTTAACAATCTTTATCTGTTCTAAGAATTGTGTTTACACAATTGTCTTAACAATGTCATTTATTTCCTTGTGTTGTTTACATTCTATGTATATACCTGGCAATGTGGGTGGGGGGGTCTGTTAGTGGAAAGAACATCATCATTGAAGTAAAACATTTGATTTCTTTCTCTGCCAATTTACTAATCTTGGGATTTTAGGCAATTTATGTTGATTTAGATCCTTTTTCCTCATTTATAACATGTGGTAGCTAGTCACTAAGTTTTAAGGTTGTTATAAGGTAGAAAACAATGCTTGAAAAGTACTGATTGCAGTGCATGCCTCAGGAGAGACACTTAACATGTTTTGGGGTTTTTTTCACTTTCTCCCTTTATCTTGAGAATCAGGGAGGCTAATGTTCAAATCTCAACCAGACCATTTCTTTCTCTTTGAACTTGGGAAAAGTTCTTTAACTTTGACTCTGGTCTTCTCTTCTGGAAGGGAATAATATACTACCTATCTCTCATTGTTGGATACAACAATCTCATTATCAGTAACAACATGTATAAGCTCCTAGAAAAATTCCTGACAGTGTGGCTGCTTAAGATTTCATTTCCTTTTTTTTTCCTCCTCATCTAGAACAAACTACTATTTGTATTCTGGTGACTATTCAGATTTTAACTTTTATTTTAAAAATTGATGAAGTGCTATGGGCCAATTCACAAATATTAGTACCTCCTAAACTAAGGGAAAAAGACAACCCTATATATTATATATATAGATATATATATGTATTTATATATATAAAGACAACCCTGATATATATATATATAATATTATATATATAATATATATAATATTATATTATAAGTGATGCATTAAAACTGTGACATAATAATATCAGGTCATGACCTCAGGGTCATAAGATCGAGACCCACCTTGGGCTCAACATTCAGTGTGGAGTCTGCTTGAGATTCTCTCTCCCTCTCACTGCCCCTCCAGCTTGTGCTCTCTTTCTCTATCTCTCAAATAAATAAATATATCTTAAAAACAACAACAACCTGTGGCATAATATATGATAGCCAGGCAGGAGAGCCCAGTGAAATTGGCTATTTATTTCACTAACTTGTGTGTCCTGTCTGCTTAGAAAGGATTTAAAGTGGACCCTGGGATTGATAGTAGGGAAATCTGCATTTCAGTCCTGGCTTGGCCTCTTACAGTCTATAGAGCCTTTGACAAGGTACTAAACTGCTTTGAGCCAGTTTCCCAGTCTCTAAATGGCAATATTGATAAAGACTTCTGGTTGTAAAAATTAAATGAGATGCATGTAATTCATATATAACCATGTGCAGTGCATAATGTGTATGCTAGGTAACTCAAAGGGGTGATACATGATTCTTGATGATACTATCCTGGATTCTTCATGATTTTTTTGACTGTCAATAGAATGCAGAGCTAAAGGCTCAAGCGATTTTCTAAAGAAGTCCTTAACTTTTAGGTTTGGGGGGATCCCTGGGTGGCTCAGTGGTTTAATGCCTGCCTTTGGCCTAGGGCCTGATCCTGGAGACCAGGGATCGAGTCCCACATCAGGTTCCCTGCATGGAACCTGCTTCTCCCTCTGCTTGTGTCTCTGTCTCTGTCTCTCTCTCTGTGTGTGTCTCTCACGAATAAATAAATAAAATCTTAAAAAAAAAAAAATTTAGGTTTGGAGTCTTTGTTCTTGCCCAGCAAGAAGTTTCAGGTGTTCCTTCTCACCGAGCCCTCTGCCTGAAGCAGTGTGGGCAGCACTGACAGTGGCCTGGCTAACTACCAGCTTACCGGGAGGGGAACTTGCTTAATTGCTTGAATTCTGGCTTCACAAAGCAGCTTTCACACCTAAAGCTGGAGAAGCTCACATCTGTGGCTGTCAGGCTTCTGCCTTGCAGATGAAGAAATCAGCTGTGCCTGGTCCCCACAGGATACCCAGGGGGTCCAAGCCTCATACATAAAGTCAAAACACACAAGCTCATTTCCATATAGAATACAAATAACATATTCATTTAATAAGATTACTCCTGCAACTTACTGCACATATTATTTTTAAGCTCCTGTGCAGGTAATTAACAATCCTGCTTAGGAAAAATCGATGAAACCTTTAGGTCAAAACCAAATTCCTTTCATTTTATTTGCACATGTGTTATCTCTGTGTGCATTCACAGTACTTTTCTTAAATACACTCACCCAGAACAATTTTTCTTTTTACTGTTAAGGTAATTTATGTTATTACCTCAGGCTATGTGTTGTGTGTGTCTGAGCGCATGTGTGTGCACACGCATGCACAAATGCAGTACAAAACAACTGGGGAGAAAGAGGGAGGACTTACTAGCTTTTATAGATATAGGTGTAGATAGCTATAAAATGTATATTTTTATTGCTGTGCCATCAAAAGAATCACTAGCTGCTTATAAGGTGTAGGAATTCACAGGATGCTATGCCATAAAGTATCATGCTTGACTTCACATCTGAGAGCACCAACTGGGTTCTAATAATGACACTTCTGATGGTGAGATTTTAATTACTCAGCTACTGCTCAGTATAGCAACTGCATAAACAGGGGAGGATGCACATCTTGGGCAATTTTGCAAACTTTCATTATTACCAATTGTGATGGGGTTGTAGTGTTTTAACTTAGCTAAGCTGCAACTACATTTCTCCAGAATTTCCTTCCCTATATGATTCCTGGTTAGGGTTACACACTAGAAATATTTGTGCAAGGTACAGAATGTAGTAATAGAAGTAAACCAGAAGTCATACTCTGAAGGTTTGTAAGAGGTGCCTGGCCACTGCGGCTCTCACCCAGAGCCACTGACCTGCTGGCTCATTCTGTAGTCATAGGCAGCAGTTGGGCTGGCAGCTCTAGCAACATCACCTGCACCTCCATGTCCAATTTCCTCAAATCCTAGGCCAGAAATGTGCACAGCTCTGTAGCCACAATAAATATGCTATTTCCAACTACCCTGAATTGCCATCCATTTCCAGATTAATTTTGACCTAGCCTCCTAATATGAATAGTCTAAATCTGAAGTTGAAATTCAAAGCCAAAATGTTAATTATAATTCACTGTCTCTTGAGTATGTGTCATAAAGTACACACAGGTGGTCCGCAATGTCTTCTGAAGTAGGACTTTTAATATTAACACCTTTTATTGACAACAAGGGCTTCTATTAATGGTTGTTAGTTCTGTTGTCTCTCTTTTTGATCTTATGTTGTAACTGTTATTTTAAACCTAGTAGGAGGAGGGCAAGTGTCCCAACAAAGTAAGACACGGTTCAGCAATGTTCACCTTGTAGCTACTTTAGTCAAGGCCAGCCTTATATGAAAGTATCAATTACTCTGTGATATGCTTTTCAAGTTGCAGCTGAGAAATCCTCTTGACCCAACTCCCAGGTACTTAGAAAATATTTTCAGAGAAGGTACACCTTTATTGCCAGTTTGTAACAATGTCTTTTTCCTTATCATTAGTGATACCTCCCTTTTGCTAAAGATCTAGAATTCCTGAGGACCCCTGACAAAGTACCGAAGACACGGACAGAAGTAGCATTCAAAGCTGCTACCTCCTCAATGGAAATTAATTCCATAAATTAATGGTTGTTATTTTGAAAAGCTTATGGGCACAGACGAACTGAATCATGGGACAGAATGATCACAGAGGAAAGGAGAAATGGATTGAAATTGGACATTGGTCACTGCCTAAAAAATCAGTGCAGAAGAATAAATGTCATTGGTAACAACCTAGACTTGTATGGTTACAGAGATTAAAATTTTCCAGATGAATGTTTGTTCACTCTATGGGGAAGGCTCGCCTTAAAGTACCAGGATGGCAAAGGGACTTTTGCCATAACTCATATTAGATCTTTGCTTTATCAGAAACATAAGTGGTACCTTCCCTTCATTCACTGATGGATCAAGTGGAGTGTGCCAGCCTGCTGTCACTAAGTTGAAGAGTAAGACAGTCAAGACAGTCGTAGTGGTGCTGCGTGTGTGTGCTGGAGCATGTATGGAAGTATGATCATTGCAATATCTATATAACCATGACCAGCAAAGCGCAATTTTGACCTGAAATGATCTTCAGTAAATTCATTGTGTCTCCTACCAGATTTATCTCCCACATTTGGTGTATTCTTTTCTATTTGCGAGCACTTCATATTCCTCAGAAAGCAATGTAGCTTTCTGATGAAGCACTGAATGTTATGAATGCCCCTCCTCAAGTCGTGGAGATGCCACTTTTCTTTACATCTATGGCTCACAACTATAAAGCTCTTCTAATATGCTGTTGTGGCTCCACAGTACCTCATGGAGCAGGCTTGACTTGAATATCTATGATGAGAGTGTTTAGATCCAATAAACTCTGGCTTAAAAGTTTATTTTCCTGGCAACTAGTTTGATTTCCTTTCTACTCATTACTCTTAAAAGTTTGCACATTCAAACTAGAATTTTATTAGGCTATGTTATTTTATTCCAACTTCACCTAATTCTCAGACTCTTCATTCACTGATGGATGGATGGACTGGTATGTATATGGCTTTGGATATAAATGTAAACATAGACATAGATGTATTCATAGACATAGGCAAATAGACATACATTTGATAAAATATGAGAGTATAATAAGCACGATGGAAGGAGAATCAGCCTGGAGAATCTACCATTCAGTTCTTGGAGAAGACCAAAATTCGCAAATTCCAGTTATAATGGGGAAGACAGTGAAATGAGGGCTGAAAACAGGAAGGAATATAAACTCCCTCCACAACTACTACTACCAGAAGTAAAGAATACCAAATAAAAAGTTTGCATACTCTGACATTTAGGATTTCCTGATAATAATTACTGACTTTCTGACTAATATGAAACCTATTCTCTCAGTAGAACAATTCTCACCCACATACAGATTCCATCAGCTTCTTATAGACTCAGTTTTTCCAACACAGATAGAAAACAATGTCACCAAACACTTCAGGAAATCCTGAAACAAGAAGAAAAAAGACCAAGATGAAAAAGCAGAAAAGTTATTCTTTTTAAAAAAAATAGTTTATTTATTCATGAGAGAGAGAGAGAGAGAGAGAGGCACAAACACAGGCAGAGGAAAAAGCAGGCTCCATGCAGGGAGCCTGACGTGGGATTCAATCCCGGGTCTCCAAGATCACATCCCAGGCGGAGAGTGGCGCTAAACCGCGGAGCCACCCAGACTGCAGAAAAATCATTCTGGAGTAATCAACAATACTGCATATTTAGAAGAAAATAATCTTCAAGAAAATATTGCACTCACTGAACAAGAACAAAATGCTATGGAGAAAAATTAATGAAGTAACAAGATAATTTCTAGAAAAACAGGATGAAGATAAGCTCAAATAAATCTCATTGGAAGAACAAAAAGAAAGCATGAGAGGTTTGATGAAAGACATAAATGGTTAATTTAAAATACCAATGCTCAACTAATATGACTTTTAGCAGAATAGACAAAAAGAAGAAGTGCTGGGAACTATTTTTTGAACAAAAATAATAAAATGTAATTTCTCACAAAAGACATGGGTACACATGAAATTTAAAGAATCTATTGAGTGTAGAGAAAAACGAATTTTAAAAAAATGCTAGTCATACCATTGTCAAATTTAAGAGAATAACAAGACCACTAAAAAAAATCACTAAAAAATACTTTAACTTTCATTTCAGCTCCAACATGTAACAGTTAAAAAATGAGCAAAAAGCTAAGTAGATACTTCTACAAAAAATATATGCAGATATAAATAAACCATATGAAAAGATGATCAATATCCTATTTCATTAGGGAATTCCAGATAAAGGCAAAAATGAAATAGTACTATATACCTATCAGAATGGTCAAAATCCGTATAACTTACAAATACCAACTGCTAGAAAGATTGTAGAATATCAGGAATTCTCATTCATTCTTGGTGGCAATGCAAAATGGTACAGCTACTTTGCAAGATAGTTTGGTAGCTTCTTACAAAGCTAAGTGTAGTTTTAACATATGATTGAGTACCATACTCCAAAGTGATTTGTCCAATTCAGTAAAAAGCTTATGTATCTATGAAAATCTCCATGTGAATATTTATAGTGGCTTTATTCACAACCATCAAAAGCTAGAAGCAACCAAAATGCCCTTCAGTAAATAAATGGAAAATAAGCTATAGTACATCCATATAATATTATTCAACAATAAAAAGATTGATCAATCCTTTAAGCTTCAAAAAACCATGCAGGAAGTATAAACACAGACTGTTGAGGTGAAGAAGTTAATCTGAAAAGAATACATACTGGATGATTTCTACTCTATGCCATTTTGGAAAGTGTAAAACTAGAGAGAACATGAAAAAAAAAAAGAAGAAAAGAAAAAAGAAAAAAAAAAGCAACACACAGATGATTTCCATATGTTCTGGAGCTAGGGGGATAGGGAGAGAAGAGTGGAAAAATGGGGAAGGCATAGGGATAAATAGATGAAGTACAGGGGATTTTAGAGTGGTGAAGTTCTTCTGTATGATACTGTAATGGTGGCTGCATGACATTATGCATTTCTTCAAAACCCATAGAAATGTACAGCACAAAGGGTCAGCTTCAAAGTAATCTATGGACTTTAATAATCATGAATGATATTGGTTCACTAATTGTAACAAATATCCCATATTAACGAAAGTTGTTAAAAATAGGGAAAACTTGGGCAGCCAGGGTGGCTCAGCGGTTTAGAGCCGCCTTCAGCCTGGGGAGAGATCCTGGAGACCCAGGATCAAATCCCACATCGGGCTCCCTGCATGGAGCCTGCCTCTCCCTCTGCCTGTGTCTCTGCCTCTGTCTCTCTCTCTACACCCTCCCACACTGTGTCTCTCACAAATAAATAAATAAAATCTTTAAAAAAAAATAGGGGAAAAAAATAATAAATAAAAAAATAAAAAAAATAGGGGAAACTGTGTCAGAGGAGTATATGGGAACTCTGTACTACCTTCTTAGCTTTTTCTGCAAATCCAAAATTGTTCTATTAAAAAAAATCCATAAATCAAAGAAAAGAACAATAAATAAAAGATGGCTTCAAAGTTCTTTTTTTTTTTTTAAGATTTTATTTATTCAAGAGGGAACAAGGGAGCGGCACAAGCAGACTCCACGCTAAGCACAGAGCCCAACATGGGATCACCACAGGGCTCAATCCCACAATCTCGAGATCCTGACCTGAGCCTAAACTGAGAGTCGGATGCTTAACTGACTCAGACACCTAGGTATCTCTCTTCAAAATTCTTAATAAGTGTGTTTCCATGTTAGAATTATTTATCCAGGAGCAGGTGGGTGGTTCCGCGGTTGAGCGTCTGCCTTTGGTTCAGGTTGTGATCCCGGGGTCGTGGGATCGAGTCCCGCATCAGGCTCCTCACACGGAGCCTGCTTCTCCCTCTGCCTATGTCTCTGTGTGTCTCACGAATAAATCAACAAAATCTTTTTTTTTTAAAGAATTATTCATACAGCTGAATGATCATTCAGAATGAATGTAGAAAAAAGATTTCTAACTCAGAATACATACTCCCTGCTCTGTTCTAGGAAGGTATTAGTCAATACTGGAGTCAGCCAGAATAAAGCAAGATACAACAAAATAGCAGATCCAAACTTGGGAAAAGAGCACAAGAAGGACCTAGGTTATCTCTAGGAAAGAGTTCCTAACAAGTAAAGTAGGGTTAGAAAACCTGAAGTCTACATAGGAGCAGATGGCAGAGAGAAATGGGAGGTAATCAGAAAACAAAATAAAACAAAACCCTCAACTGGACAGAGAACTGAAACAAAATTCGAGTAAACAATAAAGACATGTAGAGGAGGAAGAAAAGAAATACAATTTGACTCTTCAGAGGAATCAAATATATATATAAGAAAGAAAATGATAATTATAGTACTTAGTTATAAATGAAATAGTACATAGTCATAGTAACTTCAGAATTATTTGTGATTCTTTTTAGTTTTAAAATTCATTCAACCTGAGAACCAAGCATTAAAGATTTAATTGTGTTTATAGTAAAACTATAAATTCAATCAGCTTAGTGTGAAAGTAAAAATAAATGGAGCTTAGTTTGGGCTGCTATCACAAACCATCACAGACTGGGTGGCCTAAACAATGGAAATTTATTTCTCTCAGTTTTGGAGGTTGCAAATCAAAGATCAGGGTGCCAGCATACTCAGGTTCCAGTGAAGGTCCTTGCCGGGGCTACAGACTGCAAACTTCTTGTGACTTCCTCACACCTCAGAGCAGAGAGGAAGCCAGCTTTGGTATGGTCTTATAAGGACCCTGAATCTATCATGAAGGCCTCACCCTCATGACTTCATCTAAATCTAGTTGCCTCCCAAAGGCCCCACCTCCCAAAACCATCATATTGAGGGAAATTTTCAACACAAATTTTATGGGGATACCGTCAGTCTATAACAGTCATTTAAACAATAAGGGGGGCAGCCCCGGTGGCTCAGCGGTTTAGCGACACCTTTGGCCCCTGGTGTGATCCTGGAGACCCTGCATGGAGCCTGCTTCTACCTCTGCCTGTGTCTGCCTCCTTCCCTCCCTCCCTCTCTCTCTCTCTCTCTCTCTCTCTCATAAACTATTTTCTAAGGCCCATCTTCAAAGGAAAAAAAAAAAAGAAAAAGAGAAAGTATTCTCCCTCAACTGCTTACACTGCAGCTTCCAACCCATTTCCCTTCTCTGCTTTACGATGAATTTTTCTTGAGACAGGTATATAAAATCCCTGTTTTCATTGCCCACCTGACATTGTTGTAGTCGATGTTTGTTTTTCAGGGGTCTTCAGTCAGACTTCTCCCACCAAACTTGACTGAGACCAATCATGACAAAGTACCAACGAATGGCCTGAACACACACCCATGTATACTTATGCTACTTGAGCCCTCTCTCATGACTCAAAGGCTGTTTCTCCTGACATCGTATTGGTTTTGCTCTTACTCTAAGAGTCCTTCTTTCTAGTCTTTTTCGCAAGTATGTCATTCTATGCTTATCACAATTTTTTTTCCATATATACTTCCTCCAAGTGATCTCATTTGGGTCTATGACTTTAAACATCTTCTATATGCCAGTAATTCTTAAAGCTAAATTTCCAGTACCAACGTCTTTGAGCTCTAGATGCATCCTGTAATATCTATTTGGCTGAATACTTGGCATCTTAAATCTTAACATTGACAAAATATGTATTGATTTTACCTCCATACTGTTCCTCCTCCAGTCTTTCTTATCCTGTGTAAATGGCAGCGATTATCAGTAAGCTAAAATCTAAAAATGGTCTTTGATTCCTCTCCTTGCCTCACACTATTATTACATTTAAGCCTTAAGTCTTGTCAACTTGCTCTTAATGAATTCATTATGCTTTCTTTCCTCTATATAAATTAAATGAGTTCAATATACCTTAATATTGGGTTTAGACTAGTGGAATATTCTAGCAGGACTCATAACTTCCTCTCAACTCAGTTTCTTAAAAAAACAGCTAACGTGATATTTTTAAGTAAAAAAATTATTCAAATAATAACTATTGGTAAGAAGCCTCCAATTGCTTCTTAACAAATTCAGAATACAAGTTTTTAGATTTAGTGCTTCTAAGATTGGGTTTTCCCAGAAACAGATCCTGAAACCTCTGAAAGATGGTGTGGAATGTGTTTTAGATTGCTGTACTACAGGGCAAGAAAATTAGAATATATACTACTGTGACTGGGATGTTGGTATCTTGCCAAAATTCATATGTCAATATCCTGATCCCAATGTGATGGTATTTGGAGGTCAGCCCTTTGGGATTGAGGAGCCCTCATGATGGAATTAGTATTTGCCTAAGAAGAGACAGAGCAATGATCCCTCTTTCAAACATGGGACAGAGCAAGAAGATGCCTTCTATGAACTAGGAAGAGAGCTCTCACTAGACACTGAATTTCTAGCATCTTGATATTGAATTTCTTATTCTCTAGAACTATGAGAAATTAATGTATGTTCTTTAGGTACCCAGTCTATATTTTGTTATAGAGGCCCTTACTGCCTAAGATATTTCCATCATTCATTTGCCAAAGGCTGCACTCAGGTGCTTCCAGAATGCCCAGCTCTCCAGAGAGGGAAATCTTTCAGCACAGAAGAATCTTAGGTGTAGGACACTATATTCCTATACAGAAACTGTGAGTGTGTAAAAGATATTGTCTGCCATGCCTGGCTTACAAAGAACACCATGACCTCCCTCTGACTCTTTGATCCTAACTTTCTTTCATGTCCCTTCTTTCCTTATCACCTTGACTTCCTTCTGTTCATAAATACATAGGTTGTTTTCTGCTTTCTAGACTAAGCATCACCTTGTCTTTGTGCCCAAAAGATTTTCTCTTTTCTTGCTATAGATCTCTGTGTAGTTCTGACAGCAGGCTTCTTACAAGCAGTTGCTTAGTTAGTCCTATTTTACTCCCCTTAATACCCTGGGTCCTTTGTTTATTTATCTTTATTTCTCTGCTGGAATAAAAACTACCTGATTGTAAGGATTTTGTCCAGTGTACTTCAAGGCAATGGTAGACAGATGTTAAAATTGGAAGTGAATATTTGTAGAATGAAAAAAAAATCCTCATTTTACCAAGTAAGAAGTTAAGAGATTTTATGGATTAAGAGATCATGGTAAGGAGAGAAGGTTCTAATGATCAACATCCCTGACCCCACAATCTGTTGGCTGTTGACAACTGGCAAATCATTAACCTCTCTTCACCTCAGTCACTTGGATGGGATAATAACAGTGCCCACCTTATAGGGCTGTTATGTGCAATTGATATGTATACAGTGCTTAGAATAGCCTTGTTCATAACAAACACTTTAGGAAGAGATAGAAGCATCTATATTTGATAATTGGGTTTAGTGATGAGAATGTTATATTCTTAAGTATCAAAATAGGAAATGTAGATAGTTTCAAAACTCAGAATATTGTGTAAGCTTATTGCTTTAGTACTATAGGGGTAACCAACAAAAGAAACAGGTCAGTTAAAATCTCCCAAGAAACAGAATCGGGAAAGAAAAGACATGGAGTGGAAAGTATTTGATCTATTTAGCACAAATACAGGTATTACATATACAACTGCATTTTTTTAAAGTAAAAAAACTTTTAAAGTAAGCTGAATACTGGGATACTTGGGTGGGTCAGCTGTTGAGCATCTGCCTTTGGCTCAGGGCCTGATCCCAGATTTCTGGGATCGAGTCCTGCATCGGACTCCTTGCATGGAGCCTGCTTCTCCTCCCTTTGCCTGTATCTCTGCCTCTAGTTCTGTGTCTCTCATAAATAAATAAATAAAATCTTTTAAAAAATAAAGTAACTGAATACAATAGCAAAGAGATAGTTTTTTCAACAAATGATGCCAGAACAACTGGACATCTATATGCAAAAAAGATGAATGTGGACATAGACCTTACACTTTTCCCAAAAAAAAATAAACCAAAACGTATCACAGAACTACATGTAAAACACAAAACTATACAACTTCTAATTGATATCATAGGAGAAAATCTAGGTGACTTTGTGTTTGAGCATGACCTTATAGATTCAATACCACAGGCACAATTCATGAAAGAAAGAATTGTTAAGCTGGACTTCAGTAAAATTAAAAATTTCCATTCTACCAAAGACACTACCAAGGCAATTATAAGCTAAGTCACAGTGTGGGAGAAAGTATTTGCAAAAAGACACTTTTGATAGAGAATGACTATCTAAAATACACAAAGAACTCTTAAAATTCTACACTAAGACAGCAAACAACCAATTAAAAAATAAGCGAAAGACCCTTACAGACACTTCATCAAACAAGATATACAGATGGAAAATAAACATCTGGAAAGATGTTCCCCATTAAATGTCAGGGAAACAACAATTAAAATAACAATGGCATACTGTTATACACCTATTAGAATAGCAAGAATCTGGAATCCTGACAACACCAAAGGCTGGCAAAGCCGTAGAGCAACAAAAACGCTCTCATTCATTGGTGGTGGGAATGAAAAATGGTACACCCATCCTGGAAGACAATTTGGCAGTTTCTTAAAAAGCTATACTCTTACCATACATCTATCAATCATATTTTTTGATATTTACCCAAAGAAGTTAAAGACTTATATGCACACCGAAAATTAGCACATGGATGCTTATACCAGCTTCATTAATAATTGCCAAATGTTGGAAGCAATGAAGATGTTCTTTGGCCAGTGAATGGGTAAACAAACTGTACATTTAGACAGTGGGATATAATTGCACTGATAAGAAATGAGCTATCAAATCATGAAAAGACATGGAGGAACATGAAATGCATACTACTAAATGAAAGCAGCCAACCTAAGAAGGCTGTATACTATCTGATGCAACCATATGACATTCTGCATAAAGCATGACTGTGGAGATAATAAAAAGATGAGTGGTTGGCACAGGTTGGAGAGAAAAAGGATGAACAGGAAGAGCACAGAGAATTTTGAGTATCTTTTGAAAATACTCTGTATGATACTATAATGATGAGTACATGTAATTATGCATTTACCCAAAACCATGGAATGCACAACACCAAGAGTGAACTATAATGTGCATTATGGCAGACTGTGGGTAACAATGATGTGTTGTTGATGCAAATTAATTAATTGTAACAAATGTACCACTCTGGTAGGGAGTGCTGATAAGGAAGGCTATGACTATGTGGGAGCAGAAGGTGTATGGAAAATTCTGTACTTTCTGCTCAATTTTTCTGTAAACTTAAAAACACTCTAAATAGTCTATTAATAGGTAAATAAACTAACAAATAAAGAACAAACTCAAGTACAAATATTACTATCCTTTGTGTAATTAGATACATAAAGATACAGCATAAAAAAGAGGTAGTAGACAAAAGCAAAGACGTTTTTGTAATTTCCTAAATAATAGGCTTACTTTTTGATCTTGAAGTTTTAAATCCTCACTTGCATGAAATAACACCTATAAATAAAGCTCCAGCTCAACTCTTGGATTTACTTTCTTTCACTTTACTATTCAAAGATGAACATTTGAGAAGTTCACTAGATTAAAATTCTTAAACCGATTTCCTTCTCCTCTGACATTATTATTTCATACTATTACAATTTTTTCATAAGGATTCTGTTTTAACAAAATGAAACTTCAGTCACAGGCAACATTTTTTCATCATGGATTAACAGTATATAGGTCAGGATAAACATTTCTGATTAACAAAGTAGCTTACTGCAAACATAAATACTCACATGTTGAAATTTTACAATGATGAAATGTATACTATAGAAAATGAAAGTCCCTAGTAAAATCACCATAGTCATATAGTTTTGTTAATATGTATTCATTTTTTCTACAAATATACTTCATTCCTTTCAGAAATATTAAGCTTTGCCTTGCTAGGTACTGTCCTAGACAGATACTGGACACAAAACAATGAGAAAATATAGACATTTTCTCTACCAACTTAGTACATCCAGTGTAGTGAGAAGGATGTATTTGTCTGATAATTTTCATAATGTTGAAATACAGTTTGAATCTTCTTGGGAAGAAAAGGTACATTATACTATAAGGTAAATAATTTGAAATTTGAAATTTGTCACAATTTGTTGGGATCCAAGAAAGCTAAGTGATTATTACCATTCCAAATTGTAATTAAGTATTGTTCATCAAATGGACATTTTTCACTTAATAAAACAATTTGGATATGTGTCTATAAGTACATGTGAATCTACCTCATTCTATTTTCATTCTGTGATTTCTTTATCTTTTATAAGTACAAAGTGTGAATATTAACAAACTATTTCAAAATGTGACCTTGATTACACCATCATTGTAAAAATATACCTCTTTTGATGACATCCACTACCTATACTTCCTGACTCCTGCCTATTTCTTGATTTTGGTTTTCTGCCTCATTATGCTTAGATCCCTCGTGCTTGATGACTATCTACATTTTCCTATGAGGCACTCCTATGCCTAGCACTTATTTTGGATTTTCTGTTTTGTTTTGTTTTTTAACAATCTTTTGTTTTTGATGTCCTGTTTTCAGTTGACCATTAAGGTTCAAGTTTTATGCAAACACAAAAAAAATGTCTGAAAGTTGGGAGGTGGGAATGTTCCTACATAGGATAGAAAACTTTCTTCTCCCATTCCAATAAGAAAAACAATAGCCCCCTGCCTCCAATGCCCTTGGACCAGGGAAAGGGTTAACCTCTCTTTCGTGACTGCCCAGTGAGTCTGATTCCTCCTCTACCTCCTCCATACAACAACTTGCCAAGAGATGCTTGTGATTAATTTTAATTGCTTTTAAGAAGTTAACATTCATTGAAATCCCCATCCTTGCAGTCACTAAGGTCACAAAGTCCAGCAAAAATATTTTATATACATAGCACAATTGTTGAAATAACAGAATGTGTAGCATTGTGATATTTAAAATCTTATCAAGACTTTTTTCTAAAAATTTTAGTGATTTAAGATCCTGAAATTGGTTAGTAAATTCTTGAATCATTTCTCAACAGTCTAATAGTTTCACAAAACATGTTAGTGCCCCTATGAGTCATATTCTGTGCTTGGTTCTAGTTTTGCAAAGACAGATACAAAACAAGTCCAATCCCGAAGGTACATTTTTACTAGAGAAATAAATATACCACTATATGATACAATTTATGATATAAAGGAGGGAATAATTAAGTTTATCAAACTGAGGTCAGGGAAGATTCAATATAAAAGTGGCCCTCACATTTTTCCAGTCCCACTACACTCAACAGCACACACACTGTGCCACTTCAAATCACTGTCTTTACTCATGTTGCTTCTTCTCTTGGAATGCTTAATCTTCCCTGGATTTTCTGGAAAATGACTGTTTACTTTACAAAGCCACAGATGGGTTTGACCTATTCTGTGAGAAGCCAGGAGTGGAAAAGGAATAGAGAGAAGGAGTAAGGGGTATTACAAATAACACAGAAGCCAAATTATGGAGGGCTACATATGCCATACTAGATACAGAACTTGGATTTTTCTGAGAATAGTAGAGAGCTATTGAGCATTTATAGCCAGATGGTGATATTTTCCAATTGTAAGTCTGGCACTGAGTTGGACAATATATTGGAAGGTAAAATGAGAGTAGAGGCAGCATCCTTACAGTGCTTTTTAACAGTTTGAAAGAAAAGAGTTGACAAATTGGTAGAATTAAGGTAGTAATAGTGAAAGATTAGAGGAAATATTCACGAGACCTTCTAGGGTGGTATTTTCATATCTTGTATTGTTTTAGATATATATTATGTGGTTGAAGAAGCCCTCAAATAAGTGTGGTGTAAGAAACTGTATTTAACAAGTACCACAGTGTTTGCGTGTCAAAAATATTATGTTTTCTATGTTTCCTTTAGAGGGCTATGAACACAAAGTAATTCAGTTTCAGGACAGAGCGGACTTCTGAAGGAGAGTTCTTCAAAAGAAATTAAAATATTATAACAAAAAGAAAAGAAAGAATGCATTTCCACTCGGGGGGATCTCAAATATCATTTTCTTTTTTTTTAATAAATTAATTTTTTATTGGTGTTCAATTTACCAACATACAGAATAACACCCAGTGCTCATCCCGTCAAGTGCCCCACTAAGTGCCCGTCACCCATTCACCCCCACCCTCCGCCCTCCTCCCCTTCCACCACCCCTAGTTCGTTTCCCAGAGTTAGCAGTCTTTACGTTCTGTCTCCCTTTCTGATATTTCCCACACACTTCTTCTCCCTTCCCTTCTATTCCCTTTCACTATTATTTATATTCCCCAAATGAATGAGAACATACAATGTTTGTCCTTCTCCGACTGACTTACTTCACTCAGCATAATACCCTCCAGTTCCATCCACGTGGAAGCAAATGGTGGGTATTTGTTGTTTCTAATGACTGAGTAATATTCCATTGTATACACAGACCACATCTTTTTTATCCATTCATCTTTCGATGGACACTGAGGCTCCTTCCACAGCTTGGCTATTGTGGACATTGCTGCTAGAAATATCGGGGTGCAGGTGTCCCGGCGTTTCATTGCATCTGAATCTTTGGGGTAAATCCCCAACAGTGCAATTGCTGGGTCGTAGGGCAGGTCTATTTTTAACTCTTTGAGGAACCTCCACACAGTTATCCAGAGTGGCTGCACCAGTTCACATTCCCATTAACAGTGCAAGAGGGTTCCCTTTTCTCCACATCCTCTCCAACATTTGTGGTTTCCTGCCTTGTTAATTTTCCCCATTCTCACTGGTGTGAGGTGGTATCTCATTGTGGTTTTGATTTGTATTTCCCTAATGGCAAGTGATGCGGAGCACTTTCTCATGTGCATGTTGGCCATGTCTATGTCTTCCTCTGTGAGATTTCTCTTCATGTCTTTTGCCCATTTCGTGATTGGATTGTTCATTTCTTTGGTGTTGAGTTTAATAAGTTCTTTATAGATCTTGGAAACTAGCCCTTTATCTGATAGGTCATTTGCAAATATCTTCTCCCATTCTGTAGGTTGTCTTTTAGTTTTGTTGACTGTTCAAATATCATTTTCCTAACAAAATAGGTGACTTTGGGTCTTAGGGATAAGTGAGCTTTCAAGGTCAATGGAAGATAGTCAAAGTGCATGGAGACCAAGAACTGGGACACGTGTTTAACAGCAAATCACCCTCATAATTAATGAAATAACGTCTATAGAGCATACCATTAGTGTTACAAGGAGCAAGACTGACTGAAGTTCAAATTCTAATTCTCACTTCCTATTATTTTTTTAATTTGAACAGACTCTTAAAGTCCTAAAATCTCAGTTTCCTAATACACTTACAGGGTAATAATGTATGTCTTATACATGGTACATAGAGCATGCATAACACATACACGGTACATAGTAAGCATAGAATAAATACTCTCATTATATAAAAGCACTGCAAACCACAAAGCTCTAAACAATGGTATTGTTGTTATTAACACACTAGAAATATTTAATTCTAATAAAAGACTACGGATTTTTAAAAATGTGTTGCTCTTTATTTTTAAGAATAACAGAATTGATATTTCTAATTGACTGTAATAGCTACACATTTAGTGAAAATGCCTCCCGACTTTTTCTTTCTTATTATGTAAATACTACAAAACAGGTAAATAAAGCTGTTAAATTGTTTTTGAGACATGAATGCAAATATTTTAATTCTCCATTTAGCCTATTTCAAGCTATATTAAAAATATTTCAAGTCACAAAAAGTATAACTCACTTAAAAGTATAATCTTAACCCTTTCTGAAAGAATGTTTTGGTTAAATTAAAGGAATGCTTCTTTATGAAATAATATAGGTAGAGTATGTAACATGTTTTTTTTTTTCTTCCTACAAACTCAACCTGAGCTTGACAGCAGCAGAGTTATTGATTAGATATCATCAGTACTGACATATACAGAGAGAACATAATTTCATTTTATGGGCTGCTATGCTGTTAGATAGAATTCATTTTATGAAATGGCTATTGCTAGGCCTTTCATTATAACCACTTTGAAGAATTTTGTTTTACATTGGAATAATATTTTCTTACACCACATTGGTTTTCTAATGGCTTATCATTTGTAAATAATTTAACAATGACCTATTTTATGTACTATAATATGGGGCACTAGGCAAAATATATCAGATCCATTCAGGTATATATTTAATCTCCATACCTGAAATACAGTTTGCCTTATATCTGTGTGTGCTGTGTTTGTGTGTGTATATATATATTTTTTCAATTGATCCCAATACATGGTATCTGTGTTTTATCATATTTATTTATATCCCACCTGTTCCCACTAAAATTTTGAAGTAGAATATTTGCTCGGTATGTACCAGGCACTTTCACATTTATTATCGTATTTATACAAAGATGAAAAAGGTCTATTCCCAAGTTCCTAGTCTCAAAGATCCAGAAACTCAAACTAACTATGGCCCAGCCAAAATCATGGCACTATTTGAAACAATAAATTAAATTCTGCTATTTTAACACAAAGGAAATACTCACTTCAGCATCTTGGCAAGAATATGATTAACTGCCCTAGAGGCTAAGTGAATATCTCTGCCTTGTGATAACGGGGCCATTGAATGTACTGTATTTGGGGTGATAGACATTGTCAGCAGGATCTTGACAACTCAAAAATATAGTGATTCTGCAGTTCACCTTTTAAAAAACAATTTTGAATTTTTCCACTTAATAAGGAAAGTGATTGAATGAGCAAGAATCAACGCACCCATGTTTGGAATGGCTTATACTGCCATGTAAATTTTAAATTTATTTTGGAACAATCTATACACCAAATCCAGTGATATTCTCAGCTGAATGGCTTGCCAAGTGAAGGCTGACACTTTCCTGTTTATCCTGCTCCCCGTGTAGGAGAAAATATTCCATTCATTTTTGTTCAGTATTATTAAGATATATAGTTGATATATAAAAAATGTCACAAATTTAATGTTAAATCTTGATGAGTAGACATATACCTGTCATACCATCATCACATCCAAGGTATTAGACAAGCCTATCACCTCCAAAATTTCCTTGTATTCTTTTGTGGGTTTGGGGGACGAGGGGAGTTTGGGTGTTTTGCTTTGTTTTGTTTTGTTTGATAAGAACATTAAACATGAGATCTCTTATCTTACATATTTTAAAATATATGTCCTTCATTCTAAACATTCACCTTCTCCTCCCCTCTTTTCCTGTACCTTCTTTTCTTCTCATCTTCTAACCCTCCTTCTGATAAGCACACATATACACACAAGTCTTCCTGTTTACTGTCAGGTCATTTTTGATTATTACTGACATAGCCACCATTTAATTATCTTAATGTAACATACTTTAAAGTATTTTTTTGCACATGCTAAAAAAAAGTAAGATCTAAAGGCCAAAAAAGTGGGTTATTTTACTGATGTAAGAGGTATTAATTTTATATGTGAGAACGCATGTAATGATTTACACACAAACACACGCACAAATGCACACACCCTTTTTTTTATAAAGTATTCTTTCTCTCTTAAGTGTATACGACTCCAATCTTGCATTCATGGGGAAAAAACATATTTTCTAGAATTACTTTCTTCTGTTTATGCTGAGTTCTTTATGGAAAAACTAAGCCAAGAACAAAATGTTCTCTCTTTTTGATGAATAGCTGATTCCATTTTAAAAGGAAAATCTTTCCTTTCAAAAAGCTGTAAAATAGAATTATATAAAAAATAACTCCATCTGGCTCATTGAAGAATATCATTTAAAAGAAGTATATTCTAGGTCTAAATTATTTTTCTTGGTTATGAAATAGTTATGTGTACATATACTACATATCTCATTAATTTAAGTCTTTATACCAGGAATTAAGTTTGAGACTCGATGGTTATGTAAATATTGATATTGACAGTACTCACAGGAGCACCAATATTGGATATAAATTATCTCTGTAAATTCAGAAAATAATGACCCCAAAGGTGACCTTGTCTTGATGTTTCAGATTAAGTCCTGATTATGTAATAAATTAATATGTTACCATAATTTCTTCTTTATGCATCAACTTAGCCTTGTTTTCTGCAGCCTTGCAGCCTATCTTTTCATTTCAAGCAAGTGCCTGATAGAATTAAGCTTGAGGAAGAATATTTGAGCCTCTGGTGATGTTCCCCTGCCTCTCGTTCGCTGTTATTTGTGTATATGGTAAGATCACCGGGAACTCCCAATCCAGTAGCATGCACAATACATCCTTAACCTTGGGGCTCTTGTAATTGATGAAGGTCTGGGATCAAGTGGTACGTTCTTTGACATGATCAAGTTATCTGTTGGAGATAATAAGCCAATAAAAATATACTGTGATTCCCCTGTCTGGAATCCTCTTTGGTCTGAGCATAGGCTATTAAGAACTTGTTTTTCTGTCTTTTTATTTCTCACTACTTGACATAATAAAGAAAATGAAATATATTGAGTCGATGCCTGTCTGTCTCTCCTGTTCTCTTTCTTTTTCAATTTCTTCTATAAAAGGGGGAAAAATGAGAGCCCAATAAATATAGCTGAGGGAATGAAGCCTGTGTTGTTGCTACACTGCACATATTCTTATAGCCTTCTAAATCGTAAAATGTTAACAGCAAAACTAAATCTTGACATGTTGATAGCTAAAACCATACTGCAATATGGCACATCAATTGCCTGTTATGCTTTTGCGAACCAAAAAATATTCTCTTCTGTACCATTAACATAAATCATATTGGTTAAAACACTTTAATACTCCAGGTGTTTTTCTTGTTTGTTGTTGTTGTTGTTGTCTATTTTTGTTTTTGTTTTTTCAGATGGCACATTTATTGATGTCAGTTTTGGAGGGGGAAGGGAGATCGGATAAACTATGGACGTACTGTGGGGCTATGCACACAAATCAGACTCAATAAGCTTGTCAGATGAACATTTCACATTAACCAAAATAATAACCTGTCATATGAGTTAAACAGTTTTTCTTTTTCTCATGTTTCAGAACAATGTAGTACCATAAGTACCACAGCTGCATGTTTTGATTTTTTAAAGAATAACTAGTTTTTAAAGGCATCTTATCGCTCTCCAGATGTGAGTTCTAGCACTGCTGTGAGGAGGAAAAGTACTGTGTTTAAAGGAACTTAAGAAATACTGCATTGTAGATACTTTTTAAAACATTGCATGAGTGGAAAATTACTGAAAGTAATACCTGGTCCCAGGAGCCAGAGATCAATGAATTTTTAAACATACATATAATTGACAATTTTCCTGTTTTTAATATTTAGAAGGCTGAATGAACATGGATGGCCCTGGAAGCAAACAAGGTGAAGACCTCAGCATCCTCTCTGCTAACCACAAGTGGTTGATTTTGTTCAAAGCTGCTCTATCCTCTCACTGGAATGAATATTTTAATCCCTAAAGGTGGCAGAAGCCTGTGTTTGGAACTCTTTCACTTTGAAAATGAACAGAAGTCTAAAAAACCTCATGAGTTCAAATAGGGTAATCAGACTTTGAATCTCTTTCTCATGAGATCACTTTTATATGTTGTACCAGTTCACTGAGTGATGTGTTTATTTCCTTACGAACCACCTAACCCCTTGGTAGTCTTGTTTTCCCACAGTCATCTCTTCCACATGTCCTGTTTTTTCTTGTATTGAAACGTGATTTATAGCTGGATATTGGTATGTCACAAGGTGTTAATTCATAATTAAATTCAATTATAAAAAATAAAAATAAATTCAAGAATTATATGTAATATCTCTCAATCATAGTTCACTAAGTCTCTCAGTTTGAAGTCTTAAACTCCTTCCTTATGCAACTTTAGGTTTTGTAGATATAAACAAAGATACAGTTACTTCAATGAGAAGGCTTGCATCTTTAGTTACATTGTGAAATTTACACAAATATTCGTAACCTGAGGCAATTAACATAAATGTCATGTAAAAACACAAATAAAATGAGATCCAAAGGTGGAATGTCGACAGGTTAAGCAAACACTATATGACAGAAATATAATCAGTAATGCACATTAAAGAATGAGCTGATTTTGACAAGAAAAGTTGGGAGTCAGAGAGGGAATTCTAGGTAGAGAGAATATGAACAAAAGGCACATGAATTCTCAGAGTTCCACTTGAGACAGCAAAAGCAACTGAATTTGAAACATGGGAAGACAACAGGCCAACGGCAGGAGATAAGTTTGGGAAGAAATGCTGAAATAATACTGCAGTAGAAAAATAGCAACCTGCAGAATTTATTATTATTTAGAATTATTAGGATAACTATTAAAATATGAATGTTTTAAGGAAGGGATGAATATGAATCCATATGGACTTTAAGCAGTATAATCAGACATATAAGTTTAACAGGTGGAGATACACGAGGTGTAACTCTGTTTCCTCTCTCAAAGAACCAAGTTCTAGGAACCACCCTAAAAGAATAAAGATTTTCTGGTGCTACACTGTGTCACTAACTAGTTATATGATGGGGCTAACCAAATAAGGTTAATATTTATCCACTCAGGACAACATCTACTGATACTCACTAACAAGTTTCCAGGCTTTTTCAAGATACATACTACCCACACTGCATCCCTTGGTAAATGAACCTAAAAACTATTATATACATTTTCTTTATTTTTAATATATATTATATATATACACATATTTCATGCACATATGTCTATATATAAAATGCACATAGTATATGTGTATAATATATAACAGTTATTTATAACATTATATATTTATTTATTTATATATTCTGGCACCTGATAAAATAAATATCCATGGATACATATGCATGGATAGTCCAGGGTGTCTGGAATAATAGTATACTTTAAATAAATAGAAAATTATCCCTGTTGATAAATACAAGGCTATAAGTATGATGGCAAGTTCTTTTAAAAAATACTCCTTCAAATAATAAAGAAAGAAATAAAGAAATAATAAAATAAAAAACAAAAAATACTCCTTCATTTCTATAATTAGGAAATGATTCTATTATTTTGGAGCAGGGAGCATTTACCATCTTCTACCCTAATGACTGTCAGATTCCATGCTAATTCAAAGTTTTAGACACTGTTGGAGATACAGTCATTTACCTACTCAATATCCATTCTCCCTTTTCCTTTCTACAAAATTTCATCAGATCATCAATGGCACCAAGTTAAAAGTTTCTTTTATTCCTCAAGTGTAACCACCCCCACCTCTACCCCTGTGCTTATAGAAGAAATGGCCATCTGATAAAATGTTTGACCAATGAGATATAAATAATGTTTTCTGGAAAGGATTTTTTGTATAGCACCTTTATTGAGAAACAATTCACACATTTAAGCTGTAAAATTAAATGCTTTTACATATATTTACAAATTGTGCAACCATCATCACCACTGTGGAACACTTTCATTAACCCAAAAGGAAACTTTGTTCTCATTATCCCTGAACTTCCTATGCTCTCGGCAAATATTACTTCCTATCCCTATGGACTTGACTATTTTGGACATTTCACATAAATGCAATCAGATAATATGTGGTCTTTTGTGGTGAGCTTGTTTCATTTAGCATAATATTCTCAAGGCATCCACGTTGCAGCATTATTCTTTTTATTGCTGATAATATCTCATTATGTGAATAGACTGTATTTTATTTACCCATTCTTCAGTTAATAGATATGTGAGTCATACCCACTTTGTGGCTATTATGAGTAATGCTACTATGAAAATTCATGTTAAGTCATTGTGTGGACATAGATTTTAATTTCTCTTGGATATATCCAGTTGGAAATAATTTCTGGGTCATATACAAACATTAGTAACAAATAGTAACACTTTGTTTAACTCAAACTTTTGTTTATGCTAACTTTTTATCTTAATGTTTAACTTTTTAAGAACTGCCAGAGTGTTACACAAAGCCACTTCTCCATTTTACATAACCAGTGTATGAGAGCTCTAATTTCTCCATATCCTCAGCAACATTTATTATAGTCTGTCTTTTTATTATAACTATCCTCTTGGGTATGAAGAATTGTCACATTGTGGTTTGAATTTCATTTTCTTGATTGCTCAAAATGTCAACTGCCTTTTATATTCTTACTGGGAATTTGTATGTGGTTTTTAGAGAAACGTTTATCAGATCTTCACAGTCCAGGGTTCTTTGGGATGTTCAAATCTGAGACATTCCAAAAAGCAAAGAACATTTCTGTCCTTGGCTGGCTCCTGAGATAAAACCTCTAAGCCCTTAGATATACTGCCTGATAAAAAGTTTCTTTGTTTACCTGGGCTACACCAGATAATTTATGCTGAAATGTAATTTATAGCAAGGGCTTGGACCACCTGATATTAATTTGACCTCTTGTGGGACTGGACCCTGAGTAACTAAAAATAACTCCATGCACATTTTATGCTTACATGTTTGACCTCAATGGAACCCTGGATACATAGTCTCAGGGTGGGCTTCCCTAGTTAGCAATACTTCGCGCTATCATCACACATCACTGCTGGGAGAATGAGGCCTGTTCATTTGGCATGAATGAGAGAGGACAGTGGAAACTCAGGTCTAGTTTCTCATGGACTCTGTATTATGCATCTTTACCCATTGCTGATTTTAAATCTATTATTTTGCTGTAATAAATCATAACTGTGAGTATAACAACTTTTCTGAGCTCTACAGTTCTTTTTAGTGAATCATGGACTCTAAGGGTGGGATTGAGGATTGCTGACAAAATATTTTACTCATTTTTAGTTGGATTATTCATCTTCCATTATTAAAATATGAGTTACTTTATATATTCTAGATATAAATTCCTTATCAAATATGTGAATTGCTGATATTTTTTTCATTCTGTACTTTGTCTTTATTAGTTGATTGATTGATGTCCTCTTAAGCAAAAAGATTTGAGCTTTGATGCAGTCTAATTTCTTTTCTTAAGTTGTGGTATCTTATCTGTAAAGGGTTTTTCTAAACCTTAGTTCATGAAAATTTACTCCTGTATTTTCTTCTAAATAGTTTATAGTTTTAGCTCTTATATTTAGGTATTTGATAGTAAGTTTTGAAATTGTTAAGTACAAAGTCCTCCAACTGTGTTCTTCTCAATATCAATTAGCTATACTGAGTCCATTGCACACCCCTATAAATCTTAGGATTAGTTTCTGCAAAAAATTACCTGGAATTTTGATAGGATAGCATTATACTGAATCTGTAGATTAATTTAGAGAATATTGTTTTTAGTCTTATTAAGTCTTCTAATCCATGAACAAAATCTTATTTTAGTCCTTATTTTTCTTTATAATGTTTTATTAGTTTTCAGAATATAAAGTTTCACTTCTTTAAATAATTTCATTTCTAATTATTAGGGTTAGGCTATTGTGAGTGAAATTTTATTTATTTTTTAATTTTTAAATTTAAATTTTTAATATTATTTTGAATTGTTCAGTGCTAATATATATATATAAATTCAGTTGATTTTGATATTTATCCTATTTCCTGAAAACTTGCTGAACTTAGTTCTAATACTTTTTTAACCAACTACAAATTCCATAAGGTATTATTTACACAAAATTATATCCTCTGCAAAAGGAGACAGTTTTACTTTTTCTTTTCTAATTTGGATGTCTTTTATTTTTATCCAATTTCCATGTTTTAACTTGCAGAAATAGAATTGAGTACAATTGAGTAAAAGTGGGGAGAGGGTAAATAAATATATGCTTTGTTCCTGATTGTAGGATAAAAACATTTAGTCTTTCATTATTACAAATGATGTTTTTATCATCAAGTCAGATTGGGTTTTGGCAAGTGCTACTTCTGAGTTTATGGAGAAGGTTATGAGTTTTTGTCCTCTTAATATGGTATATTACGTTGATTTTCAAATGTTAAGCCAACTTTGTATTCGTGGGGTAATTCTTAATTGGTCAAGCTGTACCATCCTTTTCTATATGTTATTATAAATTGCTAATATTTTATTGAGGACTTTGTGTTTATATACAAATAAGATACATATTATTTCTCATTCATGTAATGTCTTTGATTTTGTTGTCAGGATAATACTGGCCTCAAAGAATGGGTTGAGAATTGTTTTTTGTCAATCTATATTTTGAAGAATTTGTAATATATTGATATTACTTTTTAAACATTTGTTAGAATACACCAGTGAAGACAAAGTCTTTGGCGTTTCTTTAGGGTAATTTTTTATCACTAATTAAATATGTTCATTTGTTATAGGTCTATTTAGATTGTCTCTTTCTTCTTAAGCCAGTTTAATAGTTTTATCTTTCTAAGAACGTGTCCATTCTGCTGAGCTTTCTATTTTGTTGTCATGCTCCTATCATAGTATACCCTCTAGTTATTTTTTATTTTACTAAGGTAATTAGTAATGTGATGTGAATCTTCTGTTTTCTTAGTCACTCTAGCTAGAGATTTGCCACTTTTTAAAAAAGATTTTATTTATTTATTCATGAGAGACAGAGAGAGAGAGGCAGAGACATAGGCAGAGGGAGAAGCAGGCTCCATGCAGGGAGCCCGATGTGGGACTAGATCCCTGGATGCCGGGATCACACCTTGGGTGGAAGGCAGATGCTTAACCGCTGAGCCACTAAGATTTATCAAGCGTCCTAAGATTTATCACTTTTGTTGACCTTTTCAAGGAACAACTTTTGATTTTGCTGATTTTCTCTATTATTTTTCTATTCTGTACCATTTATTTCCATTCTTTTTTTATTATTTGCTTCCCTCTGCTTCCATAAGATCTAATTTGCATTTCTTCCTCTAATGTCTCCAGGTGAAAGGTTAGATTATTGATCTGAAATGATTGCTCTTAATAGGATAGTTTACATTTCCAAGAATTGCTTTATCTACGTCCCACAATGTGTATTATGTAATGCTTTCATTTTTATTCATCTCAATGTGTTCTCTGATTTCTCTTTTTATGTCTTTTTTCACTCATTTGTTATATTAGAAGCATGTTTAATTTTTTATATATTCGTGAATTTCCCAAATTTTTCTATTATTGATATCTAATTATGTGTAAATCCAATTTTGTACTGATTTTTCATTCCATTATGGTCAAAGGACATACTTTTTCAATCCTTTTATATTTGTGGAGGCTTGCTTTATGGCTTAAAAATATGGTCTATCTGAAAAAAAAAAAAAGTCCCATATGCACTTCAGAAGAATGTGAATTCTATTGTTTGATGGAATGTTCTGTGATGTCTGTTAGATCTCTTTAGGATTTTTGTTTTATTATTTTGTTTAAATATTCTTTCGCCTTATTCATTATCTGCCTACTTCTTTATTACTGAAGGTAAAATATTGAAGTCTTAAGCAATTATTTTTAAGTTTGTTTTTTTTCCCCTGAAATTCTTTCAGTTTTTGCTTCTTGCATTTTAGGGCTCTGTATTTAGCTCACATATGTTTAGAATTGATATGCCTTCTTAATGAAACTGACTACTTCTACCATAATAAAATACTTTTCATTATTTCTAGTTGTATATTTTTGTTTTAAAGTCTATTTGCCTGCTATTAGTCTAAATGCTGCAGCTTTCTTATGGGTGCTGTTTGCATGATAAATTTTCTCCCGTTCTTTTACTTTCAAACTGTATGTATATTTGAACCTAAAGTGTGTCTCCTCTACACAGTATATATTTAGATCAGAATATTTTAGTTTGATTTTATATAGTCTGATGTCTATTCTTTGATTATATTGCTTAATCAATTTTCCTTGAATTGTAGAACTACATGTATTTTAATGTACATTTTACTTTTTAATGTCCATTATCTCTTGTATCTCTATTCCTTATTTTCTCTTGCATTAAATGTACATTTCTACGTATTAATTATTTAATAATTTTTGCTGACTCTATTTTTGAGTTATTTTCATAGTTTTTCTAGGAATTACTCTATACATCTTAAATTTTCAGAATCTATTTCAGATTTATAGTATGTTAATTCTAGTAAGCCATAGAAAAATTATTCTGATATAGCTCTATCATCTCTCCTCTTTGGTGATATTATTATGTTTATTGTCTGCATATATGTTGGAAACCTATTAGTTCATTACTCAATATAATTCTACATCTTCTAAAGACACTGAGAGAGGAAGAGAGAAAGTATATATTTATAGAGTTTCGTATATTAGCTTCTTATTTGCCATATCTGTTATTATCACTTGTTCCTGTGGATTTGAGTTACTATCTGGCGTCTTCTCCTTAAATCAATACAAATTTACTCCCATTCACCTCCCTTATTATTTTGCTATAAAGTATACATTTCTATACTGTTGTAGGCCCAACAGTATAGTTATATAAATATTATTTTGTAGAAGTTTTTTTAAAAATGTAAATTTATGCTGTCATTTATAATTACATAATTACCTTTCTTTACCATATATGCCAATTATATAATTATCTTTACTTTTTATATGAATCTGAAATATTGTTTGGGATTACCTAATTAAAGCATAAAGAACCTACAATATTTTTTTTTAAGTCAGACTGGTCTACTGATAATAAATCCTTTCTATTTTGTTAATTTGGCGATTTTTTTTTTCATTTCATTGTTGAAATGTAGTTTTCCAGGACATAAAACTTTTGGTTGATATTTCTTTTGTTTTGAATACTTAAATATGTCATCCCACTGTCTTCTGGTGTCCATTGGTTCTTATTAAAATTCAGTTATTTATCTTCCTGGACACCTTTGCACATATTGAATTACTTATGCCATTCTGCTTTTAAGATACTTTCTGTCTTCGCTTTTCAACCTTTTTATTATAATGTGTCTTAGAATAACTCATATTTATTACGTTTAGCGATTGTTGAGATTCTTGGGTGTATAGATGGACATTTTTATCAAATTTGAGATTTCATCCATTATTTCTTCAATACATAAATTTTTTGTTGCTTTTTTGTCTTCTCTCCTGCTAGGATTCTCATTACATTGAACCATGTCCTACATTTCTCTAAGCTTGGTTTATTTCTCTTCATTCTGTCTTCTCCTTTTTTTTCATCTTGCTTAATTGCTGTCAATCCATCATCTAGTTTGCACTCTTCTATTAGTCAAATATTCTCATGACTTCCTCATGAATTTTCATTTATAATAATGTACTTCCTAACTCCTGAATTTACTTTTGGTGACTTTTTTTTATCATTCCTATTGTTTATTTTTTATAATTACACTTTGTATTTTTATACATATCCTTTACTTGATGGGACATTGTCATCATAACTTCATTTCTTTAAACATGTCTTACTTTTGTTCTTTGAATATACTTATAATCGTTACTTTGAAGTCCTTATCTGATAAGACTATCAGCTGGGCCCTCTTAAAGGCAGTTTCTGTTGCCTGCTTTGCTTGTGTATTTACTCAGTGATTTAGCTGGATTATTTTAACAAAGTGCATTATCCCCAAAGTATGAAGCCTCTAATATCACTCCTCAGAATGACTATGTACATAGTCATCCTGGAATAACTGGTTTTAGCAGAGTTCTCTCTGACAATCTCATTCCTCAATCTCTATGTTAATCTATCTGCCCTTTTTTGGTATCATACCTAGCTGTCAACCTCTACTAATTGCCAGCTGTTGCCCCATTGTTTTTGACAATACGCTAGAGTATAAACTGTGTGGTAAATGTTGCTGCCAGTCTTTGAGGCTTACTATGACTCTAAGATGACTCTTTTTAGCTAACTTTTCCCTTGTTCTCTTTGTTCAATTAGCTTGCCTAAAGTTTAGCCTATTGCTTATACAAATATTGGCCTCTTCTTAATTGTTTACCATCCAAATCTCCCTTTTTTTGGGAGCGAATTTAGGCTTGAACTACCCACAGTCCATCCAAATAAAACCAACTACTTTGGGGACGACTTTGCAGGCTTCTGTTTGTATAGCCTGCTTTTCCCTTGAGGCAAAAATCTCTGTGCCACCAACTTAGAACTGAGTGTGAGGATAGTGGCCCTCTTCTGTTGGGTGACACCCTGTTTGAAGAGAAGTATTCTGGGTTGGGTCAGTGTCTCTGCTACTCTGAGCTTACGTTTCCCAGCACAGAACTTAAACTCTAAATGTAAATGAGCAAAGATAATTGGAGCCCACTATTGTCAGTCTGTACTGTGGTAGCGTTTGATGGTTCAATGGAGACAAGAACCCCATGTACTTGCCCAGAATCTACCTTCAGCAACATAGTACTGAGAAGGATTAGAAATTATTCTGGCCTGCTCCTTCTGGGGAGATACTGTACCCTTGACTAGAGCTGAGAGAGAGGGAGACCCATCTTCTTGGTTACATGCAACCAGTGTAGAGCTTCCATCACGATATGCTGGGTGTTCAGGAAGGGCGCTCAAGTGTTACAGACTCTTATCTTTTACAGATTTATTTGATTTTCTTGAATAAGCAATTCAAGAAAATTCATTTGCAGCATACACTTAAGACAATTCCAGAGATTTTACTGCTTTTTTTTTCCTTAAAGAAATAATTATCATCAGTTTTGGTTGTTTGCTGGAGAATGCATCTGCAGAACTCTTCATGCTACTATTTCAGGAATTGTCTTTTTTCTGAGGGTGGAGTTGACAATATTTTGTTTCTGATTTTATCATTGTCCTCTCACCCATCTCCCTCTTGCTTAGAATGTGAGTGTAGAACAGAAATAGAGCAGCCAACTTGTAACCACTGGGTGACCAGAATGAGAAAAAAAACTAAACTAAACTAAACTAAACTAAACTAAACTAAACTACACTAAAACAAAAAAACAAGGTAATGAAAGAACATAGGTCTTAACATAATTGGCAGCACAGTGAAACTAGTCACTTCTCATCTTTGGATTTACTGTTAGATAAGGAAAGCCAACCACTGTGTGGTTAAGTGAGATAGTGGGTTTTCTATTAAACTAAGACTAATAGAATATTAGCTCATATAGATCTATATTTCTTATTTTCTTCAGAATGTAGCTTATATGCCTTAAAGGCATTCCAAACATAACATAAACAAACCCAAACTCTTCTTTCATTTCTTTTTTCCTTTTTACTATTGCTTTCTTGTAGGCATCAATATCCACAGTTTTCCTAACCCCAAAATGAGTTTACTGTCTTTCATTCCTCCATCACCTACATCTAATGAGTCATTAATTCCTATTTTTACCTCTTAAAAAAATCCCTTAGGTCCTTCTATCTTCTTACCTGGTAGCACTGTCTGAATATGTACCTTCATCAATCTTCACTTGAATTACTGCTGGAATACCATAACGGTCCTTCCTTCATTTCTTCAGTTTCCAGGCCACACTAACAGATAAGGTAACCATTTTATTTTTATTTTATTTTTAAAGATTGTATTTACTTATTTGAGAGAGAGCATGAGCAAGAGAGCACAAGCAAGAGTAGTAGCAGAAGGAGAGGGAGAAGACGACTCCCTACTGAGCAGGGAGCCTGATATGGGACTTGATCTCAGGACCCCAAGATGAATGAACGCAGCTGCTTAACTGTACCACCCAGGTACCCCAAGGTAACCATTTTAAAGGGCACATGTGACATATATCTTTCCTATTAATATATTTTCAATTATTCCCTTTTTCTTTACTGTATCAGAAGCTCTTACTCTTCTTAGCATAGTAGCAAGGTTTCACAAACTCACCTATGAACAGCTCTCTGTCTCATGTTCCACCACTCCTGGAAACACTCTCCACTTTGGATAAGCTGAAGGTAGAATTCTCTTATATTTGAGACTTTGTATCTACTCCTTCTCTCAGAAATGCCTTCTTCCTTTGTCTGTCTGGTGAATTACAATCAGTCTTAAGAATCCTGCAAATGTATCACCACAAGGAGATGCTGGCATCTTTTTCTGGTTTGTAATAGTTACCATACTGCACTAAATGTTTCTTTATTCCTTCCCCCTTTTTAGAATTAATCCTCAGTAAATTCTGACAGTGTGTGTATGTGTGTGTCCCTGTATGTCTATGCTTGATTACCAGGTTCTGAATACAGAGAATGGCTGAGGTGTTCCTTAATAAATGTTTAAAAGGGAGGTGCTTAGGTGGCTCAGTCAATGAATCATCCAACTCTTAATTTCTGCTCGGATCTTGATCTCAGGGACATGAGATTGAGCTCCACATTGGGTTCTTTGCTAGGCTTGGAGCCTGCTTAAAATTCTCTCTCCCTTTGCCCTCCCCCATAAATAAATAAATAAATAAATAAATAAATAAATAAATAAATAAATATTTAGAAGGGGAAAAAAAAAAAGAATGAACATAGTTTGACCCTGGGATCATAAGAAAAAACATCACAGAAAATAATTTCATTTAAAACTTAGCACATGGGGATCCCTGGGTGGCTTGGTGGTTTAGTGTCTGCCTTCTGCCTGCGGCGTGATCCTGGGGTCCTGGGATCGGGTACCACATTGGGTTTCTTGCATGGAGTCTGTTTCTCCCTCTGTCTGTGTCTCTGCCTCTGTCTCTGTGTGTGTTTCTCATTAATGAATAAATAAAATCTTTAAAATCAATCAATCAACCAATAAATCTTTAAAATCAATCAATCAATCTTAGCATGTATAAAATTGGTTCTTCCAGGTATATTAGTGTAGACAAGGAGACATTGGATCTCTTATTGTATTAGCACCTAACAGTGAAATTTCAAAGGATTTTATGGAAAGAAAACAAAACAAACAGCCCTTTTCTTAACCTGTGCTACGAAAACCCCAAATTAATCCCAAGGTTTACACAACAAATAAATGAAGTAGAAATATTAATTCTTCAAACCACTGGATACACATCTCTGTGTACCAGTATCTACAAAATCTTATATTAAAATTCCATAACTATTTTTCTCCATATTCAAAAATTGAACTCAATAAGATATTGATGGTACTATCAAATACTAAGACAAGAGTGTTTTACCTTTACAATGGTAATTCTCATGAATTTTAACATAGATGCCAAACCATCAGTTCTAATTCTCAAAGAGCTCAGAATAAAAATAAAAGGGAGATCAGTGCATTTATAGGCTTGCATAACTACATACGGCAACAAAATGAAATAGGTGCTGTGATATAAGTACAAGGCAGAAGGCTTAACAGAGGCATCAGTTCTTCTTAAAGAGGTGTTGTGGTGTGAGAAAAGGAGCAAGAATTTTCCTTGGATGCAATGATGCTTAAAATAAATCTCAAGAGAAATTTCATGAGGACTTCTGTTCACAGAAAGCAGAGTAGCCTAGCGAGTGAGAACAACCTGGACAAAGATGTCAAGATTTATCTTCCCTGGTGCCTTCAGAAAAGCGTAAAGGAGTACATTTGGGAGAAAGGACGGCAAAGTGATCAAGGGATGGGCTAATATTATGGTAATATCCTCCAGAAAGAGAGGCAGAGAGAAGACTAATTCTAAAAGGCCTTGAATAATTCTAAGGTAGGGCTGTTGAATAATTTTAAATGGGATGGTCATCCTTAATTGTCTGTTTTAGAGAGATCTCTCAGGCTGCATGGCAAAAGACACACTGGAGGTCAGCAACACTAAGGAAACTGAGGAAAAACACATGAAGGGCTGTTCCAGTAATTCAGACAAGAGACGAAGGTCTGTATCAATTAACCGGAAACTAAGAGATGTAGGAAATTACTAAAAATTGTGGTAGATCACATCAGATTTGGCATCTAGAAAGACACCCGATTCCCTAAGTTTGATACTTGGCAATCTGATCTAGTTGATAAAGGGTAACTTGATTTTAAATCTAGAATGGTCCATTTGGTCCAGCTTCTTTATTTTATAAGTGATAAAAATATATAGATGTTAAATCATGGGCACAAGTTCTTGCAAATATTTATCTAGTCCTGGAAGGACCAGAGCATGACTTCCCTAATTTCCATTTCAGCACTCTTTCCAACATAGAGTGCTATATTCAGATATTCAGTGCTCTTTCAATTTTCACGCCAGGCAAGATGACATAATGGAAAAAATAATAGATGGAGTTCCGGCTTCCTAATTGTTCCATAAAAGGATTTGGGGGCTATGTATCAGACAATGACAGATTTGCCATTTGAGGATGTTATCTAAAATTTATGAGACAATTATTATAATCTAATCATTTTATTTTTAGGAATAGAAGTTCAAATTTCATCCAATTTTGTAATGTTAAAAAAAATCATGACACTTTCCCCCAGTGATACATCATTTATCATCAGATGTAAAGAAATAGTGAAATTTTATGTTTAATAATCAGGCAGCTCTCCTTGTGTAATGCCAGATAAGAAAATTTAAAAATCAAATTGGTTTCAGTTAATTGCCTTGGTAACTTTGCATATATCAAAATGAGTATGGTTCAAATTTTAAAAGAGGAAGAAAGGCTCAGTGTAGGAATCTGGAGACTATCCAGAAAGGTGTGTGTGTGTGTGTATGTGTGTGCACATGCACACATGCTTTTTTGTGTTTCCAAGAGGATTTTACACACCACTAACCTAAAGATAAGAAAATGTATGTATGTCACTGATGTATCAGAACCAGTAACAAAGCATGACACTATCCATTACATTAACACAATCCATGTGAAGTCTTGAGAACTCTCTGCAGCTCTCCTACTTAATGGAGTTTGGGGATAAGCATCAAGTTCTTGACTATTAAAATGCTTCACCAGTTCTGCTGATGGAACAGAGTGGAAGTGGTAGAAGGGGACACTTTCTGTATTTTCAAATTTAAAAATTAAACCCATCTTTGAAATAAAAATTTCATTAAAAGTGCTCATCCTATTTCATAAACCTTCCACAAATAATTCCTTTTTCTGTTTCTCAGACAAAACTCCTTCGTCTTCCCATGCTGGCTCTTCCTATGATTGCAAAAGTGATGTGTTCATTCATCCGAACTTAACCACAGGCCTTGCACTCTGACAATATTTGTCTTTATAGCTACTTTTCCTTGCTCCAAACAAGCAGCCCCTTTTAAGTCGGTTTCTTTCCACAAGCTTCTGTCAGCAAACATATCTTCCTGGCTTGAAGCGAGTCCTACTTTTCTTTTTTTTTTTTTTAATTAACCACTATACAGACACCAGCTGACTATAAAACATGTAAGGTCTGAAGTTACCCTGTGTATCTTGACTCCTCTATCTTGTGATTCCCTAACTCACTACACATGGAATAATTACAGACATTAATTTCAAATGAGACAAAATTTACTTCTGAAGATAATGATGTCACTTCATTTTGTTTCCAATTCCACTTTAATTCCTTCTTTGACCATGTTCCATTTTTTCTAATGCTGGCACTTCCCAAGCATAAATTATAGTGGGAAATCATGGTATATCCCAAGTTCAGTAATATACCCTGGGGACCCTAGAAAGTCACAGAACCTCAGGTTAGAGTTTCATCCTCTACATATGGAAAATTGGATCATACTTTGGATACAGAGACTATGAGAGAAACAACAATAGTTCAATACAGTATAGTAACAGAGTTAAGTACCATTACTGATGGTACTTTAAGGCTTGTAAAGAAATTTCTGACCTAACAGGATCCCTTCTGGAAGTACCCTAGTATGCATAGGAACTAGATGTTTCTGAAATGTTCTTCTGCTTCACTATTGAGATTAAATAGCCTAGAGATTTTTCTGAACAACCTATCATCATATGATTGTAAAAAGCACATTTTACCTTTAAATTTAGAATGCTTTTGCTCACTGTCACACCAATGCTAAAATATAGCATTGAAAATCCTTTCATATGTAGAAACATTAATGAATTAATTATTCCATTAGTTCACTCCACAGATATGTACCATATGTCTTATATGTGGCAGGCTTGTACAAAATAATTTCCAGGAGGTTTTACAGATTAAACAAAAACAAAGCTCAAAAAGTTAAATAACTTGCCCAAGGTCACATAGCCAGTAGTTAAACACATGGTCAAGTCATACCAAAGTCCATGTGTTTTTCATTCCATTCTACTGACCTCAAGGAGCGCCTGGTTTAGTGGGGGAAATGTACAACCAAATAAATAAATTAAAATACAGCACAAGAAGGTGTTTTGCTGTAAGGTCCCTGGAAATATCATCTTTCTCTGAGATCCTATAAATCCAAGAAATGTCACTTCACAAAATAATTTTCTTAAATCAGAATGTCTTCTAAAGTAGATGAAGTTAAGTAGCACATGAAGCATGCTTTTAATACTATAGTTTGGATGCAGATTTCTTTGCTGATGGTTTAAAATGTAAATATGTTTTGGCTTTCATTTTGGCTCTTAAAAGAATTAGTATTTTTACTTGGAGCATCTCAACATGTAAATTACTGGGCACCACTCTGGCCACCCTTGAAGCAAGCAGGCAGCCTGGCCTCTGCCAGTCTGATCGCTTTCAGTAGGAGGAAAGATGGTTAGTTAAGGCCTCTTTCCAGGGCAGCCTGAGAAAACAGGTCTCATCCTTAGCTATGTTGCTGCTATTGTGTATTCTGAATCCCACCAAGAGAAGTTCCCGCACTTCTTTTGCTTAATGAAAAGATTCGATCTTTCTCCAGAACAATCAATGTCAGAACAGCACATCCTGCCCCTACTCAGATATTCTTTCCCGACTGTGCATAGATAGGGTGGTCAGGAATTGAAATTCCCAATTTCATTCCACTGATTTGCAGGAGAAAATGAAAGGGTATTACAATCTATCTATTCTTAGATCCATTCTTTTGTGTCTCTGCTTCTGTATAAAGTTCACTCACTGAGAAGAAAAAGAGCCGGCACAAGTTTTATTTCTAAAACGACAAAAAAATTATCATTTACCAAGCATAGCTAAAGACTATAACTTAGCTAGAAATAAAAGGCAAAGCAGCATGGAACAGAGACGTAGGAGTCACCATAACAAATAGGAAAAGTCTTGAAGGTGTCACAGAGAAGCCGAGGCTGTGTGAGGGACCAGAAGAAAATGGAAAAGGACTTTTCAAGTTAAGAAGGGCAGGACAGGGGAATTCCAGTTCCAGGAAATGGCATGTGTCTGGCTATAGGGTTTTAAGAGTCCCTGTGGGAATCTGCTCCCTGTGAGCTCCAGGTAGGAAGGAGCGAGGTAGTTAAAGATTGAACAGGTCGAGGCCAAATTATAACATCCTATTCAAGGAGACTAAAACTTCAAAACAAGCATAATTTTCATAGATCCCTTTGCAGATTTTTGATTAATCAGGAAGAAAATATGAATGAAGTCTAAGCAGTAACAGAAATGTTGCTGCTTTTTTGACTAAAAACATTGATCTTTATTTATTCATTCAAACAAGCCTTTGCTTGCTTCTCTTCTTAAATATTTGCTTCCTGAAAAAAAATTTTTTTTAAATTATTTACAAGTTAGATAGTTTATCCCAAAGGTATTTTGGTGCACAGCCTCACACTGTCACATTTTTTTTACATGTGACTTTCTCATAAAATTAGAGGCACACTGTAAAAACAGCAAAGCACCCAAAACAGAAAACAGGAAATTCTTCTTAACCCAGTGTATCATTAACTCATGAAATTCACCACTGCCTGAGCACATTGAAGTGGCTTAGAATATTTTTAAATGAGGTCATAAATTCACATGAAGTAAACTAGATTTTAAAGTTATAACTTTATAACAACTCAAACAAAGTATAAATCCTTGGGCAGCAATATCCAAATTGATTAGCAAATATATCAGACACTAAATTGCCTCCTGAAATTATACTATAATTGAATAGCTCATCCATAAATATTGAAAAAAACATCTTTGGAAGTTGTTTATTTATGATTCCTGATTATCTTCCTATTACTTTATTAAAATAACTGGCATTTTGCAAAACTGTTTATAGTCTACCACAGGATTTGTTTACATATATTGTAAGATGTGACCTTTATAATAAATCTGACTTTTACAATTGAACTGAGATATTATTATTTCTATTTTACAAAAGATGAAAATAAGACTAAACGTATTAATGATTTACTCAGATTTATATGCTAGCATAAGTAAAAATTTAAAATCCATTTATTATTTAAAAAGTTGTAAGATATTTTATGAGAAGAATATACAATTTAGGTAAAGATTACGTATTTTTAACTGACTTTGGAAATACAGTAGATTATGGATGGAAACAAATTTTTAACATTTTATACCAAAAGTCACCTTGACTAATGTCAATAGATAAAATTTGAATTTGAAAATTAGATTCATAATATGTATAATAGATTAAGGATATATGTCTGTAATATAAATATAAACCTAAAAGTTTAAGACTAACTTTATACTCATTAAAGTGGCAACATTTAAATAATTTAACATCTAATATTTGGTGGAAGATATAATGAGCAAATCTGATTTTGTTCAGAAATGAAGCTTTAATATCAATATTTGCTTAGATACTTCAGAATAAGGACAGCAGAAAAATATGAAAAACAGATGAAAGTATAGTTTAAACAATTGTATAACGCTTCTATCATTTGACATCAGTTTTGTCAGTGTATTATTTTAATCAAAGATTAGGGCATTATATAATTGTACTGATCGCAAAATTAATACCACTTTCCATGTACCTATATATGTTCCACAAATCATTTTTTTACCTTGTTTTCATGAAATTTTGCTGTCTTTGTTTTAAAAAGATATTCTCATTACCATTTGTATCACAAGTTAAGATTTAACTCTGTTCACAGTTCTCTCCAGTCAACTACTGTGGGACCCAAGGAATTTAACAAAAATCCCCTACCCCTGGACAAGCAGAGCAGGACTAACCCCATTTTGTGCTGCACCCGCCCACCGCCTCCTGTGTGACCCCCACATGACCTGCTTATTGCTTAAGGCGCTCCCCCACCCTAGTCAAGCCTCTGAGCACACCCTTATGGGAAACCACCAAAGAATGTAAACCCCGCCTTTTACCCGCCAAACCTGCGTGCCAATTCTGACCAGTGAGAGGTCGTTCAAATGGTCACTATTCAATTAGCCTGCGTGTGGACCACGACTGGGCAACTTTCTGTGTGTTACAATCTCATTGGCCACTGGCCCTTATAAAGCTGCTGCGCCTCTTAACCTCGGGGTCCAAGCCCCTGCTCCCCGGTGTCGGGTATACTTGGACCCAAGCTCCAGCTTGCTAATAAACCCTCGTGCACTTGCTTCGGTGTTGCCTCCTTGGTGGTTTCTCCGATATGCAATCTTGGGCACATTACATCTTTTCATTTTTTTTTTTTTAAGATTTTATTTATCCATTCATGAGAAACACAGAGAGAGAGAGAGAGAGAGAGAGAGACAGGCAAAGGGAGAAGCAGTCTCCCTGTAGGGAACCTGATGTGGGACTCGATCCCAGGACCCCAGGGTCTCACCCTGGGCAAAGGCAGGCGCTAAACCACTGAGCCACCCAGGCATATGACAACATTTCTTTTCTAAGCCTTTAGTACTCAATTTAGTTTCACCTTTGTATTTTCTTGTGGCAGGGCCCGTGGGAACACTTTCCTAAGTTTAAAATTATTTTTTCATCCCAATTGCTAATTTTCATCTTTCTTCTCCTTATTCTCAGATGCTTTCCCTATAGACACTTTCACCTTTCAATCTTCAGTAAAATTTTCCTATTTACAATGCTCATTTCAGGTAATTTATCTGCCTTAGTCAGTGTTGTCCTTTGGTTTTTGTTTTTCTGTCGTCTGATGTGTTTCCTAAAAGGACTTTAAGAATTTGGGGATGAATGTTTGGCTTGGTTTGGTTTTTGAAGGTGGGAGGTTTCTTAGGGTTTCAGTCATATATTATGACTCAAAAGGATACAGTAGTATTAATTTTAAGCCTTTAAACTTTAGTACAATAATAAAAATAATCCATAAATATTTGGAAAAGATAAATTTAAAAAGCCATTAATGAAGAAATGAGTCAAGGGTGAGGAATCTATGATGAAGAGCAACAATGTATCTTTTGCAATGTATAAATTAAAGTGATTGGAATTTATCTCAAGAGTAATAAATGATACCACTCTGACTCACATTTTATATGTTTATCTAGGTAAAATACAGTTGGGATCAATTTATAACAACAGCAACAAACTTCATCCATGCCACAGTCCATTGTATCAGAAACTCAGATTTGGGCAGCCCAGGTGGCTCAGAGGTTTAATGCTGCCTTCAGCCCAGGGCGAGATCCTGGAGTCCCGGGATTGAGTCCCATGTTAGGCTCCCTGCATGTGTTGTGCCCAAGATTGCGAATCCGAGAAACCACCAAGGAGCCGACACCGATGCATGCACACGAGGGTTTATTAGCAAGCTTGAGCTTGGGTCCAAGTATACCCGACACAGCGGAGCAGGGGCTTGGACCCTGAAGTGGGTTACAGCTGGGTTTTTTATAGGCTGGTCCAGGGGATTTTCAGAAGGGGCGGAGGAATATCTCAAGTTCTGTTTATATTCTGATATGGGGCTTAAGGGCATTGAGCTCTGTTGTCATTCTAATATGGGACTTTCTACCAGGGTCGTGGGCTCTGTTGTCTTTCTGATATGGGATTCCCTGCCAAGGACATTGAGGACATTCTGCAGTTTTTCCCGTAAAGTTCAGCTCTTATTCACAGGGGCCTAAGATGGCTGTACTTGTGCTAATGCTAAACTTTAGGTGGGATGGCCTTAATTTTTCTCGGCCTCCACACATGGAGCCTGCTTCTCCCTCTGCCTCTGTCTTTGCCCCCCACCCCCCATGAATAAATAAATAAAATCTTAAAAAAAAAGAAACAGATTATCAATGATTAAAATGTTAGGTTTTAATTTTGTTCTTACTTTCATTTTATAGAATAGTTATTATAGATAGTATGTACATTAAAAAGAAGAAGAAGAGGAGGAGGAAGAAGAAGAAGAAAACGGTAAATGTATCCCTATACCCTCAGTTTGATGTTTTGAAACCTAATCTCCAAACCTGATGGTGATAGGAGATGGGATCTTTTGGGACAGGATTAGATCCGGAATGCAGAGACCTCAGGAATGGTATCTGTGCCTTATCAAATAGACCCCTTTCACTCCTGCTGCCCTTTGTGGAAGATAGAGTCAGGGAGAGAAGATAGTTGCTTATGAGCCAGGAAGAAAGCTCTCACCAGACACTAAATCTGCCAGCATCTTGGTCTTATATTTCACAGCCTACAAAACTATGAGAAATAAATTTCTGCTGTTTATAAGCTATCAAATCTACAGTAATTTGTTATAGCCACCCAAACTAAGACACTATTTCCTCTAATTTCCTGGAATTTGAAGGCAATGCTAATTGAATCAGGCCATGCTTCCTTCTCTACTAGTTGGTCTGCATATTTCTGTATATATTCCACACAATTCAGTTGCAAAAGTAGACTCTTTACAAATGAAATCTTCAAAGCTCACCTAGAATGTACATTGAAGACTTTACTGCTATACTTACACAATGTAGAAAAACATTTTGACCCGAAGAATGTAGGTATATTGGAAGGAGCCAAAGGGTCTAGCAATGGAAATAAGATTGTCTTCCTGAGATACTTAAATCCCCAAACATGTATCCTATTGCCTTTCAAACATTTTGATTAAAGTGCAGGCATGAATTAGAAGAAAAATATTTTTGGACTAAAGGGAATGAAGTCACTACACTGAAGAACTTACAGTTATAAAGTAAATTAGAGGAGATCCCCAGGCAAAAGAACTTTGAAGTCTCTAGATATATGGTCAAATTGAGCACCACTCAGTTAATTTGCTCACCACACTGATATGTTTGCATAAGTCTTAATATAGGAAAACAAAAGTGAACAATAGGTCCATTATACTTTTTTTTAATATTTTATTTATTTATTCATAGATACAGAGAGAGAGAGGCAGAGGCACAGGGAGAGGGAGAAGCAGGCTCCATGCAGGGAGCCCGCCATGGGACTTGATCCCGGGTCTCCAGGATCACACCCCAGGCTGCAGGCGACGCTAAACCGCTGCACCACCAAGGCTGCCCCCTCCATTATACTTTTCAAGTCAATGATCAATGTTCAGAATGAGAAGGATAATTTATATGATAATAATTACTTTTCATTTCTATTCCTTGTCTTTACAAAATATGCAAATATATTCACTCTTCTTTCATGTTATATAATGAATATATGAAACCCTATCAGAGGAGAAAAAGCCATCGCCTTAATTCCTCTACAATAGTGATTCCTAATAGATACTTAAGATCCATGAATCTTAAAATGCCTGGTCAGAAAACCTACTATGTGATTTTCTTATAAAATATTAACATCCCAGTTTTGTAAACATGTATGTGTGGAGGGGGAGCAGATGTGAATGGGAGATACATGGTAATTTTGACATTTGACTGCTTTCTGCTCTGCTGATTGGAGCAATGGATGTAGGTGTTCAATACAAACTGAACTCATTGCAGGCACATTTCTAGGGGTAGGTGGAAGACAGAATTTCTGGTTCCACCACCACAAGTTTTGTGCTATGGTCAGTTTATCACAGTGTAAGTGATCACTCACATTGGAAGTGTGCATACCTATGTCACAGACTGAAACTCCAAACAAACAGTAACCATGGTGCAACTGAATGGTGTCATCCTCTTTCTCAAAGCAATCACTTCCTCCATCTCAGCCAGCCAGCAGTCTCAAGGAAGTCATCCACTTCTTACCTATTTGCAAACAAACAAACAAACAAAAATAAAAAACAAAACAAAACAAAACAAAACAAAACAACCATACTTGACTTTCAGAGGGGTGAAAGATTGTGTCAGATGGATAAAGCTAAATACTCCAGATACATGATTTGTTAGAAGCAGTTTTGGCTCCCTTCACAGAACAACCAATTTTTAAGGGGAATATGCATGGCATGCATGTCATCTTTCTTCTTAAAAGCCATAATTGTCACAACTTTTGGAACAATGAAAAAATCTTCTGATTCATTTGCTGACATGCCTCTTTTGAAAAAATCTCCCTACATTTATCTTTAACCTATTCCTAGATTTACTGTTACAAGGAATTGTTATGGTAATATAGAAATACTTCCAAACAACATTAAAAGAGATTTCTAGAAAATCCCGTGATTTCACAATGGAGATAGTGAGTAGAGGAAGGACAAACCCACCCACACACCATCAAAATGGTTTACTTAGGTCAGATCAAGTTACTGTGAAGCAACAAACTTTCCTGGAGCATAGTAGAATCCCAATTATGTGACTAAACGATTTCCTAAAAATAGAAGTGGTTGCAATTAAATGATCAGTGAGGCAATAAGTCAGAACATTCTTAGAGTTCACGAACATCATATGATCTATGTGAAGGAAGGTTTTAAAAATAGAAATTTGGTTCAAGAGAGACAAACAATTCCCAGAGCTTTTATTTATGAGCCGAGTGCTTTAGTACTAAGGGAGGGGGGGGGGGGTTGGATCTATGTACTCTTCCTCTCCCTCAAATGTTTTGTTTTAGGTATGTGTGCACACATGCATGCATGTGTAAAAGTTTGTGTGTGTGTGTGTGTGTGTGTTGTGATCTTGTAGGCTTTACTTCAGTTTGCACAGAGCAGAGATGAACAGTTACTGATAAATGTAATAGAGATATTTTCTTTTTAAAAAGCCACAAAATTACATTAAAAAGCAATGAATATCTTCTTTATCCTGTTGATTACAGGCGAACCCTCTGCAAATGACTGAAATATCCATGGGTCTTATGAGGAAACATCTGAAAGTATTCCTATTTTTGAACATGGTATTTTACTGCAACACTGGTAATATGCAGCACACTATTCAGCAAGTTAGCATGACCTTATTTCCAGATATATTGATGGATTCTCATTTTATGGGTAGAAATAGAATGAGATTAATTCATTTTAAAAGTAATGAAATATAATCCAGATAGGATTTTTGATCATTAGATATTATACATCCATTAAAAACAGGAAAGAAGGTTTTTCTGAATAATAGTAGTAGATATTATATAATTGTAGACAAGTCCATTAAATTAAAAAATCAGCTGACCACTTTCAATGTTCAGTTCCCCATGTGTGTTTATTTTCCTCATTAATTTGATTCATTCAAGTACACGTTCAGAGTGACTTGGGAATTTACACATTTTTATTCTGACAGCATTAGTCCTGGGAAATAACATCATTGTGACCATATCAAACACCAGTCAGGAAGAAAAAAGTCTTGGGAAGGTTTTGTTTTCTAGAAAGAATAGAATGCTAAGAATACTACAACTTTTCCTGTAAAGTTTGTGGAAAATCAAAACATTTCCAGGCTTACAGCAAAACCATTAATGTAGTATTTTGAAAACAAAATATATGCTTAACATAGGCACTCGCATATCAGGTACAACAAAGAACTACATTAGAAATTCTCCCTGAGATGAGTCTTAAGAGTCTGTCATTTTAGAGCTGTATGTATTTTCCACATTCCCATCAGCATTTATCAGCAAAAGAACATATTAAGCTATCATAATTTGTAAAACCTCTAAAATACAATTTGCAGAGACTGAATTTTTACATGAGGAATGATAGTTCTGAAAGACTGGGTTTCAATTGAACTATATTAGAAAATATCTCCTCAGGGTGCATAGGTGGTTCAGTTGGTTAAACCTCTGCCTTCAGCTCAAGTCATGTTCCCAGGGTCCTGGGATTGAGGCCTACATCAGGCTTTCTGCTCAGCCAGGAGCCTACTTTTCCCTCGTTCTCTGCTACTCCCTCTGCTTGTGCGCACTCTCTCTCTCTCTCAAATAAATAAATTAAATTCATTAAAAATCTCTTCAATTATCACTCCTCTTGATTATAATACATGGCACTTCCAAAGAAAGGCATTCATAGCACTATTACTTCAGAAAATTGTATGAAGTTCTGGAAAACCACAGGTAACTTCTACATGTAGAAGGTAATATCTTAGGAAGTAAACCAAAGATTTTGTTTGTTTGTTTTCATTTGTTTTTAACCATTAGTTTAAAAACTAGTTTAGCCACTCAGGTCTCCATATGTTATTCTTTTATACCTCTATGAGATTAATATTAAGTGAAGTGTTCTTTTACTTTCTGTACTTTGACTTATTTTTTTTTTGCAGCATTCTTTTTTTTTTTTTTTTTAATTTATTTATGATAGTCACACAGAGAGAGAGAGAGAGAGAGAGAGAGAGGCAGAGAGAAAAGCAGGCTCCATGAACCGGGAGCCCGATGTGGGATTCGATCCCGGGTCTCCAGGATCGCGCCCTGAGCCAAAGGCAAGCGCCAAACCGCTGCGCCACCCAGGGATCCCTGCAGCATTCTTCCTAGTAACTTTGGGCCATACTTTCCTGGAATAAATAAAACTTAAAAAAAAAAAAAAAAAAAAACCCACACAAAACAAAAACCCAGAAAAAAAAATTCAGTATCTACTTCTTTGGTTGTTCTGCAACTTCCTCCTTTTGAGATTTCTGTTATTTTCAAAGTTTAAAGGAAACAAAAAATGTTTTACTGCTTTTTATCTCTTCCTATAAATCTCACTGAAAAACTTTTAGAAACTGATTTTGGTAACTCTTTCCTAATTTAAATATGTAAACACAGCAAGCTCTTTCTCTCGCATACATATATAAATATTTTATTTATTTATTTGAGATATATATATGAGATACATATCTCATACATATCTCAATAAGATATATATATCTTATAGATATATATATAGGTTTATATATATATATATAGATTTCATTTACTTATTTTAGAGAGGCAGAGAGAAAAAGAGAGAACATAAGTTGCAGGGGCAGAGGGACAGGGAGCAGCAGATACCCCCTGAGCAAGGAGCACAACAGGGGCTCTATCCCAGGACCCTGAGATCATGACCTGGGCCAAAGGCAGACTAAGCCACCCAGGGACCCTAGCAAACTCTTTACAAGTGTTTGTATTAGCATGTTATTATTGCATAATAAAGATATTTTACTGGTCTGTGTCTCTGGTTTTCAGGAGGAACTTTTAAAACTCTTGGCATTTTCAGAATGATAGGAGTGCTTTTGTTATTCATGAGCCCCTTGGATCACACCTGATTTTATATGAATGAGGTGACTCCTGGTGGGCCTCTAGATAGCTTCAGGATAGGGCTGGTCACCATAAAAACCAACCATATGATTAGCATGTTGAGGTTTTGAACTGGCCCAACCTTCAGAGAATGGACAGGGGCTGGAGATTTAATCCATTCACATAGTCAGTGATTTAATCATTCGTGCCTGTGTGATGAAATCCCAATTACAACATTGAAGCTCAGCAAAACTTCCCAGTTGGTAGACTCATTAATGTACCAGGAGGGTGCCATGCCCTGAATCGGGACCCTCTCAAAACTTGCTCTATGTGTCTCCTCATTGGGCAGTTCTTGATTTATATCCCTTATACAAGAAATGTAATCATGAACGTAGTACCTTCTAGAGTTCTGTGATTCGTCATAGCAAATTGTCAAACCTGAAGGACATCTAAGGAATCTCCAGCATTTGTAGCCAGTTGGCCAGAAGTGTAGGTGGGGATCCTACTTATGTCTGACCTCTAAAGTGAGAGTAGTCTTGCTATGTACCATGCCCTTTACTTTGTGCTGTCTGCACTAACTCCTGGTAGCTAGTGCCAGAATTGAATTGCAGTATACCAGTTAGTGTTGAAATAGACATAATACACAGGGATTAAATTTCTAAGGAATGATTGTGCTGAAAGAGGAATTTCAATTTAACCATATTAGAAAATGTTTCCTCAATTATCACTCTAAACAATTAAATTGTGACATTTAATTTAATGTTAATTAAAACACAATTTAATGTCAATTAAAACACATTTTAAACATTAAATTGTGAAATTTTGAGGGCAGCCCGGTGACTCAGCGGTTTAGCGCTGCCTTAATTCAGCCCAGGGTGTGATCCTGGAGACCTGGGATCGAGTCCCGTGTAGGGGTCCCTGCATGGAGGCTGCTTCTCCCTCTGCCTGTCTCTGCCTCTCTCTCTCTCTCTCTCTGTGTCTCTCATAAATAAATAAATAAATAAATAAATAAATAAATAAATAAATAAAATCTTTAAAAATAAATAAATAAATTGTGAAATTTTGGGGTGGTAGGGTTTATTTGATTGTATAGAAACATTTCAATTTCATCAGAAGGAGAAATTATAGTGGAAGATACAAAATAATAACTCAAGAATTGTTTTTAAGTGCTAAGAGGAGTTTTTGTTTTTTGTTTTTTGTTTTTTTAGCTATTTTTTTGAGTTAGTACTCAAGGAGAACTGTGAAAGAGTTTAGATTTTTTTCCTGGTGATGAAAAAGATTTTCAGAGGTATAGGTAATATTTGTGAGTTGAGAAATAATTTCTAAAGCCCAATAGAATATAAGATCCACAGGGACACAAGGCTGTATCCCCATATATATTTCTTGTATCCAAGCCCAAGAAAAGCAAGTAAAATTACATACAAACATACAATAACTATGAACTGTAACTCTTAATATTTTGAAATGTCAAATCTTAAAAAAAAATGAAATGTATTTTATTCTGATACCCACTACAATTCCAAATTAATCCCAGCTATTATTTATAGAAATTCGTGAGCCCATTCTTAAATTTATGATGAAAGGCAAGAACAGAGTATAGTCAAAACTGTTGTGAGAGAGTTTGAGGATATACAACCTGATTTCAAAAGTTACTATAAACTATACTAATGAGAGTCTGGTATCAGTAAAAAGATAAACAATAGAATAGAACATAAATTCTAGAAGTGGGCACATGCATATACAGCCAATTTATCTCTGATAAAATTGCAAAGACAATTCAGTGGAGAAAACACAGAGTTTTCATAAATGATGATCAAACAATTGAAAACTCATGTGCAAATAAATGAATAATCTCTGCTGTCATAGTACATGCAAAAAATAACTCAAAATTGACCTTACCTAAATGTAAAATATAAAACTATGAAATTTATAGAAAACAAAGGAAAAACCTTTGTGACTATGATTTAGGCGATCAATCCCAAATGTATGGTCTATATAAGAACAAATAGATTAGTTAGTTGATCTTTGTAAAAATTAAGAACCTCTTTCTTTGAACGACATTGATTGGTAAGTAAGAGAATAGACAAGCCACAGACTGAGAGAATATTTGCAATGAGATTGGTAAAGGCCCTATATCCAGAATATATATAAAAACATTTTCAAAACTCAATAACAATAAACAACCTAATTTTTAAAAAATGGGCACATAAATTTAAACAGGTATTTCATCAATAAGAACAGATATATGAAATGGTAAATATGTACATGAAAAGTGTTCAATAACTTTATTTAAAAATATATATATATCTTTATCTTTATTTTATTAGAATAATGAAAATTTAAACCATAGTCAGAAACTACCACACAACTATTAGAATAGTTAAAATCAAAGAACCTGTTGATAATAAATACTGAGTAGGATAAATAGCAACTGGAAATCTCAGACACTGCTGGCAGGAATGCAAAATGGTAATCGCTTTGGAAAGTATTCCGGTTGTTTTTATGAAATTAAATATATGCTGGCCATGGCGACTCAACAATCTGACCCTTAAGCATTATCCAAGTGAAATGAAGTCTTATGTGCACTTAAAAACCTGCAGGAAAAAAAAAAAATAAAAAATAAAAAAAATAAAAATAAAAAAATAAAAACCTGCAGGCAAATATGTCTAATAGCTTTATTTCTAATCACTGAGGCTGAAAACAACTCAAATATCCTTCCTTTGGCAAATAAAAAAACTGTGGTATATCCAAACAATAGAATACTACCTGGCAATTGAGAAGAAATGAGCAAATGATTCACATACCAACAACATGGATGGATCTCAAATGCATCATTCTATGTGATGGAATACAGTCTCGGAAAGATACATACTCTAGGATCCTTTTATTTATTTATTTATTTTTTAACTAAGACTTTATTTTTCTTACAGCAGTTTTTGGTTATGGAGATTTCTCATACACTCTCCTGCCTCCACACAAGCATACCTCCCCCACCATCACATCCCCCACTGGGGTGGTATAATTTTTATAATTAATGAACCCATACAGACACCCCATAATCACTCAGAGCCCTCAGTTTACCTTAGGATTCACTCTTGGTGTTGCACGCTTTACAGGTTTTGAAAAATGTCTAATTTTATGTATCCAACATTATGGTATTAAACATAGTAGTTTCACTGTCTTAAAACTCCTCTGTGCTCTGCTTATTTGCCCCTCACTCTCCCGTGATTTCTTTTATATGACATTCTGGAAAAGGCAAATGGAAAATTACACATATTGACTTAATTCTGGAGACATGATTTTATAAGGTAAAATCAAAATAATAATGAAAACAAATAATAATGATGACAATAATAATATCCTAGATTTACATAATGCTGTATGATATTGAAAGTAATTTGTTTTCATTACCTCATTTATTCCTCACACTCCTCAGAGTTTGCGTATATATCTGAATCATTTGTGCTTTAACAAAATTCTGCTGTAAGTAAAAAGTTGCCTCCACTGCCTCATTTCCATTGTATATCCTTGCAATCTATCACCTAGTAGCATCTCAGGTCATCAAGAATGATTCACAGTAATACTAGCAATAAAGATGGAACTAATTGATAATGTCAATATTTCCTTTTTTAATGTCAATATTTCTTATTCTCTCACTGCACAACGTGCACCTTTGCATTGAGAATAAGTAATTTTTGCACTTTGATTGAAATACAAAAAATCATAAACAAAGAACCAAATGTATTAATTCTGTCCTAAAAAAAGCATTAAAACTTGGGAAATAATGCCATGATTAAATCTAGGTGGAAAATAAAGAACCATTAGGTTTTTAAAAATCTATACGTATGAGCTAACCTCTGAGTGACCTATTCCCTGAAGCCATATGCATTGTAATATATTTCCCAATGTCAGATTTTCAATATCATATGGGTTATTAAAATTTGTGTCGGCAGCGACCCAAACATTTGAGAATATACTGAAGGAAATAATCTAAGAAGAGTCAAGAAAGGTCTTTGTCATTTTTCGTTATAAACAGTTCTTTTTAAAGCTATTCTCAGCTACTTTGGTTGGAAAGTTTTAACCTTGCCTCTGATTTTTAAATTTATCTATACTTTTGGAATATCGTCACAAAAAATTGAGATATAATATATATGCATGTCTTGCATTTCTTCAGATAGATTTCACAAACAGATTTCTAGCAAAAGCTAGAAAATTGCATGAATATATACATATGCATGAATATAAATGACATCAGTACACTGGTACATTTTTGTTGCATGTGTTTACATTTATTTTTTTCCATAAGCACCTATAGGATTTCCATAATGATGTTGTTTTAAGGATAATAGGAAGCAAACACTTTCTAACAATGCAATTAAATCACCAAACATGATGATACCTAAACACACCATTTGACAATACAGCATTGCTGCTAGGTAGTTGTTCCAACATCTGTACCTCTAAAGTTAATCATGACTCTGGCAAGAGCATCCTCCTAATGTGCTGCATGAGAGGAGCCCTAATTGATCATTAAGAGGCCTGACATCATATAGAGCTGCCGCTTCAGTTTTAAATCGACTGGAGTGGCACAGAGCAGCAGTAACAGCAGCAATGGCAGAAGCTGCAAATGTTGAACATGATGCAGGAGGGTGGATTACTGGAATTCTGAGGGGACTGTTGTTTGGAACTGGTACTTGGATTGTTTAGTAAATAAACCCCATTCTTACTTTCCTGTGTTAGCCAGTTGCCAGATGTGCTTTCTAATTTGCCTTGACAGGAGCTAAAATTTCCTTGATAGTGGAGGTGTGGGTTTTTGAGACTCCTCCTTGCATCATGCTGGAATAGGATATACTTAGATCAGAACTTTCCTCTAGCCATGACTTCACAATAAAGGGCATAATCCATACCAGAGAGGCTCTCTCCAATTATACCACACAAGATCTATGCTCAGAAATAGCTAGGTGAGTTAGACTGTTATGATGATAATGCACTCCATGAAAAATATTGTCATCCACTGCTTTTATGTGCCATTGGTAAACATTTCAAAAGTACAGTAGAGATCACAGATGAAAATTAGAATTTTCTATAGCTACCAACCAAAGAAATACAGTGTTAAAATTTTGGTATACATATTTTTAGTGACTTTAAAAATTTTTTCATCTTACAGAAATATCTAAGCTTGATTGAGGGCTTAGTGTGCTAGCCACTCTTCTAAGCACTTCATATGTGTTTTCTTATTTAGATGTCACAACAACCCTATACATAAAGCAGGTACTATTATAATGATGAGGATTTTGCTTATGGGCAAACTCTGTACCCTAGTACTGAGAATTTGTAACTCTTGATAATTTCCCATGGACATAAAATTATTATGTTATGAAGCTTGGATGTGAAATTCCACAGAAATATTTTGCTATAGAAACTCTCCTACAAATATAGATCTACGTGTTGCTGATATAACTACCAAGAAATGCCAAGGCCAGTATGGCAAGGAATCTAGGCTTTTCCAGAGTTCCTCTATCCAAGTATTCCTAGGATTCTTGTGACTGATTAAAGTGGTTCATTGAATCAGTCCTCTTTGATGTTACTGCAAGAACTCGGGTTTTTTTCTCGACCATCACTATATTTTTTCTAGAAGTCTCTTAACCTAGGTTGCCTCCATCCTGCGTTGAATATCAAAAGGAAGAGGTTAGGATCCTTTTCCTGATGCCCTGTCCCTTCCTTAAAAAGATCTTTGGACCCTAAGAAAATAGTGATACAAATAAATAGATGGAGGCATTAATTTTATCTAACAATTTTACCCATCCAAGAAAGCCTAACTCAAGTACCATTTTCTCTGTGAAGTCCTCCACGGGAGCTTTTGAGGACACTGTAAACATCTCTTAGTAGTGTTCCATGTGGCCTCCATATTGCCCAAATTACTCAATACTTTGTTTTTGTATTCTTCTTATAGCATATTACTAGAGGCAGTCTTCTTCTGAGACAACTGTGACTCTCACTATATAGGTAGTAGTCTTCATGAGCACAGAAATATTTGTAAATAATATCTGATAAAGATCTTATATCCAGAATATATAAAGATTCACAAAATTCAAGAATAAAAAAATCCAATGAAAAATAAGCAATGTTTTCAACAGACTTTTCACCAAAAAGATATATGGGTATCAAATAAGTACATATAAAGGAGCTCAATGTTGTCTGTCATTAAGGAGATGCAAATTAAAATTACAAGGAAATACTACTATACCCTATCAGAATAGCTAAAATTAAAAAGAAAGAGGAAACAAAATGTCATTAATTTGGACAACCTAGAACTCTCATACACAATTTTTGGAAATGTAAAATGGGATAGTCAATTTGGAAAACAGTTCGGAAATTTCTGAAAAAGTGAAACATACATCAACAAAAGTTCCCAGTCATTCCATTTCTAAGTATTTACACAAGAAAAATTAAAAGCATTTATCCATTCCTGTCTACTACCTGTTCCCTGTCAACATTCTCATGAACTAGGATGGAAGATTCCACCCCTTTCTAGCATTGTTGGGAATAAATATTCTAGTTGTTCTAACTTGGAGTATTGGTCTGAATTAGCTAGTCTATCAATAAATGAAGATTAACTTATTTTAGTATCCTTTTTAATAATAAAAATTATAAAGTCAATAAAATTTTTTATTGAAGCATGACATACACCAATAGAAGTGTACAAATCATATAGAGCCCAATTAATATTCATAAGGTACACAGATCTGCATAACCAGATGAATAAATAAAAAGTTTCTTGCACCTGAGAAATTCCCCTTATATTCCCTGTGTTCCAATTCACCAAGGTAACCACTGACCTAACTTTAAATGCCATGGTTTTGTCTGTTTTAAATTTTTCGCTGTGGGCAAAATATGATGAAGAAAAAGCCTGATACTCTCAAGGTAATTCTTTATATCAAGAGAAAGATATAAAGACAGGAAGGCAGAAGAATAGAATTGATCTAAGCATTATGGCTAGGAAAGTACTGTTAGTATTTCAGTAACTGTTGTTACGTGAAATGGACTATAATCATAGTAAGGAACATATTACATATTTGAGATAGTTGACCTGCCAAACAAAACAGAGGTCTGGACCAAAAAGTTCTATAGCTCCTCAAAACTCAATATTCATACAATAGACAGTGAGTTGAGAAAACCACTCAGATCATAATTAGCTCATTTTCTTCAATGAGCTCATTTTCCTCACTGCTCATCTTAGTTGGGTTCATGGAAATGAAACAATAACCCTGCAGTAGAATCAGAGACCATTAAGAGGACTGGACAAAGTGCGTAACATTAGGTTCTCTTTAAGGAACATTTCCTACCCTTGCAATGAGAATACTCATACTCCTTGTCCAGTGGGATTTTAGAAATAATATGTATCAATGACTACTTTGTGGCTCTCATCCTTCCTCTTCCCACAAGATAGTGTCTACTATGGATATTTTGTATTACTACTTTGTAGTATCTACTACGCTATAGTGGAAACATAACATGTCTTTAGAATCCACTGGTCTCTAGACCTAGCTATATGATGTCCACTTTTAATGTGTAAAATAATGCATAACACCCAGAGATCTAGACTTTGAACTCAGAATGTTGACTGATTGAGTTTGGGTTGGCTAAATTCCTTTGGAGAGAACTGAGTGTGTTGTTAAATGTGGAAAAGGAGTAAAGGAATGAATATTTGGTTACCAGAGAGTGTATTGTGGCCAAGACAGTCATTTTCACCAAATGTTCTATCTGATGTCTCAATTTCTGTATCCCTTTCAAAGGCGCCATATACCTAGGTTTGGCCAATGGCATGTAGGGGGTAGTGACATGTGCTGCTTCTAAGCACAAGCATAAAAAACTTGATATCTTCTCCTTTGCTGAGGTGACCAATAAGTTATGTTTCATATGATGTAATTATGTAATTATGGAGTTTCTATCAGTTTAGGACACTATACAAGATATTCCTGAAGAACTATATAAAGTATAAGTTTTTGTTTTGTTGAAACAATGGGATTTGGAAGTACGATGTCATCAAAATACAACTTAGCCTACTATTGTAACAAAAATACAGTACAAAATGTTTCTCTCCTGGCATCTAGAACTCTGTCTAGCTGTTCTTCAAGTATTTCCCAAAAATCAATTTTTCATAGATGTTTGTGATCCAATCCTATCCCTGGCCTTAAGAGTGCCTGGGATGAAGGAAAGGTGAATGCAGATTTATCGTAGATGTCTTTTAAAGAAAAGAGATAAGGAAATTACCCTTATTCACAAAGTTTAAATATCCTGAGAAACTGGCCAATGTCACATGATACAAAGCAGAGGGGGAGATAAAATGCACTCATCTTGGGAACCTGGGTGGCTCAGTGGTTGACCATCTGCCTTTACCCAAGTCATGATCCCGGGGTTCTGGGATTAAGTCCCACATCAGGCTTCCTTCCAGGAGACTGCTTCTCCTTCTGCCTCTCTCTCTGTGTCTCTCATGAATAAATAAATATTTTTAAAAATACACTTATCTTGAGGAAGTCAGACCTCCCCCTTTTAAGGTTGGCAGAGAGCCATTTCATCCAATCACAGGAAGTACCCCCAGATTGCCTGGTTTGTCTTCCTGTGTTGTATAATACAATGCTTAAAGTTTTATTTTTTTTTTTTCCAAATGGCCATTGCCTTTGCTAGTTACAATGGTTTGCAAAATTGGTAACATTCTAAAGGATCCAAATTAGGAATTTTTCCTTTCAAACAACTATTCTTCCTCACTTATTTTCTTATTTCTTGTCACTAGCACACTAGAATGTAAGCTCCATTGTGTTCACACTGAGAACTAGGATGATGAAGAGCATAGACCATCCACTTTATTAGGATTTGGACCTAGGCTTCATCACCTGCACAGCCCTTGGGGACAACATGTAACCATTGGTGTATCATTGTATCATTTGTACAACAAGACTAACCTATCTCATAGGCTGGTACTAAGAATGGCTTGAGCTAACACATATAAGGCATTTAAATCAATGGCAGGCACATGTTAAGTGTTCTATAAATGTAGCTGACTCCAACTAAGCTTGGATCTTATCTACACTGTTCACTGAGGTATCCCCACAGACCTGTATATGGCCTTGTGCATGGCAGTAGAAAAGGTTCAGAGACAAAAACAAATACATGTACTTACCACTCTAAGAGTAACTATCTTTGTCCACAAACTTGAAAATGACTGCAGCTATGTGTGAAGAGTCTTGAAAAACATAAATTTATTCATAGAGTCTTTACAGTAAGTGCCTTGGTAGCCTTTAATAATGTACTATAAATCAGCTATTTCAGGATAATTTTCCTGGCTCATCTTTGCAAATGTTCTGCTATTAAGACAGAAAAATCAATCCCATATGCCACCTATTGCCTTATGATGTAAATAGTGCAGTATAAACATTTGTTTGGAAGGCTATGAATGAGGCATTAAGACAACTCATCATCCTGGTGAGTAATAACTGATAAATGATTCTTGGTATCTATTATGGAACTAAATGTCATTGCATTGTTTGAATATGGCTCTTGAAGCTAAGTACACAATGTTCACTAGCCACTGTATGTTCTGCCCTCTTTTTCTCTAAGCAGAATAAATATTGAAAGCAAATCACACATACATGCACATGCACACACACATCAGTGTCATTGGTCTGTGGATTTTACCACCGTATAAAAGATTTTTGAAAAATTATTTTCTGTTTTTATAAGTTAAATGAGGAAATCTCCATTATCCAGTAATAAATTATCTACTATACAAAAACAACTGGATCCTATTTCATCTCCTCCCATTTTACCTTCTCCTCACTACTGCTCTGTTATGACTTTCAACTCAAGAAGAGGATGCTGAAAGCAAGGAAGACAAAGAAGGCCAATTCAGTTGAATTCTACTGCTCATTTTCAACTGTTGAGATCTAGCCACCGGGAAAAGAAAAAAAAAAGAGAAAATGAGGGCTAAAATCAGAAGCTAAGTGAAGCTTCAGGTTTTCTCTGGCTTCAATTTATCTGGGCTATGCAAAGCTCCATTAGTACAGACAATTAAGAGTTTCTAAATTGAGATTCTGTTTACTTGGTGTAGCCTTTAAAATTTCTTAGGCTTTAAATTCTTAGATCTAAATGTGCTACTCATGGAGGGGAGAGAATGTAGGCTATTCTGTGGTAACAATTTGGGACTTAGCTGGAAGACAAATTCCAAATGAAAGAATCATTTTCTCAATACTGCTAATGGCTTCAAGGAAAGGTGTAATTACAAGAATGGGGCTGAATGTAAATATTGTATAAAGCTTCTTGGCTGGAAATAAGAGAAGCCTGCAGAAAACATCATATTCTAATAGACACTTATCCTTATTGGAGAAAGAGGTTAATGTTAATTTAAAACAATTCCTAAACTCTAGTGTGAATTATAATTGTAGATTTCAAGGCATCTGCTACATCTACAAACTTTGGAAGAACTAGGTGTCTGTTTGTCTTGCTCTTATTTACTGAGCTTTTATAAGAGTTATATCCAAGTTGGCCTCATGCCAAATTTTGTCACAAAAAGATTTCGTCTTCCAGTTTCCATTTCTCTCAAAAATAAATAAATAAATAAAGAGAACATTTTGAAAAGTATTGAAATTGAATTTACAGTTCAATAAAAGACATCTCATTAGTCAGAACAGAAGGATTTAAACAATTTCTTTCCATCCAGGGTGCCTCCAACTCAATGTGCCTCTAATGTTCTAAAAGCTCCCTTTACTACAGACATGATTACTCCAAGTAACTAGAAACCAATAATTAATTGTTGTATTTTCCTGCCCCACTCTATGCCAGCATCTATTATGCTGCATTTTACAACAAAAGGACAAATCAAACAAAAGTAACCAGATATCAGATGTAATAAATAAAAAATTGTACTAACTTCTAGGCTACAACCCAGACTGTTCAGACAAGACTCAACCATAAAGAGTGTCTATGTGTACATGTGAAGTCTGATAACTACTCTTGGATGATGAAGATCTTGTCACTCTGTGAAAAACATCAGCCATGAAAAAACATATATATTTAATAAAGTCAAATTTATGACATTAAAAATGATACTATAAACCCTTTAATTAAAGAGAAAATTCAGTTAAGGGGACGCCTGGGTGGCTCAGTGGTTGAGCGTCTGCCTTTGGCTCAGGGTGTGATCCTGAAGTCCGAGGATGGAGTCCCACATCGGGTTGCCTGCATGGAGCCTGCTTCTCCCTCTGCCTGTGTCTCTGCCTCTCTCTGGGTCTCTTGTGGATAAATAAATAAAATCTTTAAAAAAAATTTAAAAATAGAAAATTCAAATGAATCATTTATTTTTCATCAACATGTTGGTTGAAAAGTTTTGCTATAATAATACTCCATTCTATTTATTGATTAGTAAAATTTTATTTTGAATTTCAGAAGTAACTCCCCTTTTGTTGCTGATTTGGCTTTAATTCAGTCCCTCTTTAATTCATTCATTTACACATACATTCAATAAAAAAGAATCATCCAAATGAGGCAAATATTCTACAGAGAACTAATCTAGTCTACATTCTGACTTAGCTTTTATTTTATAGTGAAAGTTTTCATGCATTTTGAACAGTACACTGAATAGCATGGTGAAAAAGCATATAACCATAAGTGATTTTCAGCAGTAGTTAATATTTTGCCATATTTTCTGTATCAAAAAGTCATCTTGCAGATGTATTCTAAAGTAAGTTACAAACATTGTGTTTCTAAGTATTTTAAAACATATTACCATAAAAACACTTTCAATCTAGCCACAATGCCACCATTATACTTAACAAAATTAATAGTAATTCCTTATTATAATTGAATGAAAAAAATCTGTAGTCAAATTCTCCCAAGAGTAATCAAAATCCTTTTGCAGCTCCTTTTTCAGACAAAGACTAAATCAAGGAACACGCATAACACCCATCTGCAGTGTATCTTAATGATTTAAACATTTTTAAATTGAAACATACGTGAGAAAAGCACATGAATTATAAGCACAGAGCCAATGAATTACCACTCATTGAATTCAGCTGTGTAACTGCTATTCTTGTCAGGGAATAAACTAGCATCTCAGAAGTGCCAATATCCTTGTCCATTCCCTCTCAATCAATTTTACCAACCCTCCTCTCTAAATGTAACTACTACCCTATCTTTTAAGACCATGTTGAGAGTTTCAACCTTAATCTTCTACCAAGTATCTTGGCTTTCTTTGGTCCTTTGAATGACCATATGTATTTCAGAAACAGCTCTTCCTTTCTCTTTCATGTTAAAAAAAAAAAAAAAAAAAGGTAAGTTTGTGGAAATATCTACTAGTATTGTATACATAGATCAACCTGGAACAAACTGATATTATTTGTAAAATTTTTAAAATGTTTATTTATTTTATTTTGAGAGAGAGAGAGAGATAGAGAGAGAGAGTGAGCAGGAGGAGGGACAGAGGGACAGAGAGAGAATCTCAAGCAAACTCCTCACTGGGTGTGGAGCGGCTCTATCTTTCAACCCTGAGATCATGCCCTGAGCTGCAACCAAGAGTAGATGCTCAACCAACTGAGCCACCCAGGGGTCCCTGTATATAATTTTTTAATGTTCCCCATTCAGTGAACACACTATATTCTTCCATTTACTCTGATCTCCTTTAAACTTATGCAAATAATGTTTTGTAGTTTTCTGTGTGGAAGTCACAGATACCTTTTGTTAGATTTATCCCTAGATATTTGATTATTTTTATGTTATTTAAAAAGTTAACATCATTTCAGTTCCTAATCATATTTGACTAGTATATAAAAATGCAAATTATTTTTGTATAATTACCTGAAATTCAAAAGCTATGTTATATCATTGGTACCAATAGTGTATTTATAGATTCTTCTTAATTTTTAGCCATTAAGTATAACTTACCACTAAATGGGTATTTTATAGCTCCATTTTCAATTTTCAGATCTTTTATTTCTTCAGTTGTCTTTTATGCACTGGCTATCACTACTAGTATAACGTTGAAGGAATGTAGTCATCCTGTTTTCATCCTGATTTCAGATAAATTTTATAGATGGTAAGTTTTCACAAATACTACTGCTACGGCTATTGGGATAATCATATTATTTTTTCTTTTTTATTCCATTAATACAGCGAATTATTATTTTTAGATATTTTCAAATATTATATAATTACTCCTAGAACAGACTCATTTATCCTTCACCTGTGTTTTGGACTCAATTTGTTAACATTCTATTTAGTATTTTTTATCAATGCTCCTGGATAGATGGCCCTTACTATTTCTTTCTTATGGATTTCATGCTATATTTTGTTATCCAGGTTACACTAGATTCATAAAATAGAGTGTAAATCATCCCCCCTTTTTTCCATTCTCTGAAAGCATTCATGAAAAGTTGAAAATGTTTATTCCTAGTCAATAAACATCTGAGTCTAAAGAAACCATCTGGATCTGGAGATATCTTTGTAAAAAGACTTGTAATTGCAGACTAAGCTTAATAAACAGATAAGGAACTACTAATTTTTAAATTTCATTTGCATGTATTTTGGTGAAAATTTTGTTCTCTTTATATAATTTTCAAATCAGTTGGCATAAAGTGGTTTATGATATTTTTGTAAGATCTGTAGTTGTACTACTCTCCCCATTTTTTTCATTTCCAAATATAGTGATTTTTTCTTTTTTTCTTGATGAGTCTCACAAAGTATTATCAATTTTATAAGTTATCAAAGAAATAATATTTGGTTCTGATTGTCATCTCTATATTCCACTTTATTTTACTAATTTCAGTTCTTATATTTCTCATTTTCTTTCTACTTTAGGTTTAATTATTCTTTTTCTAGCTTTTTGAGATGGCTCCTTAGGTAAAGTCTATATTCCTTATTAAACATTTGCATTTAAGCTATAAATTTTCCTCTAAGCATGACATTAGCTTCATTCTACAAATATGATCAACAGTGATTTCATTACCGTGAAAGTCAAATATTTTCAATTTTTTTATTATGATTTATTCATTAACCCATAGGTTATTTAAAAGTACAGTGATTAAGTTTCCAAAATATGGGTAGTTTTCATTATCTTTTAATTATGGGTTTCTAACTTATTTCAATTGTGTTAATTGGATAGATTGTGTAAATTTCTGAATATATGACATTTTGAAACTTGCTATATTTCCCACCATGTGGTTGGTTTGGGAAGATCTCCCATGCACCCTGCTAAAGAATATGTAATATCAAGGTTTGGGATGCAGTAATAGATTAGTCAATTAAGTTTGTTAACTGTTTTCAAATTTTCCATTTCTTTACTTATTTTTTTTTAATTTTTATTTATTTATGATAGTCACACAGAGAGAGAGAGAGAGAGGCAGAGACACAGGCAGAGGGAGAAGCAGGCTCCATGCACTGGAAGCCCGACGTGGGATTCGATCCCGGGTCTCTAGGATCGCGCCCCGGGCCAAAGGCAGGCCCTAAACCGCTGCGCCACCCATGGATCCCGTCTTTACTTATTTTTATCTGCTTATTCTATCAGCTGCTAAGGGAAATTTCAAATTTCCAACCACATCTATGGAATTTTAATGTGAGTCTTTTTACTCCTACAGATTTTGCTTTACACATATATTTCATAAACTTTAGAATAATTTTATCTTTTGAACTTTTAGCATGATAAAATTCTTATCACTAATAATGCTTTATGTTAATGTGGCTAAAGCAATTTTTACATGGTCAGTACTTGCATAGTATATGTTTCCATTCCTGTATTTTCCATCTTTTTATTTAGCTCTAAATTTAGTTTGTTTCATAAGCAACATATTAAAAAATAATCATAGTATGATGATATTCTTTTTTTGCATTTAGTTCATTTACATTTAATGAGAATAAGATTGCAGTAGGTTTAAAGATGCTCTTTGCCTATAGTTTCATTATATTTTCAATTTTTCTTTCATTAGAATTTTATTTATACATTTTTACATTATTAGAGTTATTACATACATCCTTGAATTATTACATTCTAATATAAATTATTACTTTGCATATTCACTTCTTAGGTATACAGACTTTAGAACATTTTAAGGCCTTTTATGCCCCAAATTATGTGCTATTTTGCTGCATAATTTAATATTATGTCTATTTTAATCCCCACAAAACATTATTTTGTTATTTTGTACAGTCAATATTCATTCAGAGTTATTCACATAAACATCTTTCCTCTACTTCTTGAGTTATCAGACTTCCTTTTGGTCATTATACATCAGCCTGAAAAACTTCTCTTAATAATTCTTTCAGAGCAGCTCTGCTTGTAGAAAATATTTTCAGTGTTGCTTGTCTGAAATGCCTTCTGTATTCTTTTATTTTTAAAAGATAATTCATTGAGGATAGAATCCTAGGTAGTCATTTATTATTTTTTTTCATCACTTGGAAAATATCATTATATTGTCTTTTGTTTTCATTGCTTCTATGAAGAGGTCAGCTTTAACTTTATTGTTGTTCCTTTGATGATAATATGTCTTCGCATCCTCTAGCTATCTATAATATCTTTCTCTGATATGTAGTTATAGAAAAGTGCACCAAGGTGTGAGTTGCTTTGAGTTTATTCCTGACAAGTTTAGATTCTTAAATCAATGGCTTGGTGGACAATTAATAGTCATTATGTCTTTAGATATAGTTCCTGCTCCATTTTTTTATTACTTCTTCCTGGATTCCAAGCATACTTTTTTTTTCTTTCAGATTTTGTTATGCCTTCTTCTGAAATGTCCTTCATTTTGCTTTTTTCTGATGTTGCTTCACAAATTTCGTTTTGACTCAGTACTCAAGTGCAGTTTTTCCTGCTGTGTTAACTATGCTACTGGGCTCCACTGTCTCAGCTATTTCAGGTACTGTAGTTTCAGGATGATAATTACCATCAGTTCTTTTTCTAGCTTTGATGTCTCTGCTGAATGTCCCAATCTTGCCTTTTCATTCTCTGAAAACGGCATCATGTCTTACATCCCTGTAACTAAATCCACCAGTGGAATGCCCACGTTAGGTTTTGGTTGGTTGGTTTTGTTGTTGTCATTGTTATGTGTGTTTTTGTTTTGGTCCATGTGTGGGGCTTATTAGGGAAGGCTGCCCCCAAATATACCAATTGGCATATTGATTATCTTAAAGTTACTTGGGAAACAACTTGTACAGAAAAGACACACTGACTCTCCTTTTTGTCCCTGAAAGCAGGAAATAAATGTCTCATGTGAAAAGGACCCTCTCTGAACCAGGAGAAAGAGACATCCTTATCACCAGGGATGGGTAATTCTAGGGCTGAGAAGGCTATATAAACAAAATGTTACTTCTTCACCAATTTACTAGTCCAATTCCAAACTTCTTTGTCTTTTTAATTTTGGGGAACATATTACTTTGTTGTCTAGAAGATATAAAGTCTGCCTGCTTTGGTCCCTTTTTTGAGTCTCATAGTTTGAGCTCTTACACTTATGAAATTATTTTGTCTCCTGTTAAAGGTCACATGTCATTTTAATTATTAGACCAGACAAAGAATCTAGAAGGAAAGAAAGAAAAAGAATTTTCTCTTCTACACATCTTAAGTTGAACTTTTTCTGAATGACTGATTATTTTTTTATTTTATTAGAAATTTTAGGAGCACTTGACTCAGCACTTGACTCTTTTTTTTTTTTTTTATGATAGTCACACACAGAGAGAGCGAGAGCGAGAGAGAGAGAGGCAGAGACACAGGCAGAGGGAGAAGCAGGCTCCATGCACTGGGAGCCCGACGTGGGACTCGATCCTGGGTCTCCAGGATCGCGCCCTGGGCCAAAGGCAGGCACCAAACTGCTGCGCCACCCAGGGATCCCAGCACTTGACTCTTGATTTCATCTCAGATCATGATCTCAGGGTCATGAGATGGAGATTGCCTCAGGCTCTGTGCTCAGCAGGGAATCTGCTTGAAATTCTCTCTCTCCTTCTCCCCCTCTCCCTGGTCATGCATGGTCTCTCTTTCTCTCTCTCTTTAAAATAATAAATAAATAATCTTTAAGAAAATAAAGAAGTCATGCATGAACAACTTATACAGATATTTAAAGCTCTGGGTGATGTCATCTTCCTCTAGAGAGGTTATAATTTTAGTTTTTCTTTTTACAAACAGGTAAACTAATGACGTAAGCAATCTCAGATTACATTACTCCAAGAATTGAGATGAGTCTGAGTTGAGCTTCAATTACTCTTATGGTTGGTCTTTACAATTCATTCTTACTACTAGGGCTCTTCCTAAAAATGTGAGGTGATTACTAAGGCATCTCCTCATTAGTGAGCTTGATTTTTCATCTATTTACCAAAATCTATACTCAGCTTCTCAGGCTTTTAACTGCCAGGCTTCCTTCTACGTCATAGCCCTGCAATTTCTCATCACTTTGGTAGCTCTATGACATCTGCAACTATCTATTTAGCATGTTGTTCATATGTTCTTTGTGGTTGGTTTAATCTGAACCATAGGTGCCATTGATACAAGTGGAAATCCTGTTCTAGTTATAAAAATTACATCATTTTTTTCATGATACTTACTGGAGAAATTAATAAGCCAGTTGTCTTCTAGGATGCCCCAATTTCCCAATTTGTGAATATTTCCTACTCTAATTGTCTAATTATTTCCTTCTGATGGCATTTATTTAATTAATCTATACAACATATTTCATCTAAAGTAATATCTAAAAGATTTATTACAATTGGATTAATGATTTTGGCCAAAAAAAAAAAAAAAAAGCTTCATAAGTGATTCTATATTCCTCACAATTCATTACATTGAAAGAGAAACGAAGTTAATTTTGATCACAGGGTTAAAATAATGATGACCTGATATTTTCATTGTAGAGTAGTACATGCTCACTCTTCTACTAGTAAGTAAACCAAATACTCTGTTATCTATACATATTTGGTAATAAATTTTCTATCCATTTTCATTTAAGATTTTGGCATGAATTAACAGTCTCTGCCTGAATCAATTTTTCCCTAAGATTATGTAATGGAAATTTTCTGATGTTAACAGTTCTTTTGCATTTATCTTCTATAGGGAAGAACTTTTCCTCATCAATCCAGTCTTTTTTGTTATCCTGAAATGTGCCTGTTAGTGGAATATAGTGAAACATAAATAATTATGTTTATTTTCTAATTTCTTTTTTTAAAAAGATTTTACTTATTTATTCATGAGAGACAGAGAGAGAGAGAGAGAGAGAGAGAGAGGCACAGACACAGGCAGAGGGAGAAGCAGGCTCCATGCAGGGAGCCCAACATGGGACTCAATTCCGGGCCTCCCAGATCATACCCTGGGCTGAAGGTGGAGCTAAACCACTGAGCCGCCGGGGCTGCCCTATTTTCTAATTTATTAAAAAGAAGTTGAAAATTAGGTACTTTCAATAATGATAAATTCATTGTGGACTCATGGATTTTTATATATTCAGTATGTTTCAGTGTTGACATTTTTAGTTTCTTCCTCTATGAATCTTATATTTCTCAGACGAAGACAAAAACTAACAAGCGATAGAGAAACAAAAAGATAAAATCAGATACCAGTTAGTAATGTGACAAAATAAGTGCTATCTTGAATTGTGCATTACATTGGTAGGCTAATTGTAGGCAAATAGACTTTGAAAAGTATAATGGAGACCCTAACAAACATAATTTCTTAAATACAACAAAATGTGTTTCTTGCTTACATAATAGTATTGGGCAGGTGAATTGTTAGGGTGCACGCCTCCATGTTATTCAGAGAACAAGAGTGGCTAGCTCTTTTTCATCTTCAATGTATTATGTAAATTCACTGAGAAGCTATTAGCATTCCAGTTGCCCACAAAGTGAAAAAAACTGTGAAGAACATCATATTGGAGTATTTAATGAAAAATGCTACTTCCCACTTCCTCTTGTGATCCACTGGCCTGGAATCACAACCTTATTAAATTAGGAAAGTCTTGGGTCCAAAAAAAAAAAAAAAAAAAAGAGAATATGAATTTTGAGGAGTTGATATCATAGGTTCAGAAGAAGTGACATAGGAAAATAAGCATGTGAGGGAAATAAGTGATAGAAAACTCTGAAACAACTTTCCATCAAAGAGAACAACATTGATCCTAAGGAAGCAATAAGTTTAGCCTGTTCTAGAAAGGGTAAGAATACAACTGGTGACTGAATGTAGTGAGCAAGGAGGAGAGAGATTAGAAAAAAAGTTCAGAGAGAATGAGAAACGGATCTTATTTGCTTTTTACACATTAAACTTCATATTAAGGATGCTATCATTTTTACTAAGTATAAAAAAATTCAATGAAGATTTTTAGAAATCTTTATTTTGAAAATATAACTCTTGCTGCTGTAGTAAGAATAAAATATAGCAAATTAGGAGTGGGGGCAGGAAGCCCAGGCAGTATCTTCTGGTTTCTCTGGTGATAGCTGACAGAAGCTTGATCTAGGATGGTTGTTGGAAGTTAATGAGAAGTAGTCATACTTGATATCCTTTGATTCCACTCTTCACTCACACTTCATATCCTATGCATCAGGGATTACTCCTGACTCTACATTCAAATACTTTGAATGCTTATACCCTGGCCCCCCACTCAGGCTCCTCTGGAGCTCACCATGGTTTCCTCATAGCCCTCATGCATTTCTCTTGTCTCACTAGGTCACTAGAACTAATTCTCAAACAGCAACCAGAACAAGCCTTTTAAAATCCAGGTTAAGGCTTGCCAAATCTCAGGTCAAAATCCTCAAATGATTTCCTTTCTCTTTCAGAGCGAAAGCTACAGTCCAGACAATGACCCACAAGGCTGTCCATGAGCTAATTACTTTCACTTCATGATTTCCTTTCTTTTCAACTCTTGTCCCTGACACATTCCATCTGGCTTCCTTGCTATTCCTGTGATAATGCCAGTCATGTTCCCAACATAGAATTCCTACTCTCTTCCCTCTGTCTGTTGTCTTAACAGTCCTACTTCCTTTCCTTTTTCCTGTCTTTTCTACAATTTCACACTCTTACTGAGGCTTGTGTGAGTTATACTGTTGAACTGTTACAATATTGATGAGCACTACCTCAGGGCACGTCCTCACTCACTCCCCCTGCTCTACTTTTTTCGTGTATAATTTGCTTTGCGACATTCTTGATGCTTGTTTAAAATCTTTATAGCTTTTTAACCTATTTCTTTTACACCCCCACCTGATAATAAGCTCAATGAAGGTAGGTTTTATTGTCTGTTTTGTTCACTGATGTATTCAAATTTCTAGAATAGAACCTAGCACATAGGAGGCACTTAACAAATGAAACTAACTGATTTAATGAATGAATAAATTAGTGAGTGAAGGCAGAGAGCTAGCAGACAGTATGAAGAGATCTAATTTCCTCTTTAAGGATGTTGTATTTTATCACAAATATGAAAGTCAGTGAGAAGTAGTGAGGGTGCTGCAGAGAGGCCTTTCAGATATTATTGGCCAACGTGCTTATCAGTTCGTATTCATTCAAGGAACTCAGAGGCCAGGTTTATTTGACATTTACATAATAGTGGATAAAGAAGGCAGTCTAGCCAAAAAGATTAAATAGTGAGTAATAAAGAAATCACATGAAATACTACCCTGAACAATTGATACTCAGTTTGGTTCTTGTTTTTGCAAGTTGCCCAGTTTAATCTGGTCTGATTGCAAACTCTGATTTCACACTTAATATAAAATAAGAAAAGGCCAAATATATAGACAGAGACTAAAACTCTAATTTCTAAGACTCCTAAGCATGCACAATTAATTTCTGAGTGTGTTTTAGAGGTTATAGTAAAAGGAATATATTCTGTGTTCAAGATGAGAATTACTTCCATTTAAATAGAAAGCAACAATAATCATGTTCATTGCACATGTCTAGCTCTGTCAACTGGTACTGTCAATCCATGGAAGGTAAAAGAAGTGAAAAAGATTTTTACCAAAATGACTGAACCAGAAAGGAACCAGGAACAGAGAGAAAGGGCCCAGATTAAGTATCACCACATGAATCTGACTCATTCTGTGGCTGTGGGCTTTTCAGAATCAAGCCTCTATCTGTAATTTTGTTCATTTTTGGGGAACTTTTCCCGCTCTACAGGTATCTTCTCTCTCTTTCTCTCTGCTTCCTCTTTTTTCATCAGTAGTTCAACCCAAGTGCAAAAATACCATGAATGTTAGATTTTTATGCCAAGTACAATGGGCTACACATCCTTGGAGAATTCACTCTGGAACTCTTTCCACTCTAAAAGCCTTTAAGTTTGACACCTTGATTTTACACCTGTAGGGCATTTCAGTCAACAAAAAGAGATGTCTTTCTTTTCTACCTAGTATTGTAATCAAACACTTTGGAAAGAATGACAGTGGCCACTATGACCAAGATTCATTCTATTTTATTTGAGATTCTGAATAACATATGTGACTGAAAACATCTCTATAAAATAACTCAGCTTCAACTATTGACTCCTTAATATTTATCACTGTGATAAGTCAACTTGCCAATAAAAAATGTATATATATATGTATAAATGTACAACTATATTCTTACTATCAAAAATGCAGAATAAATCTTTGCTTACACTTAAATTTCAGTGTAAAATCTACATATTATATATAATCCATGCCAAGTTCAATTATCTGTTAAGAATAATTTTTTCCAGTAGAAAAATAATTTCTAGATAACAATTTTCAACCACCATGAAATATTGACTAATCACTTATGATACTTTCCTTCATGTATAAATCTACAAAGAATAATCCAAAAGTGATTGATACAATGCTTATAGCTTCAATTAAAAAAAACCTCTTTGATACTTTGTTACTTGTAATAGTATAATGTAATTGCTTACATAAGGAAGCAGGATAAGAAGTTGAGAGCAGCCATGGAGTTTAGTCAGTACTTAGAAACACATTAATCAATAGTCATGTCTAAGCAATTATTAAAGAAACTGAGGAATGATTTATGTAATGATTCTGAATATACCTTTATATCAGCTTGAAGGCAGTAGAAACATGCAGGACCAAAAAGGAATCTAAGATACTGAATAGCAGGCAGTTTTTCTCCTTCATAATGAATTCATTCTCCTTTCCTCACTGATGACCCCTAAAACTTAGGCACCCTTTCTTCTTAAATGAGTGTTATTCTGGGGCACCTGGGTGGCTCAGTTGTTAAGCATCTGCCTTTGGCTCAGGTCATGATCCTGGGGTCCTGGGATTGAGCCCCATGTCAGGTACCCTACTCAGCGGAGACTCTGTTTCTCCCTCTCCTTCTGACTCACCCCCCTGCTTGTGCTCATGTCTGTTCTCTGTCTCTCTCTCTCTCTTTCAAATGAATAAATAAAAAATCTTTAAAAAAATTAAATCTTCTACACGTGTAAGTGATAGATAGAAGCAAACCCTTGCCAATTCCTGCCTACTTACCCAGCATCTCATGGTTCATGGAGACTCTTCTTTTCTTGCCCCTATGACATAAAACTTAAGAATTACTTGTTTGGAAAAGACTTAGTTTCATCACTTCCCTGAAAATTCTGCAGTATCTTGAGAACTCTGATGACTTTTAATTGTGTATTTTTTCCTAGATGTTTTTTTCTCATTTCTATTTTTATGAGATCACAATGATCTAACAATCTTAAAACCTGAGAGCACATAAATAGCATGATTATATATTCCCTAATTTGATTAATCAAATACATTTTGGAGAGAGTGAATGGTATTTTCAAGGTCATGTGGGCTACAAAACCATGGTTAAAATGGTAGAAGCCTCTTTACAGCAGCCATTTGTAAAATGTACTTTCTCAACCAAGTATTTTTATTTTTTCACAGACTCATTATGGTTTAAAAAAAAAAAAGAATAAATAAACAGATTGTAACCCAACCACTAGATATAAATAATTCCCAGTCACTTTTAAGCAGAGTATAAAGCACTGTTATTGCTAGGTTTTGATTGTTAAAAAATAGATATATTTTCAAAAAAGATGCATTTTAGAGATTGAGAGAATGGTTATAGCAAGGCCATACATGGCAATAGAACACATACCCACAGCCTTGTCAGCAACCTACTCGAGACATCAAACCACAATCTCTGTAGAGATTGCTGGAATTGTCAGGACTTGGTCAATGAGTGCCAACTTTCCAAATTGTTGCCTAGCTCCTAAGTTAGGACCAACCAGAGAAAGCCAAATATGCTTCTCAAACAATCACACAGGATGCTATGCTTCAAGATAGCTCATCTGTAGCTTCCTCATGCCAATGACCTCCAGTCAGACCATACTTAAAGTCTTCTCTTTTTATCACTATAAAGCTATTCTGTCCCCTGCCTATGAGTCTCTGCAAAACCCAACTGATGGTGCTTACTGACTTGCAATAGTAAGCTCTGACTAATTAGGCTTTGTTTGTTCTCATTTGGGTGCTCTTATATATTTATGTTCATAAAGTAAACCTTTAAGAAATGACTGAACTTGAGAGTCCATCATAAAATTTGAAAGAATAATTTTACTAAGAAACACTTACTTGACTTCCAAGACTTAATACAATCAAAATTTCAAAGGCAAAATTTTCTTAGCTGTACTCTGAGTAAAGCACCTAATTAACTGTTCTTATTCCATCTGCATATATGCATGGTCTACATGAAAATACCTCTAGATGAATTTGCCTCAGTAGGGATGCCTGGGTGGCTCAGCAGTTAAGTATCTGACTTCAGCCCAGGGCATGATGCTGGAGTCCCAAGACGGAGTCCCAAATGGGGATCCCTGCAGGGAGTGTGCTTCTCCCTCTACCTATGTCTCTGCCTCTCTCTGTGTGTGTTTCTCATGAATAAATAAATAAAATTTAAAAAAGAAAAATTAAAAAAAAATTGCCTCAGTAGACTGTGGTCAGATCAATATTAAAAGAAAAACAAAAGATGAAAATATAGCTCCTGAGAGTCAAAGGGGCTTTTTTAAAAGAGTAGCCAAATTACAGCTAATACAACTGGAATTGAAATGCACCAAGAATATCTTTAAGCCTGGAACAAAGGCCAGTAAGAAAAAGATCCCAGCTATTGAAGAAATAAAAGTATCTATCTCTAATGTGGCAGAAGTTGGTGAAATATTCAACTCTTAGAGCAATACAAAGCAAAGAAGAAATCATTTTTAGATAAGAGGACAAAATTAATGGATATTCTCAGCAAGCCTAAAAGCTATGTTACTACAATAGTGGAAAGATAATGGTTTCTACCACTACAATTCCTTTCAATGATTGTTTTGCCAATATACAGTGTAAAAGAAACAAAGACTAACAATTGTTTGTCAGTATTGACGAAGCATGACTGGCATCATGACAGGGAAGAGCTGGGGGAAGGTGGATGCCACTTCACCGCTACAGCAGATACTAACTGGCTGTTCTATATTCACACCAAAGGAATGAGAAAGGAAGGAACATTTGAAGGTCAAGTTAAATGAGCTGTTTACATCTTTCCAGTTAAAACACATTTCAAAGGCCAGAGGATTTGAGTCATTGAGGAAATTTAAAAAGGTGCAAAATGATTCAACACATCACATTAAGAGTTAGAACTCTGTGTGCCAGGCTCAATTGCAAGTGTGTTGAGAAAACTTGACTGTAGAATCTTGTAAGGCAAAATTGTAAGCTATCAGATCCTTCTCTATAGGGGAAGATGCCCTACACTACGCTGAAGACTATTTCTTCAAGAATATATGATACAAAACACTCAGATTTAAGTAACCAAAAGGGTTCTGAGATTTTGCAATAAAATAAAACTATAGTACATAAAAATTAGCATCTTCACTTTCAAATAGAGTAGCCTTAAGAAAACAAGGACTAAAGAATCTCTACCTTTAAACCTGTACTGAATTCTGACTATATACATCTAGAGAAAGAAGGACAGCATGGAACTGGAGGATCTTACAGTGTACAGAGAGTAAAATTAGACAATCATGAGTGGTAAAGGTGTAGTCCTAGGTATTTAGTACCACCTCTTTCCCAAGAAGATGTCATAACACAAAGAGCTGTAACAAGATAGACGCATATGTGGAATTTAAGAAACAAAACAAAGAAGCAAAAGGAAAAAAGGGAGAGCGAGGCAAACCAAGACAAACTCTTAACTCTAGAAAACAAACTGATTTTCACCAGTTTGGGCAGGTGGAGAGGATAGGTGAAATAGATGATGGGCTTGAAGGAGGGCACTTGTGATAAGCACCAGGTGTTGAATGGAGGTATTGAATTACTATATTGTACACTGAAAACTAATATTACACTATATGTTAACAACAACAAAAGAATACATAAAAATAGTAGCTTGATATCCACTTGTTTAAATGGCTTCCCTAGGGATTTTAAAACAAATTTATTTTTGTATCTTCTCTCTTCCCCTGATATAAGAGTTCCAGTAGTACCTGGAGTTGAAAAGCTTCATATATTTCTCTTTAGGGTTTATTTAGTTATGCGCTTTTGTTGACAGCAATGCTAAAACATCTCGAATATGAAAAATAACTAATAACATTTAATTATGTCATGGTCAGACTTACCATATATTAACTTTGCCCTTATCCACCTGCATACAGCAGTAAGGCTCATTTGACAGGTATTTTTCTTCTGGTATCTGACAGGTATTCCTCCTTGCTGCAATTCACTCAAGGATACTGAGGCAATGAAAAAGTTAGCAAACCTCATTCTGAGTAAACAAATTTGATGCTATGGAAATTTGTTATTTTGTTTGTATGTTTACTTTGTGCACCCCTCTTGTTCAGTGATCATCCAGATCCAAGGAGGTGAGAGTCAAGCTCCATAGGTTTTTCTGCCTACAGAGAAATTCAGCACTAAAGCATAAATAAGGTTTCATTCTCTTGAAAATGTTTCTCTCCAGTGTTAACTGGAGATTCTTCTCTTGTAAGGTTTAAAATATAACAAAACAAAGCAAAACAAAACAAAACAAACAAAAAACGCCACATACATTTTATTTGATGGCTTCTTAAGGCAGTCTCAGATGGGCAGTCCAAAATGTGGTATCATCCACTTTATGTCTGAACTTCACATCACCTACATGCTTACTTCATAACTGAAGTGAAGATTCTATTCTTCTATAGACCAGTCAGGTTGTTTTAAAGAAAGATTTTATTTATTTATTAGAGAGAGAGAGAGCGCATAGTTTCCTTTCCCTCTCCATCTTAGTGACCAATAATACTACTGTAAATTGATGTGTTTTTTTTTTTTTTTGCAGTTCACAGGGTATTAATATGTTGAAGTACTATGTAAATTTAAAGAAGACATAAACCGCATTTATTACGTTGGTAAAAACAAATAAAAAAACAAAAAACAAAAAACAACTCCTGCGCGTGAGTGGAAGAAAGGAAAGAGGGACACAGAGAAGGAAGAGCACACTCCCCACTGAACAGGGAGCCCAACTCAGGGCTTGATCTCATGACCCTGGGATCATGACCTGACCTGAAGGCAGATGCTTTAACCAACTGAGCCACCCAAGCACCCAGGGCCAGCTTTTTTATTAAGCACACAAACACACTAACAAATCTTCTAGTACCCTTCTGCCATTTTTCTTGTATTATTTCCCTATGTTCTTTTTTTCTTTTACCATCAATTTTCCAAAGATTTATATATTTGGTATATTTTCTCAAATTACATTTACATAAAGGAATCAAAACCTCTCTGTCCTTCAACAATAAAAGGCCTTCTTAGCTATTACATGAATGACTCTTTTTTAAAGTACCCCCTTCTGCAAACTCCTTCCCACCCAGAATTTAACTAAGGTTCTCATTATGTCTCACTGAGGCATTTGCAACTGCCTTCAAAACTGACCTGACTATTGTCTCTTTCCTCGGAGGTCCACCCCCCAACACTATACCTAAGTTATTTTCCTAAGACTAACAGGTGTTTGTGTTACTTTCTGCTCAAAAACCTATTGTTGACTCTTCATCATCTACAGAATAAATTCAACATCTCTTATCTTCATGAAATTTATCCCCAAGAACGCACTTTCATCATTTTCCGTCCTTCTTGATACAGACACAAAACTCTAGCCAGCCAATACAATTTCTTACGTGGAATATGCCCATCAATGGCTAAGTTGGAGGTAGCAAAGCATGGTATACTGTTTCCTGAACTAACTCTCATTTCTCTTGCATATATAGAATCTATATTTACTTTTAGGATTAGCTCAATTTTTACCTTTGGTAGCCCTAGATCTCTTAGAATTTTATCTTCCCCTGATTTCTGAAAGAACTTTGTCCATACAGCTACTATTATATCTAGTTCCTATAACTTTAATTTATATGTGTATGTTCCTATTTATTTCACCTATTATAATCTTCTGAAAGGAAAAGCCTATTCATTTTTACATTTTAAGACTTTACTTAGAACATCCAACACAGATGCTATTAATAAGTCTTAACATTGGAATGGATAAGCACATAGATTGATTAATAAAACTCCATGACAACACATGGCACACTGATCTTTACAATCTTTTAATGACCACAGAAACCAGAAAATAGATGGAACAGCATAGGACCATTTATATTAAGGATTGAAAATAAAAGATGACACCTGGATATGTGTGGGGAACACATACAAAACATAAAAGAACTTCTACAATTAGGGAAGACTAACTTTGATATCTTCTCATATCCCTTGAAGAGTCTCATGCTTATAGGCAGCTATCCTATGTATTGTATTGTCAGTTTGCAAAATGACAAATCTAAAAGCTTTTCACAAAATTTAGTTTCTCCCTTGGGACACATAGATAGGTAGTGGTTCCTGACTTCAAACACTGGAAACACTCTTAACTTGAATATATTCTACATATTGAAACATGAAAATATTCTAGAAAGTATCCTAACTTTAAAACTCTGAGTGATTTTAGGAGATTATTAGTAAAAGATGAAAGTTCTACCTACAAGTTTTGACTTGTTTTTGTTCAGAACTAATTATTCTCATGTAATATGAGATTTTATGAATTCAATTTCTTCACTCCCATAATTCATTTACTTCTATTCCAATTAAGCTATAATTTTTGAAAATAATAGAACAAAGTAGGAGAAATATCCCTAACTTTCAGTGTAAGTCGTTTAAAAATATCACTTGTGTCAGTAACTTTCCAGAAGTTTATTTAAAAACAATTATTAACAAGAACAAAACAAAACCATGGTAATTTTAGAAATACGTATTGATTCAATGCTCTTTTAGATGTCCATGAAGATACAGAATACAAAAGAAATATGGGTATCATATCACAGGAAAACTTAGTGAAAGACAGTAATCGCTACTTATCAGGAATGTGAAGGAGAAAAAGGAATACAAACTAACAAAAAAACTAATACCCAAGATTTTAAAATCAAACTGAAAGTTTTTTTTTAATATTTTATTTTATTTATTCATGAGAGACAGACAGAAAGAGAGAGAGAAGCAGAGACACAGGCAGAGGGAGAAGCAGGTTCCATGCAGGGAGCCTGATGTGGGACTCCATCCCAGGTCTCCAGGATCACACCCTGGGCTGAAGGCAGGTGCTAAACCACTGCACCACCCAGGCATCTCCCTAAACTGAAAGTTTTTGCCTCAAGAGCTTATTGGATATCCCTGGGAAGAGTGCTTGTATGCTTTTTTTTTTTTTTTTATTTGAAACACAGAATCTGATAAAAGTTGTTTGCTGAGTTAACAAAACTTGACTTCAATTTTATTTGCTAAAAGTTTAAATTTGTCACTTTCATTTTCATTACCGTTTATTTTTCCATCTTTTCCACACTTTTGTTTCTTCTATTTCGACTTCATGTTGAAGATAGCAAGCTTAGAGTTCTTACAGGCCTTAGAATTACTTAAAGAGCATATAATTTAGTTTTCTACACAAACATGTTTTTGATGATGAGTTAATCTAATGGTAAGAGTTTACAAAGAGGGGAGGCATTATTTGAAAACATAAATCTAAAGATTCAAAATTGTCTTTACTTCATAACACTGCAATATACTTTGTAACTCTTCATTAATATTGTACCATCATCATGATATTATTTCCCAAAGGGATTGAGAAAGAAGCTACATAAACAATTTGATGATGACAAATTAGCATTATAGAGTACTCTCAATATGGAAGGCATTATGTAGGACAGAGTTGCTAATCATGAAATGTCTCTATAATAAAGCAAATAAATAGTCATTACCATGTTTATATATTTCCTTACAACCTCAGGATTAAACCTCACCAACAGAGGCAAATAGGCTAAAAAAATTAAGGCATTTCCTCTGTGGAATGAAGAAATTTTACCTAATCCCTGAAACTCGCAAATAAATGTATTTTTTAAAAAGTCGAGGAAGGGAAAGAACAGATAGGTTTGTAAGAATGGAGTGAGTAGAGTGAGTAAACCCAGAATTAAACCACAGGGGTAGCCATGAAGAAGGGGGCTTTCCAATCCTTTGTACAAGATTTAGTAGTGAGAAAATTATTAAATTTACTAACAGGCATAAAAAATCCTTGAATGAAAACAAGAAAGTTAAATGGGGATGATCCATGCTATAAATCAATTATCAATGTTTTTCAATATTATTGATTTTATAATAACTTAGGTACCCCTCCATACCACACAAGTTATCTTGTGAACCTATGTTTATGGACACCCATTTATACTTTCACCCTTCTTTTATATTATAGGATATGTTCTTCCTTGACAAAATTGTCTCTCCCTCTTTTTTAGTAGATTCTGTTCTCTCCTGTCTTTTCAGGAGGTTTTAACTATTAGATATTCTTTCTCTTACTTCCCTCTCAAAAGACATTTCCCCTTAGCTTTAAAAATACTCAGTTCTTTCCATTTAAAACAAACTTTGTTCTCACTCTTTTTTTTTTTTTTACTTTCTCTTTCTATTCATAGTTAAGTTCTTGAAATTATCTTGAAAATATCTTTGTTTCATTGACTCCCATTATACATCCCACTCACTCTTAGGTTTCTTTTCGCCCATCATAGCTCTTGTTAACATCACCAATGACCTCTAGGTCCTTGAAACCAATGGCCTTTTATTCTCCACTTATTACATGAAACTATGTTGTTGGCACACATTTTCTTGAACTTTTGTAATAATACATTTGGCCTCTTTAACTGTCTCTATGCCAGATATTTCCAAATCTGTATCTCCAAATTTCTCATTTGAATTAAAGAGCTATATGTTGTTACTTACTCTCTTTGAATATCCAAAAGGTGCCACAAACTGTACAAATCCAAATTACTGATTCCCCACTCCATTCCATCATCACATTAATTTTTTAAGTTTCTGTTTATTTATGAATGTATATATTTATTTTTTATAGCACAGCATCTAAGAACATGGGCTCTTAGTCAAGTATCTGAGTTCAAGTGCTAGTTCTACTGCTTAAAAGTTCAAAATCTTGAACAATTTATCTAATCTCTGCCGTGGTTCTCTCTTATGAAAAACATTCAAATTCATTTTCAAAATTAACTGACTTAAATAAGTACAGTTGAGAACATTACCTGGCATAGTAAATACTTAATAAATATTATTTATTATTAGTTCCTATATCAGCATTCCCATACCTCTTAGCTAGTTACATGAGAGAGAGATCTGGGTGTCATGCTTGAAATGTACCAACACTTACTTCTGTACTGAATCCACCACCTCAGTGGTGTTTAATGTCAGTGAGTAAGCTTCAGTGTTTAATGTCCATGAGAACTCTCAAAAGTGTCCACCTCACACTCTTATCAGTTCTAGTGTAGTACAGACAATCATTATAAGTCACTTTATTCTTTCCTACTATTGCTAAACCAGAGTTTGGATTGTACATATTAGATTCTTTCTGGAGAAAATGAAATCTATTTAGTTTTTACTTCACTATGAAACCAACTGAAAAATTCAATTCAAAACTGTATTTAAGCAGTTCAAATTTATTTGCAATATGCCATTTACAAATAAGGAGTACCTATAAAGAAAACAAAGGGTTTTATGGTCAAGTAACCTTAGAAAACATTATATACTATTCCCTTTCTTAGAGATTTACCATCAGTTAGTTCTAGAAGAGATACTATTTATCTTTGTGTGACCGAGTATTTCCCAATGGATTTGGCCATCATACTTTATTGTGAAGTAATACTAGCGCATGTTGGGAGAAGCTACTCCACAATGAGGATCTATAAAAATTTTAGCATGGAAGAGACAGGAATAGAATTGTGTTTTAAAAACACAACTGGTGGGACACCTGGGTGGCTTAGTGACTGAGCCTCTGACTTTGGCTCAGGGCGTGATCCTGGAAGTCCTGGGATCAAGTCCATATCAGGCTCCCTGCATGGGGCCTGCTTCTTCCTCTGTCTATGTCTCTGCCTCTCTCATGTCTTTCATGAGTAAATAAAAAATAAAATCTTTAAAAAAAATAAAATAAAAAAATAAAAACACAACTGGCAGTAATGTGAAAAATGGACTTGATGTTATATAAAATATAGATCATAAAGGCAGTGTTCTTTACTTTTCCTTATACATGTTCATATAAACTACTAATTCATCTTTTTCAAATGCTAAGCTAAATCATTCTCTACCACTATTTATGTCTAGATTCTCTTGCTCTTACCAGATGTCACACTCTTCAAGCTCTATCTTTAAAAAATAATAATTTTTAAGAATATCCTAATTTCAACCTCTATCCACATTGCACATCTGAGCTAGACTAACTTTATTAAAACAGCTGCTGAATAGGTGATTTCCCTCTAAATGTCACAAACAGTTTTTCAAATTTGGGCTGTGGGATGAAGGCAAGTGTGGGGCATTAGGTGAGGAGTAAAGTCACTTTTGGAAGAGGCAGACTGCTTCCATCCCCAAGGTTTTACAATGGTACCAAAAGCAGCTTTTGAGGCTCAAAAATAGGTGGGCTTCATTGCTTATAAGATCAAGTAAAGGGATGCCTGGATGGCCCAGCAGTTGGGCGTCTGCCTTTGGCTCAAGTCCTAATCCCAGAATCCGGGATCGAGTCCCTCATTGGGCTCCTTATGAGGAGCCTGTTTCTCCCTCTAGCTATGTCTCTGCCTCTCTCTCTCTGTGCCTCTCATGAATAAATAAATAAAATCTTTTTTAAAAAAATCAAGTAACGATCCCTTTCCCCAACAAAGTTCACCACAATCTAGCCAGAGTCTAACCTTTTAGTTTATATTTCCACAATGACATAACACAAACTCCTCTCCATAATCAGTTGTATGTGTTTGCAGAATAGAAAACTCTAGAATGCCTCTGCATCCAGCTGCCATTCTTTCTTGATATCTTGGAAGATTAGGCTTCCCAGTGTTCTTGCAAATAGGCTGGTCATTACAACAAAATGTGGCCAATGAATTGTAGGTGGAAGTGATGTATATCACAGCGAGGCCATGCATTAAATTACCAGAGCAATACCTTTCAGTTCACTTGCTTTTACCCTCAACCCCTGAGTCTCTATCTTTCTCTCTTTTGCTGCAGAAACTGTGAAAGACACTTATTCTATATAGCCTAGCTTCATGAAGGTGGAATCTTTGCCAGCCTGCATCCATGAGTAATGCTGTAGAGCAAGGTCTCCCTACTGACCCTTGTGGGACATTTACAATTAGGAGAAAATACATTTTATTCTGCCTAGCCACTGAAATACAGAAGTAGTTTGTGATCTCACTGTACTCCAACAATAAAAGTACTTTATTAATATCAACTCTAAATTTGTATAGAAAATGTGGCTACAAATTATTTGCACCCTTTCCTTAGTGAAACGAGGTTGTGTTGTTTGGGGTGAGGAGAAATAAGGTATCTTAACTCAGAAGAGAAAATCTAATGAGTCACATTTAAAGAATTCTAGGATTATCTTGGGGAATACCATCTAGTAAAAGCTAGTGTATCATCGGGATCCCGATGGGTGAGCTGAGCTTGGGTGGCTCAGCGGTTTAGTGCCTGCCTTTGGCCCAGGGCGCTATCATGGAGCCTGCTTCTCCCTCCTCCTAAGTCTCTGCCTCTCTCTGTCTATCATAAATAAATAAATAAATAAATCTTAAAAAAAAAAAAAGCTAGTATATCATCAGTAAAGAAACATGTGAGATCTTTTTTCTTGTCTTTTATTTTTTGTTATGATTCTATATGCTTACAGAAAGGACATCAATCTTATCAATCTTCAAAGTAATCAATTCTACACATTTTATTACAGTCATTTTACTTAAAGAAAAAAAAAAGTTAGTTCTGAAAATAAAAATACCTGAAAGAATGTCCACAGGAGACACATGAGAAAAACATCAAAAACCCAGACAAATGAAAAAAGACTCTGTGCTTATAGGAATAAGCCCTGCACATTCTTTTCTGAGCTTTAGGACAATTTAAAGTCAGTATGTCATTGTTATCAAGGACAGAAGACTTGATTATTTCCCTTGGTGATATCAGTGGTGTGTTGTCTAACATGAAGCAGATATTTTTCTTTCTTATTTGTATTTACCTTCTTAGGGATTCTCTTTGTATTTAGTTATTTGAAATATTTTGAGGCAGAATGATTTGAAAAAGATTACTACTCACTCTTTCTTCTTTCTTTCCTATTTCTTGAAGTCCTTTGCTAGTAGTAAAATGGCTTCGTGTCTCTCAACTATGAAATGATTCTCAACCCACCTTAAAAAAATCCCCATTACTTTATTAGAAATTGCTTTATTTCTCATTGCTCTGCTCTCATAATGTTACATTCAACTCTCCGGGAACCCAAGAAAACCAGCTGGGCCATGTCTTACATGAGATAAAGTGAGACCACTGCATGCTTTCCTGGTTTTTCATTTAAGGATACAGAAAATAGAGAAAGTAGATCAGTAACAACAACATATAGGCAGATGAGGTGGGGAAATCTTTTCTGCTGCAGCAGCTCCAACTTTCATCTCCATATCTGGATCCTATTAATTTGCAAAACTCAACAGCATCCCATCTCACTCATCCAGGGAAAGACTGGGTTGGATTATTTTAAAAGACAAATTGTCCTTATATATGAATATTGAAACAAAATCGGATCATTTTCTAAATTTCATTTGGTTTTAATAGCCTTAGGTTAAAAATGAAAATTTAAAATATGGCCTTGGCTTGACCTTTGCTTTCTTATTTCAGATGGTCGTTGTGGAAGGTTTTAAATAAAAGATGATCATATTAACTGAGCCTTCTTCAAAGGTCAGCTTGTCTATTTGTCTGAATAGTTTTGTTATTTTAAGAGACAGTTGTGTTTTCATTTGGGGGCCATCCATATGCGTGGCTAAATAGTATTCATTGTTTCAAAGTTGCAATTCCATGGTTTTGTTTAAAATATAAAACATCAGTTAGGAAACTCCAATATGCACTTCCTGCATTCCTGGCTGCTATAGGAAGAAGCCTAGGCTATGAGGAAATAGTGGCTTCCTTGGGAACCAGAGGGAAGTGCTCAAAAGGATGTGTGGGAAGGACACAAAAGGAAACTTTGCCTACTTCTCAATTCTTTTCTAGGAATAGTTTTTTTCCACGTTAACAGTGTATCCTTATATATACTTACATGTAAATAAGTTGAGATTCACACAATACATAATGGCCAAAACAAAGTCCAACCTGAAAATTAACTCCATATTAAAGGAAATAGAACCATGAATGTGCTGGATGAGACACAAGCTGACTTTAAATACTTAGTTTGTGATTATTAACCAGAAATATTTACTCAATGTCCCCATGAGCATGAGGTTGTGGTAAGTTAAATATCGTGTGGGGGAAGAGGTAGGGAAGAACATATTTAGCATGGTTTTCTGAAGAATTTCCTTGAAAGGAGGAACTTCACATAATTCTGCTTTTTAACCAAAGGAAACAAGTAAAATTATATAACTACAATAATACTCTCTTAACTTGAAAAATGTTGAAATTTTGGTTTTATATTTCTATTCCATTTAGAAAACATTCACCAATGCTGTTGTTCAACACATTAAGTCAGGGGATAGTGGTATACAGAGATGGTGGTCCCTTCCCTCAAGGAATTTCAAGAAAGTGATACCAACAGCCATGGCCACATCAACAATAAAGGACTGTTATTTTCAGGTAGATGAGCTCATCTTCCATGTGTAAAGATTTATTACTATGTTGTGAACTCTGGGATGCATCTTCTTTTAAAAGTGTGATAACTAAAGCATTCTAAGCCTATCCTATTTGATTTGAAAGAGCCTGACCTACCAAGACAGAAACCAAAAAAGAACTATAATTTTATTCTGTTTCAAAGTGCTTTCTGTGACTGTAATAGTGTCAACCTGAGAAGTAGAATTGATTTCCAAATGACTTCATATTTTATTCTTCTTTTGTTCCCATAATGTTCTGGGTCACAGGAAGGAAAACAAAATTTGTCAGAAAAAAAAATTTACAAATATATCTACTCATATTTAGTTTTAGGTAAATTAAATTCTACTTCATTTTAAGTTAGGTATCAATTGATGGTGTGTGGAAATAATCTATAACTAAAAATGAAAGCTATTTTGATATTAAAATTCAAAATAAAATAATTTCTTACATGCCATCCTCAAATTTTATATAAAGTGGGGTTTTTTATGCCTAGAAAATAAGGCTAGGGAAAAAGATTTGAGCTTTCTTTCTTTTTGTAGTAAAACATAAATGTTTGATTCAAATATTATTGCAAGCCCATTATATTTTCATGTTACGTATTTGTATTATAACCTATACACATTTATAAAATCGTTCATTGTGAGTGAATCTATAGTAAACTGCCATTCTGAAGAATAGCACTGTTAATCAGTTCAGGAAAGGTCATGCTTTGTTTGCTTGTTCTATAAATCATGCATACATTTCTTCTAAGTGGCTTAAAAATGTGCAAGGTCTCAATTCCACCAGGCAGAGTAACTGCATATTTTTGAATGAAAATTTTCAACAGTTATAATGGAAGAAGTGACATGGTTCACATTCTACATAAAAACAACTAATAGAACTTTCAAGGGCAAAATCAGCCTGTGAAGATGAAACCAAAATGACTGGAAACAGAAGGCACACACTAAGTTAGTCATTGATTGATTTAGTTGGGAGGGTCCCAGTAAAATACTGACATTGATTTATCTTTTAATCTAACAGAATAACAACAAATCTTAAAGCAATCAGTTTTAATGATCTTAATAACTCCAATCAAATTATTCACCTTCCACATTAATATAGGAGGTTGGCTTCATATTTATTAATCAGATTTGTCAAATAAATATCACTGTGTGCCAAACGAAGCCCTAGCCCTTCAGTTCTAATAGATTCTATTAGCATTCCATTTTTAATTGCTGTCCCCTCATAATTCAGAGGACCATAGGTCCCAGTTTTCCAGGTATGGTCACGGTTCCGGTTTATGCTCTTTGCACTGGCATAATTCTAAGAGATTCAATTTTCTGAGGTGTCCTGCATTGAAAGATAAGGTATGTAGCCACCATGCTCATAACCCTGTTTTTATTATTTCCTGTTTTTTTAGAGGCAATTAAAACTGAAATTCTTCATTAAGATCGGTGTGACCAAATGTATACACAGAGAACACAAAGTTAACAAATCTGATATTTCTTTGCCTACTTACTTGGAGAAGGATCTTTTCTCAACTCTATCACATGTCTGAGACCTCAAAAAGAGTAGCCTGTCAAGATAAAACTTTGCTGACAGGCTGCTCTCTAAGCTCTTCTCTTCAAGGACTCCATTTGAAAAATACAAAGTTGGTTTTCTGTGCCTGTGTGTGTGTGTGTGTGTGTGTGTGTGTGTGTTGTCCTTCTGACAATGGCAGAAATGAAGATGATCCTTGTGAGTGAAATTTTAAAAAAGAAAGCTGCATGATTTTGTTTATTTGGTCTGAACTTCCCTGATATAAACTTTGAATGTCTAAGATGTTGTGTAATGAAACATCATACCTGTTTACTAATATTGATTACATTAGGAATTGGTTTTATTCTGTAACCACAGGGGTTCTCTCAGTGATGAAAATGGTGAGTACACAGGAATCTTTAGGCCTCTGTTGAAGTCACTATCAGGCTTTCGCCATCAAAGTCAAGGTTCTACTTAAAGATATGCTCTAGGAGACATCAGCACCTGGTGCTGTCCGTGAGGTGATGCTAGGTGGGTAATATGGACAGATGGACAGGAAGGAGGGTGTGCTCAATGGATATAAGGCAAAGTTGATACTGGGAAAGAGAAATCAATGCCACAGCAATACAACTTCTACAGCGTTTCCAACCTAATGGATTTCTCATTTAGCTAGACTGTAAATTTGATCCTGTGCAACATTTACTTTCTTTATTTAGATCAGGATTAAAAGGAACACCTAAAAAGGCCACATAGGATAAAGCGACTGTGAGATGCCTTCAAACGGATAAACATTTCCCAGAGAATATAAATAGATTGTTTTGATCCATTTAAAAGGTCATTAGTCAAATGTTCTGTTTCTTCTCTCTCCCTCTCATTTTTCTCCATCTCTTTCTCAAGCACAGGGGCATATATTAGGAAAAAAAAAAAAGTTAAATCAACAAGCCAATCCCTTCCTTAGTTCTAACAACAAAACACAAATTAAGGTTAAATTTTTAGTGGTTTCAAAATTCAAGTTCCATCTGCTTTTCAGATCAAACAAATATATATATATATATATATATATGCATTTAAATAATTCCAAAATTAAGGAAATAATGAACAAAAGCCCTCTTTCAATCATAAAAATTTGAGAAATAATGTTGGCAACTTCTATATCCTTTCTTAAATCATAACCAGATAGAGCCATTAACTTGAAGTTTTTCTGCACTTCTATTTAAATTTTAGGGGAGGGCAGCCCCGGTGGCTCAGCGGTTTAGCGCCGCCTTCAGCCCAGGCATGATCCTGGAGACCCTGGATCGAGTTCCACGTCAGGCTCCCTGCATGGAGCCTGCTTCTCCCTCCGCCTGTGTCTCTGCCTCTCCCTCTCTCTGTCTCTCATGAATAAATAAATAAAATAATAAATAAATAAATAAATAAATAAATAAATAAATAAATAAATACATTTTAGGGGAGCCTGGATAGCTCAGTCGGTTAAGCATCTGCCTTTGGCTCAGGTCATGATCCCAGGATCCTGGGATCAAATTCTGGGATGGAGCCCTAGGATGGAGCCCCAAGTCAGGCTCCCTGCTCAGTGGGGAGTCTGCTTTTCCCTCTCCCTCGACCCCTCTCCCTGCTCTTGCTCTCTCTTTCTTTCTCTCTCAAATAAATAAATGAATAAATCTTAAAAACAATTTTATATAAAGGATCTAACAAATTTCTAACAGCTGATAATCATCAGATTTTACCAGGTTTTACAAAGCGAATTTTGAGGTGCTAATAGGCCCTAGTGGGGGAAGTCAATCCTCAGTTAAATAAATAAATCATTAGGTTTGCAGTAGAATATTTAATATGGACACAGAGTACAAAATGGATAATCTCATTTGTAGAGTAAAATATTGCTCAAGTGAATGCTTTAAAAACTAGATGATCTCTATGTCAGGCAGAATTGACAATGCCAAAAAAGGAAAAGATATATTCCTTGACCTTGAGTTATTTATATTTAACTGGAGACACATGCATAAAGCAACAGAGAATCATTCCAAACAAACCATGCTGCACTAACATTTGATTACAAGCCCCAGTGTGCATGACCTACGTATTAAATAAACAGCACTTAATATTTAAAAATATGTATTGAATACTGATGATCAGGCACCATATTGAGCATTGGTGTTATGCCAGCAAACAAGATAAAGTCCTTATTGAGGAACTTATCTAACCTTAGTAGAGAGAATAATGAGTCACCAGGAAGCTTCCCTGTGGAGGTAACACATACACTGAGATCCTAGGTAAAGAGGGGAGAGATCAGAGAAATAAAGGGTGTTCATGACCCGACAAAGGAAGGGCAAATGAAGTGTACAATTTCCCAGAGATGAGAGAGCATGATTAGCACTACAGAAAATTTGACACATCTTTCAAACAGAACTGAAGAGACACAATCTGTGCTTTCACTTCAACTACAGCTGAGAGCAAGGATTATACTATAAAGTAGATCTAACAAGGAAAATATTTGAATTAAACTGTGAGACTTTCTATTAAAAAAAAAGTACCATGTAAGTTATATGGACACTTCTAAATCACCATCATTATGTTCTACCTTGGGTGGTGACATTCCCAAGACCCCTCTCATTTGTTTCCCCTACTGCAGCCACCTTGTTTGCGTGGATACCTTTGTAAGCCACACATGTAGCCTCCTGAGTGTCCCAGAGAAGTACTAAACTTGACAGGTCTAAAAACTGTGCTTATCATCTATTACTACAAACCTGATCCTTCCCTTGTATCCCATGTACTAGTGAAGACAACTTTACATTCATTCTGAATCTAAGCAAAGAGTCAGGTAATCATCTCAGGCTCCTCTCTCTCCTTTACCTTGCCACATCATGGATCACCAAATTATTTCAATTCTACCTCCTAAATATGGCTCTAATTAGGTCTTTTTCTCTCCATCTGCACTGACTACATTGGTTCAAACCCGGTATCTGTGATTGATTGTACCCTACAATTTGATGTTGCCCAAATTGCAAATTGCAATTGCCAGAATAATCTTTCCAAAATGTAAATTTGATCAGTTATTCACTTGGTGAAATGCTCGTCGTGGTAGAAGATCTAGAAGGTTCCATGCAGCCTCTAAGATCTGAATGCCACAAGACATTAGAATGCTATTGCTTTGCACACCCAGGTCTCTTTGCCTAGAATCTATCTCATCATGTATGACACTGCTCTATATACTTCTATTATAACACTGATCACACCGCATTTATTTGCAATTTAAAAATTCTAAAGTATACTATGAGTTAATTTTGAAATGTAAAGAAAAGTGGAAAGAATATAATCTTAATGAACCAAAAACCAGACCACTTGAATTTCAATATTTTGCATATTTCTTTCATGACTTTTATTCACCTAAGTTCTCCAGAGAAACAGAAGTGATTGGATAATTAAGTAGGCAGATAAATATTCCATAGAGGGATAGATAGATACATAGACAGACACACAGACAGATGTGAGAGAGATTATAAGGAATTGGCTCATGTTTTTGGAGGCTGAGAAATCCCAAGATCTCCAGTCATTAAGCTGAAGGAGAGCCAATGGTATGGTCTTTTATGACCTAGGCTCAAAAGTAATAGAACAACTCTGTCATATTTTTTTAATTGATTGAAGCTGTCATAGGCCTACTCGGTTTCATAGGGAGGACACAGCCTCAAAATCTAGGTGGAAGGAATATCCAAAGAAGTTGGAGTTACATTTTAAAATATCCAAATAGAGATGTCTCTGATTATGAATGTGAATCTTTTCATATAATCTCCTCTATGTATATATATATCATATTTTAAAAACTCTCTGCTCTTTATTGTTATTAGATTGTTTATCACTCATAGATTAATAAAAATCTTTATATATTTTATTTCATATGCTTTGGGAATGAGACAAATATAAATATCTTTTTGTATTTTAAGTTTGTGACGTGATGTGTTTTCTGGCATTAAATCAAATTAACAGTAGTAAAGTATACAAATCTCTCCCTTTAGAGATTATATATTGTGTGGCTTATTAGCTTTCCCTGCTCAGAGGTAACAGAGTTATTCTCTTACAGTTAATACTAATTTTTTTTTTTTAGGTTTTGATTCAGAAATTTATTTTTGTGTTTCACAGGTTTTCTATTCTCACTCTTTAGTTTATGAGTTTCTTTCTTTATCACTCTCTCATTTATATACATAACATACATACATGAAAGAGACTGTGTGTGTATATATATGCACATAGTGTGTATAAATATATACACACATTATATGTGTATTCACATTACATGAATATATATTATCATGTGATGTGCATTCTTATGTGTAGTACAGATATATACAAATATACATTTATGTGCATATACATATTTCTATATATGTGTATTATATATCTTTGTACTAATACGGCTATATCTTTATCCTAAGTTTTGCTATCCGGTAGTGCAAATATTCTTCCTTTATTCTTCAAAATTAACTCCACCGTTCTCCTTCATATGAATTTCAGGATTATTTCTGCCTACTTAGAAAAAGAACTCTCAATTTTTAAAATAATTGCACTAAATATAAACCTTAACGTAAGGAGAACTGACATATTTGTGGCCTTGAGATTTCCCATCTGTAATCATGCCTTACCTTTCCCTTTAATAAGTATCTTTCAACCGAGTTCTATAATTGTTTCCTTCCAGATGATTTTGTAATTCTATTTGGTAGAAATATTCTGAAGAAACATATTTTTTGAATAATGGGATGTTTTACAATTGTTATTATTTAAAAGTGTCTAGTTTTCTTTCCTGGTACTAATGGTATTCATTTTTGCATATTGATTTGGCTAAAGTCTATTATTAGTGCTAACAGTTTGTATGAATAACTTGGATTCTTAAACATACAATCCTTTATCTTTGAATGATGATGATTTTACCTCATTGTTTCCTGTCTTAAAATCAGGCCTGTTTTCCAGAGGCATCCTTCCATATTATGCCATGATATGCCTCTTAGAGCTATTCATTGTGGCAGTACTGATTATAACTCTTTTTCATTTCTTTGTTTGTTCTTTTTGTTTGTTTTGCAGTGATAGGATTAGTGATACTAGATGCTATTGTCTTGGTCTTGACATTAAACATTACTTCTAAGGACTCACCACTACCTATGATGAATTGCTAGGTATTTTTTTTAAAGCCTTCCTGTGGTTAAGGAAATTTCTGCCTTTTTCTATTTTTCTAAATGTCTTTTTGCATGAATTTGTGTTCTATTGCCTCAAATGAGTTTTTTTTTTTAATCAATGGAGATGATCATACTTTTTCCTCTCAATCTACATAAATAAATAAGCTGCATTAAAAGATGCTAAATTATCTTTGCATTAGTGGAACAAATGTCACTTTACCAGAATATAAATATATATTTTATATATCCAGAGATTTAATTTACCAAAAGTTTTATTATACTTTATTAGTTAAGATTTCTGAAACTTCGTGAGTCTGATTGGCCTATAATTTTCCTTTCTTGCACTTTTCTGCCTGTTTCTGTTATCAATATAGCCTCATTAGAATAACTGGGGAGCTTTTTCTTTTTTAAAGATTTTATTTTTTTATTCATGAGGGACAAACAGAGAGAGGCAAAGACACAGGCAGAGGGAGAAGCAGGCTCCATCCTGGGAGCCTGATGTGGCACTTAATCCCAGTACTCCTGGATCAGGCCCTGAGCTGAAGGCATAAGCTCAGCCGCTGAGCCACCCAGGAGTCCTAACTGGTGAGCTTTTTGTCTGTAAATTTTTTGGAAATATATAACATTAACAAAAACAATTGCCACCGCAATACATAGTTTCCTAGTTCTGACTATGTGCCAAGCATTATTGTAAGCTCTTTACATGTATTAGTTAATTCATTCAATCCTTATAAAAATCCTATGCCATAGATATCAATTATTCCAATTTTAAAGATAAGGAATATAAAGTACTGAAAGTTTAAATAACTTGTTCTGGATCAAATAGATATAAACTCAGTTCTCCAACTCCAGGCAATCTTGTTCCAGAATTTATAGAAAAGAGAAAGCATTACCATTGAAGTGTACTAGGATCCTTCCTGGTCCTAAAGGATTAACTCCTGGGGCTGACCTCTCTTTGTAATCCGATCTCTTGGGATATGCTTATCTTAAAATAGTTGCATTTTGTCCTAATTTCTGAAAGATAGATGATGGGGGTTACAAATTTCTCTTGCATTTTATTTTTTTCTGGGAACACTGAAACTTGAACATTACTACCTTGGCTCATGGTTGCTAAAAAGTAAGCCATCACTCAAATCGTTATTTCTTTTTTATATAATATGCCCTTTATCTTCCTCTCTCTTTTAATATCCTTGTTCTAATTCATATTTCCAAGTTTCATCTCCTGTACTTACATACAAATTGCTTTTACTTTTTACTCTTTGGTGAACATTGTACTTTTTTATTTTTGATCTGTATTCTCTGTTTGTTATCTAATATTCTAAGCAATTATCACTTTGAATATTGGTTCTTCCCTATTCTCTCCCGGCCCCCAACTCTTCTTTTGGATTTCCAACTAGATACATGACTGCTTTTGTCAATCTAATCTTTTAATCTTTTTCATATTTTCCATCTCCTTATCTCTGTCTGTTTTTCTGGGCTATCTCTTCAATTTTATCTTTCAGTTTACTATTCTTTTCTTTAGAGATTTCCATTCTTCTGTTCACCACATCCATTGATTTTTTTTTATTTAAGAATATAGATTTTGCACAAGTAATGGAATGTTTCTTTAAAAGAGAGAGAGAGAGACAGAGAGAGAGAGAGAGAGAGAGACTATCTGATCATTTTATTTAGCCTCTAAGTGCCCTGCTTGTTTTTCATTCTGTTTTTTAGTTTGTACATATTTGAAAAATAGTACTTAATGGTTTTTCTGATAATTTCATTATGAGAACGCTTGTATTATTCTGCTGAAGCTCAATCAGGATAGCTTTCCCTCTATGTTTGGTAATTGTTTGTCTCACTGGGAACACACAGTTGGTGGAACACAACCTGTGGGAATCCGGAGAGTCCAGCCACCAGACAGGATTCGTGCTGGCCTCTGCTGAATGGCAGACAGTGTCCCCAACCTAACACTGTGTTAATTTAATATCTCAGCTTGAGGTTTCCCTGACTAAATAGCATACATTTGAACACCAGACTCATATGAGAGCAGGCTAATGACTATAAATTGTCTGTAAAGAGTGTTATTAATAATATTTTCCCCTGTAGCAACCTTGGAAATGACAAATTTCCTGTTAGGATCTATTTTCTAGATGGATTTTTTTTTCCCTAGCCCATCCCTTCACTACAGAAATAACCACATTGGGGGCAGGGGGAGGGGGAGGAGTCCAGACCTAATTGAGGATTCATGGATTTGAATTCTCAACTTTGCCTGGGCTGTAAGGCTTTGTCTCTAATTTCCCATGCTTTCAAAGTCACCTATAGTTCATGGCTTTAATTTCACCTGCTTCTTAATTTTTTTATTTGTGTGCTCACTTGTTTATTTTGGCCTCTACTGAGTACCAATAGATTGTTCCTATCTCAGCAATGAATTAAAATATTATCCTGAATCTATTTATATTTGCAGCTTTAGAACATTCTAGCTTGCTCTGCTGCCAAAAGTAGAAGAGCCCCTGAAAGTGGGGGGACTATATTTTGCTTTGTTTTCTTTTTTAATAGTATTTCTAGTAAAGTGGGCCACAAGGTGAAATCAAAGTGAGTTGAAATATATAAAGAAATTAACTTTTTAAATAATATTTTAAAATTCATTTTAGAAAAGTTTTATCATGTTTTAAAATTTATTTTAGAAAAAATTTTAACAGCTTTATTGTGGTATAAATGACCTATAAATACTGTACTTATTTAAAATGTTCAGTTTGAAAAGTCTTGACATATATACACATTCATGAAACCATAACTACAATTTGGATAATGAATATATTTACGACACCTTAAAGTTTCCTGTATCCTTTTATAATTCTTGCTTCTCATTATCACCCATCTATCCTTAGACCAACATTGATCTCTTTTCTGTCTTTATATATTAAGTTTATATAAATTGAATCATCCCATATTTAATATTCTTTTGTCTGGCTTCATTTACTCAGGATAATTATTTTGAGTGTCCTCCATGTTGTAGTGTTGTCAACTTCTTTCATGTTTGTTGCTGAGTAGGACTCCACTATAGGACTATAACACCATTTGTTTAACCCTCACTTGCTGACAAACATTTTAGTTGTTTCCAGCTTTTGGTTCTTACAAGTAGAGTTGCTATGAATATGCGACACACACATATGGACATACACTTTCATGTATACTAGGTAAATATTAAGGACAGAATGGCTAGATCATATGGCAAGTGTGCATTTAACTTCATAAAAGACTGTCAAACTGTTTTTAAACTGATTTTTTGTCAATTTTATCTCTATTGGAAGAATATGAGAATTCTGATTACTTCATTGCCTAGAGAAAACTTGGAATGGAACCATTGTAATAGATATATGGTTGTGTCTTTTTGTAGTTTTAATTTCCATTTTCTCATGATTAATGATGTTGAGTACTTTATCATGTGTGCATTTGCCATCTTTGTCTTCTTTAGTCAAGTGTCTGTTTAAATCATTTTACTCATTTCTTTTTTAAATTTTATTTTAAATTCTAGTATGTTAACATACAGTGTTATATTAGTTTAGGTGTACAATGTAATGATACAATAGTTCTATGGGTCACCCACTGTTCATCACAAGTGCACTCCTTAATCTCCATATCATATTTCACCTATCTTCCTACCACCTCCCCTCTGGTAACCATGTAGTTAAGAGTCTGTTTCTTGATTTGTCTTTTTCTCTCTTTTTTACCTTTGCTTGTTTTATTGTTTTATTTCTTAAATTCCATGTATGAGCAAAATCAAATGGTATTTATCTTTCTCTGACTTATTTTGCATAGCATTATATTCTCTAGTTCCATCCATTTTATTGCAAATGGCAAGATTTCATTTTATTTTATGGTGGAATGATATTCGTTCATATATATATATACACACACACACACACACACACACACACACACACACACAGAGGCAGTAATTTCTCTGACACTGGCCATAGTGACACTTTTCTAGATATGTCTACTAAGGCAATGGAAATAAAAGCAAAAATAATCTATTGGGATTACATCAAAATAAAAAGCTTCTGCACAATAAAGAAAATAATCAGCAAATGACATATGTGATAAAGGATTAGTGTCCAAGATATATAAGGAAATTATACAGCTCACCATCCCCAAAACAAATAATCCAATTAAAATTGAGCAGAAGATTTCTGTTCATGTCTTTTGCCCATTTCATGATTGGATTGTTTGTTTCTTTGGTGTTGAGTTTAATAAGTTCTTTATAGATCTTGGAAACTAGCCCTTTATCTGATATGTCATTTGCAAATATCTTCTCCCATTCTGTAGGTTGTCTTTGAGTTTTGTTGACTGTATCCTTTGCTGTGCAAAAGCTTCTTATCATGAACAGAAATCTCACAGAGGAAGACATAGACATGGCCAACATGCATATGAGAAAATGCTCTGCATCACTTGCCATCAGGGAAATACAAATCAAAACTACAATGAGATACCACCTCACACCAGTGAGAATGGGGAAAATTAACAAGGCAGGAAACCACAAATGTTGGAGAGGATGCGGAGAAAAGGGAACCCTCTTACACTGTTGGTGGGGATGTGAACTGGTGCAGCCACTCTGGAAAACTGTGTGGAGGTTCCTCAAACAGTTAAAAATATACCTGCCCTACGACCCAGCAATTGCACTGTTGGGGATTTACCCCAAAGATACAAATGCAATGAAACGCCGGGACACCTGCACCCCGATGTTTCTAGCAGCAATGGCCACGATAGCCAAACTGTGGAAGGAGCCTCGGTGTCCAACGAAAGATGAATGGATAAAGAAGATGTGGTTTATGTATACAATGGAATATTACTCAGCTATTAGAAATGACAAATACCCACCATTTGCTTCAACGTGGATGGAACTGGAGGGTATCATGCTGAGTGAAGTAAGTCAGTCGGAGAAGGACAAACATTATATGTTCTCATTCATTTGGGGAATATAAATAATAGTGGAAGGGAGAAGAAATGTGTGGGAAATATCAGAAAGGGAGACAGAACGTAAAGACTGCTAACTCTGGGAAACGAACTAGGGGTGGTAGAAGGGGAGGAGGGCGGGGGGTGGGAGTGAATGGGTGACGGGCACTGGGTGTTATTCTGTATGTTAGTAAATTGAACACCAATAAAAAAAAAAAAATTGAGCAGAAGAAATGAACAGAAATTTCTCCAAAGAAGACATCCAGATGGCCAACAAACACATAAAAAGATGCTCAACATCACTCATCATCAGGGAAATGCAAACCAAAACTACAATGAGATATCCCCTCACACTTGTCAGAATGACTAAAATCAACAACACAAGAAACAGCAAATGTTGGCAAGAATGTGGAAGATAAAGAATCTCTCTCACTGTTGGTGGGAATGCAAACTGTGAAAAACAGTATGGAGTTTCCACAAAAGTTAAAAATAGAACTACCCTATGATCCGGTAATCTCACTACTTGGTATTTACCCCCAAAATATTCATTTCATATTAGATCATTTTCTTATCAAATTTGTGAGATTCCTTTATATATGCTATAGTAAGTCCTTTACCAGGTTTATTACCTGTAAATATTTTATCCCATTTTCTGATTTCAATTTGTTGTTCTCTTTAAAGTGTTTTTCAAAGAGCAGAAGTTTTTAATTTCAGTGCAATCAGGATTAGTAATTTGTTCTTTTATGGATCACACTTTTGATACCATATATAAGAATTCTTTACTTAACTTAAGATCATACCTTCACTTCTAGAAGTTTTTAATTTTAAAATTTACATTTAGATTTATTATTTTTTAATCTTGGTATATGGTACATAGTATAAAGTGAAGTCCATCTTTTTGCATGTGGACATGCAATTATTCAAGCAACATTTGTTAAAAGGCAATAGAAAAACCTTTTTCTGGTGATGCAAAACTTCTAATGGAAAATAAGGATGGAATTATTTGCTGTACATTCACATTACAGAAACTCTTGTTAAAAAGGTTTCTTCCATTAAGTAAAATGTATATATAGCTAAGAATTGTCAAGAAAGCTGTGTTCCTTCTACAGAAGATCACAGAAAAGTCTAAGCTAAAGGAATTTGAATTTGCAAAAAAGTTATCTGCAATCACTTCTATAAAATGGGAGTTTTATTCTAAGTTCAAAACATTAATTTTAGGCCATTTTTTAGCATGAGACGTCATAACGATTATGTCATTTCCATTTAAAATGAAAATCAATAACTTTGCAAAACATGTATTTGTTTCTTGCACCTTTCTCTAATTATTTTTCTGTTATATTCATCAGATTGGAGCTAGTATCACAGACAATTCTTTTTCCTCACCTATAAACATCTACACTTTGTAGAACCATATACTGTTGATCAATACTCCACCCATGTTAGAATAATAATGTGTCTCAGAGATGTTAAACTGCCTGAAATCACAGTTAATTAATTATAAATAAAGATGAAAAGCCAAGTGTAATACTGTAATAGGACACTTAGAAATAGCATAGACTATCTCTTTTTGTTTTCCCCCAGTTTTGTTGAGATAGAATTGACATGTAACATTGCGTACATTTAAGGCTTACAATGTGGTAATTTGATACTTGAAAATATTGTGAAATGATTATCACAATAAAGTTAGTACATACATCACACGACATAATTAGTGTGTGTGTGGTCTACTCTTTTGGCAAATTTCAAGTACATAATACAGTATTAACTATAATCACCATGCTGTACATTAGATCCCCAGAACTTACTCATTTCATAACTGGAAGCTTGTACCTTTAACCAACTTCTCCCCACTTCCCCTACCCCTACCCACTAGTAGCCACTAGTCTACTTTCTATTTCTCTGAGTATTTTTAGATCCCACTGTGTAAGTGAAATCATATAGTATTTGCTTTTCTCTGTCTGACTTAATTTTACTTAGCAAAATGCCCTTAAGATCCATCCATGTTATCACAAATGGCAAGAGTTTCATTTTAAATGGTCGAACAATATTCAATTAACTGTGATATATATAATATATATGATATGTCTACAATATATATGACATAATATATATTATATACTATGAAATTACCATCTTGAAGAGATATCTGAACCCCCATGCTCATTGCAGCATTATCACGATAGCCAAGACATAGAAACAATCTGAGTGCCCATTGATAGATGAATAGACACACACTCATATATTATATGTGTATATAACCATATATATGTATATACACACATATACATGTGTACATATATATCATATATATGATATATAATATATACTTCATGTGTATACATATAAGATATATATCTTTGTTCATTCCTCCATCAAAGGACACTTGGAGTGTTTCTGTGTCTGATTCAAATATCTCTTCAAGATAGCAATTTTCATTTTTTTTTATATATACCTAGAGGTGGGATTGCTGGATCATATGGCAGTTCTATTTTTAATTTTGAGAGGAACATCTATACTATTTTCCATATAGGCTGTACCAATTCTCTTTTCCTCATACTAATTTTATAATCTAATAAAGCATCTTGGTTGATTACTAAGAATCCAAGTAAAAAAATCAAAAATAGAAACAGCTGAATATATGGGCTAAGATTTTCTGAATATTCCTGAATTTTAAAATCAATAAAATTGAATTTATTCTAAAAAAATAATTTTCTGTGTTATCACTTTACCTCTTCTTTGGTTATCTTAAATTAGGTTTAATATATATTTTAATTTATTTAATTTAAATATTGTCAAAAAATATCACTTAAAGTGTGTTTTAAAACATTACTTCATATTAAGAAAGTCATTATCAAGTTAATAAAACAAATGAATTAAAATGTACTTTCTTCAAGATTCTGGTTATACATCAGAAAAATCTGAAATATTGAGTTATATTAAATGTCCAAAGGCTTTAATAATTACCTTAATTTAAATTAGTATGAAGAACACCATTCACTCAATAGATTTTAATCTGTGCCTACTTTGTGAAAAATTCTCTGTAAGACCACATAATAGAAATAATAACAAAATGCCTATCCCTGAGGAACTTACAGTTCATAGGACAAATGAAACAATTTCATAAATGGCTGATTTGGAACACAACATGTGGTTGGTAGCAGAAGAAAAAGAGAAAACATCTTGTGGAGGCTTTGCAAAGGGAAATTAATGAAGGCTTCATATGGATAAGAAATGTATTTCTATTTACCCTCAAAGTCTTTTAGTACATTATCTATACCACCTTGAGGAATCACTGAAGAATCTGTGGTATGATCAAAACACTAACAGAAACAAACCAACTAATGAGCAAAGAAAGAACCTTACTGTGGGCGAGCTGTACCTGTGCAACAATATTTCACCCACAAAACCTGTCCTCTAAACTTATTTGGAAGACTCAAAATCAAAGATACTGTTTAGATCATATGCAGACTTTTTCTGAATTTATTCCTTTTTTTTACATTATAAGGAAATATTTCTATAAAAGTGACATCAGGAGATATCAATATTCAAAATGATACTGTACTACATTATTTAGTACCAAGTATTTTCCTTATTTTTAATGGCTCATCATGTAGACCAGAAGTGTGACAAGCCAATGAAGATTTAGAATAACAATTCTAATTCATTTTATGCTCCAATGCATATTAAAGATATACTCCCAGAGAAACAGCAAGGTTTACATATAGATGCAAAATACTAGATGGGTTATAATTACACAGAGTTCTTTCCAGCTCAAAGATAGAATATTGAAACACAAGTAAGGGTCATGCTTTTATATGAGTAAACTTGGACCCAATTTAATTTGTAAAAATAAATCATTTACAAAACTTCAACTCTTTATTATTAATAACAAATTACTTGCTTCATGGATGTTAGAACATACCATTTCAGAGTCACTGCTAAGAGACAGAGGAAAGATGCCCAGATAAGCTGGAAGGCTGCTGCCAACTATGAACTCACAATGGTCCAGAGTCTGATACTCTGCCTTGTAAGTCTACAAATGTCTTCCTAAATTAACACCCAGAGGATATTGGGTCTAGGGAAAAAGAAGTCATGTTAGCCCCCCTGATAAGAGACTGACATGTAAAGCCAAGAGTCAAGTGCACTTATTTACAGAGAAAAAGCAATTATTAAATGATCAGGATTATTAAATTTTCTTCAAGGGCACATTCTTTCTTAATTTTATTGGATTTTATTTCTTTTAAGTTTTTATTCATTTATTTTTTGTTTTGTCAATTTTTATTTAAATACCAATTGTTAACATACAATGTAATATTAGTTTGGGGTGTAGAATTTAGTGATACATTTCCATGCATCACCTGGTTCTGCTTAATTAGCATCACCTATTTAATCCATTTAATCCCCCAATGGTAACTCTCTTTTGTTCTCTTTATAGTTAAGAGTCTGTTTCTTGGTTTTCTTATGTGATTTTTAAAAATTTTTCTCTATGTTCATTTGTTTTGTTTCTTAAATTCCATGAGTGAAATTATACGGTATTTGTCTTTCTCTTACTGACTTATCTCACTTAGCATAATACTCTCTAGCTCTATCTATGTCATTGCAAATGACAAGATTTCATTTTTTTAATAGGCAAGTAATATTCCATTACATACATATACCACATTTTCTTTATCTGTTAGTAGAGATTTGGGCTCTCTCCATAATTTGGCTGTTGTTGGTAATGCTGCTGTAAACACCAGGATGCATCATGTATCTCTTTGAATTAGTATTTTTGTATCCTTTGATTAAATACCTAGTAGTGCAATTGCTGGCCATAGGATAGCTCTATTTTTTACTTTTGAGGAAAGCTCCATACTGATTTCAAGAGCAGCTGCATCAGTTAGCATTCCCACCAACAGTGTAAGAGGGTTTTCCTTTCTCTGCATCCTTACCAACACCTGTTATTTATTGTGTTGTGAACTTTATCCATTCTGACAGGCATGAGGTGATATCTCATTATAGTTTTGATTTGCGTTTTTCTGCTGATGAGTGATGTTGAATATCTTTTCATGTGTCTTCATTTTAAAATAACTGATAAACTGTCTTTAGCCCAAAAGCTGCTTGCTGAATATGGAATCAGAGAAAACGTGAATCACCAGATCAAAGAAACATCTGATTAGACTTTCTTGTCCTCTCAATCCAAACTTTCTAGTTGTCTAGCAATATTTTAATCCTTTTATTCAAAGGTCTCCTGTTAAATAAAAACAAAAATGTTTTCTTTTCTGAATTGGGTTTTCTACATTTGTAAGTTGACTCTTTATAAATCAGCATAATGTTATAATACCAAATTCCTCTCAAATCTGTGTCAATTTTAATAACCAAAGAGTCCTTTCTGGAAATGTTTGACTCTTTTATAAAATATTTTACAATTGAAAAAGCATGTAATTACATATAATTATGGTCAATAAAAACAATCCACAGATACATTTTTGTTAATGTGTCTTGCGGATATCTTACAGTAAATTTTTTAACCACTCTCTGACCGCTTCATTCTTCAACATACTCTCAGCCTGCTTACACCCACCTGTGAGTGCTAATGGAATTTGAGTTATTTTTATTAATGATTAAAACAGAGGAAACAAATCTAAATCCAAAGATAAACATGTATAGTTTTGTGTTCCAAAACCAAATGTTTTAACTTCTCTAATTTTTTGCATTTATATACAAAAATACTATCATTTCTTACCATACATAATTGAATATTAAATATATTTACTTTTATGGGCTTAATGATGATCAAAAGTATCTTAGAAGACTTCAAGAAAGGAACCCCATAGCACCATGTTGGGAGCTCTGGGTTCATGAGCAGTCTTCCTGGGTTCAAATGAAGGTTAATAGGTGACTTGATGCCTATGAATCTTAGGTCGATTTAGAAAGGTAGCCAAATCTCTCTAAGCTGCAGTTTCTTTGCCTATAAATGAAGATAATAATAACACTTTCATCATTGAAGTTATTAAGATTAAAATAATAGTATATGTTGAGTATTTAGCATTGTAAACATTCAACAAATTCTAGCTTCAATTAAAAGCTATTTACACAGGACAGAATTCCACAAATTCTCCTGAATTTCAAATGTTCAGCCATTTCTTTAAAGCCTGAAAGACAACCATTCTTATGGTTATTAATTATTAAATCCTCTACTGTTTATGGGGAAATGCTTTTTCTGGCAATACAAATACTTTGTCCATAAGTAAAGAAGAATACAGAAATAAATTTCTTTGTATGTCTAACTTACTTTGATCATATAATCACTAACTGAGATAAAGATTAATAGTAAGCCATGGAAAGACCACATGAGTGAATAATGTATCCTGCAATCCTACTAATTAGTTTGGAAAAATAGAACTTACTTATGTTTAATAACACATGTTTGTAAAAATGACTGAGGCACAAAGCATTCAAACATCTAATCTATGTTCCATATTGATGGGATACATAGTCACTATGCACAAAAGAAACAAAATATTTGTAGAATTAATACTTAATTTCTGCCTCTCCGCCTAAAGAAAAGTAATTCCCAGCATTAAATATTTGTATATATTGCTTAGTTACAGAATAATCTTCAAGTGAGCAAAATTGTAAGTGCTTAGAAAAATGATCAAATGCAAAGCAACATGAAGACAAAGGAAGGAGGAATCCTAAAGAAAAAGAAATAATTCAATTTAATCCTTCCATTCAAAGACTATCAAGTCAATATTCTTGAAATTCTCTAATACCGAAGAAGATGGTTTAGAGCCCAAAATATGATATTGTTTGCAGTGATTCAAGAAAATTTTACCGCAATTCATTTTTTAAAGATGTTATTTTTTTTTGAGAGAGAGAGAACAAGCTGGGGGAGTGGCAGAGGGAGAGGAAGAAGCAGACTCCCTGCTGAGCAGATTCCAGAACCCTGGGATCCTGATCCGGAACTGAAGGTAGCCTCTTAAGTGACTGAGTCATCCAGGCACCTCTCTACCTCCATTCTTTAACATAATCTGGCAAAACAAATCTAAAGCCACCGGGCTTGTCAAAAACAAAACAAAAACTAATTTGATATAACTTAACACAAACATAGCTTTAAATAACTTTTCTATATGTATGTCTTAAAACACAAAAAGCTATCATTTCTCTTGAAGTCTTTGTCACAGTTTAACCCAACACTGCTGAATCTTTTGATTTCTATAAGTGGCTCTAATATTTACCTCTAGAGGCAGCTCATATAAGTCTCTGTATTCCAGTTTACTCTCTTTCTCTCAGTAATGGATGCTTTGAAATCAAGATTTAGGATCATATTTTCCCCAGAGTTATGTCTGGGCACAAGCAAAAGAATGCCTCAGAAAAGCCCATTAGACAGTTTTTCAACATTTCCACATGAAATCCATGGTATATATTTCTACATTTTCCTCCATATGTGATAAGGACTACCCTTGAAGCTGAAAAGACTTATTAATATCCCTGTCCACAGTGCCCATCATGGAAATACCAAATTCCATGCCAACCAAGTTTGTTCTCTCTGGTTGCTCTTAAAACCAGGAGCAGTCAGATGTCAGGACAGTCTCAACATGGAGCATGTTTGCTTCCATGTAGACTACTGTGGAATTTAGAAAAGCCAATGAAACCTAGATTTATAGTCCAAAAAGCACATAATGCATTGTTTCCTTTGGTTTTGTTATAGCTCTCTGAGGCTATAGAAAAGTGGAAGAAAAGGAGAAATTATATGTATTTCAGCTAATAAGTCATAGGGTGGGGAATTCAGATTCATATTTTCCATTTTTATGTTTTTTGTTTTGTGTTTCACCTTTAAGTAAACTAAAATGTATTGGTAGTTTGAATACTTCATTTTTAAAATTTCACTTTAGCAAAGTTTTCTAAAGAAAAAATTAGTAGAAACTGATCACTTGGGATAATATAAATGTATCACATTAAGATAAATTTAAAATTCTCAGGAAAAAATCTTGATGCCAATAATCAATAAACTGTTTTGTCAATGTAACTTTCTTTTGACCTTCTAATATGCCAAAATTTTTTAAAATTATTTTCTAAAATCATTATAATTTTTGTTAAAATTTTTCTGTGAATAATTTTAAATGCATGTAAATAAATATTTTGTTACATAATTTTAACAATGTAACCATTGTAAATTATTTAATATGAATGAAAAATGACACCTTTCCTTTGCAAAATACCAGGAAAACTCAGGAAAATTTTTTAAAAAGTAGAACTCTATGTGATTCAACTCCCTAGTTAGAAAATATAGCCTAAACTTCTTATTAAATGTTTTTACATGGGAATAGGAATATAGAAATATTCATGCTAACCAGTAAGATCAAACAGATGTGAAACCTTAGGAAACCATTGCTAAAACAAACACAGAAAAATGTTAAAAGTATATATGGAAAACTTGTTTAATCTTATTTTATTGTAACTTACAGGAGTAGAATATTAGATTTATTACTAAATTATAGGTGTCACAGATAATGGCTGTCTATTGCACTGACACATTAACAGTGGTCTAAATTTTTTTTAAAAATTGAAAAGAGAAAAAAATTGAAAAGAAAATATTTTTCCCATGAGAGTGACATAAAGGTATTAGTGGTAAGGGGGAAAAGAAAAAAGAAATTGAGCATGTCATAAAAAATTGGGTTACATCTGTGTAACAATAAACAGGAAGTATCACTTGCCTCAAAATTCAGTACCTGATTCACTTGTCTTATGGTCTGAAATCCGACTGTTTGAAAACTATGTTTCAAAGATTTTAAATAGATTTTCCTATTGAAGTAGAAATATCCTTGAATGTAACAATTTAGCCCTTATTAGTAATTTTACTGGGGATCCAGACTATAGTGAGGATTTATTCAAGTGACAATGGACATAGTATATCAGTTAGGAAGGATGTCACCTTACAAAGCAAACAAATAAATAGCATGTGACACAGTTCAACTATTCTTCAAGTCTGTCTTCTGAGCTCAAATGTATTAATACTATAGAATGTATATAGTGTGAAAGTCAACATGCTAATACTCAGCTAGATGAAAAACACAAGAAAAAAAGCATGTCTTCCTAAATAATTTACCTCCTTATTAGAAAAATAAAATTCAAATACATCTGAAAAAAATATTGTGGTGATTCTTAGGCATTAACTGATAAGTTATACTACTGTGCATGGCCAATAATGTCTTATAAGAATTGGAAGGCATGTTTTATTTGCATGCAGCTGGAATACCTCATTGAGAAAGAGGAAAATAAAAGTGATCCAGTGTGAGTTCAATTACTTTAAATTGAAATGAAGAAAAAAAGATAAAAAATAAAAAATAAATTGAAATGAAATTATTATTATGATCTAGAAAACTATCTACATATCTATAAAGATATCAAGATACACACATGGATTCAATATACGTATTAAGATATAGATATCAAAACCAAAATAAGTACATCTATGATAATTCCTACATAATCACGTTACTCCAAGGTCAGAGGGTCCTGCTAAACTTGCATTTCTAGTTTGACGCTAGAATGAAATGACCTCCTATGTCCTCTTTTGCTCAGGGAAATGTGATTCTTCAGAGAATAGACAAGTTTTATGTTTCTCAGCCTTTTCAAAGTGCTCTATCTTTGTCTTCCTATTGTGGATGCGACTTAAATTCTAACAACTTCCCAAATGAGATCTGTTCATACGTATCAATTGATAAATGTTATTACTACTCTTATCTATGAATGCCTGGTTCTGATGTGCTTTTGAAACTGAGAAAATAGCTGATTATACATTGAAGCAGTAAAAAGGTGAACTGGCACCCTGGATACTCAACTTTGTACTGGCACCTTCTTTCCTATTTTGCAATCTCACAATAGGTGTGAATCACTACTGTGTAGTTTAATCAAATCCCATTCAAATACGCATTGCACAGTTTTGGAGATGTGATATATTTTACAAAATTGAAACATTTCAGGTCTAATTTGATCACTTTAAGTGGAAAATCAGTCATCACGAAAGCAAAGCAAAATTAAATTGATCAATAGATTTTTTTTTGTATGGATCACTTGTCATAATAACTGATTTCCAAAGTCATATTGAGTCAAGAGCCTAGCAAAGTATTTTTGTTTTCCATTAATCCTTCAGCTGTCTTTCTCCTACATTCTTTAAACTCTATCTTTCCAGTTGAACATATTCAGAGTTTGATGCAAACAAAACTTGATTTTCATGGCACTTCATTCCCAGTACTAGAATGTTGGGTCTGTTATTGCTATTATTGATTCCAAAGCTAAAGGACATAGTGGGGTCAGATTTCTGGTGGAAATGCATCATCTAGGGATGAACAAGTATCTGGCATTTTCTTTCTATGAAATATGGCCCAAACAAGCTAGATCCTCAGTGAGTTCATATGAAGCACTGACATGCAGGAGATTCATCACCACACTTCATTTAACATGTAAAAAAAAATATTCATGGGACCTAAATTCATAATTCTGAAAATACTAAGGTTTTAAAATAGTTATTGCACAAAATTCTCACACATTTTCAACATGACAAGATAACTCAAATCATTATTTTAAACCTATCTGTCTTATTGTTTTCATTGACAAGTTTGTATCAATACATAACTAGAGCTTGCTAGAAAAAAAATAATAATGCTATAATAAGGGAAAAGTAGGAGAAAAAGAAAAATAAATTTAAAACATTTTTAACCCACATGTAGTATTAACATGCCATCAAGATAGAAAACTAGACTACTAGACCAAGGGCTTAGGTGGCAAAAAAGAAAAAAGAACATAGATATAGATGGGAGAAAGACAAGAAAGGAAGGGTTTTATTTTGTTTTGTGATTATTTTTTCTCTTGTTATCGTTGTTCCTTATTCTTAAGAGCAGAGATTCTTGAACTTGATTTTAGCCCCAAACAAAGGAGCAAGATGATGAAAATACAGTACAAAGAAGGTATCATTGATGGAGCAATGTACCCTGAAAGATGAGCATAAACAAATCCATTGGAATGATTAATTCTAAAACAACAATGAACACTTCTTGTCTGAACAGGTGGGAAGGAGCACTATGGACAGAAACTAGGAGTAGGGAAAGACCATGCATTTTGAGAGGTTCAGTGGGACAGTCTCATGTTTTAAGAACTCAAAGACAACATTGAGTGTTAAAAGAAGAAAGGTAGAAGTCGTTTTTAGAAATTTTTAGATAAGTAGTGAAAATACAAAATAGCTATTGAAAGAATGGGAGTAGGATGTAAATAAAAGATTAACAATTGTACAAAATAAGCCACATTGATATTTCAAAGAATAATATAACAATTTAAAGAACTCTATCCTTGTATAAGTAATAGAGTCAGTGTTAATGGCTGAGTAAATATTTAGGTACTAGAACTTCCTGCATGATTGGAAAGGGTAGAAGAATAAATGATAAAGTTATTTAAAGGAAAATATTTTCAAAATTTGAACTAGGTATATTTAGGTTTGCCCTTTTTAAGCTAATATGTAACAAGGAGAAGAAGAGAATTTTTCACAGTGTGAAAAACAAAGGAATTTGAATGGAAAACATCAGGATTTTTTACATATTTCATTCTTTTCAGAGCTTTATATTCTTGAGTCATTTTTTTTTTTAACTCCCATGGTCCTCAGGTTCTTAAACTGTTAAATTAAGAAACCATCCACTCTTCAGCCACTACATCAGGTTATGGTAAATGTTGCAGGATAGCCTAGAGCTTCACAAAAAGAGAATAAAATTTCCTGTAGGCTTATTTTAGGCTTACAGCTAATTTGCTATTGACCTCTATCCTCTACTACTTACTATTTGAAAAGCCTACTTAAAGGAGGTTGTGCAAATAAATTTCATTACATATGTGATTTTCTATTATGTACTCATAATTAATATAAATACAGGTACAGTAAAATTCCAAATTTATATAATAAGGTAATATTGTTAGCATTGATGTTCTCCAGGAGTCATTTTTTGAAAACTGCATTAAAATTGAAGTGTATCAAACTAAGAACATTATCTTTATGACTAGAAAAAAAAAGCTTTGAAAAATAGCTTTTTATCCTCCCCTTTTTTTCCCTTTTAGAACACAGAGTGAAGGTGAAGTATTTATTTCAGTCATGTGATAGGTATATAGATGATTGGTTTTTATTAAGGTGTAATTTGCATACACTGAAAGTGACCCTTTTTGGTGTATCATTCTGCATGTTCTGACACATCAAAATACAAAATAGTTCCATTACTCTAAGATATTTTTATAGCCAACCCTCCTCCCTTATTTTGCAGCATCTGCAACCACTGATTTGTTTCTATTCCTGTAATTTTATCTTTGCAAGAATATCATAAAAATGGAATCAGTCATATATAGCCTTTCGAGTCTGGCTTCTTTTACTTAGCATAATGTATTTGAAATCCATCCAATTGTCAGGTGTATTAGCTCATTCCTTTTTATTTTTATTTTTTTAAAGATTTTATTTATTTATTCATGAGAGACACAGAGAGAGACAGAGATATAGGCAGAGGGAGAAGTAAGTTCCCTGCAGGGAGTCCAATGCTGGACTTGATCCTGGATCCTAGGATCATGCCCTGAGTCAAATGCAGATGCTTAACCAGCTGAGCCACCCAGGTGTTCCTAGCTCATTCCTTTTTATTCCTGAGTAATATTCTACTGTATGGTTATACTACATGCAGTTCCTTGATCTATTCTCCAGTTGAGGGGCATTTGGACTACTTCCAGTTTTTTGCAATTACAAATAAAGTCAATATGAACACTTGCCTAAAGGTTTTTATGTGAACATAGAATTCCTATTTACTTATTTATCCATTCATTTTTGTAGTTTTTTTATTTTGCTTGGTTAAATACTTAGAAATTGAATTGCTGGCTCATATAATAAGTGTATGTGTAATTTTACAAGAAATCATCAAACTCTTCTCCAAAGTAGCTATATCATTTTACAATCGCATCGATAATATATTAGAGTTTCAGTTGCTTTGTACCTTGTCAACATTTGGTCTGTCATTTTTACTTTTTATAGCCATTCCTATATATATGTCATGGTCACTGTCATAGGCTAATTTTTAAAGCTAGTTCCATATATTCAAACTCCTCCAGTTAATGCAGAAAAGTTATCAGGAATATTTAATGAGGGCAATATACCCAGGTACAGATGAAATATTAATGGTTTTTCTTGAAACATGATTTGATTGCCAGTGAGACTATTTTTCTGTCGTTTGTCCCATAGTGGTTAAGGTGCCACATATCTCAAAGGATTAAAGCTATTATCTATGAAGCTGGGGTTTAGTTTTCTCCTTAGATCAGCTGAGAGAAGCAGTAGCTTCCTGAAATGCACTATGTAATGACAAAATGTAATGAATATATAGAAATTAAGAGAGTTTTACAGCCAAAACTAACTACAATACATTGATTTCTGATTATAAAATTCAAGAAACATAAATTATCTCTGAACATAAAAATTCATAGTGTGATAATCACACAATACTTTTTAGAATATTCTTTTACATAATAAACACATTCTTTTGTTGCCCTACATCTCAACATAAGATATGCGTGTGCATTACTTTAAAAAAAAAAGATCTCTACATCTCCTTTGTACATGCCGATACAAAGAAAATATTTTCTATGGAATATCAGCCCCAGAAGACAAGTTGCAGTAATTTGGGAATCTCAAATATGGAAGAACGAAGGAGAATATAACAAAGCAATCAGTCCTGTGTTAGTTTCCAAGTGTTAATTCAAGAGTCTGTTGTGGCCCCAATGACACACATAATGCAGCTATGTATTTATCCAGTATCCATTTTAATCAATTTCTAAGTACCTAATTTTAAAATTCAGGTCCGTGTATTTCATGGGGTTCATAAATTCCCTGAAATTGCATGTAAGATTTATTATTGTGTCCATGTATATGTTTTTTGGATTTATATTTATTTGTTTGTTTCTGGAAGGAAAATTTTTGACTCTCCTAAAAAAAGTTTAGAGTCACTACTTTAGAAAGTTTCAAGGCATATTCACATCATAATTTTCCAGAGGCCTAGCATTGCATTAATTTCCAGGATATGGTGAGAGCAATATTATGGGAAGGCAGGTGCAGCAGTCCTAGAGTATATCATCTGGGGGAAAACACAGATTTTCATGCCTGAGTAGCAGAGAAAAGAAATGTACGATGCCAGGCACTGTCCATATCTCTCTTATGAACACACATACACATACTCATTTTAGAGCCACTCTAGCAGCCATTAAACAACAAAGCAAGGAAGTATAGTTAATAAGATGTTTCTTATCCCTTTCATTTTGCTTTCTCAAGTCCTTCTACATAGAATAAATTTTTCTTCTGCATTCTCTTTTCCTTACCACCTCTGTAACTCTAACCCTATTTTGGAATTTCAGTCATTATGGTATCCATAAACTATTTCATATAGCCTGTCCCCAATCTGCAGTTATGTGGCCCACCATACTTTGTGTACACATCTATTTTAGGGAGTTTAACATCATTATAGCATTTTCTTTTATAAGCTAGACACTACAATAGATATTGATGTGTGGCAGTGAACAAGTTAAAAGGAATTTCTGTTCTCACAAACCTATATTCCACAGAGAGGGACAAATATTAAATGTGTGATAATTATATCTAAAGAGAATTACAATAAAACTAGTTCTTATTTTTGTTTCCCTATTGCTTAGTCCATTTTGAATCATAGAAAATGCTCAGTAAATAATTATTGGCTGAGCAAAGGAATGGCAGCGTGATTTAAATGCCATTCCCTGATAAGGTGTTCTATGATTTCTCCAGGAAATACGAGCTTCCACAGCTCTTTGTTCATGTCACTTTTTAATAGCCCTTTCATTATATTGATGGTAATTTATCTGTTTAAATAACCATAAGCTACTTGAAGGCAAGTTCTGTACATTTTCTATGAATAATCTGAATATCTCCAAATTAATAAGCCTTTTGAGTTCACCCTTTCTTTAGTATTGTTTTGAATTGCCTTGGCTGATTTTTCTAATGGACAATCACCCTTGCATTAGTGAAATAAAGTCCAGTTGTTCATTATGTATCATGTTTTCTATATGTTGTTAGAATCCATAATAAATAAGGAACTTTCTTCTATATTTTATATGCTAAGGAAGAGTTTGTGTCAAGACTGGTATTATTTCTTCCTTATATATTTGGAAGAATTCACTGAAGAAAGCACATGGACCTGGAATTTCCTTTGCATGGGTGTTTTTAATAAGACTTCCAACTTTTTTCGTAGATGTGACACCAATTATATTTCTGATGTCTTACTGTATCAGTTTGGGAAAACTCTAATTTTTGGATAATTTGCCCATTTCATTTAAGTAATAGAATGTAGGGGCAGCCGGGGTGGCTCAGCAGTTTAGCACTGCCTTCAGTCCAGAGCCTGATCCTGGAGACCCAGAATCGAGTCCCATCTCAACCTCCCTGCATGGAGCCTGCTTCTCCCTCTGCCTGTGTCTTTGTCTCTCTCTCTCTCTCTCTCTCTCTGTGTCTCTCATGAATAAATAAATAAAACCAATAAATAAATAAATAAATAAATAAATAAATAAATAAATAAATAAATGTATTGATATCGAATGGTTCATAGTTTTTCTTGAGTAGCCTTTTTAATGATTGCAGAAACTATATTGATGTTACCTTTACATTTCTTTTTTTATTGAGGTATAATTAACATATTATATTTCCTGTTCCTTATTTCTGATTGTTAGATTCAGTTATAGTGTGTGTAGGATGTAAATTGTGATATTCAGTGACCACTTAAAATAATTCTGGACATTAATAGCCTTGGAAATTACTTTATAAAAGAAATCAAGTTAAATCAAGATAAAAGGATCCTTTATAACTTTGATGATTGATGATATAACATCTACCTGGGATGCTACTGTGTGCTCATTGAAGGCTTAGGGATAATTGGTTCAATTTCCTCCAAATTTTACTTCCATGCTATGGTGAGCAGGGTCCAATATTAACATACTATTTTTCGACTCTGAGTTCTAAATCACTTGAATAAGGAAAAGAATTAAAGTAGATAAAGAGCAAAATAAGACTGATTACCAATGAAGGCTAGCTTACGGACTACGGCAAAGATATATTTTGCAACAATGGTCTTCCTAATGACAAATGGCAAAATTTGACAGATATTATTTCTCACTATACTCTCAGTCATAACCAATACCATAAAATTCCTACCTAATGCTTTTGTTTATAAAACTTACTAAAGTTATGGTATGGCAGAGCAGCATGGAAAGTATATTCCTTGAGCTGAAGGGAGGAGGAAAAAGTACACTGTTTATCTCTTAAACTCATTTATTAGGCAAGTCACTCTTCTTTCCCTGGGAGAAGCCAAAATGTTATAGAATTGTAAATCCTTCTACATGAAAGGAAACATAATGTGTAACAAATAAGTATTGTCTTCTTACAGGAAAGGGTCTTACAAGCTCTGTTAACCCCAAACCATGAAGGAATGGGGTTCTCAACACAGCTGTAGATCCTAGTTATGCTTTCTCCCAGCGCATTATTTAAAAAGTTTTTGCAGACATAGGAAGAAGAGGAAACTACTCTAACCCCAGAGCAGCTGAGTGAGCTGCAATCACCAAGTATAACCACATCTCCTGGGATTTGCATGATTTGAGAGAGCAGCTGCTATGTTATTCTAACATTGGTGTAAGAACATGGGTTCAAGGGAAAGTCAAGAAAATTTTCTCTTTTGAATTCCCCGAGGAGAACTCATAGCTAGCATCTTCATAAGCTTGAAGTGAGGGAGGGGGATTGGGTTTCTCAAACTGAAAAAAAAAAAAGTTCAATCTAGATATTTCTATAAATTTCTAATATTTAAAAAGATTTACTATTTTTTCTTCTGCTGTGTAACCTGAGTATTGCTTCTGACACTTGAACCTACTACTTCTCTGTTCTGCCTTGGTAACAATAAAGCAAATGTTTGTTTTACATATCACCTAAAAAGAAAGATTTAAAAAGAGAGTTTTATGGACTTACAGGTTGCTATTATACACCCGTCTGAACATACCTTCCATTGCTCGTACATCCCTATTCTGTACTTTCTGTCAGACATCATAGAAACTTTATTAAGAGAGTTCAGTGAAATTCTTTATTTAGCAACACAGCATTTATTTGTCCATTCTCCACATGGCTGTTTGTTATAGTTCAAAATCTCACATGAGTAGATTTATATCATGCAGGAGAAAGGTCGTGCAGAGTAAAAGGATAGAAACAACCTAGACCCCGAAATGAAGGTGAAGATCTCAGAAACCAACAGGGACACTTCCAAATTATTTTTGGTCTCTGTTTTTAAAAAACCTATAGAGTTTTATTGAATGGACGCTTCCACCCAATACTCTAAGGAATAAAAAACTGAAATAGAAGATAAATGTTGAAGAGAAGGTACTAGATTGCAGTAATGATCTTAGCCAAGATTAGGATAAAGAAGGCTGTGCTAGTACAATCATCTCTCTAAGCAAAACCAGACGTCCAGCCAGGAATTGTTTTAGCCTATTTCTTGAAGATCCTATCAGTGACCTCAGTGCCCAGCTACTATAACTTCCATTCCCAGTCAAACATAAGCTTTGTTCTGCCTCATGGAACCTGAACAAATTAGGCACAGATCTCTAAGACCTGTAGTCTGACAAATGTGTCTAATCCTAGAGGGCCAAGCAAAAGGATAAAATTCTGAGAATGTGCAAAGCTAAAGTAACACTATTGGTTATATTTCAAAGAAAGATGAGCAACTTGGACATACATATTTAATCATAAGGGATAATAGTAAATATAGTATAGGTAAAAATTCCAGATTTTTCATTTGTTCCCAAAGTATCCTTAGTCCTATGAGTATCCTATAATCCCATAGTATCCTGTACATTTAATTTTTTGTAAAAATATTTATGAAAATATAATAACTCCCATGCAATTGTTTCATGTACAAAAATCCAAATTAATATATGAAGTTTGTTTCAACTCACACTTTTGGAAAACAGAGTCCGTACATAATAGAAAGCTATAATTAACTTATCTGATTGATTTTGTCAGAATACCTAGTTAACAGAGAAAACAGGAAAGAGCTTCGCTAGTGTGACTAGCATAAAACCAGACTATCAAAAAGATCTTTGCCCAATTAGGAAATGGTTCCTTCGAAAAGGAGATATGCTGAAATAGGGATAGTTTTATATTTCTCAACATTAATAGGTACCCCTAGTGTGTGCTAGAACTGGCCTGGGAGTGACAATTGTTAAATGTTCAGAACTGTAAAGACCAGCTGATATCACTTTGTTAGCTCAAAATAGGCCAGGATGGGAATATGTACATTTTGGGAAAAAAAACAATACTACAAGTCAAGGCCATTTTTTTTCTTTAAGAGAGCTGATGGTTAAGTATTTACCAACATAGCAATGATAATATGTCATTCTAAGACAATTATTATATTCTTTAGGAGATTTTATAACACCTACAACATAACAGCTACATTAAATAGCTAACATATGTGTTCTGGTTAACCAAAAAAAGGAATATTTGGTTCTTCCTCAATATCAGTGTTAAAATTGGCCCTATTCAGTCAAAAAGAGGTACTAAATCATGTAAGAATTGTAAAACTATATAAATATGTTAGAAAATAGATAACTGAAGTAAAATAGGAAGAATGGTGCCCAGAGGGAGTATAAATAACACGCTGTGGAAATGTTGTAAGAGTTCCCCAGTGCCCCTCCATCAGGGGTGATAAAAATATGAAAAACAAATACACCTGCACGTGGAACTATTTGATCTGTTCTTAGGAGTTAAATAATGCTGAAACCAAAAGATTGCTTTATCTGGATTTTATCCTACATGTAATAGAAACAAAAGATGCTTTGTCAAATAAAAATAGTACAAAGCTATTAATTTATAAGAATAGTAGCATAGAACAAATTTGTTTGTGCTGAGTCTCTTAGAACAAGTCACTTTCTTACGAGTCATAAAAATTATACAGAAATATTTCACATCCTGAAACCCAGAAAACACCACAAGAGTTTGAAAGTTGAACATACACTATTAAATTATGACAAAAAATAATTTTATTAATCTCAACTGAATTGCTACATAAAAGTGAAATGAGTATTATTCACAGAAATAATAAATTTATCAAACTGACAAAATATAAAAGAGTGCATTTGATTCCCTTTTCAAGTCATAATCTTAAGAACAAGCCCATTTATTAATAGAATGGAATTTATCTTCAAGGAGAAGAAAAACATTGCAGGAGCAACATGCATTTTGAATTAGTCCATAACAGATCTACTGTTAGATGCCTGTTAACACACTATATAAAATTTAATTGGTCTAGACTCTATGCTCAGTATATTTTACTGAATATTTTGATTTTGGGGAACCTCAGTTAAGCATCTGAATGAAGTCTGCCTGAGATTCTCTTCCTCTGCCTTTGACCCTCTCCCCACTCACATGTGCTCTCTCTCTAAAATTAATAAATATTTTTTAAAAAATAGCATTTATTTTTAGTTTAATAAAGTAGTTTAATAAAGTAAGCTTATTTTGTGATAATAAAAATGAAATAATAACAGAAAAAAGAACTAAGCAATATGGAAAGGTATAAGAAAATAACCCCAACTTTCTTTAAGGTTATAGTAACTAAATGTACATGAATCTTTTAAAATACATGCACATATATATACACACATAATTTTACATAAATTATTATAAGTATTTTTCCCTGTAGAACTTTATTATATGTAATTTTAATTTTTAAATTAAGTTTTTAAATTAATTTTAAAATTAAAGTCCATAGTTCACATCAGAGTTCATTTTTTGTCCATTGTTACAGTATCCTACAGAATTCTTTCACCAGGTTAAAAATCCTGTGTTCCACATTTTCATACCTACTTCCTTTCCCAAGCCTCTAGCATGTACTTTAAATGTTTCTATAGTTTTGCCTTTTCCAGAATGCTATATAATTGCAATCATATGGTAGGTGACATTTCAGACTTGCTTCTTTCACTTAGAAATGTACATTTAAGAGTCTTCATATTTTTGGGATGCCTGGGTGGCTCAGTGGTTGAGTATCTGCCTTCAGCTCAGGTCATGATCCCAGGCATCCCCTACAGGGAGCCTGCTTCTCCCTCTGCCTATGCCTCTGCCTCTCTGTCTGTCTCTCATAAATAAAATCTTAAAAAAAAAGATTCTTCATATTTTTTAAGGTTTCATAGTTTTTTGGTTTTTGCTTTTTGTTTCTGTCACTGAGTAACATTGTATTGTGCAGAAAAATCAATTTGTTTTATCCATTCAATTAATGAGGGGTATTGTGCTTTCAGATTTTGGCAATTAAAGGCAAAACTGCTATAAACATTTGTTTGCAGGTTTTTGTGTAGACTTATATTTTCAACTTATTTGGGTAACTATGGGTGCAATCGCTGGACCAAAATATAAGACTATGTGTAACTTTGCAAGTAACTACCAGACTATCTTCAAATGTGACTGTGCTACTTTCTATTCCCAGCAGCAACAAATGAGAGTCTCTGTTGCTACACAATCTTGTCAGCATTTGGTATTGTCAATTTTTTCTATTGTAGCCATTCTAATAGATGTTTAGTAATACCTAAACATTGTTGTTTTAATTTGCCTTTCCCTGATGACATAAAATCGGGTCATGTTTCATATGCTTATTCACCATGTGTATATCTTCTTTGGAGAGGTGTCTGTTCAGATATCTTACTCAATTTTTAACTAAACTGTTTGTTTTCTTTTGTTGAGTTTTAAGAATTCCTAGTATATTTTAGATGATGCACATTTATCAGATGTGCCTTTTGCAAATATGTTCTTCCAGTCTGTTTTGTCTTTCATTCTTTTAAGTGTCCTTCAAAGAAAAGTTTTAATTAATTAATTAATTAATTTATTTAAATCATTTCTTTCTTGGATAGTTCTTTTGCTGTTGTACCTAAACCAAAACCAAAATCACTTAAGTTCTTTTTCTTTATTACCCTCTAAAGTTCCATACTTTTGCACTTTCTTTATAGCTTTTTGTTCCTTTTTTTAATGTGGATGTCCAGTTTTCATAATACTATTTCTTAGAAAGACAACTGTTCTCCAATTCTCCTTTGCTTCTTTGTCAAAGATCAATTGACTATATTCATATAGATCTATTTCTAAACTCCATTCTATTTCGTTGGTTTGACTATTTGATCATCAATACCATATTGTTCTTATTAATATCTTTACAATAAGTTTCGAAGTAAGGTTGTGTCAGTTCTCTGACTTTGTTCTTCCTTAGTATTGTGTTGACTACTTGGACCTTTGTCTTTTGATATACACTGTAAAATCAGTTTGTTGATATCCACAAAATTCCTTGGTAGGATTTTGATTGTGTTGAATCTATAGATGTAATTGGAAAGAACTGGCATCTTAACAAAATTAAGTCTTTCTATTCATAAACATGAGATATATTTCAATTTACTTAGATATTCCTTGATTTATCTCATTATAATTTCTAATAAATTATACTTACAGTTTTGTGGTATTAATAAAAATGACATTGTGCTTTTACTTTCAAATTCCTATCAGTCATTGTAGTCATAAAAAAAAAAACAATTGACTTTCGTTGGTAGTCTTGAATATTGCAACCTTGCTATAAACAATTCTTAGTTCCAGAAGGATTTTTGTTGAATTTTGGGGATTTTCTTTTCCTTTTTTGTTTTTAAGGTTTTATTTATTTATTCATGAGAGACACAGAGAGAGAGAGAGGCAGAGACATAGACAAGGAGAGAAGCAGGCTCCATGCAGGGAGCCTGATGTGGGATTCAATCACAGGACTCTGGGATTACACCTTGAGCCGAAGGCAGGTGCTCAACCACCGAGCCACTCAGGAGTGAATTTTAGGAATTTTCTACTTTGACAATTATGCCAACTGCAAACAAAAATAGTTTTATTTCTTTTTTTCCAATATGAATTTTTTTTATCTTATCTCATTAGTTGGTGCTCCAGTATGATGTTGAATATGAATGGAAATAGGGTATTGCTTTATTCTGGATATCTTAGAGAAATTAACATCACAGAGTATAATGTTAGCTGTAGGCTTTTTGTATATATTCTTTATCAGGTTGAGGAATTTTCTCTCTCTTAGTTTGCTTAGATTTTTATATGAATGGTTTGGGATAATGTCAAATTATTTTTCAGCATCTATTAATACTATCATTTGACTTTTCTGTTAACCTGTTGGTGTGATGGATTACATCATTTGTTTTTTTGGAAGTTCAACCACTCACATAGCTGGAATAAATACCACTTTGCTGTGGTGTATAAATTTTATACTTTGATTTGATTTGCTAATGTTTTGCTAAGAATTTTGGTATCAATGTGAATAAGGTCTGTACATTTTTTTTAAATAATGGCTTGATTTGGCTTTATTATTAGGGTAATTCTGGCTTCATTGAATGAATTAGAAACTGTTCCTTCTTCTGTTTTTGGAAAAGATTATAGAAAAAATGTAGATTGTTATTGTTATTTTTCCTTAAATTTTTGATAGAATTCACCAGTCAAACCACATGAGCTTGGTCATTTTCTCTGTGGAAGGCTATTAACAATGATTTGATTTGGGCCTTTCAGTTTATCTATTTCTCCTTGTGTGAATTTTGGCAGATTGTACCTTTCAAATGACTGACCCATTTCATATAGGTTATCAAATTTGTGGGCATAGTGTTTTTTATATTTAATGTCCATGGTATCAGTAGTAATGGCTCCTTTTTAATTTCTTTTTTTTAATGATTTTATTTATTTATTCATGAGAGACACACAGAGACACAGAAACATGGGTAGAGGGAGAAGCAGGCTCTCTGTAGGGAGCCTGATGTGGGACTCAATCTCAGGACCCTGGAATCATGACCTGAGGCAAAGGCAGATGCTCAAGCCACTGAGCCACCCAGATGCCCCTCCTTTTTAATTTCTGATAAATTTAAATTTTCTTCCTTTCTTGGCTGGTTTAGCTAGGGATTTATTACTGTTATTGAACTTCAGGTTTTGTTGATTTTTCTCTATATATGTCCAGTTTCCTATTTCATTGACTCCTGCTCTAATATTTATTGTTACTTTTCTTCTGCTTGCTTAGGTTTATATTGCTTTTTCCCCCCTCTCTTGTCTAAAATATACTTAGATTATTGATTCTAGATCTTTCTTCTTCTCTTATATATACATTTGATCCTATAACTTTGATTTTAAGGACTAGTTTGGCTGCATTCCACATATTTTGATAAGTTGCACTTTGTTTTTCATTTATTTCAACATATTTTAAAATTTTTAGTGAGACATTCTTTGACCCATGTGTTGTTTAGAAGTATGTTGTTAATCTCAAAAAAAAACAACACCCTATTTTTCCAGAAAAATATAAATTATCAAAATTTATCAACAAAAAATAATAAAGACATGGACAAAACTTAGTAAAGTTCTCAAAGGCTCTCCAAAGAATGGCAGGCCCAAATGATTTTCTTGTTGAAATCTATCAAAACTTCAAGACACTAATAATTTTAGTATGAATTTTAATTTTCTGGAACATGTATAAAAAGAAAATTTTTCAAATTATATTTATGGGACAATTTAAATATTAATACATAGTTCAGAAAAAGGTAGGAATACAATTTCAATGAAATTAAGAGAATGTTCCTAAACAAGGTATTAATTGTAACTTAGTGGTAGCATATTAAAAAAGTGAAATGCCATCATCAAGTTTGTTGCATACTCTTAATTTTAGAACAGCTGTTATCAAAATTCATCGTATTTTTTTAATTCATCGTATTAATGGGAAAAATAAATAAAACAATTTTGTAGCTCCATAGTTCTCAAAGGGATTTAGAAAACTTCCACATTTATTCATGACAAAACTCTTAACAAAAAAGAATAAATGATCTCTTAATATAATCAAAATACATGTGTATTTCAAACAAAAATCCTGCATTATGCTTATGTTTAATAGCATGATAATATTAGGCAGTTCTCGTGACACCTGGGTGGCTCAGAGGTTCAGCTCATGATCCCGGCCAGAGTCCTGGAATTGAATCCCACCTCAGACTCATTGTATGGAGCCTGCATCTCCCTCTGCCTATGCCTCTGCCTCTCTCTGTATGTGTCTCTCATAAATAAATAAATAAAATCTTAAGAAAAAAAATAATGTTAGGTAGTTCTCATGGTTCATGGGTTAGCAGCTTCAGATACACCTGGGAACTTGTTAGATATACAAATACTTATATCTTTCCCCACACCTATGAAGTTAAGCCTCTGGGTGTGGGGTCCAGCAATCTGTTGTCAAGCTTTCCATATGAGTTGTTGCATGCTAATGTTTGAGAACCATTTATATGAGCAAATGACATTAAAAGCAATATAAAGAAACTTTCAGAATCACTGCTGTTTAACATTACAATAGAAACATCAGACAATTTAACTGGGGAATAGAAAAAATATGAGTGTAAAGTTGGAAAACAAGAGAAATATTATAATTTCTAAGTATCATATGATTATTATATAGCTGAAAACATGAGCAAATTAACTTTAAAAATCCTTAGAAATCAGAGGACATTTTAGTAAGGTGGCTGATTATAAAATTAATATATAAAAATAGTTTTTCTATTTAGTATTTATTAACCTAAGATGATCTTTTAAAAATTAAAATACACTTTCATTTAATCTCAATAAAAATGTCAGGAGCGTTTTTTTGGAAAGAAGAGAAGGTAATACTAAGGGTTGTGTGAGAATAATTAGAAAAATTTTGAAAAATGATGAGTAATGAATGGGAACTATCTGATTTATATATTATAATGTAAGGTGTTATGGTAATCTAAAACTGGGACTGGTTCAAGAATAGATAGTTCAGGGACCCCTTGGTGGTTCAGTTTGCCTGAACCAGGGCAAACTGTTTGCCTTGGCTCAGGGCATGATCTGGGCCCCAGATAGAGTCCCACATCGGGCTCCCCGTGAGGAGCCTGCCTCTCCCTCTGTCTATGTCTCTGCCTCTCTCTCTGTGTCTCTCATGAATAAATAAATAAAATATTTAGAAAAAAAAGAAATAGATCAGTAGAACCAAATGGACACAAAAATGTTTAAATATTTAATAAGTGATAAAAATGACATTTCAAAACAGTGGGCATATATGATTCATGCAATAAATACTTGAGTCCACTAGCATTTTCATTTTTATAATAAAAGCTTGGTTCTTAAGTTATAATTGATACCAAAGTAAGTTTCTAATGAATAAAAGATTTAAATATAAAATAACAAAATGAAAAAGTGCTAGAAAAAACATGAGCAATTACCAAAAAATGTCAGTCATTGAAGAAGTCATACAAGGGCACATTTGAGGGTGCCTGAGTGGCTCAGTGGTTGAGCCTCTACCTTTGGCTCAGGTCATGATCCCAGGATCCTGAGATTGAGTCCTGCATCTGGCTTCCCGCAGGGAACCAGAGAGAACCCTCTGCCTATGTTTCTGCCTCTCTTTCTGTTTCTCTCATAAATAAATTTAAAAAACAAACAAAACACACATTTCACTACATAAACGAAGAATATTATAATAGAAATTATAACATATAAATGAAAAAGCAATACAGCTATACTGCTAAAATAGAATGTCCTTCATATATTTGCATTAAATATACACGATCACATAGCATCGTTGAAAACTTATATTGGTATTATATTTATATTGGAACACTAGGTTAACAATCTCTATAAGACATTTAAAACATAACCCGCAGTAAAGCAGAGAGTCCAATTGCAAAAATTTATCCAACAAATACATTTACCTATGTATTCAAATACATACACACATATTATCAGAGCATTAATTAGGATTAAAAAAGGAAATAAACAACCTCAGAATCTATAAATAAACAACCTCAGAATCTATAAATCTATAAATAAATCTTGGCTAGTTAAATTTACACAAGGCTGCTATCAGTAATAATGAGGTCCTCCTATATTTGGTGAAATATAAAACTGTAAATATATATTAAGTGAAATAACAGTAAGATATAGACCAGTCTCTATGAGTATTCTCTAATTAGCATTAGAAAAAAAGAGGAAATACATATATAGATTTATACTTCCTGTATCTATATATACACCCTGTATATAGATGTATGCATGCATAGAATTTGTATATATTTTCCTATATATGTATAGAATGTATCTGAGACTATACCCAAGAAAAGTGGCTGTTATCTTTGGAGACTGTAACAAAGGAGGTGAAATGAAAGCTGGTGTCTCTTTTCATTCTATACTGTTTTGTATTAGTCTTTGATCATACATAAGATATAAATATAATTTTGAAAATAATAAAACCATGTAGTATTTAAATACTAAAATACCACTGTAAATTTTAGGAAGTCTGACAGAGCAATAGGCAGCATTTATTGAGATTTCCTATGATTAATATTGTTCTAATGGTTCAGATATATTAATCCATTATTGTGAAAATAATCCTAAAAGTGGTTGCTTGTAACTAGTATATGTTTTATAATTGTGGAAACAAAGCATAGAAAATTTAAATCATTGATCAAACTAGTAACTTGCAAATAAAAAATTCTGATCCAAGTAGTAAAATTCAACAGTGAAGTCCTTAGCTGCTGAATTAATCATGGAGCAAAGCCCTAGAGTATATTAGACTGTCAATAGATGTTTGTTTGTTTGTTTGTTTGTTTTGTCTTTATTGCATGATTGAATTGATTCATGGATCAGTGTCAATCTAGAAGAGGAAATCTATCAATGAAACACAGTACTATCCAGTTTATCACTGCTATTACTTAGTTGGATAAGAACACAGAGAGAAATTAATTATACTGGAAGGTATTAAAGATATGAAATGAACAGAAGTTTACTCAAATGATAAAAAATAAAATATTGCTAAGATATCCAGTGTTCAATGTCATGAATGAAAATAGAGAAAGAACTTTGTTTAGGAAGCATAGGTTAAATTTGAACAGATATATCTGTACTCAGGGTCACTAAAAGCAAACAGATTTCAACTTTATTACACACCTTTGGCAGAAAGATTAAGTGAAACCCAGACAGGGAATTGGAATAATTTCATTAATCACTCTAGACATCTTTAATAATGATACGACTTGATAAAGAAACATTTTTCTAATTTTTAAGACTTTCTGTGATTCATAATACAGTATATAATAAAAGTAGAATTAGTTTCTATAGTTTTGAACTGTGTAATGTATATAAATTGAATTCACAGTATCAAAAGTTTCAGAATCAAAACATTACAGAAAACTCAGCAATTTGATTTGAGAGAATTGAAATAATTCTGTAAGACAGAGGAGAAAATGCTGTGACTTTAAAGAAAAATAGTTATCAGATCCATGTCCTAATATTTTGCTGGTTTTGACTAGGTAAACCAATGGGGTCAGATAGCAGAATGGAGCAGGAGCTGACTTAGGTTCTTTTTAGTCATTTCTTATCTAGAAAGTTATATTTCAAATAAACTAAATTCTTATGAAAAATTTCTTTTTTTTTTATTGGAGTTCAATTTGCCAACATATAGCATATGTCCCAGTGCTCACCCCATCAAGTGCCCCCCTCAGTGCCCATCATCCAATTACCCCAACCCCCACCCACCTCCCTTTCCACTGCCTCTTGTTCGTTTCCCAGGGTTAGGAGTCTCTCATGTTGTTACCTTCACTGATATTTCCCACTCATTTTCCCTCCTTTCCCCATTAATACCTTTCACTATTTTTTATATTCCCTGAGAAATGAGACCATATAATTTTTGTCCTTCTCTGATTGACTTATTTCACTCAGCATAATACCCTCCAGTTCCATCCACGTTGAAGCAAATGGTGGGTACTTGTCGTTTCTAATGGCTGAGTAATATTCCATTGTATACATAGACCACAGCTCCTGTATCCATTCATCTGTTGATGGACACCGAGGCTCTTTCCACAGTTTGGCTATGGTGGACATTGCTGCTATAAACATTGGGGTGCAGGTGTCCCAGCGTTTCACTGCATCTGTATCTTGGGGTAAATCCCCAGCAGTGCATGGGTCGTAAGGTAGCTCTATTTTTAACTCTTTGAGGAACCTCCACACAGTTTTCCAGAGTGGCTGTACCAGTTCACATTCCCACAACAATGCAAGAGGATTCCCCTTCTCCACATCCTCTCCAACATTTGTGGTTTCCTGCCTTGTTAATTTTCCCCATTCTCACTGGTGTGAGGTGGTATCTCATGTGGTTTTGATTTGTATTTCCCTGATGGCAAGTGATGCAGAGCATTTTCTTCATGTGCCTGTTGGCCATGTCCATGTCTTCCTCTGTGAGATTTATGTTCATGTCTTTTGTCCATTTCATGATTGGATTGTTTGTTTCTTTGCTGTTGAGCTTAATAAGTTCTTTATAGATCTTGGATACTAGCCCTTTATCTGATACGTCATTTGCAAATATCTTCTCCCATTCTGTAGGTTGTAGTTTTGTTGACAATTTCTTTTGCTATGCAGAAGCTTCTTATCTTGATGAAGTCCCAATAATTCATTTTTGCTTTTGTTTCCCTTGCCTTCATAGATGTATCTTGCAAGAAGTTGCTGTGGCCAAGTTCAAAAAGGGCATTGCCTGTGTCCTAGGATTTTGATGGATTCTTGTCTCACATTTAGATCTTTCATCCACTTTGAGGGTATCTTCATGTATGGTGTAAGAGAATGGTCTAGTTTCATTCTTCTGCATGTGGCTGTCCAATTTTCCCAGCACCATTTATTGAAGAGACTGTCCTTTTTCCAGTGGATAGTCTTTCCTACTTTGTTGACTATTAGTTGACTATAGAGTTGAAGGCCCATTTCTGGATTCTTGCTTCTGTTGCATTGATCTATGTGTCTGTTTTTGTGCCCGTACCACACTGTCTTGATGACCACAGCTTTGTAGTACAACCTGAAATCTGGCATTGTGATGTCCCCAGCTCGTTTTTTTTTTTTTAATATTTCCCTGGCTATTTGGGGTCTTTTCTGATTCCACACAAATCTTAAGATGATTTGTTCCAACTCTCTGAAGAAAGTCCATAGTATTTTGATAGGGATTGCATTAAATGTGTAAATTGCTCCGGGTAGCAATGACATTTTCACAATATTAATTCTTCCAATCCATGAATATGGAATATTTTTCTATCTCTTTGTGTCTTCCTCAATTTCTTTCAGAAGTGTTCTGTAATTTTTAAGGCATAGATCCTTTACCTCTTTGGTTATTATTACCTAGGTTTATTCCTAGGTATCTTATGCTTTTGGGTGCAATTGTAAATGCAATTGACTCCTTAATTTCTCTTTCTTCAGTCTCATTGTTAATGTATAGAAATGCCACTGACTTCTGGGCATTGATTTTGTATCCTGCCACAATGCCGAATTGTTGTATAAGTTCTAGCAATCTTGGTGGGGAGTCTTCTGGGTTTCCTATGTACAGTATCAGTCATCTACAAAGAGAGAGTGTTTGACTTCTTCTTTGCCAATTTGAATGCCTTTTATTTCTTTTTGTTGCCTAATTGCTGATGCTAGAACTTCTAGTACTATGTTGAATAGCAGTGGTGAGAGTGGACATCCCTGTCTCATCCCTGATCTTAGGGGAAACGCTCCCAGTGTTTCCCCATTGAGAATGATATTTGCTGTGGGCATTTCATAGATGGCTTTTATGCTGGGGAATGTTCCCTCTATCCCTACACTCTGAAGAGTTTTGATCAGGAATGGATGCTGTATTTTGTCAAATGCTTTCTCTGCATCTATTGAGAGGATCATATGGTTCTCGTTTTTTTCTCTTGATATGATCTATCACATTGATTGCTTTACGTGTGTTGAACCAGCCTTGCAACCTCGGGATAAATCCCACTTGATCATGGTGAATAATCTTCTTAATGTACTATTGGATCCTATTGGCTAGTATCTTGTGGAGAATTGTTGCATCTGTGTTCATCAGGGATATTGGTCTATCATTCTCCTTTTTGGTGGGATCTTTGTCTGGTTTTGGAATTAAGGTGATGCTGATCTCTTAGAATGAATTTGGAAGTATTCCATCCCTTTCTATCTTTCGGAGCAGCTTTAGTAGAATAGGTATTGTTTCTTCTTTAAACGTTTGATAGAATTCCCCTGGGAAGCCATCTGGCCCTGGACTTTTGTGTCTTGGGAGGTTTTTGATGACTGCTTCAATTTCCTCCCTGGTTATCTGCCTGTTCAGGTTTTCTATTTCTTTCTGTTCCAGTTTTGGTAGTTTGTGGTTTTCCAGAAATACATCCATTTTTTCCAGTTGCCCTTTATTGGCATATAGCTGCTCATAATATGTTTGTAAAATCGTTTGTATTTCCTTGGTATTGGTTGTGATACCTCCTTTTTCATTAGTGATTTTATTAATTAAAGTCTTTTCTCTTTTGTTTTTAATAAGTCTTGCTAATGGTTTATCTATCTTATTAATTGTTTCAAAAACCAACTCCTGGTTTTGTTGATCTGTTCCACACTTCTTCTGGTGTCTATTTCATTGAGTTCTGCTTGAATCTTTATTAACTCTCTTCTTCTGCTGGGTGTAGGTTTTATTTGCTGTTCTTTCTCCGGTTCCTTTAGGTCCAAGTTTAGCTTTTGTATTTGAGTTCTTTCCATTTTTTGAGGGATGCTTGTATTGTGATGTATTTCCCTCTCAGGACTATTTTTGCTGTATCCCAAAAATTTTGAAGGGTTGTATCTTCATTTTCATTAGTTTCCATGAATCTTTTTAATTCTTCTCTAATTTCCTGGTTGACCCTTTCATCTTTTAGCAGGATGGTCTTTAACCTCCACATGTTTGAATTTCTTCCAAATTTCTTCTTGTGATTGAGTTCTAGTTTCAAAGCATTATGATATGAAAATATGCAGGGGACAATCCTAATCTTTTGGTATTGGTTAAGAACTGATTTGTGACCCAGTACATGGTCTATTCTGGAGAAAGATCCTTGTGGACTTGAGAAGAATGTGCATTCAGTTGTGTTGGATGTAAAGTTCTGTAAATATCTGTGAAATCCATCTGGTCCAGTGTATCATTTAAAGCTCTTGTTTCTTTGGAGATGTTGTGTTTAGACTGTCTGCCAATTACAGAAAGCACTGTGTTGAAGTCTCCCAGTATATGTGTATTATTATCTAAGTATGTCTTATCTTTGGTTATTAATTGATTGATATACTTGGCAGCTCCCACATTCGGGACATATGTATTGATGATTGTTAAGCCCTCTTATTGGATAGATCCTTTAAGTATGATATAGTGTTCCTCTTCATCTCTTACTACAGACTTTGGGATAAACTTTAATTTATCTGTTATGTGGATGGCTACACCTGCTTTCTTTTGAGGACCATTTGAATGGTAAATGGTTCTCCAACCTTTTATTTTCAGGCTGTAGGTGTCCTTAGGTCTAAAATGAGTCTCTTGTAGACAGCAAATAGATGGAAATAGCAAATAGATTGCTTTTATACCAAGTCTGCAACCCTGCACCTTTTGATGGGGTCATTAGGCCCATTCACGTTCAGAGTTACTATTGAAAGACATGAATTTAGTGTCATCATGATTCCTATTCAGTCCCTGTGTTTGTGGATTGTTTCCTTGGACTTCCTCTTTCTTTTGCAGAGTCCCCCTTAATATTTCTTGCAGAGCTGGTTTGGTGGTCACATATTCTTCCAGTTTCTGCCTATCTTGGAAGCTCTTTATCTCTCCTTCTATTATGAATGAGAGCCTTGCTGAATAGAGTATTCTTGGCTGCATGTTCTCATTTAGGACCCTGAATATATCCTGCCAGCCCTTTCTGGCCTGCCAGGTCTCTGTGGATAAGTCTGCTGTTAATCTAATATTTCTCCCCATATAAGTTAGGGATCTCTTGTTTCTTACTGCTTTAAGGATCTTCTCTTTATCTTTAGAATTTGCAAGTTTCACTATTACATTTCAGGGTGTTGAGTGATTTTTATTGATTTTTTTTGGGGGGGGGTCTCTCTATCGCCTGGATCTGAATGCCTGTTTACCTCCTCAAGTAACGGAAGTTCTCAGCTATGATTTGTTCAAATACACTTTCTGGTCCTCTGTCCCTTTCGGCGCCCTCTGGAACCCCAATTAAATGTAGATTTTTCCTTCTGAAGCTGTCATTTACTTCCCTTAACTTTTCCTCATGATCTTTTAATTGTTTTTCTCCTTTTTCCTCAGCTTCCTTCCTTGCCATCAACTTGTCTTCTATGTCACTTACTCTTTCTTCTACCTCATTAACCCTTGTCTTAGGACCTCCAGTTTGGATTGCATCTCATTTAATTGATTTTTAATTTCTGCCTGACTAGATCTAAATTCTGCAGCCATGACCTCTTGAACCCTTTATGCTTTTTTTTTTTACAACAGTAGCTTTATAATTGTGCTTCTGAATTGGCTTTCTGACATTGAATTGTAATCCAAATTCTGTAACTCTGTGGGAGAGAGGACTGTTTCTGATTCTTTATTTTGTGGTGAGTTCTTCTCTCTAGTCATTTTGCTCAGTGCAGAGTGGCTAAAAAGAAGTTGTACTGGAAAAAAGAATGAAAAAAGAGAAAAAAGGGGGAAAAAAAGAAAAAACAAAATCAAAAATAAACAAGCAAACAAAAACAATGAGGGGTATCCTCTGGTTGTATATACTGTAAATCCCTCAACTTCCCCTGGAGCTTTCCAGCGCTGCTCAGTCTTCCCCTGTCCTTCCAGCTGGTTCTCTGGGGAAAGGAACTGCTGTGCTCTTAGGTGTGTGTACCTTGGGGAGCTTCCCCGACCCCTGCCAGGTGTCCCGCTCAGTGGGAGCTGTTTACCCCATGGTGCCGACCCCCCCTCCCCTCCCCCCCCCCCCCCCCGCACAGGGTGACCCAAGAGGAACACCAGTGGCCGTGGCCAGCTCTCCATCCCTGGATTCAGCCCCCATAGTAACTACTGCAGTCTCCCAGTCTACACTAGCCTGGATGCTCCAGAGGGGGGATGCTGATCTGCATAGCTGGGGGTGCCCAGCAGCAGGAGCATCCTCGCTGTCCTGGGCCCTCACGGCCTCTGCCTGTCCCGGGGGGAGCACAGGATCCTGGGCTGTGTCCCCAGCGCCCAGGGCTCTGGAGCCTGTACCGCTGGAATCTCGCTCCCAGGGCCACGGGGCCCCCTCCACCCGGAGCCGCCGCCTGACCTCCGGCTTCTCCCCAGGTCCCCCCGGTCACTTCAGCCCTTTACCACAATTGGCCCACAGGGTATGGTGCACTCTCCCCCGGGGCACACCCCCTCTGTTAGTGACCCCAGGAGTCTGGGCGCTCCACTGCCCCTCCTGGGGTCCTGCCCGAGCTCCCTGCAAATGCCTTTCCCTTTGGGAAGAATCCGGTGCCGATTTTTAAATTTCCTGCTTCTCCCAGGCCCGTCTCTCCTGTCCTGGAGGTTCTTGCCGCCCCCTTTAGCCCGGCTCCTTGGGGTCCCTCCCCCATTGAATGCTTTTTTATTTTTTTTTAATCTTTCTACCTTGTTAGAAGCGCAAACTTCTCTCACTGTAGCATTCCAGCTGTTTTCTCTTTAAATCTCAGGCCAAATTCGTAGGTTTTCAGGATGATTTGAAAGTTATCTAGGTACGTTGGAGGGGCCGGGTGACTTGGGGACCCCACTCCTTTGCCATCTTGCCCGCCCCTGAAAAATTTATTTTAAATATATTTGATTTTTTCAATAGTACTTTCCTTTTGGCTTTCCCTTTTATACATAACAGAACTTAAAATTAATGATTTTATTATTTCTCTATAAAAACCTTTGAAAATAATAAAAAAAATTACAGGTTAATGATCTTGAATAGGAAAGGTCAGATGCCAGAAACTTTTTATAGCACTTTCTAAAAACAACTATGTATTACATCAAAACACAGTCAATGAAGCCAGCCCATAAATTTACAAGGTGCCTAGGTTCAACAGACTGAAAATCAATAAAGCCATTGAAATCAATACACTGTTCTCATGAATATAGTCTGTTAACTAATCAGAGTTTAAGTGATCCTGCCTGCTGGAATATAAATGTCTCACTGCTTTAGATGTAATATTTGGATCAAACTTTTATTCATTAAACATGCCAGATTCATTAGAAATGATCTATTGTCCACAATTAATAAAATATATTCACAAATTCCTGAAAGAATTATCTATTAAAATCCTTTATTCTAGACAAATTCAGTGATCCCTAGCCATTTGGGTAATGAATAAACTGAGAGTTTTCATACTTAAAGTCCTGATATGATGGAGAAATAATTTGTTAATAGACCTCATATGTCTTCATAACAACTATTCTGATTCTAAATTTAACAAATGTTGATGGCAGAATTTATCTTAAATATATGGAAAACTATAAAAGAATACAAAGTTTATGAAAAGTCTCATCATATTTTAAGGAAATGCACATACATACTTATACCCAAACACATAGATATTTATGTGTGTGTAAGTATGTGCATGCAAAATCAAAAATAAGTTTTGGTTTATTCTTCCTAAAATTAATTCATAAATTTGCAAATTCACCTCTAATTGCTCCTAAATAAAAGTTAAGACTTACTTAAATTTAAATTTTTATTATGTAAATTTTCTTCAATCACACACAAAAGGAAAAAGAATAGTGTACCTGGTGCCCACTCAACTCCATCAGAAACATTTTTTTTCCAGTATTGATATGTATTCCCATACTTGCTATTTTTGGCAGTATGTTTTAAAACAGACTGTAGATATATCACTTTATAGATAACTTAAAGTAATAAGATTCTTTATAACTATTTTTATTAATAATGTGCTAAGTGAATTTTTATAGTGAAATATTTCCATGATTTCCAATGGTGGCAGAGTATTTAGACTTATAACTGTAATATAATTTATTTAGCTTTCCCTATTGTTGAGCATTTCATTTGTTTATTTTTCACTATTTTAAATTCAGTTTTGATCTATATTCTTCTCATTAGACCTTTGCACGTACTCATTATGACTTCCTTAGAATAAATTTCTAGAAGCAAAAATTCTGGTCAAAGGGCATACTAACTCTAAGGGTTTTTTTTGATATATATTTGACATCAGGCTATATTTAAAATGAAAAGGTTAATATTAATGGATTAAATGTTGAATTATTCATTAAAGAAAAAATTCTGACAGATAACTTTTAGATTGAATATCTTAGCTTTTTAAATAGGCATGGCTTGTGGTTGAAGGAATGTTTGCATTTCCTTTATTATGTGTGCATTTCTTTGGGAAAAAATTAGACTATTTAAATTGTGTTTGCAAGTATTAACTAATTAGTTTTCCCAATAAACCTATTAGTTAGACAATATTATTACTAGTCTCCCATCTTGAAACTATGTTAATGAAATAGTAGAATTGACTGTCTTGGGGCCATATCCTATTGATCTTTTAATACAGATGATCAGAGCACAGAGATAGACCACATAGGAATAAAAACTTCATAATTAGTTTTTGGATAGGTTTTCACAAAGGAGACAAACAAAAACAACAGCCAGAGCAAGGAATTGAATTGGATTTGGTTATCAGATAATAATGAACCAATCCATAACTAATAAATACTCAAAGTAAATGGAGCCCTTTAAAGTTATAGACCATAGGAATACACGAGAAATGTCCTCAACAGCTTAAAACTTAGTAAAATAAATAAATTGTAAATAAAGCAGCATTAATTTTTGGCAAAATTAGCTTTAACTATTTCTTCAACAATTTATCAGTTTTTAATAAAATATTGTGAAAAATTTAATCCCCACAATGTATATGTAAATATAAAATATACTTAGTAAGTAATTTTATCCTAGAATTTGGGACAATTTTCAAGAAATTACTTTTTCACTTAAAATGTTAGGTTTACTTTTTACTATTTATCAGTCAGTTTTTAGTGACATGTTTCAGAACAATAACTGAATAGTTTGTGCTACTCTCTGTTCTTTGCTAAACTTTCCACAGATTTCTTGCAGTATTGCAAATACATCTCCCTAAAAAGCAATTAAAAAAAAAAAAAGCAAAACAACAAACAAAACACACCACAGAGATGAAATGTTCCTTGCAAAATTTGATGTAGGAATTATAGCGAGCAGGTGGTTGATTCAAAGAGCCTTACACTTTTGTATAAACTATGAAAGCGGGGAGTAAACAAGAGGGCCAGGGAAGAGGGGCTTCTAGAAAGCCAAAGGAAAGAATTTACAAGAGGAGGTCAAAGCCCTCTTGGGCAGGTGACTTTGTAAATGCCTATTACTGCCTTTTCCGGGCTGCATAAGGAAAATAGAAAAACAGCCATTTATGATTAGAGATTAGCATAATCCTTAACCTGAGGAAGTGTGAGAAATTGAAAATCAGAAACTCATTCATTCTCCACAATCTGCATGAGAACAATATGACAAGAGCGAAAAATTGAGTCAGTTTAAGAGGAAGGGATAGAGTTTGGCCATAACTATGATTCCTTGAGAAAAATTTTTACCAGAGAAAAATTGGAAATTAACACATTGCCTCACACAAATATAATGTATGTTAATAACCCAGTACAAATATATTTTGGAAATAAAATAACTCCATATGAAAAGATTTTTAAAAGGGCTGAAATGACATCATTATAATAAAGATATTCTAATTATTTGGCTTAACCTTATTAACAGTCCGTGTGGGTCATCTGTTGAGATTTCATGTTCAACAGAGTGAATGTAGATGACTACTACAACCCCACTCAAAAATACCAGCTTTAGCTTTGGATATACTATTGTCAGGACCCTAACTTAATTTGATTTGTATGGGATTAATCTAAGTAAATCAGAGAAGAGCAATAAATTTTGAAACCTTGAACTACAAAATGAAATAAGGTAACATGAATTGAGTTTATTGAGTTTTCTGCATTTTTACTGGACTTTGGGCATCTCACAAATACTTAAAACCATTAATAAGGACACAATACAGTATCTATCATAATCATAACATAAGTTGGAATTTCTATTACATTTTACATGGATTATTTCAATAGACATTCATATTACTCTGATTCCACTGTTCAGCTTGTAGTCAGAATGATCTATTAAAAAATACAAATCAGATCAGTTAAGTCCTTTATTTAATGTTAGCTACTTTGTAGGGTTGCTGTTATAATTTATTGGGATAGTATGTAAAAATTGCTGAATAACGTGCCTCATACACGATCATGGCTGTAGTCATAGCTCAAAGCCATTGGGTCAGGAGGATGCTACCATTACCATCCTCACATCATCATCATCATCATTTCTAGTACCTACTAGTAGCTAATGATTTTAGGCTGAAAGTAGGCATCCTAATCTAAAGCAGTGTGTAGGGTCCAAGGTTTTATCCTAGTTGCAAGATAACAAGTTAACCTGTTATTTTTTCAAGGGTATTGTTTAAAGACATGAGATTCCTGGATAAGAGAAGATAGATTTTATTAATCACAGTAAAAGCAATAGAGCTTCATTTTTTTTCTTGGACAGTTCCCCATACTTCTCACGCTCAAATTCCACAAGACTAACACAAAGGGTCTGTATTATTCTGCTCAGATTGCTATAATAAAATGCCACTGCGTTAGGTGATTTAAACACTAGAAAGTTATCTGTTCATATTTTGGGTGGCTGGGAAGTCCGAGGTTAAGTTGCCAGCATCATCAGTGTCTGATTAGAGCTCTCTGCCTTGCTTTCCTTCTCCCTGTCCTCACATGGTGCAGAATGTGATGTCTCTCCTCCTCATCTTATAAGTCCACAATTCTATCAAATTAGGTCCCCATCCTTATGACTTCATTTAATCTTAATTACCTTCTAAAGACCCAATTTCCAAATATATAATCACATTAGGGTTTAGAACTTCAACACTTAAATGTTGGAAGGACACAATTCCATCCACGGCAAAGTCTGTAAAGGATATGTGCACCTGCAGTGGGTTGCATTGTATGAGAGAACACTGATGATGAAGGCTCTATTCCATTTTTAAAAAGTGAAGAATGGCTGTTCTGTGCCTGGATAGATGTCACCCCATCCCAAAAGATGGCTCACTACAAATACAACCCTGAGAAATGATCCAGGAAAAGTGCATAGTCAGGTCTTGGCATTCCAGCATACTTAGCAAGAATGAGAAGGGAAGCTTTGGGCCCATGGAAAACCCTTTTCCTATACCAAAGTGGAGTTGAAGCTAGGTGCTTGTGTTTCTGCCTATCTAGTATTATCAGTATAATCCTCTCTCTGTCTGAAACCATTCTGTCAGCAATGCATGTCTTTATTGTTTTATGAAGGAAAGAGGGAGAGAAGCATTACCAAAAAGTTAATACTCCCTAGTGCCAAGTTGTTCACAGTGATTCAGTGAACAAAGGATAACTCACAACAAGGAACAACAGGAGAAATAAGTATACACTTTAGTCTCTGTCAGTTTGTTCATTAAACAGAAGACTTCTCTTCAAAGAGAAAATCTTAGAAAGGAAGGGGAAATATGTCTAGCCTGCAATGGCAATGTATTTGTTTCCTATCTTATTTCTTTTTGTAGAGTGTTTTATGTTAGTCATAAAGTTTCTGGTCTCAGAAACATAAGTGGTCATTCCAATTAGGATCTGAGAGGATCTTGAAAGTAAAATCACACATATAACTGAAATAAATAGATTGATAGAAAAAACCAATTACTTTTGGTTATTATGGGTTTATTCTTAGCAATGATTTAAAAGCAATAAGCCCTACATGATGTGATGAGCACTCAATGTTGTATGTAAGTGATGAATCACTGGTTTCTACACCTGAAACTAATGTCTCACTGTATGTTAACTAACTGGAATATAAATTAAAACTTGAAAGAAAATAAATAAATAAATAAATAAATAAATAAATAAATAAATAAATAAATAAACACAGTAAGCCTACAGACCGAATCTTATATGGAAGTGTTGAATCACTATATTGTACACCTGAAACTAACATTACACTGTATGTCAACTATCTGGGATTTAAATATAGCTTTTTAATATATTTTTTTTTATTTATTTATGATAGTCACAGAGAGAGAGAGAGAGAGGCAGAGACACAGGCAGAGGGAGAAGCAGGCTCCATGCACCCGGAGCCCGACGTGGGATTCGATCCCGGGTCTCCAGGATCGCGCCCCGGGCCAAAGGCAGGCGCCAAACCGCTGCGCCACCCAGGGATCCCTAAATATAGCTTTTTAAAAAGTATTTGAAAACATTTTTTTTTTATTTCTTTAGATTTTTATTTAAAAAAAAAAGATATTTATTTTATCTAATATCTTTAGATATTTATTTTTTCATTTGAGAGGGAGACAGAGTAAGCAAGAAACAGAGAAGAAATAGGGGGAGGGGCAAAGGAAGTAGAAGCAGACCCCCCACTGAGCAGGAAGCCTGACCTGGAACGCCATCCTAGGAGACTCCAGGGATCATGATTTGATCTAAAGGCAGATGCTTAACCTACTGAACCACCAGGTGCCCTGAAAACATTCTAAACCAAAAGTCACTTTTATAAATTCAAAAATTGTTTTTTTAATAACAAAATCTTATTTGCTATATCTTTAATTAATATAAACCATTATTTATTACCTAAAACTTATTTACGCAAAAATCCTTATACATATAGGGACAAATTATTGGAATAGATCATAAAGAGTATAGCAATGAGTGGTTCCTTGTCCAGTATCATCTTTTTGAAATTTGCTGTTTTTACTTGTTTTTAAAATATTTTATTAAAATGTAAATGCTTAAATTTTAATAACACTTTATTTTGCTTCTCTAAAACTTAATAGGAAATACAAGATACAAAATTCCATTAGAGTTGCATTATGTCATCATTTTCATCTTAACATTGTAATAGTGTGTCTATAACATTAACTGAATAATTATTCTTGGGTGTTTATAATTTCCTGCTTCAAATTACTTTATATTTTGATCTAGTATTCCTGGACTAATTTTGCTACTGTTATATCTATAGGATCCAAAAATCAAAATTTGTTTTGGATGCTTATTTTTCTATCCATTTGCATTAGCAATGTTGCACTCTTAGTCTGAGAAGCTCTAGTTCTGGTGGTCACTCTATTTATAACCAGGAAAAAAAAATCTTTCTGAGTATGGGTGAACTGTAACATAGACTTGATTTTTTTTAAACAAAAATTTTAAACAAAAATACCATGTCTAAAGTTGTTTCTTTTTATTTTTTCTTGAAATGTTTTTCTGTGTTTCTATAAGTTCTATAAGAATTTAAGGTCAAACACTCATAAAACAATCAATGTGATTCATCATATCAGCAAGAGAAAAAACAAGAACCATATGATCCTCTCATTAGATGCAGAGAAAGCATTTGACAAAATACAGCATCCATTCCTGATCAAAACTCTTCAGAGTGTAGGGAGAGAGGGAACATTCCTCAACATCTTAAAAGCCATCTACGGAAAGCCCACAGCAAATATCATTCTCAATGGGGAAGCACTGGGAGCCTTTCCCCTAAGATCAGGAACAAGACAGATATGTCTACTCTCACCACTGCTATTCAACATACTACTGGAAGTCCTAGCCTCAGCAATCAGACAACAAAAAGACATTAAAGGCATTGAAATTGGCAAAGAAGTCAAACTCTCCCTCTTCGCTGATGACATGATACTCCACATAGAAAACCCAAAAGCCTCCACCCCAAGATTGCTAGAACTCATACAGCAATTCGGTAGCGTGGCAGGATACAAAATCAATGCCCAGAAATCAGTGGCATTTCTATACACTAACAATGAGACTGAAGAAAGAGAAATTAAGGAGTCAATCCCATTTACAATCGGACCCAACAGCATAAGATACCTAGGAATAAACCTAACCAAAGAGGTAAAGGATCTATACCCTAAAAACTATAGAACACTTCTGAAAGAAATTGAGGAAGACACAAAGAGATGGAAAAATATTCCATGCTCATGGATTGGCAGAATTAATATTGTGAAAATGTCAATGTTACCCAGGGCAATATACACGTTTAATGCAATCCCTATCAAAATACCACGGACTTTCTTCAGAGAGTTAGAACAAATTATTTTAAGATTTGTGTGGAATCAGAAAAGACCCCGAATAACCAGGGGAATTTAAAAAAGAAAACCATATCTGGGGGCATCACAATGCCAGATTTCAGGTTGTACTACAAAGCTGTGGTCATCAAGACAGTGTGGTACTGGCACAAAAACAGACACATAGATCAACGGAACAGAATAGAGAACCCAGAAGTGGACCCTGAACTTTATGGTCACCTAATATTCGATAAAGGAGGAAAGACTATCCACTGGAAAAAGGACAGTCTCTTCAATAAATGGTGCTGGGAAAATTGGACATCCACATGCAGGAGAATGAAACTAGACCACTCTCTTGCACCATACACAAAGATAAACTCAAAATGGATGAAAGACCTAAATGGACAAGATTCCATCAAAATCCTAGAAGAGAACACAGGCAACACCCTTTTTGAACTCGGCCACAGTAACTTCTTGCACAATACATCCACGAAGGCAAAAGAAACAAAAGCAAAAATGAACTATTGGGACTTCATCAAGATAAGAAGCTTTTGCACAGCAAAGGATACAGTCAACAAAACTAAAAGACAACCTACAGAATGGGAGAAGATATTTGCAAATGATGTATCCGATAAAGGGCTAGTTTCCAAGATCTATAAAGAACTTCTTAAACTCAACAGCAAAGAAAGAAACAATCCAATCATGAAATGGGCAAAAGACATGAACATAAATCTCACAGAGGAAGACATAGACATGGCCCACAAGCACATGGAAAATGCTCTGCATCACTTGCCATCAGGGAAATACAAATCAAAACCACAATGAGATACCACCTCACACCAGTGAGAATGGGGAAAATTAACAAGGCAGGAAACCACAAATGTTGGAGAGGATGTGGAGAAAAGGGAACCCTCTTAGACTGTTGGTGGGAATGTGAACTTGTGCAGCCACTCTGGAAAACTGTGTGGAGGTTCCTCAAAGAGTTAAAAATAGACCTGCCCTACGACCCAGCAATTGCACTGTTGGGGATTTACCCCAAAGATACAGATGCAGTGAAACGCCGGGACACCTGCACCCCGATGTTTATAGCAGCAATGGCCACGATAACCAAACTGTGGAATGAGCCTCGGTGTCCATCGAAAGATGAATAGTGGTTTATGTATACAATGGAATATCACTCAGCCATTAGAAACGACAAATACCCACTATTTACTTCAACGTGGATGGAACTGGAGGGTATTATGCTGAGTGAAATAAGTCATTCGGAGAAGGAGAAACATTATATGCTCTCATTCATTTGGGGAATATAAATAATAGTGAAAGGGAATATAAGGGAAGGGAGAAGAAATGTGTGGGAAATATCAGAAGGGAGACAGAACATAAAGACTCCTAACTCTGGGAAATGAACTAGGGGTAGTGGAAGGGGAGGAGGGTGGGGGGTGGGGGTGAATGGGTGACGGGCACTGAGGGTGGCACTTGACCGGATGAGCACTGGGTGTTATTCTGTATGTTGGTAAATTGAACACCAATAAAAAATAAATTTATTTAAAAAAAAGAATTTAAGATCATATTCCTCAAATAATGTAATCTAAGTCTTTAATGACACAAGCTAAATATAGTACTGATCACATACAAGATCACCTGTATGAATATGGTATAAGCATGCAGTGAATATTGTTTAGCTGTATAATTTAATAAAAGTTTAGCTTTTTATATTATTTATTTTATTTTTTTAAGAGTTTATTTGTTTATTCATGAGATACACAGAGAGAGAGAGTTCTAGACACAGAGGAAGAAGCAGGTTCCTCACAAGGGAGCCTGATGCAGGTAGGACTTGATCCCCAGACTGGGATCACACCCTGAGCCAAAGGCAGATGTTGAACTGCTGAGCTACCTAGGCATCCCTGAATTTTAGTTTTTTTAAGTTAAAAATTAAATATGAAAAAGTATTTCCATTGAGATTTAATCCCACTGAACCTAAAGTTTACTTAAAATACATACACTGGGTAGCCCGGGTGACTCAGCAGTTTAGTGCCGCCTTCCGCCCAGGGTGTGATCTTGGAGACCCGGGGGCTAGTCCTATGTTGGGTTCCCAGCATGGAGCCTGCTTCTCCCTCTGCCTGTGTCTCTGCAGAGATATACATATATATACACACAAACACACACGCACAAAGTAACTTTAAAAATATTTTTTGTAAAGTTCAGAGTAATAAAATGTTAAGCAAAGTTTTTGTTTTTAAGTGTAAATGCATGTGGACATAAGCATTGTTTTTTCAACTTGACATGTTTAGCTACTCTAAGGAAAGAAAAAAAGTATCAAGTAATATCTTAGAAACACCAGACAAAAATATTTTATGCAAATATATATTTATTTCTGTGTATGTTACAGTGCCCCCAAATTATGCTTTTTAATATCCAGAGAAACCATTCACATATACCCAGTTAAAGAAAAAATCAACGAATCGAGTTTAAATTATTCAAATGATGCAAAAGAAGGCAGGAAAAGAAAAACAAGGAAATAAAAACAGTAGAGGAATAAAGAGAAGGCTAAATAAAATGATACATATAAGCCAATCATATAAATAATTGCCTCAAATGTAAATGATTTTAGCAAATGGATTATAATACGTTTCAGATCATAAAAATAGAAAATCGGATCCAACAATATCCTGCCTATAAAAAATACCACTGAAATATAATGATGAACAGAAGTTAAAAATAAAAAGCTGTAAGAATATATAGCTTGCAAATGCAATTTATAAAAAGAAAGAAAAGCTGAAGGCAAAGAATACCTCTGTACAACAACCATGGCATCAAAAACAATAAAGAAAGAGACTACATAAGGATAAAGGGTCAATTGTTATTTTTTTAAAAAGATGGCGATCTTGTATGTATGCACCTAATAATAGAGTTTCCAAATACATAAAACAAAACAGATAGAAAGGAATGAATAAATAGAAAAGGTTGAAATTATAGACTCCACATGCCTTTCTCAGCAATTGATAAAAGAAGTAGAAAGAAATCAGTAAAAATTTAGAATATTTGAACAATACCATATAGAACACTTCACCTAACAAGAGTAAAATTCTTTTTACAAGCACATGAAACATTCACCAAGTTGCCTATATCCTTGAATTACAAAGCAAGCCTTATTAAACTTAACAAGCTAGGAATTATTCAAAGTATGTTTACAACCATAATAGAATTAAACTAGAAATTAATTCCTCAAGTATTAGAACTTAAACATCATACTACTAAATTATTTATAAAGAAGGCTCAAGGGAAATTAGAATTTTTTTCAGTGAACAAAATTTAAAATATAACATCAGAATTTGAGGGATATAAAAATGTCATGAAAGATTCTGTTAAAAGTCTACAAGAAAATATGTAGCCATTAATGCTTACATTGGTAAAGAAAAACAGTTTCAAATGAATAATAGACCTTTACTTTACTTTATTTTTATTTTTTTAAAGATTTTATTTATTATTCATGAGAGAATAATAAATAAACAGAGAGAAAGAGAGCGAGAGGCAGAGACACAGGCAGAGACAGAAGCAGGCTCTATCTATGCAGGGAGCCTGACATGAGACTCCATCCCAGGCTCCAGGATCAGGCCCTGGGCTGAAGGTGGTGCTAAACCGCTGAGCCACCCAGGCTGCCTGAACTTTCCTTTAGAAACTTAATAAAGAAGAGCAAACTAACTGTAATAAACAGAAGGGAAAGGATTATAAAAATAAAAAGAGAAAATACATTTGAAAACAGGATGATAGGGATGCCTGGTGGCTCAGCGGTTGTGTCTGCCTTTGGCTTAGCACCTGATCCTAGAGTCCCCGGATTGAGTCCCACATCGGGCTCCCTGCATAAAGCCTGCTTCTGTCTCTGCCTATGTCTCTCTCTCTCTCTCTCTCTGTGTCTCTCCTGAAAAAATAAATAAAATATTTTTTTAAAAAAAGAGAGAGAGAGAAGAGGATGATAATACTGAAGATCATTAAATGAAAACTAGTTTTTGAAAAGAAAACTAAACAACAAAATAAAACAAATGATTTACCATTAAAAGTAGAAAGAGGTAAATACAAACAATTATAAGGACATATTATGAGCAACTATATGCCAACAAATTAGGCAATCTGAAAGAAATTGATGCATTCCTAGATAAGTATAAAGTACCCAAACTGGAAGAAATAGAAAACCTGAGCAGACCCACAACCAGCAAGGAAACTGAAGCAGGAATAACAATCTCCCAATAAACAAGAATCCAGGACTAAATAGCTTCCCAACAGAATTCTACCAACCATTTAAAGAAGAATTAATACCTATTCTTCTGAAACTGTTTCAAAAAATAGAAATGGAGGGAAAACTTCCAAACTCTTTCTATGAGGTCACCATTACCTTGATCCCAAAACCAAAGACCTCACCAAAAGGAAGAATTATAGACCAATATCCCTAATTAACATGAATGCAAAAATTCTTAGCAAAATACTAGCCAATAGGATCCAACAGTACATTCAAAGGATTATTCACCATAACCAAGTAGGATTTATTCAGGGGCTACAAGGGTGGTTCAGCATCCACAGGTCAATCAATATAGTGTGATACACTATACTAATAAAAGAAAGGACAAGAACTGTATGATCCTCTCAATAGATGCAGAGAAGTATTTGACAAAGTACAGTTCTTGATTAAACCTCTTCACAGTGTAGGAATAGAGGGAACATACCTCAATGTCATGAAAGTCATACAAAAAACTCACAGTGAATATCATTGTCAGGAAAAACCGAGTGCTTTTACTCTAAGATCAGGAATACGGCAGGGATGTCTACCCTCACCACTGTTGTTCAATACAGTATTGGAAGTCTTAGTCTCAGCAATGAGAGAACAAAAAGAAATAAAAGGCATTTGAATTGGCAAAGAAGTCAAACTCTCACTCTTCTCAGATGACATGATACTCTATGTGGAAAACCCAGAAGACTCTACCCCAAAATTGCTAGAACTCATACAGGAATTCAGCAAAAGATATAAAATCAATGCACAGAAATCAGTTTCATTTCTATACACAAACAATGAGACAGAAAAAAAGAGAAATTAAGGAGTCAATCTCACTCACATTTGCACCCAAAGCCATAAGTTACCCAGGAATAAACCTAACCAAAGAGGCAAAGGATCTGCACTCAAAAAACTATACAACACTCATGAAAGAAATTAAGGAAAATGCAAAGAATAGGAAAACAGGTACACCTGGGTGGCTCAGTGGTTGAGCAGCTCCCTTAGACTCAGGGCGTGGCCTCGGAGTCCTAGGATTGAATCTCACATCCAGCTCCACTCAAGGAGCTTGCTTCTCCCTTTGCCCATGTCTCTGCCTCTCTCTCTCCCTCTGTCTCTCATGAATAAATAAATAAAATAAAATGGAAAAACATTCCATGCTCATGGAATGAGAGAACAAATATTGTTAAAATGTCTATACTACCTAGAGCAATTTATACATTCAAAGCAATCCCTATCAAAATACCATCAACTTATTTCACAGAGCTGTAATTAATAATCCTAAGAGTTGTATGGAATCAGAAAAGACCTCAAATAGCCAAAAGAATGTTAAAAAAGAAAACCAAAACCAGTGGCATCACAATCCCGGACTTCAAGCTCTATTACAAAGTTGTAATCATCAATACAGTATGGTACTGGCACAAAAACAGACACATAGATCAGTGGAACAAGACAGAGAAGTCAGAAATTGACCTTCAGCTCTATGGTCAACTAATCTTCAACAAAGCAGGAATGAGTAGCCAATTGGGAAAAAAAAAAAAAACAGTCTCTTCAACAAACAGTGTTGGGAAAATTGGACAGACACCTGCAGAAGAACGAAACTGGACCATTTCCTCACACCACACAAAAATAGACTCAAAATGGATCAAAGACCTAAAGGTAAGACAGGAATCCACCAAAATGCTAAAGAATGCAGACACCAACCTCTTTGACCTTGGCCGTAGTGACTTCTTACTAGATATGTCTACAAATGCAAAGGAAACAAAATCAAAAATCAATGATTGGGACTTCATCAGGATAAGCTTTTGCAGAGCAAAGGAAACAGTCAACAAAACTAAAAGACAACTGACAGAATGGGAGAAACTATTTGCAAATGATATATTAGTTAGAGGGCTAGTATCCAACATCTATAAAGAACTTATCAAACTCAACCCCCAAAGAACAAATAATCCAATCAAGAAATGGGCAGAAGATATGAGCAAACATTTCTCCAAAGAAGACATACAAATAGCCAACAGACACATAAAAGAGTACTTCACCTCACTTGGCATCTGGGAAATACAAATCAAAACCACAATGAGATACCACCTCACACCAGTCAAATGGCTAAAATTAACAGGCAGGAAATGATAGATGTTGGTAAGGATGTAAAGAACGGGAAATCCATTTATACAGTTGATGGGAAAGCAAGCTGGTACAGCCATTCTCAAAAACAGTATGGAGATTATTCAAAAGGTTGAAAATATGATGAGCAATTGCACTACCAGGGATTTACCCCAAAAATACAAATATATTGACCAAAATTGACCTGCACCCCAGTGATCAAAAGAGCAATGTCCACAATAGTCCAACTACAGAAATAGCCCAGATATACATTGACAGATGAGTGGATAAATAAGATGTGATATATATACACAATGTAATACTACTCAGCCATCAAAAAATGAAATCTTGCCACTTCCAATGACATGGATAGAACTAGGGGATATTATGTTAAGCAAAACAAGTCAATCATAAAATATAATAATCATATGATCTCATATGAGGAAATTAAGAAACAAAACAGAGGATCATAGGGAAAGAAAGAAAAAAATAAACAAGATCAAATCAGAGAGGAAGAAAAAGCATAAGAGACTATTGATTATGAGAAACAAACTAAGGATCACTGGAGGGCAGGGGGATAGGGGACAGGGTAACTGGGTAATGAACATTCAGGGGGGCATGTGATGTAATGAGTACTGGATATTATATAAGACTGTTGAATAACTGACCTCTACCTCTGAAACTAATTACACATTACATGTTAATTAATTGAATTGAAAGAAAAAAGAATGAAGAGAAAAAAATGGAGAGAACACTACTGATGTGATAGACATTGAAAAGATTGTAAAGAAATAATATAGGCAACTCTATGCACATAAATTCAGTTTAGATGAAATGACCGATTTGTTGAAAAATACAAGCTATCATAACTCATGCTAAAAGAGGTAGATAACCTAAACAGTAAGATAGATAAAGAGAAAGAAAACAAATTGAATTAATAGTTGAAAGTCCTCCTAAAATAAACATCCAGTCCCAGACTGTATCACTGGTAAGTTCCGCCAAACATTTAAAGTTAAAATAACCACTAGTTCCACAAAATCTCAGAAAGTAAGAGTGAAAACATCCTAATACATTTGGAAGGCCAATAACCTTGATTGCAAAACTAGACAAAGAGATTACAAGAAAATAAAACTTTACAGAGGAAAAAATGTTCAACAAAATAAACCCAGCAGTATGTAAAAGAAATATACATCATGGGCAAGCAGGGTTTACCTCAGTAATGTAAAGCCAGTTCATCATTTGAATCAACCAATATAATTTATCATAGACTAAACAAGAAAGAAACCTTCTGATACATTAATACATGCAAAAAATACATTCCACAAAATTTAACATATATCATTGATTTAATTTTTTTAGAAAGCTAAGAATAGAAAAAAGCCTTCTTTACTCTGAAAAAGAACATCTACAAAATCTATAATCACATCATATGTTACAGTGAAAATTGAATAAGCATAACATTAAGAACCCTATACAGATGTTCATTCTTATCACACCTAATTTAATAATGTACTGAAAGTTATAGCCAACGCAATAAGACAAGGAAATGAAATGAAAGACATTTTCAAAGGGAAGGGGAAAAAAAAACTGTTCTCATTCTCAAGTGACATATTTGTCTTTGTACAAAATCCCTAAATATCTACAAAACAACTCCTAGAAGTCAGTCAGCTTAGCAATGTCACAGGATATAAGATCAATATTCTTTTCTATATAGTAGTATTGAACAACTAGCAACCAAAATTTTTAAATAATTTAGAGTACTTTCAAAATGCTGAAATTCTCAATTGTAATTATAGAACAAAAATAAAACAAATGAACACATAAACAAACAAAATGTGTTCAAGATCTATGTACTGTCTACCAAACCACTTTCCTGGAATGATAATGTAGGAATACAAATAAGTACTTTAAAAATAGAAATGTCAGGATTTTTGAATTCCTATATGAACTCAAAAAGGGTAGGGAAAGAAATCAGATGACTAGATAAAAGGATAAAGGAGAGGAAGAGAAATCAAAAGAATGAAATTTTCAACTGAGGAATTTGAGAAGGTTTTTCTTTAAAAAATATGGATGTGAAAAGGAGGTATGGTTATTGTTAGCAGATATGAAGGGAATAAGCAGTTTAATTTTGGGTATCTGAATTTTTATAAAAGATTTTATTTATTCATGAGAGACAGAGACAGAGAGAGACAGAGAGAGAAAGAGAGAGAGAGAGAGAGAGAGAGAGAGAGGGGTAGAGACACAGGCAGAGGGAGAAGCAGGCTCCATACAGGAAGCCTCATGTGGGACTTGATCCTGGGTCTCCAGGATCAGGCCCTGGGCCGAAGGTGGCACTAAACTGCTGAGCCACTCGGGCTGCCCTGGGTATTTGAATTTGAATTAACATAAGACATCTGGATAAAAATGTCTAATACATAGAAGTAACTCATAGAGCCAAAATTTAGAGAAAATGGATATTTTATGGCTTGAATTACGTTAGTATCTCCACTGCAAGGAATATGTTTCACTTTTATCCTTTACCTTAGTATTTCCAGGATAGGGCTTTGCATCCCTCATACCATGCTTCTAGTAGATTCTTAGTGAATATTTGTTGAAAAAATTATTAATTTTCTCGAAATTTTTATATAATATTTGATGCTTATAAATATTTCAGGATATTTGCTTTGTGAATAAATATATAACCCAACTGGAGACATTTAACAGAAAATACTTCACACCATCAAAGCTAAACATATGAAGGGTGCTTATAGATTTTTTGGGAAAAGAAAACACCTCTCTAAATTAAAGTATAGGGAAGGATTTGTACACAAGAACTCCCACATTTTTATCCCACTGTGACTATTAAAACTTTGAAGATGAAAGTTCTGTTGTAAACAAAATACATTTATTTCATAGCATGATTATTATGCATAATGCTTTCTTTGTTTATTCTTAAAACCTCTGAGTAACTCTTTACAACACCTGCTTGTGAAAGAAGTATTAATATAGGATTTTGCTTTTAACTTTTTATTGACACCACAGAATTTTTAATGCATCATATTAACACTGAAGGGTTTCCTTAAATTATACTGCATAACAAGTGTAAATTGTGTTACATAATTTTTTCTTAGTATTTTACTTTTAAAGACATTGTACCTTATAAAAGGTGCTTTATTTATTCAGCTTTCTTCTCTGTGGATGTTAATTGGTTTAAGCATTGTGCCAAATTATATAGAGAAGAAAATATCTATTCTTCTCCTGCTAAATTTATTTCCTAGCATTACTTGGACACTAGAAGAACCTGGATCATTCTACTAAGTACAATAATACCCAAAGGAAAAAGATGGTAAATTCCCATCATGCTGTATTTCTAAATAGTTTTCAGGAACATCAGGAAACTGAGCTTCCTTCCTTTCTTTTCCGACCACATCCCCAAAGGAGGGCCAATTAACTCACCAGTCACCTGGAAAATCTCCAATATTTCTCTAAGTCCAGCCCTGGTTGCAGTTATGAGTGGTAGGTTATGCTAAATAAAGGTCTCATGCTCTGGGAGCACATATGACGACACTTAAAGTATGTTTATGTCCCTTTAATTGGGCTTTTCTCCTTGCAGGAGACTGGCATTATACAGATCAAATTAAGCCCCCCCTCCCACTTCCCCCAACAAAAACATGCTAGAGTTGCCATATCCCAGAAATTACCTAATGAAAGCAATTGTCAAACATTCCTGCATTTGAACACAACTTATAGTCATGTATTTCTTTGGAGGCTTTGCTGTGGTTTTCATCTAGGCTACAAGTTTTTCTTTGTTATTTAAATTGACCTTCTCAAGATGATATCCCATGATGATATATTACATTACATAGAAATATTTCTACTGACCCTAGCTTGATGAAAAATAAACATGTTGATTCTTTCATCTGGTTTAAATACTACATATCTATCAAATAAGCTATATTATTGGCATATCTCTCTTTTCCATGGTATCGGGCCACATCAAATTCTCCTTTTTCATATTAACAGATAAAAGGAATAAATCACATTTTAAATAAATCCAAAAGAAAAACTAGACAAAACAGTGTGGAGGTTTTTGTTTGTTTGTATTTTGTCAATGATTTTAAAACATATAAATGGTCAAGCTTTTATGTTTACCAAGTCAGTGTTCCTGAGATCATTTCTGGTTTTGTTTTATTTAGTTTGTTTTATTCTTTGCACACTATGACTTAAAATATTTGATTAGGTCTAAACCATCCATGAATACAGATCTTCCTTAATATGATTTTTTTTGTTATATGTGATTTTTAATGAGGTAACTGGAAGTAAGTTATATTAAAGTCTGATTTTAGCAAGGCATAAACATTTATTATTGGTTATTGCTCAATATAATTATTTTAATATCAATTTATCCACAAGCACATGAGAATGCTATTGTTTGGGAATACAAAGTATGATAGAATTCTTAGTCCCCCAAAGTAATTCAACAGTGCTCCAAAACTGTAGAAGAAAAAAAAAGGATAATAATCTCACATTGGAAATATTAGAACAACACAAAGAGAACAACTTTAACTATCAACCACTTCGACCTTTTATTGGAAAATCAGATGGAAAATAAAATGCAAACAAAGAATGAATGATATGCAAGAGACAGTGGGGGAAATGGCAGAGAGGAAGGAAGAAAAGACAAAAAGAAAAGAAGAAAAATCAATTTTCCATCTTCATATTTATGTACGCACCCAATTACCCACCTGAAAAAGAGTTGTCACCATAAACCCAGTCAAAATTAGAAACCTCATTATCATTCTCAATACACCTCCTTCTACACAACCTATTCCTACCTACAAGTCCTCAAATTTCTACCATTGAAAATCTTTTTATCACTGCCTTCTACCTTTTTCAACTTCTCTCCATTTAAAATCCCATACTCTATCTCTGTAGACTCTTAAGTGATCTCCTTTTTTCCTATAATCTCAATCCTGTCATCATTACTATCTCTCAAAATATACACTTGATCAAGATATTTCCCAGACCAAAAGACTGAGAATTTATCACCACATTGCTCACCTTTTCCATCATATTTCCTCTTATTTCTTTTGTCCCTGGTGCTTTAGCAAAATCACAAAATTTCAGCTTAATGCATTTGCTGTCTCATCTAATTGGCAAACTTGTCCATATGCTTCTTCACTAGAATTTCCTGGTCATCCTTCAACACTTAGTTCTAGTGTCAACTCACTGAATTCCCTTGGACTCACCCAGCCAAACCAAGTTCTTATTCTATACCTAAAATAACTTTGGTTTTTCCACTAGTATATATATTTTCATCATTTAGTCAATGTAAATGGATCATGAAGCAGTGCGACTTTGGAGGGTTGTAAACATAAAATACTCTTTCTCTAATTATTGACTTCCAATTGTGCTATGTCCAATCTTTCTTTCCTGTTTCCTAATATCTGACACATATTCCATATTTTCCCAGTCACTTTTGTTTTTTGTTTTTGTTTGTTTGTTTGTTTGTTTTGTTTTGTTTTTGTGATAGTGACACAGAGAGAGAGAGAGGGGCAGAGACATAGGCAGAGGGAGAAGCAGGCTCCATGCACCGGGAGCCCGACGTGGGTTTCGATCCCGGGTCTCCAGGATCGCGCCCTGGGCCAAAGGCAGGCGCCAAATTGCTGGGCCACCCAGGGATCCCTCCCAGTCACTTTTGGTTATTAAAAGTCTGTATCTCATCCAATCCAATTCTTCAAACTTATATGTGATTTAACAGCTATCTGTACTCTATCTCTGTGCCAGATATTGATTGGCCCAAGGGAATTCAGGTAGGTTATGGAGCTTGATTTGCTCTTTCATTCTTGTCTTCTCCTGTAGAAGGTCCTAGTTCCTTTGTGATTTGGAGATGAAGAGGTCAAACATTTATTTAACAAGGAAATACAATTGTAATTCTCTGCTGGTTCTTGTGCTTGCTGATGATATCTTTCCTTATGGGCAATCTGTAGGATCTTCCCCATTATACAGCTCACCTGTAGATAAGACTTTTTTTTTTCTTCTGACTTAATCTCTAGCACCCTCCCATCTGACCTGGTACTGAATCTACTGGATGGGGTAAGGGCAGCCTAGCCAATGGCTTTCCATAGGGAAACATGAATTTTTGTCATGCCAAATGGCAATGCAGAGGTGGAAAAGGGTTTGCTACCCCTTTCCTGGATCGTTTTGTCTTTCTTTCTTTTCTTTTCTTTTTTTTTTTTTTTTAAAGATTTTATTTATTTATTCATGAGAGACACAGAGAGAGAGAGAGGCAGAGGCACAGGCAGAGGGAGAAGCAGGCTCCATTCAGGAAGCCTGATGTGGGACTCGATCCCAGGACTCCAGGATCATGCCCTGGGCTGAAGGCAGGCGCTAAACTGCTGAGCCACCCAGGGATCCCTCTTTTGTTTTTCTTACTCCTTCTCTCTCTCTAGTTTCCCAGTTTCTCTTTCCAGTGTTTACATAGGCTCAGAGCATTTTGTCAGTTCTGCTGCAGGCACAACTAGGGCTTAAGATACCAATCTCACCTTCATGCATAAACACATAACCTTTACAAAGGATTATTCTGCATATTCTTTATTGAGTTTTGGTAGAAGAAAGAACTGTCTCTCTCCTTTGTCCAAGCTACTAGCACTGATGCCAATTCAATAACTGAGAACTCTGATACCATCTTCTAATCTGTATAAATCCCCATAGTCTTCTAGTTCAGATAGGGATAAAGAGGATGCAGAGTATGGAATGGTGATTTGAAGAACAGAATTTTGGAGATCACTTTTCTTCCTTACAAAGTAGAGTACTCCTCACCTTCTACTCTCCCAAATTTGTATTTCATCTTCTATTTTTAGAAAAAGGAAATTTTCTACTCAACCACCTCATCATAGGCAATAATTATTTTTTCTGTGAATCAATGACTGGATGAATCAATCGGTCTCCTAAATTTCAATTCTTAGGATGCATACTTGTAGAATGGAATTTACTACAGGCAATTAGGGAACTCATAGAGTTCTGAAATACCCAGGGATATAAGTTTGAAGGCTATACAGCCAGGAGCAACACAGATATTAAGCAAACACAACTGCTTTCCTAAAATTGTTGTGATAGAAAACCCATTGCCAATCTGTAATATCTATTTTTTTTCAGCCAAACATACCCATCTTCCAATATTCAAAAGCAAACCAACAGCTCTAGCAAAAACCATGTGATTTTTGTCTAATAAATTGCAACTATTCATCACACAAATGAAATGTCTGTGGAAAGTTTCACCTCTCAAGAAAAGTGTAGACCCATATTCTCACAATGTACCGTGTCTATTGCTAGGTGATTTTTTTTCTGTCCATAGTTCAGTCACAATCTTGGCTTGATATCCTCTAGTCTCTGTACTAAATTATATTTAATTGTTGTCTACATAATCTACATAATATAGTAAGGAAATGGGTTTGGAAAAAATATGCGTATGCCTGAGTGTGTGTGTGTGTGTGTGTGTGTGTGTATACAGACATATACACACATATATACATATACATATAAAGTTTATATATATATGAGTAAAGAAATAATTATGGATATCTACTATGTCTTTAATTTTTAGAATTATTCACAAGGATATGGTTTGTATTTTTTACTTTTTCCACTACTACTATGCATTTTCCATTTGCTCTTAGGAAGCATCACTTGCTAACTAAATCAAGACTTCACATTGGTCCAGCCATCTACTGGTGTGAAAAGCAATAATTGGCTGGATGATTTTCTCAACTACCCATTCAATTGCAACAATGCATCCATTGTCAGAAGTATGGTTTCCTCATCTTCTAAAACTTCATAATTAGCACCATATTAAGTCACAAGAATAGGAAGCAAAAATTTGAGGAATGGGTCATTTTAGTGCTCTAGTGAAAGTACTATTTTTTCTTCCATCCCTTGGTTTCCAGACACATGCATTCTAATTGTGGGAAAAAAATGATCATATATTGTTTTTGGTTAAGAATCTGTTGTGTATCTATAGGACAGCACAAAATACTTCAATGCATTGTTTCCCATTTGGCTCCTTACTTATTCTTAAGTAAACATTTTATTTTCTATAAAGCAATTGGTAACTTGGTGATAGCATACATTTTGCAAAGTTAAAATTACTCTCATAAGCATTTAACAGTTTCCTTCATTTGTGGTAAAATGAATTCCTTGGTCAGAAGTTATGTTTTATTTTTTTTTTATTTTTGTTTTTGGTGAGAAAGAAATAAGAAAATAAGTAAGCCCATGAATAATTTTGCTGGCAGAAGCAAGTAGGGAAGAAAGAAAAAAACGATACCAAGAATAAGTCAACTTCAATGAAGATAAATCATTGTACTTTTAAAATGGAAGTGTGCAACAAAACTACCTTCTCCCAAGTTATTAGCTGGTCTTTCCAAATTTTTATGCCATATTAGTTTTCTGTGTATGTCTCTTCTTTTGGCAGTTTGGACACTTAAGAACAGTAACATAAATAGCACCCGTGAGGAAGGGAGTCTCATGTTTATAAGCATATCCATATACTTTGCCCTGGCTATCATGGCATTTTGTTCATAATCACATAAAATAAGAACTGAGAGAGTACAGAAAGAGATTACATGACAAAAAAAGTGAGCCATTCAGCTGATTACTGAGAGATTCCTCTACAGACAGGGGCATCTGCTGATCATTCACATAGGGAACAGATATTTCAAATTTGGGACCCATTTACATAATTTCCTTAAACCTTGTTATTAATCCTCCAAATATATTCTTTCAATTCCATGATCATCTGGCCAAAAACCAGATATTGCTTATGAATTTAAATGGTTCCACACATATAAGGGAAGGGAGAAGAAATGTGTGGGAAATATCAGAAAGGGAGACAGAACATAAAGACTCCTAACTCTGGGAAACGAACTAGGGGTGATGGAAGGGGAGGAGGGCGGGGGGTGGGGATGAGTGGGTGACGGGCACTGAGGGGGACACTTGACGGGATGAGCACTGGGTGTTATTCTGTATGTTGGTAAATTGAACACCAATAAAAAATTATTTTATTTAAAATAAATAAATAAATAAATAAATAAATAAATAAATAAATAGTTCCACACCCTGTTCATCACCCCTAACTAATCAAAGTGGAAAAATCATCTGTTCTTCTCAAAGTGTTGCTTACTGAGAGGACTTTTTTATGCCCTGTCTTTCAGGAACAATCACAATTTGCATTTCTATAGTATTCAACTTACAATTGGTTGTGGAATACCATACTGCTCTCTGAAAGTGGGTTTCAAATTTATTATCTTCAGTTATTAGGCATAGAAGATTCCCTGGAGCTATAAGTGGAGGTTAAGGAAGAGACGGCAATGCAGCAGGAGTTGATGCATGGAGAACATGATCACCAGTTCATAACCCTTTCTAACACCGTCAGTATCTTCTGGAGTTTGTTCCCATATATACCACCAAATTATATTTCTGTATACTAAATAACACAGACCACGAGAAACTAAAGTCACATGATTACTTGACGTTTTGTGCATAACCTTAGAATATCTAACAGGAGCAAATGCTGTTTCTCAAAATGTGTAGTTGCACACATAGCTTTGCTTCAAAACCTGGGAGCTAAACTATGATTCTCTTATTGGAGCTTATTACTATTTCCTTTCAGCCTCCCAATCGGTTACAGACATCTCAAACATCACTAAATTTGTTGAGTCATAAGGGCTAAGTGTCAAAACTGTTTACACAACAGCCTGAATAAGCCTGAAAGTCTTCCTCTGTGTTTAGGCCCAATTAAAAGCTGATAGCTTTAATTATCTAATAAATAAGTTGAAATTACACAAATGCCAAATGTCGCATATGTTATCTCCAAAATTCAAACTAACTTATTTTTCAAATACTAGACATAACAAAATATGGTGGTTTTACTTTGAAAACAAATTTCCAGTATGTTCCAGATTATTGTATCCTTGAAAAATTTGCTAGACTTCTGAGATTTGAATTTCCTTAATGCATGTGTCCTATCTTCCTGCATGCATGTGTCTAATCAAAGCATCTAGGTACCTGCTATTTCTTGCTCCCTAGATTCTATTCACATGTGTCATTAATGAAAAGGACTGGCTTGATGTTCTAGGGAATGTTGAAATGATGAAGCTCTCTGCAGATTAAATTATGGCTCAGAGCTAGAAAAATGATATCTATCTAAAGTTAGGCACTGAAGGCTTAGTATTTTCCCAGCCAAGTGAAATAAATTCTTTCTAGTGTTCTTGACTTATTGGAATAGAAAAGTGGCCAAATCAATAACTATATATCAAGTGCTAAGGTGCATGGTGATACTTATTTGTTTTATTAAAGAGTCTTAGAGTACATAATATTTTAAATGTGTTATTTTACATTAATCTACCATGATTCTCTAAGACCAAGGTGTCTCCAAAAAAGCAAGCAAGTGACTTGAATTAAGGAAGATAGATCAGGAGTCCTGCATTGTGTAAGCCCAGACTGAACTGTGCTCGTTACTTTACTCTTATTAGCTCTCCCTGAACAAGGAAAGAATTATTTTCTTGGTATCCAGAAATTAGCATTAGCTGTGTCCATTGTCCAACAATCAAAAACATTCTAGCTATATCTTTTTTCACCACTGCATACTTATTTTGGTAAATGGTCGTAAGTTCTTTTGAAAGAGAATAGGAAGAGATCTTATTTTAAAGATTTGTAATGTTTTAAACATCTTCCTCAAACTGATGTGGCTTTGCATTTTGTCAAGCAGCCCTATATCTCTAAACTTAATCAATTCTGGCAAATTGAATAGATGGTAAAATTGACTATTTTGAAGCTCAGTTCAGGCCACTGTTCTTTGCTAGAACTGAAGTAGTTCCTTGCCCTTTCCTTCCTTCCCTTTCCCTTTCTCCTTTTTCTTTCTTTCTTTCTTTCTTTCTTTCTTTCTTTCTTTCTTTCTTTCTTTCTTTCTTTCTTTCTTTCTTCTTTCTTTTCTTCTTTCTTCTTTCTTAAGTGAGGGAAGCACTTAGAGAAATCAGGTAGGATGTTGGGGGTCGGCCCACTTATTTTGGTACTAAAGACTCCATGATAAATTAAAGGCCAACAAAGACCTACATGGACCAAAATATTTTGATTGCCATTCTTTCTCTGCTATCCATCATTATAGCCATGCTATCTTGTCTGGCACTGGAATACTGATATTTATCCTCTTCCACTATGAAATAAGAAAATCCACTTCAGTGGCAGCATCTCCCACGTTCGTCCCAGGTTACAAAGGACAACTGCTACAGTACTTTTCAAAGATGGTGGTGCTCTCCCAAATTCCTTGGAGAACAATATATCCTTTGGGATATCACGAGGACTGTATTTGAAAGTAGATGGGTGGGATGCACATAATAAATTCCTCTTTCTTAGTTATTGCATTCCTTCCTCTGCATTCTTCCATAAGGAGATTTTCTTATTTACATTTAATTCAGTACAAGCCTCTTCTGAGACCTAATATAAGTCAATTAATTAAACAAACAGAATGCCTCTCAGCTGCTCTTTCTCATACATAGGGTCCAGAATCTTTGATAAGTACCCTATGAAAATAAACTCATCAATATTATACTTCTCTGTCTTTTGCTTCATAATCTATTGGAACTTATCCTTAACAGATATTTTTGGATCTTTCCCAACTGATGTGCTAAGCTTTACAAAGGTATGAATTCAACCAACAAATCATTATAATTTAGCAATATCAAAATTAAATTCTGCATCTTATTTTTGATGATATCAGTACTGAAATTTGGGGAAATGAGATTGTTTTTAATAAATTTATTTTTTGTTGGTGTTCAATTTACCAACATACAGAATAACACCCAGTGCTCATCCCGTCAAGTGCCCCCCTCAGTGCCCATCACCCATTCACCCCCACCCCCCGCCGCCTCCCTTTCCACCACCCCTAGTTCATTTCCCAGAGTTAGGAGTCTTTATGTTCTGTCTCTCTTTCTGATATTTCCCACACATTTCTTCTCCCTTCCCTTATATTCCCTTTCACTATTATTTATATTCCCCAAATAAATGAGAACATATGTTTGTCCTCCTCTGATTGACTTACTTCACTCAGCATAATACCCTCCAGTTCCATCCACGTTGAAGCAAATGATGGGTATTTGTCATTTCTAATGGCTGAGTAATATTCCATTGTATACATAAACCACATCTTCTTTATCCATTCATCTTTCGATGGACACCGAGGCTCATTCCACAATTGGGCTATTGTGGCCATTGCTGCTAGAAACATCGGGGTGCAGGTGTCCCGGCGTTTTACTGCATCTGTATCTTTGGGGTAAATCCCCAACAGTGCAATTGCTGGGTCGTAGGGCAGGTCTATTTTTAACTCTTTGAGGAACCTCCACACAGTTTTCCAGAGTGGCTGCACCAGTTCACATTCCCACCAACAGTGTAAGAGCGTTCCCTTTTCTCCGCATTCTCTCCAACATTTGTTGTTTCCTGCCTTGTTAATTTTCCCCATTCTCACTGCTGTGAGGTGGGATCTTATTATGGTTTTGATTTGTATTTCTCTGATGGCCAGTGATGCGGGGCATTGTCTCATGTGCATGTTGGCCACGTCTATGTCTTCCTCTGTGAGATTTCTGTTCATGTCTTTTGTCCGTTTCATGATTGGATTGTTTGTTTCTTTGGTGTTGAGTTTGATAAGTTCTTTATAGATCTGGGAAACTAGCCCTTTATCTGATAGGTCATTTGCAAATATCTTCTCCCATTCTGTAGGTTGTCTTTGAGTTTTGTTGACTGTATCCTTTGCTGTGCAAAAGCTTCTTATCTTGATGAAGTCCCAATAGTTCATTTTTGCTTTTGTTTCTTTTGCCTTCGTGGATGTATCTTGCAAGAAGTTACTGTGGCCAAGTTTAAAAAGGGTGTTGCCTGTGTTCTCCTCTAGGATTTTGATGGAATCTTGTCTCACATTTAGATCTTTCATTCATTTTGAGTTTATCTTTGTGTATGGTGCAAGAGAGTGGTCTAGTTTCATTCTTCTGCATGTGGATGTCCAATTTTCCCAGCACCATTTATTGAAGAGACTGTCTTTCTTCCAATGGATAGTCTTTCCTCCTTTATCGAATATTAGTTGACCATAAAGTTCAGGGTCCACTTCCAAGGCATTCAAATTGGTAAAGAAGAAGTCAAACTCTCCCTCTTCGCAGATGACATGATACTCTACATAGAAAACCCAAAAGCCTCCACCCCAAGATTGCTAGAACTCATACAGCAATTTGGTAGCATGACAGTATACAAAATCAATGCCCAGAAATCAGTGGCATTTCTATACACTAACAATGAGACTGAAGAAAGAGAAATTAAGGAGTTAATCCCATTTACAATTGCACCCAAAAGCATAAGATACCTAGGAATAAACCTAACCAAAGAGGTAAAGGATCTATACCCCAAAAACTATAGAACACTTCTGAAAGAAATTGAGGAAGACACAAAGAGATGGAAAAATATTCCATGCTCATGGATTGGAAGAATTAATATTGTGAAAATGTCAATGTTACCCAGGGCAATTTACACGTTTAGTGCAATCCCTATCAAAATACCATGGACTTCTTCAGAGAGTTGGAACAAATCATCTTAAGATTTGTGTGGAATCAGAAAAGACCCCGAATAGCCAGGGGAATTTTAAAAAAGAAAACCATATCTGGGGGCATCACAATGCCAGATTTCAGGTTGTACTACAAAGCTGTGATCATCAAGACAGTGTGGTACTGGCACAAAAACAGACACATAGATCAGTGGAACAGAATAGAGAACCCAGAAGTGGACCCTGAACTTTATGGTCAACTAATATTCGATAAAGGGAAATGAGATTTATTTCTCTTTCTTTCTTTCTTTCTTTCTTTCTTTCTTTCTTTCTTTCTTTCGTCTCTTTTGTTCAATCATGGGATACTATTGAATAGTTCTATTTTTTCCTCAGATCTTTACTGCACTTAGAAATAGCCACCTTATCTCACAATTTATTTTTCATCCTCCTGCCTTCAAATGTGATCTGTCACAGTGTCCATTCAGTCTGCTGAAGCCTTAGCTTTATGAAGAAATTTATTCAAAATGATGAGCAGAATAATCAGTGTAACTACGTGATCTTGCCTCTTATGGGCTATCAGTAACTCATCCTCTAATACTAACTGGATTCTCACTGTTTCAAACACAATCTAGGTTGGAAAACCAATTCTAGGTCCTGTATCCTTACTTGAAAAAAGTAAGACATCCTTATGGTACTTGAAAAAAAAGAGTCATTTTTTTAAAGATTTTATTTATTTATTCATGAGAAACACAGAGGGACAGAGATAGGCAGAGGGAAAAGCAGGCTCTCTGAAGGGAGCCCGATGTGGGACACGATCTCGGAACCCAGGATCACAACCTGAGCCAAGGCAGAGGCTCAACCACTGATCCACCCAGGTGCCCCTGAAAAATTTACTCTTCTGGTTAGGGTTCTTAGTTGCAGACTCTTAAAGGTTAAAAAATCTCAACTAAATCAACTTTTAGATCTAATTAGCTTTATTAAAGAATTCATGAGGGATGCCAGGGTGGCTCCATGGTTGAGCTCTGCTTTCGGCTCAGGGCATGATCCCAGGGTCCTGGGTTTGAGTCCTGCATCTGGCTCCTGGTAGGCAGCCTTCTTTTCCCTCTGCCTATGTCTCTGCATCTCTGTGTCTCTCATGAATAAATAAATAAATAAAATTTTTTAAAAAGAATTCATTAATCTGACAGCATCTAGCAAATAAGAACTTCATTGAGCTGGAGAAACAGAAAAGTTTCTAAAGATAGAGAGTGATCTGGGGTAAAAATAAATTATTAGCAAAGAGTGCATGCTTTTTAGGCAAGGTTGCCCTTCTAAGAGGATTGGAAGGGGTCTGTCAATAAATTTTTAGTACTGGCCTGGAAATTCCATGCTGATTGATTAAAGTTTACATTCCTGGGGTGGTTAAACTTTCAGTTAGGTTAGGTATTAAGTCTTGGTTTGCTGACATGGGGCCTTAACATAAGTGACTCCATTGAGACCTGTATTGTTTTCTTTTGTTTATAACAAGACAATACTGTGTAATTTTTTTTAAGTAATCTCTATGCCCAACATGGGGCTTGAACTCATGACGCTGAGATCAAGAGTCCCATGCTCCACTGACTGAGACAGTGATGTGCCACATAATAGCACACACTCTTGACTTTCCTTAAGCTTGCTAGGGGTTATTAAGAAGTTTAAAATGTTTTAGATTCCCAGGAAAATCAACCAAGTTTCTACACAATCAGAATATTAAAAAACACCCACTAGTCCTATGACCCACTGTTTAGGGTCCATACCACTGAACCCTAAATTTGGACAGAAGAAATGCTAACAAAGCAGCCCTAAGTCTTTTCTGCTCAGGTGTGTTTATTTATGTGCCAAACTGGCTGAGCTAAAGTGCCTATTTCTTTGGCCAAACACTATTCTAGATGGTATTTTTCTAGATGTGATTAACATTTACAATCAGTTGACTTTGAATAAATCAAATTACCCTTCATAATCTAGATGAGCCTCACGTAATCAGTTTAGGATTATATAAGCAAATACAGGTTTCCCAAAGAAGAGGAAATTCTGTCTCAAGACTACAATGTAGAAATTCTGCTTAATCTTCCAGTCTGTTAAACTGTTCTATAGGTTTTGGCCTCGTTATTGCAACATAAACTCTTACATGATTTTGTGTACTAGTTTGCCCAATAGATTTCAGATTTGCCAGCCTCCACAGTTATGTGAGTCAAATGTGTTTCAGGAATATATTTGTATGTGTATATACATTTTGTTACCCTGGAGAACCCTAAATAATAAACTACGTGTAGTTGCTATCTCACAATCTCACATTGCTTACCTCTGGCTTCTAACTCTCCTTTGGATTTCAATGTGAAAATTTCCTAGATTACGTGCAGAAACCTAGCTGCAAAGAAATCCAGAAAATGTACCTATTAAGGGGAACCTTCTTGCACTATTGGTGGAAATGTAAACTGGTGCAGCCACACTGGAAAACAGTATGGAGTTTACCCAAAAAGTTAAAAATAGAACTACCCTATGATCAAGCTACTAAACATTTACCCAAAGAATACAAAAATACTAATTCGAAGCGATTCATGAACCCCAATGTTTATAGCAGCATTATATACAATGGCCAAATTATGGAAACAGCCCAAGTGTCCATAGATTGATGAATGGATAAAGAAGATGTGATATATATATAATTAATCAGCCATAAAAAAGAATGAAATCTTGCCATTTGCAACAACATGGTTAGAGTTAGAGAGTATTATGCTAAGAAAAATGAAGCAGAGAATGACAAATGCCATATGATTTCACTCACATGTGGAATTTAAGAAACAAAACAAACGAGCAAAGGGAGGGAAAAGGGAGAGAGAGGCAAACCAAGAAGCAGACTCTTAACTATAGAGAACAAACTGATGGTTACCACAGAGGAGGTTGGGGGTGAGGGGTGGGGTGGAATAGGTGTTAGAGATTAAGGAGGGCACTTGCTGTGATGAGCACTGGGTGATGTATGGAAGTGTTGAATCACTATATTGTATACCTCATATTAATATTACACTGTATGTTAACTAACTGAAATTTAAATAAAAACTTTAAAAAGACATACCTATTAGCTTCACAACCTGTTAGAAGAGAAAAGCGTGTAGAAGAGGAATGGGAATGGTAGTTAGTGAGTTAGTCTATAGTGTCTGCTACATAGATACACGACTATTTATTGGCTTCCCCTGGTTATCAGTTAACCTTGAATCAGTATTTATAACCTCATACTATCCATCAAATATGGCTAAATATCTTATAACATACAAATAAATAATATATATTATCTCCCAGCTCATCATTTACAAAAGATTTAAACATTTAGTTTCTGCTTGTTTGATTACTTGATGACATATATGCATATATGCATACATTTATATGGAAAAGAAGATGAATAAAATAATTTATATTCTCTATTTTGAGGAAACTGAGGGGGGAAAGATGAATAATTTAACCTAAGTCATTTGACAATTTAACTTAAGGAAGTAACAGAGCCTGGCCTAGAATGCAGGTTTTGTGAGTTCTTGATTAGTATCCTTTCTACTCTACCATGCACAAACAAACATTATAATCCACAAGGAAATATTCACCTAACTGCAGCCTGACTTGCCCATGTGTAAATAAACCAAGGCAACAGGAAGAAATGTGGAGTTAAGACTGGGGAGATTGCAGAGACAAAAGCTTTTTGGCCAAACCTCAAACTTCAGTGTTTTATGTAAGGATGAAACCCATAGAGCATATTCTTTTCCTTGAATGTTTAATTTGTTATCCTTTTATATGTAGAAATTAGAAAACATTCCAAAAATCTAACAGCAGTCTGTGCTCTTTCTCTGAATTCAAATAGTCCACTTTTATTGAACATTTTACTAAGCTTAGATAAATCAGAGAGATTATCCAAACGCATTCAGCTCATTGTAAAAAACACCAGAGAGACCTTTAAAAGGATTGTAAAGACTCTCAATCAAACTAGTTCTCACAGAAAATGTGCTAAAGGACATAGGACACAGTTAAGAAGCTGGAAGCAGGATCCATTTCCACAGCTACCATTTAAATTCACTCTTTTGTTACCTCCATCTAGAATTCTTTAACGGCACTCCCAATGGCCTCTTGTTTCCAGTCTTCTCACTCTAATTCTACCTGGAAAACACTATATTCAGTTTAGTCTTGAAAAAATACCATACCATTCTACTGTTTCGGCAGGGATGAAGGACTAATAGCCAAAAAAACTTGGCTTGAGCTCTTAAACTCTGGTCTTGGGAAAAATATACTTTTTCTGAGCCTTTGTCTCTCAGTTTTTTTGTTTTTTTTTTTGTCTCTCTCTCTCTCATCAATTAAACTATTTCATAATCCCTGTCTAATACATGGTTCATATTATAATTAAATTAAATGATTAATTTGAGGGGCATCTGGGTGGTTCAGTGGTTGAGGTTCTGCCTTTAGCTTGTGATCCCAGGATCCTGGGATCAAGTCCCACATCAGGCTCCCTGTGAGGAGCCTGCTTTTCCCTCAGCCTGTGTCTCTGCCTCTTTATCTGTGACTCTCATGATAAACAAATAAAATCTTAAAAAAAATTACCTTGAAAAAAACATTAAGCACTTTTAAATATTACAAAAATAGAAAATAATAAAATATTTTGAGACTATCAAACCAGCAATCTAAGCCCAAAAGTCAACAGACAGGCTACAAAATTTTAATTAGACCACATTTATCTTCTTATATATTGTTTTATCAGGGAACAATCTGTGAAAATAAAATTATTTTCTTCCACTTTTAAATAAAACATTATTTATTAGTTCAAGGTCAAATTCCCCAAGTTATCTATCCCTTACATTCACCATCCAAGTCTTATTTTTGAACATTTCAGCCATTATTTTAGTGTTCCTTTTTTTCTTCCTTTTTTATTCCTCCCCAAATATGCACATGCACACACCACACACACACACACTCATACTCACAACCACTGTGTTAATCATAAAGCATTTTATTGAACAAAAGATGACATAATCAAATGATTTGAAGCATAATGGTAAGAACTGTTTTAAATGTCAAAGAGAGCTTGTTGACTGTTATGTAACTATGATATTTAATCCTAAGAAGTTCAAAGGGCAAAAATGATTGCACTGTGTTAGAATTCTACAAATCAGAGCAATATTCTCCAATAAAATAAGATGTTTCTAATGCTGTGTTATTAGTGGCTTTATTATTATTTATCTCTTCTTGTTCTTTCCTAAAGAGCTCAAACCATATTGACAAATTCTACAATTAGGAACATATCTTTAAAAACACATTGTAATAGGTGGTCAGCTATTATTATGTAAATCAAGGCATCAATATATTTACTCTACATTCCACCCCCATATAGGGTAAACCCAATTTAAGGAAAATATGAAGCTTAGATTAGCATCCTTAGATCCTTATATCAAATTTATTCAAGCTACGGACCAAAATAAATGGTCAGCTTCAATCACAAAAGTAAGTAAAAGCCCTTACTTTTAAATTATACTATTCACAACTTATCTTTTTTATTAAATAAAATAAAAATATGTTTATCTGATTTATTGATGTAGCTGTATATAGCTCTAATCCATTTTTTTCACGGCTGGATAGCATTTCCTTGCATGAATATCCCACAATTCCTATTCATTTATTTATAGACATTTAAGTCATTTCACTTTTGACCTTTCTAAATTTGCTGCCATGAATAATTTTGTAAGGGTCTCCTGGTGCTAATATGCAAAGATTCTCTGGGGTAGATATCTAGTCAGAGAATTGCTGGGTCATTGAGTGTATGTATGCTCAGTTTTACCAGGGACAGCCAAGTGCCTAACTCCTGCCTTTGTGTCACTCCCTCAGAACTGATTATTCCTCTTAGTTCCAGTCACATGGGATATAGCAGAAGCCCTCAAGGCTAATCCACAACTTTGCTTGGTGTGTTTTATTTGGGCTTGTTGATTTCCTTACATTTTGGCCATGGATTTTTTTTTTCAAAAGTATGTTTATTTGTCCAGTATATTCCATACTTCCATGGGAGAGTTTTAGGGTTTTTTCCTGACTTGTTTGTTTAATTTACTCTAACCATGATGCTGGAAATGTAAATTTAGATATAGTTTAATCATCTCCTCTTGATTAAACTTTACCTTGCATTATTATTTTCCCTTACAAATGATCTGGCCATCTTTCTACTTTTAGTTTTATGATTTTTTTGCAAAATCAATTCCTTTCTTTAAGATTCCATCTCTAATCCTCACTTTCTTTTTTAATTTGTTCAGTAGCTTGCATTAGTCTTTAATGTGCATTATGTAAATTCTAGATTTGCTCTAACTCTTTGTTACAAGGAACAAATATCATAGATTATGTGATAATAATTGACAGTGGCAGAGGGAGTCATTAAAAAGGAATACAAAATGTATCAACCACAATCCAAACAGGAGATAGAAACCACACAATAATTTGAACCATGGAAGCTTAATATTAAGAATTATTTTCTATAAGAGGGCCTGGGAGTAATTGGACTGGCTTATTAAGGAGTAAGGATAATTTTAGACCACAAATAGCAGATACAAGGATCAGATACCACTCCTGTGGTTATGATAGTTTGTGTAAAGAAGAGGCACCCCACCCCGCAAGTGAGCTCCAGAATCTGTTGAGGCACCTGAATGACAAAAATCACCATGAAACTATGCAGGAGGGACTTGCTTGAAATCTGTCCTCTGGACCTTACCAAAAAGAGCCTCCTTCAATGATGCAGGGAAAGTAGTTTGGGAGAAGTGTCTTGCTGGAGGTATTCTGTTACAAAACCACCCAAAGATGCTACAAAGGAACACTATTTGCCATTGGATGCTGCTGATCCCTGTACACTGAATTCTCTCAATAATCAGCTCAGTGTGCAAAAGGACCCTGAGCTCAAGAATAGAACATAGCCCCTCCAGCAGCAAGACCATAACCTTGTGGAACCCTGGACAGAGGACCAAGTAAAGCTGATGGACCCAAAGTCCTCACCCACAGAAAGTCTGAGACAACAAATGTATGTTGATTTAAGATGATGTTTGTGGTAGTTTATTATACAATAATACTTATTCTTCAGAAGCAGTATATTGACCATCTACAATGTTATTCTTAGAGCCTTGGCTAATGTTGAATGTAGCTAGTGGATAAGAATTTAAGTTTTGGAGGCACCTGGGTGGATCAGTCAGGTAAGTGTGAGAGTCTTGGTTTTGGCTCAGGCCATGACATGATGGTTCTGAGATCAAGTTCAGACTCTGTGCTCAGCAGAGTCGGCTTGAAGATTCTCCCTCTCTGCGCCTCTCCCCACTTTGACACACATGTGCTTTCTCTCTCTCTCTAATAAATAAATCTGAAAGAAAGAAAGAAAGAAAGAAAGAAAGAAAGAAAGAAAGAAAGAAAGAGAAAGAAAGAAAGAAAGAAAGAAAGAAAGAAAGAAAGAAAGAAAGAAAGAAGAAAGAAAGAAAAAGAAAGAAAAAAGAAAGAAAGAAAGAAAGAAGAAGAAGAAGAAGAAGAAGAAAGAAAGAAAGAAAGAAAGAAAGAAAGAAAGAAAGAAAGAAAGAAAGAAAGAAAGAAAGAATCCAGGTTTTGCCAAAGGAGAGGGATGCTACTAGAGTGAAAAATTGAAAATATGAAGGCATCAAACACAGGACCAACTTTCCCACAAGATATTTGCTGAATTATGAAGTTGAACAAGATAGGAATCCCAACACTTAAACCACAACTCTATAATTCTGAGCTTCACTGATGGCAGTCTTTGGTATTAATAAGCAAAAAACCACTGAGAAGATGCTTCATAATTTTAATATGCTACAACTTGAATTCTAGAAGAGATATAACCTAGAAACAGGGATAAAGAATGTAGATTTGACTACTACCAAAATAGCAGCCTGTCCATAACTCAGCTTAACCCCTGATTAGGTTGAGATGGTCAGTCCCATATTCTATCTGCTTGGTAAGTAAAAATGTGAAACTCCTTAGTGTAATGTAATATCATATGAAATCTCTACATATTTTTTATGCAGTGTCTTGAGTTCAATTTTAATAATTAAAAATTTTAAATTCATGTCAAAAGAAAGTACAGAATTATTAAACAAACAAAAATAAGTCGGATCCACAGATGATCCAAATCTAACAAAGACAGAGTGTGCTTCATTACTTCAAGAAAATATTGAAAAAATGGACAAAACAGAATAAAATATTGAGAATTTTGTGATAGAATTAGAATCTAAGGAATATAATAAAACAGAAATTATAGAAATGAATATATAGCATGTGAAAAGGAAAATGAGTAGATTATTTTAATAGCAAAATAATATAAGAGAAAGAATTAGTCATCTGGTCATAGGAAATTATTCAAGCTGACACAGAGAAGAGTAAAAGAAAAATATAGAAAAGAGTGTAGGAGACCAGTGGAATATAAAATAGCCTATAAAAGAGACTTCCTATAATTGGAGTTCTAGTTGAAGAGAGAGAATTGGGCAAGGAAATATTTGAAAGATTATGATTTTTAAAAATACAAACTAATGATATTAAATCACAGAACCAAAAATCTCTACAAAATCTCAGTAAGATACATACTAATCAAAGCAATTCCAATAATACACTTAGGCACAGGATAGTCAAAATATGAAAATTAAGAAGAGAGAGATTTTAAAAGCAAACTAAGGTAAAATAGACATGACATTCAAAAGAGTAGCAATCCAATTGACAGCTGAAATCTTATAAAAATATAGAAGCCAGAAGACAATATAGTGGCATCTTTAAAGTGCTGAACACAACTAAATGTCTCCTCAAAATCGTATATATTATAATTATTTCGCTATAATTACTTATATGAAATATGAAGACAATTTAAAGATATTATTGAGTAAACAAAAACTATGAGAAACTGTCACCAGCAGACCTGTATTCAAAAAATGCTAAAGGACACTTAGGAGGGTCAGTGGTTGAGTGTCTGCCTTTGGTTCAGGTCATGATCCAGGGCCTGGGATCGAGTCCCATATCAGGTTCGCTGCAAGGAGCCTGCTTCTCCCTCTGCCTATGTCTCTGCTTCTCTCTGTGTCTCTCATGAATAAATAAACTTCTTAATAAATAAATAATAAAAAATAAATAAAAACAAAAAAATTAAAAATGCTAATGTTGGGGAGTGTTGCACCTGGATGGCTTGGTAAGTTGTGTCCAACTCTTAATTTTGGCTCAGCTCATGATCTCAGTCAGGGTCCTGGGATGGATTTCCACACTAAGTGAGAAGTCTGCCTGAGAGTCTCCCTCTCTGGCACCCATCTGTCTTCAAAATAGAGATAAATATTAAAAAAAAAAATGCTAAGTAGAATTATTTAGTCAGAAGGAAAATACTGTCAGAAGAAAAGACAGAAAGGTAGAAAAGAATTAATAAAAACAGTATAAAATAAAAATTAAGATTACATAAAAATAATATTCTATAAAGTTTCAAATATGTATATAACTAAAATTCTTGAAAATAACAACACTAAAGAGGGAATGAGGATAAAAATGGTGGTAAAACATATTTATATTAAATTATAAAAAGTCAAATATGCATGTTGTAATATCTTGAGTAAAAAATATAGTGTAAAATATTTCAGTAAACTAAAAGGATAGTGAAGAATCTTATACTGACAGCTTAGTAGAGAAAAAGTTAAACAATAAAAATAAACTTTTGATAAATACAAAAGAAAGCAATAAAGAAAAAAAGGACTATTAAACTCCTAGTTAAAATAGGAAACATGAGTAAGATTTTATATACAAGTCCAACTATATCAATAAATTAAATGTAATTATCTAAATATATATCCAACAAGGATTTATATTAAGAATCTACAAAGTACTACCATGAATCATGAGGACTAGATAGAAAACCAAAAGTCATGCACAAAATATTTATATAAGACAATCTGTCCTATACAACTGTTAAGTTCACTTTAGTATGTCATTGGTAAAATTCTAGAAAGACAGTCATCAAAATCTTAGAGGTGATTTTTACTGTGTCAACATTTAAGTGATGTCAATGCATCTTTAAAGTTCTTTATTATTTGTATATTAGCAATGTGTACTTTTCATTAATTCAGAAAATAAATACTTTTATTATATATTTATCTTATAAGTCATGACATCATTTCCCAACAGATCAAACCAATGTCATACCTAAATAGGAAGAGTATTTAAGCCTCCTCCTCTTAAAATAACACACACTTAAATTTCTGGAAATTCAATCCTTTCTCTCAAGGGATTAAATCAGATTCAATAAAACTGATTAGCACCTTACCGACCATATTATACTTCCATTTTAAAGACTCAGAACATCTGGGACGCCTGGGTGGCTCAGCTGTTCAGCATCTGCATTCGGTGCAGGGTGTGATCGTAGAGTCCCAGGATTAAGTCCCACATCGGGCTCCCTGCATGGAGCCTGCTTCTCCCTCTGCCTGTGTCTCTGCCTCTCTATTTCTCTCTCTGTGTCTCTCATGAATAAATAAATAAAATCTTAAAAAAAAAAAAAGACTCAGAACATCTGAGGTACAGGGTATTTTCATTAGAGCTGAGTTAGTGACAGAATTTGATTAAAAGCTTTGCATGTATTCCTCCTTCTTAGGATAAACATAAGTGCTGCAAAACATGGGACTCCTATAAATGGAAATAAGCTAACGTAGAGAAAAACCTATGGTCAAAACTTTACAAGTACTCCAAAGTGAAGTTGAATTTCCTCTCTCTAATCCTTTACTGATAGGTTTATATATAAGTTTATTAGGTTTATCAATCTTCTTTAACGTACTTACATGCAATAAAACATCTGGTAAGGAAAAACAGAACACGGTATTTGACTTAATGCTAGTGTAGTCAGGATATATATTTCTTATTATATTAGTAACAGACACAATTCCACAATACAATAAGTAAAAATGTTTCCTCTTAAAAGCAAAGTACTCCCTTCTTGGAAATAAATTACCCTGGCGAGGACCATCATGGGGCTCCTGAGAATAGGTAATTCACTTCAAATGAATGAGCCCTCAACTAAAGGGAGAGTGCTTCTGCTGGTTGATTTCTAACTGCTACTTCACTTTCTGCCTCAGTTTCTTCATTTAAAGTATGTGGTAATACACAGCCCATCTTTTAAAAGTAGAGATAATAGTAGTCTGTGAACAGGCAAATTATGAATATATCGACACAGATTTAAATCTCCTCAAATGGCAAATCCCATACCCATGCTGAATAACCACAGCTTCGATGTTAAATTTATTACTCATCTGTTTTTTATTCACTTTAAGTTCTCAGCATTGTCTTAAATACACCTATATACTCAACAAAAATGCTCTCTGTGTTTTGCCACGTTAGTAACATCACTAGATGAGTGTCTCTTGAGCTGAACACAAAGTATTCTGGGGTCGTTGGGTTTCTTTCCCTACAATAAAAGGACTATAACTGTTGGGGCCTTTGGGTTAGAATGAGCAATTAATGTCTTTTTCAATTGTGCAGCACTTATACAATTGAGCATTTTATATTTATCTGGGTGCTTTGTTTATTCACTTTTGTTTGAGCTATTTTGAACCGGAGCTTTAACATGTAGTTGCTTTTCCCATTCTTTAATAAAAAGATTTGTAATGCACACCTCCCACACAGTACTTGAAAAATATACACTTCATTGACCTATTATTGGATGTTTTGTGGTTCCTCAGACATGATTTTATATAATTTCATTTTGAATTCTGGCTTGAGTTCAAGCATCTTTGAAAGTGAAGCTCTGATTACTGACTTGTATGCATAGTAGAAGTAGGAGTAAATGAACACCTCCCTCAATCTTCCCCAGCCTCTCAATTCAAACGTCATCTCCCCTTTTTCTTGGCTTCCCTTTGAAACATGTATAGTAAGGTCAGATTGTATTTGAATATTTGGCAGTTAATGATGTGTTTTATTTCTTTCCTCGTTTGGCACCGTTTGTTGTATCTAAACAGGTTATCTTTCCTCTTTGAGTTATCAGAAAGAAAACACAGTCCCTCAGAAAGCCTTGGAGATTTTCAAAGGATCATTACTCTTCCAGACAATGAAAATAAATTGCTTCCACATAAAAAGAAAAGGATCTTCTTGTCATCTACCAGTCTCTCCCCCTCTCTCTGTCTCTCTGCCTGTCTCTCCTCCTTCTTCTCTCTCTCTTTTTTATTGCATAATAAGGAATACAGCTGTATTATATACTGAAGGATCTTTCAGTGAAGAAGGATATGGAGGGAGAATCTACCAAACTCTGAGTGCTGAATAAATGTCATTTAATCCAGAGGCTGAAGTTAATAGCAAGAGACTCAGTACCTGTAGAATATGAACCAAGCAAAGTTTCATCCTTGAGCAGGATGAAACTGACTTGATATCAGCTCTGTGGTTTATTGACTATGTGACCCCAAAATTACTAAAATATCTACAAGTAAGTCTCAGTTTTCTACAAGTGAATCTCAGTTTTCTTATCAATTAAATGCGGAGAGATAATAAATTTGTCTTGAATAACTTTTCTGTCACTTCTTTAACATAACTTTTCAACATAATATATTGTTGCCATATATTCTGCCATATATTCTGACCCATTGAAAGATATTTTTCACTTGTGTAGTTTTAACTCCATCTTTATACCAATAATGACAAAATGTATATCTACAGCCTAGACCTCGCCAGGCTCTGAATATCTATCCCCATCAGCCAAGTTCACATTCCCTAAAACTCGTTTGTTTCTCAAACTTAACTACTCACACCAAACTACTGATCTCCCTCCTGACCTAAAACTGATTCCCTTCCTCCATTCCCTTCCTCAGCGAAAAGGAAATCCTCCAATTGCCTAATTCAAAAATGCTGTAGTTACCTTTGACATCTCTCTTTTAAATATCTCTCAAAATCTATCCAGCTGTGTTACTCTTTATCCTAACAAATTGAATCCAAGAACCATGACTCTGTGCCTCCCTAGGGAGACACAATTGGTATTTAACTGCTTTTTTCTTCAGAGTTGAACACTCCATGCAATAGACAGAGTGGTCTCTTAAATGGTAAATCTGATCATATTATATTTTATCTTAAAATGCAATTATAGTATAGCTAATGTGTATTGAGCGTTTATTACATTCTAGAGCTTGCCTGAAATACTTTATATGTCAGTTCATTTATACATAAGATGGGAATTATTATTATTACGTTCATTTTACAGCTGAGGAGACTAAGAAACATGTTCATGCTGGGATCCCTGGGTGGCTCAGCAGTTTGGGGCCTGCCTTCGGCCCAGGGCGTCATCCTATAGTCCCGGGATTGAGTCCCACATCGGGATCCCTGCATGGAGCCTGCTTCTCCCTCTGCCTGTGTCTCTGCCTCTCTCTCTCTCTCTCTCTCTCTCTCATGAATAAATAAATAAAACCTTAAGAAAAAAAAAAAAGAAACATGTTCATGGACACTTCTCCTAGGCAATCTGGCTTCAGAATTCACCTCCCTAACAGGACACCATCCTGTTTCCCAGTAGCTCCTGTTCATTCTTGAGAAGAGACAAACATTTAGGAATGTCTAGCTGGAAGGCTTTTATTAAACCTCACCTTGTGGTGTGTGTGGCTGAATTGTAGATTACAAGAACACACTGAGAAATTTTCAGGAATATTTCAAGCCCTTTGCCAAACACACTGTTATTAAAAATTAAATTTTGTAAACTTACAATTAAATAAATTTTATTTAAAATGAAAATAAAGTCAATAATTCTCAAAGTTCATCACTTCCTGCTTATCTTTTGCTCTTAAGATTATTTACATTTGTTATATCAATATAGTAAAAAAAAATAATGGTTAACCGCTTTACATCTCTTTCCAATTTTGTGTTCAGATGATACTGTTCATGGCTGGAGTAATAACTGCATGAAAATCTGTAAATACTACAAACTAAAGTTTGACTTACCATTTTTGTACTCTAGACTTAAGAAAATGATGGAGAGGGGTGCCTCGGTGGCTCAGTCTGTTAAGTGTCTTCCTTCAGCTCAGGTCATGATCCCAGGGTCCTGGGATTGAGCCCTGTGTTGGGCTCCCTGCTCAGTGGGGAGCCTGTTTCTCCCTCTCCCTCTCTGCTCTCCCTTCTTGTGCTCTTCCACTTTCTCTCTCAAATAAATAAATAAAATCTTAAAAAAAAAGAACTTGATGGAGAAAAATATTAGTGATAAGTGATTGAACCTAAAGTGTTTGATCACTGTTGACATTATGTTGTGATTAGCACACAAAAAAATTGAGGAGATGTATTTTCAGTATTCAAAAACTATTATCCAAATCAGTAAAGGCATCTTTCATACCTTTGAATGAGTGAAGTTCTGACATGCATATTTGTTTCATTTTTTATCTTGCTTTTTCATGTAAATGGAAACATCCACCAACATTCATGTGGGGATTATATTCACTCATCAGTTGCCACTATTGCCTGTGGATACACTAGATTGGCAAAAATCAATAAAAGTGTTTTGTGAGAATCAATTATATGGAATTGATTTTACTATTATCTAAAACATGTAGTCTCTACTACATACTTATTGAAATATAAAGTATTATTTCTTTTTCACTAATTCTGAAATATTGTTCAACTAACTAACAAGTCTTCTTTTAATTAAATTTGACAAAATTGGTAAATCCTTACTGTAAGTTGTTTTTAAAGCCATAAGTCAAACACTTTGTAAATAGTCTCTTATTTCTATTTTTTTACATATCACATAGATTTTTATGGGAATTACGAACTTGATAACTATGCAATATATTCCAAAGTATTCTGTAAACTTGACATGTACTTGTTTGACATTGATCTCCAGCAAGAAACAAGGCAGACAACTTAAGGGGATGGTTTTAAGTACAGAAAAAAAATGAATAACAATCACCTGAAGACAGCATATGTTTACTTGATTCAAATAAAGGCTGAATAACCAATTTCACACTTTCTGAAAAGATACTAGACTCTTACATTGCTGAAATGCAATATTTATGTAATATATTTTGTCTCAATAAAGCACCAAGGTATTGTGTAAACAAAATGTTGAAATAAGGTTTGAATGATAGTACCAATGAACATAATTAGGGAACAGATGTCAGATCAAAGTGAGCACTTTCCATCAGTTGGACTTGTGCAAGAAAATAGAATGGGTAGACCTGATATGTAGGGAGTTTTTTATCACCAGATATATTTTTAACCAGTGCATGAATGTACACTGGACATAGTAATGTAATAGAAGGGTTCAGGAGATTGGATGAAGTTGGCCTAGAATGCATTTCAAAGGGACCTTTATATTCTTAAGTTGGTTTCAAATGTGTGTGTAAATTATCAAAATATTTATTTCTAAAACAAGGTGTTCTAAATTTTCCTATGAAAATGTTATGATGGGACACCTGGGTGGCTCAGTGGTTTAGCGCCTGCCTTCGGCCCAGGGCATGATCTGGAGACCCGGGATCAAGTCCCACTTCGGGCTCCCTGCATGGAGCCTGCTTCCCCCTCTGCCTGTATCTCTGCCTCTCTCTCTCTCTCTGTCTCTCTGTGTCTCTCATGAATAAATAAATAAAATCTTAAAAAAAAAAGAAAATGTGATGATAGCAAAAGATGCATATAAACCCATTCTAGCATTCTGACTATGTTAATCAGTCACTGGATTAGGTTTTGTTTTAAATGCTAAGTAATGCACCTGGCATCTCAAAAGTATCCCAGATGACTAATATATTATTCTCAAAAGACTAGATGGGAATCAGATCAAATGTTATTATCCTTATATAAAAATAGACTTATTTTTATCCTCCAGGATTCAACAAGGGACTTGATAGTTGTCAGTACACTATGCTTCTGTTTCATTTGAAGCACTTCCAAAACTTTGATTTGATAATCTAGGAGTGTAATATTTTTGAAATATTTTACTCTTGGAAATGCTCACATCAAATAACTAATTTTGAATTACTATTTGTTATAATCTGCACACAGATTATGTGTGCAGAAAAAAAATTCCAGAAGGAATTGAAAATAAGTACCAAATACCACAGCAGCCCTGCCAATAGAAAAGGATTATCATTAAATTCTAACTGCAGAAATTTATCCTTTATAATTACTCTCACTAAGTGAAAAATAAAAAAATAATAAAAATACTGCATGAAACTGAAGTATATCGTAAAAGCATCTATCTTATCAATCACAAGAAAATATTAAAAGGTAGAAATAATAACACTAAAAAAAATAAATAAATAAAATAAAATAAAATAAAATAAAAAGAAATAATAACACTAAGTCCCAGTGTTGATTAGAAATTAAATTTCATAGCTTTTAAACTTTATCTGATTCTGAAGTGTGGATAACTCTAAGTTTTAATTACTTAGAAATACATTCAGCTTCAAATAATGGAAAACCTAAACAACTGTTTGTACACAAATAGGGATATATTTTTCCAACATAAGAGAATGTCCAGAGTCAGGAAGTTGTTTGTTTTGCTTTCATTGTTTAGCATAGCCGTCAAAAACTCTCCTTCTCGGGACACTGGGAGGCTCAGTGGTTGAGCATCTGCCTTTGGCTCAGGGCGTGCTTCCGGGATCCGGGATCGAGTCCTGCTTCAGGCTTCCTGCGAGGAGCCTGCTTATACCTCTGCCTATGTCTCTCCCTCTCTCTCTCTCTCTCTCTCTGTGTCTCTCATGAATAAATAAATAAAATCTTACAAAAAAACACCTCTCCTTCTCTGCTCTGCATTCTGAATGTGTTGATTTCTCATTCTCTTGAATTGTATCTCATGATCACAACTGATCAACCATAAATCTCTGTTCTGGCTAAAAATTTGTGCTCAAAATTGCAAAGTATAAAAAAAAAGACTAAGAATTCAGAGCAAGTGGGAATTTAGTATTTCCTATTAATAGAGATGGCAGTGATTTTTCTAATATTGTGAAAGTCTTTTTATAGAAAATGGAAAAAATAAATGAATACTTTCAATTTGATAGCAGTTGGATTTAGACTGCATAGTAGTTCCAGTAAACCATCATTCTCAGCTACAGAATCAATACTTTTTAGTTCTGGCATGGATCTCATGGGTGATTTGACCCAGCCTCTTACTTTATAGATAAAGAAACTGGGATACAGACACCTTAAATTATTTGCTCAAGATCATGCAATGTACAAAGTTGTGGGTAAACAGCAGGCACAGATTGCTAGCAAGAACATATTTTTTTAGGTACCCATAGAGATCTGTACACAGACACATAAAAAGACTCACAGTCTAATGGCTGGATTGGAAAGCATCCAGCATATTGTAATGGTACTGAGATCTATGTGGGAAACATATTCAGAATTTCTTTTTATCCTCATCCAGATTCTAATACTAGATTTAAATGTTCTGCATTAAATAATTGATTCCCAGTCTTTGCAGGTGGGATTTATTACAGTAACACAAGATAATTGGGAAACAGCATTTAGCAGCATCATTATTATTTGCCTTTCAAATATTTTTTGGGGGGGTTGATCAGTGCTTTTAATCTTTACCTTTGAAAAAGCTGGCTACAAAGGATAAGAAAAATAGGGAACTATATTCAAATGGTATATTTGTCTAGGAATCTATGTATAATTGTGCCATACTAAAGCAGATAGTATTTAGAGTAACATCAATAGATGATATTTTAAAATAGACATTAATAAATATGAAAGTATGTAGAAGTATTGACAACAAATTGCCACAGGTTGTAGGGAATGACTGGTACAGAACAAAGAGGTCAATTCTACTTGGAACATACATCTTTCCCATAACATGACCCCTGAGTAAAGTGACAAAACAGATATATGTGTGAACCCTGAAATAATAAGCAGCATTTTCAAATAAGTGAAGTAATTTTATAAGAATTCTTTATATACATAATTGTAGCACCCTAACTGTATTATAACTAGGAGCTATAAGGTCAGAAAGGTATGTTATGGGATCAGAATAATCAAAATGGGTTGACAGTCTCAGCTGCCTTGCACATACACCAGGAATAACAGTATTTACTTCATGCACTCTTGTGACAATTGAGTGAACTAAAGCAAAGCCAAGAACACACTCACAGCCTGGCATATAGTGAGTGTTTGGCAATTATTAGTGATTACTAGTATTACCAAGCTGTATCCCTCCCTTCCCAGGAAACCAGCTATAGCACCTGGAAGGAACAGCTGCCTTTAATTCACAGGCCTGAAAACATGACACACTAGGTCTCTGCACCCATGGCATATACCTAGACTTTTTTACATGTCTTAAACATCACCTTCTCGTTTCTAAGCCATAAGAAGACAGTTGTATTTAAATGGCATTCAACAGTGTCATATTCCTGTCATTGTATTAACTGTCCTTAAGCCAATAGGATTTATGAAGGAGGATGAAGTTTATTATCTTATTATCCAAAATATATTCCCATGATGTGTAAGTCAAATCTACAATTTGAGCATCTAATATTGTTGGTTCTTCTTTATTCTCATTTTATTCCAGTGCAGAATCCTCTCCATTACCCTAGATATGCTAAAAGTATTGGCTAGAATAGTATTCTATTTAACCAGCATTCTCACTGGAAATAGTGATTATCCAAATATAGCTCTCATTGATTTTTTACCACCACAATATGTCATCAAGTATCACTGCCATTTAGGGAGTGTATGTGTGCATATGCACAGGGGCTCACATGCGTGCATGTGTGTGTGTAATTGAGGGAGAGAGAGACAGAAAGAGAGATTGAGAAACAGAGAGATGAGACATTGGAGGAGGGAATCTGTGTTTGTTATATTAATGCTTCTTTCATCCTAAGATGATTCAGTTTTGGTGCGGTGAAATTTGTAAGTGCCAACCAAAATGCAAAACCATCATTGCCACATAGAATAAACCCTTAGATGAACAGATGCAGTTGTATTTGTCAGATATGTTATTATTGATATGTTATTATTTCTGTCTTTCTACCTTTATCTCTGGGCATTTTTTGCTCAAATTGAACACTCTTAATTTGTCCTACTTATGCAATAAAAAATAGGAACTTGCACCAATTAATTGCCCTTAGTATTCCTGGACTAAGCTTCATGTCTTTTAATACATCATTCTTCCTGGAAAGGAGGGGCCATATTTTATTCATCTTTGGATCTGCAGAGTTTGGCATAGTGTCACTGTTGACAATAGACACTGAATGACTAACCACTGTATTGAATTAAGCCATACTATTTAAAATTGTCTTTGGGTAACTGTTTTTATATCTACCCCCTCTGGCTTCTCTAATTGAATTCAGATAATTTGAAGTAAGGTTTCAATTGTTGTAGATGGGTGGCATTTCCATCCTTAATTACCAGTGACCTCCTCTTATCTATTGATGTTAACTCTGGGCTTTTAATGTCAAACATGACATTGATCCAGAAGCCAAATGTGATTCCTTCAGTTTGGATAAGAGCATAAACGTATATTGTTTTGGGTAACATTATCACACAAGAACCTTAAGCATACTCTTTATGATAATGCAAACTTCATAGTGTAGAAACTCTAGCATAGCTTCTATCTTAGAGGCTGGGTAGAAACATCATCTTTACCATTAATAGCTCTCGTTTTTTCAATATCTTTGGCATGGTAAATTTGTGCATGCTCTCCCTATTTTTTTTTTTTTTTTCAGAAAGAGGATGTGAAAAAGTTTTTCTTTAACATTAATATTTTTCTGGTGAACTTTATTATTAAAATTCTATAATTCTACATTTATTACTATTACAGTAATCTCATATATAAATAGGATCAAATTACAATTGACCATTTTCTTTTTTCCTTAAAAATCCATCCTTAGTATATATTATAAAACCAACTATATAGTAATGAAAATCTAGGAATATTATGGAATAACTTATAGACTTGCAGTGTAAATTCTAGAGAACTGATTATGGTCAGTTTTTAGATTTCATAGCTTAATGGGACTTTAGAAATAAATTGCTCTAGTTTCTTGATTGTGTAAATTAGGAAACTAGAGTTATGTGTGAGTTGATGATTGCCCCAAATCACAGTTGAGGAGATGACTCAAACTTGAAAGCAGATTTTCTCACTTTAGGTCTAAGTATTTTACTCTTAAATCATATGGCCTTGGGGTGCCTGGGTAGCTGAGTCTGTTGAGTGTTGGACTCAGTTTCAGCTCAGGTCAAGATCTCATGGGTCTTGGGTTGGAGCTCTGCACTGGGCTCCACAATCAGCAGGGAGTCTGCTTGAAGATTCTCTCCCTCTGCCCCTCTCCCAACTCTCTTTCTCTAAAATAAATAAATAAATATTTTTTAAAAAATCACGTGGCCTCTTTGACTAATCCCTTCAGAAAATAACTGAGTAGAGAATGTATATGGGTGCCATTTCCAGACACAAAGAGCTACATACTGATTGTTGGCAGGTACTATCAATTACTATACAGACAATTAAATATTACTACAGTATATCACCAATTCAAATGTTTAGTTATAATATCAACTCAGTATCTTATTTGAGAAAACAACTAACTGTTGAAAAATCAAAAGCCTGTATCATCAATTAAAATGCCAGGAAGACTCATGGAGCATGGAGTTTTGGGGAATATGTTTGATTTTTAATATGAGAATCAATACTTAATATGTGATACGTTCTTATTTACAACTATCTCATATTATTTACTATATACTACTATTATTTTTATTAGCAACACTAAGACCAATATCTACTATTTTTGACAACCTACTTAGATTGTCAACCTACTAATAATCTCTTATTATTTAAGAGATTTACAAAAGGTCCCATAAGTGAAATATAATAATAATAATAATAATAATAATAAATAAAAAGCAGAATCAGACCTATAGCTACAGAGAACAAACAGATGGTTGCCAGAAGATAGGGGGTAGTAGATTGGGCAAGTTGAGTGCAGGAGAGTGGGAGATATAGGCTTCCAGTTACAAAATGTCATGAGGATAAAAGGCATACATAGGAATATAGTCAATTATATTGTAATAGCAATGTAAGGGGACAGATGTGAGATTTTCACTTGTGGTGAGGACAGCATAATGTATAAATGTATCAAGTCACTAAGTCATACATCTGAAACTAATATAGCATTGTGTGCCAATGATATTCAAATGGTAATAATAAATAGACATGTTCAATAATTCTGCAGGATAGATATGATTTTCCTCATTTTATAAAACCAATATTGTCATACAAAAAGACTGAATTGCCAAGTGAGAGAAATAGAATGAAAATCCAGGTAGACCATAGCAATCTCTACCAAAGCAACAACACAAAGTAAATAAATAACTCTTGCTTTCTTCCAATCTATCATTCTTCCTCCTCATGTCAGTTTGGATGCTATGGAAAGAAAATGCCAAAACAGAATTTGCAGTACAAAAGATTGATTTTAGGTAAAGTGTGTGAAAACTAAAAGAAGAGAGGGCAGAAGTGGGCAGGAGAAGCCCTTAGTCTGTGGGACAGGTCTGGCCACAGTGGATGAAAGGAGGAACAGATGAGAAGGAAGAGATCCAGACTATGGTGTAGGTCTGAGAAAATCTCGAGTCCAAAGGGGACTTCTAGGCAAAGAGTGTCAGCAGAAGAGTCCTGCCTCTGGCAGAAATCACAATGTCCTGTTCTACTCTGCTTTGACATTGATTGAAGCTGCCCGAGGAGAGCATATCCTCAGCTACACTGCAATCAGAGATGATCACTTGAGGCAAGCTCTCTCTTAAAGGGTCATGAGAGTGGTACTCCCTTGTGCACACACTGCACAAGCCCCTCAGTGGCTCTGATTATCAATTTCCTTGACTAAAATGGGAACTCTAGACCTAATTTAAGGTGTTAGCTTTTGTTCGCTAGTAAATAATTACTAGAAAGCATCTAGGAATTTACCTAGTGCATAAAAAGTACTCTAGAAATATTTTCATGAAAATAAATGTGAAGTATTCAATAATGCCAGTATCTCTATCTCTATAGAAGATTCCTAGTTGGATATAAAAATAGGGACTTGAAAAAAAAAAATAGGGACTTGGTCTTTCAGAATGTACCATTTTTAAGTTTGTCAGTATCCACTCTGGATCTGCCTTCACTGGTGCTGGGGATAACCCTAACTCAAAGACGTCAACCATAAATATCTCTGGCCAGCCACTTAGTACTATGGAAGAAACATCATTCCCAAGGGTAATATTCCTGTTACTATTTTACATTATCACAGTCAATTAAAGAATTCTAAAGTAAAGTTCATTGCGAAATGATTGCTCAACTCCCAAGTGAATTGAAGACTGCTAACTTAGCCAAATGAGATAGGTCTCTATTTTCCAGTCCTTATCTGGATAATTTAGGCAGAAAATAAAACCAATGAGGAAGGACTGAAAGACTGTTTATTTTGTAGTTGATAAGATTATGGGAAAATTAAATTAAAGAACTACTCACTGTACACTAAGAAAGATAATATGAAAAATATAATGAGCATATTTTCTCTATCTTCACTAACAGTTGAGTAAAAGAAAATTAGTGCTACCATAACAAATTTATTTGAGAATATAAGGAAATTTTTTCCTATTTTCAGGATTTTTATACTACAGAATAAGTCACTAAGGTAAGTAATAAAAACCTTTCTATGGGTTTATTGATTGATTTATTAATTCATCCATTCATTCAATGTTATTTTTCAATATTTACTGTAAGTTAAATTCTAGGCTTTACAGTGGAAAATCATGAAAAATAGTAAAAAAATAAAAGTCTAGACTACAAGAAGTGTCCATTCTGTCTATAACTTAAAATCAATAATAAAAAGTAAGATAGTGTGACATCAGAAAAATGGAGTAGAAATTTCAAAACTTTGTCTCATCACAAAGGCAAGATATAAGCTGGCAAAAACTGTCAGACTTAGCTTTTTTTTTTTTTTGGAGTTCTGGAATCAAATAAAACACAACAATCATGAAGAGAAAAACTGTTGGACTTGGTAAGGGAGCTCTGGGGCATTTTAACTTATATGGCTGCCATCTGCACAACACAGTTTAGCAGAAGCCTTGAGATGGCACAGGTTATTGATACCAGAGGGATCAATACAGACTGTTCTTAAAGAATTGTGGCTGTGTGTTTTGGCCTGCCTGGTGGGTCTCTGAAGGATCATCTCAAGAGCTTGATGTGTTTCATCTGCCTCATAGTTTCCACAAGATTGTGACAACATATCCAGCAATGTTTGTTGAAAGTATTTAAAGGTAAATGTATTAGCCATGGCCACTTGGACAAAAATGTAATATTTGAGACAAACAATAGACCAAGAATTTTGGAAATTAAGAGGCTGGGGAAGGAGAAACATAGGGAGAAAAAGCTTTGACGACTTCCCATGTACTCTGGGGTACATAGAAGGTCATGAAAATGACTAAGTCTGACTGCATGCTCAGAAAACACCTGAGAAGACCTAGAACCTAGGTTCTCACCTTCAGCTGAACTTCAGGCTCTGTGTGGGCAGGAAGTGAAGGCTACAGCAGAGTTATAAATTACCTGGCAAGCATTAGAGTGCCCCAACACAGTGTCAATCTGAAACCGTAAGGAGAAAATCAATCTTTCTTCTTTCTTTCTTCCTTTCTTTCTTTCTTTTCTTTCTTTCTTTCTTTCTTTCTTTCTTTCTTTCTTTCTTTCTTTCTTTCTTTCTTCTTTCTTTCTTTTCATTCTTTCTTCCTTTTTTTCATTCTAAGTACTTAAGAAAACCTCTATCAGGGCAGCCCTGGTGGCTCAGCGGTTTAGCGCCGCCTTCAGCCCAGGGTGGGATCCTGGAGACCCCGGATCGAGTCCCATGTCAGGCTCCCTGCATGGAGTGGAGCCTGCTTCTCTCTCTGCCTGTGTCTCTGCCTCTCTCTCTATGTCTCTCATGCATAAATAAATAAAATCTTAAAAAAAAAAAGAAAACCTCTATCAAATCTCTACCTGACTTCAAAGTGGGAGAAAAAGATATGCCAGTGGCCAATAAGACAAAGAATGCAGAAATATCAAAATTAGTTTAGAAAAAGAACTTGACAACTACCAAAACAGCTTGTAACAATAAACTGTGGTGAAAGAGAATAATCTGATTTCTAGAGTTGCCACACTGTAATATTCAAAATATCACCCATTCAACAAGAAATTATGAGGAATGGAAGGTAACAAGAATGTTCATCCCACTCACAGGAAAAACCAAACCAATAGTAACTGTCACCAAAGAAGCCTTGAGTTTGGGCTTCCCTGACAAGTAATTTAAAATAATTGTTTTAATTACTCTAAAGGACCTAAAGGAAACCAAGAAAAAGAGCTAAATAAAACTAGGAGAATAATGTCTCACCAAATGGATAATGTCAATTAGGAGATAGATTTTGTTTTAAAGCCAATGAAAATTTGGGAGGTGAAAGTAGGATAACTGAAAGAAAAATTTCACTAAAGCAGTTCAATAGTAGTTTTGAACAGGCAGAAGAAAAAAATCTGTGATTTCAAAGATATGCCATTTGAAAGTGTCCAATGTGAAAAGCAAAATGAAAAAATAAAATGAAGAAAAACACTAAAGAAAAATGAGACTTTTGGAACACCATCAGGCATACCAACATACACATAGCAGAGTCCCAGAAGGTGAGGGAAAAGAAAAAAGGGGGTCAAAATAATATTTGAAAAATGCATGGCTGAACACTTCCCAAATTTGCAACCTGAATCTACATATTAAGAAACTCAACAAACCCAACTTGGGCAAACTCAAACAGACCTACACTAAGATTTCTTGAAAATTATTGAAAGACAAAGATAAAATTATAAAGGTAGCAAGACAAAAATGGAGTGTCTTGTTCAAAGGATCCTTAATAATATTAACAGCCAATTTCTCATCTAGAGCAGAGGGTAGTGGATGAGATGTTTAAAGTGTTGAAAGAAAAAGAAAATCCATCAGCCCAAATTCTATGTCTGGAAAACTAGCCTTCAAAAATGAAGACATTCGTATATAAACAAAAACTACAAAGTTCGGCAGTAGCAGAGATTCCTATATGAAATGTTAAAGGGAGTCCTCAGGATGAAGTGAAAGGACTAAAAGTAACTCAAAATCTTAAAAACAAATAAGCACACTGGTGAAGGCACTCATAGATAAATACAAAAGCCAGTATAATTGTATTTTTAATGTGTAACTACCCTTTTCTTTAGCCAATTTTTCCTTCATTTTTACTAATTTATTACTTTATGATTTTTAAATTTTTGCATATGAGTATAGTTGACACACATTGTTATATTGGTTTCAGGTGTACAAGAGAGTGATTTGACAAGTTTATACATTATGCTATGCTCACTGTCACTATACAATGCTATTATAGTATCACTGACTATATTCCTTATGCTGTGCCTTTTATTCCCATGACTTATTCCATTTGTAACTCCTCTTTTTATCTTATGTAATTTATTTATTTTGTGTGTTTTATTTATTTTTATTTTTTTAATAAATTTATTTTTATTGGTGTTCAATTTGTCAACATACAGAATAACACCTAGTGATCATCCCGTCAAATGCCCACCTCAGTGTCCGCCACCCAGTCACACACCCCGCACCCCCACCTCCCCTTCCACCACCCCTAGTTCGTATCCCAGAGTTAGGAGTCTTTCATGTTCTGTCTCCCTCTCTGATATTTTCCACTTATTTTTTCTCCTTTCCCCTTTATTCCCTTTCATTATGTTTTATATTACCCAAATGAATGAGAACATATAATGTTTGTCCTTCTCCGATTGACTTATTTCATTCAGCATAATACCCTCCAGTTCCATCCACGTTGAAGCAAATGGTGGGTATTTGTTGTTTCTAATGGCTGAGTAATATTCCATTGTATACATAGACCACATCTTATTTATCCTTCACCTTCCGATGGACACTGAGGCTCCTTCCACAGTTTGGCTATTGTGGACATTGCTGCTAGAAACATCGGGGTGCAGGTGTCCCGGCGTTTCATTGCATCTGTATCTTTGGGGTAAATCTCCAACAGTACAATTGCTGGGTCTAGGGCAAATCTATTTTTAACTCTTTGAGGAACCTCCACAGTTTTCCAGAGTGGCTACACCATTTCACATTCCCACCAACAGTGTAAGAGGGTTCCCTTTTCTCCGCATCCTCTCCAACATTTGTGGTTTCCTGCCTTGTTAATTTTCCCCATTCTCACTGGTGTGAGGTGGTATCTCATTATGGTTTTGATTTGTATTTCCCTGATGGCAAGTGATGCAGAGCATTTTCTCATGTGCGTGTTGGTCATGTCCATGTGTTCCTCCGTGAGATTTCTGTTCATGTCTTTTGCCCATTTCGTGATTGGATTGTTCATTTCTTTGGTGTTGAGTTTAATAAGTTCTTTATAGATCTTGGAAACTAGCCCTTTATCTGATATGTCATTTGCAAATATCTTCCCCCATTCTGTAGGTTGTCTTTTAGTTTTGTTGACTGTATCCTTTGCTGTGCAAAAGCTTCTTATCTTGATGAAGTCCCAATAGTTCATTTTTGCTTTTGTTTCTTTTGCCTTCGTGGATGTATCTTGCAAGAAGTTACTGTGGCCGAGTTCAAAAAGGGTATTGCCTGTGTTCTTCTCTAGGATTTTGATGGAATCTTGTCTCACATTTAGATCTTTCATCCACTTTGAGTCTATCTTTGTGTATGGTGCAAGAGAGTGGTCTAGTTTCATTCTTCTGCATGTGGATGTCCAATTTTCCCAGCAACATTTACTGAAGAGACTGTCTTTTCTCCAGTGGATAGTCTTTCCTCCTTTATCGAATATTAGTTGGCCATAAAGTTGAGGGTCCACTTCTGAATTCTCTATTCTGTTCCATTGATCTCTGTGTCTGTTTTTGTGCCAGTACCACACTGTCTTAATGATCACAGCTTTGTAGTACAACCTGAAATCTGGAATTGTGATGCCCCCAGCTATGGTTTTCTTTTTTAAAATTCCTTTGGCTATTCGGGGTCTTTTCTGATTCCACACAAATCTTAAAATAATTTGTTCCAATTCTCTGAAGAAAGTCCGTGGTATTTTGATAGGGATTGCATTAATGGTGTAAATTGCCCTGGGTAACATTGACATTTTCACAATATTAATTCTGCCAATCCATGAGCATGGAATATTTTTCCATCTCTTTGTGTCTTCCTCAATTTCTTTCAGAAGTGTTCTATAGTTTTTAGGGAATAGGTCCTTTACCTCTTTGGTTAGGTTTATTCCTAGGTATCTTATGCTGTTGGGTGCAATTGTAAATGGGATTGACTCCTTAATTTCTCTTTCTTCAGTCTCATTGTTAGTGTATAGAAAAGCCACTGACTTCTGGGCACTGATTTTGTATCCTGCCACACTGCCGAATTGCTGTATGAGTTCTAGCAATCTTGTGGTGGAATCTTTTGGGTTTTCTATGTAGAGCATCATGTCATCGGCAAAGAGGGAGAGTTTGACTTCTTCTTTGCCAATTTGAATGCCTTCTATGTCTTTTTGTTGTCTGATTGAGAGGCTAGGACTTCCAGTATTATGTTGAATAGCAGTGGTGAGAGTGGACATATCTGTCTTGTTCCTGATCTTAGGGGAAAGGTTCCCAGTGCTTCCCCATTAAGAATGATATTTGCTGTGGTCTTTTCGTAGATGGCTTTCAAGATGTTGAAAAATCCTCACTCTATCCCTACACTCTGAAGAGTTTTGATCAGGAATGGATGCTGTATTTTGTCAAATGCTTTCTCTGCATCTATTGAAAGGATCATATGGTTCTTGTTTTTTCCTCTTGCTGATGTGATGAATCACATTGATTGTTTTACGAGTGTAAAGTCTTGCATCCCGGGGATAAATCCTACTTGGTCATGGTGAATAATCTTCTTTATGTACTATTGTATCCTATTGGCTAGTATCTTGTTGAGAATTTTTGCATCCATGTTCATCAGGGATATTGGTCTATAATTGTCCTTTTTGGTGGGGTCTCTGTCTAGTTTTGGAATTAAGGTGGTGCTGGCCTCATAGAACGAGTTTGGAAGTACTCCATCTCTTTCTATCTTTCCAAACAGCTTTAGGAGAATAGGTATGGTTTCTTCTTTAAATGTTTGATATAATTCCCCAGGGAAGCCAACTGGCCCTGGATTTTTGTGTCTTGGGAGGTTTTTGATGACTGCTTCAATTTCCTCCCTGGTTATTGGCCTGTTCAGGTTTTCTATTTCTTCCTGTTCCAGTTTTGGTAGTTGTGGCTTTCCAGAAATGCATCCATTTCTTCTAGATTGCCTAATTTATTGGCATATAGCTGTTCATAATATGTTTTTAAAATCGTTTGTATTTCCTTGGTGTTGGTAGTGATCTCTCCTTTCTCATTCATGATTTTATTAATTTGAGTCTTCTCTATCTTCTTTTTAATAAGGCTGGCTAATGGTTTATCTACCTTATTAATTCTTTCAAAGAACCAACTCCTGGTTTTGTTAATCTGTTCCACAGTTCTTCTGGTCTCGATTTCATTGAGTTCTGCTCGAATCTTTATTAATTCTCTTCTTCTGCTGGGTGTAGGATCTATTTGCTGTTTTTTCTCTAGCTCCTTTAGGTGTAAGGTCAGCTTTTGTATTTGAGTTCTTTCCAGTTTTCAGATGGATGCTTGTATTGCGATGTATTTCCCTCTCAGGACTGCTTTTGCTGCATCCCAAAGATTTTGAACGGTTGTATCTTCATTCTCTTCAGTTTCCATGAATCTTTTTAATTCTTCCTTAATTTCCTGGTTGACCCTTTCATCTTTTAGCAGGATGGTCCTTAACCTCCACGTGTTTGAAGTCCTTCCAAACTTCTTGTTGTGATTTAGTTCTAATTTCAAGACATCATGGTCTGAGAATACGCAGGGAGTGATCCCAATCTTTTGGTATCATTTCAGTCCTGATTTGTGACCCAGTATGTGGTCTATTCTGGAGAAAGTTCCATGTGCACTTGAGAAGAATGTGTATTCAGTTGTGTTTGGACATAAAGTTCTGCAGATATCTGTGAAATCCATCTGGTCCAGTGTATCTTTTAAAGCTCTTGTTTCTTTGGAGATGTGCTTAAAAGACCTATCGAGTGTAGAAAGTGCTAGATTGAAGTCACCAAGTATAAGTGTATTGTTATCTAAGTATATCTTAACTTTGGTTATTAATTGATCGATATACTTGGCAGCTTCCACATTCGGGGCATATATATTGATGATTGTTAAGCCCTCTTATTGGATAGATCCTTTAAGTATGATATAGTGTCCCTCTTCATCTCTCACTACAGTCTTCGGGGTAAATTTTAGTTTATCTGATATAAGGATGGCTACCCCTGCTTTCTTTTGAGGACCATTTGAATGGTAAATGGTTCTCCAACCTTTTATTTTCAGGCTGTATGTGTCCTTCTATCTAAAATGAGTCTCTTGTAGACAGCAAATAGATGGGTCCTGCTTTTTTATACAGTCTGACACCCTGCGCCTTTTGTTGGGGTCATTAGCCCGTTCACGTTCAGAGTTACTATTGTAAGATATGAATTTAGTGTCATCATTAAACCTATTCAATCCCTGTTTTTGTGGATTGTTCCATTGGACTTCTTCTTAAAGGGGAATTTTAAAAGTCCCCCTTAAAATTTATTGCAGAGCTGGTTTGGTGGTCACATATTCTTTCAGTTCCTGCCCGTCTTGGAAGCTCTTTATCTCTTCTTCTATTCTGAATGAGAGCCTTGCTGGATAAAGTATTCTTGGCTGCATGTTTTTCTGATTTAGGACCCTGAAAGTATCCTGCCAGCCCTTTCTGGCCTGCCAGGTCTCTGTGGAGAGGTCTGCTATTAATCTGATATTCCTCCCCATATAAGTTAGGGATCTCTTGTCTCTTGCTGCTTTAAGGATCTTCTCTTTATCTTTGGAATTTGCAAGTTTCACTATTAAATGTCGAGGTGTTGAATGGTTTTTACTGATTTTAGGGGGGATCTCTCTATTTCCTGGATCTGAATGCCTGTTTCCCTTCCCAGATTAGGAAAGTTTTCAGCTATGATTTGTTCAAATACATATTCTGGCCCTCTGGTCCTTTCAGCGCCCTCGGGAACCCCAATTAAACGTAGATTTTTCTTCCTCAGGCTGTCACTTATTTCCCTTAATCTATCCTCATGATCTTTTTATTGTGTGTCTCTTTTTCCTCAGTTTCCCTCTTTGCCATCAACTTGTCTTCTATGTCACTCACTCGTTCTTCCACCTCGTTAACCCTCGTCATTAGGATCTCTAGTTTGGATTGCATCTTATTTAATTGATTTTTAATTTCAGCCTGATTAGATCTAAATTCTGCAGTCATGAAGTCTCTTGAGTCCTTTATGCTTTTTTCTAGAGCCACCAGTAGCTTTATAATAGTGCTTCTGAATTGGCTTTCTGACATTGAATTGTAATCCAAATTTTGTAACTCTGTGGGAGAGAGGACTGTTTCTGATTCTTTCTTTTGAGGTGAGGTTTGCCTTCTAGTCATTTTGCTTAGTGCAGAGTGGCCAAAACCAAGTTGTATTGGGAAAAGGGAGAAAAAGAGAGAAGAGTAAGAGGGAAAGAAAAAGAAAAAAAGAAAAAAAAGAAGAAAAGAAAGAGAAAAAAAGAAAAAAGGGGGGGCAAGCAAACAGAAATAAAAAAATAAGGGGGTGTATCCTCTGATTCTGTATACCGTAAATCCCTCGACTTCCCCTGGAACTTTCCAGCGCTGGTTGGTCAATAATTTGTTTTTCCCCTGTCCGTCTAGCTGGTCTTCTGGGGGAGGGGCCTGCTGTGCTGATTCTCAGGTGTTCGCACTCGGGGGCGCTGCTCAGCCCCCTGCCTGGTGCAGGGCTCAGTGAAAGATGTTCAAACTGTTTATCCTATGAGGCCACTGTGAGGCTCAGTGGGGGTTGTTTACCCCGTGAGGCACCAGGAGGAACGACCCCAGTGGCGGGGCCAGCTCTGGAGCCCTGGATTCAGCTCCCGCGGTAACTACAGAGCTCTCCGTCTGCAGGGCCTGGATGCTCCAGGGGCGGGGCCGCCAGGCGGCAGGAGCGTCCTTGCTGTCCTGGGCCCTCCCGGCCTCTGCCTGTCCCGGGGAGGCCGGATCCTGGGCTGTGTCCCGGCGCCCTGTGCTCCGGAGCCTGCGCTGTTGGAATCGCGCTCCCGGGCCGCGCAGCCCCTTCCCCACGGAGCCTGTGCTGGAGCCACCGCCGAGCTGCTCCCGGGTCCAGCCGTGGGCGCTGCAGCCCTTTAGGGAGCTGGTCGCGGGTGTTGTGCGCTCTCCCCAGGGCTCAGGTGTCTGTTAGTGTCCCCGGGAGCCCGAGGGCATCCCCCCCTCTGGGTCCTGCTCCAACTCCCTGGGAGCCCCTTTCCGCCCGGGAAGGTCGGTGTAGCTCCTGCGTCTCCGGGTCGGGGCTCTCCTGTCCTGGGGACACTCGCCCCGGCCTCAGCCCGGCTCCTCGCGGGGCCCCTCCCCCTTGGAGGCCTTTTGTTTCTTTATTTCTTTTTTCCCCCCATCTTCCTACCTTGATAGAAGCGCGAACTCTTCTCAGTGTGGCATTCCAGCTGTTCTCTCTTTAAATCTCAGGCCGAATTCGAGATTTTCAGGATGATTTGAAGGTTATCTAGGTAATTTGGTGGGGACAGGTGACTTGGGGACCCTACTCTTCCGCCACCTTGCCCTGCCTATCTTATGTAATTTAAAAGAGAAATACATAAAAATGATTATTAATCTATGTTAACGAACACACATATATAAAGATATAATTTGTGACAATAATAGAATAAGAAGGTTGGAGTTATGTAGAAGCAAATTTATATACTATTTAAACTAAGCTGGCATTAAATGGAACTAGACTATTATCAATTAAGACGTTGATTATAATTCCAAAGGTAACCACTAAGAAAGTAACCAAAAAATATACATTTAAAGGAACTAGAAGAGAACCAAAATAGTATTATAGAAAACAATCAACTAAATCCAACAGAAAGCAGTAATGGAGGAATTGAGAAATAAAAACGATAAGACATACAAAAATAGAAAAAAAAATAAATGACAAAAATAAGTCCTACTTACTACTAGTTAAATTAAATATATAAATGGATTAAAATGTCCAATTAAAAGGCAGAGATTGGGACGCTTGGGTGGCTCAGTCAGTTATGCATCTGCCTTTGGCTCAGGTCATGATCCCAGGTCCAGGAATCAAGCCCTACATTGGGCTTCCTGCTCAGTGGAGAGTCTGCTTCTCCCTCTCCTTTCACTCCTGCCCCCTGCTCATGTTCTCTCTCTCTCTCTCTCATAAATAAATAAATAAATAAATAAATAAATAAATAAATAAATAAATAAAATCTTCACAAAAGAAATAAAAGGCAGAGATTGGCGGAATAGATTTTTTTTTTTTTTTTTTTTTTTTGTGTGTTTTGTGTTTCCAATTAGGGTTTTGTTTTTCTTTTTTTTTTTTTTTTTTTTTTCATTTTTTTTTTTTTATTGGTGTTCAATTTACTAACATACAGAATAACACCCAGTGCCCGTCACCCATTCACTCCCACCCCCCGCCCTCCTCCCCTTCCACCACCCCTAGTTCGTTTCCCAGAGTTAGCAGTCTTTATGTTCTGTCTCCCTTTCTGATATTTCCCACACATTTCTTCTCCCTTCCCTTATTTTCCCTTTCACTATTATTTATATTCCCCAAATGAATGAGAACATATAATGTTTGTCCTTCTCCGACTGACTTACTTCACTCAGCATAATACCCTCCAGTTCCATCCACGTTGAAGCAAATGGTGGGTATTTGTCATTTCTAATAGCTGAGTAATATTCCATTGTATACATAAACCACATCTTCTTTATCCATTCATCTTTCGTTGGACACCGAGGCTCCTTCCACAGTTTGGCTATCGTGGCCATTGCTGCTAGAAACATCGGGGTGCAGGTGTCCTGGCGTTTCATTGCATTTGTATCTTTGGGGTAAATCCCCAACAGTGCAATTGCTGGATCGTAGGGCAGGTCTATTTTTAACTGTTTGAGGAACCTCCACACAGTTTTCCACAGTGGCTGCACCAGTTCACATTCCCACCAACAGTGTAAGAGGGTTCCCTTTTCTCCACATCCTCTCCAACATTTGTTGTTTCCTGCCTTGTTAATTTTTCCCATTCTCACTGGTGTGAGGTGGTATCTCATTGTGGTTTTGATTTGTATTTCCCTGATGGCAAGTGATGCAGAGCATTTTCTCATGTGCATGTTGGCCATGTCTATGTCTTCTTCTGTGAGATTTCTGTTCATGTCTTTTGCCCATTTCATGATTGGATTGTTTGTTTCTTTGGTGTTGAGTTTAATAAGTTCTTTATAGATCTTGGAAACTAGCCCTTTATCTGATATGTCATTTGCAAATATCTTCTCCCATTCTGTAGGTTGTCTTTGAGTTTTGTTGACTGTATCCTTTGCTGTGCAAAAGCTTCTTATCTTGATGAAGTCCCAATAGTTCATTTTTGCTTTTGTTTCTTTTGCCTTCGTGGATGTATCTTGCAAGAAGTTACTAGGGCCGAGTTCAAAAAGGGTGTTGCCTGTGTTCTTCTCTAGGATTTTGATGGAATCTTGTCTCACATTTAGATCTTTCATCCATTTTGAGTTTATCTTTGTGTATGGTGAAAGAGAGTGGTCTAGTTTCATTCTTCTGCATGTGGATGTCCAATTTTCCCAGCACCATTTATTGAAGAGACTGTCTTTCTTCCAATGGATAGTCTTTCCTCCTTTATCGAATATTAGTTGCCCATAAAGTTCAGGGTCCACTTCTGGATTCTCTATTCTGTTCCACTGATCTATGTGTCTGTTTTTGTGCCAGTACCACACTGTCTTGATGACCACAGCTTTGTAGTACAACCTGAAATCTGGCATTGTGATGCCCCCAGATATGGTTTTCTTTTTTAAAATTCCCCTGGCTATTCGGGGTCTTTTCTGATTCCACACAAATCTTAAAATAATTTGTTCTAACTCTCTGAAGAAAGTCCATGGTATTTTGATAGGGATTGCATTAAACGTGTATATTGCCCTGGGTAACATTGACATTTTCACAATATTAATTCTGCCAATCCATGAGCATGGAATATTTTTCCATCTCTTTGTGTCTTCCTCAATTTCTTTCAGAAGTGTTCTATAGTTTTGAGGGTATAGATCCTTTACATCTTTGGTGAGGTTTATTCCTAGGTATCTTATGCTTTTGGGTGCAATTGTAAATGGGATTGACTCCTTAATTTCTCTTTCTTCAGTCTCATTGTTAGTGTATAGAAATGCCACTGACTTCTGGGCATTGATTTTGTATCCTGCCACGCTACCGAATTGCTGTATGAGTTCTAGCAATCTTGGGGTGGAGACTTTTGGGTTTTCTATGTAGAGTATCATGTCATCGGCGAAGAGGGAGAGTTTGACTTCTTCTTTGCCAATTTGAATGCCTTTAATGTCTTTTTGTTGTCTGATTGCTGAGGCTAGGACTTCCAGTACTATGTTGAATAGCAGTGGTGAGAGTGGACATCCCTGTCTTGTTCCTGATCTTAGGGGAAAGGCTCCCAGTGCTTCCCCATTGAGAATGATATTTGCTGTGGGCTTTTCGTAGATGGCTTTTAAGATGTCGAGGAATGTTCCCTCTATCCCTACACTCTGAAGAGTTTTGATCAGGAATGGATGCTGTATTTTGTCAAATGCTTTCTCTGCATCCAATGAGAGGATCATATGGTTCTTGGTTTTTCTCTTGCTGATATGATGAATCACATTGATTGTTTTACGGGTGTTGAACCAGCCTTGTGTCCCAGGGATAAATCCTACTTGGTCATGGTGAATAATTTTCTTAATGTACTGTTGGATCCTATTGGCCAGTATCTTGTTGAGAATTTTTGCATCCATGTTCATCAGGGATATTGGTCTGTAATTCTCCTTTTTGGCGGGGTCTTTGTCTGGCTTTGGAATTAAGGTGATGCTGGCTTCATAGAACGAATTTGGAAGTACTCCATCTCTTTCTATCTTTCCAAACAGCTTTAGGAGAATAGGTATGATTTCTTCTTTAAACGTTTGATAAAATTCTCCTGGGAAGCCATCTGGCCCTGGACTCTTGTGTCTTGGGAGGTTTTTGATGACTGCTTCAATTTCCTCCCTGGTTATTGGCCTGTTCAGGTTTTCTATTTCTTCCTGTTCCAGTTTTGGTAGTTTGTGGCTTTCCAGGAATGCGTCCATTTCTTCTAGATTGCCTAATTTATTGGCGTATAGCTGTTCATAATAGGTTTTTAAAATCGTTTGTATTTCCTTGGTGTTGGTAGTGATCTCTCCTTTCTCATTCATGATTTTATTAATTTGAGTCTTCTCTCTCTTCTTTTTAATAAGGCTGGCTAATGGTTTATCTATCTTATTAATTCTTTCAAAGAACCAACTCCTGGTTCTGTTGATCTGTTCCACAGTTCTTCTGGTCTCGATTTCGTTGAGTTCTGCTCGAATCTTTATTAGCTCCCTTCTTCTCTTGGGTGTAGGATCTATTTGCTGTTTTTTCTCTAGCTCCTTTATGTGTAAGGTTAGCTTTTGTATTTGAGTTCTTTCCAGTTTTTGAATGGATGCTTGTATTGCGATGTATTTCCCCCTTAGGACTGCTTTTGCTGCATCCCAAAGATTTTGAACGGTTGTATCTTCATTCTCATTAGTTTCCATGAATCTTTTTAATTCTTCCTTAATTTCCTGGTTGACCCTTTTATCTTTTAGCAGGATGGTCCTTAACCTCCATGTGTTTGAGGTCCTTCCAAACTTCTTGTTGTGATTTAGTTCTAATTTCAAGGCATTATGGTCCGAGAATATGCAGGGGACAATCCCAATCTTTTGGTATCGGTTCAGACCCGATTTGTGACCCAATATGTGGTCTATTCTGGAGAAAGTTCCATGTGCGCTTGAGAAGAATGTGTATTCAGTTGAGTTTGGATGTAAAGTTCTGTAGATATCTGTGAAATCCATCTGGTCCAGTGTATCATTTAAAGCTCTCGTTTCTTTGGAGATGTTTTGCTTAGAAGACCTATCGAGTATAGAAAGAGCTAGATTGAAGTCACCAAGTATAAGTGTATTATTATCTAAGTATTTCTTCACTTTGGTTAATAATTGATTTATATATTTGGCAGCTCCCACATTTGGAGCATATATATTGAGGATTGTTAAGTCCTCTTGTTGAATAGATCCTTTAAGTATGATATAGTGTCCCTCTTCATCTCTCACTACAGTCTTTGGGGTAAATTTTAGTTTATCTGATATAAGGATGGCTACCCCTGCTTTCTTTTGAGGACCATTCGAATGGTAAATGGTTCTCCAACCTTTTATTTTCAGGCTGTAGGTGTCCTTCTGTCTAAAATGAGTCTCTTGTAGACAGCAAATAGATGGGTCCTGCTTTTTTATCCAGTCTGAAACCCTGCGCCTTTTGATGGGGTCATTAAGCCCGTTCACATTCAGAGTTACTATTGAGAGATATGAGTTTAGTGTCATCATGATATCTATTCAGTCTTTGTTTTTGTGGACTGTTCCACTGAACTTCTTCTTAAAGGGGAATTTTAAGAGGCCCCCTTAAAATTTCTTGCAGAGCTGGTTTGGAGGTCACATATTCTTTTAGTTGCTGCCTGTCTTGGAAGCTCTTTATCTCTCCTTCCATTTTGAATGAGAGCCTTGCTGGATAAAGTATTCTTGGTTGCATGTTCTTTTCATTTAGGACCCTGAATATATCCTGCCAGCCCTTTCTGGCCTGCCAGGTCTCTGTGGAGAGGTCTGCTGTTACCCTAATACTCCTCCCCATAAAAGTCAGGGATTTCTTGTCTCTTGCTGCTTTAAGGATCTTCTCCTTATCTTTGGAATTTGCAAGCTTCACAATTAAATGTCGAGGTGTTGAACGGTTTTTATTGATTTTAGGGGGGGATCTCTCTATTTCCTGGATCTGAATGCCTGTTTCCCTTCCCAGATTAGGAAAGTTTTCAGCTAGAATTTGTTCAAATACATATTCTGGCCCTCTGTCCCTTTCGGCGCCCTCGGGAACCCCAATTAAACGTAGGTTTTTCTTCCTCAGGCTGTCGTTTATTTCCCTTAATCTATCTTCATGGTCTTTTAATTGTTTGTCTCTTTTTTCCTCAGTTTCCCTCTTTGCTGTCAACTTGTCTTCTAGGTCACTCACTCGTTCTTCCACCTCGTTAACCCTCGTCGTTAGGACTTCTAGTTTGGATTGCATCTCGTTCAATTGGTTTTTAATTTCTGCCTGATTAGCTCTAAATTCTGCAGTCATGAAGTCTCTTGAGTCCTTTATACTTTTTTCTAGAGCCACCAGTAGCTGTATAATAGTGCTTCTGAATTGGCTTTCTGACATTGAATTGTAATCCAGATTTTGTAACTCTGTGGGAGAGAGGACTGTTTCTGGTTCTTTCTTTTGAGGTGAGGTTTTCCTTCTAGTCATTTTGCTCAGTGCAGAGTGGCCAAAAGCAAGTTGTATTGGGAAAAAGAGAAAAAGAGAGGAGAGAAAGAAGGAAAGAAAAGAGAAAGAGAAAAAAAAAGGGAAGAAAAAGAAAAAAAAACGAAAAGAAAAAAAAAAAAAAGAAGAAGAAAAAGAGAAAGAAAAAGAAAGGAGAAAAAAAGGGGGTGGGGGAAGGAAACAAATCAAAAAGCAAAACAAAACAAAAACAAAAACAAAAACAAACAAACAAAAAAAGAACCACCGGGGAGTATCTTCTGATTCTGTGTTCTTTAAGTCCCTTGGCTTCTCCTGGAAGTTGTCCGTCTAGCTGGTGTTCTGGGGGAGGGGCCTGTTGTGCTGATTTTCAGGTGTGAGCAGTTGGGGGAGCTGCTGTGCCCCTGCCTGGTGCAGGGCTCGGTGGGGGTTGTTTACCCCGTGAGGCCGCAGGAGGAACAGCCCCAGTGGCGGGGCAGCTCTGGAAACCTGGATTCAGCTCCGGCAGGAACTCCGTCTGCAGGGCCTGGAGGCTCCGGGCGGGGCCGCTGCTCTGCTCAGCTGGGGCAGGAGCGTCCTTGCTGTCCTGGGCCCTCCCGGCCTCTGCCTGTCCCGGGGGAGGCGGGATCCTGGGCTGTGTCCCGGCGTCCTGTGCTCCGGAGCCTGCGCTGGTGGATTCGCGCTCCCGGGCCGCGCAACCCCCTCCGCGGAGCCGCCGCCCGAGCCCCTCCGAGCTGCTCCTGGAACCGCGCAGCCCCCTCCGCACGGAGCCTCTTCTTCTGCCCGAGCCCCTCCGAGCTGCTCCCGGGGCCGCGCAGCCCCCTCCGCGGAGCCGCCGCCCGAGCCCCTTCAGCTGCTCCGGGTCCCGCCGGGTCCCGCCGTGCGCGCTGCAGCCCTTAGGGAGCTCGGCGCACTCTCCTGGGCGCGCAGTTGCTCTGTTACTGTCCCCGGGAGCCCGAGGGCCTCCTCGCCCTCCTGGTCCTGCTCCAACTCCCCACGAGCCCCTTTCCCCCGGGAAGGTCGGTGCAGCTCCTGCGTCTCCGGGACGGGGCTCTCCTGTCCTGGGGACACTCGCCCCGGCCTCAGCCCGGCTCCTCGCGAGGCCCCTCCCCCTTGGAGGCCTTTGTTCCTTTATTTCTTTTTCCCCGTCTTCCTACCTTGATAGATGCGCGAACTCTTCTCACTGTAGCATTCCAGCTGGTCTCTCTTTAAATCTCAGGCCGAATTCATAGATTTTCAGGATAATTTGAAGGTTTTCTAGGTAGTTTGGTGGAGACAGGTGATTTGGAGACCCTACTCCTCCGCCATCTTGCTCCTCCCCCCCCGGAATAGATTTTTTAAAAAAGATGATCCAATTACTTGATATCTATGAGACTAACTTTAAATCCAAAGAGAAAAGTAAGTTGAAAGTGAAAAGACAGAAAAACAGCCATTGCAAATGAAGACCAAAAAGCTGAGTACCTGTACTAATATCAGATTAAAAAAAAAAAAAAAAACTTTAATGCAAAAATTGTTCTAAGAGGAAAAGAAAGACTATATGTTATATATTACATATTGATAAAATAGTCTGTTTTTAATAAATTTTTACTATTAAAAACATATACACAATTAACTACAGGGCCCCAAAATATGTAAAGCAAAAACTGACAGAAGTAAAGGCAGAAAATTTTTAGAACAATAGTTTTAGACTTCAATACCTTACTTTCGATAATAGATAGAATAACTAGACAGAAAATGAACAAGGAAATAGAGTATTATACTCAATTAAACTTAACAGACATATATAGAACACTCCACAACCAACTGCAGAATGCACATTTATTTATCTGAAGTGACCATGGTAGATTCCCCAGGATTAGCTATATTCTAGTCCATAAAACAAGTCTCCATAAATTTTAAAATACTTAAATCATAAAATATATTTTCTCCAGCCACAATGCAGTAAAACTACAAACCAATAACAAAGAAATCTGAAAAATATTGTGGAAATTGGACAACATAGCTTAAATAACTAATAGTTCAAAGAAAAAATCACAAGAAAATTGTGATAGAACTTTGAGACAAATGAAAACAAAATCACAAAATAATGAAACCTATGAGATGCAGATACAGTAGTTCTCAGAGATAAATTTGTACTTATAAATCATACCATAAAAAAAAAAACCATTAATAGACTAACTTTACACCTTAGGGAACTAGAAAAGGAAGAACAAACTAAATCCAAAGCTAGCAGAAGTAAAGAAATGAGAATGATAAGAATAGAGAGTAGAAAAATGATAAAAAATATAGAATAAGTGAAATCAGAGTTGATTTCTAGAAAAGATCAACAATATTGACAAACCTTTACAGAGACTAAAAAAAAAAAGATTATTTAAATTACTTAAATTAGAAATGAAAGAATTAAAAGGAATGGAAATGGCGATATTATTTCTGGCCTCAGATAAAAAGATTATAAAATAATTTTATGAACAATTTTATGCCAATAAGTTGATAACCTAGATGAAATGTATAAATTTCTAGAAAATCAAAACAACCAAAATTTCAAAAAGAAATAGAAAATCTGAATAGATCAATAACAAGTAAAAAGATTGAAGCAGTAATCAAAAACTTTAACAAAGAAAGCCTAGGACCTATGGACTCACAGGTTAATTCTACCAGACTCTGAAAGAAAAATTAATACAAATTCTTCTCAAACTCTTACAAAATAATAGGAGGGAATACTTCCTGTTTTATGAAGCCAGCATTACCTTAATGCAAAGCTGAAGGCATTGCAAGAAATGAAAAACACAAAGCATTATCCTTTATGAGTACAGATGCTAAATTCTCAACAAGATACTACCAGACTGAACCAAGCAACATTTGAAAGGATTATACACTGCAAGCAAGTGAGGTTTATTCAAGAATTTCAAGGATAATTCAAAATATAAAATGAATTAATAATACACGTATTAATAGAATGAAAAACAAAAGCCACATGATTATGTCAATTGATGCAGTAAAAGCACCTGACAAAATCCAACACCCATAAGGGTCTATATAAATTATATAAGCCACACTTAAAACTCAACAACAAAAGACAAGCAGTCCAATTTAAAAATTGGCAAAAGACTTAGGCATTTCTCCATAAAAGATATACTCGAATGTCCAATAAACACTTGAAAAAGGTGCTTAATATCATCAGTCTTTAGAGACATGCAAATTAAAACTACAAGGTATCACTTCACACTGACTAAATGGCTCTAATAAAAATACAAAAATAAAGAAAGAAGAGAAAATAACAAGTAAGATAACAAGTAATAAGAAATCAGAAGAATTCTACACATTTGTTGGTAAGAACAGAAAATGGTGCTGCACTGTGAGGAGTTGACTATTCTTTTTTTTTTTAATTTTTTTAAATTTTTATTTATTTATGATAGTCACAGAGAGAGAGAGAGAGAGAGAGAGAGGCAGAGACACAGGCAGAGGGAGAAGCAGGCTCCATGCACCGGGAGCCCAACATGGGATTCGATCCCGGGTCTCCAGGATCACGCCCTGGGCCAAAGGCAGGCGCTAAACCGCTGCGCCACCCAGGGATCCCAGTTGACTATTCTTTAAAAGTGAAACCAGTCTTACTATAAAAACTCAGCAATTCCACTCCTAGATATATATCCCAAAGAATTAAAAATAGATGATCCAGCAAAAATATGCACACAAATGTTCAAAGTAGCACTATTTAAAATAGCCCCAAATATGGCATCAACATAAATGTCAAAAAGAAAAAAAAATGTCCATCAGCTGATGGATGGATAAACTGAATGTGGTATATCCGTATAATAGACTTTTACTCCACCATAAAAAGGGATGAAACAATGACATATACCATAACATAAATGGATATTGAGAGCATTATGTTAAGTGAAGGAAAGCAAAAACAAAGGCTACATGTTGCATAATTCCATTGATATAATACATCCAAAATAGACAAATCCAGAGAGAGAAAGGCTAGCAGTTGCCAAGGGCTAAGATAGTAGGTACTAAAGAATGACTTTTTAATCGTTGGTCAGGAGCGAGAAGGAGTTGGATATGGATAGTGGCTACTTGATAGGGAAAGATTTTCCTTTGGGGTGATGTCAATATTCTAGAACCAGATAGTAGTGATATTTTACAGCATTGTAAATGTCCCAAAAGCCACTGGAGTGCATATTTTAAAATGAAAAAATGGTGAATTTTATCTCAAATTAAAAAAATATATAAATTCATGGACAGCACAAAATGATTCTATAATAGACGCCATGCCATGGTATAGAATTCCTACCAAATAGATGGGACAAAAAACTGTTCTGGAGGAATGCAGAGGCAGACAATACTATAAGCTTCAGAAAGGGAAATGATTCCTAGAAGAATCGAAACTTCCTCTGAACTTTCCAAGAAGTTGGGGTTTGGAGTGACTAAGAGGAACTTGAGTGGGCTTTGAGGAAGGGGATAGAAGTTTCAAGGCAAAAGAGAAGACACTGCCTGGGGTGGCTTAGCTATGTTACCACCTGAAGAAAGAGTCATTTTCTGAAATATAAATGACAATAGGTGATTCATAAGCCAAATGTGGCTCATAGAGGACAACCATTCGCTTCACATAATTATTTAAAAATGGGGGAAATTCACTTAAAATCTGGATTTTGAACTTCTCTTAAAAATTAAGTACATAGATTTAATACATAAGACAATGGGCTCCTTATTCTTATACCTTGCGAGTTGACTGGAGCAAAGCCATAGAGGGACTTTTCATAAGGGACCTGAAAACGTTCAGTTGCATGATTTATATTCTAGGCACTTAAATTCAAAACACGGTATTAAAATTCTTTACTTCTTTTTAGCTTTTACGGTACCATAATTCTAAAGTAAATTTGCAAAGGATCTAGATAATAATTTCAAATTTTTGAGTCATTGTGCATCCCATAGAACCTAAGGTACTCTGTGTTATAGACATCTAGTTTTAATTTTACAATGAAGCCATCCAACCCTCCTTAGGAGATGAGTAGATTTATTCTTTCATAATTCCATTTTAGAAGTTTATAGACCAAGTGGGACATATGTCCTAGGGAATGTTAATGTGAAAAGGATTTGTTCAGAAATATGGATTTCCTCTGTTTAAAAAACAGAATTTAAAGGAAGGATATCTTTTTTCAATCAGTTTTATAATGGAACCCTAGTATATTTTTTTCACCTTCAAAATATCCCAATTCTATATATTTGTAGCTGAATATATTTTTGTTCTGACACAGCTGGAAAAAGCTTCAATTTAGCAATTTAGATTTAGCAAACAATTTGTGCATAATATGGCCCATTTGCTTTTGGTGTTATTTCATCGTGATTTTAGAGCCAAAAATACTGCAATATAAAAATCAGCAATTGAGTATGTGCAGTGACTCTGATGAACTGGATTCTCAATGGTGTTTTGTTTAAAATATTATCCAGCCTGCTTAGAATGTATAATTTCAGAAATGTCATGGCTTAAAAGGTAAGATGCCCCTTACTGGGTCTAATTTCCATTACAAATCAAGAGGACACAAGCTGTGATATCACTCACAGCCAATGTGAGAAGAACTTAACCCTCTGACCCACCTCATTCTTCTCTATGCTTGAGAACACTAAACTAAGGCTATGCCTGATAAATTTATAACTTAATTTGTTTTTGAGATTGTACATCTAGATTTTATCCAGTTTCTCAAATGGGAGGCAAATTACACCCTATCTTCCAAGATTCCTGTCCTCTAAATAAAACAAAGACCAAGACTCAACTGCACTGAAACTAATCAGTATGGGCTTTTCAGGATCTTCCAGGTATGGCCAGTGGCTGCACTGAAGCCTCATTTTGTTCAAGTTTGGTTCAGCAAAAAAGGTTATAAAATACACATAGGGGATCCCTGGGTGGCGCAGCGGTTTGGCGCCTGCCTTTGGCCCAGGGCACGATCCTGGAAGACCCAGGATCGAATCCTACGTCGGGCTCCCGGTGCATGGAGCCTGCTTCTCCCTCTGCCTGTGTCTCTGCCTCTCTCTCTCTCTGTGAGACTATCATAAATAAATAAAAATTTATAAAATAAAATAAAATAAAATAAAATAAAATAAAATAAAATAAAATAAAATACACATAGGTACAAATACACACACATATACACAAGTGAGTGAGGAAAGGTGATCTCAGAACCAGGATCTCCTGCCTTGAATTTCTAATAGATATTTGGAACCTAGCAAGCACCTTTAGGAATAGTGTTCTCTGGCTCTTCCTTGATTGTACACAACTTGACTTACTAAAAAAGCTGTGTGTGTACTGCTCTAGAACTCACTCAAGTCTAGACTCTATTCTTATACACTTTACTGTGATTCCCAATCTGTGGAATAAGATTTTTCCTTTCATTTAACCATTTATCTACCCATCCATCTTTCCATCCATCCACTATCATCACATATTAAGCACCCACTATGTTCCAGATGAAGTTGCCAGGCAAGCGAAGCTAAATAAAGTCCTGATAATATCAGAAAGGGAGACAGAACATGAAGACTCCTAACTCTGGAAAACGAACTAGGGGTGGTGGAAGGGGAGGAGGGTGGGGGGTGGGGGTGAATGGGTGACGGGCACTGAGGGGGGCACTTGATGGGATGAGCACTGGGTGTTATTCTGTATGTTGGCAAATTGAACACCAATAAAAAATAAATTTATTATTAAATAAATAAATAAATAAATAAAGTCCTGGTAAGTGCCTTCAGAATATTTGCAACTAGTGAAGGGAAAGGGCATTTTAAAGCCACAATTATGTGAGGTAAACATATTGGTTGAATAATGCTCAGGATTTTATGAAGGTTCAGAATCTGAAAAGTAGTTTATGGGAAAGATATAAAGGAAGACACAACAAGGAACAAGGATATGTATGAAAGGAGTTATAATGGATAGAATTAATCAAGAGAAACAGGATGGTGAAGATAAGAGGATAAAAGGAGGTAAAGAAGAAAAGTATTGCATCAAAGAGGGAGCAGATAAGGACGGGAATGAAAACTGACATACTGTGTGCAGGGGACTACAGGCTACCTCATGATGCTCAATTCAAAAATGTGAGCCAGAGATCAGGAGAAATGAGAATGGACATCTATAGGTCTTGAATCCCAAGACATTCTTGGGTCCTACCCAGAGCAGTAAACATCCTTCAAGATTAAGCTTTTGAAGAATGCATGCACTCATTGCTTTTCTTTCTTACTGTGAATATTACCTTCAACATTGTTTCCCACACTTCCTTGATAAAAAGAGTCAACTGGAGTGCTAAAAAAGAGCCATGTTATGAAGTCCCTCTGTTTGGAAGTCTGATACAATATTGTCTGCGAGGGCACAGGAGTCTGGATTCTTAACAAGATTCTTCTGATCAGACATGCTTGAAAAACACTGACCTGTATTCCTTAGCAGTGATTTCTACCAAAACAGAATGTATCAAATTTGATGTTTTCTTTTTAAATTTTAAATAACATTAAAATACATTAAGGCTATTGTATACATCACACAGAAATCAGCATTATAATAAAAATAATTTATTTAGTATGCCATAGTCAAGGTAAGATTTAAATTAGTTATTTCAGAATTATATGAAACCCTTTTATATCATTGAATAACCCCTGAATTAATTAACCATAAAATGCTGATAAGTAGTTTTCTTCCTATATTTTCTTTTTAAAAGAAAATGGATGAAAATACAAAGAAATGATAATTATCACTTTATAAATTTCAAAGATTAATTTCCATGTCCAGCCTAATTTGTGTGATAATGACATTCTGTCAACCTTAATTTTTACTTTGAATTTTCACTTGGCCATGGTATATGTATTCACGTTTTTCTTTATGCTTTGCTAGGAATTCTTAAAATAGGTGACATTTTAATCCAGGGGTGATAGAGAAAATATATCTGTGATATAAGCTGTGTGATATGTTCATATAGCTCCCAAAGTACCTTGCAATTCATCTACATGACAGCTGTTATTGAAGCTTAAGATCATTAGCACAGGAAACTTGGCAAGGACATAGGACTAGGTTATAAATATTGGCTTCAGATGTCATTTTAGGACAAAATTAAATTCTCTCAGGATGTAGTAGCACAGATTATATAAGAAATCTCAACTGAATCCAAAGTTATTTGTGAGATTAATGAATTAGACCAAAGAAAAAGCATAAAATAAAATTTGAATTCGTGTTGTGTTGATTTTAAAAAGTTTTGATAGCAAAGTTGGAGAGTTCGGTTTTTGTAACTTACAAGTTATCTGCCATGAGGAAAATTACTTAAGTTCCCTACTAGTAATTTTTTTTCTGAGTACAATTTGGGTAGATGGAAACCTTGTTTTTTTGCACGATGCCTAGCACATGCTAAGTTCTCCTTCCTCTTCCTTTTCTATCCTTTTCTCCATTTTTCCTATTCTTCCTCCTCTCTTGGTCTACTACTGTTAGTAGAATCATAATTTTTACATGTTTACTGACACATCCCTTTACCTCTGTTTTCTAAAGATTCCTCAGTTACTCTAAAATTTTACAAAATTACATCTAATCTACAATAGTAGCTGTATCAAATCACTTTCTCAGTGACATACATTTTGAATACTAAATACTATTTATTCAAATATCTATTCTAAAAATGATTTGAGTCTTTTTGTAAAGTTACATGGATTCTGGCAAGCTAAAAAACAATAAATGATGAAAAAAAAGAAGAAATTGACTTACTTCACTCAACATAATACCTTCCAGTTCCATCCACACTGAAGCAAATGGTGGGTATTTGGCAAATCTAACTTCAATTAAAAATATTTAAAAAAAGAAAATGAGAAAGGATGAGGTGAATTCAGGAAAGTTAATATACCAGTGAATGCCATAAAATAATTTGTAAGAATTTGGACTGTAAATCTGACTTTGCTTTTCCTAAACTAATGCGTATCCTAATGATGATGATTATAATAGCCCAAAAAGAGTGAGGAAAAATTATGTTTCATGAGTTACAGAGTTGATAAGATAGAATCATGGTACCAAGAATGGTAGTGAAAGACAATCATAGCCACTGCTATTATTAAGAATAGACACATTTTCTTCCTTTAGTCCTCATGAGGTGAGTACTGATTGGTAGAAAGGGCAATGGCTTTTGCATTCCTTGGGAAAATGATTCCATTCCAGAGAGCACTGGTGTAACCAGTACTTGGGTTAGAGGCAGTAGCCAAAGTAAGTTTCAATGAAAGCGATCCTAGGACTAGCCAAAATAATATTGTCTCACAGTGGACTCTATGAAGTTTGACTTGATAGAGGAGTTACTTTTTCAATGTGTTAGAGAAATATTCTTAGCATATTTTTCAATCTCTAATAAATCCCAGAATAAATCTTATTAGGTAAGAATTGAGGGGCAGTAAATTTAAAGTTGTACTCCAATTAGTACTTAGATAGCAGAGATAACCTATTGTCAATTTAAGGCATACCATATGACAGTCATAGGACTGATATCTCATTGGGAACAGTTAGGAACTAGCTACAACATATGAAGAGTTAGAAACTCCCTCATTTCTACACTGATATGCACAGAGGAGATAACATACTGTCAGAGTCAATATTTGCCTCAGAGAAAGAATCCAGCTTTGCTCTAACACACAGGAAAATGGCCTGTGTTGTTTTCCAGACTAATGTTATTTAATTTTGTCATAACTTAGGGCACATATTTAAAAATTAATTCTAGTTTATATCAATTTAATAATTAAATATTCATCTGAAGAAATACATATCCTAATGTACATGTGCTCAAGTATTTAATAAAGTCTTGCAACATGTATCTGGAAATTCTCATGATCTTAACATACTTGTTAAAATATATTAGTATACCTGGTGTCCACATAATCACCCTTTTATTAAGAAAGGTGGCATAATATTATGGAAAGTGCTAGAGACTGTAAGTACTAGGATCTATGTTCTGTTCCAGAACTGACATTAATTTTCTGTGTAAGCACCACCATGTTAAGCTAAGTTTTCTTTTTGGAAAAATGAGAGATTGGTAACAGGTAAATTCAAAGACCCATTCCATAAATGAATTCCAATGAGTTCTCACTGACTTTAACTTTTAAGTAATAGTATGTATGTACTTTATGCATTTTATAGTTATAGTCACTTGCTAAAAAGCCATATAATGAAGTTTTTTTACGTTTCACCAAATAAAAAATGATAGTTGTCTCTTCAAACAGGAATGAAATAATGACTCAGTCAATGAATCATGAACTACCTAACAAACATCCATAGGTTACATAAATAAGCAAAATAAATAATAAAAATCACTCACATCACCTGAGATATAAAGTATAGGCCTCATTTTAGAAATATTAAAACTAATGACCAGAAGATTTAAGTAAATGTCAAAGGTCATACATCTAGCAAGACAGAATTTGACTGATTTTTCAGCTTCAAAACTTATGATCTTTTTCCATTAAATCATGCTTTTATAACATGATCGGAGAGTATGGTTGTAGAAGATAAAGAAATAGATAGATAGTCCAAGACATTCTGAAGAACAAAACCACAGTACTCAGGAATAATCTTGTCAAAAATTATTCCTTAAAAATTCGTTAACTATTTCATAAAAATCACTAACAAACACAAATTATGTCACTTGTCTGATAAAATAAATTAAAAAAAATTCTGAAGTGTGGGACACCTGGCTGACTCAGTTGATAAAGCATGAGGCTCTTTTTTTTTTTTTTAAGATTTTATTTATTTATTCATGAGAAATACAGAGAGAGGCAAAGACATAGGCAGAGGGAGAAGCAGGCTCCATGCAGGGATCCCGATGTGGGGCTCGAGCCAGGGACTCCGGGATCACACCCTAAGCCAAACGCAGATGCTCAACTGCTGAGCCACCCAGGCACCCAAGTATGAGACTCTTGATCTTGGAGTCTTGAGTTCTAGCCCTACATTGGGAGTAAAGATTATTAAAAAAAAAAAAGTCCAGAAATGTGAAAATTCTCAATTTAATTATAAACACCTATTTTTAGAGACTCAGTGCATTATATTTGCCTTTACATGGTTAGAAAAGAGCCATATTTGCCTCTTTCAGCTTTTTCTGCCATGAAATTTCTGGAAATTGTCAGTTGGACTTCAAAGAAAGAGGGAGACCAAGATGACTTTCTAAATAAATGATATGGTTTGTTATAAAAAAGTACCTCTGGTCCAGTAGATGACCTTTGCTTTGTCACAACTTTCCTTAGAAATGACCTAAAGGACATTAATGGGGGCCCAAGACATACTACCCCCAAATACGATGCCTTGGTATATTGATTATTTTAAGCTGAAGAAATTTGAGAAACAGCTAGTGCAGGAAGGATTTTCCCTGAAGCAGGTCATAAGATCTGCATGTGAGAAGTGCCTTGCCTATCTATGCCCAGAGGAAAGAGTCATCCTTAACTCAAAAGACAGAAGAAAAATCTGAATGAACAGTTTCCCCCAGTATACTACACTTAGCTCATATCCCTTTTTGTTCTACCACATTTTTCTCCTACTTTCTACTCTTCATCAAACCTAGTATAAAAACATTCAGATTAACCATTTCTACAGCTCTTCATTTCCTTATGAAGCTCTCATGTCAGGTAAAATTTACATTAAATAAATAAGCATGCTTTTCTTTTCTTAGTTTGTCTTTTGTCACACAGACCCAGTTGAGAACCAATAGGATAGGAAGATAAAGACATTTTTCCTCTCCTATGGAATAATACTTTCAGATTTCTGCTTCTTCATGTGTAAAACATAGAGATTGGTCAAAATAGTATCCAAGGTTCTTTCTGGTCAATAGCATTCTAAGATTTTATTAAAACAATTAGTTGCAGGGGCAATTGGCTGGCTCAATCAGTAGAGGATGCAGCTCTAGATCTCAGGGTCATGAGTTCCACCCATGTTGGGTGTAGAGCTTACTTTAAAAAATAGTTGTAAAATAGTTATAAATAAAAGAAAGAGAGAAAGGGAGAGAAAAAAGGCTAGTGTGATATTTTACAATGTATAGTAAAGCAAGAAAGACCAAATTTTAAAGTAACAATGACTCTTGGGTTTTATTTATTTTTTGGTAGGAAATATACCTCAAAATAGCAGATGACAGCCCAAACTGTGAGGGAAATTTAACATCTATCTCATTTTTAGGTCTTAAATCACTTTGCATAGAAACCATGATAGTTTCATAATTTCCATTAAATATTATAAAATCATAAGGATTTGCAATTAAATATATGCACTACAAACTTTTATAAGTTATATTTTAAAATTGAAGTTAATATCATTATAAAATTTCAAACAGAATGAGAAGGAAATGAACTGCTTTACATTTCAAGTGTATCTTTATTACAAAAACATGAATCTAAATCTGCAGTAGTACTAACCTGTGTTAGAAAGAAAATGCCAATGTCTTTGTGTATTTCCTCAGTAAACTGTTGTACTTTGAAAATATTGAATGATCAATACATAAATTATTGGATATTGACTGTAATTTTCATTTTCTTTGTCTTCATAAGTGACATTAACAGTCAGATAATCAGTATCTGGGACAATCTCAACTCAAAAAACATGTAAGGAGAAACCTGAAAATATTTCATGTTTGTTAGATTCTGAACATTTGTGTTTAAAGATAATAAGTATCTTGAAGATTTAAGGCCAACAACTAAAGTAAGCTAAATCAAACAACAATCACAAAAATCTGTAAGCATCAGACTTTCCCATGGTTTAACTATCACTATCAACCAGCGTAATTTCAGGTTGGAAAATCTATAAGCCACAGTAAAAGGTGTGTTTAGGTTAAAAGAGTACATACTATTACCTCTAACATGAATTTAAAAGGGAAAATTAAAATGAGTTGTTTTTGATAAGATAATCATTTTCAAGATTCAAATCTCGAAACATTCCAGAATGACAGATTTATGAAAGGCTCATATAACTACAGACTGTTTGGACTTGTATATTGCTACGATCTTATTCAGTTTGTAAGTATGGATGGGAATAAAGCACCAAACTTTAAACTGGACATCCAGACGTCATTGCTAACCACAGACTTACATTCTTTTGCTATTTATACCCTTTGTTTACTTTTTGCATTTCCTCAGCTTGGACAGGGACTTTCTGCTTCTAGTCAATTTCACTCTTATTTTTGGCACATAAGTAAATTTTCCAGTGCTTCTGGAAAACGTTACATCTAAAAAAATTCTTAGCAAAGAGATGATGGAAACATTCCTATTGAGATTTAATAAATGGGATGGTGATAGTTGTCACTATTGTGCTAGGAGACATCCACAGCAACCTGAAACAGGTCTCCCAGTCATCTCTAGGAAGCTGGCAACAGTAATAAATGGTGCCTCCTCTCCTTCATCCCTACTTGGCATTACCATCCAATACTACTATCCCATTTTAAAACCTAAACGGCCTCTAAGGTTAGCCTGGCAACAACTCATACATATTCCATCCCCTCTTGAGTTTTCTGAATGATTCATTGAGAATTTCTGTCAATACTAGAGCCTGGAGAACTTAAGACTGGTCACTAGTGTATACCATAACTCCAGTCTTCTGTCAGTTACCAAATTCTTTTATGTTTAATCACATCGTGTTATTTAAAACTAAACTTTGGAACTCTAATAAATGTATACCTCCACCTTCCTCCCTCAAACTGCCAAAAGGTAAGGGGATATTTTGTTTATAATAAGTTATAGCTTTTATGGATTAAACATACTCTGATAAAAGAGAATCATAGAATTAATATCCACTTGTACACTTGCAAAAGAGGTTGCCTTATTCAAATCCCAGTGCTTTCTGTTATTATTTTAACTGGTGCTCTCAACTTTATCTACCAGCTGGTTAGAAGTAAATTTTACTTGTTTTATGGCCCAGTCAGAAGAAAATTTCCACACCAGTGTAGCCAAACTAAAAATGAATAGGAAATTATAAATACAGCTTGAGGAGGAAGGAAAGACCATTTCCTTTCAGCCACTCTCAATTTGGCCTGACTGTATTATGACAAATATGGTGCAGCCTCAATATAAAAAGTGCTCCTATTGTAAAACACTCAGCACAGCCTGCAAACAGAACACTGAGACACAGCTCTCCACCAGGAACTCTGAGGAATACCCTGCATCCCCCAAAATAGTTTCCTATCTCAGGAACTTTCAATCTGAGTCAGAAGGTAGCAATGACTCCTGATGGCACATTATAATTAAAAAGATTTTTATATCATTATAATATAGAAAATGTCTGGACCACTTTGGGGTCTGTTTTAATAGCCTTTTGAATCAGGGAATAACTCATCACCTATTGCTGAAATGTCCTAATATGTGTCAGGAAGGGAGCAGGATAAACAGGGATTATGACTTAGTTTGATAGGAATCTAAAATATTTTGCCATTAATAATTTCTCCCTTTTAGTTTACACAGAGCAATTCTAAACATTTCCTGGCATACCTGTATTTTCAAATAAACTCTAAATTAAAGAGGAAATACAGCAATTTTACATAAAAATAACAAGTCTTCCATGCCATCTTCTAAAATTATGATTTTATACTTTACACTGAAATGTATGATCATTTTGAGTTGATTTTTATGTAAGGTATGGGGTTTAGTTTGAGGTTTAGGTCCTGGTGAACAGATCTGTGACTAGACACCAAAAGCATGGTCTAAAAAGAAAATAATGGACTTCATCAAAATTAAAAATGTTTGCCCTTCAAAGACTCTATTAAGAAGATTGGAGGGAATGCCTGGGTGGCTCAATGGTTGAGCGTCTGCCTTTGGCTCAGGGTGTGATCCTAGGGTCCGGGATCAAATCCCACATTGGGCTTCTTGTGGGGAGTCTGCTTCTCCCTCTGCCTATGTCTCTGCCTCTCTCTCTGTGTCTCTCATGAATAAATAAATAAAATCTTAAAAAAAAAAAAAAAGATTGGAGGACAAGCGATAGACTGAGAGAAAATGCAAACTACATATCTGATGAATGACTTATACCCATAATATATAAAGAACTCTCAAAATTCCACATTAGGGGATCCCTGGGTGGCTCAGCGGTTTGGCGCCTGTCTTTGGCGCAAGGCGCGACCCTGGAGTCCCAGGATCGAGTCCCGCATCGGAATCCCTGCATGGAACCTGCTTCTCCCTCTGCCTGTGTCTCTGCCTCTCTCTCTCTATGTCTATCATGAATAAATAAATAAATAAATCTTAAAAAAAACATTCACATGAAAACAATAATCCAGTTAGACATGGGCAAAAAATAAAGTGATAGTCCACCCAAAAAGATATAGAGACAGCAAATAAACATATGATAAAATGATCATAAACCATTAAGAAAATGAAAATTAAAACCACAACAAAATATCACAACACACCTATCAGAATGGTTAAATTTTTTTCAAAGATTTATTTATTTATTTTAGAGAGAGAGAGAGAGAGCAAGAGCAGAATGGGCATGGGAGAGGAAGAGAGGATTTCAAGCAGACTTCATGCTAAGGATGGAGAACAACATTGGGCTTGATCCCAGGACCCTGAGATTATGACTGGAGCAGAAACCAAGTCAGACACTTAAGTGCCTATACCACCCAAGTGTCCCAGAATGGCTAAAATTTTTTGAAGTTGCAGCTCAAAATGCTAGCCAGGAAGTAGAGAAGCTGGATCTCTTATTCATTGCTGATTCATTGCTGATTATTCACTGCAAAATGATAGTCACTCTGAATATGATAATTTCCTACGAAAGAAAACACACATATCATACAACCCAATGGTGATATTCCTGTGCATTTATCCCAAAGAAATGAAATGTTGTGTCTCCCAAAAAACTAAACATAAATGTTCATAGCAGCTTTATTTGTAATAGGCCCAAAATGGAAACAATGAAAATATTTTTCAATAGGTGAATTACTACACAAAGTGTGGTATATTCACAACCAAAATATTACTATCCAGCAATCAAAAGGAATGAACTAATGATATACACAACTTGCATTGCTTTTGGGGCATTACACTGAATGTAAAAAGCCAATTTTAAAAGGTTACATCTGTATGTTTCCATCTACATAACATTCTCAAAATGACAAAATTATAGAGATGCAGCTCAGATTGGTGGTTTCCTGGAATTGAGGATTGGGGGAGGGAGGAGATAGGCATGACTATAAAGGGGTAATGTGAGAGAGACCTCTGTAAAGGAAAAACAGCTCCATATTTCATGGAGGTAGCAGTTACACCAAACCGCACGTGACAAAGTGACCCAGACTTATATACACACATTGTACTCCTGTCAAGTTCCTAAATTTTATATTGTACTCTTAGTATGTAATAAGATGTAACCACTGGGGAAACTGGGTTAAGGATACATGGGATCTCTTTGTCCTCTTTCCAATTTTTTTGTGAATCTATAATATTCTTAAATAAAAAAATTATTTAAAAAATCTTATTAGAGAGTCATTTTTTTGCACAGGCTATTGGATATACTAATGCCCCTTTGAGATTGAAAGTAACTCCATTAAAGTCATGACATAGAATTTAATGCATTACTTGGCATAATCTATCCTAAAGATGAATCTTTAAATGATATTATTTAAAACTAAGTGTACTACTGGACTTCTCTTGTTTATGTCTTCCTGCCTCCATTCTCACCTCTTCTAATAATATAGCAAGCTATGTTGACAGAGGAGTGTTATTCCTCCTCCATTAATAAGGTCCAGACAGAGGGACACCTGGGTGGCTCAGTGGTTAAGCATCTGCCATGGCCTCAGGTCAAGTCCTGCATCAGGCTCCCCATAGGGAGCCTGCTTCTCCCTCTGCCTATGTCTCTGCCTCTCTCTGTGTTTCTCGTGAATAAATAAATAAAATATTAAAAAAAAAAAAAAGAAAAAAGGTCCAGACAGAACCTTGTTCCCCATCTCCAGTGATCAGCATCTAGGAGAACCAATGAAAAAGCTTCATCCTCCTGACTAGATCAATTATTTTCCGCTGAGAAATCTGATTCATACCAGTCAGGGTAAGTCTTTCTGAGATTAATTCATGAAATTAGAAAAAAAGTTTTATTTTTATTTGTTTTGATAATAATTGATCATTTGTGTATGGATTTTTGGCTTCTGGTCATATGGAGAGAGCTAGCATCATGTGAGTCAAAGAATTCCTTTGTTTGTTTATGTTTGATTTAAATTAATGTGAGCTACCCCAAAGATACAGATGCAATGAAACGCCGGGACACCTGCACCCCGATGTTTATAGCAGCAATGTCCACAATAGCCAAACTGTGGATGGAGCCTCGGTGTCCATCGAAAGATGAATGGACAAAGAAGATGTGGTTTATGTATACAATGGAATATTACTCAGCCATTAGAAACGACAAATACCCACCATTTGCTTCGATGTGGATGGAACTGGAGGGTATTATGCTGAGTGAAATAAGTCAATCCGAGAAGGACAAACATTATATGGTCTCATTCATTTGGGGAATATAAATAATAGTGAAAGGGAATATAAGGGAAGGGAGAAGAAATGTGTGGGAAATATCAGAGAGGGAGACAGAACATAAAGACTCCTAACTCTGGGAAACGAACTAGGGGTGGTGGAAGGGGAGGAGGGCGGGGGTGGGGGTGAATGGGTGACGGGCACTGAGGGTGGCACTTGACCGGATGAGCACTGGGTGTTATTCTGTATGTTGGCAAATTGAACATCAATAAAAAATAAATTTATTATTAAAAAAATTAATTAATTAATGTGAGCTCAGTCTCTGTCACCTTTATCCCAGAGTCCTGATAAATATAAGTGTATAAATATAAATATTGAAAATATTCTAAACTCACTTATAATATTTTCATTTGAAGAAACTAAATAGAGAAGATGTAGGCCTATGATCCTTATTTACAAGCAATTTAAAAGACCGAATAATATTAAGATAAATATATATAATTGGTATTTGTTTTTGACTTAAATTGTAGTATCATTTTGTTCGCTTACATAGGTCAGCTTGATTAGTAGTACTATGTTTTTAGTTAACTAATTTGTTCAAATTAGTTACTCATAGATTTTTTTATACTTGCCTCCTTCCACAAATATGTGAGGTCACAATTTTCCTAAATATTCCAATGATAAGTACATTGCTCTGGTAAAATTTCTGAAATGTATGATTATTATTGGTTACTTGGTTTAAAATGGTATATTTCAGAAAGCTTGCTATATTCCCAATATAAATGTCAGTATAAATAAAATTGAGAACTTGATTTAGAGTATCATTATATCACATGACATTATGGTGATGTTTCTTTTCCAAGAGATTTGCAAAAGCAAATCTTTAAGTCTTCTATTATCATATAAGCATGTTTTGACTTCATTTATTCCCACTCCAATGACACACTATTTTAATTCACTAATATTTTTAACATTTGTCAACCTATGAAGAAACTAGATACAGAATAATTTTAAAGTAATGTTTTTCAGTTGGTACATAAAAGGTTACTTTTAAATGAGGATAAAATTATAAAATATTGCTATATCCACTGGACTTCTTTTGTATTGATAAACTATGCCAAATATATCCACTTACTTTAAAAATATTCGTCTTTAAAAAATAAATAAATAAATAACTTCTCGGGACGCCTGGGTGGCTCAGAGGTTAAGCATCTGCCTTCAGCTCAGGGGGTGATCTCAGGATCCTGGGATCCAGTCCTTCACTGGGCTCCCTGCAGGAGCCTGCTTCTCCCTCTGCCTGTGTTTCTGCCTCTTTCTCTCTCTCTCTCTCTCTGTCTCTCATGAATAAATAAATAAAATCTTAAGAAAAAGTATCTTCCCTTTTTCCTTCAATATCTTGGCCTCTGCCCCTTCTGTCTCTGAATATGAAGTATGTCATGATTAAGTTGCAACTTAATTTCTTGCAACTTCCTCAAATTTCTGGAAAGCCTTCTCCTCCTGGGAAAAACAGGAAGAAAGAATTGAAAGGAAATAAGCTCCTGATTAGCAGATCATCTCTGTGGTTCAAAGCTATATGTTCATGACCACCTAAACACCCCGAGAAACACAGTAAGAATTTTTATCACCGTATCTTAAAACATATAAAGACTCCTTTAATTTTTATTGAAGTTTGTGTGTATGTGTTCAACACAATTTATTATTCAAACTGAAATTATAAACTAGAATTAGTATACACAGAAAATGAATCACCTAGATGTTTTCATTTTACCAGTTTGAAAATTAGAAGTAAAATGACTTTCCTTTTATTGAAGTACACATTGCATAAAATTAGCCCTTTTAAATCCTACGAGTGGCAGTTAGTGGCAGTTAGTGCTTTAACAATGTTGTGCAGCAACTGTATTAAGTTTTGTAACATTTTCATCACTCCTTCCACACACACACACACACAAGAACTTATCAATGAATCAGTCATTTTAAATTATCCCTTACTTTAGCCTCTTAGCAAGCACTAATAATGCTGTCTCTACCAATTTAGCTCTTTTTAGATTTAATTTAAATTCAGTTTGCCAACATGTAGTATAACAGCCAGTGCTCATCACATCGTATGCCCTCCTTAATGCCTTTCACCCAGTTACCCCATTCCCCCACTACCTCCTGTTCTGAAACCCTTTGTTTACCAATTTAACTCTTTTGGATATTTACATAAATGGAATCATACCCAATGTGACCTCTTATGTCTGGCTTATTTCACTCAGTTTAATATGTTCAAGGTTCATCCATGTTGTATCAGGTATCAATACTTTACTCTTCTGTATGGCTAAATAATATTCCATTGTATGTAGATGCCACATTTATTTCTCTGTTGACTTTTTAGCTATTGTGAACATTGATGCTGCAAACATTCATATGCAATTGTTGTTTGAACACTGTATGGAGTATATATCTAGGAGTAGGATTGCTGGGTCACGTGGTAATTCTACTTTTTACCTTTTTAAGGAATTACTAAATTGTTTTCCACAATGACTCCTCTATTTTAGTTCCCTATCAGCAATGTAATATATGAGGGTTTCAAAGTCTCCACATCCTTACCAATACTCATTATTGGTTGATTGTTACTATTTACTATAGCTATATATTTTATGTTGTTTTACTATATTTTGATAATATAAAATATTATTTTTATTGTTATATCTATAGTGGGTATTAAGTGGTATTTCATAAGTATTTTTGTTTGTTTTTTTTTTTGAGGTATCACTGACATATAATAGTACATTAGTTTCAAGCATTGTAGTTTTAATTTTCATTGCCTTAATGACCAATGATTTTGAGAAAATTTTCCTGTGCTTGTTGATCATTGGTATTTCTTTAGGGAAATGTCTATTCAAGTTATTTGTCCACATCTTAATTGAATTCTATCTTTTGTTGTTTAGTTATGAGTTCTTTATAAAAAAGACAGTTCTTTATATATTCTGAATATTAGATACTTATCAGATATATGGTTTGAAATATTTTGTCCTTTTTTGATCTTTGAATTTTCTTTTCATTTTGTCAGTACTGTTTTTGGATGCCCAAAAGAGTTTAATTTTATGAAGTACAATTTATATATTTGTTTTTCTTTCATTACTTGTACTTTTGTTATATATAGAATTTATTGCCTACCTCAATGTCACCATGATTTATCCTTATGTTTTTTACTAAGAGTTTTATAGTCTTAGCTCTTAGATTTAGGGTATTGGTTTATTTTGAGTGCAGTTTGTATACGGTGTGAGGTATGAGTATTGTAACATTTTAAGGCACACCTCATGAATATTTGAGCCACTGGAAAAATAATTCTGACAAAATAAAGTATTATTTACTGTGAATTTTTTGTTCTTGATCTAAAAAAAAATACAAATGTGGACTTTAATATATGTATGATGGCTCTTATAAAACTTAAAACTAGTTAATACTATTCTGGAAATATCCTATATTTGATTTACTAGATGCATTAGAGCTACTGTGGCTTCCTTATTTGTTTCTGTTGACAACTTTTCACTTCCGCACTAGTCCACCAAATCTGGCAGACTCTGGGCAGTATCTAAAGCTATAATATCCAGAACATGTCTGCCAAACTTCCTACAGTCTTCAAATCTGGTGGTAGGGGGTGTTGTAGTAAGCCTCATCTGTGATTACTACACCCCATACTTATGCAGGGGTTTTCATTTTATAAAGCTCTTTTCAGCACAATATTTTATTTTATTTTATTTGGTCTTTTTGAAATAGACAGGACCTGTACTTCTTCATCATTTTATATATAAAAACTGAATCTTTGCAGAACTAAATTGTCTTCCAAGGTCATATGACAAAAAGTAGACTAGTACTCAAAACCTGGTTCTTGGACTCTTTTTTTTTCTTCTTTACCTTATATGATGTGTGTGATTCTTGAGCAAATTTATAAGAGGGGTTTATTAAAAATTATTTTAACTTATTGAAAATCAGATTTAAAAATGGTAAAAAGCTATGAAATGCTATTTCCCCTCTAAATGAATGTGCAGTACATATTTATAAGCTTTTAGTACAAAAATTTTATAAGCAAACAGCTGCTGAAACAATGAATTTTTATGACCAGCATCTCAGTTAGTGTTTTTCTCCTAAGCATGATAAAATAGTTTGTGTGATCCAATTCATCTACTTCAGATGCATTTAATATAAGCATCAGCACAAAGATAATCAACAAGAGGAGAATCCTTGAAATGAAGTCACACTGACAGCAGAGTAAAATAAAAACACATGTTGGTTATCTATGTTTTTAACTCATATGTGTACCTGATCGTAGTGAACAATGATTTGTAAGATTCTCTAAAAGAAAGCAAAACTAGGACTTTTTTTAGAACTAGATGGTAGAAATATCCATCCTTAGCTCACCATCAAATAACACATATTAACTGAGCACCTTGAATATGGATAGCCCTATGCTAGATATTATAATAGGATAACAACCTGAATAATATTTAGTCTCTATCTTTAGTTTACTATCAACGAAAGGTGACATATATGTATGCAGCTAACTAGATTGTAAAAGAATATGCCACAGCTAAGGTAATGAGCTGCCCTGCAAGGTAATGAATTTCTTCTCCCTGGAGGTGTTCAAGCACAAGCTGGCCTTCCACTCAACAGCATGTTGTAACAGAAACTGATGCATGGGTAGAGGCTGGCAGTGAATCACTTGTAAAAGCACTTCCAATTTTAATATAAGCTCTAAAATAATACAGTTTACAGTTAAAGCTGTAAAATAAACCCCTTCTCAAAGCATTAACTTGCTATTGTATTAATGTTTTTTCCCTGCTTATGATTTTCTTTATTCATTATTCATACATTCTTGTGAAACATTTTTATTACTTCTTGAATGAAACATTTCCTACAAGAGAAATAGCCTGGCATGTCTTTTGTAATAGGAATTCCATCCAGGATAAGTCCTACAGTTATTCCAAGTGACTTTTTGTTCTTGTTTTTCTTAAACAGCCCTCTTATATCTCATAATGTTGATTCCCCCACCAGAACACCCTGCAGTTATTGCTATCACATTGCTATTATATACTGGATCAAAGGGTTGTGTAAAAACTGAAATATGGTGTAATTAGTAGCCGAAAGCCTAACTAACAAATGTAAAATAAATTTTAGAGAAATACAAAGTGTTATTTGGCACTGATCACTACCATATAAAGCATGTCAAATTAAATAGCATCCCAATATGCTAACAATGTATTTTCTAAAAGTTGAAGAGGTTAATTGTGTTGTAAAAGGAATTTCCAAAAGAATGCATCATCTATTTTACATTGAAACCTCAATTTACTATGGCAGGAAACCATATTACTGAACTTTGCAGATTAGCAAGTAATTGACCAAACATTCAGAAATAGTTTTCCCTAATTGTTGGTTGTTGGAGCAGTATATATTATTATATTTAGTGATCCTAATTAAGTTTAATAAATTAAAGTGATCTTTGTTGTGAACTAAAATTTTTATTATACATTTTTAAGTTAATAAACTTATATGAATTTGCTAAAAGATTCCTGTGATTAAATTTGTCATGGTTGATATAAAACTGTTCAGCCATTTGGAGGAAATGAATTTTTTTAATGTTTTATGTTAGCAAATGAGAATTACTGATTATTATTCATCCTAACAATATTCACTTCTCAAATTATGAACTGCATACATCTTGATTGTGGTCTATGGTAATAAGTAAAAAGTTTAATTAATGTATACAAGTGAGTTGGGTTTTTTTCTATAAAGCCTATAGATTTGGTTTTCATTGAAAGGTTTTATTTTTGAACTTGTCCAGCTTCCAAAGGGAATAGAGAACCCAGTGAGGACTGATGGATTCCACAATAGTGACCAATATCAGTAAATACTCTCTCTCATGTATCTCCTTCTTTAACAACAACAACAACAAATATATATATGTATAAATAAGTACTTATATGTATAAAATATATATGTATATATATATATATATATATATATATATATATATATATATATATACACACATATTTAAGAGAGAAAGCCAGCAAGCAGTGGAGAAAGGTGGAGGGAGAGGGAAAAGTAGGCTTCCCACTGAGCAGGGAGCCAGATGCAGGTAGATCCAAGATCCTGAGATCCTGACCTGACCTGACCTGAAAGCAGATGTTTAACAAACTGAACCACTCAAGCACTCCCCCACCATGGCTCTCCTTCTTTTTAAAGAATGTATCATCCCTTAGCTGAAGAAATACCAGAGAGATTCTTAAAATGTAAAGGTATTAGTACATGTTCATTACCAAATGTTTGCGAAGAAAGGCAGACCTATAAATGTTTTACTTTGCCAACAGTTTATATTAACTCCAACTAACTTTTGTAATGCCCATCCCCTATCTTTCACTGTTTCTGTATATATTATAGCAAAAACAGTGCTAACTTAATATAATCTGCCTGGGCACAATCTGTCCCAGATAATATGTAATAGAGATAATTGGTATTGATAAATGTTTGTAGATATCCGATATATTCATATAAGATTTGGGCAAAATTCAAAATAATCTTTATATTTAAAATTGGTCACATATCATTATAAAAGGCAGAGCATGATGAATTAGTTCACAGGCATTTAAAAAAGTCACATCAAGTGAACAGCAAACCAAATTGAGAGAAGAAGCCACTAAAAATTAGGTTGTTATTATGGTTCTACTCTTTTATATGAGTATCTAATCATTCCAGTGCTGCAAAAGAAAACTCAAGTCAAAATATTGCTCACACCATAAAGGAAATGGATGGGCTCACGTGAACAAAATGTTCTGAATTTCCCTTTCTCCTTTCAGAGAGGCTTGCATTGACAGTTCAAATGCTTAGACCAGAGCCCTCTCTCTCCCCTCAGTTCTGTCTCCTCATGGTAAGCTCCATTCAAAGCAACCTCCTGTCCTCAACACCCGACATCGGCTCACAGTTCTTCCCATGCCTCTCCTCTTTTTTTTTTTTTTTCCCATGCCTCTCCTCTTTCTCATCAATGTCATATAGAGACACTGACATTGATGGCTAATTCTTCAATAGAAATCATAAATGTAAGCAGTCTTCTCTCCAAAATGTAGAAAAAGGTAAAGACACATAGAGTCCTTCAGCTATTTAGTCATATTCCACCTTCCTTTACCTTTCCAAAGAAACCACCGGCCTCAGTTGCTCAGTGTGCAGGTCCCATGGTTCTCTAATTGGACCCCAGAGTCAATTAGCATAAATCCAATTATGAGTCAGTGGGCAAAGAGAATATGTGGATAGATGAAAAGACACAAATTATTACCCTGGCATTTGGATATTTGTGGATTTAGGTTCTCTATGCCAAAATCGTATGTGATGGGGATCCACTAAGTAGGAGAGAAGTCATTATACAAGCTGTAACTGTGCCAGATATCTTTTATATTCTTCTTCAGATTCTCACTCCACCTTTCTTCATCCTGGACTGTACTCCAATAGCTAATCTGTATCAACAGCTTGGATTCCCTTGTGTCTCTGATTTCAGATGAGGCTTGGAGATTAAAAGGCACCAGTAGGAAACAAGCAGAGGAATGGAGAATGATGTCATGGAAATTCTCTCGCCAGTTCTCTGTCTTCTAGTAATTCACTGTGGGTTGTCTGTGTCCATCTATAAAATCCCAATGCTCTCGTTACACAGTCTTCCCCAAAGAACTATCCTCCCTGGTTCCAGTAACTGTTTCTTCCCCTTCCCCTTCAGAAATAAAGATGTTCAGAACTCTCCATTATGACTAACCTGAAAGTTGGATTTTTGGATTCCTTAGACACAATTTTGTACTTAGTCCACTAACTAGGCTCATCTCCACAGTAGAACGTGCTATTTCTTGCCAGGACCATGGCTGATACCACAGTCAACAGGGATATGGGAATAATATAAAAAAGAACAAGTTATGCTCAGCAAAAAGTGGAAATGGCCCAATTACATGAGAGAGAAACATTAAGGAAAGTGAGAAATAGGATTGAACCACCAGGAAAGGGGGCAAGATGATAGAGACACTAAATCCAGTAGACTTTGTAAAGTTTGGTTAAAGAATAAAAAAAAACACAAAATGTTTTTGAGTATGATCAGGGTATGTTGACAATATCATTTAATATTTCGTTTGTTGGTTTGGTGGACTGGTAATGGAAAAGACTTAAAAGAGAAAGAAAGTTCAAAGGACTATAAGACATCTGGGTATAAGCCTGAGCAAGGGAGTTGATAAAAAGGAAAGGTGAAGATAAAATGGATGCATAGAATCTTTTAATTATGGGAGGCTGAATAAGGAACATGAGAGGAGAGATACGGAGCATAATCATATAATTTACCATCCAAAACAGGACATCTTTAGAAGTGATGAACTCCACTAATATATAAGGCAAGACAAGAGATGTCTGTGAGGATTAGGCCAATAAAACAAGGACATGTAGTCAATCAAGAGATAAACAGAACATCTCAGGATAGCAAACCTGAGTTCTTTAGGAATTGATGGCTTTTGTTGGGGCCAAAGCAGTTAAGCACTAAGGCCAATTATGTGGGGATGGGGGAGATAGATAAAGGGTCATTTTTGTACACAAATTTGAAAATGCCCAGATAGCATTTGGGAGTACAGGACCAAACTCATGGTCAATTGAGAACACAGGATAAGAAATATAAATTTGAATCTTGTCAACATAAAGAATGAATTTGTTCTACCAAAGAGATAATTTCCCTGACAGAAATTCTTTCCCTCTTAACTATTTATGCCTGTGAATTATTTCCTCCACTGCAGTCTAAGATCCTTAAGGGCAGGGCCAGCCTCTGATTCACTTTTGTAAATCACTAGGCTTAGCACATGGTTGTATATCTAAAAGAAACTAATAAATGTTTGTTGAGTTAAAGACGTTTTACTTAGGCCACTTGAATAGCATACCCATTACTAAGTCTCTGTCTTGCTACCACTCTGCTATACCCCATCCTTTACCTAAACAATTCTGCTGCTACTCAGTTGGGTATGCTATGTAGAAATGAAGAAGAGTTTAAGAATCAATGTCCAGCCAAGGACTGAGCTACAGCAAAATTCCTGTGTTGTTTGAAAGTAAGCCAGAGGAAGCCTAATGGCTCAGCAGTTAGGCGTCTGCCTTCGGCCCAGAATGTGATCCTGGAGTCCCGGGATTGAGTCCCGCCTTGGGCTCCCTGCGTGGAGCCTGCTTCTCCCTCTGCCTTTGTCTTTGCCTCTCTCTCTCTGTATCTCTCATGAATAAATAAATAAAATATCTTTTTTAAAAAAAGTAACTCAGAACATAAATTAACTGTGCTGTACAAAAAAGTCGTATGTCTTGACTAAGCAATTGATTGGGCGATAGTTTCATTGCAGTACTGGCTAAACACTGCTATATATTTAAATGCTGTATTTTTCTTTCTCCCTTCTTTATATTTACTTTTTGAAGAGGTGTTTTTGAGGCTTTATATTAGGAGATGTTATTCTTTTTTAATAAGATGAATGGGGGAATTTTTTTCTATATTTATAACATTTTGATATCCCAGATCAATATTTGACCTCTAGCAAGGTGATATACTCTAGCTGCCTCCTTATTCTCATATTTTTGGCCACTGGTTTTATGAACATAAGCCATGTCTTCCCAATCCATTTTATTTTTAAAAATCAGTTCCCATTTATTCATTTGTCATAAAACCTGCTTCCCTACTCTGCATCTAATAAATATGAAATACATGCTGATAGCGTTTTTCATTCATCATTTGGCAAAAATCTACCAAGTGTTCGAAAGAGTGCTAGGTGAAACACATGAGCTATAGATTTCATGGGTCAGGAAACACAAAAATAAATTAATAAAACACTGTCCCTGAACTCACTCAGTTATCAATTCTTGTGGTGACTGAATAATGTGATTCTTTTGTCACAATATTATTTGACAGAAATAAAAATGTCTTAAGTGCTATAGAATATCCCTCTCTCTCTCTTTCCGTCCTGCCTTTCTTTCCTCCTCCTGTTTAAGACAGCTATTTTCAGAGCATGTCAATATTGAATATTCATTAATTTTCAAAGTCCTGGGTTTTTGCCAGTTTAGATTTAGTTGATGTTGCATTACACTGTTGAGGAGATTTCATGGTTCTCTAATCAAATTAGCTCACTTCTAAACACAAACATTTTTATCAGACACTTGCCCTAAGCAATTGTGACTTAGCTCCCATCTTATTTTTTAAATAAAAAAATCAAGCAGCAGGTTATAAAGCTCAGCACATCACCTGCTGTGCAAAGAGACCGACACACAAGAGGAGCAGCCAACCTTCCTACAGCACACATTGTAGATCACACAGTGTAACACACACTGTAGATCAGAGAGTTGTTACATCACTAATATTCAAAACCTCCTGGATTTCAATTACACTTTATTTATAATCTTAGCTGCTCTACCATTTGTGATAGTAATACATAGTAATATTCTACACATTCACTGCTTCCACCTTGATGGTTGTGAAGTATTTTCTATGATGCATTTTGTCATTTAATATTACGTTAACTATGCAAAACACAGCTAAATCTTGACAGGCCCCATAAAAACCCATCCTAAATGAACCATTATATTGTATGCTGTCAACGTAGACTAAAAAAATACAGTGCCACTCCACCACTCTTGCAGAAGCAGCAGAAAATAGTGTGTGATGTAGAAAATTGTGAGTGATGTAGCTTCCAAAAAGGAGTTGGCAACTACACGATTTGCACATATTCGCAGTCAGGACATGAGAGGGAAGATAACTGAGGAAGTGACAACAGTTAATTAGAATTTGATTTTATTCATGACGTAGTTTTTAATTCTGTGGGAGAATCAATTTTTAAGAAGACCTTGAAGGTCTGGAAGTTCAGCCAATGCAAGAAAATGAGAGGTACACACCTGACCTTGTAAGGCCACTGCGTGCCAGGCAACAGCAGACACAGCGGACGGAGGCAATGGCAAAGAGGGAGTGAATTGCCTTGGGCTCTTGGGAAGCTTCTGGAGGGTTTGAAATATAGTGCTGTCAGCCTGCTGGGTTGGAAACTCAGCAGAGAGTTCTGGGACCCTTGGCACCTGACAAGTTCCCACAGCACAGATGTAGTTTCCCATCTCGTCCGCAAGTCCAGATCATCATGATAGTAATGAATACACAGATTCCTCTGCCCTATCCCAGAGCTGCTCTACGTAAGTCCTGCAATAGAGTCTGTATTTTTAAAAAGTGTACTGGGCAAACTAGGTGGTGAATACCTAGGGGCAAATTAGCCAGGTGAATACACAACTGTGTAGCTGTGATTTGCCAGATATTAGAGTTCTGGCCACCTATGATCAACACTGAAGTATGTTTTCTGTTCCTTACAATCCCTGGCCTGCTAAAAACCATCCATTTATCACCCACCCCTCAACAACCATGTTTTGTGGCCAAGCTAACAACCAGGTCACTCTAGTCTAATAACTACACACTTCTTTAGTTTTCTTTCAACCAGGAGCATATCATCTCCAGGTAATTCAGCATCTTCAACCAAAGGGAGTCAACAGGTTACTGTATTGAAAATCATGGGTTTTTTCTATTAATAAGAGTTAAAGCACAGAATTTGAAATTTGTGTAATCTTATTATCTCTAAAAATGAGCTTGTTTGGGCAGCCCAGGTGGCTCAGCAGTTTAGTGCCGCCTTCAGTCCAGGGCCTGATCCTGGAGGCCGGCATCGAGTACCACGTAGGGCTCCCTGCATGGAACCTGCTTCTCCCTCTCTCTGTGTCTCTCATGAATAAATAAACAAAATCCTAAAAAAAAAAAAAAAAAAAAAGAGCTTGTTCAAAGCATATCAATACATAAATATAAGTGTATATATACAAAACATTCATGATAACAGAACATACCTCATATGGACTTAATATGGTGGAACTGTGCAATATATTTTTTCTGGAAAGTTCACAAAAGTGAACTCCTAGAGGTAACCTGTGGAAATCAAACAGTAACCTTTTGTAGAAAATGACAGAATCTTTAATATCACAGCTGAGAAAGTGAATGTTATGGTAAGACCTTTATATAGTAAGTGCAAAGCTCTACTCTGCAACTTGGCCTAATGGGGTAGGTACTTTTTAAAATCTATTTGGATCATAGTGACATGAAAATTGCAATTTTGCCATATATTTAACCTGTATTAAGACTTCAGGGTATATTCTGTGGCCACCCTGCAGTTGTGTACTAATTCATGGCTCATGGCTTTCAATGGGCAGTTTTAGAATTGAAAGGGGACCTTTAATATCATTTTTTTCTTTTATTTTATATTAAAAGATATAGATATTAAATGCATTCCTTTTACAAAATACTAAAAATGCTGGTTAAAATAAAAACAAGCAAATAAATAAATAAATAAATAAATAAATAAATAAATAAATAAATAAATAAAAATAAAATAAAAACAAGCATGCTTTTTAAATAAAGGAAAATAGACTCTAAATTATACAACATAATTATAATCAATAATAATATAAAATAATAATATAATTATTAATAAATAAATAATGTATTTTAATAAAATAACATTTCATATGGATATATAAAATAAATAATATATTTATATATTTTATTTAATATAAATATTATATTTATATAATATTTTAATGAAATATAGTTATATTTCTATGATAATCTATATATTAATTATAATATTCAACTAAAAACAATGAAATAGAACCTGTATATAAGTATTGGAAAATTAAAAGATTTTAGAATGCCAAACGTGGAAGCCACATTGAAGCAGCCATAATCCACACTGTTCCAAATAATCTAGAATCTTGATTGTTAAAAACAAAGCCAGAGAATAAAGACATGATACTCAGGTCCAAACATGGAGAAATGAAACTGGCTACCAGTTTTATTAAAGTTAGAACATTCAGAGGGCTTCAAATTCAATGCGGAAATGCACTAGGGAAAATTCACCTTCCAGAAAATAGACATTGACAAATAACTTCTGTCTCAAAGAGGACTGTAGGTAGAAAAATAAATAAAAATAAAATAAAATAAAATAAAATAAAATAAAATAAAATAAATAAAATAAAATAAATTATCCCCCCAAAATTTATAATTTGGATCTGCCTTCACACTGATGGACTTTGAATTATATTTCTTTCAAGTATACATTAAGAAATTAGGTTATAAAACTAACTCAAGTTTCTCCTGTGTCAGTGGGCCCTAAAGCATTCTCTGTAAGGTTTCATAACCACTAATATTTCATATAATACAAGAGATAAAAATCAACTGGATGAGAACTCACAATTCAGAAAGATACATGACAACATGAGGGAGAATAAGCACAAAGACACCAACACATGGCTGAGTTAGATAACCAAGGAGTTTAGACATTCCAACTACTGCATACAGATTTTTGAGAAAGTACAACTAAACCTTTATGTTTTTATTTTTCTTAAAGAGTAATTCTAGGCCATGAGTGAGAAAGAAATATTATCAAACAAAGCCACAATGATTCAAAAGACAATGAAATAGAATCTGTGTATGAGTATATATATATATATATATATATATATATACACACACACACACATACTCATATATATATACATATATATATATATGTATATATATATATATATATCTGTGTAACCACCATACAATTTTTAAGAAAAGAAAATATTTCCAGAACCTTAAAGGACTCTTGTGTGATACTTAACAATCAAGATCCTTCCATTTCTACCACAGTAAGCCTTGCCTTGATTTATAGAACAATTATTCCCTTAATTCTACTTACTTTTCTTAATGTAATATTTAATTTTGTTTATGTATGAATTATACTTACTTAAAATTGCACTTCATTCATGTGGTTGTTATTTTACTCTGCTCAAAATTACTTCTGAAATCCATTTGTGTTCGCAGTTATAATACACTTACTTTTATTAGTCTGTATTAATCTGTTGTATGTGTATACCATGATCAAACTGTTAATTCTAGTGCTCATGAACCCAAACAGAATTCCAGGAGTAAAACTATAAACATCAAAAGGAATTAATTAAAATTAATGTCACATAATTAAAAGTAATGTTATAGAATTAAAAGTAACATCAAATAAAAAATTTAATGAATAAAAACATAATTTGTGAAGTGGAAGATAGATCAAGAAATTATATAAACTACATCAAAGAGAAATACAGTAAAGGTTAAAAGGAACCTAGAAGAGAATGAAAAGATGTAATATATATCTAATCAGATAAAGACAATGGGGGAGAGGAAGAATACTTTAAGGAGAGTTTCCCAGAAACTAAAAAAAGAAATGAATATTTAGATATATGATGCACAAAATGGCATATCTGATAAAAGATTAGTATCCAAAATACGTAATGAACTTATAGAACTCAACACCAAAAAAACCCACATAATCCAATTTAAAAATGGGCAGAAGATATGAATAGATATAGATACTTCTCCAAAGAAGACACACAGATGGCAAACAGATAGATGAAAGATCCTGGACATCACTCATCATTAGGGAAATGCAAATCAAAACCACAATGAGTTAGCACCTCATACCTGTCAAAATGGCTAAAATAAAAAAAAACAAAAACACAAGAAACAGCAAATATTGGAAAGGATGTGGAGAAAAAGAAATCCTCTTGCAGTGTTAGTGGGAATGCAAACTGGTACAGCCACTCTGGAAAATAGTATAAAGGTTCCTCAAAAATTAAAAATAGAACTACCATATGATCCAGTAATCACACTAGTGAGTATTTACCCAAAGAATATGAATATGAAATGTTAATGCAAAGGATATATGCGACCCTATGTTTATTCCAGCATTACTTATAATAGCCAAATTATAGAAACATCCCAAATGTTCATCAATAGATGGTATATCTATACCATATATACATATATATATACACTTTCTTTATTCTTCGTGTGTGTGTATATATATGTGTGTGTGTATATATATATATATATATATATACATACATGAAAATTATTGAGCCATAAAAAGAATGCAGTCTTGCTACTTGCAACAACATAGGTGGACCTAGAGGATATAATGCTAAGCCTAATAAGTCAGTTAGAGAAAGACAAATAACCATATGATTTTGCTCATATGTGGAATTTAAGAAACAAAACATGCAAACAAAAAAAAAAAAAGGGAGACAAACCAAAAAATAGACTCTTTTTTTTTTAAAGGTTTTATTTATTTATTCATGAGGGACACAGAGAGAAGCAGAGACACAAGCAGACAGAGAAGCAGGCTCCACACAGAAACCTGATGTGGGACTCGATCCTGGGATTCCAGGATCATACCCTGGGCCCAAGGCAGGTGATCAACCGCTGAGCCACCCAGGTGTCCTGAAAAATCAGACTCTTACTGATAGAAAACAAATTGACAGTTACCAGGGATGGGGGGTGGGAGCGGTGGTAGGATGGGTGAAATAGGTGATGGGGATTTAGAGTACACTTATCATGATGAGCATTGAGTAACATGTAGAATTATTGAGTAACATGTAGAATTATTAGTAACATGTAGAACTATATTACAATATTACAATAATATTGAAACTAACATAACACTATATGTTAACTACTTTGGAATTAAACGTTTTTTTTAAAGACGAACAACAAACAGGAATCTTACTAAAAATGGAACCTTATTAAGAGAAATTCTAAAAGGCGTAATTTAGAAACAAAGAAAATAATCCTAGAAGAAAGATCTGAGCAGCAAGAAGCTTAGTAAGAAAAGATATTGTGTATATTTGCGTAATCTAAATACTCAGTATATAAAATAATAACAATGCTTAACTTATGAGACAAAGAAAAAGACGGATTAAATCCTGCATAAGATTAACATAAGATAAAAAAAAAAAAAAAAAAAAAAGATTAACATAAGATTAATTTATGATGTGTGGAAGTGTGATTATAATTCAAGTGTTCTTTAATCCTTGTATTATTCAAGAAGTTCGTGAATTTAAACCTTAGATTAATGTTTAAATTATAATATTACAACTCTCAACCCAAAGTGGGTTGAAGAAAGTGTAATAATAACAATAACAACAGCTATAATAAATAAAAATAATCCCAGGAAGGCAGGAAGTGAAGCAAAATGACCAAAAGAGTACATAAACAATTATTGTAAAAATAGTTCAAAATATATCAGTAATCAATAAAAGTTCACAAATCAAGTACTAATAAGCAAAGGTAGTTTGGAATTAAAATTAAGAATTCCTGCTCTGGGATCCCTGGGTGGCGCAGTGGTTTGGCGCCTGCCTTTGGCCCAGGGCGCGATCCTGGAGACCCGGAATCGAATCCCACGTCGGGCTGCCGGTGCATGGAGCCTGCTTCTCCCTCTGCCTATGTCTCTGCCTCTCTCTCTCTCTCTCTGTGACTATCATAAATAAATAAAAATTAAAAAAAAAAAAAAAAAAGAATTCCTGCTCCATGATATTTAAAACAGTTCCTCCTAAAAACAATACAAGTTTTAAGGTGTCAGTCTGGCTCAGTCAGAAGACCAAGCAACTCTTGATCTCAGGGTTGTGAATTGAGTCCCAAGTCGGAGGTAGAGATTACTTAAATAAATAAACAAACATGACAACTAGCTTTAAAGTAAAAGAATGAAAAATGTTACATTAGTTAGGAAACACTGAACAAAAGATAGCTGATAGAGTTGTTAATACAGCAACAGTAGGGGTACTGAATCTCAATATAAGGTAAAGAATGGATTCATCAGAAGCTCAGAAGTTCTCAACTCCTCTGAGGGAATAACAGGCTCAAAGCACATGAGGCCAAATCAATAAAATATAGAGAAAACTAATTTCACTTACAGTTTTAGTGAATATATGTGACACTCTTCTTCCAGTAATCAATGTTTGCAGCCAACAAAAAATTAGTATGCTATAGATTTGACAACAGAATTAAGTAACTTGGTATAAAATAAACTTATAAAATTAGCATTTCTCACCAGCATGTATGGAATATTTATGAAAACTGACAACCTACTTGGACATTTCGCAAGCCCCGTATCATGCAGACTAGGATCTTTGACAAGAGAAGAAAGGAAAATCATCACCATTAATATAGTGAATAGCAACACCAAGGAAAATAGCAAGCCTTAAAAAGAGGGCAATTTTTTGAATATTTTAGAACATTTTCCAAATAGCAATAGTCAATGAATTAATCAAAATGAAAACTTGAAAAGATTTGAGAGTCAATGAAAATGAAAATATTACACAGGGAAGTTTGTTGGGGCAGGGCTAGCATTGCTTTCAAAAACAAAGCTTAAAGGTTTCTGTTATAAAAAAGAAAAGGCTAAAATATAGTTAAATACCTGTCTTAAATACTCTTTTACACAGCACTCCAAATTCATCCTTGCATATTAATGTTAGTTTCTATTTTATGACCTCAAGTTCTTTGTCTTGATTAGGCTTAACTTAGACCATTTCCTGCTGGCCTGACGAGATCATCAATGGATTTAGTCACATCTCTTTACAGAACTTCACAGCCGACTTTTATCCAGTTGTACAATCTCAGCCCTTCACTTTTTAAAGTCGAATAAATAAACCATTTATACAATCTGTCCTTTTCTTTCCAAAAATTTGCATCTGCCCATTCTGTCTTAGTTATTAATAATCTCGTAGCCTCCCTGATAGCACTGTGGGAAACGCTTCTGGTGGACAGGAAGAGATGAAGAAATGAACCACTTGAATTTACATATATTCATTTCACTGAAAAGAACTGAGTCCTCAGGCTTTGTGTTCAGATGTTTTCTTTGCCATGATAAGAAAGAAAAACTAGATGACCCTGCTTGAGGATTTTACTGCACATGTACCTTAGACTAAACTCAGAACCCGTCACTATATTCAGAACTATCGCCTCCTTACATATTTACCAATCATGTCATCTTTGTGCTAGGACACAAACACTTTTTCTCTAAACAGCAATTATGGAGGATGAGCTGGTAAGAATATTTTCTTTATTTTTTGTTGTTTTGCTTTGTTTTGTTTACAATTCCAAAAGGAAATAAAGATATGGATTCAGTCAGAACAAAAGCTCCAGTAAGCATTCCAATTTGTCTTTGAATATGGAAACTCATCCTGCCTTCTTAACCTGAGCTAGAAAAAAACTGATACACTAGCCAGAAAACTTTAAGTAACCCTCTCCAAGATGAGTTTGAGCAAATTTAATCACATACCTTTCTCAAGTTAAATGATATATTCTGTTTTTTGCAGAAATTGAGATAAATTTCTGGTGAGGGCATTTTGCTGTGTTGTGTAGCCATGCACAATAATTTTTTTTTTCCTCGAGAGGATATGTTAGCCACAACAACAGAAGAGTCCCCTCCCATGAGCTACAAAAATACATATTATTCCATATTGAATAATAGCTTATATTTATAGACCAGTCCAGCATCATGCATCACCCCTAATATTCTGCATATATTAATTTTATTTCTTTCTCAAAATAACCCTGATGTAATAGTTCTTTCATCCTCATTTTACAGAGAGGAAACTGAGCACAGATAGTTAAGCACAAGTAATTTGACAAAGGTAAATGGGAAGCGAAAGAGTTAAGATTTGAGTCCAGATAAGCTGGGCTTCAGAGCCCATGTTTGAAAACTTATTACTTCTATCTTCGTTTTGAGTTTCTGTGGATATCCTGAGACTCAACAGTAAAATACGGCAATCAATGAGCTGTTATTCAAAGGTTTCCAAGATTCATTCAATGCTACTGTCACTCATCTTGTCTCAACTATTTCCTTCATTACTGTACCTTTGTCCTAAACCACATAGTACCTGCCTTTACTGAGGACTTCTTGTATTTAGATGTAATTATTCAGAGTTAAGAATATCCATTATATAAACCATAATATATTTTATTGATTCCTTTAGCTATATTCTGAGTAGCACTTGAATAAAGGCCTGCGCTTTGGAATGAGACTGTAAATTTCAATCCAGATCTACTATTCTAGCATATTCTAGAATATTGAGGGGGAAAGGCAAAATAGCTTCAATCACTATCAATTTCCTCTCCTGTAAAATACTGATACTAATAGTACTAACTCCACATTGTCGAGATGAATAAATTAGATAACATATAGAAAGAAGTTCAATAAATTTTATGTGACTCATTAAGTGCCCAATACTTAAAAAATTAATGGTTCAAGGATGCAATTGCTGAATCATTTGCAAAAGATGCATGATGATGAAGATTTTAGAAAATAATTAATATTAAAATGATTTACCATGTAAGTTTTTTCTAGGATACCCAACTTAAACCCTGGTACTCATCTAGAGTGCATTTATTATAGGAAGCCAGTATGACTTTCTCATTTGTTAGGTTTGACACCACAGGTAAGTGTTTTAAAGATCTTAATATTTTCAGGAAACTCTAAAGAAATTGGTGAAGGCTCAGAGAAACCAAATGCAATTTTTTAAAAAGTAACTCTTAAAGTACTAAGGAAAGTGGTATTGAATCAGCAGTACCCTGACTGTGCCTTATGATTCTGATGAAGCTTGAGTGAAAACATACAACAACACACTCTACAGAAATTGTAAATGCTCTAGGAAAGGCTAGAACCAGGAAGTGTCTTAAATCCTTAGAGGATACCTGCATTTACACAATCCAGAAATAAACAGATTATATAGTGAACTTCAGCCAAACTGATCTAATCTAATTTTTGTTGTTCTAATAAAGACAGATTGGATTAAGGGCAAATCTGAGATGTGAGAAATTTGTAGGTATTTCAAAAAGATTTCTTTTCAGGCAAAGGTATAGCTCAGGGGTGCCCCTATCAATACACATTTTAACTAAATATTAATTAGCCAAATGAAGAGTGAAGCCAAAATTACTATTATAGAATGAATTTCAAATAGAACTGAATTTTTATTTAAAAGTACAATTTTAGGGATCCCTGGGTGGCGCAGCGGTTTGGCGCCTGCCTTTGGCCCAGGGCGCGATCCTGGAGACCCAGGATCGAATCCCACATCGGGCTCCCGGTGCATGGAGCCTGCTTCTCCCTATGCCTGTGTCTCTGCCTCTCTCTCTCTCTCTCTGTATGACTATCATAAATAAATAAAAATTAAAAAAAAAAAAAAAAAAAAAAAGAAAAATAAAAGTACAATTTTAAACAGAAATGAATTTTGAATGTTATGGTTTGGGAAAAATAATTTCTCACTTAGATTACTCCTATGGTAGATAATAAGGATTTGTGGTACAAGAAGATGCTTTTATTTAAGGGTTTTGGAAGAGTCACATATTGGGGGATGCCTTATTTCCCTCTAACATTTTCATTTTTTAAACTTTTAAACTATATATATATATTTATATGCATTATTATATCTTGATCAATGTTGATTTATTCTGAGTATTAATCACACTTGACTTTGTAGTTCTTCTTTCTTATATTTTTGAGGGGCCAACATTTACATTCTTCTTTTATGATTTGAAGAAGATCCACTTAGGACTTTTTTTTTCCAGGCCTCGTGGCAAGCCTTAGTGGAATTAAATAAAGAATTTTAAATATAATTTTTAAATTGTAGTTAAACTTATTCTGTTGAATGTATAAACATTAGCAAAAAAAAAAAAAAGAATAATATAATATCACTGTTATTATAGCTTAGGTTATTACTCAAATTTTATTGACATTTATGGATATAAAGCTATATGTAGATATGTCTCAAAAAGGGATAAAGTCCTCCCAGTATTTTATGCTTTATAATATTAATACTAAATGTCAAAATATGTTGTATTTATTTTATAATAAATTATCAGCTTTCACAATCATCAGTAATTGTGGAAATATTACATACACAGTTATATACAACCGCCTAATAGAATTTTAATACATAAAGCACATAAGGAGATTTTTATTCCAAGTTACAGATGGAATCCTTAACTATACTTGAAGGTATTATAAGATATTAATCTATAAGATATGAGCAAAAGTTCAGATGGAATATTCCTATGACTACTACTTTTATGTTGATTAAACATAATGCTACCTAACAGAATTAAATGACTACTGTTCCCAAACAAGTTCAGAGATATCAAAAAATAAAATGAATTATGCGTTTGGTCCTCAGCGTTCCAAATGTTCACTCTGAGGCTCAAACACCTGAACAAATATTTGAAAGACTCTGAGTTCAAAGCCAAACTTCAATGCCTTTGAGGCTGGCAGTTAAAATATTGAGATTAACAATTATCTGAACTAGTATTTTACAATTTTTAATGCAACACTTTTTTTCTTTTTCTCTTTTCCCTCCTCTTCCTCTCCATATTCCTTTCTCTTCCCTTCCTTTCTTAAGTAATTCTATCCTAAAGTAGTGAGGGATTAGGGTTGGGGAAGGGTAGTTGCAGTGGCTACAGCAGGTTGTCAGAGTCCGAGAAAGTGAGAGGGACATCCATAGGGAGAGTGAACTGGCATGGGAGGTCAGAGTCCAAGCAGGTAAGAAAGATGTTCCCATAGAAGGGCAGCCTGGTATGGGGCCTCAGTTTGGGTGAAGAAGAAAATCATGCAGGGAAAGAGCTTAGCTTGAGGAGTTAGTGTCTTAATGGGTGAGGAGGAGTGGCCTAAAAGAGTGTCAAATGGAAGGTCAAAGGGTTTCTCTTCCTTTGGGCCAAAAGGTTTCTCTTCCTTTGGGCCAAAAGGTTTCTCTTCCTTTGGGCCACTCTTGTTTTCTTTAATTAATGTTTACATAATAGATTTTTTCCCCATCCTTTTATAAAATGTGTCTTTTTTTTCTTGTTTATACCACACACTTCCACAGAGATTTACTTACAAAAGACAAATTAAGAATGAATAAGCATAGATAATGCTGCTATAAACAAGAGGGTGCATGGATCTCTTCAAATTAGTATTTTTGTATTCTTTGGGTAAATACCTAGTAGTGCAATTGCTGGGTCCTAGGGTAGTTCTATTTTTTACTTTTTGAGGAAACTCCATACTGTTTTCCAGGATGGCTACACCAGTTTGCATTCCTATCAACAGTGTAAGAGTGTTCCCCTTTGTTTGTATCCTAGCCAACACCTGTTGTTTCATGTGTTGTTGATTTTGGCCATTCTGACAGGTGTGGAGTTGATATCTCACTGTAGTTCTGATTTGCATTTCCCTGATGATGAGTGATGTTGAGCATCTTTTCATAGGTCTGTTGGCAATCTGTAGGTGTTCTTTGGGGAAAAAAAATGTCTATTCATGTCTTCTGACTATTTTTTAATTGGATTATTTTGTTTTGAGATGCTGAATTTTATAAGTTCTTTATATATTTTGGATACTATTTATCACCATGTCTGGCCAGAGATGTACCATGGCGAGGCACCTGTTTTTACACAAAAGTATCATGATGAAGTTGTAAATAGGTTTAAAAAGGCCTATGCACAGATACATGTGAGGAATCCATGGGACTCTGATGTTCTCTATGGGCCACTCCACACCAAACAAGCAGTGAAGATGTTTCTTGGAGCAGTGGAGGATGCAAAGAAGAAGGTGGCACCCTGGTCATGGTGGCAAGGTCATGGATCGCCCTGACAATTACGTAGAACCAACAGTTCACAGGTCTGACCCACAACGCATCCATTGCGCACACAGAGACATTTGCTCCGATTCTTTATGTATTCAAATTTAAGAACGAAGAAGTCTTTGCATGGAATAATGAAGTGAAAACAAGGACTTTCAACTAGCATCTTTACCAAATTTGGGCAGAATCTTCTGCTAGCTTGGACCGAAAGGATCCGACTGTGGCTTTGTAAATGTCAATATCCCAACAAGTGGGGCTGAGATCAGAGGTGCATAAGGAGGAGAAAAGCACACTGGTGGTGGCCGGGAGTCTGGGAGAGATGCCTGGAAACAGTACATGAGAAGATCCACTTGTACTATCAACTACAGTAAGGACGTTCCTCTGGCTCAAGGAATCAAGTTTCAATAAAGGTGATGGTAAATCAGCATTACTTCAAGTCTTCTAGGCATTCATGCAGTTTTTTGTTCTGAAGAAGACGAAGAAAATTAAGATTTGCCCTGAACAAATGCATCATTTTGATAAAAAAAAAAATTGCAAATATCTTATCCCATTCTGTAGGTTGTGTGCACTTCTAATTTGTGTTCATTGTGTGATTCTGGAAAGCTACCTTAGTTTTCCTTTAATTTTTCTCATTTGTACAATTGAGTGATGTATCTTTTTTTCTTTCCTAATCTGCAAAAATACTGAAGACTCATTATTTCCTTGGAAAGATCTTGACACCCATTTTATACTACATAGTAGTAATAAACAATTTTGGGAAGGATTCTAGCCATTGTGGAAATTAGTACCTTTACTGACTCTGAATCTATGAGATATTTAAACTATAATCCAGGAGCCCATTCTCCATGTTACTGATGCACATTCCTAGCTTTGTAGATTAGCAAAAAAAAAAAAAAAAAAAAAAAAAGAAAGAAAGAAAACTTTGATTCGTAAAAATGTTGAGAAATTATGACTTGCACTTTTGTTTCCTGACTTATTTTTCTTAAATCAATGTCCTGATGTTCAATCCAATTCATATAGACTACACAAACCACATGGGATTTTTTTACCTAAAGCAATTACCTAACAATTGATTTGTTTTTACTACATTAATGACTTTTCTATGTTAATGATACAGTGTCTTCCAATTTAAGTTTAAAGTTAGGCATTTATAAACAATGGTTTAAATTTTTCAAATCACTGAAATACCAATGTCTTGAAGCTCTACTTACAGCATGCCAACCACTCACTGTGGGAGTTGCCAGATGAAAATCCATAGGCAAGTTCCAGTCCTCATAAATATGTGCTTGGTCAGACTGACAAAATCTTTAGATAAAAATTGAATTGGACTTCTGAAAAGAAATGCATGATGTGTTCAGTTCGACCCCACCCTTGCCTGTGTCCTCTTCACAGATCTAATTCGTGCATTTATGTATTAGCCTGACCCTTGCAGGTCTTCGAATTTGCTCATGATTTAACATAACTGCCAAAGTGACAAAACTTAATGGAGTATAAGAAATTAAGCATGCTGCTAAAATGACTTGAGTAATTTGAAACTATATATTTTCAAGCATATCCTTAAGTAGGTGACAATTATGTTCACCGATTACTGAATCACAATAGAATGGGTGCATGAGAAAATAACATGATCATGTGCTATTCTTGCTAAACATCTATACTCTTTCTATATGAAAGTATCAATAATTTTTAGCCAGTAAGACTGTTGTATAAGCAAAAGGTAGGTGCTTCCAAGTCAGAGTTGGTAGCAGATGCAAGGTGCCTTATTTCCGCTGATATCAGCTAAAAGAAATAGAGCTAACACTATATAATTTGATTCATAGAGTCTTAATTACAGGATATAAAATGTTCTGTAAATGAGCCATTATGCATTTTCCATTTTGTTGTTTCAGTGAATAAAAATTTCAGAACTGAGCAAATTTTTGATTAAGATGCAAGTTACATGTGCTGAGGATCACTAATATCTAAAGAAATGCTCTTGTTTGGAAGCCTCAGATCCTAAATCCTTTTAGTTCTGTGGACTTCCTACATGATCTCAGGAGCCTCCTCTGCTCCTCTTTGCAGCTTTTAAAATGAAGACTAATACCTGCTTCAGATTAATCCCACTGATTCTGTAGACTTTAAACACTGATTTATAAAAGACACTGGGCTTTTTTGAAGCAAATTAAAGACAAAAAACCCACATCTTTATTGTTACTGTCATAAATTCCTATTATTATTTTGGTTGATAGTTTTCTCAATGACAGATTTGTACAAGAGATTATTATTTGGAAGAAGTGTGTCCATGCTAAAAGTCTATTCATTTGTTAAGTTAACCACCCACAAAACACTTCATTTAATCTGTAATTTGTACATTTTTTGAGTTCTGTTGAATTACTGAAAAGGATATTTTTTCTGTTTTTCATCCTTAGGAATACTTTATTATAAACTGTACTCCACACCACTCCTCACTCCAAAGTTTCAAAAAAAAAAAAAAAAAGAGAAATAAAAAAATCCTTCTTAACCAAGTCCTCCCTAACCAAGGCATATCATAAACGAGATCACTCATTTACTCAATAAACACCCATCAAAATATTTTTTATTTTCATATCCTACATTAAATTGTACAGGATATGACTCAATATACTCTGATTTTATTTATTTTTTTAAATTTTTTATTGGAGTTCAATTTGCCAACATATAGCATAACACTCAGTGCTCATCCCGTCAAATGCCCCCTTCAGTGCCTGTCACCCAATCATCCCAACCCCCTGCCCACCTCCCCTTACACCACCCCTTGTTCATTTCCCAGAGTTTATACTCTGATTTTAAATAATTAGAAGTGGAAGATTGTGTTTTCCATAGAAAAAAGTAAATAAAAGACTTAAAACCTAACTTATCCAAACAAATAATCTGTGTACATAAGAAGGTGGCTGTATTCAGACTTTGGAAAGTGGTGTTCATGAAGCTCTCCTTTATACCAAACACCTTACATCATCTCACAAACCAGACAGATCATAAGTAGTTGCAACTGGGCTTATAAACATATTATATCTTTGAAGTAAATGACCTTGATTTTTGCCTCTTTTTCTTTTTATTGGTTTATCACATTAATCAACCTTACATGTCATGAAATTCTGCATAAGCACGAGTACAGATCTAGCATTAAAAAGTTCAAGGCATGAATTACAGTATAAAATAAATAAAATAGTGATATACCATAATTCACACTCACCTATGTCTATCATTAACAGTTATGAAAAGAGAAAATTGATTTCATTGTTGGAAAGTCCTGGGTATTTCATGCCATCATTTGACGTGTACATGTGAATAAACTCTTAAGAGGAAATGAGAAAGGGCAAATAATGTAGTAGTGATAGAAAATAATAATCAGTTCAGCAAGTGGATCCAGCTGAGAACAAATTGAAGTCACTCAATTTTTCCCTTTGTCTCTTTGCTCTTTTTCTTTCATTTATATTCATGGACTAAGAAGAGCCCTCAAAAAATCATCTCATAAAGCCACGATGAAATAATATAATCAAGATAATTCCAAGAGTCGGTATCTAGTAATGAAATCTGTCAGGAAGTATATTCATTGTTTCATCATCTTGACTCATGAAATGGTTTTCCACATGTCACCTCTAAGAACTCTCCTTCTAACAATCAGAACTTAAGGACATCAGCTCACACTCCTCCTTCAGAGTCATACTTTCTCTTATCTTTCTTATGTGCTGAATTTTATCCTCTTCCCAAATTTCAGCTGATAATTGATGGTAAGGTCTTTAAAGAGATTATTAAGAATGAAGTCTTTATGGTAAGCTTTAATTTCCATATGACTGGTGTCTTTATAAGAAGAGGAGATTAAGATGCAGAGACAGAGACACCAGACTTGAAAGCACAGAAAGGAAAAGAATGTGAACATACAGCAAGAAAGCAGTCATCTGCAAGTCCACCAGAGAGGCCTAAGAAGTGATAAAATTTGCTGATACTTTGATTTCAGACTTTCAGCTTCCGGAATGGTAAGAAAATAAATTTCTATGGTTTGAGCCACCCAGTCTGAAGCATTTTGTTATGGCAGCCCTAGCAAACTAACAGAATATCCTATAGCCAACTCTGGATGTATTTGTGTTCACTTACTGGTGTAATGGAGTGTCTAATAAAGCGGAGAATCAATGAGATTGAGCATTTCCTTTGAAAAGAGTCCATAGAAATTATGCTATCTGATGTCTAAAGATAAGGGACATAGGCCAAATTAGAATAGCCCTCCCATGAAATTCCTTTCTCAGGCAAATTGTAAGAAGACCTTTATTTGAGGAAAAAGCACTACTGTTTCTTCTAGCACTTTAGCAAAAGATGCCTCTCCCCTTACTAGGTATATTTAGTCACTGATGAGTAGATGAATGCATACGTTAGGTCTTCTGGATAAGAAGAGACTAATATCTTATTGTGTGTCAATGATGTTAGCTCAATAAAGGCTCAATGGTAGTAAAGGGCAAAACAGTCCTGAAATTAAACAATCTCAGGAAAAGAGGGAGATTACCTGTTCATACAAAGGCTTTAATGTTTGAGAAGTACTCTTTTGCCTATCTCATTTCAAAATACAGAATGAGTGTGATTTTGAATTGGATTTATCAGAAGAAAAAAATAGCATGAGTTACCTTGCTCAGAGCTTTATGATCTTTGGACACCACTTCTTCCTACCACCTTCATTATTTATTAACTGTGCTGCTCCGCCAATGGCTTCCAAATGAGAACATGAGCCCCAGCAGTAAGAAAGTACACATCTTCTTTAGTTAGGCCTAGTACCTCCAAATTAAAAATTCAGATTTTCCCTCGACAACAACTAATGTGCTTTCAGCCACTAAATTGTATTGCTTGCATTTTCTAGAGATTGATAAATGAAATCAAGTGATATTAACTATTCAATTTTATTCTTTTTTAAATTTGTTTTGGTTATTCAACATCTTTTGCAGTTTATATGATTTTTAGAATCTGTCAATTTCTGCAAAATATTCTACTGCGGCTTTTTTTCTTTATTGGAGTTCAATTTGCCAACATATAGCAAACACACAGTGCTCATCCCGCCAAGTGCCCCCCTCAGTGCCCATCACCCAGTCACGCCAACCCCCGCCCACTTCCCCTTGGACTACCCCTTGTTCATTTCCCAAGTTAGGTGTCTCTCATGTTTTGTCACACTCACTGCTATTTTCACTCATTTTCTCTCCTTTTCCTTTATTCCCTTTCACTAATTTTTATATTCCCCAAATGAATGAGACCATATAATGTTTGCCTTTTCGGATTGACTTATTTCACTCAGCATAATACCCTCCAGTTCCATCCATGTCGAAGCAAATGACGGGTATTTGTCGTTTCTAATGGCTGAGTAATATTCCATTGTATACATAGACCACAGCTTCTTTATCCATTCATCTTTCGATGGACACCGAGGCTCCTTCCACAGTTTGGCTATTGTGGACATTGCTGCTAGAAACATTGGGGTGCAGGTGTCCCGGCGTTTCATTGCATCTGTATCTTTGGGGTAAATCCCCAGTTGTGCAATTGCTGGGTCGTAGGGCAGATCTATTTTTAACTCTTTGAGGAACCTCCACACAGTTTTCCAGAGTGGCTGCATCAGTTCACATTCCCACCAACAGTGCAAGAGGGTTCCCTTTTCTCCACATCCTCTCCAACATTTGTGGTTTCCTGCCTTGTTAATTTTCCCCATTCTCACTGGTGTGAGGTGGTACCTCATTGTGGTTTTGATTTGTATTTCCCTGATGGCAAGTGATGCAGAGCATTTTCTCATGTGCTTGTTGGCCATGTCTATGTCTTCCTCTGTGAGATTTCTGTTCATGTCTTTTGCCCATTTCATGATTGGATTGTTTCTTTCTTTGCTGTTGAGTTTAAGAAGTTCTTTATAGATCTTGGAAACTAGCCCTTTATCTGATACCTCATTTGCAAATATCTTCTCCCATTCTGTAGGTTGTCTTTTAGTTTTGTTGACTGTATCCTTTACTGTGCAAAAGCTTCTTATCTTGATGAAGTCCCAATAGTTCATTTTTGCTTTTGTTTCTTTTGCCTTCGTGGATGTATCTTGCAAGAAGTTACTGTGGCCGAGTTCAAAAAGGGTGTTGCCTGTGTTCTCCTCTAGGATTTTGATGGAATCTTGTCTCACATTAGATCTTTCATCCAGGGGCAGCCCGGGTGGCTCAGCAGTTTAGCGCCACCTTCAGCCCAGGGCCTGATCCTGGAGACCCAGGATCGAGTCCCACGTCAGGCTCCCTGCATGAAGCCTGCTTCTCCCTCTACCTGTGTCTCTGCCTCTCTCTCTCTCTCTCTCTGTGTATCTCTCATGAATAAATAAATTAAAAAAAAAAGTTTAGATCTTTATCCATTTTGAGTTTATCTTTGTGTATGGTGAAAGAGAGTGGTCTAGTTTCATTCTTCTGCATGTGGATGTCCAATTTTCCCAGCACCATTTACTGAAGAGACTGTCTTTCTTCCAGTGGATAGTCTTTCCTCCTTTATCGAATATTAGTTGACCATAAAGTTGAGGGTCCACTTCTGAATTCTCTATTCTGTTCCATTGATCTATGTGTCTGTTTTTGTGCCAGTACCACACTGTCTTGATGACCACAGCTTTATAGTACAACCTGAAATCTGGCATTGTGATGCCCCCAGGTATTAGTTTTCTTTTTTAAAACTCCTCTGGCTATTCGGGGTCTTTTCTGATTCCACACAAATCTTAAAATAATTTGTTCCAACTCTCTGAAGAAAGTCCATGGTATTTTGATAGGGATTGCATTAAACGTGTATATTGCCCTGGGTAACATTGACATTTTCACAATTTTGATTCTTCCAATCCATGAGCATGGAATATTTTTCCATCTCTTTGTGTCTTCCTCAATTTCTTTCAGAAGTGTTCTATAGTTTTTAGGGTATAGGTCCTTTACCTCTTTGGTTAGGTTTATTCCTAGGTATCTTATGCTTTTGGGTGCAACTGTAAATGGGATTGACTCCTTAATTTCTCTTTCTTCAGTCTCATTGTTAGTGTATAGAAATGCCACTGATTTCTGGGCATTGATTTTGTGTCCTGCCACGCTACCAAATTGCTGTATGAGTTCTAGCAATCTTGGGGTGGAGGCTTTTGGGTTTTCTATGTAGAGTATCATGTCATCTGCGAAGAGGGAGAGTTTGACTTCTTCTTTGCCAATTTGAATGCCTTCTATGTCTTTTTGTTGTCTGATTTCTGAGGTTAGGACTTCCAGTACTATGTTGAATAGCAGTGGTGAGAGTGGACATCCCTGTCCCATTCCTGATCTTAGGCGAAAGGCTCCCAGTGTTTCCCCATTGAGAATGATATTTGCTGTGGGCTTTTTGTAAATGGCTTTTAAGATGTTGAGTAATGTTCCCTCTATCCCTACACTCTTAAGAGTTTTGATCAGGAATGGATGCTGTATTTTGTCAAATGCTTTCTCTGCATCTATTGAAAGGATCATATGTTCTTGTTTTTTCTCTTGTTGATATGATCAATCACATTGATTGCTTTATGAATGTTGAACCACCTTTGCATCCCGGGGATAAATCCCACTTGGTCATGGTGAATAATCTTCTTATGTATTGTTGGATCCTATTGGCTAGTATCTTGTTGAGAATTTTTGCATCCATGTTCATCAGTGATATTGGTCTATAATTCTCCTTTTTGGTGGGGTCTTTGTCTGGTTTTGGAATTAAGGTGATGCTGGCCTCATAGAATGAGTTTGGAAGTATTCTATCTCTTTCTAGCTTTCCAAACAGCTTTAGTAGAATAGGTATGGTTTCTTCTTTAAACTTTTGATAGAATTCTCCTGGGAAGCCATCTGGCCCTGGACTTTTGTGTCTTGGGAGGTTTTTGATGACTGCTTCAATTTCTTCCTGGTTATTGGCCTGTTCAGGTTTTCTATTTCTTCCTGTTCCAGTTTTGGTAGTTTTTAGTTTTCCAGAAATGTGCCCATTTCTTCTAGATTGCCTAATTTATTGGCGTAAAGCTGCTCATAATAAGTTTTTAAGATCATTTGTATTTCCTTGGTATTGGTGGTGATCTCTCCTTTCTCATTCATGATTTTATTAATTTGAGTCTCCTCTCTTCTTTTTAATAAGGCTGGCTAATCGTTTATCTATCTTACTAATTCTTTCAAAGAACCAACTCCTGGTTCTGTTAATCTGTTCCATAGTTCTTCTAGTCTCTATTTCATTGAGTTCTGCTCGAATCTTTATTAACCCTCTTCTTCTCCTCAGTGTAAGACCTATTTGCTGTTTTTTCTCCAGCTCCTTTAGATGCAAGGTTAGCTTTTGTATTTGAGTTTTTTTTCTAGTTTTTGGATGGATGCTTGTATTGCAATGTATTTCCCCCTCAGGACTGTTTTTGCTGTATTCCAAAGATTTTGAAAGGTTGTATCTTCATTCTCTTTAGTTTCCATGAATCTTTTAATTTTCTCTAATTTCCTGGTTGACCTTTTCATCTTTTAGCAGGATGGTCCTTACCCTCCACCTGTTTGAAATGCTTCTAAACTTCTTCTTGTGATTTAGTTCTAACTTCAAAGCACTATGGTCTGAAAATATGCAGGGAATGATCCCAATCTTTTGGTATAGGTTAAGACCTGATTTGTGGCCCCGTATGTGGTCTATTCTGGAGAAAGTTCCATGCGCATTTGAGAAGAATGTGTGTTCAGTTGTGTTTGGATGGAAAGTTCTGTAAATATCTGTGAAATCCGTCTGGTCCAGTGTATCATTTAAAGCTCTTGTTTCTTTGGAGATGCTGTGCTTAGAAGATCTGTCAATTGTAGAAAGCACTACATTCAAGTCACCAAGTATAAGTGTATTATTCTAGTATATCTTAACTTTGGTTATTAATTGATTGATATACTTGGCAGCTCCCATATTCGGGGCATAAATATTCATGATTGTAGGTCCTCTTGTTGGATAGATCCTTTAAGTATGATATAGAGTCCCTCTTCATCTCTTACTACAATCTTTGGGATAAACTAATTTATCTCTTATGAGGATGGCTACTCCTGCTTTCTTTTGAGGACCATTTGAATGGCAAATGGTTCTCCAAACTTATTTTCAGGCTGTAGGTGTCTTTAGGTCTTAAATAAGTCTCTTGTAGACAGCAAATAGATGGGTCTTGCTTTTTTATCTAGTCTGAAACCCTGTGCCTTTTGATGGGGTCATTAAGCCCATTCACGTCCAGAGTTACTATTGAAAGATATGAATTTGGGCAGCCTGGGTGGCTCAGCGGTTTAGTGCCGCCTTTAGCCCAGGGAGTGATACTGGAGACCCGAGATCGATTCCCACATTGGGCTCCTTGTGTGGAGCCTGCTTTTCCCTCTGCCTGTTTCTCTGCCTCTCTCTCTCTCTGTATCTCAAATAAATAAATAAATAAATAAATAAATAAATAATAAATAAATCAATCTTAAAAAGAAAAAAGATATTAATTTAGTGTCATCATGATACCTATTCAGTCCCTGTTTTTGTGGATTGTTTCTTTGAACTTCCTCTTTCTTTACAGAATCCCCCTTAATATTTCTTGGAGAGCCAGTTTGGTGGTCACATATTCTTCCAGTTTCTGCCTCTCCTGGAAGCTCTTTATCTCTCCTTCTATTCTGAATGAGAGCCTTGCTGGATAAAGTATTCTTGGCTGCATGTTCTTCTCATTTAGGACCCTGAATATATTCTGCCAGCCCTTTCTGGCCTGCCAGGTCTCTGTGGAGAGGTCTGCTGTTATCCTCATGCTTCTCCCCATAAAAGTTAGGGATTTTTTTTGTCTCTTGCTACTTTAAGGATCGTCTCTTTATCTTTGGAAATTGCAAGTTTCACTCTTAAAAGTCAAGGTGTTGAGTGGTTTTTATTGATTTTAGGGGGGGGTCACTCAATCTCCTGGATCTGAATGCCTGTTTCCCTTCCCAAGTTAGGGAAGTTCTCAGCTATGATTTGTTCAAATACACATTCTGGACACCTGTCCCTTTCGGGGCCCTCAGGAATTAAATGCAGATTTTTCCTTCTGAGGCTTTCATTTATTTCCCTTAGCCTATCTTCATGATCTTTTAATTGTTTTTCTTTTTTCTTCAGTTTCCCTCTTGCCATCAACTTGTCTTCTATGTCACTCACTCATTCTTCTACCTGACTAACCCTTGTCATTAGAACCTCCAGTTTGGATTGCATCTCATTTAATTGATTTTTAATTTCAGCCTGACTAGATCTAAATTCTGCAGTCATGAAGTCTCTTGAATCCTTTTTGCTTTTTTCTAGAGCCACCAGTAGCTTTATAATTGTGCTTCTGAATTGGCTTTCTGACATTGAATTGTAATCCAAATTTTGTAACTCTGTGGGAGAGAAGCCTGTTTCTGATTCTTTCTTTTGAAGTGAGTTTTTCCTTCTAGTCATTTTGCTCCGTGCAGAGTGGCCAAAAACAAGTTGTACTGGAAAAAGGAGAAAGAGAGAAAAAAAGGGGGTGGGGAACAAACAGAAAACAAGAAACAAGGGGGAATATCCTCTGATTCTATATACTGTAAATCCTTCGACTTCCCCTGGAACTTTCCAGGGCTCCTTGGTCAATAACTTGCTTTTCCCCTGTCCTTCTAGCTGGTCTTCTGGGGGAGGGGCCTGCTGTGCTGATTCTCGGGTGTGTGCACCTGGGGAGCTACCCAGTCCCCTGCCAGGTGCACAGCTCAGTGGGAGCTGTTTATCCTGAGATCCCTGCTCAGTCCCAGGTACAAGGTGACACCAGGAGGAACAGCAGTGGCGGCGGCCTGCTCTCCAGCCCTAGAGTCAGCTCCCGCAGCAACCACCGCAGCTCTCAGTCCGCAAGGGCCTGGATGCTCGGGGGGCAGGGGGGGTGCTGATCTGCACAACTTTGGGCTGCTCAGGGGCAGGAGCGTCCTTGCTGTCGTGTGTCCCCCCGGCCTCTGCCTGTCCCCGGTGGAGCGCCGAATCTTGGGCTATGTCACCCAGCACCCTGGGCTCTGGGGCTTGCACCACTGGAATTGCTCCCGGGGCCTGCAGACCCCTCTGTGTGGAGCCACCTCCGAGCTGGTCCCAGGCCCTGCGGGCGTGCGCTGCAGCCTTTTAGAGAGCTCATCCCACGGAGTGTGGCATACTCTCCCGCGGGTGCAGGTGCTCTGTTAGTGCCCCCGAGAGCCTGAGGGCTACCCCGCCCCTCCTGGGGTCCTGCCCGAGCTGCCTGCAAGCGCCTTTCCCTCCGGGAAGATTGGTGAAGCTCCCGCTTCTTTGGGGCTGGGCTCTCCTGTCCTGGGGGCACTCACCTGTTGGCCTTAGCCCTGCTCCTCGAGGGTACCCCTCCCCCTTGGATGCTTTTTTATTTATTTTTTTGTTCCCTCTCCCTACCTTAATAGAAGCGCAAACCTCTCCCTGCAGCATTCCAGCTGTTCTCTCTTTAAATCTCAGACCGAATTCATAGGTTTTCAGGATGATTTGAAAGTTATCTAGGTAAGTTGGTGAGGCCAGGTGACTTGGGGACCCTACTCTTCCGCCATCTTGCCCCGCCTCTCTACTGCAACTTTGATTGAGACTGCATGACATTTTTATCAATTTCAGGAGCAGTGAAACTTAAGAATATCAAGTTATGACTTATGTCCTTCATCATTATTTATGATGTTAGATGTAGGTTTTTCATAGATGTCCTTTATCAGCTGAAGAAATTCTATTTTGTTCCTAGTTTATGAAAAATTTGTATCAGCTGTGGATCTGGGACTATATTAAATATTAGTCTTGTGTCTATTGTGGTGATCGTCATGTTTTCCTTTTTTAGTTTTTTGCTATGATTGTTAGTATTGATTGTTTTTTAAATGTAAAACTACCCTTGAATTCCTGGGGAAATAAACAACCCTATATAATTATGCTATTTATATTTGTATATCCTACTGGATTTAATAGCTAATTTTTTCTTAAGAATTATCCTAACCATGTTCATGGAGGATATTAGCTTGAAGCTTCTTTTTCTCTTCACGTCTGTTTTCTAGTTTTAGAATTGAAATAATGATGATTCAATGTTGAATAATGAATTCAACACATTCATTAATGTGTTGTTAAGTGTTCACTGTCTTAACACTGTCACTCTAAAAGCAATTGTTTAACACTGGTTCTTATTTTTTTTCTTAGATACTGAGAAGAATTCACCAAGTAGGTGATCTCGGCCTGCAGCCTCCATTGTGGGAAAGTTTGTAACTACAAATTAAATATAAGAGAAATACCATTCAGATTATCTGTTCACTTAGAGGGAACTTAATCTACTGAGTGAGCCTTGAAAGTTTGTGTTTTTCAAGGAACTTATCCATTTCATCTAAGTTGTGAACTTTATTTCCATAAAGTTGTTCAGAATATTCCTTTATGATTCTATTCAAAACTTATACAACTAGCATTGATGCTACTTCTCTCATTCTTGATATTGGCAATGTGTGTATTTTTCTCTGTTTTGGCTGGCCACTTATCAATTTTATTAATTATTTAATAAACTTGCTTTCGGTTACATTGACTTTCTCCACTGTTTTTACTGTTTTCTATTTCATTGATTTCTGCCTTTATTATTTTCCTTCTGTCATTAATTTGAGCTCAGTTTGTTTCTCTGGTTTCTTAAGGAGAAAACTATGCACACTGATTTGATACTTTTTTTCCTCATTTCTAGTATGGCTATTAGTGCTTATAATTTCCCCCTGACTACTGTGTTAGTGACATCTGACAAATTTTGATGTGTCTTTTGATATTTTCAAATAGTTAAAACATTTTACATTCCTTCCTTGAACTACTTAGATTGAAATATATTATTTAGTTTCTGAAAATTTCTTGATTTCCTGGATATTTTTTGTTATTTATAGTTTCATACTCTTATAGTCAGGAAAAATACTTTTTTATGACTGAAATCCTTCCAAATTTATTAACACTCATTTAATGACCCAGAATATATCTATCTTAATCAATATTCTGTATTTGTTTGAAGAGAATGTATAATTTTCTATAGATAAAACCATACACAAAATATTTATATACAATGTTTGACTCTCAGGTTCCCAAAGTAAATTGAAAGTACATATTAAGTACAGAACTAATTGACATAAAATATGAGAAAAAAATCAAATCAGTTAAAAGTGTACACTGCTGCTTGTGAATTGTTTTATGATGTGTATAATCTAAATATGATTTTGGAACAAAAAATCAGTTTTGACACGATTAATAAGATCAAGTAAAATAATCTATGGAAATAGTTAATGCAGTATATTCCACTTAATTACCATTTCTTCATATTGTACATTGAAGTACATTGATGATTAATTTCAGTTATCTGAGGAATTATTTTTAATTCATACCTTTCTTTTGTTTGTTACATTTGACTTCTTTAAATGGTACCTTTTTATTGAAAGGGAAATTCAAATAATAATAATATAATAATAATTTGCAAAATAAAGTAGAACAGCAGGTGCTGTTATTTTAGGAAGGTTTATTATTGGGAATAATTTTCAGCTATGGAAAGATTCAAATCTCAAAGTCTCAACTAATGAGGGGATTTTTGTTTATTAATTTCTTCTTGTTATGAACAGTGATCAAAATCTTATTCAAAAAAGAGGTTGATAGCTCCCTAGAGATTGCATATTGGGGAATAAAAGTTACTATTATTAAGTAACATTTTCTTGAATGTTTAAGGATTTTTGAGAATAGAATAAGAGTTACCATGGGTACAATATTCACATAGAATTTGATAGCTCTCTGGAGATTGCATTCAGGGAAGTAAACATTTTTATTAAGTAACATTTTCTTGAATGTTTAAGGATTTTTGAGGAGAATTATAATTACCAGGAGTACAATATTTGATATGTATTCCATTGGATTTTAATATAGAACTTAATAATCATTACAGTGACTTTAAAGAATATTTAGGAATTTTGCTTTCAAATTTGACATGTAAAAAGCTTGTAAGTCATCACTTCTGTATTTTAAAGAATCAAGTTGAACAAAGTGAAATCAATGATTTTACTTGAACCCATCAGAAAAGTAACATGACAGGGCAAACTGATTCCCCCAAATCTGCACAGTCAAGTGGATAGAAAGAATCACAGCTTACCTGAAATGTAAGTACATGGAGCCAAGTACAAATTGGCAAGAAGACTTAGCTGGTAATTTTGATAAATAACTAGGGGTTGACTGTGAACTAGTATGAGAATTTGAAACCCCTTGGGGCTTCAGACTTAGAGAAACACCAACACTTTCATAACTTTAAATTTAAATTCAAAGAACCCTAATAGGTTCTCATGGTAAAGAATAAAGAAAAATCCCTTGTTTTTCTGACAAGAGGAGAGAAAGCAACCATTTTGAAATAGACCTGAAGTATTCTACGTTACATGTATAAGCATACTGTCCAGAGTAAGACTAATAGACTTTACCAGAGATGTCCTACCCAAGGGATGGCCACCCCCTGACTTCAGCACCTTATTGCCTTCCTGTCTTATCTAAAGGGAAGTTACTGGGAAGGAACTAAAAAACACTTGAGTAGGTTGTAGACCAGGATCATAACCCCACTAAAATGATGAATCTTAATTTTAAAATTATAGAATCCATTTTAGATATCTTGAAAGCACTTCTGTTGATTATCCTGGTTGCCATTTTCCTCTAAGCTGAACTTGTAATGATGTCAATGAAACATCTCAGGAAATTACATGTTCATCTTGGTATAGTCTGGGTTTGCTAAAGTTAAATATAGCCTCTTTCTCCAAGTGAAATCTTTGAATTGATTTGAAGCTGTACAACACAATCACATAATCTCCTGAAATACCAAGGACCAGAAAAATTTCTGGAATTGCTTTTATAATAGTTCTGTGCCTAACTGGGCAGTATAATTGAGTGGTCTTGTTCACATTTGTTTTATATTGATAATCCTACATAATATTTAATGAAAAAAAATCTTGAAACATTAAGTGTGATGACAGTAGTGTTCCAGGTATAGAGAACTAAAATAAAAAGACATTAAAGTTTAACTTTTCCCCGCAAACACTAATAGATAACATGAAAACAAAAATGGTTCTTTAAGAAATCAAATATGATCTTCAACATATGAGGGTGTACCTATGGTATGGGCATCAAGCCCTGGAGTACACAGAGCCATTATTATGCTGATAAAAATATCACCAATAAAATTATATGGTGAGTGTTGTCTTTGAGCACCCAGCACCATGTTTTTCTTTCCTCTCATGACAGAATTTACCTTATCACAAGCTTTGGCATGGTTGAACCATTTATAATTACTTATACCCTTGTCTGTGGTTTGGTCCAAAAATAGGTACATAACACAGGTGATACAATGGCTTTCTGCAGGATCATTTCTGCTGGAATGTTAAGTAGTCATGAAAGAACCTTTCCTTTCTCCATCACCATGAGTCTATAAAAAGTGACCCCATAGCTGACAAAAATCATCCTCATCATGTAGATATGCCTGAAAGAATAAGATAAACACACAGGGGGAAAGAGAGATGAGGGATAAGAGATTGCTTCTGTTATACTCTGAGTTGCTAAGATTTCCGAAGCTAACTCAACTTTGCAACTTTTCTTCTTGGCCTTTCAACTATGGTATTTTTAGATGATAGATAGATAGATAGATAGATAGATAGATAGATAGATAGATAGAAACATACATACATAGTTATAGGATATATGCTGATATGATTGACCAATTATTGAGGAACATTGTTTGAGTTGGAATTCAGTCATGTACAAGGGAAAGAGTTCTTATACTCAGGGTATATAAAAATTGACCATAAAAATTGCAGAGTTCCTTCCTTTTATTAGCACTGAAAGGTACGTGGAGGGAAATGGTACATAAGTGCTGATCTTATCCCCAAAGAATTCTCTTTTGTTAATAACATAAGGAGATTATGTATGTAACAAAGGATAATATAATTTAGAACATACTAAATAGCTTTTGTATGAGAAAATATAGACTGTTCAGCATGAGAAAGCACTAATGGTTAGATTGTCATCTCCATAAATATTTAGGCAGTGCCAATACTCCATTATATTGATAGATGCACATGGTTTGGTAAGTCACTTCCTCATTTAGGATACTTTGGTTGCTCTCCTTCTATTACAGTGTTTCTCAACTTCAGCACTATTGATATTTTGTGCCAAATAAATCTCTCTCATGGGAGCTGTCCTGTGCATTGTAAGAGTTTTAGCTGTATTGCTGGCCTCTACTCACCAGATGTCAATAGCACATCCTCTCACCACACAACTGTGATGAAATGTCTCCAGAAATTGCCAAAGGCCTTCTGGGGGACAAAATCACCCTTGATTGAGAACTACTCTTTTACTAAAAATACATTTTCATTGTTTTCCCTAGTATAAAAGTAATAAGCACTTATTAAGAAAATTAATTAAAATAGAGAAAAATAAAATGGAGAAGATAAAAATTATCAGTATGTTATTTTACCCAAACATAAGTCACTTAACACATTTTGTTACATTTCAATACATTTCATTCTTATTGGATATTAAATTTAAGTAATGCATCATTTGGCATCCTACAATTTTTATTCAATGTTCCATATAAACATTTCCTTGAGTCATTAAATATTGTTTTAAAATGTGATTTTGATTGGCTATGTAGGGTCCAATTGCATGAGAGTCCTTTTTTTTTTTTTTCTAATTTAGAGCTTCCCTAAGCCCAAGTCAAACTTTAGTGATAGTATAATGAGCTCTTTGTCTAATAAGAAAATGATCCTGAACAAAGGCCTTTACATCATTCTATTTAGTAAAGAACATATTTAGTCAACCAATTGGTCCTTAGTGATTCAATACACACTTAGTCTCAATTTTTTTATTGTTACTAGCCAGTTGGGTAAATTTCATTTAAAAATGTTTTGAATCCATGGAGACCTGAAGTTCTATTTAATTAATGGAAGAACCTTTACTAGCTTAAAAATAATTATGGCATAGCTCTTACATATTTATGACACTGTACTAAGGACTGTATTTCAAAGTTGTCAGACAATTTAATCCCATCTCTAAGGCATTTTCAAGGAATAAGACATGCATAACCACAACACATGACGTGATGTGAACAAGAACCAAAAAAGGATGTGGAAAGTACAATGAAAATTCGGAAGGAAAGAGTGAGTAGAAGAGATGAAGATAGGCCTGGATGAAGAAACAGTATTCATGTGACACTTTGAAGAAAGGATAGTATTCTGACACACCACACAAGATAAGGAAAGGTCAGCCATAGCTGACAAAAGAAACTGCTTGAACATGGAAGAATGGGAATTCTAGATGGAGGTGCCTGGGGTGAAGAAGGAGAATAGAAAGCAGATGGAGAAAGAAGAAAGGGATGTAAAGGAGACAGCCTGCTCTAGTCAGGTACCATAGTTTAAGTTTTACTGGCATCATTTAATGACTCATGTCTCCATATCTCAAATGAAAACACCAAGGCTTACGGTTACCCAGTTGTTAAATGGCAAAAATGGTTACACATCTAACAAATGACTGAGATGGTAATAAAGTGGAGGATCTATTCCAATTGTCTTCAAATTATGCAATGCCATCTTTCAAATGTCATATAATCTATTACTTGCATTAATCCAAATAGAATTTAAAATCCTCTTTGTTAAACTTTTCCTTTTAAGCTAAATACATCAATGCTCTCAGAGAACTCTGAGCACCTCCCCTAGAGTGTGTACATTTATATATACATAAATCTACCTACTTTCCTCAATCCATTCTTATAATATGTTGAGTTTCTTGAGTGAAAAAAGCATCTTCATCATCTCTATGATTTCAGTGCCTGGAACAGAATGTCTCAAATTATTCATCTATTACTTAAAACTAAATCTAAGTAGGGATACAGAGACTAGCATTTCCACCTCCCCCAAAGGTGTTGTCAATCTGCCTCTCCCTTAAAGTAATTATAAAAATTGAGCAAATGCCTTTATCTAGTTCTTGAGTCCATGTATGTTCCTGGCTTGTTGGAGGTCCTCAAAGACAAAGAAAACCTGCTGATAGCATGTTGCCCACAGAAGCGAGGATGTTAAGTGTGCTTTAAATGTTAGGCTTAAAATTGAATTGATTTTTATACTAATAGTGTAATTTCCAGGTATTTGTTTTAATAACAAACAGTACTCGAAATGACTGCCATTCAGCAGTAAGTTTATCGCTAATTAGAGGAGCATCTCACTGATGCACGCTAATGAGAAGGAGAGCAATAATTGAGCAGAGTGCCAAAGTTTCAAGGATAGCATCATAAATGCAGTTTGCTTAGTTCTGTAAATATATGTTGTTTGCTTTATTTACAACAGTCTGTAGATTACTCAAGTGCATAATATGCTGGTATATTAGGTGAAATAAAAATCTCACTAACATGAGCTTTCACCACAGTGCTGTCTGCTATTAAACTTTTATTAAGAATGGAGATAAAACAATTCTCTTTGGAGCAGGAATTAGAGTGCCTGCTGATGATCACTGAAGTGAATAAGGATGAGACAATAAGAGAGAGAGCCATGTTCTCAAGGAAATCCCGGCTGATCACGCCCATTGTGCTCTGACCTTGCTCTTACCATTCCCAGAGGTACTTCAGGTCACTTCACATAAATGGATAACAGAACAGCTAAATGTCCTGCCGAGAGTGCTGCAGTGTGTGAAGATACAAAGGCCACCCTTGGGATGGGTATCTGAATGTAGGTTTTGTTATTAGGACAGAAAGCAGTCTGAGAGCCAGAGAGCCGAGCATAGCATTCCGTGGAGGAGATGTGAGCCTTAGAGAAAGCCACGTTGTCCCCAGCTTCTATGGGGCTGGCAATGGGGTAGATGGACAGTGACCAAGTAATGGCAAGGGCCAGAGAACCTAAGCTGTGTGAACTACTTAGGGAGAAGCTGGTACCTGGAAAAATTGAAGGGAAAGAGATATTTTCATAACCAAAATACATGGTCATGGCAGTAACCCAAACAAAGAGGGGACATTTCAATGGAGTAATTGTTTTCACTCTGCTGGTTCATTTTCTGTTTTACTGGGAATGATCTGCTAGAGTGAGTCAGTTGTTGTCTCTCACCCAAACATTCAAATGAAAAAACTTGAAGTGGACATACAATTGGAATGTTCACTTTGATATGTAATATTCTTATTTATGCATTTCTCACACATCAGATGTCAAAAACAGCACAGTAGCTGAAAATTGAGCCCATCTAAGAATGAGCCATCGGCTCAGCCCACAAATAATAGCCTCAGAGTCCAGGCCATTCAGAGAAAAGAGTGCAAACCTTGAAGTTAAGCAGTCCTGAGCCTAAGAATTGACATTGTCACCAACTGACTGTGTGATCTTTGGCAAATTACCGACTTTCAGATTCCTTGTCTACATGTTCGGGATAATAATATGGACTGCTTGGTATTGCTAGCCTTGGTCTATTTAGGCTAGTATGACAAAATGCATAGATCAGGTGACTTAAACACCACAGAAGTTTATTTCTCACAATTCTAGAGGTTTTAAGTCCAAAATCAAGGTGGCATCAGACTCAATGTATGATGAGGGCTCATTTCCTCACTGTTGAATATCTTCTCACTATAACCTGCCAGGGTGAAGGAGCTTTCTGGGATCTCTTTTACAAGGGCATGAAGGCTCTAATCGAGACCTAATCACTTCTGTCATAGAGAATAGAGGGGAATGGGGAATAATCTGTTATAGGTTACCTATGTCTGTCTCTTATAATATTACAGTCATTTGTTGTACTTATCCATATGCTATAATCATCCAATACATCATTGCAGTTATTAGTTTTAAGTTATTAGATCAATTAAGAACAAGAAAATTAAAGAATTTATTTTATCCCTATCCTTCTCCAATGTTCTGCTTTTCTTTTTGCGATAAGAGTTTCTCATTATATCATTTATTTTCCCTCTTCCTGAGGAATTTCTTTGAACATCTCTTGCAGGGCAGATCTGCTGGGATGAAATCCCTCAGTTTTTGTTTGTCTGAGAAAGTCTTTATTTCTCCTTCATTTTGAAGGATAATTTCCCTGGATGTAGAATTCTAGATTAGTAGGATTTCTTTTCCTTTCCACTATTTAAAAAATGCACTTCACTCTTATCTTGCTTGTGTGATTTCTGATAAAGAGAACATTGTAATTCTTGTTCTTGTTCCACCATTTGCAAGGTATTTCCCACCGTCTTTGGATTTTTTCACAATTTTTTCTTTGTGTTTGGTTTTTGCAGTTTGAATATGATGTGCATAGCTGTCAAATTTTTGATATTCATCCTGTGTGGTGTCTTCTGTACTTCCTGGATCTCAATGGTTTGGTATCTGTTATTAATTCTGAAAAATCCTCAACCATTGTTTATTAAATATTTCTTCTGTTCCCTTCTTACTTTTTATCCCAGTATTTCGAGTATGCATATATTACAACTTTTGAAATGGCCTGAGTTTTTGGATATTCTCTTCTGATTTTTATTCTTTTTCTCTGTTGGAATTTCATCTTGGGAAATTTCTAAAGACATATCTTCAGGCTCATTGGATTTTGCCCTGGTCATGTGCAATCTCCTGAGAAGCCATTAAAGGCATTCTTCATTTTTGTTACAGTGTTTTTGACTTTTAACACTCCTTTCAATTTTTTTAAAGATTTTATTTATTTGAGAGATACTGAGAGAGACAGAGAGAGAGCACTAACGGGGTGTGACAGGCAAAGGCAGAGGGAGAAGCAGACTCTCTTCTGAGGAGGGAACCCAGTGCAGGGTTCTATCCCAGCATCCCGGGATCCTGACCTGATCTGAAGTCAGATGCTTCAGCCACGCAGGTGTCCCTCACTGAGCCACGCAGGTGTCCCTCACTCTTTTCCATTCAATTTTAGGGTTTCTATAACGTTACTTACATATACCATCTATTCTTGCATGCTATCTACTTTTTCTAATAGATTCCTTAACATACTATTCATTTATTCTAAAATCCTGCCTGTTAATTCTAAAACCTGTGTCTTAATCTGTTTCTGATTTTGCCTTGTTTCTTCATACTGTGGGTTTTGTAATTTGTTTGTTGTTGTTTTTGCTCACTCCCTTTTAGGTCACCTTGTAATTTTTGTGGAAATTTGATATGGGCATTATACTTTGATTAATAGGAAATCAGGTAAATAGGCATTTAGTGTAATGTTTTATGTTAATATGGCTAGGAGATGTGTTATGTTCAATATTTGCTGTACCTGGAGATGTCAGAGGCTTCAAGGTCCTCTCCTATCCTTGTTTCTGTTTCCCATTTGGCATTGGAGCTTTTCTTTGTACTGCTCCCGGACAGGGTCTATTTCTTAAGGCTCCTTTGGCTATAGTCTACTGTTATTTATTGGAGACTATTGTAGGGAAAAGAAACTTCCTATAATTCCTTAGGGGCACCTGGCTAGTTCAGTCAGAGGAGCTTGTGACTCCTGATCTCAGGGTCATGAGTTTGAGCCCCATGTTGGGGTATAGAGATTACTTAAGTTAATATAACTTTAAAAAAAAAGTTTAATTCCTATAGTGGGCCTGTATTCCTATACTGTTACTTTCAGCAGTATTACTTAGGTTGTTTGTTTGTTTGTTTTCACTGTTGTGTAAGACCAAAAAGCTAGGGAGGGCTAGAAGCCAGGAAATGTCCCACACTTATGTGGGCTAGCACTGTGTAAAGTATTTTCCTCTGTTAAGAAGGACCCTCTGGACTTATTTCACAAAGATTACTTTTCCCCTCTCCCTGCCAGACCCATGAAGGAGTCTTTCTTGGCCCTTTATCTTGAGAACCTGGTGATCTTCTCAAAAGTAAAACCCATGAGAGTGTGGGATCTTAGTGGTTTCTTCCCTCAGGCTAGTTATGTTCAGCCTCGATAATTTCTCAAAATTACGTCTTCTGACCAGTGTATGGCTCCAGTGGTTCCTGCTTCAGTTAATAGCTGTCAGCATTCACTTTGTGGATTCACCTAACTCTCCAGATTTGAGATCTGCCCCAGAAACTTGGTCCTGTAATAGGTCCAGAAGAGTCATTAATTTTTAGTCTGGGCAGCTTTTTCTTATTGTAAGGATAGGCATGATGACTACCAAGATTTTAACATATGAGAGCTAAAGTCATAGTGTCTAACTTTTATTCCTTATTTTATTCAACTACTGTGAAGCATTTGGCAAAGTTCGCCACATGTCCCTTTTGAGATTCTCTTCACTCCTGACGTCACTGTCAACATTCACCACATTTTTCCTCCACCTTATCCAGATCATTCTTGTTGTTTTTCTCCCTAATCCTGGATTCTCAATTAGTGTCACCCTACACATTCTCACTGAGCCTGGCTTTAGCACGTGATAGGATGCAAAATTCCCAACTACATCAGCATTTCAGACATGATTCCCCTATAACCTTATTTTCAATTACCAATTGGGCTTTTTATAATGATGGTACCAAACAACTTTGGGGAAAAAAACCTTAAAAATGTAAAAAATTGAACTGAAACTCTTATTTTCATTCCTGTTTGCCTTTATTCATTTCCTATCCTGATGGATAGCACAATCATTCATCAAACTACTAAATGAGTAACCTGAAGCTTCAATCCCTTTCAAGTAATGTTAACTGAAAGTCATTCATATCTTTCAATTATGACTCCTCTTCTCCAAATCTACTGGCATAGATTTCTTTCAGTCCCTCGTCATTTTACTCCTCAGTCTGTGAACATAGATCCTAAGTATTCTCTCTCGGCCAATCTAGTTTTATGCTTTCATAATACTATAAAACTTACCTTTCAAACATGATAATATGACTGTTATTCCTCTGCTCAACTCTTTCCACGACTTTGAAAACCTGTAACATAAGGTGAAAATTCTTGAACATGGTAATCAAATAAGTCCTTAACTCCCTGATCTTATCTCCTGTTAATTTTCTAAATACATGATTTGCTTCAATCATTTTGAATTACTTGTAATTCATGCAATTATACCATATTTTTCTTTTTTTTTTTTTTTTTTTTGCCTTTAACACTGTTCCCTTGCATTTTGCTGGGATAAATCTGCTTGAACTTGCAAGACCAAGTGAAGCATCACCTCCTCTTTGGAAGTCTTCGTCTTCCCCACATCATCCTTCCTGCCATTCCTATATTTAGTGACCTTATTTGTGCTCTGTCTTTAGACTTCAATAATAGGATATCCTGGATTGGATCCTGAAACAGAAAAGAAAAAGGGAGAACTAGTAAAATTCAAATGAAGTCTGCTGTTAGGAAATAGCAATGTACAAATATGCAATTTGTAGTTTAGACAAATGTACCGCAGAAATATAGTAATATTAGGATATTCTCACACCTAAAACTAGGTGAAAGATATGGGGGCAGTCTGTACTATCTTTGTGTATCTAAACATATTCAAAAATAAAATATTTTAAAAATTCACAGAAAACAAAGTCGTGCATTCACCTCTCTCATAGCAATTGCTGTGATACTTGAGAGACCTGAGATACAGACTGATGTCACTTTTATAGCCTCAGGTTACTTTTCTACAAATTAGGTTAATAATAACACTCATCTCTGATGCTTTTTGTTAGGACTAAATCAGAGAAGCCAAGGAAGGACTCAGCACAGGATCTTGAACCCAGTAAGCATCTGCTTAGCATTAACTATTGCTATTATTATTGATAAAATAATTGATTTTTCATATATTCCAGTCTCGCTGGACTCCGAACTCCTTAAGTGTTTAGCATGGTATCCATCAAACAGATAATACTCAGTAAATATTTGTGGAACAAATATTGAATGAAAGTATAGATTCTAATATTTTTCCTCTTCTCTCCCTAGATATGCTTCTCATAACATGACAGAAATAAATCCCCTGCTGGTTGGTTTACTTCAGTGATCAAAATTCACTACAATATCACCATTGCTTGCTCTCCTACTGAACTTTTCCCCACCTCAGACCTTGAAAGAAACTGCATTTCATCTATCATCCTAGAATTCATGCCCTCTATTTATTCTACTGCACAAAAGAAATCTAAACTGCAAAAAAGTATATTTTTTCAGCCAACACATCTTTTGGAAGTCAAAACTCTCCTTTTATTGAATTTCTAACTTTATGCTCAATGAGAATTCTCAACTTGCCCCTAGATAGAGATTTTTTTTTCTTAATGTTGGACAGTCTTTAGAATGAAAATGGATAAATTGTGGCTGTGAAGTGTCTGGTTAATCTGAAGTCATAAAACTTGCAAAGCAGAAAAGAAAAAATTAACCACTCAGAATTAATTCAATTAAGTCACTGAATTTCAAGCTCAAAAGATAGTTAAATGACACATAATCTGAATGTTAAATTGCTTCACTGAGGACAAGCAAGTAATGATTGCTTTCAAAACCATTGTTCATTTTATTGTTCCATACTCCCACAACTTGCCATTAGTGATCAAACCTATATCCTACTTATTCTATTTCCTATTCATTTTTAAAATACCAGCATAAACTTTATTTCTTCTGGGAAAAGTCCTAATGCACACCCATGCATACACAAACACACACACACACACACACACACACACACACACACCATACTATGCACACGTACAAAAAAAATTAATTTGGTGTTCCTGCTATGTGATCCCATGGCATCTGCTCATCCTTCATCAGGACACTTATTAAACCTATTTCAATCTCATTTTTAATTGGTTGTCTTACCTGCTAGATGTTTAACTCCATAGTCAGATAACCATGTCTATCTGGTTCTTTACTGTATTTCTCGTTCTAGGTAGAGTGGAAAACGCTTAATTCAACATTTGTTGAATGAATAAATGAATGATTTAAAGAATTAATTTAAAAAAATGTTTAAATATTGGTAATGTTGAATACCAGGCCCCAAATACATTATTACTTTGACATTAAAATTGATTTTATAAAAATGGATATTAGTATTTTTTTCATATGTTACAAGATCTGAAAGATAAGCATGCACAAATACCACCAAGAATTTGCTGTTTCACCCCAATTTCCAACACCTCCCAGGCCAGCTCACCTTGGACACTCCATCCAGATTGCAAAAAAATGTTTGGTATACACCTTTTCTTTCACCAAGATAATTCCTCAAACTGGTATGGTAAAAAGATATAATCATTTGAAAAATTTCTGTGGCAAAAATTGGCTACTTTCTTTTGTTATTCCCATCCAATGAACCCAAATTTAGAAATAATTTATTTTCAGAATATATTATAATAATCATAGAGAAGTGAAGTTATTTTTTTAAATATCTTTAAACAAATAAAACAAAATCCAATATATCCAACAAGCAACACTACATTAACATATACTATTTTGCTTTAGAATTACTGTGATTGAGATTTTTCATACATGGAGGGGTAGAAGAATTACTGCTCTAAAGGCTTTCATGCTGTTTGTGCTTTTAATGTTACAAATTTTTCTAAAGCTTGATGTGATTTATGGTTTTTCCTTTTCTTGACTGCCTTATTATCCTCATATATTGTCCAAATTTTTCCCTAAGTCTTTTTTTTTTTTTTGAGAAATAATTAGTACATAGAAAATTGGCTTGTATAGGCTTAAGGCATATAGCATGATGGTTTGATTTAACTAGATTGTAAAAAAAAATTACCACACTAGTTTAGGATAGATTTATCTTCTCATATAGATATGATTAAAAAAAAAAAGAAAGAAAAGAGAAATAGAAAAATTTATCCTTGTGATGAGAATTCTTAGAATTATTCTCAGAACAACTTCCCTCTATGTCATACATCAGGTTTAACTCTAGTCATCATGTTGTATATTACATCCCTAGGTCTTATTTATCTTGTAACTAGAAGTTTGTACCTTTGCCCACCTTCCTTCAATCTCCTTCCTATAAACTCAGCACTTCCCACCCCTCACCTTTGGTAACCACAAGTCTGATCTCTTTTTCTATGAGTTTGTCTGTTTTAGATACCACACGTTAATGAGGTCACACAGTATTCATCTTTCTCTGTCTGACTTATTTCACTTAGCATAAAGCCTTCAAGCTCATGGATATGTTGTTGCACATGATTGGATTTCCTCATTTTTATGCCTGAATTTTTTTTTATGTTGAATTTTCTTGTATACACATACCACCACTTCTTTACCCATCGATGGACACTTAGGTTGTTTCTGCATGTTGACTATTGTAAATAATGCTGCTCTGAAAATAGGGATGCAGATATCTTTTCAAGTTAGTATTTTCATTTCCTTTGGATATATCCCCAGAAGTGGAATTGCTGGATCATCTGATAGTACTATTTTTAATTGTTTGAGGATCCTTCATACTGTTTTCCATATTGCCTGCACCAATTTACAATTCCTTCGACAGTGCACAAGGTTCCCTTTTCTCCCCACCCATACCTGCATTTGTTATTTTTGTTGTCTTTTTGATGATGGCCATTTTAACAGGCCTAAGGTGGTATCTCACTGTGCTTTTAATTTGCATTTCCCTAATGACTATTGTTGAGTATCTTATATTGTACCCGTTGGTGTCTTGTATGTGTCTCTTCTTTGGAAAACTGTCTTTTCAGAACTTTTGCTTAACTTAATTGGGTGAATTTTTGTTTTTTTGTTTTTGTTATTGAGTCGTGTAAGTCTTTATATATTTTGGATAGTAATTCCTTATCAGATAGATAGTTTGCAAATATTTTTTGCCAATCTGTAGATCATCTTTTTGCTCAGTTTATGGTTTCTTTTGCTGGGTATGAGCTTTTTACTTTGATGTAATCCAACTTGTTTATTTTTTATTTTGTTGTCTGTGCTTCAGGTGTCACATCCAAAAAATTATTACAAGACCAATGTCAAGGAGCTTTGTTTCTATTTCTTCTTCTATAAATGTCATAATTTCTTGTCTTACATTTAAGTCTTTAGTTCATTTCAAGTTAACTGTGTGAGTAGGGTAATTTATGGGTCCAGTTTCATTCTTTTTACATGTGACTATCCTCTAATTATACCAGCACTATTTGTTGAAGAAACTGTCTTTGTCCATTGATTATTCTTGGCTCCATTGTCAAATATTAGTTGACTCTATATGCTTAAGTTTATCTAGGCTCTCAATTTTGTTCTAAGGTCTATTTGTCTTTTTTTATGCCAGTCCCATACTGTTTGGATGACTACAACTTTATAGTATAGCTTGATATATGGGAGTGTGGTTCCTCTTGCTCTACTCTTTTGTCTCAGGATTTCTTCGGTTTCTCAAGGTCTTTAGTGGTTATATAAAAATTTAGAGGTTTTTTTTCTACTTTTGTAAGTAATATGATTAGAATCTTGATAGGGATTGCATTTGAATCTATAGATTTCTTTTGGTAGTACTGACATTGAACAATATCAATTCTTGCAATTCATGGACACAAGACACTTTTCCACTTATTATTGTCTTTTTTTATTTCTTTCATCAGTGTATTATATTTTCAGCATTTTTTTTGGAAGAGTTGGAGAAAGATTGACATTAATTTTTCTTTAAATGTTTGGTAAAATTAACCAATGAAACCATTGGTCCTGGGGTTTTCTTCATTGGGAGATTTCTGATTATTGATTCAATCTCCTCACTAGTAATTGATCTATTCAGATTTTGATTCAGTCTTGATAAGTTGTATTTTCCAAAGAACTTTTCTACTTCTAGATTGTTCAGTTTGTTAGCATACAGTTGTTCATAATGGCCTTTTATGATCCTGTAGATTCTGTGGTATCAGTTGTAATTTCTCCTTTTTCATTTTTAATTCTGTTATTTGGGTCTTTTATCTTTATTCCTTGGTTAGTCTAAGAGTTTGCCAAATTTGTTAGGCCATGTGGCTTCCTACATGTTCTGCTTAGTTGCTCTGGTTGGGCAGGCTGAAAACTGTATTCAGCAATGAACAGAGTTGTGAATCAGATTCTTTCCCTGGACACAGCAGGAGAAGCTGTTCTAAGACCAGTAAAGCTCTTTGTTGTCTTAATAACTCAACCCACACCCCAAGTTCCCTGGCCAAACAGGGTCACTATCTTTGCTTTGCAAACTATTGGCTCTTACTGTTCCTCTCAGCTTGAGCCTTAGTGGGCCACACAGCTTTCAGATGTTTTTGCCAACCCTTCTGTTCAGATGATGTTGGAAGACAGTCTGCACAGTGGGTAGGTCTCTGAAGCCCCCTTTGGCTAAAAATTTTAACCACCTAAATGTCACCCTCTGGTACAGTCTAATATTTTTATATAAACAAAAGACATTAAACTGCTGGTGCTATCATAGGAGAAACCTTTCCTGCTACTCACTAGCAGTGATGACAAAATAAAACCATGGGGCACCTGTATATCTTTGTTCCAAATTAAATAACCTGAATATGTTGAGGAGATAAATTAGTCCTCAGCTCCTCCAGCATTCTGACATGTTTTTTACAAGTATTTATTATACTGCAAATTAATTATTCATTTGAATAATGAATATATGGATTGATTTCCTTGATGGATTAGAACTAGTTACATGTTGAGTCTGTATCTTATCTGCCTATATACCTACAGGTTCTAGAACAATGATCAGAACAAAACATTTTTTGGGAGAGAGTCCAAGGTGGCAGAGGAGTAGGAGACACTGTTTTTGTCTGGTCCCAGGAATTCAGCCTGATAGCTATTAAATCATTCTGAATACCTGCAAACTCAACCAGAAATCTAGGAAAAGAATAGATGTAATTCAATAAATAGAAAAGTGATCACTTTCTGCAAGGCAGGAAGTGCAGAGAACTGAATCTGAGGTGATATATGGAACATTAAACTGTGGAAGAGGGGAGCGTCCAGGAGCCAGCTACTGGAAAGTGACCTAGCAGCAGAGCACAAAATCAGAACTTTTAGAAGGCAGCTCCAGTGAAGGCTGTCCCTGCCTGAAAGGCACTCACATGGTTAAATATGCAGAATCCTAGGTGGGACAGTGTGGTCTCAGAATCCCTGGTAGCACAGGAAGAACTGGCCTGAGCACAGCAGGGTTCCCAAGCATCAGAGCACAGAAACTGGCTACAATCAGTGAGCCCAGAAGTAGGCTCTCAGCTCAAGGTCGCCATAAACCTCAAACCATAGCCCATTTGGGTGACTATTCTCCGAGCAGGAGCCCAACAAGCAGTAGAACTGCCAAGAGACACCCCTTCCTCCCTAGGAGGAGTGGTGCAGGAGTGCACCACAGGAGTCTGCAGAGCTTGGGACTCAAAATGGGGTTGAGTGCCTGAGACAAAAACATTTGGTCTGGGTGAGCCCAGTGTAGACAGAGACCAGGGAGACAGAAGAGATTGACATATTTTCCCCAAGGGCACCCTGAGGAGTGGGGCCTCAAGGTTTCAGCTCTGGGGCTGGAGATTGGGAGGCCACCATTTTCATTCTCATCCTCTAAAGCTTCAGGGAAAGCCTTCCAGAAACAAAAGCCAGATAGATCAATCAAGAGCAGATTACTTAGCCTGGCCCCTTGGCAAGGGCAGTGAGTTCTGCCCGGGGGCAAAGACACTTGAGAATCCATACAGCAGGCCCCTTCCCCAGAAGATCAGCAGGAACATCCTGCTAAGACCAAGTGAGTTTACCAGTCATTGAGAACTGCAAAACTCCAGCACGAGGGGAATATAGCATATAAAAGTCAAGGAGCTTTTTTCCTCATGATTCTTTAAGCTTTCAATTTAATTTTTTTTTTCCTCTTTGCCTTTTCAACCAATTTCTTATTTTATCAACTCATTTTAAAAATCCTTTTTAATTTTCATTTTACATGCCATCCTTTCATTGGATTTAATTCTATATATATATATATATATATATATATATATATATATAGTTTTTCTTTCTTTAAAATTTTGGAATGCAGTTTCTTTGGAACAGACTAAAATACACCCACAATCTAGTGTATGGCTCTGTTCTCTTCACTTGTCTGATCATATTTCCTTTTTTTCTTTCTGTTTTGTTAAAGTCTTTTTTAATTTTCATCTTTACAGTTACATTTTACCCTGCCAATTTATTTAATTTTATTTTTGTATATATATATATATATATATATATATATATATATATATATGTGTGTGTGTGTGTGTGTGTGTGTTTTTCTTTCTTCACAATTTTGAGATGTAGTTTCTTTTGACAAACCAACCAAAATACACTCAGGATATAATGTATTGTTTTGTTCTTTTCACCTGTCTGTTTATATCCCTTTGCTCGCTCTCTCTTTTTTTTTTTTTTTGCCCTTTAATTTTCATTTTTAGTTATGTTCTATCCTTTCATTGCATTTAATTTTTTTGTACACATATAAGTTTTTGTTTCATTACAATTTGAGGATCTAGTTTTCTAACAAATAGACCAAATTATACATAAGATCCAGTGTATTGCTCTATTCTCTTCACCCGTCTACTTATATTCTCTTCTTTTTAAATTTGTTTTGTTTTGTTTTCTTTCAGATCTCTTCTGATTTGTTTAGTGTATGTTTCTCTGGGATTATTGTTGCCATTTTAGTAATTTTTTCTCCCATTCATCTTTCCCTTTCTGGACAGAATGACAAGATGGAAAAGCTTATCTCAATAAAGAGAAAAAGAGGCAGTATTGACTAGTATTGAGGCCAGGGACCTAATCAGTATGGACTGATTAGTAAGAAGTCAGAACTAGAGTTCAGAATAATGATTATAAAGATACTAGCTGGGCTTGAAAAAAGCATGGAAGACACTAGGGAATCCCTTTCTGGAGAAATAAAAGAACTAAAATCTAATTAAGTCTAAATAAAAAAGGATATTAATGAGATGCAATAAAAAATGGAGGTTCTAACTGCTAGGGTAAATGAAGCAGAAGAGATAATTAGTGATATAGAAGACAAAATAATGGAGATAAGCTGAGAAAATAACGGACAAACAACTACAGGCTCATGAGGGGAGAATTCAAGAGATAAGTGATACCATAAACTGAAACAATATTAGAAAAATTGGGATCCCAGAAGAAGAAAAAAGAGAGATGGGGGCAGAAGGCATATTGGAGCAAATTATAGCAGAGAACTTCCAAATCTGGGAAATGAAATAGTCATCCAAGTCCAGAAAGCACAGAGAACCCTCTCTTAAAAATCAATAAAAATAGGTCAACAATACAAAATATAATAGTGAAACTTGCAAAATTCAGAGACAAAGAGAAAGTCTTGAAAGAAGCTTGGGACAAGAGGTCTGTAACCTACAGGGGTAGAAATATTAAACTGGCAGAAGACTTAGCCACAGAGACCAGGCAGGCCTGAAAGGACTCTCATGATATATTTAGAGACAAATATGCAGCCAAGAATACACTATCCAACTAGAATGTCATTCAAAATAGAAGGAGAGATAAAAGCTTCCAGGACAAACTGAAACTAAAAGAATTTGTGATCACCAAGTCAGTCCTACAAGAAATATTAGAAGAGATCCTTTAAACAAAGAGAGAGCCCAAAAGTAACATAGAACAGAGACCGTATATAGAAACAGTGACTCTACAGGTAACACAATGGCACTAAATTCATATCTTTTAATACTTATTCTCAATGTAGATGGGCTAAATGCCCCAATCAAAAAACATAGAGTATCAGATTGCATAAAAAAGCAAGACCCAGCAACATGTTGTCTGCAAGAGACTCATTTTAGACCCAAAGACACCTGCAGATTGAAAATGAGAGGTGAAAAAAAAAACATTTATCATGCTAATGGACATCAGAAGAAAGCTGAGGTGGCAATCCTTGTATCAGGCAAATTAGATTTTAAATTGAAGACTAATAAGGATGAGGAAGAACACTATATCATAACTAAAGGGTCAATACAACAAGATCTAACAATTGTAAATATTTATGCCCTAAAATAGGAGTAGCCAATTATATAAGCCAATTAATAACAAAAGTAAATTCATTAATTAAATACATGATTAATAATACAATAATAGTAAGGGGCTATAAAACCCCACTCACTGCAATGGATAGATCACCTAAGCAGAAGATCAACAAGGAAACAAGGGCATTGAATGACACACTGGACCAGATGGACTTCAAAGATATATTCAGAACATTCCATCCTAAAGCAACAGAATACACATTCTTCTCAAATGCACATGGAACATTTTCCAGAATAGATCACATACTGGGTCACAAATCAGGTCTCAACTGGTACTAAAAGATTGAGATCTTCCCCTACATCCTATCAGACCACAATGCTTTGAAATTGGAATTCAATCACAAAAGGGAATTTGGAAAGAACTCAAATACATGGAATCTAAAGAGCATTCTATTAAAGAATAAATGGATCAACCAGGAAACTAAAGAAGAACTTTAAAAATTCATGGAAACAAATAGAAAACCTAAACAGACCCATAACCAGCAAGGAAATTGAAGTAGTAGACAAAAACCTCCCAAAAAACAAATGAAAATGAAAGTACAACTGTTCAAAACCTTTAGGATGCATCAGAGGTAGTCCTAAGAGGGAAATATATAGCAATATAAGCCTTTCTCAGGCTTAAATAAGAAAGGTCTCAAACATACAACCTAACCTTATACCTAAAGGAGCTAGAGAAAGAACAGCGAATAAAGCCTAAACCCAGCAGGAGAAGAGAAATAATAATGATTAAAGTGGAAATCAATGAAATAGAAACCAAAAGAATTAAAGAGCTGGTTCTTTGAAAGAATTAGTAAAATTGATCAGCCCTTGGCCAGACTTATCAAAAAGAAAAGAGAAATGACCCAAATAAATAAAATCATAAATGAAAGAAGAGAGATCACAACCAATACCAAAGAAATACAATTATAAGAACATATTATGAGCAACTATATGTCAACAAATTAGGCAACCTGAAAGAAATGAATACATTCCTAGGTAAGTGTAAACTACCAAAACTGAAACAAGAAGAAATAGAAAACCTGAACAGACCCATTACAAGTAAGGAAATTGAAGCAGTAATCAAAAACCTCCCAATAAACAAGAGTACAGGGCCAGATGGCTTCCCAGGGATATTCTACCAAACATTTAAAGAAGAATTAGTGCCTATTCTTCTGAAGCTATTCAGAAAATAGAAATGGAAGGAAAACTTCCAAACTCTTTCTATGAGGCCAGAATTACTTTGATCCCAAAAGCTGAAAAAGATTACATCAAAAAAAGAATTACAGATCAATATCTCTAATGAACATGGATGCAAAATTCTCACCAAAATAATAGACAAAGGATCAAACAGTATATTAAAAAGATTATTCACCAAGACCAAGTGGGATTTATTCCTGGGCTACAAATTGGTTCAACAACCACAAGTCAATCGATCTGATATACTACAATAATAAAAGAAAAGACAAGAACCATATGATCCTCTCAATAGATGCAGAAAAAGTATTTGACAAAGTACAGCATCCTTTCTTGATTAAAACTCTTCACCGTGTAAGGATAGAGGGAACATACCTCAATATCACAAAAGCCATCTATGAAAAGCCCACAGCAAATATCATTATCAATGGGGAGAAACTGAGAGTTTTCCCCTCAGGTCAGGAACACAGCAGGGATGTCCACTCTCACTGCTATTTTTCAACATAATACTAAAATTCCTACCTTCAGCAATCAGACAACAAAAAGAAACAAAGGGCATCTGAATCAGTAAAGAAGTCAAACTCTCACTCTTTGCAGGTCACATGATACTACTCTATATGGAAAATCCAAAAGACTCCACCCCAAAACTGCTAGAATTCATACAGGAATTTAGCAAAGTGGCAGGATATAAAAACCAATGCACAGGGAATCCTTGGGTGGTTCAGCGGTTTGGTGCCTGCCTTTGGCCCAGGGCGCAATCCTGGAGGCCTGGGATCGAGTCCTGCATCAGGCTTCCGGCATGGAACCTGCTTCTCCCTCTGCCTGTGTCTCTGCCTCTCTCTCTCTCTCTCTCTCTCTCTCTCTATGTCTGTCATGTATAAATAAATAAATAAATCTTAAAAAAAAACAATGCACAGAAATCAGTTTCATTTCCATACACTAACAATGAGACAGAGAAATGAGAAATGAGACAGAAGAAAGAGAAATTAAGGAGTCAATTCCATTTACATTTTCACTCAAAGCTGTAAATTACCTAGGAATAAACCTAACCAAAGTGGTGAAGGATCTGCACTCAGAAAACTACACAACACTCATGAAAGAAGTTGAGGAAGGCACAAAGAAATGGAAAAACGTTCCCTGCTCATGGATTGGAAGAACAAATATTGTTAAAATGTCTATGCTACCTACAGCAATCTATACATTCAATACAATCCCTATCAAAATACCATCAATTTCACAGAGCTGGAATAAATAATCCTAAAATTTGCATGGAACCAGAAAAGACCCTGAATAGCCAAAGGTATATTGAAAAAGAAAACCAAAACCAGTGGCATCACAATCCCAGACTTCAAGCTCTATTAAAAAGCTGCAATCATCAAGACAGTATGGTACTGGCACAAAAACAGACACATGGATCAATGGAACAGGACAGAGAAGCCAGCAATGGATCCTCAACTCTATGGTCAACTAATCTTCAATGAAGCAAGTACGAATGTCCAATGGAGAAAAGACAGACCCTTCAACAAATGGTTTTGGGAAAATTGGACAGCCACATGCAGAAGAATGAAACTGGACCATTTCCTCACATCCCACGCAAAAATAGATTCAAAAGGGATGAAAGACCTAAAGATGAGACAGGAATCCATTAAAATGCTAAAGAATACAGACAGCAAACTTTGTGACCTTGGCCATAACAACTTCTTACTAGATACATTTTCAAAGCTAAGGGAAACAAAAGCAAAAATGAACTATGAGGACTTCATCAAGATTAAAAAAAAAAAACTTTTGCACAGCAAAGGAAATAGTCAACAAAACCAAAAGACAAATGACAGAATGGGACAAGATATTTGCAAATGACATATTAGATAAAAGGCTAGTATCCAAAATCTATAAATAACTTATCAAACTCAACCCCTGGAGAACAAATAATCAAATCAAGAAATGCGCAGAAGACATAAACAGACATTTCTCCAAAGAATACATACAAATGGGCAACAGACACATGAAAAAATGCCTAACATCACTCGGCATCAGGGAAATACAAATTAAAACCACAATGAGATACCACCTCACATCAGTCAGAATGGCTAAAATTAACAAGTCAGGAGATAACAGATGTTGGTAAGGATGCTGAGAAAGGAGAGCCCTCTTACACTGTTGGTAAGAATGCAAGCTGGTGGGGATCCCTGGGTGGCTCAGCAGCTTAGCACCTGCCTTTGGCCCAGGGTATGATCCTAAAGAACCGAGATAGAGTCCCACATCAGGCTCTCTGCATGGAGCCTGCTTCTCCCTCTGCCTGTGTCTCACTCTCTCTCTCTCTCTCTCTCTCTCATGAATAAATAAATAAAATCTTTAAAAAAAAAAAAAAAAGGAATGCAAGCTGGTAAGCCACTCTCAAAAACAGTATGGAGAGTCCTCAAAAAGTTGAAAATATGACCCAGCAATTACACTACTATAGATTTACCTCAAAAGTACAAATTTGACTTGAAGGGGCACCTGCACCCCAATGTTCAAAGCAGCAATATCCACAATAGCCAAACTATGGAAAGAGCCCAGATATCCATCGACAGATGAATGGATAAATAAGATATGATATATATACACAATGGAATACTACTCAGCCATCAAAAAAATGAAATCTTGCCATTTGCAATGACATGAATGGAACTAAAGGATATTATACTAAGTGAAATAAGTCAATCAGATAAAGACAATTATCATATGATATCACTCGTATGTGGAATTTAAGAAACAAAAAAGAGGATTCATAGGGAAAGGGAGGGAAAAATAAAACAAGATGAAATCAGAGAGGGAGACAAACCATAAGAGACTCTTAATTATAGGAAACAAACTGAGGGTCACTGGAGGGGAGGTGGATGGGGATGGGGAAACTGGGTGATGGCCATTAGGGAGGGCATGTGAAGTTATGAGCAATGGTACCATATAAGACTGATAAATCACTGACCTCTACCCCCTTGAATTGATAATACATAATATGTTATTAATTGAATTTAAATTTTAAAAAAGATATTAGATTTAAAAAAGAACAAATTTTCAACAAATACTTCCCAAGTGAATTATAATCCTAATAATGCTTCCTAACTACATACTAATTTTGAGACAAAAGTATATCATAATTAATTTATCTTGTGGTTAACTATAGGCTAACAAGATAATATTTCTCCATGATCAATTACCTTTCATCCTCTATTTTTAGAGGTGCTTTCTTCTGAAATAACTTACTATTTGTGTGTTGTCATTTGCCTAATATAAGATAATTAGGTATGTGAAATCAAAAATAAATCATCAGATCAGATAAATCCAGTGATCCTTTTTAAGGTATAAGTTGAAAATAATTTATAATAAAATTAAGGATCCTTGTCCAACTAAGTAATATAAATTTTTCCAAAAATCTAATAAAAGTATCAAAGAAAGATAGCAAAGATCTGTTCTGCAGAAAAGAAGTAAAAACACCAAGTCAATCAAAATTGAAGATTTTTTCCTAATCTTAAACAAATCACTTTCCATCACAAGAAAATTAACATCTTGCTTTTCTTTACCTGTTTCCATTGTCATAGGCTACAGAGATCTCTCTTTTTCATTAGAAAGAAGCAAATGCTGTCCGTTTGCTCTAATCCTTCTCCTTTGCCTTCTCCTTGGATCCCTCTAAAATTACCACCTTCTGATATTTTTATTAAGCTTTTATAGTATTTTTATACTAAGCTTTATAGTATTAAGCTTTATAGTAATTTCTATTTTATAGAATTGTTAACAATTGCATCAATTAAACTCTCATGATTATGCAAATGACCAATTAAATCTCAAGCTCTGAATCTTCTTTTAAGTACATTTCTAGGTACCTTCTGAACACCATCCTCTACAGTCCTTCTGGAAATTCAATTCTGTTATATCAAAAGTGGAGCTCATAATCTTCCATCTGAAGTCTACTCTTCCTTTTGTGTTCTTCATTTGGTTTATGGCACCCTTATTCCACCCATCAATAAACTTTACAGTCATGTCACTTCTCTCTCTTACTTGACCCCTGATTCCAAAAAGTTTCCAATTCCTTTCTAAACCTATATAAAACTCACCTCATCTTAACCTCAACTTTATTCAGACCATAACTTCTCTAGCTTAGGCTCAGCATTTCATATGTCTACTCTTGCAATATTCCCCAACTTACCTATAATATATCCAACACATCTCTAATTATTTTCTATACCATTATTGAAAACCATCTGTGAAGAAAAAAAACGATATATTTCCAAGATGGTATGCCAAATGTGACTTATTACCTTAGAATGCTATGCGTTCACTAATCTAGTTAATTTTATTACTGGGTTGACAGGAATACTACATTCTCAGCTCATGTGTAGTTAGGTTGAAAGAATAGAAGTTCTGACCAATGGAATAATAGTCAACATCATGCATATGACTTCCAGATTGACCAAAATTCCTTTACACAATCCTCCACTCTTTTTATCTTTCACAAGGATAACAGATCTCTAAATGCACAGCACAGTACTCCCCACAGACCCCGTGGACCACAGTGAATTTTCATTTGAGTGAGAAATATACTTATTAACTACACTTCTAAGATTTGGCATTTGGGATTGTTTTCCATCATATACCTACCATAATATTCCACTCTCATCTGCAGTATATACTATGCTTTAGTTAAATAACTGTTGAAACAGAAGATTGTTGGGTATCCATGAGAATTTGGGCACTATGGTAGCCTCAAAGGGAGAACTTATCAAGGCTTTCTTTCTTGAAGTCTGGAACACACCCGGGATATCAGCAGGAGAAAATATGAACATAATATCAAAATCCAGGTAATTACTTAAAGGAGCTAGATGCTGAGAGATGCACAGGGGTGTCTAGTACATAAAGTAAACATCACCAAACATCCCTAGACTCAGTGAGATGGACTGAACCCACACAGTACTCGAAGCTGAAAGAGGGTAAGGAAACCTGGAGGGTAAGCACTCCCAGTGCTTCCTGGTGGCTCTCAGGAGAATTGGCATTCTGTCTTCAGCTGTACCTCCACCCTACAAGTGTAGAAACTACCATGCCATTCCATAGTCACAGTAGTTGGCCACTTGAAAAACACAGTCAACTAGACCCGCTTCCCAATGAGCAGACAGAAAAATAACAACCCATTCTCAGAGGCACAGCACTTACAAATAGGAAAATAGGTTGGAAGAAACCAAGTCCATGCTTGGCAAATTAGAGTTTTTGGAACAGATGCATGGGACCACTGTGTAAAATTATTTAGATTGTGCACTACACAAGACACAGTCAGTAGAGCATATAGGACCTGAAACTTCATCCTAATGTATTTGTTAAGCTATGCACCTTCTTGGGGGCCACACATACATAGAAGAAGCAACTTTTTAATTAACAGAGAAAGAACAGTCTGCTAGCCAACATATGTACCTATGGGACTAAGCCCACCTGGAGGAAGTCTCTTTTTTCACTAAATTTTAAAAGCCATTTTTTGAGGATTCATGTGACACTTTGTGGCATAGTAGTGGCCCTTAAGTTAGATGACAATTTTAAAAATACACTAAAAAAATGATAACACAATCCTGGAATGATATTATCACTTTCCAACTATATTTTACATTTGGGTGCCTGGCAGGCTCAGTCAGAAGAGCACGAGACTCTTGATCAGAGATGTGAATTTGAGCCCTACGCTGGGTGTAGAGATAAACATATAACAACATAAACAAATAAACTTTAAAACACATTTTCCATTTAAATGTGCCACTAATTCTAATGGAAGTAACTACCTAGAGTACCAAGTATAAGAAATATCTCAGAACACATACCTTAAATATAGAGAAAGAACTCATGAGAGAAAAAGGGAAAAAAAAAAGAGTCAGATTGACTTAGAAGATAAATTCCGAAGAAATAGGGATCCCTGGGTGGCGCAGCGGTTTGGCGCCTGCCTTTGGCCCAGGGTGCGATCCTGGAGACCTGGGATCGAATCCCACGTCGGGCTCCCAGTGCATGGAGCCTGCTTCTCCCTCTGCCTATGTCTCTGCCTCTCTCTCTCTGTGACTATCATAAATAAATAAAAATTAAAAAAAAACAATAAAAAAATTCTGAAGAAATAAAATCAAATGAACTCACATTCATTTATTCAACAACTTTTGAACACCTATTATATGTCAAGAAATTCTGTAGGAATTTGAAATAAATCCGTGGACAAAAAGATAATAAACCTTGTCCTCTTGGAAGTTATATGATAGAAAAAAAACAGATAAGAAACAGTAAGTGTAATAATTTATATGGCATGTTAGTACAGACGAGTTTGGGGGGAAGAGTTCTGAAGATTATACAACAGGAGAAACTTTCTAAGAAAAAAATTCAAACTGATAGCTACTCCTGTTCTTCTTTTCTCCGTACCTGACTTCCCTGAGTAATTTAATCTAAAATTATTAGGTAGAGCTGAGCAAGGTAAGTAGCCATGCACAAAGGGTTGGTATATATCAAAATAATGTGCATACTTCATGCAAAGGTCTTGGTCTCTAAACACTTTCCTCCTGGGAACCTGGGTGGCTGAGATGGTTAATCACCTACCTACCTTCTGCTGGAGTTATGGTCTCTGGGTCCTGGAGTCAAGCCCCACCACATGCTCCCTGCTCAGCAAAAAGTCTGCTTCTTTCTCTCTTTCTACCCCTTCCCCTTGCTCATGTGCACTCTCTCTCTCTGTCTCAGATGAATAAATAAAATATTTGAAAATGATAATAAAATGAGTAAATATTTTCCTCTACTATAAGAATCAAATTCTTTAAAGAAATAGGTGGTTCAGGGTTGAAGCAGGGGAAAAAAGGAAATTTGTCTGGAATATCTTACAGTACAATAAAAGAAACAAATGCTAAAAGAAGAATGAGGACTCAGAAAAGGTACAAAGAAATAAGTGAAAAGAAGCCCTCACTGGCCTAAAATTGAGCAATTTATGCATAAAAATAACAAATAATAATGAATATAGCCAGTTGTATAAAACAGAAAATCATAAGTCAATGTAAGAACAAATGAAATAATTAATAAGTTGAAATATAGATTAGGATTGAGTCTTAAATTATCTCCTTGAAAAATACTTATTAATTACCGAGGAATAATATTAACTTTCTAGTGAAGGAGTCTAGCAAGTGCTGACATAAGTGATTAATATTAATATCAATAATGGGACAAAGCACATCGGGTCCATAGGACAGGATTCCTATTATTACAAATGTTAACATTCACGTGAGAACTCCTAACCATAATCTAATTACAAAAAAACATCGGACAAACCAAACTGAGGGAGAGTATACAAAGTAAATAGCCTATAATCTTCAAAAGTGTCAAGATCTTGAAAATAAAATAATAATAACAATAATAAATAGCTTTTTTTAAGAAAAGATGAGCAACTAATCCAGATTGAAGGAGACTGAGGGACACATGACAAATAAATGAAACATGTGATCTTGAACTGAATTCTGTTGTTGTAAAAGTCATTACTGGGATGATACGGAAAACTGAAGTTTGAAGACGTAATGGTACTAATGCACTAATGTTACTTTCCTGATTTTGATCATTGCATAGTGACTATATAGAAGAAGTCTTCTTATGTAATAAATATATGTTAAGGTATTTAGGAATATTGTAGCTTTAATATCAGCAAAAATGATTCAAGAAAAATAAATTCTTTGTGCTCTACTTGTCACTTTATGAATATCTGAGGCTTTTTTTCCAAAAGAGAAAATATTTAAATAATTAAAAAATATAAATTTAGGTTTCAAAGTGAAAATTTAGAATGTGAAATTAGTCCAAGGTATAAAATATAAAATACCATAGTGATTTTACAATTAGGTGTCTAATACATATCTGTAATACTTTTTTCCTCCATATTTTAGCTTCATATTCTTTGCCTCCTTGTCTAATAATTCTTGACATAATTTTCTATAAAGTATATAAGGACAAATTATTCTTTCTTCTAATTATGTTGATGCTTTAAAAAAAATTGACAGTTCAGAAAAGTTTCTTTCAGTTTCCAAACTTTTCATGGATAATTAGAACCCAAAATAAGAGACATTTTTGAGGGGATCCCTGGGTGTCGCAGCGGTTTGGCGCCCGCCTTTGGCCCAGGGTGCGATCCTGGAGACCCGGAATCGAATCCCACGTCGGGCTCCCGGTGCATGGAGCCTGCTTCTCCCTCTGCCTGTGTCTCTGCCTCTCTCACTCTCTCTCTCTCTCTCTCTCTCTGTGACTATCATAAATAAATAAAAATTTAAAATAAAAAAAAAGACATTTTTGAAATTACAAAGTTACAAGGTTTACTTTGAGGGGTGAATTTTTAGCCTTATGTTACATTGAATTTTGGTATGATCAGTAATTTTCATGTATATATAATATAAATTTAATCAAAATTAAGGATACATAAGGGTATTTTAAAGACATTTTGAAATTACTGTTGAACAGAAATATATGGTCATATTACTCTTTTGTTACATTGACTTAATAATAAGTATGTATAAAATTTTGGTCACTGGAAATAGTTGTCTTCAGGCCAAGTTGATTGTTTTGATGACCATTCCATTTTATCCCAATCTGCCAGACTTCAACAAAGTATATCATATATGCTAAAATATAATCTAATACATTGGGAAACATTAACATCCATCTTTCTCACACAAACATACTACTCTGTAGTCTCACTATGATCTATGTACTAGAACACAGAAATTAATAAATTCTATTTTCTGTGATTCCCAATAGAAAAAATTATGGTGTATTTATAATTGCTTTATTCAAGTATATGTCTATACTACAAGCAGAAGAGCACTTCATTTTTTCTTAAGTGTTCTAGAGAAACAATTACACTCATAATTTTACTCATATGATGATGGTTAAGAATTTCCAGCAGATCAATTTCTTGCTCTGTGATTATAAACAGTTTTTCTTTCTCCTTTTGACACAGCCCTAGACCAGTTGCTAAAGGACACATCCATTTTACACTATAGCTACAAACCTGGACCTTTGGTAAGTACATTGACACCATTTTCACTAGCAGTACACCTGGAAGCTAGACCTATAAAGAAATGAAATTGACTGTAAGCCACATTAGATATCCCACTAATCTCAAACCTAATGTAACACATTAAATCCCCCTTGGGTTTTTGTCCAAATTTCATGGCCATTCCAGTACCATTGATAAATGAGGATAGGTTTGTTGGATGAGAAATGCTTAAGGTATGTCTTTAATGCTCCCAGGTCCATAAACAAACAAACAAATAATTGAAATCTTAATATACAATAAGATGAGACCACACCTCCATGCCACACCAGTGTCTCCCTGTGTCACCTGTTTTGGACCTCTGTCCTCCCCTTGACTCAAGATGGAGCCCAACTGCTTTTACTCCATGGTGGTTCCTGCACTACTATTGGCTCCTGCAAAAGCAGAGTGCAAATGCCCCTCCTGCAAGAAAAATCACTGCTCCTGTTGCTCCGTGGGCTGTGCCAGGTGTGCCCAGGGCTGCATCTGCAAAGAAAACACTGGACAATTGCAGCTGCTGTGCCTAATGTAGAGGAGAGACTGTTCTGGATGCAGTTTTCTGTACTGTTGCTACATTCCAGTTTCTATGAAATATTTGAATGAGGATAAACTCATTTAGACACCACCCCAAAATAAAATGTATAAGTAAAGGACATAATGGAGATGACAGTAGACTGCCAGGGGTAATAATATATGTAGTAATAAAAGATTTATGTAATAGAAGGAAGGAAGGATTAATAAAACAGTAATATTCTTCCAGGAAAATGTTAGTAATTTCTAGAAACACACTACCTATTCTACCTCAGTAAGACACAGGAGTTAAACAGTAGGTTAAGAGTAATAGAGCAGGAAAAAATACTGGAGGTGTTTTACTGACATTTCTCAACATGCAATTCTATCCTTATACAAACTCTTTCAGTGAGAAAAGAAAAGTAGGAAATACTTCTAAAATTATTTTATGGAGCTATAATAACCATGCTATAAAAAAATCATGGAGGGTAATAGAGAAGAAAATTATATTTTTTCCCTTACTCATGAAAACAGAATAAAAAATTTTAAGCCAATTTTAGCAAAAGTGGTATCAATTTATTTTTTAAATGCATCATGGCTAAGATGGGTTTATCCAATGAATAAAAGATGCTTTATATAAAACAATGTCAACATAATTCACCACACTAGCAGATTAAAGGAGAAAATTATTATCTCACCAGATATACTGAAGTTATTTGTTTTAAAACTCAGCATCTTAGGAAACCAGGAATTGAAACAAAACCAAATGCAATGAAGGCTATCTATCAAAAATCAATTGCTAAAAACATACATAAAAACGATTGTCACAAACACTGTTTTGAACATCAGGATCAAAATAAACATTACTATCATCCAGAATTGTATATGAGAATCTTGCTGACAGTGTCATTAAATAAAGTCATAACTGACTAAATAAAAAATTAGGAAAGAAATAACACAATTTCCATTACTTAAGAATCGCTACATTAAAATAACAAGGATTAATAAGAGTTGAGGAACATTGGTGAATAAAAGATAAATGATAATTTCCACTCCAAATCAGTACATGTTAGCAAATGTAATATTTACAGAATATCATTTACGATAGCACACAAAACATAGAGCACATCAAAGAAATCTAATTGAAATATGATAGGAACGAATAAAACTTTACTGGAGGCATAAAAGTCTGTAAGTAGGAATTTAAACTATACTCATAGGTAAGAAAACTCAATTAAAAAAATATAATGTCAATTTTCCCCTAAATTAATCTATACATTCATGCAATTCCAATCGAACTCCAAATATAATTTTGACTAGAGATTGACAAATCAATTCCAAAATGTATGTGAAAAGGGTAAAGAATAATTGTAACCTTTTTAAAAAATCAATGAAGTGATTTTTCAAGACATATTTTATTTATTTATTTATTTTTTAAGACTTTATTTATTTATTAATGAGAGACACTGAGAGAGAGAGAGGCAGAGACACAGGCAGATGGAGAAGCAGGCTCCTGCCGAGAGCCCGATGTAGGACTTGATCCCAGGTCTCCAGGATCAGGCCCTGGGCTGCAGGCGGCGCTAAACTGCTGAGCCACCCGGGACCTCCCTCAAGACCTATTTTAAAGTTGTAGTAGTTAAGACTATGAAATTGATACAAGAATAAACAGAACTGTCAAAGTAATGTATACAGAAATAGAATGGTTCATAAAAGTAAACTTGGTTTATAACAAGATAAACTGCAGCAGATTAGGATGGATCATTCAATAAATGGTACGGGAACAAATGTATCATAGCAGGGGAAAAAAAGTGTACCTGTACCATGCACAAAAATCAATTGTAAACAAAATAAATTCTGAAAAATAAACCCAGAAACTTTTAGAAGATAATGAAGAAAATATATCACAATGTAATACAGAAGGAATTTTTAATCAACTCCCCTGAAAAAATCCTAAAGAAAAATGAACACATTTGTCAACAACAAAAATGAAAATCATTACACTTCAAAAGACACTTAAAACACAAAAATAGAATTTACAGACCAAAATGGATAGATATCCAATATAGAAATTAATACAAACAAATATGGAAGCAACTCATTCAAAATAGGGTAAATGATACATAGAACAATTTCCAGAACAGAAACCCTACAAAACCAATGAATGTTGAACAGATGTTCAACCATGTCAGTAATCAGGAAAATAAGAATTAATACATGATATTATTTCATAGGTAATCATATTGGCAATATTTTAAATATCAGCCAGTACCAAGAGATGGTGAGAATTCACACAGTTGGTGGAAATATACATATGTTTAACCATTTGGGGGGTAATCAACAATATCTGGCAAAGCTGAAAACACATATCCATCAACCTAACAGTTTAACCCTAGAGAAAAATCTCACAAATATGTACAAGGAGACATAAAAGTATTATTTGACATAAGGAAAAAATAATAGAAATAATTTTTTAATATTTTTTGATATAAATAATTTAAATCTCCATTAAGAGTAAAAAGTAAAAATGAGCCCTGGAAGATTTATGCAATAGAATACTCTCTATATCAGTGACACATGAAGTTGAATGCAGATTGTCGAAATAAGCCACTTTTAAATTGTTCTATTTCTAAATAGATGCAATATTGAGATAAATTCTGTATGATTTCTTTTTTACTAGATTTTAATTAACAAACCTAACATAGACAACTATGTTGTCCATAAAACATATAATCAGTAGAGCTATTTTTGTTGTTGAAATTCTAAGCCATTGCAAATCCTTTTCACAGAGATGTCTCTATTCAAGTGCTGAACAGATAGCATTGTGTGAACATGCCCTTTAAATAAGATCCTCTAAGTTCATAACGAACTTTGATGAGTCCATGAAAAATACGAAACATGATTCTCAGTGATCCAATCATATACAGCATTACTACGAGCTTGTGTGGCTTTGGCTAGAGAGAAGCTTAGTTAAATCTGAGAGTCTCATCGATGACCTAAATGTTCCTCCCCTAGCCCCCACTGCAACACACGTGTGCACACCCACACCCATCCACACACACACACACACACACACACACTTCATTGCTAACGAACCAACAAGAAATATTCATAACAAATCTACTAATAAGTATGCAACACCAAGAAGATCAAAAGGGATCGGTTCAAATAAGAATCTGAATGAAAAAGGACCATATTTTCTGCATCCAGTTTTCCTGCATCTCCACCTGGTGTGCCAAACTTAGCATATCAAGTAGGCAGCCTGCATTTTCAAGAGGGTAGAAGTCTTATTTTACACGCAAGAGTAAGGTAATTTTATATGTGCTCTAAGAGTGGATTAAGTAGTTACAGACAATTGTTAAGCTACTAAAATAATCATGAAGAAGAATGGATAGAAGAACAGATCCTTGCAACAAACCCATGTTAATTACCTTTGCAGCTGGGAGATCAATTTGCATAGAGAGTCTTTGAAGCCTGTCAGGTATGAATTGAACCACTGAGCTGCTACATTTGATAATCCAGCCCTTGAGCTTATTTTTTTTCCCCCTGAAGATGTTGTTTCAGCCTACCAGGCAGCATTTCTCATATAAAAGTACTCATTTCTAATTAATCTGGTCCTGTATTTAACACACACACACACATATGCACACACACACTTGTGACTTTTAAAGAAATTATCAGCAAAATATTGTCAAAAGCATAGGTATTGTTCATCACAAATAGGAAAGAAGAAATACTTGTATTTCTAAATCTTAGGTTTAATTTTTAAAATCTGGAAACTCAAGAACTATCTTGAGACATTCATAGATTTGCAGATGGTTAATGATAATGAGGCTGTATTATAAAAGGCTTTACCTGTATTAACTCATGTAGTATTCACAACCGCCATGTGAATGAAGTATGTAATAAAACTTTCCTCTTTTTACCTAAAAGAAAACAGGCATAGAGTACCACAATAATTGAGTACCTACAAAGTCATTCAGTGAAGCCCAAATCAGGGTCAGAATTTGTTTTGTTTTGTTTTTTAAAGATTTTATTTACTAATTCACTAGAGACCCAGAGAGAGGCAGGGGGAGAAGCAGGCTCCATAAAGGGAGCCCGACGTGGGACTCGATCCCAGGTCTGCAAGATCAGGCCCTGGGCTGAAGGCAGTGATTAACCACTGAGCCACCCTGGCTGCCCCAGGGTCAAAATTTGAATCTGGATAGCCTCCTTCCCAGCACATTCTGAGCCAGCTACTTTGCCTCCCCTAAGAAGTCTACGTGGTGTTGCCTTTCTAAGGAGGGAGATTTTTTTCTATTTAATCATATTAACTTCAACAGAAGCACAGGAACTCATGACACTTAGTAATATTTATCCACTAGTATGATTTGTCTATTTCTGGATTTTGAAAATTAAAGAGCTAAAATAGATACAATAAGGAAAGGGAATAAAGAATAATGTGTGACAGGCAGCCCGGATGGCTCAGCCATTTAGCGCTACCTTTGGCCAGGACCTAATCCTGGAGACCTGGGATCGTTGGGCTCCCTGCATGGAGCATACTTCTCCCTCTACCTATGTCTGTGCCTCTCTGTGTCTCTCTTTCTCTCTGTCTCTCTGTCTCTCATGAATAAATAAATAAATTCTTTAAAAAAAAATGTGTGAGGAAAAAAAACAAGGGAATCTGGGTGGCTCAGTTGGTTAAGCATCTACCTTTAGCTCAGGTCATGATCCCAGGGTCCTAGGAAGACAGGAAGCCTGCTTCTCCCTCTCTGCCTTTTGCCACCTACCCTCTGTACCCAACTCGTGCTTACTCTTTCTAGTGCTCTCTCAATAAATAAAATCTTAAAACAACAACAACAAAGAAACTGAGTAGAACCCAACTAAGATTAATGGTGTTTTTAGAAAATGTAGCAAAAATCAGTTTGCATAAGAATTACTCAATTTTAAGAGGCACCTGGGTGGCTCAGTAGTTGAACTTCTGCCTTCAGTGTAGGTCCTGATCCCAGGGTCCTGGGATCATATCTCACAACAGGCTCCCCAGAGGGAGCCTGCTTCTCCCTCTGCCTATGTCTCTGCCTCTTTCTCTCTGTGTCTTGCATGAATAAATAAATAAAATCTTTTAAAAAAAGCACTCAATTTAAAAAAAATTCACTAGAATGGAGAATTATAAAAAACGATAAACGATTTAAACATGTAATCTGTAGATGTTCACCAATATTTTGACAGTAGTACAAGTTCTCTTCTTTGAGTATGGATCTGGTTACTAGGGTTCTAGTCATCTTTCTTGCATAACCAAACCTAGTTTTTTAAAAATCCCAGTTTTATGTGGAGAATCTTTTAGATTTGACCAAAATATTCCCATAATTTACAGTGTTTTGAATCCTGCTAAATTTAATTTGTTTTTAACAAACTTTTACAAAGCAGTCAATTTTGTTTTCATCAAAAAACACAAATATTTTCACATTTGTACTTCTATAATTTGCATAATATTCAATTAAACTTAATAACTAGCAACATACAGATATCGACACATTGGTGAGGAAAAAACATATTATTGATAATCAACAATAAATATAATAAAAGACATTAAAAAGTCACTTACAGATGTATTTATATTGAGGGTAGGTGTTTGAGAGCAGCTTACTAGCCATTAGTACCCACCATGCCATAGGCATCAGTCAGCAGCAAGAGTTACGAGGCAGTGGGGATCTCTGGATCATCAGAAAGCCTATTAAATGCAGTTCAGTTAAAGATTTCTTCTATAAATATATACAAAATCCTTGGAAGAAAAATATCTTTTAGTCATTGACTATTTTATATTTAGAATGACATAACTGGGATGCCTGGGTGGCTCAGCCATTGAGCATCTGCCTTCAGCTCAGGTCATGATCCCAGAGTCCCGAAATTGAGTCCCATGTTGGGCTTCCTGCATGGAGCCTACTTCTCCCTCTGCCTGTGTCTCTGCCTCTCTCTGTGTCTCTCAATAATAAATAAATAAAATTCTAAAAAAAAAAAAACAAGAGTGACATAATTGCATATTAATGTTCAATCATAATATCACCCTCTGAGTGTCATAAGGTTACTTAACTGTATTTGTCATATATTTCTAGGTTCATGTTACAGAACTTTACTCAAATGAGCTTAGATATTGAGAAAAACTTAAAAAGCAAAGAATGAAACTGCAGGACTAGAATTTGCCATATAGCTAATGTGATATATGCAGTGATAGGTAGAGATAACTCCAGTCCAGAAAGGAAGGGTATTGCTTAAAATGTGGCTGGCTTGGAATAATTAAGAAAAGTTGTTGCCATCTTAGAAAAAAAATAAAACAATTACTAAATATACTCTCTTGCATGATCACATTAATTTCTCTAATTTTCATAATATTCCATTAAATTTCATAATTATACATGCATATTACATATTTACATATGCCATACATAATTACATATGCCATAATACATGGCATATTTGTGGGGGGAAAATCCAACCAACCCTCAGTAATCACAAAAGTCACATGGTTGAAGGTGACTATACCCATGCAGGGAGGGATGAGTAACTATTGGAGTAGCTTGCTGACCATGAGCAGTCAGTGTTCACTTCCTGACATACTGCAGAAAGCTTTCTCCGCGTGCTGAAGAATTGGGCTCTGTGAGTTTGCCTCACATTCTTACAATTCTAGCATACTGAAATTCCAAGAATCCTAGAAAAATATTTAATCCCCCAATATTAGGTTGGATGTCCATCAGTAGGTCCATCACTGAAGTCTCCTGAATGAGGTTCTAGTTTAACTATTGAAGAATATAACAGATGTATAGATACATCCTCTGCTAAAGACAGAGGTTCCCCAAGGGAAAAATTCAAACTCTGCCCACAACTGAAGTTCATATATATATAAATGTACACACACATTTATACACACACACACACAGAGATGTAGTAGATTTAGGGAGAATATTACATAGTCAAATTAGTGGGACCCTCAAGCCAAGTCACCTTAAAGAAAGAATCACACAGGAGAGGATATTTTTCACAGGAAGGATCTGCTGTTTAAAGGCTCAGTGTGTAACTGTACTTAAAGTCACATAATTCTGGCTTCTAGTACCAAAACAAACTAGGCAAGAAGATGTCTGTTGTAAAATGAAAAGAAGGCTATTAAAAAAAAATCACAGCAAAGACTGACCTGCCAGATATGTCATTGCCCGCTCTCTTCATTTCTTTCAAGTTACAGAATTTTGAATTAGTTTTACAAGTCAGCCTTCTGACATGGAATCTAAGAAGGTGATTTGAACACCACCCAGGTGAAGAGAGAATTCAAGGAGAATCTAAACAACTCACTGTAGGGCAACTTCAGGGACAGACAGCATTCAAATATAAATTCAATCCCTATGGGAGCCAGAAAAAGAGAATAGGCAGAGAGGAGGATAGAGTATGCCAAATAACTTTCTGAAAGAAGTAACTTTTAGCCTATTAAAATTCAATTAAAATATAGACTCAATGAAATGAGATAAGAAAGATAAAATGATAAAAATATGAATTGAGCTAAAAAGTGAAATGTCTGAATGAGACAGAATAAGGGAAACTGACATGGTAAGAAAGGCAGAAAAAACCCTCAAGAATACAGTGCTTTGCATAATTAATAAGTTTGATTTAACAGATTTCTTTTTACTAAATTCTATATTGAAGAGATTGTTTTTTCTTAAGCAGCCTTTCAAATATTTATAAAAACTAATGTTGTAATAAGACAAACCTACAAAAAATACACTGAAAGCAGATATAATTCTATAATACTGACAATAATCTTTGTCCAAACTGTAATAAATAACAAATTAACAATAACAAAAGCAGTAACAATAACAACAACAACAAAACCAACATGGCAGATTTTTTTTAATTTTCACATAAAATCCTAGGATCAGGGCAGCCCCGGTGGCCCAGCAGTTTAGTGCTGCCTGCAGCCCAGGGCATGATCCTGAACACCCAGAATCGAGTCCCACATCAGGCTCTCTGCATGGAGCCTGTTTCTCCCTCTGCCTATGTCTCTCCCTCTCTCTCTGTCTGTGTCTCTCATGAATAAATTAAAAAAAAAATCTTTAAAAAAAAATCCTAAGGTCAAAGGTAAAAATAAAGCTACGTATTTGTAATTAGGAATTGTAATAAACAAGAAAAACTAAAATAAAAATAAATATTTCATTACCTAAAGTTCAATTCAATTCAATATATTCAAAAGAGACAAAATAAACATAAGGATATTAGGAATGAGAAATTAAGAACATATGAGAAATTATCATTTTAAATATTAAAGAGGGTTAGGAACAAATATTTTGAAATAACAATAAGAGACAAACCTAGAAAGTTGAATTTATTAAAGCAGATAGAGAAAAATCTACATACACATCATTAGATGTAAGAAAGGGGGTACAATTACAGAATAGAAGAACACAAATGATTAAAATAATCCTCATATAATTGTGATAAATTAGAAAAAAACAGTGGATAGATTTTTTTATTGATGGCTAAAAGATTTAAAGAAAAAATTAGAGTTCTTGTTCTTTCCTGAATATAGCAAACAGAGAATATTCTTAAGTAATCAATTTTATAAAACTAACATTACCCAGGCTACAACCATGACAAAGTTAAGGCAAATAAAACAAACAAACAAACAAACAAATTTTAAGAAGACCAAACAATACTCTTAATTATGAAGATATATATAGAAACCCTAAATAAAATAATAGCAAATGGAATCTGGTAATATATCAAAAGAATATTTCATTATCTAGATGTCTCAATATGGAAATGGATTTATTTTAATATTAAAGATCCTATTAATTTAATTAGAAGTATCAATTAGGCAAAGGAAAATTAAATACCTGAGATCATCTTGATAGAAGCTGGCAAGTCATCAATTCAATAAATTTTTTCAGTTTTTCTTAATAGGAAAACTTTAAAAAGCAAAGAAAGGATGTAGTTAAGAAACATAAAGAATGTTTATCTTGAATTCTTGGCCAGTTGGGAAACACCAGAAATGTTTCTTCATGAAAGTCACAAACAGCAGCAGTAACCATAGGTACTAATATTTAGTGATTCTCTGGAAATTCTCACCAAAGCAAAAGAAAACAAATACAAATATAAGGCATAAAGCACTATAAAGAAGAAAAACAATTTATGTTCAGATGCTTAATTATTATTAATCCAAAAGAACCTAGTGAAAAACATTTTAACTAGTTACAAAATTTCTCATCTCATATGTTCTGATGATTACTGATATATAAACTTTAATATGTGCATATACACAATAGACAATAATAAACTTAAAAAAATGTAATAACCTACTGGGGAAATTTTTTCAAGCCAAATTACAGAAAAGGAAATATGGCTAAATAGACAGGGAAGCCATGAGAACATTTATTATAATGGATGTGGCCATTCCCCCCCAAATCAATATATACATTTGATTTACAAGGTCACAAAGATAGTCTATCTAGAAGTCTGGATTATTGAGAAAAAGATTTAAAAGACTAAATTAATGAGTAGTGTTCTGGATCCTTGCTCTTCCTTTTTTCTTTTTTTGGAAAATAACAAAATTCCCTTAAAGGGACCCAAGTATACTAAAAATTTTGAAATATAATCAATATAGAATTCAGAGGCAATATAGAATTTAAATGATAGGACATTTAATTTACTCTTTTTTCTTTAAAGATTTATTTATTTATTTTAGAGAGAAAGAGAGAGTCTGTGCATGTCTGTGAGATAGGGGAGGAGCAAACTGAGAGGGAGAAAGAGAATCTCAAGCAGACTCCCTGTTGAGGAAGGAGCCAGACTCAGACTCCATCTTATGAACCATGATTTAATGATCTGAGCTGAAACCAAGAGTCAGACCCTTAATCTGCTGAGCTACTCACTCTTTCTAGCATTTTTTTAAATTCCCTAGTTCACATTGTACATGTGCACCTTCTCTCACACAGATATACAGATGAATTTAACATATCAATATAAAAATCTTACACATTAAAAATACTGGAAGGAATTTATCTGATCACAGAATGAGGAAGACTTCTCCAACCATAAAGGTAAAAAAAACAATCTTTTAATGAACCTTAGAAATATATATAAGAATGAAAATTTAACACTTCCATATGTCAAAATAATATTATAAACAAAATTTTAAATGTGAATTTAAAAGCAAACAAAACCATGGAAAGATAGAGTATAAATGATGCTTAATAGATTTCTCTATGAAAAGCTCTAAGAAATTGATATGATTCAATAGAAAAAGCTGAGGTGAAGATAGGAACAGAAATTTCATAGAAAAAAAAACAGCAGTAAAAATATGATATGGTACATAATTTTATTACTAAAGAAAGCAATAGACTTGTAAGGAATGAAAGAGCATTAAAGCTTAAAGCTTAAATACAGTAATCAGTGTTTCAGTGAAAGAGAAAATGCATACACTGCTGATAGCATGTACTGATAGAAAATTAGGAAAGACATTTGACAAGTAATCAGACATATTTAGCTGAACAATTAAACTTTTAGAAACGTATTCTACGAAAACTATCTGAAATACATGAACAGATTTATGAACCAATATTTATTATATTGTTATTTATAATATTAAAATGAAACAAGAAAAATTTAATGCTTTTAAAATGCAAAATTGGTCAAATAAGGGATGGGGAATCAAAGCAATAGAATATCAAGTAGTCTTGGGGTGTCTGGTATTGGTTAAGCATCCGACTCTTAATTTTGACTCAGGTCATAATCTCAGGGTCATGAGTTTGAGCCCATGTAGGGCTCATGCACTGGGCATGTAGCCTGTGTAAGATTCTCCCTCTGTTCCTCCCCATACCCTGCATGCTCATTCTCTCGAAAGAAAGAAAGAAAGAAAGAAAGAAAGAAAGAAAGAAAGAAAGAAAGAAAGAAAGAAAGAGAAAGAAAGAAAGAAAGAAAGAAAGAAAGAAAGAAAGAAAGAAGAAAGAAAGAAAGAAAGAAAGAAAGAAAGAAAGAAAGAAAGAAGAGAAAGAAAGAAATAAAGAAAAAAGAAAGAAAGAAAGAAAGAAAGAAAGAAAGAAAGAAAGAAAGAAAGAAAAAAGAAAGAAAGAAAGAAAGAAAGAAAGAAAGAAAGAAAGAAAGAAAGAAGAAAAGAAAAAGAAGAAAGAGAAAAAGGTAGTCTTTTAAAACAATATTTTCAAATAAAATACATCCCAATATTTTTATTAGATAATTTATTATTATCTCTTCAAATGATGCATTAGTGACACCAGAGTAGCAGAATAGAATCCTGATATAAGTAGACCCATAATTACTCAGTCTTCTCTGACCCTCAGTCTCGACTTGCCCCCATGATGGCCTATAAGTCACTCATATTTGAAAATAGCTGCTTCGGAACAATATTTCATGGGAAATAAAAATTTATAGATTAAATGTTAAGTGAAAAATAAATTGGTTATAAAAACAATATGCACAGCTTAAATGTATTTGTATATGCCTAAAATGGTTTAAAATATTTTAGTATTTGATGGGATTTTTTTAGCATTTTTTGTGCATTTTTCTAACACATAGGGGAAGCTATATTATATTTTAATAGGAAAAAAATGCAACTCCTTCACAAAAAGCCTAATTGCATAAAATATAAACATAAATAGTTGGTAGAATTTGGGGTACAGAAAGGGAGACCTGAATTATAACCATCATCTGCTTGGTGACCTTTATTTGAATCAGTTAGGAACAACATTTTCTATGAAAACCCTCCACAGGTTTTTGTGGAACTTAGAAAACAAATTTTCTTCTCTGACCAAAGAGGAAAAAAAAAAAAGAAAAGAGTTTGTTTGTTTTCCACCACAGATCTAAAGAGCACTTTATTACTTTTTGTATAATTGGGAGGGAATGATCACACAATTAGAAGACTATTGATCGAGACATTCCCAAGAGAAACGGTAGAATGTTAGGAACAGCTGAGGGGAAATTGCTCATCTGATCTTGGATGATTTACTATTTTATATTTCTCTGTGCTTCAATTTACTAATTTATAAAATTGAATCAACATATATATGTAACTCACAAATGAACTTTCCTTTTTATGGGTTACCTCCTTTTTATGGTTAACCCTTTTATGGGTTACCTCCCTCTAGTACATATGGAAAAAGATTGTTTGTAGGCAGTTTTTCATGTCTATGCTCCATAGATATCACTTTTCATTCAAAATTTGTATTCTTCTCTATTCTTCTTTGGGCCACAGTTTACTACCTGCTAATTTCAGTCTAGACCAGAATGGTACAATGGAAATATATGTGAGCCATACATGTAATTTTGTATTTTTTTAGTAGCTACTTTAAAAATAATAAAAAGAGGAGCACCTGAGTGGCTCAGTCAGGCGCCTGACTCTTGATTTCAACCTGGGGCATAATCTCAGGGTTCTGGGATCAAGTCCAACATTGGGCTCTGAGCTCATTGGGGAGTCTGCTTGGGGATTCTCTCTCTCTCCCTATCCTGCTGCCCTGCCCACCACTCATGCTCTCTCTCTCAAATAAATTTTTAAAAAATAATAAAAAGAAACAAGTAAAATTACTTTAATAAAATATATCATTTGACTTAATTATGTCCAAATATTAGGTTTTCAACAAGTAATAAAAATAATTGAGATTTTTTTCAAGCTAAGGTTTGAAATTTAGTGTGTATAGTATACTTTCAACAGGTTAACTTTGTTTAAATTCTCAGTAGAACATATGCCTGGTGGCTGCCATATTGATTAGCACAACACCAAAACTTTTTCTGTGTTTTGGCTATCACCTCCTCTGATATTTCCTCCAATTTTACTCGGAACTCTCCATTACATAATGATCTCTGGCTTCTTTCTAAACCTCTTCCATACAAAGGTCTAAATTTGTATCAGAAGAGTTAAAGAATCCAGGTAGACTTACAACATACGAGGTAAGTAAAATAAGAGTGTACACATTATTCCAAGAAAAAGGGTAATTCTACTTTGGGAGTATTTTAGTGCCTAGCTATGACTTCAACTCTCAGATCTATAATTCACTAAGAGAGAATTTTTGTCTTCTAACCTCCACCCTGTGATTCTTTACTTATCAGTTAGGAAACACTGCTCCTTGCCAATAGGGCATGGCCTCACCCAGACACATCACTCACTTACCAAGTAGCTTCTTGCCTAGAGTCTGAGATGGTAAGATAAGCTCCAAATCCCAGTCTAAATTCATACTTCAAAATATGATGGTTTATAAACCTCATGTCCCACAAATAACCTGGGATGAGTAGTAGCTACTTTAGTGTCACCAAACCAGTGTAATTTTCAGACTCATACTTTTATTCCACTAAATTATAGGATCATAGCTTTCACAGCACCCAACACACACACGCACATACACAGGTACATGCACACACATACCCTGCCTTCAAGGTGCAAACTAACTCTCAAAGTTAACACACAGTTTAACCCAATTTACAAGAAGATAGTTTTTTATTTACCTTTATAATTTATAAGGCTACCCTCTCAGAAAGGAGATACATTCTAGTCCTACATTTCACATTTCACACCCTCAGATCTCCTAAGAGGAACAGGAAGCCACCCGATACTAAGCTAACAATGACAGCCCCCTCAGCTAAACAAAACCAGGCTTAAGCATTAAAGGTTTTGAATTTTGTTTCCTGTGATAAGCTAAAAGCTATTTTCCTCCCTAGTATCTGTTTGATAGCAATGGTGGCCCATTTACTCTTACTTTATAAGTTAATAGTGAGGGTCAAGAGAAAGAAAATGTAAATTGCTTGATGGAGAGTATGGCACGCAGAAGACATTCAGTAAAACTTTTTAAATATTTTATTTATTTATTCATGAGAGGCACAGAGAGAGAGGCAGAGACACAGGCAGAGGGAGAAGCAGGCTCCATGCAGGGAGCCCGATGTAGAATTTGGGGTACAGAAAGGGAGACTCCAGGATCACGCCCTGAGAGGAAGGCAGACACTTAATCTCTGAACCATCCAGGGGTCCTGACATTCAGTAAACTTAGCTAATAATGTCTGATGAGAGTGAAGATGATGAGGGTGATATAGTCATTGCTTTAATTAGTTTATAATTAAAATCTATTTTGCTATATTGCTATATTTTTCATAAAATATACTATGCCAGAAAAATATTCATCATTTCAGGCTCATGCATTATCCATTTGTGAAGATATCTTGTGGCAGTCACAATGTTATTTTCCCTAAAAAATTTAGAATTCTAGTAATAGAAATATTTCATCATCAGGTTTTTTTTTCATTTTTATATTATTCAGTAATTTACTTGAATTCAATATGGAAAGACAAAATATGCCATGTAAGGGATTTTTAGTGGAAAAAATTAACATTATAAGAAATAAGTTTATGTAATAACTACATTTCTAAGACAATTGTATACCTATACTCATGGCCAGTAAATTATACCATTTTAATTTCAATCTCAGATGTAAAAACACATCAAACAGTGAAATAAACTTCTCTGTTTTCTTAAACTTTTTGTGATTGAATCGGTGCTTGTATTTCTTGATCTAATGAAAGAAAGACATACATTCAAAGGAAGCTTCTTTTTGGCTAAAATATGAAGTTTATATAATAGAACAATTTTCTTAATATAGTAAATATTAAAGGAAATTATCAGTGTTAATTATAATGAAAATGCAATGAATTTTAAATGCAGGTCATACAAAAAAGGGATTTGGACACAATGTTAGAAATTATAAATTTTCCTACAGACCTTTCCTCTCCTCTTTCTGCATCTCTCTCTCTTTCTTTCTCTCTCTCTCTCATGCTCAAGTGCAGGAGCTGTTATATTTATAGCCTCTTTTCCCCTACAAGTTTCTTTCCCTGATGCACAGACTAAAATGTCTCTAATCTTAAAATAAGTAAATAATTAAATAGAAGTCCTGCTGTGTTACATTTGCCTCTTAACCAATCCATCTTCATTTCCTTCTAGCCGTACTATACCTCTTTACTTACTGTTCACTCAGGTAATTGCAGCTCCCACCTTCAGCCTACAGTAAAACAATGTACCTTCAATAAAATCCCCAGAGAGTCAAATTAAATTCATTGTATTTTAGGTGTTATCTTACTTGGGCTCTCCATGGGCATGTAATACTTGACCAATGCCACCTTCTTCAAAGTATCTACTCCCACCTTAATCGTTTTTCCTCTTCCTCCATCTTCAGATCTTACTGGTCTTCAGTGATCCATTTTCAGTTGAAACTCTTTATGAAAGATTTCATTAATTCTCAAGATTTTTATTATCACATACATGGTAATGATTCAGAAATCTATATTCTTCAGTCAGAACTCTGTCTTCAACTTCAAACTCATATTTCCATAACCCTCTGAATACTTCCACTTATATATATCCAACAGATAATATAAGTTTGAGATACTTGAAAAAAAAATGATCACCCCCCAACCCCTCATTTGCTTTATTTACATTATGCATTTTCTGTCTTGCTGTAGGCATAATTATTGCCTAAGTCAAAAATCTGGGAGCCATATTCATTCTTTCTGCTTCACCCAATTGGTAACTGCATTCTGAAGATTCTTCTCCCCAAAGACCTCTAAGTATCCTATGTCTCCCTTCTTCACTTCCACTGTTCTTATTCAGGTTCTTATCATCTCTCATTTGACCTAATAATTGTCTTAGCATTCCCACTCATCCCACTGACTCCACACCCCCTACCCCCAAATCACAACCCTTCCTTCTGTTTTCTTGACAGCAGTAACTTTATTTGGTGAAAATATAAACCAGTGGCTTTTACTCTCCTGTTGAAATCTTTTCATGGTTCTCTAGCATCTACATGGTAAACTACAAAACCTTTTGCCTGGCATAGATCAGTTTTCACAATCTTTACCTTCCCCTGCCCTCTGATTTCTTGTACTCTATACATAAGCCATATGAAACTACTAAAATGTCAAATTTCTAAATGTCTTTCTAAACTTTGATATTCTGCTCATGAATTGGACCCTAAAGTAAAATGTCAAGAAAGAATATCTTCAATATTAGACAAACCTGCATCTATAATGACTAGTAGCCAAAAACAAATATCCATTAACCAACATGTAAAATAATATATGAAGAGACAGATACTATGTGATCAATACTGTAGAAACAAAGATGAAGAAAAGCAATGAAAGAGGAGTTAAGAGAAAGTCACAGATGATATTGGACTCAAAACTGGAGGATTAGTAAATATTTAGAAAAATGGAAGGAAGTTGAGAAGACATTTCAGAAAAAGCACCATCAGCAAAGACATAAAAGGAATTATTGCTTATGGCCTAGTGAGTAGATCGACTGACAAGAACAGAAAACATGCTGGTTGGAAAATGAAAGAAATTGGATTTGATAGTAAATGCCAACAGAATGTGGAGAGCCTTGACATTTATATGGATAATGATGGAAATCCTTAAATGGAAGACTATTGTAATTATGCCAAAAAGAATCTAAGAAAAAGAAGCATTCGTTAAGGTGATGAAGGTATAGTTCCAGAAAACAGATGAAAAGGCATAAATAGAAAAATAGATTATAGAGTCACGAACAGAGTCCTTAAAGTTGTAAGAATAAGCTAGCTGTCCATAGAGAGTGTATTGGAGGAGGAAAAAAAAAAGACCAAAGACTAAACAGGGGGAAACATGAAAAGTAAGGGAGAAAGGCAGGGAAAAGAATACATATGTGCAAACTACCCAGCCGTTTCAGTTATCTACTGCTTACCAAATAGCGGACTCACAGAAAGCTTGGTCAATTAAAATAGCCATTTTATTATTTCTCACAATTTTGTGGGTTCATTGCTGTCCAGCTCTATGATTTCTCTGCTTGTCTTGTTTGGAGTCTATAATGAAACTGCAGTCAGATGGTAGATAAGGCTCACATTTCAAAGACACTGGTGGAAACGGTTGGAAGTCTACACTCAAATGGAACATTAGGGCAACTGTTGGAATGGTTTGGCCTCTCTCTCTCTCCTCCCTTTGACCTCCTCCTGGTATCTTTACACGGGTTCCCTTTAGTACAGTAGCCTGACTTTTACATGGCAGCTCAAGACTCCTAACAGCACAAAAGCTGGTGCTTCCAGGACCTCTTAAGGTTCAGCTCCAGATCCAGCAGAGTGTCACCTCTGTCTTATTTGCCTATCAAATCTTATTTCTCTAATTTTCCAATGTGCTTTTTCTTCTTTTGTCAATTGGTCTTATTGTCTTATAAGCATATTCAAATTTACCTTTGTAGTTTTTCCTGATGGTCTTTATCTTTTCTAAAATGTCCCCTTAACTCCCATTCTCCTTTTAAAATATCAGTTGTGTCAAAATGCATTGCAAAGAAAGTCCATATTCTATATGAGAGGGAACTACTACACAGGGTGTCAATTTCAGGAGACATTGTTTATTGGTGGCCATCTTTGAAACGTAGCTCTCACCTCAACACATAGGAAATTTTCAATAAATACTTATTCCATCAAGGCTTCACAAAAACATATGAATTATTAGCATTATCTGACAGATGGGGAAACTGAGGCTGATAAATGATAACTGGGTTGGCTAAAGTCTCACAACTAACAAGTAATAGTGTGTACTTTGTCAAACTCCAAAAATGCTATAACACACTATGCTCATTTGAAGGAATAAAAGTAATGCTGTTTTGATAAAGACAAGGCTAAGGACCAGGATTTGAGTGTATAATAATTTCTCATACTCTCAGTTTAAAGTAGGATAGTGACAAGAATAATAATCTAGGAGAAAACACGCTATACAGATGTTGTAGGATTCTTTAGAATAAAAAAGCCTTTTCAAAGACAGCGTTTCCAGCTGAGCCTTCGGGCAAGAAACTTCGTTTCCACCTTAGAAATGATAGTCACAGACCATGAACACCTTTTTAAATGCTATTTTTCAAGGCTGAGAGCAAGCGGTCCAATTATAAAAGAATTGATCTTGTTAAACTTATTCTTAAATTTTTTATTTCTCTCCTTGGTTAATTCAATTTCCCTTCAAATGCATGAATCATCAAGACATAATGCGAACATTCAGCCACAATGGAAGAGGATGTTCCATTATTTGGATGTACCTGACAGAATTCAGACAGACCAGATTGAGCAGAGTCAAATAAAACCCACCTAGCTGCATATCTTCAGTAACCATGATGGCATTGTTTTCTTTTCGTTATAGAACTTTGCAAAAAAAATTGCTCTAATAAAAGAGAACAGATATTTCTCTTCACTCATTTTTATCCAAAATGGTAACAAATTTAAGAAGAGATAATACGCTAACATATATCTGTGCTTACTCGGACCACAAATTATGCTGGGAAATTGCTCTTCATCTTAAGCAGTTTTCATGAGAACTCTGCTAGAATGTGTAGTACCACTCTATTTTTACAGATGAGGGAGAAACGAGCATCAGAGAAGTTAAGCAACTAAGCCAAGTTTATTCAGCTGATCAGTAGTAGCAAATTAAGGGTTAAAACAAAGACCACCTTCAAAGTCCTCTCCTAGACTTTCTCTGCCTCTGAAATTTTTGGCATCCTGATCATTTGTAACTACAACCAAGAAACTCAATATTCATAATCAAAATCTGACCCGATAATATCATAAAATCCAATTCATAGAAAGAATCAGAAGGTTGAAAATTTGGAGCCTTTTGCGATACAAGGTTCTAAGGGGAGAGGAAGCTGAGATTCAGAGTCATTTACTCTTGTTTCTCAGAAAAGGAAATGGGAACAAACCAGGCCCCAGAGACTCTCTCTTTCATCAGGATTTTGCTCATGAAATATTTTGGAATTGTCCTCTTCCTTACCCCCTACCACTCTAACCCAGAAAATTCTGACTGCACATTTGCCAAAGGGGTTTTACTATGGTAACCTTCAGGCCTACACAAAGAACACAGTCAAAACAAATAGCTCTCTTTAAATGTCATTATGGGGAGTAAAATTCTATGTGGTGTATTAATGGGCCTCCCACAGCTAAATCCTAGCATACCACTTTGAAAAATGTCCCCTGTGGGTATCGCTTAAACCAACAAAAGTGAGGGAATTTGAGAGTTAAGAGAAAACACGATCTGGCTCTGGTGAAAATTAATAGAAGACAGAAGAGTATGAATAAAGAAGTGAGAAAGTAGGAAAACAAATTAAATTTGCTTTGTTTTCATCCTTTTTAATGTTATTTTAATGTGGAAGGCCTAAAGAGAAATCTAGGCTTGTTTTTAATATGCAATTTCCTTATTTTTGTATTTATTAAATCTTTAATGGAAGTAGAAATCCTGCCTTTGGCGTAAGAAATATAAAAGAGAAGAGAAATATGTATTTCTTCCCCCACCATCAGACAGTATTCGTAAAAGATCTGAGCAATGCCCTAAGTAAACATTATATAGTGTTTACCCAGCATGCACTGCTTACCTGATAAATATGTTGGTTGCTCATTTTTTAAGGACTTATTAAGAAATAAGCTAATTTCCAAAGCTTATTAAGGAATTAGTCAGCATATCTAATAGATCTCTAGAGATAATTTGACTCATGATATAAGTGTATCTTGAGGATAGGACTGATGTATGGTTAGAAACCTTCATGAAAATATTTTAAAGCTTTCACCAGTTCTTTATTAAACCTACTACTTATTGCTTATTGTATTTTTTTCAAAGAAAGAAATTCATTCTTGTTTTACTTCCCCCTGCCTGGAGCCTATGGCAGCTTGCTTTAATCTATGCTCTGACTCCCCAGGACAGCTGAGGAACTTCACTATCCATATCCTATAGAGAGAAAAACTGATATTGAGCATAATTAGCACTGTCTACAACCGCGATGCTTATGGCATGGCCACTCTTAAACTCTCTCTCCTTTGTTCCTACTCTTTGCTCCTTTCTTCCACACATCTCCCCGACATCCTCCCTCCAACTCTATTTCTAGACAGCCTCGACAATTCCAATTCAGAAAACATGGCTTAATCATGTAATACCCAACACAATGAGATCTGAAAGATCTGTTAGTATCATTCTTGGGTGCTAAACATGAAATTCCAAGTCCTGTGCCTCACGCATCAAATAAAAAAGAGATGTTGACTTCCTTAAAGATTGTGATTTCTTTTCTGGAACTTCATTAATAGTCACTCAATAAAATTTCTAAGAGAGAATTATCTAAGAAAACAAAATTGACTACCATATTCTTTTTAAACTGTGTCATTAGCTTTATGATAACAATGGGTGTGGAGTAGAACCCATGCCAAAATGTTCTCAACCAAAAGTTAAAGATCACAACATGGCATGCCAAAGGAAAGTTCCTATGAGTATTCCTTTGTATTTTGTTAATAATTATAAAAGAAAACATTCAAAATGGATTTAGAAATAAAGCCAACTTTCATGTGCTCATTTTACTGTCTCCAACAGTAAGACAATGGGTTAAGTTTATCTATTAAAATGTAAGCCTTAAGGGAAACCTGGCTGGCTCAGTCAGTAGAGCAAGGAACTCTTGACCTCAGGGTTATAAGTTCAAGCCCCAAGTTGGGTGCGGAGGTTACTTAAAAATAAAGTCTTAAAAACAAAACAAAACAAAAACACAACAGAAGCCTCAAAATTATCTTAGCAAGTGTTTAGTAGAAAGAGCACTAACCCAATGTCTGGCTCCTAGTTCTGCCATGGTGACTTCAGTCATTTCACTTCTTAGAATCCTTTCTCTCAAATGCAATAAAGATAATATATATCTTCTAAAATTTTCTATTAAAATTCAATTATATAATATCCATTTACTTAACAAATTTAAATAATTTATTTTGAAAAATAAATAAATAAATAGATTATTTTGCTTATTCTTTCATACTACCTCATGCTAGGCAAGGCCCAGGGGACGAGGTGAAAAACAAAAATCTCTGTTCTCAAGAATCTTATATTCAAGTGGTGGTTAAGGAAATAAAGGTGGAGCAGAATAAGAGAGTGAAAAAGAAAGAAAGAAACTGGTAGAAATTCATGTCAAAGAGGTTGTCAGTGAAAGACCACTACAAAGTAGCTTTGAAATACATTTCAGTGTGTTGGGAGTTAGTCAAAATTAATACAAACAGAAAAGTCATATGATTCAATTTACCTTTGAAAAATCCACTCTGAATACTGTGCAAATAATGAGGCAAGAGTCAGATTGGAGGATAAGAGAGGAGTCTATCGTAAGAGACTCAGCAAAAGATGATGATGTCTTGGACCAATGTGCCAGGGCTAAAATCCATTAGAAGTTGTTGAATTTGGGGTATGTTTTTAACTGTTGAGTCAATGGTGTTTGCAGATTAATTAAATATGGGGTAGGAGAGAAAGAGAAATTATCAATCTTGGCCTAATCAAGACTGGATGCCAAAGCTTAGAGACGGTTAAACACTGATGCTCATGAGGTTAGGCCTCAGGGCTCTTCACTTGCATAAGACCTTTCCAAACTTCTGAGGCTCATCTAGGCCCTAAAAGTGTATTTAGATGGTCATATATTTTTTTTATACTTTCCAAAACTCTGTGATTAATTAGAACCATGGACTCCTCACCATCAGTCACAACATTCTTTGAGGTTGGTGTTATTGCAATGGTTGTAGACATTTCTGGAATCCAGCCAAAAGGAAGTTGAGTAGGAGATTGTGGTGGATTTTTAAACATGGACCCCAGTAAATCAGTGCTCCTTTTTCCAGACCCCTTTGCAAATGACTGTACTGATCTTCCCTTCAAGAGTGGAATCTATTTCTCCTCATTCCCCTGAATTAAGCTAGTCCTGTGAATTGCTTTCACTAGTAGAATGTTGCAGATTTAAAGCCCTACTTAAGGAAGACTTAAAGCTTCTGCTTTCAATCTTGAGATCCAGATTGAGGCCATGTGGGGAAAAAGAACATAGTGGATAAGATATCATATGGAGGGAGAAATCACATAAAGGAAAATCAAGGTGCTTCAGTTTGACAATAGCAACAAAGTCCCTGATATCAAAAATAAAACCAACTTTTGTCTTCTAGTCCTAGTCAAATCACTCCAGATAGACACCACGTGGAGCAGACACGCCATCCCTACTAAACCCCAAATATCCAACTCCTTGAACTGCAGGCAATGAAAACATACCTGAATTAAGCCACTATATTATAGAGTGTTTTTTATACAGCAGTATATAACTGGTATGAAGAAAATCTCATTTGGTTTCAGTAGAATATATCTATGTGGCTTGCAGTCATTTCAATGTATTATTAGGTTATGGCTTTCTCTCTACGTGCAGGACTGGGCTCCAGGAAAACTCCTGCCACCCATTGACTCTCTTGGCATCATGACACCGATCAATGTGCAGGGCCAGAGACGCTACTGCACAATGAATGTGTCCTGTGGTGTTTGGCACCCGAACTATGTAAGCATTGGATGAAAAACAATGCTAAAATCTACAAAGCTGGAATAACTGTGGGAAAAATTCTTCCAAGCACTAGTTGTATAAAATTCTAAATAGAGCATTATGTTCTTATTAGTATCAGTTCAAAAAGGGAGTTCTTGAAAATGTAGCATATAAATTATAAATTTACCATTTTTTTCCTTTTTGATGAAAATTGCACACAATACAATTTATTGGAAATTCCATGCTTGTAGGGCACAAATCTGTATCAGAAATACAAAGCAAGTATATTTGCAAAGACTCATATTTGAAAAAAGTCTTATATAATTTTTTTTACATGATCACAATTTCTAAATGTGACAACTTCTTAAATTCCTATTGACATTATTTATAATGAGTGTGAACCTGAAATAAACTTTTCTAAACTATCAAGAATTTAAATTTATTTTTAATTTATTATTTAAAAATTTAGAACTAGAGTAATTTTATAAGGTTTTAATTCTTTTAGAGCAGTTTTAGGTTCATAGCAAAATTGAGAAAAAAACTACAGAGATTTCTCTATGTGCCCCCTATTCCCACACATGCAATATCTTCACTCATTATCTACATCATTCACCAGAGCAGCACACTTGACAAGTAATTACTTTACATTGACATTATTATCATCCAAGGTCTATAGTTTACATTAAATTTCATTCTTGAGTGTTGTACATTCTACAGGTATTGGCAAAAAAGTCTAATGACAGGTATCCACCATTATGATATCATATGCAGTATTTTCACTGCCATAAAAATCCTCTGTGCCCTGCCAGTTCATCGTCCCCCTGCCACTACTTGACCCCCCATAGCCTGGCAATCTCTGATCTTTTTACTTTCTCCATAGTTTTGCCTTTTGCAGAATGTCATATAGTTGAAATCACATGGTATGTAGCCTTTTCTAATTGGCTTCAATTACTTAGTAATATGCATTAGTTTTCTTTCATGTATTTTCATGATGTGATAGCTCTTTTTTTTTTCTAAGATTTTATTTATTTATTCACGAGAGACACACAGAGAGAGACAGAGACATAGGCAGAGGGAAAAGCATGCTCCCTGCAGGGAGCCTGACCCAGGACTCAATCCCAGGATCCCAAGATCAAGCCCTGAGCCAAAGGCAGACACTCTAGCACTGAGCCACCCAGGTGTCCCATGTGATAGCTCTTTTTATCACTGAATAATATTCCGTTGTCTAGATGTACTTCAGTTTATCTATTTATCTACTTAAGGAAATCTTGGTTGTTCCCAAAACTTTTGGTAATTATGAATAAAGCCGTTTTGAATATCCATGGCAGGCTCTTGCATGGACATAGGTTTTCAACTCCTGTGAGTAAATACCAAGTAAATGTCTTTGCTAGATTGTATGGTTAAGAGTACATTGGATGTTGTAAAAAACCACTAAACTGTTTTCCAAAGTGCTTCCACTTTGCATTTCCAACAACAATGAATGAGAGTTCCTGTTGTTCTACATCTTCGCCAGAATCAGGTGTTGTCACTGTTCTGGGTTTTGGTCATTCTAATAGGTGTATAGTGGTATCATTATTATTTTAATTTTCATTTCCCTAATGACACAAGATGTGGAACATCTTTTCATATGCTTATTTGCTATTCATGTGTCTTCTAGGATGAGTTATCTGTTAAGGTGTTTAGAGCATTTTTTAAAATTAGGTTATTTGTTCTTATTGTTGATTTTAATTCACCTTCTAGTTAAACTTTTAAATGTTTAATTTTCAAAGAAAGAATTAACCATGCTAGAAGAAGGAATAAATTATCTTTCTATTGTCTCTCTAGGAAATATAGACTATTGTCATATATATAAATAATCAAAAATATATAGCAAAAAATATAAATAATATGAAAATGTCTTTGGGTAGCTGACACTTAAAAATACTAAGTTCTTTCTATAGATTTGATGATTTTGTTATTACATTCAGCCTTTTAATTTTGCAATTTTGTGTAACTTTTCCTTCTAAATGAAGTTATTGTTACCCATATTGAAATTATAACTTTTTATTATGTTTCATAAAGAAAGCTCTCCAAACTCTCTATAACTCAGGTCTCAAAAAGTGAAGCTGTCACCTTATAATACCACTCATTGTAATTAGAACACTGAGGAAGGTATTAAAGGGCTTTGGGAATTGTAAGGTACTATCTAAACAAAAAATTTTGCCATTTTATATTTCTTTTCCAAAAGGCACTGAACATAACCCCAATGTATCACTGTGTAAAGTGTCTGAGGGGTCACAACTTTCCAAGCTCTTAAAGAGTGTATGCTCACTTTGGCTATCAAGGATGCCATGTCTTATGTGGGGCATTTACAAGTGTGCAAGGCTACTTGGAAAGGAGAAAGTACAAATAAGATTGACAATGTATTGAGACACAGGCAGCCATCAATATTATCAGATGACTGATAAGCAAATGTTAAAGAGGTCCTATTGGCAGCTCCTCCCAAATATGACAAGAGGAGCCAGTGCAGACCCACAGCACTGCTGTGACACACTGCTCTCTTCAAAGGCAATATATGGTCAGAGCATAGGCTCTTTTCTCCCAGTGTTTTCTATTTCTAGCAACTACACTATTGTTTTCTGTTTCTGCACTACAGCAACTCAATGGAGACTTTGCTTCCCTCCACTTCCACTGATTTCTAATGGGTACTTCAGAAACCTACTTGTAAGTTTGAAAACAGAAGAGAAAACCAATCAACTAACTAGTAGAATAATGATTGATATTTGCTCTTTGCTTTCCTGATAATTTCTTTTTTTTTAATTTTATTTATTTATGATAGTCACACACAAAGAGAGAGAGAGAGGCAGAGACATAGACAGAGGGAGAAGCAGGCTCCATGCAGGGAGCTCTATGTGGGACTCGATCCCGGGTCTCCAGGATCGCGCCCTGGGCCAAAGGCAGGTGCTAAACCACTACACCACCCAGGGATCCCGATAATTTCTAATTCTCCTGGGTCAACGTGGAAAGAGAAAAGTCATGGACAAAGAAGTGAGGAAGAATAAACCCAAAGATAAATATATCAATATACAAAACTTTTCAAACTCCCAGAAATGTATTTCACCACTTATATATGTCTATAAATGTCACAAAACAAAACAAAAACAAAAACAAACCAGGGTAATTGGGCATGCCTCAAGATTGTATTAGACAACCAATGTGTTTATGAAGTTTAAAAGCAAATTTCCAAATTTGTCTTCTTTGCCCAGTTGTGGATAATAAAATTTTAACATCCATTCACTTGTCTCCATTGTTTCTTTCCTCTAGGCCTGTGAACTGATTTCATCAGATTTTGGCCTCTTTATTCTTCTACTGAAATATCTATCAAAGTTTATGAGGATATTCAGGTGTCTTCTATGGTTTAAAAAAGAAATCTTTCCCTGAATTCTATTCAATATTAACTAACTGAAACCTACAGGGTAATGAATCTGTAGAAAAAAAGGAAAAAATAAAATATCTGAGTTTCTATATTATATGAACTTGAAAGACAAAGATTTATATGATTTTTAATAGAATCTACATATTATTGTTAGGTTCAAATATGATTTACATGTATTTCAAATTAAACAATTATAGAAAATGTTTTGTGTTCAAGAGTTGAAGTATTTCCTATTCCTGTAGTATTTCCTATTCCTGTAGTATTTCCTATTCTTGTTGTCCATATGTATTTTAATGGAATTTGGGGTCTCTTTTTATAATAACTGGGAAGTTTTTACCCAACTGAATCTAGGTTGTTGATCATATCTTTTAAGTATTTACTTCTTTTCTGAAGGCAATTAAAAAATGCAGACTTATTCAGAATATAAAAACACAGGGCTAAATGCTATAACCAAAAGAACACATTAGATACTAATTAATATTATAATCAAGGAAAAACATTGAATTATATTTAAACCTTAGGTTCTGTGTATCTTATGCCGAACCCATTCAGTGGCATGTAACTTGAATTCTACTTGATTTCCTACACTTCTATGCCAAGATGCTTATTAAAAATAAACATAATGAATGTTATTAAGGTGACAGCTTCATATTCTTATAGGGTTTTGCTTTTCAGACTAATCTTTAAAGGTCCTACTGAAAGCTTACATAAGTAAGCTTTTGCAAATCGCTTCAAAATATCCAGACAAATGTATTTGTCTAAGTTTAAAAAAGAAAAAAAAAAAAACATGACAATACCTTTTAAATACAAGATAAAAATCTTCTGTTAAACATTTGTATCATTACATATGGACTTGGGTTTTTCATTTTAAAACAAAGATTTTTAAGTATTGAAACCTACAAGAGAGACAATATCAAATTATTGAAATCCAGGGATAATTTGAGAAAATGATGTTCTCTTTCTCAGTGAATGTCAAAGAAAAGAGTGATCTGTGATATTAAAATTTTGTCTTTACTCCTGACTATAGGATAAAGTTGTGGAGTAGGAGCTATCATTAAGAAAAATTTCTTATTTTTTGGTCAGTTTTTTTTAGACTTTTTTTTTAGATTCTTATTTATTTATTCATGAGAGACACAGAGAGATAGAGGAGAGACATAGGCAGAGAGAGAAGCAGGCTCCATTCAGGGAGCCTGATGTGGGACTCGATTCCAGGACTCCAGGATCACGCCCTGGGCCAAAGGCAGGAGCTCAACTGCTGAGTCACCCAGGCATCTCTTTTGGTCAGTTTCAGTCATATATTACTACAAAGTCCCAGAAACTTTCAAACAAAATTACTTTCTAAAAATATCAAAATAATATTTATGGTTCTTCACCGAGCTTTATTGTTCTAAATCTTTGTTTTTTAATGGTATCTCCTACTTGTTTTTCTTAGTTATGAAAAAATTATAATATGGATCTCCTGTGAAAGCACTTCAGCTACCAATCAATGTACTATATGCCTCCAAGAGCTGAAAATGGAACTCTAGATTCCAAAATTTGATCACATGAACAAGAGTAAAAAAAAAACAAAAAATTAGACCTCTTCCAAGTTGCAACTCATCAGCAGATTCCCCATATTCACCTTAACTCTCCGCAAGGTTTCTGGGGGCGATTAATATTCTTCCCACAGGAAAGACAACTTAATGCTCAGAAGTCAACACAAAATAGCTATTTATCATATTTCCATTTAGGGCAGGTTCTGTCTTTAATTTAAGCCTGCCATTTTAGAGTTCAAAGGCAATAATGAAGAAAAAGTTGAGTATTTTCTCCCTTTATTTAGTCACAGATAATTTTTCTGTTCTTTCTAAGCACCAAGAGTCAAGGTATTGGAATTAAAATAAAAATTAACAAAAAAAGACTACACAAAATCAATTTATTAATTTAAAAATATAAGATTCACTCCTTAGTCACATAGATCTGCTAGGAAGTTTTCGTCTTACTTAATAACTGTTGGGAAAAATATCAGAATATCACCAGCTTATTTTGTGAGTGCCCAGACCAGAAGTTTAGGAAAACCTATGCTACCTTGTCCAGTACAAACATGTCATTCACTTAACTAAAACCGAACTTCCCACTGTGTCTCTCCCCTAATTCAAAATCTCTGTGGAGTTTCCAAACAAACGTGTGAATGAGATAGGTCCATCTACCAACCCACACTCAAAAAAAAAAAAAAAAATTAGGATGTAATAATATTTGGCAGAAGTGGATTTCCTTCTCTACAAATTAGTAGGGAGGAAAAATATCATTTTGTATGACTGAGTGCCCTGTCTTACATTTTGAACTAGAGTCTAGAGGAATAGATTGGTTCTAGTTACCATCAAGACCATTCATCAGAATTAAGATTGTAGTATTGCAGAGCTGAAAGCCTCCTCGAGAGGTCATTAAGCTCAGCCTCTGCCCTATTAATCAAAGGGAAGCCCAATATATGCCCCAGCATGCACTATGATTTGTAATTTGAAGTTGACATAGTATAGATTTCTGGGAAACTGTGAGTAAATTACCTTACCATTTTCTGCCTTAGTATCACATCTGTAAAATAAGGACAAGAATAACTATCTCAAGAACCACTGCTAACTGCTTGAAGCTTCACAAAAGAAAAAAATCATAGATAGTTAATTGGTGACTAATGACTTTAGGATAGGAGAAAAAAATCCATGCTTAAAACGTACCAAGCATATTTAGTTCAGTTTTCAAAAACAAAAATAACTAAAATTAGAAAAATACAAAAAAAAAAAAAAACGTAGAAGAGAATTATGGAAATAGTTTCCTTGATATTTTAGAATATTTCTTGATCCATCTCTGAATTGCTTTTTCTGGTATCTTTATGTCTCTAATTTTGGAATATTCAACAGAATGATAGGTCTGTTGTAGACCAGTGTTTAAAGTAACACTGAATATTGCAGAGATTTGGAGAGTGGTACTGAGAATATTGATTAACCAATAATTGGCAAAGGAAGAGTGTTTTACCTGGAAAGGAACGTGGTTGTAAATTGAACAGAGCATCCTCCCCAAAATGATGCCTTGATTTTAATCCAATTATGCAGCTTCCTTCCCCTCCTCAAAAAATTGCTTTAGCAGTAGCTGAGCATCCTTTGTTGGTCAGCATCAGGGCTGACACCATGAGCCCAAAGCAAGGAGAACTGCTTCAGATTCTTTAGGTTCCCTGCCAGAAGAGAATAACTCTGGCAGACCTGAATGGATTGATTCAGCATCACCTTCATTTTAGCAACATTAATTCCAGTCAGTGAAGGGCATAAAAATTAAAAGAAGAAGAGGAAGAGGAAGAGGAAGAAAGAAGAAGAAGAAGAAGAAGAAGAAGAAGAAGAAGAAGAAGAAGAAGAAGAAGAGGAGGAGACATGTCTTTCCATCATATTTCCAAAGGCCGAGAGGGAAGAATCCATAACTTCTAAGAATGAAGGTAATATGTGGGAATTGACGGACATATATTACTATTCTCCCTCCTTTGGGCTCCAGAGAAGATGATTACTGTAATAACTACCATATTTTTCTGCTTATTAAATATTAAAGAGGCTAGAAGACCAAGATCTAAGTGTCAGCAGGGTTGATTTTTCTTGTGACTTCTCTCTTTGGCCTTCTCCCTCTGCCTTCACATGGTCTTACCTCTGTGCATGTCTGAGTCCAAGTTCCCTCTACTTAAAAGGACACTGGTTTTATTGGATTAGGGCCCACTCTTCTCTCATTTAACTTAATTACCCCTTTAAAGACCTTATCCTCAAATAAAGTTACATTCTGAGGTACCAGTGGTTACAACTTCAGCATATAAATCTGAAGATATAACTCAGCCCATAACGCCTACTTTACTAGAAACTGAGATATTCTTCAAATTGAAGCCAAATTTCACAAGACAACAATTATCTGTATTTATATGCCAAATGATAATTCATTTGTATTGATACAACTGCATTATTTCAGTCAGCTGCACCATCATGGTTTGGCATCTATGATAAATTATATATTTAAATACTTATATTTTTCTTTTCCTTTTGTGACTTTTAAGGATAATGTCAAGGTTTGTGATTATCTTCTTTAGCTGATTCAGGTTCTTATATGGTATTGACCTTTGACCTTGAATTTCTGTGCCTACAGTTTCTTCTCTTTCGCCTATTTTCTTCTTTCTATGTATCTAGGTTCAGGAAAATTTACAGAATTGCAAACCAATCTTCTTTCCTTCTCTTTTTTTTTTCCATGTCGATCTTATGCCTTGATATTTCTCAATATTACTAATAATCTCTCTTCTTAAAATCGTTATTCAGTAAGCAAAGTATTTCAAGGATATAAAATGCTATCCTCTGAGAACACAAACTAAGTACTGACGTGTTTTCAGGGTTTCCAATACATCATTTACCCAGAAAAGTCAGATTTATTTTGACCATAAAACAATACATATTTACAATGAAAAATCATAACAAAAGGAGCTTGCTCTTTGTCTTTTGATAGATGCAACTTATTCAATGCATTTTGCTATACCAAAAGTTGAAGTTGACATTGTCTTTTGAGTTTGTGAATTTCCTTAATAAGAGAGAAAGGGAAGTAAGCATTTGGAAACACCTGTAGAGGAACTTCCAAACTCAGTGAAAAATCATAACGGGAGTATCAGCTATCCAGACAAACCAATAACCTGGGATCTTGAAGTAAAAATTAATTGAATAATTAGATGAGATTTAGAGCAATCATTAAAATTGTCTATTCTAAAAATAAAGCAAAAAGATCATGTGACTGGCAGTGCAAAATATGTTTTACTGCACGGCTTCTTTAGAAACTATTCTTTTTATACTGCGTCAACTCAGTAGCAGAAGATATACAAAAGCATAGCACTCTCAAACTGGTAAGTAGGCATAGAGCAGTTTTAATACCTACCTATTGAAAATCACTTAAATCAATTCACTTGATTACCTTTCCTCTATTTTTTAATAAATAATCAATTGTTAAAACTTCACTCTTCCTATTTGTGAATTAGTTTTTATTCTTTCCTGCCAACAATATCCAACACATATAAATGCACTAGAACCCCGGAGTATTTGTCAGAAAACAAAATGCAGTCTTTCCCTGAGTCACCTTGTACTCGCGCTGACAGATTGACTCACAGTTAGAGTTGATGCTTTATGGTTTTGTTGGCCAGACTTCCATCTGCATGACTGTTTGGGGTATAAGAATATCCCTGCCTTGGCTACTGTTCTTTTTCAGCACAGCTTTACTTGTTCGGCGTCCTTTATTTAACCTTGATACAAAAAAGAAGTCATTCCTAGGCATGTTGGCTTTTACCAAATACAATTTTATTAAATATGTGTAAGTATGTCTGTGAGTGTGCAATTGGAATAGCCTAGGAGCAATGCCAAAAGGAAGAGTCACAACACAAGTTTGAACAGCAAGTGTCTTTGACTTATTGCTGTGATTATACTAATTGCTCATCTACTTGGTGGGAGGTTGCAGGAAGCTGTTTTGAAGTAATCAAGCTGAGATAGGCCCTTCTATTTATAATAATTCTGAAAATTCTTATACCCCAAAAAGATTTAATTGCATTTTTCTTCCTTTAAAAATAGCCTCATTTTTCCTTCTCGCCCTTTGCATTGTCTCAATCCGATAATAAATATTTGATAGCTTCTTAGTTAATATAGGAATAAACATTAACTAGCCTTCATTTCATAGATCTGAACACAAAGCCCTCAATATTCCTTAGTGGATTTGAAGTGCAATACAAACCTATAAAATAATAATAATTGCTTAGGTAATTTCTTATAAAGGGTAAATTTTATGTGCATATCATACTTGTGAAAGTATTTCTGTGTTGTGAGAAAAGATGATGGCCTTAGCTCAAGGCTTAGAACCTTATTTATTTAGTCAATATTTTAGTATTATGATTAGCATTATAATATCACTTAATACTCCAGAATCAACAGACAAGTCTTCTTAGCACCATGATGATCTTATATACTTTCTTTTAATTTGTTCTGAGTAAGAAATGTTTTAATAAACATTCAAAGGTTAATAAAATGTGCTATTGATCTTTATAAAGCTCTTTATTGTATGTGCTACTCAACTCACTGACATGCGCTTCTCTTTTGCTATTCTGCCCTTGTAAACAAAGATTGTATTGTGATCTGGTAAGAACATGTGGGCTTTGGAGTCACTCAAATCCAAATACCCTAACTGGGCTACTTCTTAACTCTATGGCTCTTGAGTTCTGTTTAGCCATAGCTTACTAAACAGCACAAATTGGTTATTAATAGTTACTTCAGAGTTGTGAAAAATAAATAACTGTCAGACATAATATGCATGGCACAAAAGAGGCACTAAAATACTCAATGACTTTCCCTCAAATCTCCCTCAAAAAGTATATTGCCTATGATACCTTTTAGTTCTTTGGGCTTTAGGAACTATGTCTTATTCTTGTCTCTTGCCCATTCTCCTCTATATTTAATTCATCTCTGAATGTTAAGGAATTATAACAAAATCAATAGTGTAAAATCATTTTAGGAAGACCCTATGCACAAATATGTAACTAAGTTGATAAATTAAGATGTGATAAGTTTCATAAAATTCATCACAGAACCATTCAATCCTGGAAATTGTAGAAAACTAACATACCTACTCCAATCCCCTGGTTTTGCAGAAGAAATTGCAATCAGAGAAGTTAATTGAATTACTTAAGAGTATAGAGTTGCAACATTTCTTTGAATGAAAATGCTCTATGCATATTTCAAATAATTATATTTTTAAATTTTAATATTGTGTTCAGGAAAAAAAGTCTAATGTAAAAAATCCTTTTTAGGGATAATATGCATCATCAAAGATGATTATTTTTGTATTTTGGAGGTTTTGGACATTATTGTATTTTTTTTAAGATTTTATTTATTTTTTTCATGAGAAACACACAGAGACAGAGAGGCAGAGACACAGACAGAGGGAGAAGAAGGCTCCATGTGGGAACCCGATGCAGGACTCAATCCCAGGTCTCCAGGGTCAGGCCTAAGCTAAAGACAGACACTCAACCGCTAAGCCACCCAGGCATCCCTGATTGCATGGTTTTATCTTCACGACAGTTCCTAAACCTCACTGTACATTTTAGCCTGTTCTTCTCAATATACCTTCCTCTCCAGAACACACACACATGCACACACATACACACACACACACACACACACTTTAGCCCTACCATAAGGTTTTTAAAGGATTGCTCTGGATGCAGATCCTATACATCTGAACCTGTAGAACTCTAAAAAGACCTTATCCTGATTCAATAGGGAATGAACTACCAGAGTAAATAATAAAACATCTTAATGAGCTCTGTTTTTTTTTTCTTTTTTTTTTTTTTTAAGGTCTTAATGAGCTTTGGATGGAAGCAAGCCTTGTAAATGGGAAAATCCCCCAAAGTTGAACCAAATCTTTTATAAATGTGAGATGATACTTTGGAAAATGAAAACAGCATCTGAAACAAGTGATATGAACTTGGCAGGAGTTGGGGAGAAAGGACTATTCTTAATTCTTCCTAAATAAATCCCTCTCAGGCTTCCCCAAAAGAAGACTGCTCTTTCCTAAAGGGAATCAAGGGCACCACTTAACAATTCCTTCTTTGCGACCATTTCCTGATGAGCTTGATGGAGAAAGTTCATGGGTTAACACCAACCCTCTTTAAATAACTGCTTATAATGCAAAAGAAATACTGGCAGTGTTTCCCAAAGAAAAAAAAATTTTGAAGTATTCCTTAAGTCAAAATATCGTAAGCATTAGAATATAGTCTAATGATAAACAGTTGTATCACTAATGCCCTGTTGACACACCTTTGCCTGAATACACTTATATGTATATTCTAATCTAAGTTCACTAACTTAACACATTTTTAGTATTATTTATGCAAAGAAACTAGAAAGAATAAACTAGAAAGAGAAAACAGATGAATGAAACTAAGATGTATCACTTATATAAGAATATAATTTGTTCTGTTTTATGACTACTAGGTATGGCATATAATTGATCTTCAGAATAATTGCATGTCAGATCACCTAAATCTGACAAACATTTTGTTCAATAATGATTGTCCACATAGCCCCTTTGTCTTTTGCCCAAATGGCACTTGTTTGAGGCCAAGGGAAGCTGTGAGTTGGAAAGGAGGAACTCGAGAAGAATGAAAGAAGAATAAAAATCAGTGACAAGCCTTTTAAAATGTATGTTTATCCCAAATGTATCATTCTGCCTTTCAGATAAGAGTTATATATCTTTTGGGTCTCCCGTGGTACCTTGGAGAGGAATCCATACAGAGTGGATATACCGTATCTATGGCTTGAATGATTCGCTGACCTATTTCTTCTTCTTTCCTTATAATGATTGTTCAATAAGTCATAGAGTAACTGTAGTCATTGCTGTATTAAAGTAGTCAAGTGAAAAAGAATATTGTTTCTCCCTTAAACATTATTTTCTGCTAGCACAGCACACTTGTCAAAGTCCCTGAGTAGTTCAATGATAAGAATCATGTAAACATATAAATAACTAGGTAAATAACTGACAAAACACTGTACGTTATTTGGAGATAAATGTAAGCACACCACAAATTGCAAGATTAATACCTAGCGTCTTTTAGTAGATGTTTCTAAGCTAAGAAGAATGTATCATTAGCATGAACTTATGGAAGAAGATTTTGTAATACTTAGAAGTTCCTGTTGGCCAGTGAGCATTTTCTTATTGCTAGGCAACAATATTAATATGGCATGATTCAATTCTGTAAGAAGACTGAATGATTAAATAATTATAAAAAATCAAAGACTGTTCTGTTTTGTGTTATGAAAGATTTTAGGTTGCACTGTAAATAAGGACTGGAAAGAACACCTACAACTCAAGTATCAATCAAGACCAGTGGAGCATCATTTTCAGAATACTAAAATAATTATGAGAGTGAATATAAAAATCACAATACCTAGTTTTCTCAGACAAACATTAGAGAGCCCATAAACAAGACACTTATGATTGAGGAAACAATCAAAATAAAAAACTTGATCCATGAATCGTGACATATAAATGCAACACAGTGTTTTGTATTGGAAGGGCAATTCCATACATTGGTAGACCCGATCTGTCAGGCTCATGGACAACCATCCTGCTGTGCTTATCCTCAGTGTGACACATACCATGCAGGGATTATGATATATAGAAGCCAGGAATACTTGCTCTATGTGTCATGATCGTGAGAAAGGCAGAGCCAGAGCCTGGCTGCTATTGACAGTCAGTGATGGTATTAGCTGGCCTTCTGGAATGGTAGCAGCAGAAAATTCAGTCAACATATTTTAACCTTCAGAGTTATTCAGGCACATTCTGATCTCACCAAATGGGCTGATAACAGTGAAGTACAAACTTGGCTTTAAACAGCTGTTTCCAAACAACCAATGGGAGGCGGGGCAAAGGAGGTTTTTTTTTCCCCCTTCTGTTTTTAGATACAGTCAGTGCCTTTCAAGGCTAAGACTTCAACAGCAAATTTTCCATTGCATAAAACACAAAGAGGCATCCTTTTAAATGTATCAGAATACAGCATGGTAATGAGAAAACAAAATTTAAAGGAAGAAGAAAAGAAAGAATAACTTAAATGCTATGGGGTGAAACCAACCAGGATTTGAGGCTAAAGCACTATGTGAACATTAGATTATGCAGTTGATTCAATTCTAATTTAGGGCAAGCTGGTTCAATGTTTCACTTATAATCTTTTGTCCTTTTTCACTTGTTCCTTATCATGAAATCTGATCTATTTGTGGGTTTAACGCAGAGGACAGGGAAAAGACTGACCTAACCTTAGTATTATAGGGGATTGCACTAAATGTGGGCGGGTGAGCAATAGTTCCACAGCTTCCTACTTGGAAGTGGGCCCAGCTTGAAGAAATAAAAATAGAAGTGTCTGAATGCAACTAAAAAGCTCAGCCACATGGAATTAAAATTCTAGTTCCCTTCAGCCTGTCTTCCTTTCTTCTTTCTTCCTTCCTTCCTTCCTTCCTTCCTTCCTTCCTTCCTTCCTTCCTTCCCTCCTTCCTTCCCTCCTTCTTTCCTTTATTCCTTTGTTTTTCTTTCTTTTTCTTTCCTATTTTTTTCTTCCTGTCATCAGAATTTCAGAGCCCACAAATTAAAAAGTTCCCATAATCTATATTGGTTTTGGTAACTCATCACTTGAAGTTACAATGATCCAAAATAAATGCATTTGCAATGTGCAATATTCTGCATGTATGGATACTGCATATACAGTATATACTAATTTCAACTAGCTGTTCTCATTCCCTTAAAAAAATCATCATGCTTAAAATGTAAATAAATAAATACATATGCCTAAGGGACACTGAAACTCCAGGATAGTAATTGCTTAGCAGATGGTCATCCTTATGATTCCAGAATGCACTTATATTAACTTTCTTTACCTTCTAAATAAGCACAACATTTTAAATTGAAATAAGAAAAAATGTTTTCCTAATGTTTTACCAATCTCTGTTTCTGATTTGCCCAAGGCCCACATTTAGCATATTTTCAATATCATATATTCAGAGTGGAAGAACTGGAAACAAAAAACAGATTTAGGAAACCAAGATTTACCACTTTCATGAGATGATAATTTGATGTATCTCATGATCACTATACGTTAATTGTTTTTATGAATACATCCATATTTTAACTCCTGTCTTCTGAATAAAAATATGTCTTGATAGTCTCAGGAAAAAAAAAATGAATTTCTCTCTCCCTCCACTGTTTATTGGTGCTTTGCCTCAATGAGATCTCTTTGAAATTAAGGGGAACTTTGTTTAAAAGTGGTACTTAGGATACAAGGAGGACTAAGAATCTGACCCAGGCCATCTTAAACTCATGTTTATCCAGACTTCATCATTTTCTCCTCTAACATATGAATATAGTTTCCAAAACCACAAACCTCACAAGTGTTTAGATCCCAGACTTGTAAACAGGTTTGATTTCCTTTTATTGAGCGTCTTCCTTCCTCATCCCTTATTGCATTCAGCTGGCTCTAATTCCTTTTCATGTACTTAAAGAAATGAAATATTTTGTCTGAATTAAGAATAATCATGTGTTTGAGAAGATCAATCGTGAAACAACAGAAAAGTGAATTGTTTTCAATGGATCTGTTTACAGTGACTGAGCAACTAGGGTTTAGTTGAATAAATAAAAAGACCAGCAATTTTATTGAATTATATTGTTCAATTTCAATTGTGTCTCTTAATGTAAACAGCTTGGTGATTGATGTATTATTGAATATTCGTGGAGTGTGTCTGTAATGAATATGTTTATGAATGACCCTCTGAGAGTAAATCAATGTTGGAAAGAGACCTCTGTTGATTTGGACTTTAGATGATTGCAAATCAAACTTTAAAATGTCCAGATTCTAACACTACGTACTTTAAAATTTAAGAGGGAAAATAAAAGTACCCAAAAAACAAAAAAAGCCAATGATTCATGGGAAAAATAAAAAAGGAAATAAAGAATTCTTATTAACCTTTCTTAGTACCCAAGTCCATTATTTGGATGCCTCCAAATAATGCTTTGGAAGTATTAAGAACATCATAACATCACCATGACACAGTCAAAAATGCTATGTCTTAAACCAATCATGCTTTTCTTTTAAAATTATGCAATTTTTAATAGGTTAATTCACTTACTGTTCTACCCAACACATCAATTATCTCTGTGAAAATGATACTCTCCATAAGCTACTAAACCACATTTTTTTTCTTGACCTTCATAGATGTTCAGGTATCTGAATTGGTTGACAACACAACGAATTGAAATCTTTTTATGGATAACCAGTTGCAGAATCCTTTATTTCTTCTTCCTTTGATCTTTTATAAAATTCATGATCTCCCTCAATCTCTCTCTTTTCCCAATGCCTGTGACTTGGTCCAAGACACTAATAAATTCTATATGTTTATCTTCCATAATCTATGGAACAGCTGCTTATAAACCCCCTTACACAAATGAGATTCCCTCATAATGTTCAAATAGAGAATGCCTAGAAAACTCAACCAACTCTCATCCTCAATCATGTGGAAGTAGCATCTGTTGATACAGTTCAGGATTGGACAAGTAATGTCTCTATGACAAGGTGCTAGAATATGATCCATCTTCTAGATAATACTCATTCTTTCTCATACCTTCCAAATGTTATCTTTTTCCCAGATTCTGTACTTAATCTCTTTTCTTTCTACACACCCACATATTCAAAAATATCATTCAATCATATGTGTACAACTCCTAAATTGGTATCTCAAGACTAAATCTTTTTTCAAGCTTATTTCTGTCTTATGTTTTCAACCGCCTGCTACTTTTCCCTCAAATCAACATTTTTCTTAAACCAGTTTTTTCTGACTTCTCTATTTCTATAAATGTGTCAAAATTCTCCTAGTTAGTCAGCTCAAAACTCAGAGTTGTCTTTTTTGTTTCTTCTACTTCTCAATCTTACATTTACACTTTGCTCCATAATTTGCAAAGCTTTTTTTTTCTTACTTATATGATTTTATTTCATTGTAACAATAAGCATATGATGTATAAGAGAAATAATGGCCTAGGAACTTGCTAATTAAAGTCTGGTTAATGGAACAACAACATGGTATCTTGTGGGAGTTTGTTAAAAATGCAGAAATTTATTCCCCATCCCAGACAACTGAATTGGAGTCTGCATTTCAATAAGACCCAGGTAAATGGTGTATTATAGTATTTAAGCATTGTCCTCCTAGAATGAGTAGTAAATTTGCTTGAGATATCACAGTCAGTAGCTAGGTAGCAGAAGCAAAATTAAAAACAAAATATTCTAACTCCAGCTCCCAAACATTAATGCAGTACTATCCAAATTGTGGTTCTTAGACCAGCAGCATCAACACCACCTGGGAACTTCCTTAACATGCAAATTCTTGAGTTTTGTCTCAGATCACTAAATTAGAATCTCAGAAGGTGGGAACAAAGCAGTGTGTTTATGGGTTCTCCAGGTAATTCTTACACATTACACTTTGAGAAAGACTACACTAATGTGACATCTATCTCTGAAATTCAATTAGATTCCAACTTGTCTCTCATCGTTCTTTCTGTGTCTTTTATTGCCTCTCACATCTAACTTATTATTCACATTTTGAATTTAAGCAAGTAGTCAACTTATCCTTCTTTAATCAGCCAATTCAGCTACACCTTTCTTTTAAATACTTTTTATACCTTCATTTATTCATTCAACAAATATTTCAGTGTCTCGGATAACTGCAAAAGTTTAGTAGCTCCTCACTGCCTCCTAAACAAAGGCAATTCTCTTCACATTGCCCTTAATGAACTTCCCTTCTTTATCTGTCCTACTATTGCTCTGCATGAGGCTTTACTTCAGATAAAGGTCATGATGAAAAACTAAAGAAAATTCATGAAAACAGCCAAGGACATACCTATAGGTGAGACCTCTGATCTCTAGTGGCAAGAACTGAGCTGGTGTAGACTCAAAGTCTTTACAGCTCTCTTCTTGCCCAGGACGAAAATTTGTCTTGTAAAGATGATCAGATTTGAACCTGCTGGCAAAAGGAAGTGGCAAAAATATCTTGAATGTATAGTAAAGAAGCAGTGACCAAGGCAGTTTTACATAGTTTGGAAGGAGTTTTTTGAATGGTTGACAATGCCTTAGTATAAACATTACTATAAAGCCACAGAGATAAAAAACTTTCCACATGACAAGGGAAGACTACAGATAGGTGTCTACTTTTTTTGAATTAATGTTAGAAATGTAATAGGTTTTAGAGAACTTCAAATGACTCTCAGCTTATTGCTAATGAGATAACTCTGAGCTCTTTGAGATTGAGTATTTTACACTAAAGCTAATGTCTTGGAAGCAATAGCCTGAGACATTCTGATGTCCACTGAGGAATGATTCTCAATCCTGGCTGTATCCTGAAATCACCAGTGGAATTTTAAGAAAAATGTATACTTAGTTCTCATATCCAGAGATTATATTGAAATGATATGTAAATAGGGACTGGTCATGTTATTTTGTTTTTATTTCCCCAGGTAATCCTATGTGTAATCAGGATTGAGAATCATTTCACTATGCAGTGATCCTCATACTGTATCACCTAGAATCTTATAAAATGACGGTCCATAATCCTCCTTAACACTTATATAATTTACCGATTCATTCAACAAATATGTGAATTCTATACTATGTGCCAGACATTGTTACAGTGTCTGAGGAGGTTATAAGTTATTACAATCAACTTATTTTATTTAAAAATAAAGTCTGAATAAAATAAGACTCTTCATAAGCAAGAAGTTAATATTAGCATACTACCTTGAAAATTTACAGGCCTTTGGTGGTTTTGGAAATGGGCGACAAGGCAAAGAGAAGCATTGTGGTATAGTGCAGGAATTATATTGCAACACAAGGGAAAGAACAGAAGCCTGAGAGTGTGTACCTGAGTCTCTGTTACCTCATCTTCAAACAAGGATGATAATAGCAGCAACATTACACAACTGTTGTGAGTCAATGAGAGTATGCTTTAACAACTGCTTTGTAAACAGAAATGTATTATATTATTTTCAACAACAGGCTCTTGACATTGAAATCCTGAGAAAATTTTCCAAAAGATTAACTTCTCATTTATGTGTAATTCTTTACAAATAAGTTCTGCAAATATTTCTTTACCACTTAACAGCTTTGTAAATTTAATCTAAATTTTTTAATAGTTGAGAAAAAATCAATAATGACAAAGCTAATATATCTTTTACTATAATAAAGCCTTCATAACTATCCAGATTAGATATGCAGATCTTTAAGCATATTCCAAATGAGTTCTTTATGCTTTTTAGAGATGCCATAATAACTTCAAAGCAGTAAGGAAAGGTAATAAAATATTCAAAGCCCTACTATATAGACAGTTACCAAATATGTACTTATGAAAAGATCATCTCTCTCAACTAAGGCACATGTATCCTATTAAGAAAAACCCTTTACAAGTGGTTTCTTTGCATCTCATTCTTATAAAGAAAAGGAATTGCCATCATACCCATCAAAAAACAGGATGCTTCTTATTTAGAGATCATATGGATTTTATGTGATTATATCCTTCTTTTTTTCAGTCTGAGAAATCCTCCAATATGCAAAGTTTATCAGAAACAGTCACAAGTTTAGGTCATTTCTCCTTTCTCCAACTTTAGCAGCAAAAAATAAAAACTTAAGAGATTTTTTAAATACTCTTAGTAAAAATTAATTCTATTTTTAATAGATTTTTATGTATTTATTTGAAAGAGAGAGAGGGCATGAGTGGAGAGGGGGCAGAGTGGCAGAGAGAAGTAGACTCTCCACTGGGCAGGCAGTCCTGGGTTCATGACATGAGCCAAAGGCAGACGCTTAAGAGACTGAACCCCCCCAGGCGTCTCTAATTCTAGTTGTTAATACATAATTTTGAATTTGTACTGATCTTTCTCAGGCCTATGCATACTCTGATTATAATTGACCAACCTTCCTTTTAAAATAAACTTTGACTATACCTCTTCTAAAAAAAAGTGGCAAGCAAGGTAAGTTCTAATGCCTATTGGGGTTTTGATAAAACCCAACTGGACATTTCTGTCTGCTGTTTTACAGCTTCAATTGAGGGCATATGGGCACTTTTTAAAAGATTTTTCATGCTTAGTCTTTTATGTTTTGATGAAATCAATACTGCTGTGCTATGTGATTTAAAAGAATACTGCTGACAGGTAAATGTTTCATTCTCTTCTTTTAAAATAGTCTCAAAATAAGCAAACAAATAATATCTGAAGAATAAAAAGCTTAGGAACAAACAGCTCTGAAAAAGACAGGTGGCAATCAAAGCTGTACATATCACTGTAACATGATTAGTTTGAGAGGAATAATGTTTATGAACAGGAAACATATTTTTGCTACTGATCAAATTCAAATATTCTAGAGACTTGGAATTACAAACATTTGCTTCTCTGCCTGCCAGCGGGCAAATACAGGCAGCAGCTTAGAGAATAATTAGTAGAAATATGACGCTAGGGAGTAACATCAAATATTATTAGTTAAAATGACAGAAATGCAAAATGTGAAAACTCAATATATGGTCAGCAAGACGTTTATGAAAAAGACTTTGACAAAGGTTAGATTGTGACTGAAGGAATTTTAATCTAGAAAAATATCTTTTAAAAAACTTATTTCAACCTACATTACATCCACTGCATCTTCACAGGTCAGAAGATATTGCCCTCTGTCCTATGATGGCCAATCTTAATAGCTCTACAGTATGGTCTAAAAATCCACTCAGGTAACAAATGATTTAAAATAATGAATTCTAAATTTCTTCCTTTTGCTATCAGTCACCTTGAAGATGGAAGTCAGAAAGTGGGTAGCTGTATATTTGCCTTCCCATCTTATTGCATCAATATCCACACAAAGTGGGTTGCTGAGAAAAGCTATTTAGCATTGTCTTCCTGGGGCTTTCTAGCACTCTGTGATCTCAGACTAATTAAGCAAATGAGTCCTTTAGACACCAAAATTGGTCATCCCCTTCATGATACTTTGATAGGAAGGAAATGTGAAATCCCCATCTTCTCTAAAATACCCTTCCTGCATAACATAACCTGTCCTAGAGATATATATTCTTTCATTTAAACAGATCATTAGAGGATCTGTTACCTGTGAATGTGAATGTTCATATAAAAATACCCCTTATTACCTAGAAGGGAATAATATCTCTGGAAGCCTCCTCTATCCTTATCAAATTAGTTTAAACGTGTAGATTAATATGATAAACTCACTAACTTCACTCTAATTCAATACTGGCCCTAAAAATGAAGCCTACAAAGCAAAGAAATGTTGACTGGAGACAAGAATAAAGAGAACAAAACAGACACCAATAATTAGCCTGATGGAATGAAGGACTGGAAAGAGGGCATCAAATGTGATTGGGAAAACACAGAAATAGAATGGGGCATTGATGTGGGGTTGGAGACAAGGAATTCCATTTACTCGTTTAACAATTTTTTCACAGGACCAATACCATAATATCTTGTCCTCCCCAGATGATGTCTAAGTCTTGTTTAAGTGCCATGCTGTAATAGGAGAGGATTTTTCAGCTTGTCTTTTCACTCAGGGGACCACAATTTATGGAAAAAAGAGATACACAGTTGACTCTTGCCACTTATGACAAATACATCTTGAAACATCCATAATTTCTCAAATTCATAAATTCTACTTTTACAACTAATCTCATAAAATGTAATAAAATTCAACTGAAAATTTTAAGCAAGCCCTTCATACTCAATAAGTCTAAAAATACAGGACTAACAAAATACATAGTTTCTTCTAACTAAAAATGATGTTTTTTTCACATCCTTTTCTCTTTAATTGCTGGCATTATCTTTCTACTTACTCATCATTCATGCCCAATCTGGGTACATTTAACAAAAAAAACATAGGATCTAACACTGCAGGCCAGTTACTGCAATGTTCCAAACAATATGCAGTGGAAGAGGAAACCTGGTTAGAGTCAAGTCTGTCTGTTCAGAGAAGCTTTGTGGAGTACATTCTGATTACATTGCCAGCATGAAGACACGTATGCCTCAGCAAAATGCAAATCACAAGTACCATTTAACATGGATGGCTTGTTGCTCATGAAAAGTCAAATACATGTTGAATCTATAAATGCTAGCCAACAGTATACTTTACACAGATTGTGAAACACCTTATATAAACTTTATTATTCTCACTTCCCATCTTACTCTTCACTGGGGAATTGGGGAAACTGGCAACTGGTAAATGTATCTCTTGTTAAGTCTTCATTTTGAACAGGTGTTCTATGCAATGTTCACCTGCCAGTTTTCCATGAATTACTATTGCCATTGTGTCAGATCTTCACTGGGGGTAATTTTCAGTTTCTCATTCTCTCAGTGCCTAACTGATCCAACTGATGCTTTAAAGAGTCATCACCTTTTACATTTCTGAGCCAGTATTCCTTCACTGCAAATGGCAACTGTTATCCTTCCCTGACAGGACTTTCCTATGTGCATGGCATGTCAGCTTTCTCATTGTGATATGAACAATTTCTCATCAGAGTCCCTGTACCTCTCTTCTCTGTACTGCCATCTCTTTAATATTCTCCAAATTATATTATAAGAAAAGATTTTTATATAAGCCCTTTGCCACAGGAGAAAAGAGAACAAATTGAGCTCAGATTGAAGAAAGACCACCCTCATTGAGCAGAGATTACTTGTTCTCTGATTGTTACCATCTGATACTCGAAACCCTGACTCTGGTTGTAGTTGCCTAGTGTTTACTCTTTAATTATGTTATGCTCATTATCATGTAGTCCAGAATAGCACTAATGAGACCAGAAAACTCAGACAAATTTACAAGTACTGCCTGCATTTTAGTCTAATTAATGGCTAATTTCCTACCTCTAAAGGTGAAAGTAAGAGCAGAGTCTTTTTCTCTAACCTAGTGGGTCTTCACTTAGGAAATGCAGACTGATAAAGAAAAAGCAAGTATTTAAACTTCTGCCACTACTAGTCAGAGAGATGAGATAGGCAAGAGTTACCATTGCAGGTACTACACTCAGGCTGACTGACCACAGGGTGGCAGGGTCTGGGTCCCACAAAAGGGGACTTCCCAGGTATGATTTACCATGAAAAGTATAGATGATTACAAAATGTCTCTAAGGTAAAAGTTTTTTATATTGAACCCTCTCTCAAAGACTTCCTAGAAATAAGCATTTAACTCTCTTCTAGAATCTTTATCATCTATCTTATCAGTATAATTTGGTTTGTGGAGAGTCCTGGATAAGAAATGGGTTCACTAGGGGAGCACCCGGGTGGCATAGTCAGTTAAGCATCCAACTTTTGGTTTTGACTCAGGTCGTGATATCAGGGTCTTGGGCTGGAGCCCCATGGAATATGCTTAAGACTCTCTCCCCCTCTCTCTCTGCCCCTCTCCACCCCACTCCCTCTCTCAAATAAGTAAATGAATCTTAAAAAAAAAATAAATGGATTCATTGGGGGAATATATAATTAGTATCAAAATATCAGTATCAAATAACTGATGTTTTAATGACATACATAATATTTATCAATTTTAATTTACTTTCAAACAAAATTCTATATGCCATGCATCCTTACAATGAGAAAGAAAACTGTTATCCAGGGCAGCCCAGGTGGCTCGGCGGTTTAGCGCCGCCTTTGGGGACCCGGAATCGAGTCCCACATGGGGCTCCCTGCATGGAGCCTGCTTCTCCCTCTGCCTGTGTCTCTGCCTCTCTCTCTGTGTGTCTCTCATGAATAAATAATAAAATAAAATCTTAAAAAAAAAGAAAAGTGCTGTCCATATTCCATTGGCAAAGAATTTATTGGATTGATCCTGAAGTGCACAATTTCAACCAAAGTTACTCTTGACCACTGAGTAGAATTATAGAATCAGGCTAAAAACCCAGTGGAATTTTCCACTACTCAAAGAAGATTTTCTGGTTTGGGAATCCAGGTCATGATTTTGGCCTCATGACATCATGATTAAATAACTGAGTTAACCTGCCCAGATATCTGTTCTGTTTCGCCAAACTTTATATGTATAAATATTTACATTATGCCAGTTTAGGGTTCACAACAGAAGAGTTTACATAGAATTTTGATTCAAGTTGAAATGCTGAACCTGATTTATAACACTAGAATTTTACTTGTTACCCCAAAGAGTGGTTCTTTCTTTGCATTGCAATCACCTACACCTGGACTTTGACTTCACTGAAGACAAGAGGAGTGCCTTTCTCATTTATTTTTCTGTGGCTCAGTCTGAACCAATAATGCTGTTAAATGAATAACTGCTGCTAAAAAAAAAAAAAAATACCTGTTAAATGGATGAACCAATCAATAGATCAATGAAGAAGCACCAAGAAATATCTTTCCAAGAGAATCCTCTCATGAACAGAGTAAACAATTGCAAAACCAAATTAGTAACTAACAGCTTGAACTCCCAAATAAAACCAAGGAGCCTCTTTGAATAGAACAGCTTTCTATTTGCAACAGCAATATAATAGTTAAATCCATTTTATCTAAGCATTTAATTATCCATTACTATCTACTCATTTAGGGAGGTGCTAATCTTGCTGATTGCATTACAATTAGAAAAGAGTTCAGGCTTATGGGGGAAAACGGGGAGAAATTTGGGCTTTTAAAAAGTAACTAACATTTTGTGCAACCACACAAACCTCTGAGCCCTATTAAAATCACTGATAAGCAATCTTGGAAAAACATTCTCCAGTAATGGCTAGCTGGGCTCTTGCAGCAAAGCAAATTGTTTTTTCTTGGCAAACTTCCCACAAGCAATAGGCAGCAAGAAATTGTTTGTTCTACACATACAAGTTCTCATGTGTATCTGCAATTCTAATGCCAAATTTGGTTCTATCTCAAAGCCACTTTAACTGCAAAGAAAATTGACAAAGACTTTACCAGTATAGCTAGTTGACACTTAGCAGAGGCTCCAAAGCCATCAGAATGAATTCCCATGTGTTACTGTGGTCAGTATGGAAAATCACTCTGTCCATTTGGCTAAAGATTTCTACACATTTTTCTCCCCTTTCCCCTGGCAAGAATTTTTGTTTGGTCAGGGACATCTGGTTAGCATGTAGCACACAGAATGTATACTGCTTGCCCTTCAGATACTTAAAAGACATTAATATCAAATAAAAGGAAAAAACAGAAGAAATGTGCATTAGCACATTGGAATTGGTCATTGGAGAGCTTGCAGCTGGGATAAGCTAGGAAAAGATCGGTGGAAGATCAAGAATTTGAAGCTAAGTTTTGAACAAGAGACAGATATAACGAAACCATTAGAATTTAAGCAGATATTTCAGAAGAGGAGGGGTTCTATACAATAAATTAGCAGGAAAGAAGAGTATGAAGACATATAAGGAAGGGTCTATAAGCATTCTTGAATAGCTGTGGGTAAGTTACGTACATACGTATGCACACAGACACTAGATTTGGTAAGAAATGGCCTTCAGCTCCTCTGGTTCAGAGATAAATTCTGGATTCTTGAACAAACAACTCAGTGTGGGGCAGCCCAGGTGGCTCAGCGGTTTAGCGCCACCTTCAGCCCAGGGCATGATCCTGGAGACCCAGGATCCAGTCCCACATGGGGCTCCCTGCATGGAGCCTACTTCTCCCTCTGCCTGTGTCTCTGCCTCTCTCTCTCTCTGTGTCTCCCATGAATAGATAAATAAAATCTTAAAAAAAAAAAAAAAACAAAAACTCAGTGTGTCTGAAGTTAAGCAACACATAAATAATAATTCTTTTTAGGATTTGTTACCTTTGTAGGTTATACCTATATCTTAAAACTGACTCTTTGGTATACTTTGCATAGAAAAAAATTAAAAGAGAGAAAATAAAGCTTGGAGTAGGGATTAGAAAACAAGAGAGGGCTGTCTTCAGGATCTGTACAGCTGCTCAATTATGTGGGTTTCATGGGAGATCACCCAGACATGAAGTGTATGCAGAATTTGACAGTTTGCATCAAGCTGCTGTTTTCTTCTGACATCCATCAAACCAAACTACTATTCCATCACACACACACGCACACACATATACACACAGAGAGATAGATATAGATAAATACCTCTACTTTTTCTGTGTTGGAAAAAGCTTTTTTGTATTTATTTGTTTATTTAGTCTATTAAGTGGAGGTTTATGTGGTGATAAGGCAAGAAAAATGAGAACCAGATTGTCACCCTGTTTTCAATAATTCTTGCCAAGAAAGGGGGAAAATTAAGGAAAAATTCTCTTAGATTTTAAAAACTATAAAGTTTCCTTTTTATAAGTCTCCACATTATTTTAATTTTTATGACATTTTCTTATAATATTTTTTAGTTAAGGGGCATGTAGAGAAAAACAAAGAGAGATAGAAAACAGAAAACATATTTAAAGAAAAAAGTGAGAATATTATTATTTTGAGGTTAATGAGGCTAAGTAACAATATAATATCCAGATAAAATGTAGGTAAAACATTTACTGGTGACTTGTCTAAATGACCTATTTTATTACTTCCAGCTGTCTTGGTGTTGCCAAATTCCATGTTTGAATGTTCACCATCATGGAAATACATTTTTTTTCTATGAAAGAAAATACTCAGAAAAATTACATTGATTTGTAATTGATTTTGAGACTCAAACTCTGGCTTTCTACTTATTTCTGAATGAATTTTATCGTTATATTATTCTTATTAACTTGGGATGGAAATTGCCCATATTTAATGTCTTAAATTTATAGAATTTCTGTGTTCACTACCATATGATGCACTACCTGGTGGCGATGGTCACTATTTCAACCCAGCTGAATTAGCAGTTTGTAAAGGCAATAGAATTAAATTTCATATTGGAAAAAACTGCAGCTCTTTGGAATATGTAAGTAGTTAAGGGAGTAGAAGAAAAAAAAATTCCATGAGCTATATGTAGCAATAAGGAGTGCTTAAATGTGGAAAAATTCCAAGGAATGAAATCAGAGATGAGAAGAAGCAAGAAAAATAGTGTTAAAATATCTCCAAAAGAAAATTAAACTTCCATGAGACGTTCTAGTGACTAGCAAGTATAGTTTGCAAAAATCAATGTCTTGCATGCCCCAGTGACTTCACAGATTTAGCCCCTTTCCCCAGAAGCATAGCTGATTGGTAAATGTATTGCACTTTCTTTCCAGGTGAGCACTGATCCCATCCTATAATGGAAGAAACACAAAAATAGGATTAGGTGGTTAGAGATTCACTTTGCAGTAACACTATACTAAAGACATCGCTGGACCGATGTGCTGCAAAAGTAGTCTTAAGGATCTTGTTGTTTGGTGTATCAGACCACCACTGTGTTGCTAGTTTGCTTTGACATGTAGACCACTTGAATACTCTAGAATCTTAGGTTAGGATAAAAACAATCAGGCAATTCATGTACTATGATTGGAGTTGCCTCAGCAGGACCCCTGCCTAAAACCCAAAGAGAAAAATGATAAGGGAGATTGAGGTCTGAGCTCCAGGCTTAGCTTTTTAATCAAAACTGCTGAGGCTCCAGATAGTATAACATTCTTCAAAGACAAAACCTTGTCCCTGACAAACAATAAGTGTGTCCTCCCAGACTCCAGGTTGTCCCTATATAACCAGGGCTTGCAAACAGGCAGGGGGAAGCCCAATCTACTGCTTTTGCCTATAAAAGGAGCAAAAGGTTTGGGTGTCATCAAATACCTGTTCTTTAAAAACAAACAAACAAAACAAACAAAAAACTCTGATGCTTTAGGAAAACTTGATCTTTCTCCTCTCTCCAGTTTTATTAAGATATAGTCAACACACAACACTGTATAAATTTAAAGCATACAATATAATGATATATGTATATTGAGAAATGATGATTACAATAAATTTAGTCAGCATCCATCATGTCATATAGATACAAAGAGGAAAAAAAAAAGTTTATTTCCTTATAATGAGAACTCTTAGTATCTACTCTCTTAACAACTTTCAAATATACCATAGAGCAGTATTAACAATAACTATTATGTAGTACATAACACCCCTAGAACTTACTTCTCTTATAACTGAAAGTTGGTACCTTTTGACCTCCTTCATCCAATCCTCCTCCCTCCACCACTGTTCTCTGCTAACCATGAATCTGATATTTTTTCTATCAGTTGGAGGAAAACCTATCAGTGTAGCCCTTCTGCCTCATTTCTGGCTTACTGATTTGGTCTTGTGTACTTAATAGCATAATAGATGTCTGAGAGATAGATTAAAGTATTAGCTAGGATTAGAATTGCTTCTGGGTTCTGATCTTCTTGATTGAAATCCACTTACAAGTCATGAGATTTTTTAACAAATTACCTTATCTCTCTATATTTTAATTTCTTCATCCATAAAATGGGGTAGAAGTCAAATCTCCACAATATCATTGTTGTGAAGTTAATTTAGTTAAGACTTATGAATTTTGTAGCACAGTGTAAGAAATATGGCATGTACTTAGTAAACTTTAGTAATTAACATTGCTAATCCCACATTGTGAACTACTGAGAATTTGGACATTAGAGCTATCCTTGCCTTTCTCCCTTGTTCCCTTGTGACCTTAAGCAGCCCAAACTGCTAGATTTGGGCCTTGGTTACCTATGCCTATACTCTGGAGACTCAGGCAATCAAACATGCCATAGATGGCACAGCTATATTCCATTAGAGGTCTACTCTACCCTTACCAAGGGTAGAGATCTCATTCATCTCCTTCCCTACTGTTTTGTTGTTCCAATTGTGAAGTGATTTGAGGTTTTCTAAAAGTCCCCAGGAGCAAAAAGAGATATAATGGTATTTGTACTTCCAAATTATTCTTAATTATAGTTTTGAAAACAATTTCCAGGCAATATATTTTGAAATACAAGAAACTTTCAGGCATTGCTGTATATTATTATATAATCTTATAATTTATAAGTAATCTGTCTTCAGTTCCCAATTTATCATGTGTATAAAATTTCCAACTTGTCACGTCTACAAGTGAAGACATAGAATCAGCTTCATGTTTAAAATATACAAGCTAACTTTGCTGTAGGAAAAAGGTAACATTAAGAATTGAGAGAATTTCTGCTGAAAGTCGGGTTTTGGAATTATGTCTTAGTTGCTTGGTTTGCTTATAGTTCACAACAACAGAAAAATGAAAAGGTCATATGCAAGTTAGCTAATGTTTTCATTAGGTATAATTTTAAACATGAACTTAGGAAGTCTTTTAAAGTTTTCAAGTAATATGATATAAATAGTTCACAGTTGGTGCCACAGGTCTACAAATCAAGATCCCAGTTTTCTGAGCTTCCTCTGGAGAAGAAAAAGATTGAATACAAACAGTGGTTGATTGTGGCCTCAGTGTTTCCCAGTGGATGTCCAGGAGCTGCAGATCATTTTTTGTCAAGAGGATGGGTTCAAAACTTGGAGAACTTGGATTTTTTATTAATGCTGGACATAAACCACTGCTTGCAAGAAAAAATATCATCAGTAATATGCACCAGAGAGCTGACAGTTTATGACTTCTAAACAGCAAAAACTATTTAAGATCAGGTACACACATAAACAAAAAGTATAATATCTAGCATGAGCTCACATTGCACTTTTGTAGTCCAACCTATAAAAGAAAAATGGCACTTGTGTGTTAAAAAAGCTTTATGAGAAGCTGAAAACTTGGGTCTTCTTTTACCTGCTACACTGAAGTAGAGGCATTGAGGGACAGAGGTGACGGGAAGAAGGCTGAGCAGGAAAGAACATAACCCTTTTTCCCGATCCTACTCACCAGCTATGCCATGGCAAAATTACATATATCAGTATTGAAATTTTAACATGTTGACTAGCAAATTAAATGGCTCCAATTGGAACTCACAGGGAAAGCCAGCAGCAGCAAATAGTCCCTAATGCAAAGATCAAATGTCCTGAAATCTCTTTTCATCTCTATTCCAGCTAAGCATGTTTGGGAATTGCTTTGCCTGCCTCAGCTCAGGAAAAAGAGGCAAGAGAATTTATACTGCATTACTAGAAATAAGGATAGTGCGTGGTGTTAGGTACAACACAAAATACACCATATAGTGAAAAAGCAACTTTTTGCCCTCTGTTGTTCAGTGCCAACAACACAAAGCCATGCCTCTTTTTTGCTGAGCTATTCAACCAACATATTTTGCCTTCATCTTTCCTTGATCACCCATCTCCCATCCTCTTCTGGAAGACCCAATGTCCCATGTCTGTTTTCTATATTTAAGAAGCTAAGAAAATAAAAAAAATTTAAAAAAAAAGAAGCTAAGAAAATCCATTTCTTTCCTTATGGGAAACACACTCAACAGCCAACTGTGTGCTACAGCTTCTTCCCAGCAGTTTGAAGCTGTAAAAGTTAAGGTTACCTGTTGATAAATAGAAAGGAGCAGGAGACAAAGTTAGTATGCATATGTTTTTCCCATAACTGCTTCCCATAATTGCTGAGTTTTACATGTCTTAAAATGAAAATTTCACATGCTTGGGTATTTTTTTTATAGATGGGAAGAGATCTATCAGCTACTCAGAAAACAATAAAGTTAGCTAAAGGATGCAAATACTTTGGAATCTTCTGAGAATGATGGAGGCTCATTCACTTATGACAAAATGGGACATCTCTAGAGTAAGGAAGAGGCATTAGAATACACACTTGGTAGCTTATATACACAGTGATAGGTAATTGTGCATGTGTCCATCATGCTCTTAACTCCCTTCAAAGTGGTAATTAGAAGTGTTTATTTTCCTTCCTTCCTTCTTTCCTCCCTCCCTCCCTCCCTCCCTCCTTCTCCTTCTTTCTTTCTTTCTATCTTCCTTTCTTTCTTGTCTTAGTCACTTTTGGAATTGTTTTTCAGAATGTTTAGACTATTTTCCTCACATTGTCACCAGCTCATTACCACAGAATTACACTTCACAAACAAGAGCTGGCTGGAGAGCCAATTTGGCTTAGCTGTGCCGTCTAAGGGAATTATTAAAAGGATGAATTTCTTTCTTTTTGAAAAGACAAGCACAATCTGATCATCGGACAGGCAGAGCCACTGCCTGTTTCTCTCTTCAGTGCTGTCTGTGGCCTTTTGCTCTCTTAGAGTCACTCACTGCTGAAGTGAATACCAGCGGTATTGTTTTTCCACTTGGAACCAAAGTCCCATGTGTTTTGTTGCGAGAACACATCCTTCACAGCTTTATTGTAATTGGCTTTATAATTTCTGTTGTTGTTATATATACTAACAACTAGAAGTCCATATTTCACACCAGTGATAATTACTGAACTTTACACACACACACACACATACACACACACACACACACACACACACCCTTAGGAATAAGAATTAGCCAACAAATTCTCTTTTACAAAGGAGAGTTAAATTTAATTTTTATCATGTTAGTAATATGAAGACATAATATCAAGTTTCTGAAAGTACAGTACTTGTACCATGATATTACATGATATATTGTGAGATATATATGTGGAAGAGACTAGAAAAATCTGTGATTTTTGGCAAAGTATTGCTTTTCTGTTCACATAACTTTAATTAGGGGGAAAATATCTAAAATATCTTAGATAAATAATAGTTCAGAGGTATACATGTAAGACAAAATCATGTAACAGGTAAGTGAGTTGTATATTTGGGAAATCATTCAATTAAAAAAAAAAACCTCTTTTTTCTGCACATTTACCTAATAGCATATATTTAGAGTACAAAGGTAGGAAATAGAACACCTGTATACTTTATAATGGTCTTAGAAGTTTTACTCTGTCTCGCAGTCCGTTTTTGATGTATCATCATTGAACTTTTGACAAGAGGCTATTGTGTCATCAGTGATTCTTAAAAATCAAGAAGCAAAAAACTATAGAACTCTAATAAGATTTTATGTATTGCCCTCAAAGAACCAAAGAACTTTGGTAGATTTGAAGATCTTTTATTTTAGAGAAAATATTTTAGCTTTTTCTAAATAAAGTACCTTTGGTTACATTACATTCTTTGTTTTATATTCTGCTACTTTTATCAGATATGCAGAAAAAAATTCCTAGTAGGGTCTCCTGTGGAACTTTTCTTATAAAGAGAAAAAAGACGTAAATCATGTGAATAAAATTAGGGCAGATTATGATATTGTGATGATCTATTCCAAAAAGTTTTATGGAAATGCTAGGATAAATAAAGAAGAGGCAGACCCAGAAATGGGAACATGAAAGAAGATGACTTAACATATATATAGCCTGTATTCATTAGAAACATGGTATACAAAAGTATCCTTTACTCTCTAGTTATATCTCCAATCTGTGGCCACATGTCACCATATCTAAAAATCTAGCACTTAAGCTTACATTACTGATTACCTTGTATATGTTAAGCTTTTATCCTAATAACTGACACAATATTTCTTTTCCCTACTCCTATCTAGCCCTTATTAGTAATTCTTTCTCCTGGGCTCCATTTATTATGAATTGTATCAGTTTGACCAGACATCATCTCTCATAGGGGTGTTAAATATTCCACATCCAATGTTCCCTCCAGAAAAGGCAAGGATCTTATATGTCTTGCTTCTGTAATCAAAGTGCTTGGGTGATTCAAATACACATTTTTAAGAAGATGCAATAGCCTAAGTGAACTAAATGTGTCTTGCAGGCCTAAACCAAGCCAATAGGCTTTTGAGTTCAGTTTCCCTCCCCCTATTCTGTGAACCAGAAGAACGATGTCTGGCCTGGCCTATCAGCCTTAGGGGCAAAACATGCTATGCTACCTAGGTCAGAATTTGCAAGACTGGCATCAAGACCATAACCGGGCTCCTGCTGATGTGCAAGTGATTTTTGCTCATCACAGGAACTGACTCTTCCTAGACTAGAGAAAGTGAAGACTAACATCCATCTAGGGAGGCTTCTTTTTTGCTGACGTTTGTAAAGCATCTAATAAAGAGTAAACTCCAAATGAAAACTACCTCATATTTTTTACCTTGGCTCTTTCACAGAGTATTTATTCATATCTCATTTGTCATACCTTAATAAAGATACCAGTTACTTTTGAAATAGGCTTTTGTCAGGTTGCCAATATCTTGAAATCTTAGAAACCCACTGCAAATGTGAACACAGATTTTGAACAACCTGGCATCTGGCCAAGCACTGAAGATCTTTAAGACAAGAGTAGTCAGCCATCCTATTTAATGTTTTGATTTTGTGCTGGAATAAAAAAAGACTGGACTAGATAACCTCCCAACTCTAAGATTCCATAACTCTATTTTTCAAAAATCCTCATCTTTCAAGTATTCTATAAACAAATGTTCTACAAGGGAAATTCTGAAACAATTGTGGTTTACTGTATTTGCTTTCCTCTTTCTCTCTCTCTTTCTTGCTCTCCTTTTCTTACTTTCTCTTTCCACCCCAAATATGGTGCAATAACAAATTCCTTCATCGAAGCGCTAAAGTTGTTAGTGATTACAATACATGTTTTTAAATTCTCCACTCACTGATGAAAACATGTGATATGAAATACTGAAGAAACCTCAGAGGCATTCCAAGCATTTATGGACAAAAAAAGTCAAGACTTGTGGTATTTTCCTTCAAAACCCATGTGAACTGAATCAAAGAGTCAGAGGAATGTATATTTAAGACTTCTTAACTAAAATGGATACATTCTGTCACTGGCAATCCCTAGATATCGTAACTCTGAAATAATGTAAATCTATCTGGTCCTTTCTATCTGCCTTGGTATTTCTCTGGTGCAAAGCTTTCTAATCTCTTATCTAGACCATTAAAGTAGCCTCCAACTCTGCTCCAGGCTGGCTTCATACAAGTACCAGGTCCTCCCAAAGTTCTGCTATGATTCTACCACACATCTACATAAAACAAACATTGGCTGCCCTCTACCTACTAAATAGTTGTCTATATTTAAATAATTCTATCATTAGGCCTTGACTTATTCTTTTACCTTTATCTTCTCTAATATTCCTATATATTTCTAAAATCCTGTATTTCTCATACTTATGACTACTGACATTTGCAACAAGATGATTTTTTTTGTTGGAATGGACTGTAGTGTCCATTGAGGAATGTTTAGCAGCATCCCTGGCCTCTACCCAATAGACATCAGTAATGCCCCTAAGTTGTAGCAACCAAACTCTCCCCAGACATTATCAAATGTCTCCCAGAGGATAAAATCGCCCTTGGTTGAGGACTACTGCTATAATTAACTCAAATTGCATTACTTTTGTTCCTAAACGATACCTTTTTCCTATCTAACAATACATTGTTGATAATAATTTCTTCTAGAATACTTTCATAGCCCCCACCCCCATGCCCCTACACATACCCCTTAGTTTGATATGTTGATATTTCAGGAGCATCTAGAACTTCCTCCATGAAATTTGTCTCAGTTGCTGCATCCTCATGTGATCACTCCTTTAAATACATTCTTTGTATCTATCTCATTCATTAAATACCCATCAATGGCTTACAATTTCCCTGTTTGTCTATTTGTTAAATTGTTCTTGAAATATTTTAATTCAGCTTATCACTAGTGAGCTCCCATAATGTGCCAGGCATCATTGTGTACATTCGAACTATAATGATGAGCAGAGCAACCTCTTTGTTTTGTCAGACTCATAGGTCAAGGAAAGGGTGGATGTTAGGTGCAATGTATGGGAAGACTAATAAATTCATAAACTTTAAAAATACATGATTTGAAAAAAATACATGATTTGATTTGTCTTTAAAAAATAGGTGGTGCAACAGACTGTAAGAAGTAAAACTTCTTTAGATATAGCAGTCAGTGAAAGCTTTACAAGAGGTATGATATTTAAACTGAGGATTGAAGTAGAGAGAGTCATCCTGTGTCTTTGCCTTTGGAGGTAACTATGTGTGCAAAGGCCCTGGGGCAGGACTGAGTTTGGCTTATTTGAAGATTTGAAATAAATTCCTGGGACTGAATTATAGTGATAAAAGGGAAAAGTTGTAGGAAATTAATTGGGAAAGACAAGCAGGAACCAAATTGTGCAGGGAATATTAGTTCAAGGTAAGAATTCTGGATTTTCTTTGAAACATTTTAAAAATAAGTATGGAGATTTATGAAAGGAAATAACATTATCTGATTTGTACCAGTTAATACATTACTCTGGTTTCTGTGTAAAGAACATGGAAAAGGAATGTTTCTATTTAAAGAACTTCAGAATTGGAGGATATCTTATTTTTTCCCTAGAGCTAAAACTCCAGAAATATTGAATTCCTATCCTAGAATATTCCACATGTTATATCATGAAAGTGTTAAAAGGATATTAGGTATCAATTCCTCCAACCTTCAGAATAGAGTGTTTCTGGTCATGTCTTCAATGTGCCATTGAAAAATTAATATGTTCTATATGTGCTATGGCATGAAAAAGGATAGGAAGTACTGCTATAACATACGATTAGTCACTCACATACCATTTGAACATCCCCAATGGACTTACTACCTCCAAAAAGCACTTTTTCCAGATTTTTAAAGCTCTAATAACTTAGAACACTCTGCTTTTCATTGAGCTGAGTCAGAAGTGTGTGGGATATACTGATGAGATCACGAATAGACCAATTTGGCCCAGGCAAAAGTTCTTTTAGAGGAGGCTTATCTAAATCAACAACATTTCTCTATTATCTACCTCTCCGTGAAAATACCATTTTTCTGAGAGCTTGTTCACTTTATACCTGCTCCTCTGCCTGGTGACAATGTACACTTGCTGGTGCTCCCCTAAACCTCTTCCCTGAATCATTTCAATCAACCTCTTTGCTTATAATATGACTTTAGTATGACCCCCTTTGACAGCTTTCCCGGATTGCCCATCCCCAGATTCAAGCAGCCTGTTATCCCCTCCCCTTGTGTGTCTTCTCTACTAACCTGTGAACTCTCTGAGGACAAAGACGTGGTTTACTCATCTTGACATTCCATGTGCCATACATCTTGACGTTCCATGTGCTTACTACACTTCCAGTATCTAGTAAATATTTTTTAATTATTATGGGTAGAGAAACTCTGGATTTTGGAGTAAAAATTTCAAATCTTAGTTTACCACTTATCAGTTATGGGAATCATTTATTCAAACATTAGTTCCACAAATATTATTAAGTGCCTAATGCCCAGTGATAGAAATACACAGCCCCTACTTCATGGAGCTCATGGTCTAGACAGAGTCAAACATTAATCAAGTGATCAATTGATAAGTAACTACAAAATGGTAGGAATTCTATGAAGGGAAAATATAGGATTCCATAAGAATATATATCAGAAAAACCCAATTTTGTCTGGATTCTCAGAAAGGCCTTTTTGACAAGATAAATTTTGACCTAAGATCTGAAGAACAAGTATATCTTGAGAAATATATACAAACTTACTAAGCCTCAGATCCCTCACCAGTAAAATGAAGATAATCCCTTCTCTTTAGGATCCTCCAAAGGACTAGTTAATTAAAACACGTGCATGCTACAGGAAAGAAATCAATCATTGGCAGTTTCTTTCTCTTGTGATAAATGAGAAAGGAAGGCAGGCTGAACCGGCAGGATTGTGAAAGGATTAACTGCTTCACATGATGGGTGGAATTATTTCCCCCAAAAAGATATGTTGAGGTTCTAAACTTCATTCCTCAGAATGTGGCCTTATTTGAAAATAAGCTAATTATAGATGCAATTAGCTATGTTAAAATAAGGTCATATTGGAGGAAGGTGGGCCCTTTTACCAATGTGAGTGGTGTCCTTATAAGAAGAGGTAGACTTGAAAAGAAAGCCACTCCATAAAGCAAGGCAGAGATTGAAATGCAGCAGCTACAAGCCAAAGAGCACCAGATTGTGAGAAACTACCAGAAGCTGGGAAGAGGTAAGAAGGGTTCTCTTCTACAGGTTTCAGAGGGAACCTCACTTTGCCAGCACTTTAATTTCAGACTTCTAGCCTCCAGAACTGCAAGACCATAGATTTTTGTTGTTTAAAGTCACCCAGTTTGTGGTACTCTTTTATGAGAGTCCTAAGAAACTAATATATGTTATAAAAGTGTTTAGATTGCATATTGCAAACAATGATATGGACTTTGGAGACTAGGTGAAACATAGAATTTGAATAAGAAAAAAAGCAGAAAAAAAGTGTTTTGAGAAGATAAATCTAGAATCAGTGTTTACCATGCCCGTGTATTTTCTGTTCCTTCTGAGTCCATAAGCTTCTTGAGGGCAGAACCTGTAGCCTTCTATACATACTGGTTAAATGATTTATTTCAAACAAACATTTGGGTATGCAAACTCTTTACAGAAAATTTACAAGTAAAACATTTTAACACATTGAATTTTTACTCTTGTAAAGTAAAAATCATCTTCTCATTTTATTTAATTGAAGAGGCAAAGCATGCAGTAAATTAAGTCCAATTTGCATGCAATTGTGCATGCAATGTAGAATTTGGCTTTAACTAGGGAGCAAGCTGTGTACAAACTCAAACACCCTTATATTTGAAGTTAACATTAATTGTTTACTTAAAATTTTCAGTAGTTTCCTTTCCTTGCTTTCAAAGACAAAGATCATATCATTTTTCTTTCTAATTTAAAGCTCACAAAATCCATAAGTGACAATGAGAATGTATCCCCTGGGGGCTAATACATTTCTGTGATATCATAGTAGTAATGCCTTCAAGCTCTGTAGCAAGCCTGTAATTCTATAACAACAAAAACAACAATAACAAAACCCTTCATGGCTTTAATTCATATGGCTTTCCTCTATTTAATTATATTTATCATCCAAAAAATATTATGTACTTATAAAAATAGTGAATGGTGTGTGGAGGAAGCAATGTACTGTATCATATTTTGTGAAACTTCATATGCCATGTGTATTGATCTGGTATAAACTAGAGAACATACTTTGTTTAAATTAAGGCTTTAAATTCAATTTTATACCAATTCCTTCAACTCATTATCCATAATATATTTGTTTACATCCATGGAAATGTTACCTGGTTAGCTATGCAATTTTACCTAATTCAGATTGATTTGTATCTTCTATCCTCTCAATTTGTGCAATTTCATGTTACCATCATTAAATAATGAAAGAAGGACTTTTAGTTTAATAAAATTATTATTGTCCATGATTGTTAAATATGAAAGTGAAAATAAAGCAGAAACCAAATAAAAAAGAGTGCTCAAAATGCTCGGAGATACTGCCCCTGCTCTGTCCGACTCTATAACAGTTTTCAGTAAGAGTGGTTTCCAGGGATTTTCCTGTGCTTCCCAGGTACACAAGACCTCCTGGTGCACTTATTATATTTAGCATCAGTTTTCAGAAACTGCCCAAAAGTTCTCTCTCTGAGAATTATCTCATTTTTTAGACCTCCGGATTTTCCCACTACTCTGCATTGGTTCTTTAACTTGAATGGTGATTCCAAAGATCTCTGAATCCCCAGTGAGACCTGTTGCACTCAGGTTACTCTGAGACAAGGCCCAATAATTTGCATTTTTAAAAAACACTCTAGGTGACTCAGCTTCAGATAACCTAAAGTCCTCAGAGGGAGAAACACTGTCTTGAGTTTTCCTGCCTATCAGTGCTTGCCCAGCATAAAGCCACTGGACCACCCTCTTTCCCATTGTGCAGATCTTGTGCCTTTTCCTCCTTCCAAATACAGTGTAATCTGGCTGACTCTTAGACTAATGAGAAAGTGCTGGAAGGACTTATTAATTCACATAGAAGTATCTTCATAAAGGCCTTCTGGTGGCTGTGTCCAGCCCCACTGGAAGAGGTTGTAACTTAAACCAGGGACTCTAATGGTAGGAATATCGTCCAAGTGGTAGTTAGGATCTTGTCCTATTCCCTAAATAATACGTTGTATATGTCCTCTGTTTACACAGTATCGATACTGAGCAATAGTATCTTTGAGGAGAGCATTCCTGTGGAATAGACCTCAGCTTGATACCCAGATCTGCCATTTGCTGGCTATGTGGCCTAGGGCAAGTCATGTGGACCTTTCTGAAACTCACGTTTGTCAAAAAGAGATAGTAATTTATACTTTCCAGAATTGTTAAGATTAATAGTGTGTGAAAAGTACCTAGAATATAATGCATAGTACTCAATAATAAATAGTAGTTTAAAAAAATACAAAAAGGTATAATTTCCACAAAAAGACTGCCCCAGTTCCCTTAGAGGTCCTAGGAACCTATGCAATCCTTGCACTTTCAACAAACTCCATGATGGTGGGATTTGTTCCAAGTTCTGAGCTACAACCGTAGGGTTAAAGTTGAAGGTCAAAGTAAAGTTATAGGCAAGACCATTTAAATTAGTTAAAGCTCCTGGATATTTTCTCTTTGGGACATAGAGTTGGGAAGAGGTCAGAAATAGGGATGTCTCCACTAAAATATTCTTTAAATTGGCAAACAAATGCTTTTTGGTTAATACAAAACAATGGAATTCAATGTGAGAAAAATAATTTTCTTCGGTCCAAATCACCATACTTTAGAGCCTATTCATTAGTAGTTTCTCATTATATCAGATTCTGGGATTGGTATAGAGACTTTGGACTTAGAGTTTGTTTGCATTTTATTTTCTTCATTCATTTGTTTAATTTTCCATTATGAATTGGACATGAAATGCACACCAAATTCATGCATTAAATATCCCTGGTATAAAGGACATGCATTAAATATCCTGACATAAAAGACATCCCCAATGTACTCAATCATTAATGAGGTTAGTACTGAGTTTCAATTGCAAGAGAGCAGTGGCAAATTTCGCTATGTCCTACAGCAAATGCCTGAAGGTTTTTACCCTCCTGTAATATGAAGAAAGCACCAGTCAAGTTACCACCTAGCTCTGGAATTAACATGTGAGTAGTTTCTATGTCTTAGTTGCTACTGCCCTGAGGTAAAGGATAAAATTACATAGCCCTAGAATAGGTTTACAGCCTAGAATCCTGGACAAACTTAATGAGACCTTTGGAGCATTAGATAGACATTTTATTCCCTCATTCTTGACATCCTACAAGGTTCTTAGTATTGAAACACTCCCTTGCATGCAATACTTATTCTCAAAGCATTTTGATACCTATTTTTATTTTAAAAAATTTAGATTCCTGAGTAAAATGACCTAGATATAGAGTTCTGTCTTATATTCAACTGGTCAAAGCAATTTAAGTATTGCTTGTACACTTTCTCATAACTCTGCAGAATACAAAAGAGTGCAAAAATAGTGACTTTTTAATTCTATGGATCAACTGGAGAAAACTGATTTATGAGGACAGTCTAAAGCAGGAGTTGGCAGATTATGGCCCATGGGCCAAATCCAGCTTGCCACCTGTTTTTGTAAATAAAGTGTTATCAATTGAAACACAGCCATGTCCACTTGTTTAGATATTGTATGTGGTTGCTTCTGCACTAAAATGGCAAAGTTGAGTAGTTGCCACAGACATTGACCACCTACAAAGTCAAGGATATTTACTGTATGCTTTTTTTACAAGAAATGCTTGCAACTTCTGGTCTACAGCACAATTTCAACAATACTGGGAAGGCTAATGTCTATGGCTTTTCACAGAGTTTCATCTGTTAAAAATCCTTGGACAGTGGATAGAGTTTAAACTTAACCAATGGCTATTTTTATGTTCTTAAATATGAGAAGTTATTTAATTTTTGTTGTCTTAAATGTTAGATACCTATTTGAAATATATTTATTTCTCTATGACATTATATCATTTCCAAATAAGTTTCTGAAAACCAGCTTAGTCACTATTCCTCTTCAGAACTCTTTGTATACACAAAATGACAAACATAAAATGACAAAATATACACAAAATAACAAAATTAGGCATTTAAAGTATACTCTGACAGGAAATGTATTAACGTGGTAGTTGGTGAAAGAGAAAAAAGGGCAAGAAGGCATTGCACAGAAATCACCCGTAGATTTTTAAGGAGATTATATATAAGATATACAATAAAATCTTATTGGTTTTGGTATTGATGTGATCTTCTATATCAATATATAATACATGTAATTGCAAATTACATGTCTATTAATGTTTTTAGGTAAACAGTTACTTTTAAACCCTAACATCATACAGTAGAGGCTGATTGTTCATGTTGGGCATGGAACTGGTTTATGTGAATTTTTTTTTCTTACAAAGGGTCAAAATATTCTTTAAACACACACACTGGGATGCCTGCATGGCTCAGTGGTTGAACGTCTGCCTTTGGCTCAGGGCGTGATCCTGGGTCCAGGAATCAAGTTCTGCTTTGGCTCCCTGCAAGGAGCCTGCTTCTCCCTCTGCCTGTGTCTCTGCCTCTCTCTCTCTGTATCTCTCATGAATAAATAAATAAAATATTTTAAAATAAATAAGTAAAAATAAACACACACACACACACACACACACACACACACACACACACCAAAGACAACTTTCTTCATGCTTTCAGGCAGCCACAACAACTAGGGGCAACATTAAAAAAAAAAAAAAAAAAAGATAAGTAAACCTAGCTTTCAAACTTCTACTTATCTTTGCAAAGTATCCAGGCTTATATGAGTATTGTGCAACTTGGTCTATTCTCCATCCAAAAACACTGCAAAGCAAAATAAGAGTAATAAAGTGGGATTAAGACTGAAGCTACAACACAGAGTTCATCAAGTCATACAAAAAGACTTTCACAACATTTCTGACTCCATGTCTATGTTTTCCTAAAATAGAAGTTGTTATTTGAGCAATAGAGTCCTTTCACTGACCTGAAACAGTGATGCAAGGACCAGTTGAGGGACTGGGAGTTAAACCACATCACAATTGTTTCATAGTACACTCTTATTGGATGATTCAGGCATCAGGCATTAGACTAGACATTGAGGGGCCAAAGTCATGGACACCTTTAGAAGCTTGCCTTCATGGAGCTTACTTACCCTTTAGTGGCAAAAAGAGACAAGTCAATCTAAAAAAGTAAGGAGCACGTTATGTTCTCAGGGAGTTAAAAAACATGACTCCCTCCCACATATAAAATGTACATGTTTTATTCAACTCATTAATTAATGAGTCAGATGTTATAAGCAGATCAAAGGGCATTTAAGAAGCTAGCTAGCTGGAGACAAACTTGGGATCAGACTGATAGGTAGATAACAGAACTGGTTCTTGTCCAGTAAACCTTTACAGTAACGTCTTCCACATGCATCTCTATTATACAAGAAGCTAGACATTAACATGTAACTTCTCAAGGTCTGAGATCTTTAATTAATAGTAAACAGTGACCTAAGTACATCCCTCTAATTACTTGGGCAGCTTTTCCTCACCAAGACATTTTTGCCTTATATCTAAGCTTTGAATATATTTTCTGAAGCACAGAGGGGGGCATTTTTGTCATTTGGGATCAAAATGAGGCAGCCACAAACATGGCAACATATGAGCTGAGATTTAGAAGTTAAGTAGGAGGGATCCCTGGGTGGCGCAGTGGTTTGGCGCCTGCCTTTGGCCCAGGGCGCAATCCTGGTGACCCGGGATCGAATCCCACATCGGGCTCCCGGTGCATGGAGCCTGCTTCTCCCTCTGCCTGTGTCTCTGCCTCTCTCTCTCTCTCTCTCTCTCTCTGTGACTATCATAAATAAATAAAAATTAAAAAAAAAAGTAAGTAGGAGAAAGACTAGACAAGGACGTGAAAAAGGGCATTCTAGGAAAGTAAAAATATGTGATAACTTTATGTTCATTCCTGTGCTAGTCTATGTAATCTACCCACAGACTAGTATCTTAAAACCACTCTGGAAAAGGTAGAAAACACTGAAGTTCCTTTTCTGAGAATGCAGAATAAACCTGCCAACTTTTGATAGACATGGATTAAGGAATAAACTCCCAGGTTGGCAGTATCCTGAAGCTAGGGAGAAACCAGAATGCCTCCACAAAGCCTAGGACATGCCCCATTTTAGATCATGAGCTTAGTAGAAGGCTGAGAAAGAAAAGGAGGAAAAAAATCCTGTAAAATATCTATTTACTAGCCACATGTGCTGCTTGTCTAAATCAGTTTGTGGTCTCTCACTTACTCTATTTAGAATTCCGTACATCTGGGTGTATTTTTTCTAGTGTTTCCTATCATATCAGTGACAGAATTGCCAACACAGAGGTATCCATAAATTATCCTGCAGTCTAGTAGTTTCTAGTGTCTGGAAAGCTTGGAACAAAAGACTCGAATGCAAATGTGAGCTGCTTAATTCAGTGAGTATTTGTGATGTTACCCAGGTGCCAATGACATCTTTCTGACCAGCTCAGAGGCACCAGGGACCAACCCAACATACATTTTTAATGTGCTCAGCTGTGACAGCATATACACACAGAAGACCTTAAGGCCTTAAAGTCATCCTCTTGGAAACTGCCACACTTTTAGGGACCCAGAAGAAATGGTTTAATTAATCTTCTTTTTCAGGGTAGCTTTTTTTGATATAAATTATGTACACTGAAAACCTGCCAATTATAGCAAATTAAGGGACTTGGCAAGTGCATCCCTTGGAGGCAGATGGTAAATAATATCCAGATTCTGACTTGAAATAGGACCAGAGATTAGCTAGTGCAGAATGTAAAAGCAAACCAGATATGAGAAATAAACAGATTTAATGTGAGCTCAAGAGAAGGGTTTGGTTTAGGATAGCTATAGTGATGTGATTAAAACAGATGACTCATTATCATTACACACGTTTCTATGAGATTAGCCTGCTCTTAGAGCTTCTTTCTGTGATTCTTTGATGCACAATTATGTATTGCGTTAGTATCTTTGGGATGTTACCTATATGCTTCAGTTTCCTCACCTGAGCAATGAGCATAGGGCAATGGGGAGGGTTTTTAATGACATCACCACTTAATGCGCTTAGCACAATACTTGGCAGACAGATAAATGCTCAAATGTTAAGCTGTTTTTGTTAGTGAAGTTATAATATGGCTCCCAAAATAAATAACAACTCTCACACACCTTCATCTTTACCTTTAGACCCCAAAACAGCTACTGTTTATGATGAGTGCTGCTTATATGCCAAACACTACTCCTCCCATTTTCTTGGGAGGCCGAGAGAGCTGAAATACCATGCCTGTGTCACACAGGTCATAAGTGGTGAGTCATGGATGCTTTAATTACCTTGACACTCTATTACTCAAAAAAAATGACAGCTGCTTGAAACCCAAAGAGATCCTGAACCATGAAGTCTTTCTTTAGTCGATATATCCTAGAAAGTGCTAAAAGAGCAGTTGGTGTATCAAAGCTGAGGTGACTTTCTGGGGATAAAGTAAAACAGTAAAAGGTTGGTTCTCTGCTCACCCTTTCACTCTCCAAACTTAGTTTGCTTCTGGTTTGAGTTCCTACACCACAGAGGATGGTGTTCTCAGCTGATGCTGTGGTCTGATGGTTGTAGCCTCCCAAAATTCATATATTGAAATTCTAACTCCTAAAGGTGATAGTATTAGAAGGTGGGGCCTTTGGGAGGTGATTAGTGAAATGGGATTAGTGTGCTTATAAAAGGGATGCCACAAAGCTCCCTAGCCCTTTCTACCCTGGGAGGTTACAGCAAAGACATTCAGTTATGAGGAAGTAGACTCTCTTCAGACATCAGATCTGCCAGTGCCTTGATCTTAGACTTTCCAGTCTCCAGAACCATGAGAAATAAGTATCTGTTATTTATAAGCCACCTCGTCTATCGTATTGGTTATGGGTTAAGACAGGTTATTTGCCTAATAACTAGATTGCTTTTTTATTAGTTCACCACAAAAATCACTTAGAACAATTACTAGCTTCTGTTATAGAGTCCACACTTTGAAAATAAAGTGGAAGATAGTAGGGAGAGAGGGGTGGGGAGTCACTAAGCAGATGACAAGGCAAAAATGGCACCAATTAGAATGGAGGTAAATCAGTAGAACCTGTAGGCATCAGTTGCCCCAGTCCCTGCAGCTCTCAGAAAATCACTTCCAACATCAGCCAATATGAGAACTGAAATCTTGCTGGAGTCTGGAGTCACAGATAAGACAAACTCAAATGCACATTCTTCATGTAATTCATATTCCACCTGGGTTGTTAAAATTGGAAATGATTCAATCATTTAACACCATTACAGCTACCTCCAAAGCTGTAAGTGATGGGGTGCACCAGCACTGATGCAAAAACTTACCCCAATTAGCTTCTTTCTGCAAACGTTCTTCCTGCAACAGGGCTTCGTTTCCTAGGAGTCTTCAATCTCATTACAAGGGTTGATTCTCCCATAGGGCCTGCCTAGCCAGATGATTTCATTTTACTTTTAAGCTAACCTTTGCCATCAATGATGTCACCAGAGTGTTCCTTCTCTTGGGAGGCTCCTAGGAACACACTAAAAGGTTCATTTGTTTGATGTTTGGTCAAAAAGACTTTTCTACTGAAGGGGCTTTGTTTGGCTCTAGGCAAGTAATGGCACAAAGCAGGCATCTTCAGAGGAAGGCAATTTGCACCTAACTAGCACCAACATAGCTTTATGCACTAAACACCCAGGAGAAACTCAGGTGGAAAATCACTGCTGAGAAAGAAGTCAGTGGATCTTTCTACAATTAAGATTATTCACTCAAGGAAACTTTGCATATTGCCTGGTGTTTTTCCTCTCAACAATAGGAGCTATAAAACTCAGTAGAAAATGTAACTAGTTATGCCACGGAAAAAACTTGTTTTAACCATCTTAAACATTAAGAAAAAAGAGGGCAAAACCAGAAGTAACTTATATAAAACAATTCCATCTTACTATTTCCAAAAGTGAAATGTACTTACTACCTATAGAAACCCTCTCTGCCCCTTGCTGTCCGCCCCTGCTGAGCATGACCTCTGGCATTCCTCTCTGGAGGCAACTGCAGTGCTCATCTTTTTTTTTTTTTTTTAATTTTTATTTATTTATGATAGTCACACAGAGAGAGAAAGAGAGAGAGGCAGAGGGAGAAGCAGGCTCCATGCACTGGGAGCCTGACGTGGGATTCGATCCCGGGTCTACCAGGATCGCGCCCTGGGCCAAAGGCAGGCGCCAAACCACTGCGCCACCCAGGGATCCCTGCAGTGCTCATCTTTACAGTGAGCCACTGCTGACAACGGTGGTGGGAACAAAGCCAGGGCCACCAGTTGAGAACTAAAAATCATGAAAACCAAACATTTTTTAGGAACTACATAATGAAAAATAACAGATTCCACTAATTGTCTTCATCTACCAAATTATTCAAAATAAACATTCTGACCTTAACTTTATGTTTTCTTCTTAAATCAATGTTCAGCATTCCTTTTATATATTAGAAATATTAGAGCTTCCTACAATGCACCCACACACACTGCCTTTCAAAGATGTGGCCTAAATCATCATTTCTGTTTAATTAAGTAAAACCTCATCTCCTCCCTATCTGCACATTTCAATGTCTATTATTTCATAGAATAATTTAAAAACTTCTACAACATAATGAGAGAGTTTGAAGCATGATATGAAATCAGCATGTGAAAGCAGCAAATAAAAACATATATGACTTTTAAAACAAAGAATGGGAAGGTCCATGAACAAATTTGGCAAAACAATAAACCATATGGACAGACTTTACAGACTTACACAATGCACCCTGAAAATACAAATGTAGCTCACATTAAAACTAGAAAGCTATAGCACAAGGGTACATGAAAGAGGAAAACCACTTTATTCAACAGGTAATAAATATGTAAGACTTGTCTAAGTAGTATTTTGGGCTGAAACCTCAAAAATATGTACATCTTTAGATAAGTTTGTGAATAATAAAGTAAAAGTTGATTGTTGAAAGTTTGGGTAAAGATGGCAGATGGCTGAGTGAAGCCAGATCACATCATTTCCATTTTTCCATTCTGTATTCTCAGATGAACAAACTTTAAAAGAAAAGAATTTTTAAAATGAAGCATTATCAGCAGCAATCAAAAAGGAAAGACGCATAATTGAAAATAATAAACATTAATGAGAAATGAAAACAAAGCAACAAAGATGCTAGAATAAAGCAAAGCAGTATGGGTAAGTTAGTTAGCTTCTAAACCTTCACCAAAATTCTAGAAACAATAATGCTCAATTACATACTGATGATATGCAATGACACTGCCAAATTTTGGAGAAGCAAATTGAGATTGTATCCTTAAATTTTTCTTATTGTAACTGACAAGTAGTAGTATATAGTTCCTGGGAGGGATAGTGAGAAAGAGGAAATGTTAAAAATAGAGATAACTAAGTGTACAGGAGTTCACAACAATAAAGAATAATTTGAATGGAAACAAGATGAAATAAGCCTACTATTTAGAGGAAACCATGATTTAATATCAACATAAATTCAACTTAGCTCATTTCATCTCTCATACTCTCATGTTTTAGCTCCAGGGAAAAGAAATCAAAATAAATATGTAACATGGTGGGAAAATAAGTAAAAGAAACTTTGTTTGCATTTTATCAGCACAATCAATAAATCAGATAATCTGCACCAAATTGTTCATGTTGAGTATAAGATTTTAAAAAGCTACATGTGAAAAATTTAGAAATGTTACAGAGGAAGAAATCAATCAATCAATCAATCAATCAAAAATGGGAGGAAAACAGGAACAAGTCAAGGGAAGATTGTGTCTGAAGGAAAGTACAACACAAGGAAAAAGGGAAAACAAATACCCCACAAATGCACTTGTGCTATAGGAAAATGAAGGAAGACATTTTGATCCAAAAAAGAAATGGAAAGACCTAAAAAGAAAGCATCCAGTAGTAAGGAAAATTGATATCCAATGCAACAATTTTATGGAACACACTAATAAATATTAAAGGAGAAGAAATAGAACAGACAAAGCTAAAAATAAAATTGCTGATCTAAATTAAAACCCTTTTTATAATCAACAAATACAGAATGCAGAAAAAGATAAAAAATAGGGGGAGAAAAGAAGGTTGGGACAAAAGAAAAAGAAAGGAAGGAAGGAAGACAATGTTCAAGGCAAATATGAATCTAAATAATATAAATGGCTTCCTTGAAGACTAAAATCCAACCATAAAAGCAAAAACATATTAAAGGATATAAAACAAGAAAATTTCCATAAGACAATGGGAAAAAAACAACTAAAGGTAAAGAGAATGTCATCTAATTCAGGCAAAATTAATTCAGAATACTCAAAGCCAAAACATAACCTGGTTTACTTCTGAATTTCAAAGATAAAGGCTTCTCCAAGCTACCTCCAGATAACCCAAATAGTGTACTAGAAGATATAAAATCAGGATGCCCTGAAACTTCTCCACATCAACATTTCAGGCTAAAAGATTAGAGGGAAATGCCGACGGAATTCTGAGGAAAAGGCAAATGTATATCCAGCCAAGTTTCAGGGACTTTGGTAGTAATAAAAAAGTCATTCAGGCCAATAAGAAGTCAGAAAATACAGATTCTGAATGGCTAATGTTTGGAAGTTACAAGAAGCCACCAGGATTCACTGCACTTCTGTCATTTAAAATGGCAGAGTATGTTAAGAGATTAACAATGAGTTGGGTTTGATTATCAGAAAGAATATCATTATCAGAATGAAGGATGGATAAAATTAAGGCACTTTAGCTGGTGTCAGCACAAATGGAAGAGACACATTTGTGTGTAGAACGACAAAGTTTGCAAACAGTAGTGGCTAAATTGATATTTTCTTGCATGCACACATCTCTCAGCTTCACAGAAGATTTAGCTATCCCAGTATGTTAAAGAACACTTTATATTTGTATATATTCTATTCTCATTTTTGTCACTTCTAAAGCTTGTTTTGTTTGTAAAAATATTTGCAAGTCAAATTATAACACTTTTTCCTTCCAGAAATTTAAAAATTTATGCAACTTTTAGAATTGGTAATGTAATTTATACAAAATAATTGGAATATCCATTATAACGTGTGAAAATTGATAAAAGTTTCAGTATTATTCCATTTCTATTCATGCTTCAAGGCTTAAAATGCTGTATTTTAGAATGGAAATTCTGGTAACTTTATTGCTTTATCATAGTATTTCTGGTGCACTGCTGCACTCACCAGACCCCTAAGAAATTAGCCTAGTTTCCTATAGGGTAAACAGGCACATTAACAGTCTCCATAGAAAAATTTGTTTTAATAAAGGTATGGATTCAGTATTCATTTATCAATAGCTGTGCTAACTGATGCATTCGGGATCCTTACACAACCCAATTTCAGCCACAGCTGCTTCTTTTTAGTAAAGCAAGCTTAACCCTTTACCTCAGAATGCAGAATTCAACCTTCTCACTAATTTCCATGAGAAAATTATTCATACGAGAGTATTAGCGGGTATTATAGACTTCAGTGAAAATTTGGGTGTCATGGGATGGCAGGTCACATCTTATAGCACTAAGGATCCCCATGTTGGGTTCACCTTTTTGCCACAATCTTCTTTCTTTTCCCCTTTTCCAAAGATCCCCAATCTTTATCTTCTGCTTTCTATAGAGTAACTCACTGAGGACACTGAGCCCATCTCTCAGCCCAATCTAGCCCTGAGAAATAGTAAGACACATTCTCACAAAAAAGAATTCTCAGTCCATAGGCAAGGAGAGCATCACTTTCCCTGTAATATGGAGAACTTCACCTGTGGTTAACATCTAATACATTCTTTAGTAATTCATTCAATGAATATTAACTGAACCTCTACTGTACACCAAGCCAATTACTATAAATTCAATAAAATCCTTTGCTTGGAAGATTTTCATTCTCTTATTTTCCTGTTTTTCAACTCTATATATACATATTTGAGTCCAGACGTGTGTGCATTTGCGTGTTGGTGGTGGGAAACTGTATATTTAGTTTCCCAAGTTGATCCTACAGGGCATCAAAAAATGAGACCACATCACATGAGTGGTATATCTGGTCTCTACCCTAACTCGCCCTCACCACAGTGTGATTTATTTGGTAATGTGATTTATTTGGCATGAGTAAAATCAGAAGTTTAAGAACACATGTAAAACAGTCCTTTCTTTTCCCTATTTTTGGATTTTTCTTCTCATGAAGCCATACCTTCTAGAGTTCCTGCTTTCACATAGTAGGTACACTTGGTTTAAGGCTAAGCTTATCTTTTAAAGATGGATCTGGAGACTAGTGTCTCTCTCTGTTCCAAATTTGGCAGATATAAGGTAGCAAATCTGGATAGTTATGTTTCCTCCACAAACTCAAATAGTCCCTCAGATGGGTCATATCAAGGTGTGGGGAAATGATCAAAAACCTAGTATGGCTATATAATTAGGTCATTCTTCAATCCAGCTTAAACATTCATAATCCTATTAATTTATCTCTCTCTTTGAATCTTTTGTCTGCTTGCAAAAATTACTTCAGAAAACAGGAAAAATGTGATTATTACTCCATAGAACAATGATAGTCTAACTCTATTATGCCAATTACACTTAAGAAAAGAAAAAAAGACAGAAAATTTACCTTAATGATTTTCTTTTTTTTTACCTTAATGATTTTCACATTGGCATAAGAGATTCATGAAGTTGTCCACAATTTCTTTTCCCTCTCTCCTTCTCCTTCTTTTTCTTTACTCCTTCTTTTCTTCCTCCCTTTCTCTTTTCCTTCTTTTTTTCTTTTCCTTCTTTTTTTATTCCTAGATTATACAGAGATGCATATGTTAAATACAGCCTAGTCCATTATCTGACGAGACAGTGCCTCAGCCCCCCTAATTGTACAGACCATCCTGCAGTACCCCTAGTGGTGGCTATCCTAGGGTGGTCATGCATTAGCTTAGTGTAGGAATGAAAATCTTCCCTTGAAAACTAGCTTCCTGCTTCTCATTTCCTATTGTTCAGATGAATAGCAGCCCATGCATATATTAAGAGCTATATTTTCCCACACTCATATCTCCAATTAGGATTCTAAGGATTCTATTAACATTCATTAGCTTGTGTGTTCTGTGGTAAGAGACTTCTCAAGTGTACAATTGTTTTATCTAACTGACCTGTGACCTCGTTGAGGACAGCAACAAGTGATTGCTGCTCCTTTCCTTTGATGTCTCACCCTACTTACCCATACTTCACACAATATTCTGAATACAACTGATCCTCAGTAAAACCCCCCACTGATTGATAAACCCTGCTAAACAGTGATACCAGCCCTCTTTTGAGCTTATATTCTAAAATAGAAGAAACTAATACAGACATTGACAATTCTAAAAAAAAAAAAACAAAATGATACATGTTGAAAATAATGTTCAGGAAGCTCAAAGCTAAATTTGATGCTCTGTTTCGGGAGCTATCTTTAGCCTATAAATTCTGGTGTAGCTATCTTGACCTAGCCTAACCCATGATCATATTCATCTGACCTTGTTTGAATAGGTTTAGCATTAGCATATCTGTGTCTTTTATTCTAAGCTGCCTTAAATATTGTTTGGGGGAAAGATATTTTGAGGATGTAAATAACAAGAATAGTTTATCTCTAGCAGAATACACTAAGAGTTAAAATATAATAACTGCATTATTCACATGTAATGAATAAAGCACAGCATACAAACAGAAAAAAAATAATGAAGATGGAAGGTTTTTTTTTTTTTTTTCTGTAACTCAAATCTATTTTGGGGAAACAGATGAGCAGCTGGATCATCTGAACTTAGAAAGGGCAGAACATGAAGGTTATCGTCCTAGCTGCTTGTGGAAATGATTGCACAATCTTTAGCAAGTGGCCCGGAGCAGGATCTGTGTTCAATGACTCATCCAAGATGTGGCCCTTCCATTAGCTCCCCAACTATAAAACTGGGACATTCATTTAATTCTGACTCACATTGTTAAATGCCACACACTGAATCACTGAGCCTACTACATAAAGCACCTGGATTAAATGTCTCTATGCAATACTTAGCCAGGCTGAAAATCTCCATTTAAGCCAGGGAGATGGTGGAAGCTCTGCTAACAGCTAGTCGTCCTGGAAGTCTCATATGAGTTTAAGTTCACCGGCTCTCTGGTTGCAAGATAAAATCCTAAAAGGCAATCGATTTTATTTCTGAATGGTACTTTAAGATTTCACTTATATCTTTACCGTGGGCAAAAAAATTCTCATTGATAATCCTATTTCAAATAATTTTTACTTTTAAAACTATTATTCTTTTACTGGATGTTGTTTTCCTACATATGCTGTTTTCCAAAGGGACATTCCAAATATGGGGGAAAAATGCTATAAGGTTTGCAAATGAAATGCATTCTCTAACTGTCCAGATGTTCATTTCAATGCATGCATCATATAAATCTAAACTGATGAGAACAGTAATGGTCCAGCTCAGTCTGTCTCTGAAACAAGAAAAATAGGAAATGTGCCATTTTTTTGAGGTTATGAGTTTTAAAAACTCAAGAACACACTTTCTATCTTTTATTGTTTTGATTTTGTGGACAATAAAATTGACTTCCCACAATGGTCTTCTTACTATACAACAGGCAAATATCATCTCCGTTTCAAAATGAGATCTAAAAGGGTTTGTTTTATTTTGTTTGTTTTTTTTTTTTTTCTATAATGAGGCTATGTTTGTATGAAGACAAATAAAAACCCAAAGTAATCCTGGAACAAACTCTAAAATATGACCATTCTTTCTACTGCTTTTCTTCCTGAAGACTTCAATAGAGCCTGTGTATCTTTTCATTGTTCCTCACACATCTCAAGTGTTGGCAGGTATGATAATCTTCAGTTTTTCCAACTCTGAGAATTTGTATAAAATGATACAAGTGTCATAAAATGTAGCTTCATTTGTTATTCAATATCCTCCAAGAGATCTAGAGAATGACTCCAGATAAGACCTAGAGTAAGGACTCCTCAGCACCCTGTTCCTCTCATCCACAAAGCCATTCCCTTGGATTAACAAATATGGGTAGGGATCCCTGGGTGGCGCAGCGGTTTGGCGCCTGCCTTTGGCCCCGGGGCGCGATCATGGAGACCCGGGATCGAATCCCACGTCGGGCTCCCTGCATGGAGCCTGCTTCTCCCTCTGCCTGTGTCTCTGCCTCTCTGTCTCTCTCTGTGTGACTATCATGAATAAATAAATAAAATCTTTAAAAAAAAAACAAAACAAATATGGGTAGAAGTCCTCAGAGCAGGGTTCTAGAAGGGCTAAATACCCTTGATGCTACATGATGCAGTTGGTCTTATTGTAGTTTTCATTTGGGGTAGAGAAATGCAGAGCAACATCTCCCAGCCTACCCCTCCTGTGAGGCAACTCTGAAAAACTCTAGGTGCGCTTATAGCTGCCTGAGTTCCTGGGACATCTGAACTATGTCGACAGAGGCATGGTACTGCATCACTGATGTTTCAGCTAGGCCTTTCCCCAAAATATAAGCATTTCCTGTAGATATGCTTCAGTGAGGAGGTACTTAACCTTGCACACGTATTTGCTAAATCGTCTCCATAGTAACAGCAGAGTTAAAACACTTACTCTGATGCACAAAGTTCCAGAGCTGGAATTTTAACAATGAATGTCCTCTAAGAGAGGAACACTTTCAAAGATCCTACCTATCTTAGTCCATTCAGGCTACTGTAGTAAGATACCACCAACTGCGTGGCTTATAACAACAGAAATTTATTTCTGACAGGTCTAGAGGCTGAAAATCTAAGATCAGGATTCCAGCATGGTTGCGTGAGGGCTGTCTTCTGGGTTTCAGACTTCTTGTGGTATCTTCACGTGGCAGAAAGGGTCAGAGAGCTCTGTGGGGTCTCTTTTATAAGACATATATTCCATTCACGAGGGCCCTGCCTTCATGACCTAATCACCACCCGAAAGCCCTACCTTCTACCCCTTCCCTCTGTCACACTGGGGATTAGAATTTCAGTATAGGAATGGTGCGGGAGGGGGAGGACCATAGCATTACCTTACATACTATCAGTGGCAAATACTTAATAGTTCCTACCAATGCACCAACACTAAACAGCCATCATTAATAGTGCTATAGAAATATCAGCATATCTCTATAAGAAAAACCTTTATTAATCCTATCTGCTCATAACATGTGTTCATTGTGTGTGTACACTTGGCTGTGTCAAATTCAGCTTTTAACATACACAATTCATCAGTCTATTCATTTATACTTCCTCTTCCTTCCCCCACTACTACATTATTAACTCCTCCAAATGCAAGAACTAGTCATGAATCTATTTCTTTTATAATCTTTTGATAGCTCTTAATATTGTGCCATGAACACCTTAGAATATTGGTGACAAACAGCTAAGTCAGTAGAACTGGAAACAAAAGAAAATTCTTTTTAGCATGGAAGAACAGCTAGTAACTCTGTCGGTTCAAGAAGAAGCAACAAGTTCAGTATTTATGGTAGTGAATATTATTTACCATAAAGCGCATTTATTGTCATAATATAACTTGATTTCATTCACAGAATCAGCCAAATAAAAGGGAAATTTATGGTTTCATATACTGCCAAATTAGCACTGTCATTTAAATTTTTAAATAAGATCTTGAGAAATTTACTGAAACCACTGAAATACCTTAAAGAATAGAGTTAGTAATTTATCTTGTGGTATTAAAATTAAGTGTTGGTACTCTGGCACAGTGACATTTTGCTGGATTAGCCTCTAAGTCTTTGGGACAATTTCAAAGAGGATTGTCCAAAGACAAGGAAATGGGCTGGAAGCTCACAAAGTCTTCTCTAGCCCAATGATTATGTAACTCATAAATGCAGCATGAAGACTGTGGTCTTGGCATTTTTTTTTAGAAGCATTACAGCACATCTGGGAATACCAGAGTCTTCTCTCATGGGTCTACAGTCCACTGACCACTATCTTTGCTCTTAAATCAACCATTTGGTATGCAGAGACAGGGCACCTCTGGGAGCACCAGGCTTTCCCTCTCCCTGAGTGGGCATCCTCTGCACTCTTCAGCCCCCAGCCTCAATTCAGTTAAAAATTGAACAACTTTGGCATTTTCATTTTAGCACCTTCCTCGATATGTCCAGTGCATGATATTTATTGTGTTTTAGAATCTCCAAATCTACTCATTTTTCACGAACTCATCTCATTAGCACTTTCTCCTGGCAACTCTCCATATATATATATATATATATATATATATATATATATATATATACACTACTATGTATGTGTGTGTGTGTATATATATATATATATATATATATATTACTTAAGCCAAAGGCGCCATTATTCATTTCCACATTTATTTCAAAGAGTAATAGAACCTGTCCCCAAATACTCAGACTTCCTTATGAACTTGGTGGGCATCTTTCTCTTCCCACATGAATAATAGCTTCATATTTTCAAAATAACATTCTGTTTTCTATACAGAATACTACTGGAGTAGGCATGGTCTCCCTATGTGTAAGGGAAATACCCAATGTGCTTCTGAAAACTTCTTGGAAAAAAGATTTTGTCTCTTCTCCCACAGCTGACCAAGTCGATACTCTCTCTCATCCAGAGACCCATGCATAGAACTCCAGGGGCAAAGCTAGGTTTATTTGCAATATGGTTCTATAAATATTTAATAAAGAGTTTGAGAGGAGGCTGACTACAGATCCATCTGTTAAACTGCTGGAGACAAACCAGATACCATGAATTAACCACAGAATAGGTCCATTATTTTGTCAGGGTTCGATAGAGGGCCAAAGATATGCAGCTGATCCCATATTCTGAGTATACCAACACTGTGATAGGAACGAAACAGTCAAAAGTGGGTGAATATAAATTCTTCCACCAAATGAAGCTAATTCCTTGTGAAAAACAGTTAACAATGATCTGACCAATTTTAAGCAATACAAATAATTGTGATATATATGCAAAAGCTATATCTCCATGCTAAGCCAAAGTTCTCAAGGTCTGATTTCACTTGCCAGGAGCTCTCAAATGTCGCCATTCCTCAATAAATGAAAATCAAAACAGAAGAAATGCAACAAATATGAGCTAGATGTCAGTAGTCTTTGACATTCATTCAACTCCCAATCTCATGCTATATAAAATCAGTAAACTTTGTTTTTTATTTTTTTTTATATTTTATTTATTTATTTATGACACACACACACACACACCCACAGAGGCAGAGACACAGGCAGAGGGAGAAGGAGACTCCATGCAGGGAGCCTGACATGAGACTCCACCCCAGGACTCCAGGATCAGGCCCTGGGCTGAAGGTGGCGCTAAACCGCTGAGCCACCCGGAGCTGCCCAAGTTAGTAAACTTTAATTTTGAAAACCAAACACCCAAACAACCACAAAGTAGACTGCCACAGTGCTGCTGTCACACTGTGAAAGATGTTGTTTGTTTTTTAGAGAATGAAGAATGTCAGGATTTCTAATAAATCATTGATAGTTCATAAAAGGTTATGTCAACCTCCTTTAGAGCAAACAGACCTCTGTTAATACGGTAGGTAAAAAGCTGAATACACAGATACCAGTTTTCCTGTTTTCCTTTCCAGGGACAGTTTAGAAAGGAAATAAATGGCTTCAAATAAAGGTGAGTACAAGTTTTCATACACTCGCAGGGTTTTTTTTTTTTTCTTTCTTCCCCCCCGCCCCATCCTTCTCCTCCTGTCCTCATACTCAAATATTGAGAAAGAAAAGTACTTCAGTGAGAGACAGCAACAGGCTGCTCATTTGGACCAAGTGCCTTCCATGCTTTTATTTTTTTAGCAGCCTTACCCTTGAGACAAAAAAAGAAGTAGCATCTATTAGAAGAATCCCCTAAGGCAGTTGTGTTAGAGGCGGAAGGGAGGAGACAAAAAAGTGCTTGACATGGAGAAAATAAGGAAATGATTTCAAGCTCTTGATTGCACTCAGATTCATATGCCAGGAAGGAGAAATTAGCTCCTTTCTTTCCATTCCCACCCCCAATTTAACACATGTGCACACATTCACACATACACATGCAAAGCAAATGCACACACGCATACACAAAGTCACACTGGCATGAGCACACAACACCTGCTGTTGCTTCAGGTAAAAGATAAGAAGCCCATTTATCTCAGACATATGGTATGTGTGTGTATATATATATATGTGTGTGTGTGTGTGTGTGTGTGTGTGTATCCTTAATTCAACTAAGTGAATACATGCCCCCAGAGCATCACGTATTTGCTGCTCTGCTGTGTCTAACCAAGGCAACATCAGTAAACAATCAACTAGCATTTTCTACAAAGCAGCAAACACATATCTCATACCATTTTATGATGGGGAGCTAAGATGACAGCAAAGTGAATGACAGAATTGCAATCCCCCAATAAAAATCATGCATGTGACTACTGGCCCATAGTGTACATTTAAAGGCACCTGTTTTATTTTGTATTTTTTATTTATTTCTTTGTATATGTTTTTATTGGAGTTCGATTTGCCAACAAAGGGACCTGTTTTATAAACAAACCCCTTTTTAATTTAGGATTTTAGAAAGCAGAGCTCAACGGATAGGTACAGGTCATATTATCAAAAGGAATATCTGATTCTAAAACACAGCCTCGTTTATAGGGCATGAAAACATGAAAATAGATAACTTTAATGGATTATAATGTAAGCTCACTGTTCTTGTGCTAAAGAATAAATTAAATATTGATGCTATTATTAAAATTTTCCAAATTAAAGTTCTTTTAATGCCCAGGCTTGGAAAATAAGTAAGTTCATTAATGTATTTTTCTCATATGTAACATTATTCTAAGAATAATGTGATGTGTGAAATACATAAGGATAGAACACAAAGTGGTTGCTTTGTCACCAGACTTGACTGTCCTTTGCACTGGGAAATGGGTTTCCTGGGAAAAAGAGATCAGGCTTTTTAATTTCTCTTCCCAAAGGGACAAAAATTAACTATCTTTCCTTGGGCATCAGCTTTCTGGTTATGCATAGCAGCTGAAGAGCCACCTATACTGCCACGTGGACAAACAACTCAGGAATCCACGCCACCTCTCCAAGAAGCCACGCATGGTGGCCACACACTTTTATGCACCTCTGGGGTCAGCCCTGTCACCAGCTCCAGCCCCATGTTGCCTTTTCACCTGGGCCTCTGGCAGGAGGGTTCACATCATAGAGTAATGACGTATTAAAGCTGAAAGGGGCCACAGAGGTCATTTAGTCCAACATTCTCATCTCAGAGATGAGGAAATGAGATCTACGTATTAAATGGCATGCCCAACACAGTACATTTTTGTCAAAGTCTAGACAGAAATATATGCTTCCTGACAAGCAGCTCTCTAGAATTTTGCTATGCAAAGCACAGGGCTCAAGCCAGCAGCATGTAGGACTCATTAGAAATGCTGAATCTCAGGCCTTGTCCAAAGCCTACTGTATTGATTGGAATTCTCCAAAGAAACAGAACCAATAAGGTGTGTGTGTCTGTGTGTGTGTACAGATTTATTTTGAAGAATTGGCTCCTTGACTGTGGGAAGCAACAAACCTGAATTGCATAAAAAAGACTAGCTGGCTGGAAACTAGACCGAGAGTTCTATGTTAAAGTCTTGAGGCACAGTGTCTTCTTCTCTGGGAAACCTCACTTTTTGCTCCTAAGGCTTTCAACTTATTGGATGAGAACAACCTGTATTACCAACAGTAAACTCCTTTACTTAAAGTCAACTGAGTGCAGATGTTAATGGCCTCTACAAAATACCTTCACAGCAACATCTAGACTTTAGTGTCTTACTAAACAACTGGGCACCATAGCCTAGACACGTTGGCCTATAAAACTTATCCAACACACTTCCTGAATCAGGATCTGCATTTTAACACAATCTCTGGTGATTCATTGGCACATAGAAGTTCAAGAAGCTATAATTTAGCTATTTGTAAGTTTGGAGGATATCACAGCCCCAATTCCGTAACAGAGTGATCGACTATAACAGTGCATTACGTAAGTTAGAAGTTTATGTTTCTTCCATGGAAAGTTTGAGCATTGTAGTCTAGAACAAGTAGAGATTTAATAATCAGGAATCCAGGCTTCTTCTAACTTGTTGCTCTGCCATCTCCAACATATGGCTCCCATTTCCTGGTCCAAGATAACTATTTCCACCTCAACCCGCCATGCCTTTGCTCTTATCAACAAAAGAGAGAAAAGGGCAATGAAAGGAATACCTCTTTCATTTAATAACATAACTCAGAAGTTATACCATGTTATACTATCACTGATGCTCAGATCCTATAGTCAAGAACTTGGTCATCTGGCCACATCTAGTAGCCACAGAGGCAGCTGGAAAATATAGAATTTTTACAGAATCATCCATCATCCCATAAATATTCAGTCATAGCAGAATTCCATAAAGAAAGAAGGGTTGACTGGCTACTAACGAACATTTCTACCATTTATTTTTCTGCACCAGGCTACTTCTGGGACTGCAGATGAAGAGGTGGTGGAAGCAGCAGAAAAGAGCATCATTCCTGCTTTCTTCTACAGTAGGGAGAAATTAAGCCAACATATCACTGAGGATGAGGAAACAGCTCAAACTATCATTTGCATTGACTGGTTACTTCCTCAATGTGGAGACACTCTTGGCCAATGCAGTCAAAATGTAAACTTTCATTGTCCCAAAGAAGTAACAGTGGAAAAAGAAGGAGAATTTACACTGACTTTTTTAACATTTCATCACTCCCATCTCCTCATTGCCACACAGGGATGACTCACTTCTGCCTGTTTTCAAGGCCAAGAAGCAGCATGAAAGAGGAAACAACTCCACTTAAAGAGTTTTCTCTTCTTGTTCAAGCCTGGTCAGTCTTGTATCCCACAGCTGGGGAAAGAAGAATGTAGAGACACTTCCAATGTTCATGTTGACCACAAAACTCTCTGTTATTTCCTATTCCAAGGCAAAAGCTGTGTGTCTAGGAGTAACTGAAATGTATACAGAGGTATGGCTAGGGATGGTTTTATAGCAGGGAGGATATATGGATAAATATATTTTCATTTAATTGCTGAAAGCAGCTTTACACAAAAGATGACCTAATAGCAGAACAAAATATCTGCAAAAATATATCAACTTCTCTGTTTTATTACCTCCCACAAGTACCCACAAACATACATGAAGTCCCTCTAGAGACCAATCAGACATATCGTACAGAATTTGCTGTAACCAAGGTAACAAAACATTATTTCTTTGCATCAACTTTTAAGACAAAAAAAAAAAAATGATTGTTAGAGTGAATTTTTCTTTGTAATGGTATTTATTGTTAAGATGTTGACTTACCCTCATTTTCAAGATCTAGGTTATATCAGGCTATTTTCTTCCTGATTAATTATAACTTCCTAACTAATTATAACTTTCAATGATAATTAGGAACACCTGAATTATAGGTCGAATCGTTTTTTGGGCCATAGATAAGTAAGAATATAGATGTAACATGATTCTAATTACTTTTATGTTTCTATGAAAAGGTATTTATTAACATAACTGACTATCAGTTAACTAATACCTATATATTGATTACATGGTCCACAAGCATGACATGCCTACTGATATATGTAGTATAAGACACTCTAAATAATTTGCATGTTTATTATTTTATATAAAATCATTTGATATCTTTCTCACCAAATTTAACTCATTAATAATTATCTGCCATCTAGTTCTATGATGAAATAGAATAAAACAATCCATCCCAAATATTATGTACTCTTGTAAGAGTACCATGCCTCCCAAGGTCATACACACACCTTTCTTAATGTAGGTACTGTGTTCAAAGTTTTTATTTATATGAGGATTTCATTTAGATGCCCAGCATTGCTCTTCAAATAAACCCCTTTTGATGTTCATAACAGAAGGGCTCAGTAGCAGCCTGGAGTTCTGTGATATCATGTTCTCCCACTAAACTTTACCCTGATGATCTCAATTTGATACGAATCTCTGATGGACATGTTGGCACAGCCTTCAGTCCTGCATGGATTCCATGTTACCTTTTTAAAATATCACTGTTACTTTGTCCAAACTTGACTCAGAAAGCCACAATGACTATTATTACTTTGGGCTTCTGGTGAATAACTACAGATGGCGTGGTTGTTACCAAGTTCCTGAAAACTTTTACCTTGTATGTAGTGTGTGAATCAGTAGTGCTTACAATTTATCATATCCTGCAATTCCAAATGCTTGTTATCAGTATCACTAATGTGAAGATTGAGTTTATAATTCCATTGATTTAAACAATGGCCATTTTTACTTTAGAAATTAATGATTGGTTACAAAAGTTTTTACCTACCAGCTAAAATTTGAGGAAGAAAATAATTCATACAAAGTAGCGAAGAGATTCTAGTTATACAATCTTAGGCATTTTCTTCTATATTTTGAAAGTAATAAGCATTTTCTTACAGCTTAATGAAGTAAAAATTAAGCCGTTATCAGAGTGCTCCCAATTTCCTCTGAAAGTGTCTTATTCAAGCTGTTTCTCTTGTATGTTTTCTTACATTAGGGAGAAAATGCTGCTCTAAAGATCTAGATTTCTATTCCCTGGGACTATGTTCCTCATATGACTTAGTTTGACAAGAATCATTTTCATTCTCAGTTAGGAAATGAAAGCATAAGGTAGTGTAATAAATATGTGATTGAACTTTGCAATAGCATAGGCTTATTAGCTCTAAGAATTTCCAAAATTACATTAATTTTTTTCCTACCTCATGATATTTGCCCTCTAGCTCTTGAATTAGATTTTTTATCCAACTTCACAGTTGTCATTTTGGTTTCAAACTTAGACATTTTCTAGAGACTACATCTGAGGGCTGTGTTTATATTCTTAAAGCAGGAATTTTCATTTTTTTAAATTTCTGGGTTAATTTTAAGAAAAGATTTAGTCACAATACAGCTTAAAATATATTCTCAACTATTTAGAGGAGAACATTTATTAACAATATTAAAGGAATCTGTCTAAAAATAGCACTGAATAGAACACATCTTAATTGTCTCTCAGAAGTGTCAAGTTTGGTCAAATACATTCTCATTTTGGCCATCATTATAAGCAATGGTTATTAAATTCTTTAACTGATGTTAAGGGAGAAGAAAAATCACTTGTGTTGATTGATAAAATCAAATTGCATGTAGTTTTAAGCCCCACCATCCTGGATAGCAAAAAAACCTGTTGTGACTGGGCATCATGTGCTCCTCTGTAAGAGTTTTTCCCCCTTAAGCCATCATGGCCTACGACTGTTGCTGGCAGTACCACTAGTCACAGCCTCTGCTCTCCCCAAGGACACGTTAACCTGGGACCAATGCCCAAGTCCCTTAGGGGATTTTGCTCAGGCCATTCCTACATTCATCAGGGTCCCACCATCAAGCTGGTATTGTTATAGAGACATGGACAGACTATTTCCTATGTATTCACCGTCCTCTTCACTCCTCAGTACAAATGAAACTATTGGCGCACTATTAGGTGTCTTGTCATTAAGCCAGTAACCAACACAACCAGAATTCAAATATATGCATTCTGATCCCAGAATCTATACACTTAGCTACTACTTTATACTGCTTCTCCATAAGACAACCTCTTACTTTTTCCTAAGTAAGGTCAGTAATCTGTGACTTTAGTATATAGAAACTTGACTGTACAGAGTGGTGACAAAGGAGAAAGATATGTGAAGGAAAATACTTGCCATACTTATTCTTTCATGATATACTTCCAGAAAAATGCAAACCACTGTCAAACTCTCAGGTTATTTTGCCACATATATGTATCTGAGGCCTTGTTGGTTAAACCTCAGTGCTGGTGTGAAACCTCCTTCTCCCTATTCACAGGGCATCAAGTAATGTCAGTGCAAGAACTGCCACCCATGTGCTCAGACCTACTTCCTATTATTACTAAGCCAAATCATAAAAGTAATTGGAACAAACGTCTGATCAGTTTCCTCTCCTTCCTCTCTCATTACATCCTCCCTCTTTGTTCTATAATCCCCAGGATGAACCTTTTCCTTCCTCCATATTATAGCCACCGTCTATTCAAGATAACAAGTTTAACTTACACAGCTTTTATTTTTTAAGGTTATATTTTTTGCAATTCAACTTTATGGCTATGAAAATCTTACTTGCTAGGTAGATGATAAATGGATATTATAATAACTGTTCTTAGCTTTAATCCACAACTCCCATTCCTTGAGAAGGCAGAAAATTAATGTTCCAGTTATTTATGGCTATGTAACAAACCACCCAGATATTTAGTGATTTAAAATAACAATCATCATTTATTTTGCTCACAAATATACAATTGAGAAAGTGTTGACCAGATGGGCTCATCTGTGTTTTAGATTGAGTTAACTGAGGTAACCCAACTCAGTGGAAGTGTATCTTGATACACTTCCAAGATGGCTTACTCATATGGCCATTAAGTTAGAACTCAGTGGAGGCTATTGGCCAGGTATCTTAGTGCCTTTCCATAAACCCTTTCCACAGAGCTGCTGCTTCTTCACAGCATAGTAACTGTTCCAAAAGGAAAAAAAAAAGTGGAAACTGCCAATCTCTTAAGTCCTAGGCCCTGTAACTGGCAAAGAACCACTTTTTTGTATTGTATAAGTCAAAGTTTCCACTAATCTTTGATGAGTCAAGGGAGTTCTGGGGGGAAGGAAGAGGAAGATTAGAAAGGAACATAGACTCTGCCTCTTAACAGATACATACAACTGCCTCTTCCCAGTTGTACTGCTAGCGAAAATAGCAAGCTTGGTAGAGAAAGAACAGGAAAATCATACAGCACTGCTAGCCTGAGTTCTAAGTCCACTAATAGAAGGTAACAGATCAGGTACTAGAAATTTAAGGGACATTCTTGAAATGAGAGAACCATAGATGGACCAGGTAATTTCCTCATATATCCTTGGTTAAGGTGGCATGTATATGTGGAAGAGACCCATGAGGGCCCAATCTACCATAGATTACTGCCTGATTTAGTCTGTGTAAATGCAAAGAAATGACCTTGGACAGTCCATGCTCTATACATATCCATGGCTTGACCGCCCCCACAAGAAATTCTAATGGGCGAAATGACAGCAGATGGCAAGCAGTATCCACATGGAAAAATAAAAAGCACCAGAAATTCTAAAAATGTAGATAAGTGTAAAAGATTGCATAGATACTCTTTCCTTTCTTCTCATAACTTCTTAAAAAGATATAACATTATGTCAAACAATTATAATACTCTATTTTGGGTTTATAGCATACTTATATATGATATATGTAAAAATAATGTCACAAAAATGGTTAGGAAATAGAACTATATTAGAGGAAAGTTACTACATTTTATTGGAATTAAGTTGCTATATTTTACTGGAACTACATCACCTAGGTAAACTATATAAAGTTAAAATGCATATTGTAATTCTTAGAGCAACTGCTTAAAAAATAAAGTATATTTAAACAATCATCAGAGTAATAAAATAAGACTCTAAAAATATCTATTAACACAAAAGGTAGAACAAAGGAATAAATATGATATTATATACAGAAAACAAACAAAAGGCAGATATATATTTGATCAAATTAATAATTACATTAAACATGAATGCACTAACCATATTACTCAAAAGGCAGAGATTATTAGACTGGAATAAAAAGAGCATAGCCAATATATATAACTGTTTACAAGAGAAACAGTTCAAATTCAAAGATACAGTAAATGACCTGCAAAAGAGGGGATCCCTGGGTGGCTCAGCAGTTAAGCACCTGCCTTCGCCCCAGGATTCTGGAGTCCCAAGATTGAGTCCCACGTCAGCACCCTGCATGGAACCTGCTTCTCCCTCTGCCTGTGTCTCTGCCTCTCTCTCTCTCTCTCTCTCTCTCTCTCTCCGTTTCTCATGAATAAATAAAATCTTTAACAACAACAACAAAAAAATGACCTGCAAAAGATATGCTATGCAAATTTCATAGTTTAAAACTTTACATATCAAACAGCTGGAATAACAAGAAAAAAATAAGAAATATTACTAGAAATAAAAAAGGGAGACTTCATAATAATAGAAGTCAATACACCAGAAGATATAATAATTACAAATATGCACATAAGAAATCCCGTATTATATGTAGCAAAAACCAACAAAACTATAGAGAAATAGATACTATACCAGTTACAATTGGAAATTTCAATATTCCATTTTCAAACTGATATAACAACATGGAAAATCATCACAGCTAAAGAAGACTTGAATAACATTATCAACTAATTTGACTTAACCGACATTTATAAAACACTATACCTAAAACCAACAGAATATTTTTTCTTTTCAAGAACATATAGAACATTCTCTAGTGTATACCAAATGTTAAGACATAAAACAAGTCTCAGCAAATTCAAAGGAATAAAGAGCATTCAAAATATGCTCTACAGTAACAATGGAATAAAACTAGAAATCAACAATAGAAAAAAACCTAGGGAAATATTCAAATATTTGTAAATTAAATAACACATGGTTCAAAGAAACCATAAAAGGAATTAGAAAATATTTTGAAGTAAATGAAAACAAAAACAATATGTCACAATATATCAAAATTATGTGGTGGACGTAAATCCATACTTAGAGTGAATTTATAGCTTTAAGACCTATTTTAGAAAAAAAATGAAAAACCTCAAATTAATAATCTAAACTTTCTCCTAAGAAACTAGAAGTGCTAATTTAATATAAAATAAGCAGAATGGAGAGAATAATAAAGACCAGAGCAGACAATGATGAAATAGACAAAAACAATAGAGAAAAATCAATGAAATGAAAATGTGGTTCTTTCAAAAAGATTACAACATTGATAAATCTTCAGCTAGGCTGGCCAAGAAGGGGAACAGAGAGCAAGAGAAAGAAAGCAAACATTACCAAAATCAGTTATGAAAGAAAGGATATTGCTACTCACTCTGCAGAAATTAAAATACAGGGTAATATAAACAACTCAATATTGATAGGTTAAACAATTTATGTATTTATGGACAACGTCTTAGAAAGACATAAATTCCCAAACTAACCAAAGAAGAAACAGATAATATGACTCAATCTATAACAAGTAAAGAAATAGGGGATTCCTGGGTGGCTCAGCAGTTTAGTGCCTGCCTTTGGCCCAGGGTGCTATCCTGGAGTCCTGGGATCGAGTCTACATTGGGCTCCGGGCGTGAAGCCTGCTTCTCCCTCCTCATGTGTCTCTGCCTCTCTCTCTCTCTCTCATAAATAAATAAATAAATAAATAAATAAATAAATAAATAAATCTTTAAAAAAAAGAAATAAAATTAATAATTGCAAATTTTCCTACACAAAAAAGCTCAGACCCAGACAATTTCAGTCATGATTTCTATCAAATATTTTAAGAGAAAATAATATCTACTTTACACAAAACATGCTCTAAAAATATAAAGGAGGAAATACTTCACTTATTCTGCAATCCAGAAACATTCTGATACCAAAGCCAGAAAAGGTCATCACAAGAAAACAGCAGACCATTATGCCTCATGATCATAGATGTGCAACAACCCATGAGAAAATGCTAGCAAACAGAATCCAGCAACGTGTTAAAGGATGACAGAAGGATACTCAACACTGTAAATCATTTTGAAAATGTACATTAAAAGCCATACGAGATACTACTACATACCTACCAGAGTGGGAATAATCAAAATAACTCAAAGTCAAGCATAGGCCAAGTGTATGGAAAAACTAGAAGCTTCATACATTGCTGGCAGAAAACAGTTTAGCAATTTTTGAATAAATTAAACATACCATTCTAATCAGCAATTCCACTCCTCGATATCTACCCAAAAGAAATGAAAACATATGTCTATTTAAATACTTGTACATGGATGTTCATAGCAGCACTATTCATAATAGCCTAAAACCGGAAACAATCTAAATGTCAATCATCTGATGCATGGGAAATGAAAACGTGGTATATCTACACAATGAATACTTGTCAGCAATAAAAATGAAGAATTATTGGAACATCTACAATATGAATTATGTCTAAAAACTATGCTAATTGAAAGAATACAGACACAAGAGACTACATATTGTATAATTCAATTTGTGTGAAACTTCCCCAAAAAACCTTAGGTAAATCTATAGAGAAAGCTAAGTGGTTACCTGGGGATTGACTAGAAGTATGTAGCAAAGAAAAAAATTGATATGGAAAAAATTTTCTTCAACTGGATTGTGGAGGATTTATCAGCTTTACAAATTTACTAAATATTCAATTGTAAGCAATAATGGGTGCATTTTGAGGCATGTAAATTTATACTTCAATAAAGTTATATTAAACAAAGCAAATTGATTTTCCTTTTCCCCAAATCTCTCACTTCCTCCTAGGTTGCATTTTTCTTCCTCAATTAGCATATCAAATACTTTGGAGTGGATGTGGATGCCATATAGTCTATAGCAATCCCACATTGGAATTCATTGAAATGTATCTATGTTTCATTAAGATCACTGTCAGCCACCTTTCGTGTTTTTATCTGCCGAAATGTCTGCTGACCCACAGGCTTTCAGTCACATGTGAACATTGCCATCTTTGGGGAGTAATTTTTGTTTTTTTTAGATTTTATTTATTTATTCACTAGAGACACAGAGAAAGAAAGGCAGAGACATAGGCAGAGGGAGAAACAAGCTCCATGCAGGAAGCCCAATGTGGGACTTGATCCCAGGATCACGGGATCACGCCCTGAGCCAAAGGCAGATGCTAAACCACTAAGCCACCCAGGTGTCCCATAATATTTTCATCTATAATTCTCTTACAGATTTTTCAAATGAACATTCTTCAGTAAATCATGTGAACACAAATTTTTGTTTTAGACTCTGCTGTTAGGGAAACTGGCCTTTAGCCCTAATGCCCCATGCATTATTCTGTTATTTACTGACCCTATTCTGCTGTTAGGTGCATTTGTAAATTTCCCCACAAGGAGCTTCAGGTAGGACATGACTTTCTGCAATTTCTAATCATGTATCATGTTGGTGCGGAATAATTGTCTATGGTCTTGCTGTATTTCCAAGGTTCACTCAAGGAATGGAATAACGATTCATTATATTCTCAATTCCCAGTATCCCATGAATGGAAAAATGAGGAAGCAGTGCATTCTAATCTAAATATAAGTGATCTTATCTCTAACTCTTCATTATGCTCCAGAAATCTCTTTCTGTTGGTCTTGGGAACCAAGGTTTCTTCACAAATCTTTGTTTTTGAGAGCCAAGTTTATGGCATCATTGTACTTTGGTTTGGGAAGATCCTTTCTCTATATGGGCAGTAATAAGCCTGAACTGATGGGAATAGAGACAGTTTGTGACAACAAAGAAAGTATGGATTTAAAAAACACCTTGGGATGCCTGGGTGGTTCAGCGGTTGGGCTCCTGCCTTCGGCTTAGCGAGTGATCCTGGAGTCCCGCATTGGGCTCCCTGCTAGGAGCCTGCTTCTCCCTCTGCCCATATCTCTGCCTCTCTCTCTCAGTCTTTGTCTCTCATGAATAAATAAATAAATCTTAAATAAAAAAAGTTTTAAAATCTTTAAAAATAAATAAATAACACCTTGATTAATATCAAAATGTTACCCTACTATATGCGCTGTGATTGTCATATTCATATATATTGTAGATAGTTTACTGTGTATAACTTATGGTATGTAATGCATTATAATTAGCATTTTTAGTCTTATTGCAGCCTCCATCTAATAATTATAATTTGGTGATATATTAGAAGAACTTCCATGATACTTAGCAAGTCTTCAAATGAATATGCTTACTGATTGTTCATTTACTGAGTTGACAACATTATAAATGGTATTACATTTTTGCTTCCTAACAAAATGAAGTTCAATAAACTGTTCTTATCATTTTCTTTTAGTACTGCTAAAGCACATTTGAGACTACCATATAGAATAATTTATAGAGATAAGATAATGTAATAAAGGGCACCTGGGTGACTCAGTGGTTGAGCGTCTGCCTTTGGCTCAGGCTGTGATCCCTGGGTCCTGGGATTGAGTCCTGAATCAGGGTCCCTGCAGGAGCCTGTTTCTCCCTCTGCTTATGTCTCTGCCTCTCTTTCTGTGTCTCTTGTGAATAAATAAACAAAAATCTTTTTTAAAAAAGATTTTTAAAAGAAAAGGTAATGTAATAAAAACTGCAGAAGCTTTGAAGGCAGATAAAATCTTGAGCACCAATTCTGGCTCTTCTGCTTTTTGCCAGTGGCAAAAGGGCTTCTATTTTGACTTCCTGAGGTGTTATTTATTAACAAGGGAGAGTTGTTTTGAAATTAAATATGGCAAATGCATAGGGAAGCCCAATGTAAAACATAAAACACTTTAAACATGTTAATGTAATGGGATGAACCTAAAAAGATATTCTAAAAAAGATGTATCAGTGAGATGAATGAGGTCCACATTTCAAGTTTGAAAAGGTGAGAAAAAAAGAAAAGGAAAAAAAATGAAAAGGTGAGAGACAGAGAGAGCAAGAGAGATAGAGAAAGAGAGACAAAAAGATAGATGGAAAGAGACCTAGAAAGACAAGACTAAGAGACAGATTTTTATTCTCCCAGTTTTATTCAAAAGAGGAAAAAGGGGCAAAAAAGAAAGTGATATCAAGAGAAAGGCAATCAGAAGCTTTTCCTTTTTCCTTCTTCTTTTAACTATTTCACATTCTCTGGATGAGCTGAGCTGTCAGAGAAATTGGGAGCACACAATGAACAAAATCAGAGAGACTAGAAGCTGAACATGAAATAAAGGACCTGAGAGAGGTTGAATGTGTGATGGTTAATTTTATGTGTCAACTTGACTGGGCCACAAGGGAGCTGAGGTACTTGCCAAGATATTTGGTCAAGCATTCTGGATATGTTTGTAAGGAAGTTTGGGGATGAGATTAACATTTGAATTAATACAGTGAGCAAAGCCGATTGCTTTCTCCAACGTAGGTGGACCTCACCCAATCAGTTGAAGGCTTGAATAGCACAAAAAGGCAGGCTAAGGGGGATCCCTGGGTGGCTCAGCAGTTTAGCACCTGCCTTCAGCCCAGAGTGTGATCCTGGAGTCCCGAGATCGAGTCCCACATCAGTCTCCCTGCATCTCCCTGCTTCTCCCTCTGCCTGTGTCTCTGCCTCTCTCCCTCTCTCTCTCTCTGTGTCTCTCATGAATAAATAAAATCTTAAAAAAAAAAAAAAAAGGCAGACTAAGAAGGAAGTTCTCTGGACTGACTGCTTGAGCTGAAACATTGTCTTTCTTAGGACTTCCAGCTTTCCAACTGCAAAGCAAGGGACATTTCAGCCTCCATAGTCAGGTGAGCCAATTCCTTGTGAAAAATTTTATGTATATATGTATATATTCTGGTTCTCTAGAGAAACTTGACAAGCACAATAATACAGATAATGAAGAATACTGGTGCTAATAGTTACATAGTGGGTATGTATAGAGGGCCACGTGGTATAGAAGAAGGAATAGATGTGCTTGAGTCCTGCCTCTGTTCTGTACCAACTGCTGGGAACATCTATTGCTAAGATGTGGTAGTAACACTTGGGAGGAACAGAGAAAAGAAGTCAGCTGAGGCCATTGACATGTCAACTTACTCATGAAGCTTCAATTTCTTTGTAGGCATAACAGCAGCCAGCTGGGAGAACAGGAGATGATGTGTATGAAGGGCCTAGCACATATTAGGTACTAAATGAATCATGCCTCTAGTTATCTCAGTATGCAAAAAAGAAAGCCTTTTCTGCCATGCTAGCCAAGATAAACGAAATGAGATACTTTGGGAAAAAATGGTGATTTTAACAGTTTTCAGCTTCCATATCCATCTGTAGGCATAATCATTTTTGCACTTTTATTGTTGTTACTAAACTTTACATTTCCTTGTACTAAGAGGGCTTGCAAAGGCTGAGAATGGAGGAACATGAGGCTGTCCAAAATAATGGGTAGCTTCTGGTACATGTGACAGAATCCTGCCAAGCAGTGTGAGAAATTCCTAAAATAATAACCTGCATTCCCACTACTCTAGAAATGGAAATATTTATTGTTGTCATTATCACCACTTTTATCATAAATGCCATGTCTGATCTATAAGGGATGAGATAGTGCAAGTTTCACGTCTGTATGGCTCTACCTGGCAGAGTCCCGAGCACTTTCATCTTCGATCTTGTCCAGGCTGACATCACCACCTACCTGCCTGGCTGTCTTACCTTGCATAGCTATGAGACCATTGGCTCAGTTTCCCAAGCTCAAAACCTCAGCCTTATTATGTACTGGTCCATCTCTGTCTCTTCTCGGTCTTCTCAGATAGTCAATACCCTGTTCTTGTCCATCACACCTGCTGAGTCTTCTAAATCCCTTCTCTTATCAGCTAAGGCCATTTTATTTCAAGACCTGAATTAATAAAAAGCCTTAGAGGTCTTTTCTCAACCTTTAAGGAGAAGATCTTAGGTTAAAGATTCTTGTCCCCAACAACACTGTTGTAAAAAATTAGAAACTTGAAAGCCAGCCCATAATATGCCTTTGTGATACTCAAATGAAAAGGAACTCCCTTTACTTTAGGGTGAATTTACAATATCCTAGATTACATTTTTTTTCTTATAAGGGAACTAGTCAATCATTCCACCATACCCCCTTTGACTTTGCATTTTTCTTTCTTTCAACAGTCATTATATTCCACTGTAAATATTTATCCTGGTCACCTCTCTATACACTTCAAAAGTCAACCATTATGTCTTACTTCTCCACGAGTCCATTTGAACACGCAGGACATTCTATAAACTATAACGTTATCTGTTATAAATAGCAACTGAAATTTTTGCCTTAGACAAGAGTAATATTTGTGAGAGAAATGGCAATGCAATGGCTCTTATGTCAAGAAAATATATAAATATGCCACTAAGCAAAGATATGGAATTGAAGGCAGTCTTGGAAGACAGTCCCAGAAGATAAGCATAGAAGATACCTGCCAGAGTACTGCAGAGGTCACCTAGTCTGAAAAATGACAGGGATGATATTTTCTTCAAACACATCATGAAACAGAGATTACTGTAATTATTGTGAAAGAATCTACCTCTATAGACACCTTTAAGAGTCCCATTTTATCAAAGGGGAAAGAGAGAAATTATCTCCTCACCTTATAATCCATTTCAGAAGTTTGGAGGGAAACTAGAGCAGATGCTGTGGGCATCCTGCCCATATATGGCAGCCCTCACACTATAGTACACACTGGCTGGACTCGCAGCTACCAGCACCTGCATTGCTGTGCTGGAAGGCTTTCTCAAGCTGACAAAACTGCTTTGGCCACCTGTGCAGCCTTCTGGATATGTTTGTGTATTAACTGGGAGTTGACTTCAAGCAGTTAATGAAAGAAATTGGTGTATAAATACCCCAGCAGCCTTATCCCTTTGGGAGACTAACTCTGGAGTATATGTTCTGCGCTAGAACACTTTCAGGGTTTCCCCAGCAAGACTGAGCTCTGGTGGACCACAGCGTAGGAACCTTGATAATGCACACTTCATGGGCTTCTTTTCTTTGTTGTCTCACTTCCCCATTCTCCTACCACTGCTTTCTTCTCTTTCCAGATAAATTACCTGCATATTACTCTGTATCTTAAGATCCATTTCTGAGACACACCAAACCAAAACTCAAACCATCCTTTCCACCAAAATAAGAACTGATGCATAAATCAAACATAGTGAAAACTCTAGGATAAATTAACCTTTGAATTCAATTCAGCAGTTATTGTGCTCTATCATCTATCTATCTCTATCAGGAACTGTGCAAATATGAATAACATATAAACCCTGAACTGAAAGAGATCACTAATTTCAAAGTAGACAATTAATGAAAAATTTTTTAAATTACAGTAACCAGCATATCTAGAAATAGATATCACATTCAAAACACAGAATATCTAAACATGGTCAACGTGGGAGTATGAAGCAATGGAAAGTGACCAAAAGAAAAAAAAAAAAATACTTGACCTAGTTTTCCTAGACAGAAGTAGAAAGGTAAATATATATAAAGGGAACATTGTGCACAGTGTGATTCCCCCATCACAAGGATTTTGGGAAAACCTCAGAGAGGCTGGATGGTAGAGTGGTTAAGAGCATGACCACTGAAACCAGACTGTCTGGGTTCAAGTCCTAGCTTTTCTTCTTATTGTCTGTGTGACCTTGAGCAAAACAATCTCTCTATGACTCAATTTGTTCATCTATAAAAAGAAGTTTCTTACCTCTAATTTATTTTATTTTTTGGCATTTAAAAAATTTAATATAAGTAAAAGCTTTAGAATAGTAACCAGCATATAGAAAGTACTGAATACATGATAATCGTGATCTAATATCATGGTTGGTTAACTCATCAGGAAAAGAATAAGAGATAAAGCTGACAAAAAGACAGGAGACAAATCATGCTGGGTCTTATATTCCAAGGTCAGGAATTCTTTCTTCATCTTTGAGGTTAAGGGTGAGCAAACTATATATGATTCACTGGCCAAATACAACCTAGCAACAGTTTTTGTGATTAAATCTGTATTGGAACATAGCTACACTCAATTTGTGTATTTTCTATGCCTATTTTTATACTACAAGGGCACAGTTGAGTTGTTGCAAGATGCTATATGGTCCACAAAATCAACAATATGGTAGTCACCCCTTATCTGCGAAGAGTATGTTCCAAGACCCCCAGTAGATGCCTGAAACTATAGATAGTATTGAGCTCTATATATACTATGCTTTTTTCTGTCCATTCATACCTATGATAAAGTTTAATATATAAATTAGGCACAGTAAGAGATTAACAATAATAACCAATAATAAAAGAACAATTATAACAATATACTATAATAAAAGTTATATGATGTGGTCTCTCTCAAAATACCTCAACTGTACTGTACTCACTCTTTTTCATATGATGATGTAAGGTGACAAAATACCTACAAGATAAGATGAAGCAAGGTGAATGATATAGACATTGTGACATAGCATTAGGCTTCTATTGTCTTTCTGGAGATCTGTTGGGAGAATCATTTGCTTTTGGACAGTGGTTAACCATGGGTAATTAAAACCACAGAAAGTGAAACAGCAGGTAAGGGGAGACTCTTGTATTTTCCATCTGTCCTTTTATAAAACAAACAAAAACAAAATTCCCACCTCCAGCTGTAGAAGAAAGGAAATGATATGTAAAGGGTGAGTTGTATAGCGTAAAAATTTGCATGCAGAGTTAGATGGCTATTCCATGGGTCAAGATTAAAATTGACGAGGTCAATAAGGCCAAACTTCATATTGTCGAAGAAGAAATGGTTTGGTATATAGATAAAAGAGGCATATATTAGGAGTTGATTAAGAAAAGATAGAATAAATGTTACAAACTTGCAGGCTACCGGGCATGTTTAGTCTCTAAATAAGTTTTATTTATCCTATGGTATTCATACATTTTAAATTTGTTGACAATGTTTAAAATATAGATACATCACTCATAGAAACCTGAATATCTGGCTTCTTTAGAAGCAAATTAGAAGATCTGGCAAAAGTGTACTCACAGATCTGAATGGTAGAACTTTCTTTAGCTCCAAAGCAGCTGCCATTTTAAATGAGATATTTGCTTTCTAGGACATCACATCCTCTACTACATTCTACCATATTACAACTGGTTCAGTTTCATTAATACTATAAACAAGTTGAGTCTGAGTCCTCAAAGATTTAAGAATACTACTCCCTGCCACTTATGTGTACAGGGCATGGAGTATGGGAGAACAGCTAGTTTTTTTCACAAAACAGCTCTAGCAGAAACAGTGGCCTTGCAAGACAGCCAGATTTTGGTAGGAATGAAGGAGGAGAGAGTACTGAATAATGAAGTTGAGGTATAAAATCAACTTACTTATGAAAGGATAGAGGTTTTCAATGGCAAAGGAGAAAAATGTTTAGTAGCAATTGCATGGAAAGTCAAGGAGGAACAAGCCCACAATGTGGTAAAAATAACTGAGTAGTTAGATTGGTAGTCAGAAATGTTAGATTTGGGTTGATGAATGAAGTTGATTGGGATGAAAGCCATAGAAGAAACTGATTGGCCTTAGAGTCTCCACCTTTCTTGAAAAGTTGCTGTGGTGTTAGAACCTATTGTGCATAGATTTGGGTTGCTGATGTTAAATTTCATCTTCAGGGCTCCTGTGACATAGTAAGTGTAAGTGTCTAACTCTTGGTTCAGCTCAGGTAGTGATCTCAGGTTCCTGAGATGATCGAGCCCCACATTAGGCTCTACACTCAGTAGCAAGTCTGCTTAAATTTCTTTTTCCTTCTCTCCCTGCCACTCCCCCCATGCTTTCTCCCTCTCTCCCAAATAAAATAAAAAAATCTTTTTTAAAAATTGTCTTCAAAGATGCTGCATGCAAAACTGTTCAAGTTACTTAGAACTGCCCTTAGTCTAAGGGAGAGTCATGGTGAGGTCTCTGTCAGGGAAGCCATTGGGAGAAGTACTGAGCTGGTTCAGTTGAATATGTCTGGTTTTGCTTCAAACTCTAAGATCATATATTTATAATATCTTTAATAATAGAGAGAGAAGGAAAAAGTCATGTAAAACCACAAGTACCTTAGAAGGAACTCTCAATCTCAGGACTCTTCTGTTTCTTAAGGATTGGATGATCTCTTCTGTTCACTGAGCACCTTGATGACTTTTGTGTATGGAAAAGCATTACCCCTAAGTACCTGGAGATATGTCATCTCACTCTGCATCCTGGCCCTCCATGTGCCTTCCTCTACCTTTCTCTTAATTTTCTCTCAATATTCTGTCCCTTTTTCTCTCAGGAGTCACTTACCTATTAACAAAAATAATAAGGAATATAGTGAATGGCAAAATAACCATTAAAATTCTCAGCCTTTTCAGTATCTATTATTACCTTTTTCACTACAACAGAAAGAAACATTTCCTTGGTTTTGAGTAATGTAAGAATCCCTTGTATTCTTCAGTCCTTTCCTAGAAAATTCTATAAAGTATTCTTTTTATCCCGTTAGCTGTTAGGAATGGCCATGAGGGAATGCTACCTGTCAGCCACATCTACCCAGAGACTGGGGTAGAGGAATCAACCTCAAAAAGGAACAAAGGGCCCAGGTCCTGAACTACTTACTAGGCAATAGCCTTACACTATATGCTTGGGAAGAAAAGATATTTTCATGTCCACATACTAAGCTAAAGATGATTCTTTATTCAAAATGGAATATTTTATATTCAGGGAGAAAAATGAAATTGCTTGAGATGTAGATACAGATTCCAACAGTGATGAAGTTTGGTAAATAAATTCACTTACATTTCTTCTCCATGGAATTATCAAGCAGGGTAGGGAATAGAGAGAGAACAGGCAGTTTTCCAAGAAATGGTTATAAATAGATAAGAAAAGTAAAACAATAGGAACTCACATTCAATTAAGAGAAAGATTATAAAATATTGCATATAGTGATCTTTCTCTTCTATACTAAGATTCATTCTGATCTCTGCTCTGGGGGAAAAGTGTACTTGGAAATAGATAAGTAAGAATTATGGAGGACTTTTCAGAAGTTAATGTACATGGCTCTCTTCAGTGTTTTATAAAGTTGATTTCCCATAAAGCTTTAAGAAAGGAGGAAGGAAAAGATGAGACAGGAAATATGAGTCCCTAATGACTTCTCTTTTGACCCACAAATACAAGTCGAGGATGAGAAACAAAGTACTGCTCAAAGTTAAATGATCCTAACTCAAACTTTTGCTAGAATTAGAAGTTCTTTACTTAATGGGAAAAAGGAAAACTGTGGGTTTATATTTTCTTCTTAAAGCCAAAAGAGCCTAGGAACATGGAGTCTGTTTATTTTTTCTTCCCCTTTTTCTTTCTTCTCTTTTCTGAAAAGATGACTGAGATCTACAATTTCTTTTATAATAATATGTATGTCCTCCTTATCCTCTTCTGGGTAGAGAAAAAATACCCCACTGGTAAAGCATTGATCCAATTCTTCATTTCTTTAAGAACTTAAGGAAAGAAGTCTTCCTTATGATAATAAATTTGTTTTCTACATCTTATAAGTCAAATTAAACATTGTGTTTTATGTTTGTTATTGTCCTCTTAAATATGAGAAATCCAAGAAATCAAAATAGCCACTTATTTTCTCCACTAGACACAGAGGTCAAGATCCATGGTATGTTACAATCTGTTGTGAGCTCTGTTGCAAGTAATTTGTTACTATTAATAGTTTAAAGTTTGCAAATGATTTACTTTTGTTTATAAATTAGAGAGAAGTCAAGGTTATCCTGAAATAACTCTCACTCAGCTACGTTCTGATATCCTTCTCTGAGTGGGAGGGAAGGGGAGGCTTTATAACTAGGATGCCAGTGAGTGAATGTCACCCACTGTTTGTTTTCAGAGGTAAAAAGGTTGAAACCACTTCATCAGACTGAGAGCAGACAGCAAAATATGCTGCAGATATTGAAAGCAAGGTGCCATCTGAAAGTTAAACCAGAAAATCAATGCAGGATGGATGTGATCAGAGACATGCAAAGCCATTAAGAATAAGGTGTGGGGGCCCATGCACTGTAGAAATTCCAGGCATTTCTCTTGGGATGAGTGTATCAGGCCCAAAGCCAGTAAATATTTGAAAGGCTCAATGTTCCTTGGTCTGAGTGCCATACTCAGAAAGCTGAGCCTTATTTGGTTTCGTATATATTTTTTCTTTATGCAAAGAGTATGAGTATCCAAGACCTCAACATATATATTTTATTATAAGTTTAAAAATTAGCATTCTAGTCCTAACAACAAAATGAAATGTAGTGACACTGTTTTGTTCCAGATCCCATGCTAGGCACTAAGTTTACAGAGAAAGAATCCTGAAGAATCTTCTTCTTAAGGAATTTCCCTTGTGAAGTTATTAATGTGAGTTGGTTCCTGAAAGGTTAATATACTCCCTCTATGTACTCAGAAAATCATATTTATGAGCCTACAACATTAAGGAACAGACCAGATTGTGGTGAATTCATCAAGTGAAATAGCATCTTATGAAGCCTCACGAGGACCAAACACTGATCTTGACTGAAAAAAATCCCACATCACAATTCTCTTTGTATATATATACAAAGTTTTAGTCATCATGGAAAGTCTTGTCATTGAGCTAAAACTCAGACAATCCAAGTCCACTACTTAGTAGCTTTAATGAGTATAAGTAACATCTTTGAGATTTGGTTTTCTTACCTACAAAATGAGGCTAATCCATTCTTGTTCCTCCACACAGATGTCATGAGGATGACACAGGAGGCCAGAAGGAGGGAGCCCACACTCTCTTCATGACAACAATGAGCTAGGCACAGTGTTGGGTGGTTTTCCCATGTTCTCTCCTTTGCCAGTCACAACAAACCTCTAAAGTGAGGTTTGGCTTCAGGCATCACTTTAGGCATCATTACCTTAAAAGCTGACTTTCTCTCAGCCACATCATGTGGTGGCAGAGTTGGAATTTGAAGACCTATCTGCCTCCAGGGTCCACACTGTCCCTCACAGTGCCCAAATGACACCTGAGACAATGTCTGTGAAGCCACTTTGAACATTGGAAGTGATTCTATCATTATCATCCAAGTCTTTGTTCCGAGAATGAATGTGTCCCCTAACTCACTTATTCTGGTTCCTTTGCTCACAGCAGTTTTTCTACTGGGAAAGTTCTTTTCTTTTTTTTCCTGTGACTAATTCTTACTCATTAAGCTTGACTATACTTCTCTAGGCAACAGTGATCTTTCCTTCCTATAAAATCTGATATATCTAAACTACTTCATTGTCTTATGCACTTAATATGTAGTATTTTAGCTACTATTTCACATGTGTCTTATTTCCTCAGCTAGACTACAATTCCCTCTGAGTACAAGGATGCTCTGGTACTTGTCAAGCACTATGCCATGTGTTAACCACGTCATTAAAAACATAGGTTTTCAAATAGGTTTGATAATGATATATTAAAACAAATTTACAAGATAAAGACTGAAAAGGTGGTTACTAAAATGTGTTCTTTTTTTTTTTTTTTTTTTTTTTTTTTAGAGAGAGAGACAAAATGAAAGAGATTGGAGGGAGGGGCAGAAGGAGAGGAAGGACAAGAATCTTCATACCCAGCATGAGCCCAACACAGGGCTCAATCTCATGACCCTGAGATCAGGACCTGAGCCAAAAACCTAGAATCAGATTTTTAACTGACTGAGCTACCCAAATGCCACAGCCTAATCCATTTTTAAAAGAAATTTAAATACTCATCTCGCCTATATTCCAAAAAAAGACACATCCATTTTTACAATCTTTTTCTTATATTCAAAATAATGTAATATGAAGAAAATAAAAAACTATGTCATTGCCTGAATAGAATCTCCCTACTTTTGTCTATCTCCCTACTTTTTTTATACATGACTACATTTATAAACTTTATAAACTTATAAAACTTTAATTTAAAAATAGGCTGGAGGGATCCCTGGGTGGCGCAGCGGTTTGGCGCCTGCCTTTGGCCCAGGGCGCGATCCTGGAGACCCGGGATCGAATCCCACGTCGGGCTCCCGGTGCATGGAGCCTGCTTCTCCCTCTGCCTGTGTCTCTGCCTCTCTCTCTCTCTCTGTGTGACTATCATAAATGAATAAAAATTAAAAAAATATATATTTAAAAAATAAAAAAATAAAAAAATAAAAATAGGCTTGAATGACAAATTTTTGTTAGTGTTTTTACTTCTAATCTATAGATAATATATTCCACATTATTATAAAACTTCTTATTGTATCATGTTAGTATGAAAATTCACTGTGCATTTATTAGTTTCATGTTTATAAAATTGTTTCATATATTATTTTCAGTTCCTTGATTGAGCTCTTTCCCTGGTTTTCCATTTCCCCTTACCACAGCAACAATTACCTGATTATTATATATCCTTCCAGAATTATTCTATAGATACAAAAGATATATGTATCCATTAAAAAACAAAACAAAACAATAATGGATTCATATCCTATATACCATTCCTTACCATGCCTTTCCATTCAAAGATGTATTTGGCATATGGTTCCACATCAGCACATGTAGGTTTTTTCCTATTCTTCTAAATGGCTGCATAGTATTCCATTGTATGGCTATACCATAATTTATGTAATCAATCCCTTATCTATTGAATGGTATATTTCTTTCACTTACATGATTAGCTACATATCTATACTTTCTTTATTCCAAATAATCCTTCATATCATCCTTTCTAACAAGCTTCACTCCCTTTTCTCCTAGAGGTATTGCTTCTAGAACCCTTCATTCCTGCATTTCTGTCTGAATTGATTTCTCTCTATGCCATGTGCAAAGCTGCCACACAGGCACTTTCTCCTGAAGTTAACTCTTCCCTTGATACTATAATTTTCTCTTCCTCAGTTAACTCCCTCATTTTGCTGTAGCATATTTTCCAATAACTACCTAAGAAAGTACATTTGGACCATTAGATGTCTACGGTATTTATTCTGCCTTTATATTTATTTTGGCTGAATATAGAATTCCATATAAAAATATCTTTGGTCCAACGTTCAAAGATTTGGATGGAACTTCCATGACTCCTAGCATCCAGAGTAGTTATTGGGAAGGTCAGAGCCCTTCAGAACCTAGATTCTTCCCCTCTTAGTTAAGCCCTCTTTAAAACTAATTGGGGACCTTGAGTCCATCTTTAAAATCTCTTCACCTTGGCCATATAATATAACATAGTCATGAAAATGATAGCTATCGTATTCATAGATCCTTGCCAGGCTAAAGAGAAGGAGGTCATACAGGACATGAATACCTGGCAGGAAAAGCAGAGAAGAAAGGGATAGACTTTGTGGGTCATCTCAGAATTTTGCCTACCACACCAAGTTACCCTAAGACAAAAGCTATGTATTACTGTATTCCAGTCTCAAAATCTTTTTAATTAACCACATAAAAATTCAGACAAGTGCAAGAACTATTTACTCCAAGTACATTTATTCTTATTTTTCTGCCTTTCTATTTATGTTTTCATTACCCATGCAGTAAAATTTTGACAAACTTCTATCTTTTACTTTCCTTCTGTTTGCCATGACTTTTCAATGACCCTCTTTAATTCTTCCCCCCCTTTTTTTTTTAAGATTTTATTTATTTATCCACAAGAGACCCAAAGAGAGGCAGAGACGCAGGCAGAGGGAGAAGCAGGCTCCATGCAGGGAACCCAATGTGGGGCTTGATCCAGGACTCCAGGATCACACCCTGAGCTGAAGGCAGGCGCTTAACCACTGAGCCTCCCAGGTGTCCCAATCCTCTTTAAATCTTAAATGAGGTCCTATTCATTTTTCAAAAAGTAGAATAAAATACAATCGAATTATGTCTAAATTTTGCGAAAAATGTAATTAGACATTAGTATTTTTCCAGGAATTCTGTTAGTCAATGAATGTTGGGAAAGAATAAGAAAGTAAACCTTGGTTTTGAGGTGCATCTAGCCTGTGATGAACAGTGATAAGTATAACAAGTATTCTGATTAGAATTAAAAATTCCTGAGGAAAAAAATATATATATATTATTTATTTATTTATTTTTAGAGAGGAAAAGGGGAAGGGGTGCAGAAGGAGAGAGAAAATCCCAAGCAGGCTCCACACTCAGCCTAGAGTCTGATGCAGAGTTCGATCTCAAAATCCTGAGATCATGACCTGGGCTGAAATCAAGAGTTTGATGCTTAACTGACTGAGCTACCCAGGTGCTCTGGAGAGAAAAAATATTTTTATACGTGAAACTAGTAGAAGTTCACAAGGGAAAAAGGTGCTGAACTTCCCTGCATAAAAAGTAAGCTCCTCAGTTTTCAAAATAAAAAATATTCCAATAAAAACAGTTGGAAAGATTGTATATAAAAATGTAAATATAGGTATAAAAATACACACACTTAACAAATAAATAAGTAAAAATATAAAAGCATGAATAGGAAAAACTGTAAAGGATATGAATCCAAAGCTTAAAGAAAAATATATAATAATAAATGCTTGAGAAGCTATTCTACTTCACTGATAATTAAAGTAATACACAGAAAGACAATATTTCTATTTTTCAAAATAGACAATTTTACAAAATATTATCACCAAGTTCTGGTGAGGGTGTGACAAACTATTCTCTACTACATACCGTGTGGAAGAATATATTGAGCCACCTTTTTTGAAAGGAATTTGTTAATATTAAGCAGAATGAAAGATCTTCATACTTCATACTTTCATCCTATAATTCCACAAATGAACAAAGATATGTGGAGGGAATCGAAGATTTCAACAAGAAAGGAATCTTTAAGTAAATGAAATACTACGGTCAATATTTTTAAAAGTCACGTGTTTAAAATTACTTTAGTAATATGGGAAAACAAATACATTGATGTGTTAAAGAAGTCCACAACAAAGTTGATTAGTTTCAGGTAAGCAATGTAGTTAGAAAAAAATTGAAAATAAATAGACTAAAAATTTTAGCCATAATTATTTCAAGTGTGGTTATGTCATTTTTATTTTCTTATTGCAAACATTCTATACTAACAAAGAATTCTTTAATAATAAGAGGTCCATAAAGTTACAAACTTGATAAACAGAACAGAAAAAAAATCAATGTCTACAAGTAAAAGACCTGGTCAGAATGAAAGCCCTGGGGTTTCAGGAACATTATTGGAAAGTGAGCATGAAATCCACTTTCTGTTTGAAGATGGGACTAAGGATAGCAGAGAGGGTGTGACCTCTACTGCCATGTTGCTCAGAGAGAACTACCAACAATGTAGACCATGTGAATGAAAATTTAAAAACTGGAGAAACAGCCCACCTGGAGGCATTTGTTGACGGTCTGCTAAAGTCTAACAAAAGGCAAATCACATTGCCTTAACTGTATCAGTCAAACCCTCATCTTAACAATTGTTACAGTTTGCAGGCTTGTGGATTAAAAATAGTATATACAATTATTCATTGTCAACTTCTTGAATAAAAAAATGAAAAAAAGTGAAATAAATTGGAATAGACTACCTACAGAGAAATCTGAGATCATTTATATGAACCTATATTTTCTCCAAAATTTTTATAAGAATGATGTCAACAAAATTTTCCAGAATTTCTTTGAATTTTGATGACAGCCATTGACATTTAAGTGTATGAGGAGTTATGATGAGGTCACCAACAATTTGTTCTGTATCTTTATAAAACATTAACTAAAGGAAAAGAAACTAAGTTTAAATCACAGTAAGACAGATTTTTTTTCTTTTGGAGGGGACGAGTATGAATAAAATGCTTGTAATTAAATTATTGCAACCGATTGCTTACAAGTTTACTGTCTTGCCACTCTTGGAGACCTTCAAAGTAGAACATTGAACAGTCTGACTTGCTTTATTTAGGCTTGCACTTTAAGCCTCAAGTATCTGTCTAGAAACAGAGGAATAAACAGAATGACCTGTTCCTCTCTCTTAAAATCCCTATATTAATAGACTGTAGCACATTGTAAGAGAGAGATTAAGTAAATAACACTATATTTTAGTCTTGAAAAACAGTTAATAAATATTACATCAGAAAGATACCAGATACATATCAGACCATTTGCCTTTAATTTCATGTCACATCTCTGAAACAGTCAACCACAGTGGATGGGCCATACTCAAAAGGGGACATTGAGAGAGAAGATGTGAGGTTTGCGGGTGGGCCCTGCAATTGTTAAAGCATTAGTGAATGGGATCTCTTTCCTAGACGAGAAATGCAATTTTGTCAGGAGAAAGAGGGAACTGTTTTCTTTTTTTATGAAGCAGAATTCCATTCTAATTCTCTGAGCCTTTTACTATAACTGCTGTAGCATGTGTTTTAAATTACATTGTATGCATGTGTTCCCCATAAAATTAGCCATCCTGACCCATTGTTCCACAGTCCTTCCTTTCATCACATTTTAGAGGCCTGTGTTCCATATTAGCAAATAACCCTTAGGGAAAATTATGCATTTTCCATACACCAGCTTTGTTACATATTTGATAACACTTATTGTATATTTAAGGACACGGGTCGATATATAAAATTTTTTAAATAATAAAACAAGTGGCCGATTGTTTCCTCGTGGCAAACAAACTAGGAAGTCAAAATGAATATATCTAGCATCTATATCAAAACAGAATTAGCAGCTCCACTTTTAACCCATATGTTCGTGAATATATAACTCCATCAATATGTTAACTAGGGTGAAGGCATGTTGCCAAGTTTAGAACCCACTCAAATTCCTTGGGTTCTGAGTTTAAAATGAAATTTGAAACTTTCCAGGTTCAAGGTCCTTTTTGGTGCTGTAAAAATGTGACTTCCTGGTTAAAAAAAAAACGAAAAATTTTGGACACCAGCTTGCTCACACAAAACAATATGATAAGTGTGAATGAATCAGTAACATATGGTTACATTTTCTTTTTAAAAATCTATGATTTTGTTAAGCATTTTAAATGGAAAATTCATGGTAAAAACATGCATTAGATTTAGCCAACTCTAAATCATTTGAGAAATATTTTTAAGGCATTTTTCTCTCAATGGATATGTGGCAGAATTTCCAGCCCATAATGTTAGTGTAACTGCACTCCTTCCCCCACCTTCCCCCAAGACCCTCAAATTAATGCACAAGGGAAAACAGAGTGCTGCTACGATCTCCTGTCTCCTGATCTTTTCCTCTCCTACTTCCTTGAGTGTGTCCTGAAAAACTTTATGTATCATTTCTGCAATGGCACAGATGTTTTTAAATTAAATTGTGCTTCAAACCGCTCTAAATGTAAAGCTCTGGGGAATAGCAGCGAAGGCTATACATTAATGATGAAAAGAAATACATTTGTTTGTAATTCAAAGTAGACATTCCTTGTCCTCAGCCTACAGTCCATCAATCCATTCATCAAAATTAGCTACTAGACGTGTATTCTCTCAAAATGATTCCTGAATAGCCACGAATGGTAAATAAAAATGCGAGGAAATAATCGAATATTGTTAATGTTTCAAATCTCAATATGTTGGCGTATGTGTGTGTAAAATACTACTTTCTGTATTTTGCCTCCTTTGAAATGCTCTGTCATCAAGTACCTAGAATTACACTTTGACACTAGAAAAGTTTCTAAGCTGTAGTCAACCCTTACCTGCAAGCTCACTTGATTGTCTGCCTAAATTGTTTCTGAAAACAAGATTATATTATCCCTGTGAGCTCATGACTGCAATTCTGTTCAGTTTTCTAGGATTCTACATGTTCATTTCTCTGAATACTGCAGGTTTTCTGAATTTGGTTAGGGCACTTTGCCAACTGCACATTTGAGAGTGGTGCTGACTTACCTACTCGGTTCAAACATTGCAAAGGTCTGAGCTAGGTTTGGACTATCTATCAGAATTTAGTACTTAATGGATTTCTAATTTCAGAGTACTAAAAACAATATTCTGTTTCTTCTAAATACTAATTGCCTTAGTATAGATGTGTCAGACCACCTATTTATTTTAGTTTCCATTCAAACAGTATATATAACTATATAGGCATTGTATATGGAATATTTACTACCATATCCATCACACACTGGGCATTATACATGGAGGAAAAAAAAGGAAACTATTTAATAAACCAAGAAGACTGTAAGTTCTTATATTTTATGTGATAGCACGAATTCTGCAATATTGTATTACATTTATCTATATATAAACCAAGCTGTAAGGCCACAGATAGTTGCAATTCCCTAAACTGTGGCAGATTAATTCATGAAGGTTGTCTCGCAAATCTCTAATTATAAATAATGAATCTAATTACTGTCATGGCCTGAGTATTTTGCTAGTCTTATAATACACTGTGTCTGTTTTCTGCTTCCCATGAAAAGAACATCACCTAAAATTTTCAAGAATGGTGAAAATTTCCTTAAAAATTGGAAATTCAACTGTAATAATGTTGAGTAAAGTCATTCAACACTTAACAAAGTTAATTGGGTATCTGTAAAGGATCAGATACCTTTCTAAATTCTGGAGGTTTTCAATAGCTACATAAATTTTATGCCATACGTGTTGGGAAATACTAACTGATCTTATGACTATATTTTTTTTATGTTTCCAAAATTTAGCCAGTCAATTTTCAACTTTGTCTTCTTCAGATTTTTTTTTACTTAGTTTTTTAAGATTTCACTTATTTATTTGAGAGAGAAACAGAGAGACAGAGATAGTGAGAGAGAGCACAAGCTGAGCAGGGAGGAGAGGGAGAGGCAGGCTCCCCGCTGAGCAGGGAGCCTGACACATGGGGCTCAATCCCAGGATCCTGGGATCATGACCTGAGCAGAAGACAGACATTTAACTGCCTGATCCATCCAAGCACTCCAGATTTCATTTATTTTCAACATCATATTATATGGAATATATATTTTAACATCCTCCTCCTAAATAAAATTTTATTTAAGTAAAAAGGGAAACAACATAAACAACACCCTTATATTATAATTACGTGCTAAGTTCTTGTACATTTTTAAAAGCTGAATGGAGTGGTATCTTAGTAGATGGATTTGGGAAATTTGATTTCTATTGATCAATTCTTAATCAAAAATGAAGTATCACTCAAACTGAAAATGAGAAGTAGATCTTCAGAATGTCTTATTCCATTACCAATCAAGTTAAGAATGACTCTTATGTTTTACCCTGGCAAGTTTGGGTTCCATGTAATTGTGAATAATCAAAGTGACTGAAATAATAAAACATTTACAAATGATGAGTATTTCTAATTAACAGGTTATATTAGCAAACATACATATGCCTAGATTCATGAATCAACAAATAAAAACAACTTTGGTGTCACTTCCTATGTTTAATGCCTTTTTCCCTTGTTCAGCATCCTCCCACTCAGGAAGAAGGTACAGTCATGAAGTAATTGCTGAAAGTGATGCTGCATTTTTTTTTTCTCAAAGTGAAAAAACAGGCCCGGTTAAGAAATGTACCTACAGAGTGTAATATCAGCCATTCAGCTTACTCATTTAAATTATTCATATTATTGAACACAGAAACCTAAGGCTTGGAGATAGATGCCAGAAACAGTTAAAGGAAGGGGGCAAACCTTCTAAAAAGGTGTGGGAGATGGAAATATTGTAAAGAACATCCCTGGGTCTAGACACATAGTATTAGAGAGCCTTTAATTTGAAAGAAACCTCTATTACACATGTAGTAGTCTCACTACTATCAAATTTCTATCAGATAACTATGAGCCCCAGTTTACACCATTTTGATAATTGGAAATCCACTGCTTCACAAAGATGGCTGAATTCATTTTTTAAAGAGCTCTAACTATTTTAAGCCTGTTATTTCATCTGCCTCACTAAAAATTCTGCTTCTGGATCTGAGTTCTTTCCTCTCAAGTTAAACAGAAATCCACTCTATACATCATTCCCTCATGTATATAAATATAATCACTATGTCTACTGTCTTCACCTCCTTACTTCTGCAAGGGATATGAATTCTTCATACAAATATTCTTCAGAGGTCTTGCCCTTCAACCCATTCAATCATCTTGATGGTACTTTTGCCATTATCCTCTGGAAGGAAATATTCCTCCTGTGATTTAGCAAGAGTAAGTTCAATAAAGGATGAATGTATAAATATGTGCACTGATGTATGTATGTTTACTGAGTTTGGTATTTTAGGATTAAGAATGAACAAAGAATGTCCATTGGTTGAGGAAACATGGAAGTGTGATCTTGACTGAATGTCCTCAATGAAATCTGTTTATATCACTAGGGCACTTGGCATAGTGGCTGAAAAGAATTTCAGGTATCCAAGAACAGCTATGACCCTCACCCCTGACGATTTCACCATGAAAGTGTGTGAATTTAAGGATGTGGAAGATCCACCTCTCCTGGTAGCCAATCTATAGAGTGATTACACTGATACCAAAAGTCAAGTTTTGTGCTGCTCCAGATGTTCACCTCTCTCACACATAGACGTGCACAAATCCAAAGGAAAATCTTATTATGAATAACTTCTATATCAATATTACCTTTCCTGTCTAACTTTATAAAAAATTAGTCTCACCATTCTAAAAGAATAGTCTTACCGGTGAAGAAGAAAATGTCTGTAACACTAAGACTTTCTCTCACCCAAGATGTGGCACCTTACAAGATAGGCAGAAGAGGAGAAGAACTAATGAGCTTCACAAAAAAATTGAATATTTCCCTACTGAATTTTGAAAAGAGTCAGAAGTCAGGTTTCTTAGTTTTGTTTGTCTGTGTGTGTTTGACTTTGGAAGCCACACAGGTCCATGAGGTGGGGCAATGGGGATAGGCAGCTATGGCCAACTTGTAGATATTTTTGGCCAAACTCAAGACTCTAGATGGCAGCATGTCACTGAGTAGGGTTAAGAGCTAGTCCTTAGAAGGTGACTCCTGTTGGGCACCAAAATAAGTAGTGATGATTGTGGCATTCACAATTGTATACATAGAGCTTAGCACTACTTACCTAACTAGAACAACCAGTGACCATGGCTGCAGCAAACATTCACAGCTGCCCTCCCCAGGCCCACAGTGAGCACTCTGAGGGTCTTCAAAGGGTAACAGAACCCCAGAAATTTGATGAGTAGGAAAATGTCAGAGTTAAAAGTTGACTGCAACGTTTAGAGAATGTCTTTTTTGGGGAAAATAAAAATTCCATGCTTGGGACCTAGACACCATCTCCCACTCTCCTAGATATGCACACAGGTAAATAACAAAATACCACCTCTACATTTCACAGTATAAACTCCTTTGCATTTCATTGGGTATCTGAAGAGGTATATTTACTAAAATAAAAGAAGCAAAAGGAGACAGGATTTTGGCCCAGGGACAGAGGGTGAACACATCTACTAGCTCAAAGACTTTGGAAACATCGACAAACATTTAAAGGAAATACTTCATTGGTGTAGGTACTCAACTAGATGATGTTAAATGAATAATAGTAGAGAAAACATTAAACCCTTTAAAAATCTCCCACTGCCCCCAATTCCTTTTTTTTTTTTTTTTTTGCCCCCTATCTCATGTTATCACTATTTTTCACAATCAATTCATATTATAAGCTCATTTGGTTTTGGTCAACAAAAATTCTGAGATAAATTTTATATGAATTATGTTCTGGGCATGTCTTTTCTCTCCTATAAATGGAATTAATAGTATGAACCTAAATGCAGGTTTCGACTTTGATTCCTATTAAAATTTATCTTGTTAGTTTTGGTCCATTATTTTAGCCTATTGAAATAATTTTTCATCTTGGTTCTCTCATCCATTATATTATCTCTCATTCTCATCATTGTATAAATTAGTTGATAAGTAGTATCCTTTATCCTTGAGGTCCAAATGGGCCAATAATAAATAGGAAATGTTCCTTAAGAAGTGATTCTCTTCAGTCTATTGACTTTTGAGTGCAATCCATTTGCCTATTTCAGGTTTAATGAATGTACAGGTTATGAACTGAGGCTTTGTCTAAAGACTAATATATATAGCTTTTGGAACAAAGCATCATTAACCATGGTTTGTAGAATGATCATCAATCAAACTATTCTCCTTATTTACTTCCATTTTTATTAATGCACTTAGCTTTCATTATATATTTTCTTCATGTACTTTCATTTTTCTATGAGATGTTCTCTGAAGTTTTTTTCAATTCATGGAAAGGAAGGGAGAAGAAGACTAAATCCATAATTATTCCAGATGATTCAGGAACTCCGCATGACACATTATACTTAGCATCCTTCATCCCCACAATCCCATGCATAATGTGTTACTCTCATACTTTTTATAGATGAAGTATAGATGAGGAAACTGAAATTCTAAAAAAAAAACTATGTGCTTTGGCTAAAAGCATCGAGTTGGTAAGTGGTGAATCTATAACCCTGAACCAGGTTGATCTGCTTTGAAAGCTTGCCTGGCTTGCTTTCTATGGAGGGTGCACTCATCTGACTTCACAAGTATCCTTTGATGGTATAAGACACTGTATAAAAAGCACCCAGAATACAAGTACAAACAAATCAAAATAGCAGAAGTAAGGATAGTAAAGATAAGACAGGTATAAGAATATCTTGAATACAAGATAAATGGAATTGGCAACACAAAAGACACAAACACTGTGGTTGAAAAAGAAAGAGGAGGAAAGGTAACTTGTTGAGAAAGCTGTTTGTCTCATGCCACTTCTTTCATCTGGACTTGTATCCCTGATTGGATGGATCATTCCAGCTTCTCCCCACCTCTTTCACACTACTGTGGACAACTGCCTGGTACAGGAAAACAGAGCATATTTTGGAATCTAGCACACCTGGATCTGATCCTTGGGTCTGTCACTTGATATTTTGAAGCCTCAGTTCCTTTTTTCAGGAAAATTGTCACATTAACACCTAAACACAAGATTGTAATAACAAGTTAAGTTACATCATACATGTCACATTGGCATACAATACGTATTCAGAAAATGGTTTTCTGTTGTCTTGCTGTTTCTCAAAATTTCTCAATTATTTTTCCTGAACACTATTTTATGTGTTACTTGTAATTCCTGTCTTTTGGTGTTATGTGTCATTTCTCTATGAAGAATGATTAATCACTCCATTTGCTTTCCTTGTCATTCTGTGCCAGATTGATAAAATCCTCCCTAATGCAGTCTTTTTTACCTATGGACTTTATATCTACAACTGTGTATGAATCAGACCAAGAGCGCTACTGACTTATGAATAAGCCTCATCTTCATCCCATGGACCATTTTTACTCTCCCTCTTCCTCTGCTTATTCTTTACTCAAGTTTTATTCATCATCTAAGATTCAACTCCAGTCCCACCATTGCTACAGTTAATTTCTCCCACCTTTATTGGCTTATTATTCCCCCTGTGAACTCTCACAGTGATTCTGCTCATCGAAAAGAATTTAGCACTTCATTTGCAACTCTTTTCCCAGATTGCAGCCTTTTTTTTCCTCCTTCAGGCCCCCACAGCTAGGGCTCCCAACTTAATCCTGCCCTAATTCTCAGGCCAATCAGGATGTGAGACCTATAGTCCTACAAATATAATGTAGGTTCTAACTATGCTATTCTTCATATAAGTCGGTCCAATATAAGACCCCTCAGGTCCAGGCCCCCAGTCCAGCACAAGCTCTTAGGTTTCTACACAGCTCCTCATGTCTGTTCAATAACATCCCCAAGGTTCATCCTTGACGTCAGTGTGTTTTCAATTTATCTGTTCCCTTTGGTCTCTAATGTTGGTTCAATGCACACAGGCGGGTGTCTACTTTGTCCCTCAGATAATTCCATCATTCAAAGCCTGTTTGGAAACTACCTTCCTCATGTATATACTCCTCCCCTTCCATTGATTTATTTGCTACTCTTGCCAATTATACTACCCCAATTAAATATAACAGCAACAACAACAACAATAATAAACAACCTCTGCTGAGTGCTTACCTTGTTTTAGGCACAATTCCAAGAATTTTACATGTCTTATTTCTTCTAATTTCAACAGCAATCTTCTAATAATCAACAGAAGCTTATTAAAATCAAAACTGAAGTTGCAAAGGATATCTTTTCCTAGGTCACAGCTAATAAGTGAATGGTCCAGGGGAGAATGCAAAGCAAGGCAAACAGCCTCCACAGCGTACCCTCATAGCATTACTCCAGAATTAAGAGTTGTGCCACTTCATACCCATTAAAGGAATCCCTGAAAGATGGGTGATCAATTTTACCAGTTGGACCCAAGATTTGATTATAGCCTATAGCAAGATCTAAAGTCTTCAACAGATTTTAAGAGAGTTGGGAAAAAAACATTTCTGAAATGAAAGAAACATAGAAAGCAAGAAAAAAGAAAAGAGAACATATAATAAAGAGATTAAATGCATCTTGTACGGACCTCTCCAGAAGTCGGTTTAAGTAGTGTCACCTCTATTGGCTGTATAATTTTGGGCAACTGAATTTCTGTATTCTCAGCTGTAAATTAGGAATGATAATTTAGATCTACTGCAATGTCTTACAGGAAGGATATAAAAATAATAATACATATAAAAACACCCTATATAAATATTGTATTGAAGCTTTGCTCAATTTTATTTGCACTTCAAACAACCCTATTGAAAGTATCACCTCAAATTCCACAAATGAATAATTCTAAACACACAAGCTCTATCTACACATACAAAGTTAATGACTCAGTACATAAAGATGCTTTTTTGTAAGTACTTTAAAGTTTATGAGGGAGAAAAATATTTGGTGAATTATTCTCTTTGTTTTGCATGTAAAGCATCAACCATGTTCATAACTCTCCCAACTCAGACCTCAGCCTCTGGTTCTCAGCAGTTCTTAGACAATGTCCCCTGAGGGAATAGTCACCTGAGAAAAATGCACTGGTTGCACCTCTACCCCCAGGCTAAATCTAACAAGAGTCTTTCATCGAGTCCCCTCATTTCCACCGCACAGAAATTCAATGTATTAAAAAAGCACATTCAAACTTCAGGCCAAAACAGGATTTCTATGCCTTTATTTTAAAACATCCACATTAAATTCTTGTTCTTCGGTGCTCCGGTTCGGTAATAGAATGACATTGAACACCTGATAACACTACCACTCTAATTACCTGAATAACTTACTGTTTTCTCTTCTATTTGGTACAAGGTTAGGATTCCATCATATCTGCAATAACTCTGAGATGGGTTACATAAGCATGAAAACACCTTGTCATCATTTGCTTCAAAACTTTATTTGAGAATGTTTTAAATCCTAGAAAATCAGGAAAGTGTCAGCAAAACCTAAATTTGGTATGGCATTTGAGAATCACAAGATTAGAGTCCTCTGTTGAAAAGATGACTGAAAGCATGGTTGTTCAGAGACGTCTGTGCTATGAATGTGGTAAGAGGCTGCAGCAAAAGAGCTTGGCTTTGATGATGAAGCAGCAAAAACGTGAAATGCCAAAACAGCTCTGTGCTTTCACAGAACTGGTTAGAATTACAGATCATAGGCAAGAAATCGTAATCTTGTTTGACATTTGAGAGCATTAAGTTAAATAACAGCTCTGGTTTTATTTTGTGGACCGTTCCATAGGAAGAAGGAAGTGGCTGAATTAGTAACAACAAATTATTTGTTTGATTCATAGCACTTTTCTTTGGGACTGTCACTTAAGAAATATTGCTTTAATTGTCACTTAGAATAATAGATATCAATGATTTGGGGGCTGTTTTACAATACTCACCCTTGGAAAAGATGTTGGACCTAATTTTAAAGAATGTCAGATCTACTTTGTTAACTATGCTAGGAAGATAAGGACTGGTAAATTTTTCCTGGTTCAGATCATTTTTACATGGTTAAAGCATTCTGCCAAAAAAGATATAAAACCACATGAAATTTTGATTTATTGGGGGTGTTGATCTTAAAGAAACAAAAGAGCCAGTTATCTTACCAGCAAAATGAATTTATTCAGGAATAGCAGAGGAATAACAATTTGGGAAAAGCAAACTATGGCAAACCATAGACAAATCTGAAGAACAGAGGAAAGGGAATTACTTTTCAAGGGGAAAGGAGAAAGTTGGGTGGGGCTGTTTTGCTGAGTTCTCATTGGCTAAGCTGTTGCTGGGCAAGGAGAAATTCTTTCATTCTGCTGGAGTATGTAAAGTAAGATTTTTCATATTGGGAAATGCAAGATTTACTTAGTATGACGAGTGGTGGTATATGAAAGCTTGCTCTTCAGAGCTGCCCAACTACATTTTAAATAAGATTTCCTTTATTCACTTTCACTGTGGCAAAAGCAGATATGATTATCACATTTAGGTTTACAAATCAATTTCTGGTCACCATTTTTCAGCCTCAAAACCTTGTTTATCTCTTGCTCCCTATGGGAAAAGAGAACTGCCTCTAAAGTACTCACGGGAGGCTGTTGAGCATTTGGAGGGATTTGAGGTCATTATGTCTTAGCAAGGGGGAGGTCTCCTCCTAATATAATAATTCAGGAGCAATTTCATTAACAAATGCCATTTTAAAGCCTATCTGGTCCTGGTTTGGCTACATAGAGATAAATCTTAATCAGAATCTACTCATTGAAATTTTTCTATCAAAATAAGCAGAGGCATAATTCGGATATGAGGAAGTTCTGCAGAAATAGCAAGGGATAAGTTTTTGAAACAATAAATAAATACAGGCTCTGTTGACAAAGCCAGTTCATTAGAATGTATTAAACTATCCTTAAGCTCCCTAGCAGTAAAGGGGGACCACAGTGGCCCTAAGGATATGGAGGCTTACATTACTAAGAACTTAGTAATGATGAATGGCTAAGAATTATGAAAATGATGCCATCCTATCACAATGTCCCCAAATCCATGACACCACAAAGGGTTTTACAATCAATATAGCCTTTATGAGGGCAATTATGCACTTTGGAGTCAATGCTCTTCTTAACCCACAGAAGAAACACCAAAACTTACAGCCTTACCTGATGCAAGAGAAAATGAAATAAAAAACAAACAAACAAACAAAGTACTCAAGAATTGTGTAGGTGGACTTTCATATCTTCCATCTGTAATAAAAGTGAAATGGGACCCCTAACTCCTATTATAGAAATAACGCAGAATGTCATTTTGAGGAAAACCCTTTTAGTTATAAGAATAAAAATGAAAGAATCACCATTCAAAACCAGCTAGTGAAATTTCCTCTCCAGGACTTTTCCTTCCAAAAAGATACAGCTAGAAAATACAAGAAGGTAATTTCAGTCTTCTTGAAACAAAACTTAAAGAGCAAAAAACACACAAAATAAAGTCTTTCTTAATGAGATCAAATTGTTGGCTTTGCAATAACACCACCTAGATTCAAATCCTAGCCTGTTTGCTGTATGAAAATGGGCACGTTACCTAGTTTCTCTGTGCCGAATTTCTTCACTTAGAAAAGGGAATAATAAAAGGAATTAACTCAAAGATTGGCATAATAAATTGAAGCACTGAAGTGATTAGCATACCTCCCAACATATTTCTAATACCTCATTCATTATTTATTTTGCACACATTTTTTGAACAACTGCTCTGTGCAAGTAGGATCCTAGTGTTTGGGTTACAGCAGTGAACAGAACAATGTTTCTGCCCTCATGATCTTTATATTCAAGTGGATTTTATCTCTTATATGACAAAGCTATTATCCAAGAATTTATGAAAAACATTTAATTTCATCATGTATCAATGCACTAATGCATTATAGTTGTTGGGACATAGTCAAGCATTCATTTTAAAGTAACTGAAGCCTAAGGAGTAGAAGTGAGAAAAGACTTTAAAATAACCAAAAACATCTGCATACATGCCCTAAAAGCAATGTTTAAAAAAAATTAAATTTGGGATGTCAAGATCTTTTTGAGAGTTTATTAAAAACCACAGATCTGTTTCTAATAAAGTTAAAATACCTGCCTAAAGAACCAATAATTCCACTCCGAGGTAGTTACACCTCCACCCCAAAATTAAAAGATATGTCCACAAAAATACATGTACAAGAATGTTCATAGCACCCTTATTTATAATAGCCTAAAGCAAGTCAAAGGCCCACCAATGGAAAAAAAGATAGTAGAATTGTGATATAAATCATCTGGGAGGATACTGCTTAAGTGAAGAGAAATCAACTATTGATAGACACAATAACATGATGAAGCTCCAAAACATCAGAAATTAGACAGAAATGAATATATATCATATGATTCTATTAAGATGACTTGCAAAAATAAGCAAAACAATTTATAGTAATAAAAATCAGTAAGTAGTTGCATGATGGTGGATATAAAATTGATTGGAAAATGTGCCCAGGGAACTCAGGATGATGGAAATGTTTTATATGTTTTTTTAAGTAGTAACTACACAGGTGTATATAATTGTCACAATGCATAGAAATCCACTGTTGAGATGGGTGCACTCCAATTATATATTATACTCATTAAAAAATAAGTCATTAAAAATTATAGACACTTCTCCAGATAGGTACCCATAAATTATACACAAAATTTCAGATGGTTAAATTGATTTCAAGGTAAAATTTTCTCATTTAGGTACTAGTGACAAGTGGTTAAATATAAATGTTACTGTTCAAAAAAACGTGTACATAGATAATTCAAGAAGAATCTTGTAGCGAAAAAGCTTGGTCTAATTCATTGACATTTCCTATATACCAACTCTGTTTTTACTTGCTTTCCCTACAGATAGTCAAAACAGAAGATTGTACTTGATCAGGGCATATTTACCATTAATTTTGAAAGGTGTGGATTTTAGAGTCGTTTTTACTATTCCTTTTTTTTTTTTTTTTAAGATTTTATTGATTCATGAAAGACACAGAGAGAGCAGAGACACAGGCAGAGGGAGAAGCAGGCTCCTTCAGGGAGCCGGATGTGCTATTCGATCCTGGATCCTGGAATGAGGAAGGCTGAAGGCAGACGCTCAACCACTGAGCCACCCAGGCATCCCAATTTTTACTATTTCTTTTGAAAGATATGTAGGGTGAAAAAGAAGGTTGTTCAGGGTACTGACTATGAGGGATTTAATTCATATCGCTGCTTAAGCTCCATATTGTGCTTTCAGCAATATTTTTATATACTCCAAAGAAATAACATGCTTGGGCACTTTAAAAAGAAGCAATTATCTGTGAGGGATCTGTGACCCTGGCCAAGCTATACATCTACAAAAAATGCCAATAGAGACTAATAAGGAACCCGATTGTGTGCTAATTTCAAATTAGATTTTATACTAGCTTCAGGCTTCAAAGGGGGCTAAGAGGAAAGAAATACTTATATGGAAGAAAATTATTCTTGATTAGCAAAAGAACATCCCATTTCTCTCTCACTTCTGATTTGAGCAAAAGGCCATGGAGTGAGGAAACCGGAGAATTTTGAGAAAAAGAAGACAGAAGAAAGCTAAATATAAAATGGCAGACCAGCCCAAAGGAGAGGGAAAAAAAATCATTGAGACTGAAAGTTTGTACTTATTTCTATAAGGAAAAGTAAAAAAAGAATTAGGCTAAAGAATGAAGTTTAATGAGAAGATATCTAATTATACTGGCATATCTATTTAAATTTTTCTGAGTATTATTTGGATAATAACTTATTAGTTAGTAGTGCTGGTGGTTGATTTACAAACAGTTTGGTTTTTCCAGAATAGCAGAATATCACAGGACAAGTAGTTCTATTTTATAGAAGCCTCTAAGCAGTTCAGACATTTAAGTCCTTGCCCTGAGTCTACTGGCTTCTGTCCCCCCTGAGGAAAGCAGCCTTTACTGAAGACATAGAACCTGAGAGACAATAATCTTTACTCATATGTCTTATTCCTCTAACCCAAACCTATAAAAAATGACAATTTTATACACCTTACATAAACCATTAGCATTGACCAATAGCTTTTAAGCTTTTGACCAACACTCTCAGTTAAAAGATCCATTTTACATCATGACCCAAAATACATGTCTACATCACAGAAACGTTAAGTCCAGAAAATAAATTTAATCCTTATCCAACGTGATTTGCTTGGATGTATTTTATTCCATACCACTTTTTCTGTTCCATTTTTAACGCTAATTGTTCACTGAAATGATTTCACTATTGAGGTTTAAAAAGCACATATTACAAATGCTTCACCTACTCCTCTTTGCCTAAGTTATCTTCATGACTGAGAAAATGGCACTAGATGTCCTTTGGCAATATGCTAGATCCTGGGGGCCTTAAGTCTAATTGAGGCGTGACCTTTGGATCTTCAAGAGACCTCTAGAGAACCTGTCTAAAGCACATGTGGGATTAGTAAGATATCTTTTCCCCTTGCCCTTCTTTCTGCTAACTCTGATGCTCATACTGTGTCCCTCTGAAATATGATCAGCCTCCATTCCTGGAGTCCCAGAGCAGGACCCTGCATCCTGCTTTTTCTCAACTGGGCAATTCAACGTTGGCCTACTCAGAAACCGAGGTTTACTGATTTAATACAGCTATATATTTTAATCAAATTGGGGTAGTTTCCAGCCACTCAACAAAAGATTTATTTTTCTTTGTTATCTGTGTTTTGCCCTCGAATCCCCATTACCATCCTGAGTATAAATGGTGAGGATGGCAAATAAAAGGAAGGCAGGCTTTTCCCTATAGGAAACCCTGTGTAATGAAATGAAGCCAAAGCAGTGTCTGAACCAAGCCTACATCTCTACAAGATGCTTGAGAGAAAAAAGGTCAGTCTCCTAGTGTGTTCACTCAGAGCAGCAACAGAAAGATTTATGACAGTGGGAAATGTAGAAGGAGGGTATGCAGCCAGCAAATTATGCTGATTTGGGGGGAAGCAATAGGGACTAGGGTACCCTTTATGTGCACAAGTTCCAGTCGAGCGATTCCTCATCTCTGCACATTAGAACCATGTAAGAAGTCTGCTGAAGCCATGATTTGTTGGCCAGTGTGCTATACAATCCTAGCACTGACACTGAGCTGGAGGAGAGATAGGGAAAAGCAGATGCACAGAGTTCTAAAGAAGTGGGAAGCAAGTGAAGGTAGAAGAAGAAGGTATAAGCCAGACACTGGCAATATTTTCCTGAGACAGGTGTTTCTCCAGGAATACATGGTCGATGAATCATAGCACAAACCCAATCTAAAATGTTGACACTATACGACTCTTAATTGAGTATATATGTAAGAAAAATGGCAGCAAGTTACCCAAAAGTGCAGATCATGATCATCATTACTATCAGATACTATTCTAATTTATATGCTCGTGTCACAGTCCTTACCCTTTATGTGAGGAATAATAGGAGTTCACCGCTACTGGAGCTGGGTTATACTATCTTGCTAATGATGTTACCCAGCACCCCAAATCCACTGTCCAATAGGTGATGTGGCCATGATAGCATCCTAAATTATCACAAAGTAGTATGAATAACGCACTTCTACGGGGCAGCTACTTCACAAGACACATGGCCTCAAAGCATTGACCTCAGAACTGAGCAACCATTCATAATATTTCCATGAAAAATATGTTCCAGGCTCCAAACAGCATTCTTTCAGGCAAACTTTTAAAACAGCATCTGCTTAGGAATTGTCCCTACTGATCTGCGATACGTTTGTTTTGCACATGAAGTTTGTTTCAGATTCTTTTTCACAAAGACATTTCCTGCTTGCTCTTGGAAGATGACTTCAAATAATAAATTGTCACCAAAAATGGACATGAAGCTTTTAAAAAACAGTCGGGAGGAGGAAAAGATGAACAAGCTGAAAACAAGTCCATTTTGGGAAGGTTCTGAATATCCTGGTTAAGGGAGCTCTTCACTTTAAAGGACAAACTACTCATCTGATGTGTGTTTCTTCATTCGTGGCCCTTAATATAGAACTCTATAACGTGAAAAGAAGAAGCTGGATTTATATGGCTTTTTCTCTAATGATACTAAACTGCCTGGAAATTGCAGAGTGTGCTATAGCAAGTTTCAGATATTAAAAGAAAAACTACACTACCAAACCTCTTTCTAAAGTTTTACGTGAAGTCCCAGGCTTTGTGGACATTCAAGAGTAAATAAGGGCAAGTACAGGAAATTCATAGATGGTTTAGCGGCTTCAGGCTTCCCAATTATATTAAAAAGTTGAAAGGATGCTCTGGCAGATTCATTCCCTCTCCGGTTACAAGTCATAAATTCCAAAGTGTTGGTGTCAAACTGTGTCGATTGCGCTCATTTATTAATATTTGGGATTCTATAAATGAGCTTGCTGAACATTAAGTATTAGCCATTTACTCCTTTACTGTGGTCTAATATAACAGCTCCAGCCAACGTTTTCAGTCCTCTCTGTAAAACCATGCATGCATTGCCCCTGGAGACTTACATAAGCCTCATTCGAGGAGAGGAGGGGGGAGGAGGAAATAGCAAATTGCAGGATCTGCTGATCTTGGATATAGGTCTCTGCAGGAGCTTCCAAATGTGTCTTTGTTTATGTTCTGTGCTCTGGGTTGTTGTGGGGCACAGATCTAAAGAGGAAGAAATTTGTTGCCTCAATAAAAAAAAAAAAAATGTGTAATTAAGATTAAGATGTACAAGAAAGGTAAAGTGAAAGGAATTTAAAAGACCATCTCAGTGTATTCCAAAACAAACATTTACCCATTTATGATTTTAAACATCTTTTTTTTAATATCTGGTCTTCAGTCTTATACAGTGGTTAATAAATCTCCATTTCTCCATATAAAGTTAAAAAATGTATGCCAATGATGCATATAATTCAGACCCAAAAAATACCCTGCATGAACTATCCATATAATTAATGCAGTGTTTTTTGGCTGGTTTACTGAGATCTTAATTCTCCACTTTGTGGAACTTACTGTGTAGCAGAAAGATCACTGGCTCTGCTTCCCAGGCACACAATGTGTATAAATTAGCCAACCTCCCTGACCCTCAGTTTTGTTTTATTTAAAATGTGAAGTATAAGGAAAAAGTAATGTGATGATTAAATAAATGAAAAAAATTAAGCAACCTGTGCTCCGCTAAAATGCAGTTTCCTCCCCCTTCCCTTCTCTTTCCTCTTTAAGAGCTATATATACATTTTAAATAAGAAATGATATAAATGATCAGAGCAATTATCCAGAAAGCATAATATTTCATTGCAGATATTAGTAGTGCATGCCACATACCACTGGGCATGAGTAAATGGGCCACCACCTTGGCGACTGAATCCCAGGGGAGGGATGGGGGTGGCTCAGGGAGGAGCAGGAAGGTTGGTAACAGTGGGTTTTAACAGTGTTAGCCAGGCAGAGTCTGGTCATTCCATGTGTGAAGCTCCACAGTGTTTCTTCTTAGATTCCAATCAGGCAAGGAGTGATCCTGTCAGTGCAAAGAAATTTCCTTGCCCTATTCTCCTTATACAGCCACACAGCAGGAGACCCAGGCCACAGAATATTCACGAGAAAGGGACCAGCATATCCCTGGATAATAAATGTGGAAAGCAAGTGAGCCACATGTCACCTGGCATATTGGAAGAGAGCAAAAAGCTTCTCAGCAACATTGCATTAAAACTCAACCAATGTTAAGCCTTGAGTACTTGCACGTGTATCCAAGAAAGTGATGCAAACAGTAACAAAAATCTCCAGTATCTGTTCAATTCCAGGTCAGTACTATGAAATCGAGAATTACCCAAAAGTACACATGCACTCCCACGCTGTCCCCCATGCACCAGGCATGTGCACATAAGTGTCTTTACGTAAGCTTAGTGGAGATAAGTAGATAAGGCATGTCAGAACTTAATCATAGAGCATTCTAAATCTGTGGCACATATTTACTCTAGTCAAGTTTGTAACATACACCAAATTCTCTTTCATTCTTTTTACCAGTATATATATTTTTTTCTTAGCTAGAGGAGGACATGAGCTTTGTCTTTATTGTTCACTTTCAGACTTGTGACTTCCTCATGTAGTAGGTGCTCAAGAAGTATCTGCTGAATAAATTAAGGTCTAAAGAAGACTGTTATTTTAGGGGCAACTGGGTGGCACAGTTGGTTAAGTGCCTGCCTTTGGCCCAGGTCATGATCCCAGGGTCCTGGGATGGAGCCTAGAGGTGGGCTCCCTGTTCAACGGGGAGTCTGCTTCTCCCTCTCCCTCTGCTGCTCCTCCTGCTTATGCTCTCTCTCAAATAAATAAATAAAATCTTAAAAAAAGAAGACGACTCTGTCATTTTTAGATAAGCAGTTACAGCAGAGTATGTCAACTGACATGCATGTGGGCTCATGAGGAAGTAGATCAGGAGTAGGGGAGCCTAGCCCCATGGATGGGGTTATTTCATATTACAGAGCCAGTTATTTCCACTTTTTTTGTACTTTTTTGCAGTTTTTTGTATTTTTCTATCATTAGTAAGTAAAGATTTTATTTTAGGTCTTGGCTTAAATGACTATACAATCATTTTCGCGTATCCATTATCGTCGAGACTTTAACATCCATAGGACCCCAAAGCCCTTTTGTTAGTAGTTTCCTTTCTTGGACATTGTCTCAGTCAGGACTGTTTCTATACGGCTTTGCTTCAGCCGGCTGAGGCAAAGCCCATTTTGTACGTTAGTATGGTAGCCTGTTGAGAGACATCACCATGAAAGATAGAGATATTGGTTATATTTGCAGGTATCTATCTACACTAGGGTGCAAGTGAGTAAATCTCTGCCTTCTATTAATATAGATCAGTAATTCATGAATTTATCTAAATTGATCTTACACTAATTTATGTTTTCAACCTACTCTATTTCCCAGGCAGTGAGTTCCATGCTATTATTCCCTCTTCTCCAAAATAAGACATTTTATTTTGTTAGAATTCCCCACAAGCAATTCACCAAGAGTTAAATAGTCTCCTATAAAAGACAATAACACCAAAATGTTACCTTCATTAACATAAAGACTTTCTTTTACTTTTTTCTAAGGTTTAAATTTTGTCTACCTCTTTCCCTTTTGTTATGACCTTACAAAGAATCATAATGGTCCAGTCATCATGATTTCCTCTTACAAAAACCACATTTTTTCCCACATTAAGTCATGTTTGTTTAACTACTAATTGACTCCCTCATCATAACCTCCAGTGGATGGTGAAGGGGCTTGAGGGAGAACTACCAGTTTCCTTATAGAAAGGAATTTCATTAACAATCCCCCCAAAGTGTCACAATTTAGCCCCTAACACTCAAGCCACTTTTTATTATTAACATATATGCCTTACTACATATGTCAAACCCACAGAATGTACAACACCAACAGTGAACCCTAATGTAAACTATAGACTTCGGGTGATAATGTGTCAGTGTAGGTTCATCAGTTGTAACAAACACAGCACTGCGGTGAATGATGTAGATAGTGCGGGAGGCCATGCATGTGTGGGGCAAAGGGTATATAGGCAATATCTGAGAAAGTACTGAGATTTTCCTGTAAACCTAAAACTGCTTTAAAAAATCAGTCTAGTTTTAAAAACCAAACAATGTTTACATAGAACATAAACACCAGACACTGTTCGGAATGTATATATATATTCGTGATTTTATTTATTTGAGAGAGAGAATTAGAGCACAAGCAGGGGCAGGGGTAGAGGGAAGGGAGAAGCAGACTCCCCACTGAGCAGGGAGCTCAACACAGGACTCAATCCCAGGACCCTGGGATCCTGACCTGAGCCAAAGGCAGACAATTAACCAACTGAGTGACCCAGGCACCTCACACTTTATATATTTTACGAAGCTGAGTTTATGTAATCCTAGAACAACCTTATGGGAGAGAGAATAATACTGATATCCTCTTTTTGATGATGAGGAGACTCAGCAGAGAAAGATGAATTGACCCTGAATGGCACAATTGCTGAGTGTCAGAGCTGCCAGTACCCATCACTACTCTGGTGGGTTTCTTCTTAGTCATGCATAAGCAAGTCTCTATTCATACATTTCCCCTCTCCACCCCAAGCACATTTTAAACTCTTAGCTGCAGTTGCTTTCATAGAAGAATTGTACACTTTACATAAATATATTCTTAAAAATTCTGCATGTGTCAATCTCAAGGATATGCTTCATAAGGGAAAGTGGAAGTGAAATAGTCTCTAATGGTTTTTCTCAGTCAAAATGAATATAAAGAGTCATTCGAGTTTTTCATTTGCATCAGAATCAGCAGATTGCCTCACTGGTTCTTTGGCTATCTGCCCAATTCAGAAGTATTACGCAAGTTTGTATTTATTGAATTGGCATCTCATTGCCTTGGTTATTCTGTGGTTATTTTGGGAGGTTTTTATTTTCTTCTTTTATGTTTTCTGTTTTAAGAATTATACTGATGACCTGAATCATTTCTAAAACCAGAAAAGAATCAACATTTTTTTTTTGTTTTAAATGTCCTCAAAAGAGAGACATCTAAAGGGAGACATCTAAACTGTTTGGATAGCCATCATGACATAAATGAGAGAACTTTCAGGAATAGCTGTTTACTCCCAAAGTTCAGGTTTCTTTCTCAGTAGTTTCGTGAAAATTATTTTTTTGGATACATACATACATATATGCATATATATACTTGCAGGTTATGTTCTGAATATGTCATCTACACATAAAAAAGTCACTTTACAAAGAGAGTTGCTTAGATACAAGAAGAATCTTACAGAATACAAATGAACTTGGGAGAATTAGTAATACTTTGAAAACAATAGATAAAATGACAGTAAGAATTAAAGAGGTAATTGAAATCTGTCTTTGATGAAAATAGTATCTAAAAGAAGTGTTGTAGCATCTGCTGGCAGCTTTTAAAAATATTAATGATTACTGAAATTGAGAAATGCCAACAGTATGGAGTGAATAAATACTCTTTCACTAATGAGATTTCATAAGATGAGCAATTGTTTTGTATATTTTCTAACCTTTACTTTTACATTTAAGTCTTACAAAATAAGACAGTGCAAAGTGTGTTTAAATACTACAAAAAAAAGACTTGTGGCAAATTCAGATTATGATATAATTGACCATTAAAACAGAAATACCTTCCTTAACCAGAAAAATGAATAGAGAAATAATAACTTGTGTTCTCTGTGGCATGTTTTTACAAAGAAAAAGTGGAGTGTTTACTTGAAATAATGTTGATTTTCAGGCTGAAGTTTACAGCAGAGAAAAATATAGAAATAATGTGTTCATAGACAGCCCCAGGATGCACACAGTGGATGCATTGTATTCTCTCGGGTTGCATAACTACTTTGAAAGAAGTTTTCTTTTCTGTGTCATCAAAGAAGAATTTTGGCACTGCCAGGATACTCCACTATTTGGCCCTGTAGACTCCAAGCATGCCTAGAGACATGTGCCAATTGGTTGTTGGTTTTTGAAGAGCATTCTGATCTCTGCTGAGTTACCCCACTGGACTCAGAAGAGTCTGACCCACACGTCACATTCCAGCTGTTGGCTTGTTTGTTTTTAATCTCAATCTAGTTTAATTGGAATAAGGTGAGTCACCTTGCAGGTATGTCAGCTGACATGTATGTTGTGTGGAAACTGATTAAAGGGGTTGGACTTGAACAGATAAGAATGTGATTTAATGGGCCTCACAGGAACTGTGTTTTGTTTTTGTTCTTCTTTTCCCTACTTACCTTGTAAACACATTCCTTAAACTTTAAACTATGAGTCTTAATCTTTGGCATCTATAGAGCCTTTCTTCTGTGAAACAGTTATTTGGAATGTAGTCAGGATCTGGACTCCCTTACTATGTGTCAGGTAGTATTCAAAGTGCTTTCACAGATAACCTCATTTAATCATGAAAACACCCCTATTAATTTGGTTCTATACTTTTATCCTTTTATTAAGAGGAAACAAACAAAAAGGCTCAGTGACTTTCCCAAGAGCATCCAGCTAAGATGGGGAAGAGAAAAAGTATAGACAGAAACACAATCACAGACACAAACAAGTTGTCTGGCAATAGAGACCCTGCCATACTGCCCTGCAATGTGAATTGCAAATGTGAAAATTATTCACCGAATCAAAAAAAGTGGAAATAGACTATTTTCCTAGCTAATTTGGTAATTACTAATGGCTAAAATAGTTATTGGGTAGTCTTGGTTGAAATGATTTAATGAGTTTTTTTTTAATTATGTTATTTATTTATTTTAGAGGGAGAGAACACACATGCAGTGGGTGGGCAGGGAGAGAGGGAGAAGCAGGCTTCCTGCTGAGCAGGGAGCCCAATATGGGGCTCTATCCCAGGACCCCAGGATCATGACCTAAGCCGAAGGCAGACACTTAACAAAATGAGCCACCAATATGCCCCAATTTAATGAATTTTAAACAATAGCTCTCTTCCCCTCAATATAACAATAGATTCCTAATACCTAGATGAACAAATAAAAATAGGACGAAAAATATATATAGTAGTCTTTTGTGCCTATCATCTCAATTTCGAATTTGAGAAACCCGTAACTAATAATAAGTCGTACAACATTCACAGTTCTTAAAGTAGACCAGGATGGCTAGACAAAGGTTGACAGTTTCATGATTAAAAATAACAACAGAATACACCAGTTCTCACTCGAAACAAATATGCTTTCTTAAGATATCTCTATACATTATGAATTTCTTCTAATTAGAAAGATGTTATTGACTATATTTGAAAGTGGCTTGTCATAACCAAAATACCTCTAAGGCCATTTTATTGAATTTCAATTTTTTTAATATGCACAGAGTAGAATTTGATTAATAAATGTCAAGATAAATGAAGATATCAAGCTTGGTCTTTTTGATACTTAAGAAAATGCTTCTTTTAGGAAATCTTTTCCATTTAGTCTAGATCATCTGGTTTTCAGACCATGCTATGATACAGAAGTGATCTGAGGGTAAGAAAAAAGATCCTTCCTTCAGACGTTGGGTTCCCTCTGGAAGGGCCCAGGAAAAAATCCCCAGGGTGAAGGAAACCCAAGGACTGACATCAACAGGATGCTTGAAGGTCAAAATCAAATCTCTTCAAAGGAGAACTAGAAAAAGACAGGGAAAACGAAAGGTCAGGGAGGGGGAAAAGGAGGACCTAGGGTTTGAGGCAGCAAAGGAAAGTGGGAAGAGAGTAGAAGAGCCAGAGGGAAAAGGGGGTGATACAGGGAGACCAAGGCTAAAGAGAAGCAGGGCAGAGGAGTGAGCATAGTTTCATTTTCTTTCATCATCGATGAGATAGCTTTAAAATGCTGAACTGGACTCTGTAAAAATAAAAACTGCACAAGGTAGGGAAATACTTGTAAATAATTTAAAAATAATAATAGCTTGCTGCCATGATAGTAGAGGCTATAGGTCCCAACTACCCTGATTTCAGTTTTCCCTTTCTAAAATGTCTGTAAAAATGACTATCTTCTACATGGAAAAAAAAATTCCTATTTCTAACAGAACTGAATGGAATTGAAGGCATTTATTATAGATTGTACCTTCTTTGAATCTTCTCCACCCCAAACTAAACCATAAGCAACCTTTAACAGAGCCTAGGGATTGTTACACTATGCCCTGCCACATATAACCAACTTCTACAAAATGTGAGTGAAAGCTAGTGCATTGTTAGTGGACACTTGTGAACATAAAGAATTCACACAGAAAGGCAACCAAAAATGGTTTCTCATATAATCTAGGTAATAGCATATCTGAAATAGTGCTAAGATTTAGATGTTCTCTAAACACCAAATAAAGCCACAGTGGTGACTGTGTGTACATGTGGTATGCATATGTGTGTGCATGTACCTATACCACTTAGAAAGGAAGATCAGAAGAGCTAATAATATCCTGACTTGATGACAGCTGAAGAGCTGAACATTGCCTTCAACTGCTGCAACAAAGTAAATGCCAAGAGGAGAGAGATTGCTCAGGTGAGGGGCGGGTACGATGAGATTCAATGGAATCAGTTGAGAAGAGGAACATTAATCCTATCTGGGACACTTCCTCCCAATGAAAACTACTAGATAGTGGAATCACCTCCCAAGAGAAATCTCAGAAATCCTATCACTGAAGACATTTAGAACTCAGCTGGACATGATGAGGCATTCCATTTTCCCAGACTTCATGCCCTTTTATGTCCAAATGCTTTAATTTGATAAAATGTATTCAAATTCCTTCTACAGGGACTGTGCATAAAGAAAAACTATATATATATATATGAATACATATGTACATATATATGTATTAATATGGGTATGTGTGTGCATATATATGTGTTTTATAGGATTTCTTTTCCTTTAATGCCTGTGGTTCTTCAAAGAATGAAGAGGTAGACCAGATGAAGAGTGATGGGCAGCAAAGCAAAGATTATTGACCAATAGTACAAAGCTCCTGAAGAAACAGGGGACCTGAGAGGGTTACTGTTTTGGTGTTTAGTTGTAGTAGCTTTTATGGGCTTGTTGGTAGGCTATTTTAATCTGATTAACCTTCCATGTGCCTGTCACCCAATCAGGTTTTTATCATCTACCTATCATATGGGAAAGAGTAAAAGGTTCCTTCCAGGGTGGTGTAAAATCCTTTTAAGTGTGGTTTCCTCTTGGGGGCGGGGGCTGCCTTTCTTCCAACTATTCTCCATTATACACACACTTCATTTATACATGTGCATATGCACATATGGCCTCTCTATATATAGTCTGTGCATATATGTGTGTGAATATATGTTACATACAGTACATGTGTGTATATTATATACATACATATAGATGGTCTTTATAGCCTGTATGTGTGCATTTGTATACATTGCACACACACTGACTACATAAAGACTATGTCTATGTATATATATAAAATATATATTATACACACACAGACTATATGTATATACACACACACATATATGACATACATGTATGAGAGAACTTTGAGATTTGAGGCTCTTTTGCATGTATGTTTTTAAACTTTCAGGTTTTAACTGAACACACTAACAGCTATGATTGATGGATATTTAAGAAATATGCTAAGATTAACAAGACCCTTCATTTTCCTTATTACTGCAATTATACCCCAAAAGTCAGAAGTGACCAGGTTTGCATTTCTTGTCAATTAGTACTTGCTGCTTCTGAGAATAAGCCCAAAGATTAATCTAAAATTCCAATAAAAGCAATAGAAAAAAGTACAGATGACAAATTTAAAATGCTTGAATTCATAGTGGGAACTTAAAGTTCAATGACCTAACTTTTCCTTGAGAAAGGAACAATTACTTTCAGAAAACCTATGCCCCCACAGAATGACGCATCCACTTCCTCCTAAACATAGATCACATTATCAGTGTTGCCAAATATATCAACAACCGCCTGGCTGTTGAACACCATGTTTATCTAATGGACCATAACAGACAGCAAGAACAAGCACAGTTGGAGACAGGGATCTCTACAAGTATTTTCCAAACCAGTAAAATTCTTTACTTTTCATTTTTCTCTTTTTTTTTTTTCTTTTTCAATTAAGGGAAAGAGGGTTATTAAGCAAGACAGATGCAAGAGCAGCACAGTTTAGCTCTCTTCTCTGAAACCTTTTCTATTGGCCAACATGTAAAGTCATTATGGAGAATCATATTTTTATCTCTTCTCATAGCAACTTGGACAGGGAGGACAGAGAACCATGGAGTGGAGTTTATATTGGCCAGCCAACCAAATCCATTTTGAATTACATAGAGAAAATTCCTAAGGACCCAGATATAAATTCTCAACTTTTCCCCTCTACATAATGAAACAATTCAACCCTAAGTATGAAGATGGGGTCAACAGGGCTTTTATGTAACTATTTGTGAGAAGAAACAATACAGTTGTACAAAGTGTTTCACATTGTTTAATTTAAAAAAATAATACAAGTGTATTGTAAATTAGTCAGGAAACAGGTAAGTCAAAAGGAGAAAATCACATACAATCTTACAATTCAGAAGTAAACGAACACTTCAAAAGTTTTGATTCTTATTTTCCCAGTCTTTATACTGAAAACAGATATTTTAAAAACCAAAAGAATCATTTTGTACATGTAATCTTGTGCCCTGCTTTTTCATTATTCATCATATGCTACATTGTGCCCATATTTTTCAGGCAGTATTTATGTTCAATACCCTTTCAACTGCTATCTGATACTCTAATACATTGTTCCCCATTCATTTATCTAATTCTCTATTGCTGTTTTCAAAGGTTTGCTGTTATTGGCAGTCTGTGTTATGTATCCTTACATTGTCCATTTATGCACATCCATAAATATTTCCCTAAAAAAATTTATTTGAAATCTGTCAAAAGGTAAAATCTCCAAGATTTTGTGATATAAACAGCTAAAATATACCTTAGAATGTTTGTAACAATTTCTTCGTTTCTACCAGCAGGTTTGTTTATTGTGGATTTTGACAGGGTACCTCTTTGTGTATTTGCTTGTTCGGTTTTTCACTTACTCGAACCTGTCAATCTTCTCTGGTTGCTTTCATGGGTTCATGTTGAGAAAACCTTTCTTATCCAAAACTACTTAAATGCTCTATAGATTAAAAAAAAAAAAAAATATATATATATATATATATCAAAATAAATTGGAATTTTTAAGTTGAACCTTTATTTTCCTCGTCTCTATACTCCTTTAAACATCAAATTGATAATAGAATTTATGTTGATATATGAGATAAGACAGTCAACCAATTTTCTCAATGTTTATTAAATAAACCATCCTGCCCTCACTGATTTGATATGCTACTGCATAAAATTATTACATACACATTATTTTTTAGTTCATTCAATCTGTAAAGTTATTATAACTTCTTTCTTACTTCTCTGAAAGACCCAGGAGTAGCAATTATTTTACCAGTGTAGAGGTAGCTAAAGCTGAGCAGAGTGTCATTTTCTGTGTTCTTGGTTTAAAAAATAAATAAAATCAAACGTTCGTCTCTCCTCAAAATCCTAATCTTATCCATAGTTGAGATGAAGGTAGAAATCAGTAGATGAAATCAAGAGATTATGCAGCTCGACTAGGGTGGAGAGACCAACTGCAAGAGGAAAATACATGCTTAACCAAAGGACAAATAAAGTGTCAGTGCTTCTTCCTATCTCCCTGTCTTTTCGTGATATTGCATTTAACACAGTGGTTCTCAAACCAAAGTCTTCAGACCAGCAGCATCACTTGGGAACTTATCAGATATTAACCACCTCAGTCCTACTGAATCAGAAATTCTGGGTTCAGGGCTCAGCAAGATGTGCTTTATCAATATCTAAGTTTGAACCACTGATTTAAAAGAACTTTGTCAAGAAAGAATCTGAATAGAACCCACATAAAGTATCATGATATCTTTATGAGATCCCAGCCTCTGCTGGGATCTACAATGCAGATCCTTATTCATTTGCCCCCCCCCCATTTATTAGTATGTAGTCATTTATTAAACATGTTTTATGAGCCCAAACTAGGGCTGGGTGCTGAGTATGGACATTAAATAAGCCAAATCCTTTGCCTTCAAAAAATTTACTCTCTCTCTCTCTCTGTCTCTCTCTCTCTTTCTATATATATATATATATATACTTGGAAAAAATACCTATAAAAGGAAAGAAAACTCATCTATTAGCTTTTTGTTTGTCATTTTTTATCTACATGGCCAGTTAAATATGTTTTCTGCTTCTTCAAATATCAGCTTTTGTGTTGAAAGAACAATATATGATAATTTGCAAGATGAGATCCTATAAAATAATATTAAAAGTATTTTCAGTTGAATGAAAAATTTAAAGGAACCATACATGGAGCCATACTAAAATAATCTGGAAGAAGCCCAAGTAAGCAAGAGCTGTTTTAAAGAATACATAACAACAACAGCAATGACAAAAACAAACAAAGGCTAACAAGTTAGTTTGGAAAGATAGTACCATAGACCCCTCTTATTCATGGAGGATAACGTTCCAAACCCTCCAGTGGATGTGTGAAATTGTAGAAAATACTGAACCCTATATATACTATGTTTTTTTTCTATACATATGTCCTATCATAACATTTGATATATAAATTAGGCACATTAAGAGATTACTAATAACCAGTAATAAAATAGAACAACTGTAACAATACACCATAATAAAAGCTATGTGAATGCAGTCTCTCTCTCTCTCTCAAAAGTATCTTATTGTACCCTTTTTTGCCTATACCTATGTAAGATGACGAGAGGCTTACATGATGAGATGAAGTGAGGTGAATGGTATGGGCATTATGATATAGCATTAGACTTCTACTGACCTTAACAATATATGAGAAAGAGGATCATCTGCTTCTGGAGCACAGTTGACCACAGGTAAATAAAACTGTGAAAAGTGAAACAGTGGATGAGCAATGGACAAACTCTAATTACAATGAAGGCTAATCAGGGTATAATTGAAAGGTTTATCTCTGGGAAGAGAGAAAGGCCAGACGTGATGTAAGAGATACTAAAATGGCAACAATGTAGGAGATTTGGGGACTTGATATAAATAATAGATGCAGAGAGCAGAATAATCTTGAGTATTTAAAACTCAAGAAAAGGAAAGAGATAACCATAATTATTTTTTAAAAGAAGAACTAATCAGTAGCGTGGTTTGTACTGATTGTTAAACCACTAGTCTTGCTTCTCTAAATTTGTGACTCCACAGTGAGTGAAGCAATCACCTTTCCCCTGATACCAAATCTCCACCTTCCCTTCCTGCTCAGCTCAAGACACAAAACTTCTTCAGAACACACCTTCCCTGACACTTCTCCCTTACCTTGACTACACAGTGCTTTACCTGGCCTCTTATTCAAACATCTCTTTCGATCGATACAGGAGACCTAGTGCTATTTTAATATTCCAGAACAGATTTATGAGGCATATAAGGCAGTAACTCACCTCATGTCATGGCAGAAAGATTCAAAAAAGGATGTTCTCCCGAATGCTCTGGGAGCAACTTCCCACAGAGTTTTTCCACTTTCTAGGAGGAAAAAAAAAGTCTTCACAAATCCAATCTAATCACACTTCCTTATCAGTCAATATCCTTTCTCTTCCTCACCTGGGCAATTCGTACTTATTCTTCAAGTATTAGTTCTGCCACAAAGTCAATTCTAATTTGCTTGTACAGTTCAAATTCTCCTATTAGAAGTTGCCATTTCTCTGATCTCCCTCATCACACCAAGTGTTACAATTATAATTGTATATATATATATTATAATGAAAGTCCATTTACTTCACTTGATCCCTCTCTCCCTGTTTTCGTTCACTTTTGTATCATCAGAACGAAGGTCACTTTCCAGCACATGGTAGGTGCTAAGAAATAATTTAAATATTTGCCGAATTAATAAATGACGGTTTATGTCCTTGAATGACAGAAGTAACCCTTTTGCCCCTTAAGATCTTACTGTTCTCTCAGTCTAGAATATCCTTTTCTTGACATCCATACCTTAGTCTTGTAATTCCATAAGCAGCATCTGTCAAATTGTTCATGGAGGTCTTTCATCCATTATTATATTACAGTAAGCCACCTCTACCCCCCCATAGCTTTTATATGTTCTTGCTGATTAATTGTTCTCTACATTCCTCCAAAAGAATAAACCTCTATGAAGACAAGAACTATTTTTTTAAATCCTTATTGAAGGACAGTTGGAAGAAAGGCACAGAGGGACAAGCGGCCCCTATCCTAAGAGGAAAATATCCCTAAGGAAAGAGGCCCCATCCTGTTTTTCTAGGCTTTACTCAATGCCCCAGCTTTAAACTTTAAGTCTTCCTCCTGGGAGGACTCACAACTTGTAGGTGACAGAAAGGAAGGGAATGGCCTTGGATATTCTAACCCAGGCGGCAGGGCCAGGAGGTGGGGGCGGAGGGCGCCCAACAGCCAGTGGGATATTTAAACAAAGAGCTTGATCTGGTGGCCTGCAGCTGGTCAGCATGTCTTAGGGCAGTGGCAGCCGCAGCCTTCTTGGTCTGTCAGGTGAGGAAACACCACCCAGGAAGAGCCCTCCCCACTTTCCCATGTGAACAACTCCCTAATAGGTAGATGAGCGCAGGGATAAAAACAGGAGTTGGTGACAGGTGCGTGGAGGGTTAAGATTAAAACAGCCCACACCGAAGAGCCCATAAAACCCCCTAGATTTAAATGCCAAATGGCAACTTTCTTGAATCCCCTCCCTCTTCGGGAGCTTTGTACTATTGTTCAATACTTTGCTTTGCTGCCGACCACTTCCTCTGGTCTACCTCTTCGTTCTTTGAAGAGTGTGACCAAGAACTGGAAGCAGTAAATGAAAAGAAATCCTTCAACAATCTTGCAACAGTTTTTTTATTAATCAGCAAAGGAAAATTGTAACATAATTTTAAATGTTTGCAAATTAGGTCACAAAATGGACACAAAATGTTTGCAATATGACTATTAATTACATCTATTCACATAGCGAAAGTCAGTCATCAAATCTCACATTAATACAAACATAAGATCATATCATGATTGAAAGTAGTTCAAATCAAATAACCATAAGCTGTATTGGTGGATCTTTTAATATTTAACATTTTAACATTATCTTTTTTTTTTACATTTTAACATTATCTGATACTAACTTCCTTACCTAATGGATTCTACCAACTAAAGTTTAAAAAATTGTTAAAAAATGACTAAAAATCTGCAAAGGAATAGGGTTTCAGAATATTTGGTAAGAAGAAATGAAACAAAATAACAGGAAAGTATCAATTAGTATACATGTAAAATTCTCCCATTTTAATCATGATTTTGATACTGACATCATGATTTTGATACTGACTGCATGATTCTGCAAAAGTTGATCTGCTGGGCACTACATATAAAGCTTGAGACCAAACTCTTGTAACCATTCTCTTCTAGATGTGGTTTACATAAGGTTAGTCAAACTTAACCCACTTTCACATATATTCCCCAAAGATCTCATCTGTGCCAGAGATAACACAGATCTGGAGTAAGAACATTTGGAGTTGGTTACTACTATTTACCAAGTACTTTCCCATCCTATTTCTATTTTTCCTCAAAATTTTATATTTCAGACATACATATAACCTAAGCTTTTCTTTCCTAATATCAAGTGGATTATTTTGTACGAGAAAGTTTTTAACAATAAATCTTCCTAATTTTACAATTCAGTTTCAAGAAAAACCTTCATTTTTATAGTCTGTTTTTAACTGATTAAAGAGGAACCAACAATCCTATCTTTTTTTTTTTAACAATCCTATCTTATTATCAAATATGATATCTAAGAAAGTCTCTTATTTTGGTTATGTTTTAACAATTAGTGTTTAGGCTACTCTCACAGATGATTAACTATTGACATTACTTTTACAAATGTGAAACAAATTATTTTTTTAGGGGAAGGGAAATGAGAAGGAGAGAAGCAAATGGGAGAATAGGCACAAGATGATAGATAAGGTGCATACTTTTGTGCATTCAATACATAATTTTGGTCCAACTTTTTCACAACGTAATGACTATTCTCTTGTATTTCTTACTATGCCTATAATAAAAGTCAGTGTTAAACCTCTAAATCAAGGCAAATTCAATCATACATTTACTTTCATGTTCCATAAATATATGTTTCATGTTCCATAAATATATGTTATAATATATGTTAATTATAAAGTCTCTATACTATATTTGCATATTTTATGGACTAATACAATGCACAAACACATAGAAGTTTTCTATTATGCTCTTAATTTTGCCTAGATTTGACATTATCTTCAAAACTGTTTAATTGAGCCACAAACAAAAGTGCTATAACATTTGGAATTGATACAAGTTAAAAAAAAATTATCAGCAATTCCATAAAAGAGAAAGGAGATGAATCCCTAACTTTGTTTTTTTCTTGTGTGTCAGTTGTTTGAAAAACACTTGAAGATGACATGAAGTTTTCTATATATTGTCCATGAACTTGATTTTCTGAGTTTAACTTCAGATTTTCTGCCTTAACTGCATCCACTACTCTTGCAGAAAGCATTTTAGGTGTACATTGGAGTTCCAACACTTGATTGAAAAATTGTGTTGTTTTTTCTCTCCAGTTCCAACTGCTTTATAGCACCAATTACATCCATGTCAGCATTCATCACCTTGGTTTACAAACATCTCCAAAATCCTTTGGAGACATCAGGAGGGAAAAGAACCAAGAGGACACCTTAGGCCCTGATCCATGGACCAACTTGAAAACAAGAATTTTGACTGGTTCACTGCTATAATTCCAGCTCCTGGAACTGTGTTGGAGTAAGTGCACAGGAAAAAAAAGAAAGAAAGAAGTTTTCATCTCTCTTGTGTTAGACTGCAGCAGACCAGCATAGGACTGAGGCACACTAGACTCTACTAAACTGCCAGTAGCCAAAGATAAGTATACTACTCATTTTAGTTTTAGAGTAGGAACAACAAAAATGGAGTAGCAGAGAGCAGATTAGGGAGGTGATGATATGGAAACACAAGGATGTTTCACATCTTTAGCCATCATAAGCAATGCAAATGACATCTCAAGATTTGGAGAACTGATTAGATGAGTGGGGAGGGCAGGGAGGACTTTTTCAAACCTGAGCTAATAACTTAGTGCTAATATATACTATTTTCTGTTAATTAAATGTGTGTGTGTGTGTGTGTGTGTATCTATACACACACACACACACACACACACTTCTGGGCAAGAGCCTTTATAAGATTCAGGTTAAGGGAGAAAAGAACATTGCCCCATCCCACATATTAGATAAAAATCCAGATACTCCCATCACCAAAATGATTTCATTGTAAGAGTTAGAATCTCACCTCTTTGTGACAATAATTACCAGTAGGGGTGGGATGGATATTGTATGTGTCACGACATTTATTTTATTTGTTATCACCCTTGTTATGGGCCGAACTGTGTCAATTTTCCTTCCAAAAATTGTATGTTGGAGTCTAAACTCCCCACTACCTCAGAATGTGACTATATTTAGAGTCTTTAAAGAAGTAATTAAAGTTAAAATGAGTTCATTGGGGTGGGCCCTACTCCCTTATGATTGGTGTTTTGTAAGAAGGGGAGATTAAGACACCAACACATGCAGTAGAAAGACCATGCGGACAAAGAGAGGAAGGCAGCCATCTATAGACCAAGGAAAGAGATGTTTGAAGAAGTATTCTAAGACTATATGCTGACATTTTGCTCTCAGACTCCTAGCCTCCAGAAGTGTGAGAAAATAAATGTCTGTTGTTTGAGTCATCAAGTCTCTCATATTTTGTTATGGAAACACTAGAAAACTAACATACCCTCCATTTTAAAATGTTTTAATTTAAATTTAAGAACTTAGCAAAGTATATATAATGTCCTAAAAGTCTATTTGTTGACTTACTGAATGAGGAAGGAAGAAATAGTCAAAGTTAGAGTAGATATCAGCAACTATTAACAACTGAAATGAACAGATTTGGAAGATATTCACTGGTGATATATCCTCTTGGGAGAAAAAGTGTGATGATAAAGACACTGGTTCCCCAGGAAAACTCCACATATTTTCCACTTCGCATAAACTGATGCTGGACAGTACATCATTTGTATATACTAATAAAAGGGGAGACAATATATCTGAACCTGGAGGGTGGGGGGAGTACATTTCAAGAGAGGTGGTAAGTAGTTGAGATTTTAAAAGGTAGAAAAAGACATCAAAAAATAAAATTGTTGGAGGGAGCAGATCATGAAAATGACAATGAGAGGAAAAATAATCTATGAAAGTGATAGAAAAATGAGTCTAAAATGTAAAGTAGAGGCAGAAGAGCAAAGAAAAAGAATTATTATCACCATAGCTCCAAGGTGAGGGTGCTGTAATTTTTCAAGGACCCGCAGATACGTCTAAGGTTCTAACATAAAATGTATTGGATCTAAAAATGAAAGCTGCAAAATAAAATTTGAAAATATATAAAAGTTTACAAATTATAATACTATGTTCTCTAACTCATTGTATCCTACACATATATAACAGTTGTATATCAACTTTATATTATTTGGAAAAAGGAAACTTTTCAACATGTTGATATAATACATGCAGTGAATCTGTTATAAGAACATTATGGACCTTTAAAAGTCTTAAAATTGTCCCAGGGAAAGACGATAATGCAATGTAGAAAGAGAAGGAGGGTATGATAGAGACAAAATAGTTTTATCTGGGTTATAAACTCATGAATTCTCTAGCAAACTCTATGGGTACACTAGACAGTTGTTCCTAGAAGAGCTAATAATCAGTGCTAAGAACTCAGACATCAGGTAAGTATCTTATTTTTTGGCATTACGGGTGCCAAAATATAACCCCAAAATATATTCTTGCATCAGCAATTTGCTGATTTAAAAGAGCACAGGGTTACATCTAAATAATGACAAACACTAATTTAATGAACTCTGAAAAATCTGCTAACAAAGGAGAAAACATTCACCAGTTGCTGGGCATTATGAAGAAAGAACTATTTTATTTTTTCAAGAGATTGAATCATCACTTCCTGTAGGAATGACCTAATAAAACACATTGCATTGCTCATATCAACATGAATCCATTATTCAATAAAACAAGGCCAGATCTGACCATTAAAAAATAGTTTTTCCAGGGAATGAAGATAAGCTGTTGTTTGGTATCTTCAGAGAAATTTATATGTCTCTTCAAATACAATAAAAGACCATTGATTAACAATTAAAAAGATAAAGCAACCCAGTGTAATTTCACACTTGAAAGGAGAATTATGACAACTCAATTTAATGCCAAAATATAGAACTTTATGTTTAATAGGATAGTGTAGGAATTTTAGGGAGAGTATAACTAATAATAAAAATCAGTATGTTTATCATATTAATAGGGCATAGTAAATTTTTACAGCACTCTGCCAACATGTGAACCCTGAAAATAAATTCAACCAGAACATTAAAAAAACTAAGTTTCAGTTCTAAGAAAAGGGAAATCAATTGTTTAAACCATGAAAACTAAAACCATATCTTACTTAAATTTTTCATTATTAAAAATTCTAACACCTATAAGTACCTACTTTCTAATGTGCATTTAGGTATATTTCTTATACAGGAGGACTAAGTAAATAGGGTATCCTAAGTCCTTCACACAATTTGTTCAGATTATGAGTTTTGCAGTTGTGGAGTATAATTATTAAATACGTACCTTATCTCCTCCTTGAAACTGAAACTATCATTTGGTACAAATCTATTACTAAACATTGAGTTGATATACTTTAAGTGCAAGTATTACTGCATTCCACCAACATAAAAGAGATTAACCAGGATGCTCTGATTCACAGATTAATATTTCTGAAATAAGATAATATGGGAAATAAACCTTCACTGTTAATGTGGACAATACTGTCAAGAGGTAACAATGGCCCATCACACATAATTATATTTTTGAGCTTTGGGTTTTTGAGAGTGAATTTTTAAAAGAATAAAGGTAATCAATACATACGTGTCAAGCCTTAAACTCATCCCATTTCAGCAAGCATATTTGACCCTTGAACAATAGGGGATAGGAGATGCCTATCCCCCCTCCTCTCGCAGTTGAAAGATCCAAGCATAATTTTTGATTCCCCCAAAACTTAACTATTAGCCTACTGTTGACCAGAAGCCTAACCAATAAAGAATCAATTGACACTTACTTTGATATATATTATAGACTATATTCTTCTAATAAAGCTAGAGAAAAAAAAATGTTAAGAAAACCATAAGAGAAAATATGTTCACAATATCATTTGATTTATATAAAAAAATCCATGTATTTGTGAACCTGTGCAGCTCAAGTCCAATTCATCAACTGTATACATGCTGACATTCATCCTTTTATGTGTATTCCAATATTATAGTGAACATACTAGGCTAGATATTAAAATGCAAGGTTGTAATCCAAGCTCTATATTTATTAGTTCTAGAACTAAAAAGAACTATAGAGGACCCTAGGTCTTGAGATCTAAAATTTCTTCAATCTGTAAAATGGGTATAATCGTACCTACCCTGATTATCTTACAAGAAAAGAGGAGAGGTATAATTGTAACATAACAATTGTAAATGTTAGAAGTAAAAACTCAGTCAAATACTAACCAGGTACTCCTAATGACTTGGGCAAATCACTTACCTCTCTTTGGACCTCAGTTATAACAACAGTAATAGTATCAGAGATATGTATAGCACTAATTCCACATGCCAAGCAGTGTTGTGTGTGTTCCAAATAAATTAATCCACTAAATCCTCCAAATGCATGTAAAAGCTATATCTTTATTGCCTAGTGGATTTCCAGATACAGAGTAAGTGGTCTGTTGAATGAAAGGTGGATAAATAAATAAATAAAATGAAAAAATGATTTGAAATGTAATATTTTGGCATCCCTCCTATGTAAGAAAAAAATAGTACATTTTCTTAACCTATAAGAAAGGGAAAAGGGAGGAAAAAGTAAAATCTCCATATGTTGAATGAATGTGAAATGATATGTTATGTTTCTAATTTTCTTTAAAAGAATGAATTAAGAACAAAAGTATGTGAAAAAGAAATAGGAAAAAAAAAAAGTCTACTGATAAATATGCGGAACAGTCCATGCTGTTAGAATTTGCTATTAAACTTCACCTAAAAAATAAAACAAAGCTTTATATATGCTTGTAGAAGCCTACCAGTTAAAGGCTCCATTCTAACTTTTATATTTAATGGCGTCTGGTTACTAATTAGTTAAAAACACTCTGGGAGTCATTCACAGCTGTGGCTCTGTACATTCAGGACAGGGCAGTTAACTGGAGGGCAAATTATATACTAATAACCTAGGGAGAACCATGATCCATTTTCAGGATTTAACATCAAGAGTGGCAAGAAGGAATAATTATACTGAAATAAACACACACATATAAACACACAGAGATAATTTTAAAACATTTAATGGTAGTGAAGAGTAAATTATTTAACTCTAACCAGGGATGAGAGCCTTTTGGTAGCTATCATTTACTGCAGTAAATCTGCTGAAGTTTGCATTTCCTGGCTGCTGGCTCTGTTTATTTAAAGTCATTCTGAATGCTCTGCTAGAAAGGATTTCAGCAGTGCTGCCAAATTTTCACTAGATTAAAAATGTGCACTGCTGATAATATTTTTATAAACACTGCACACAGAACAAGAGCAATGTTCTTTAGATATCAATTTGCTCCTCCTCTACAACCAGTCTTCCTGCTACATCTTCTCACTTGGCAGAATCGGTTCAATCTGGTTATTTGCGATGAGATGTCCTAGAAAACTTACAACAAAGTTCCCTTACGGGTTAAGTGCTGAATTAGATGTCTCTCATTAACTGGTAAAGCCATAGGATAATTCATCAATGTGAATGTTGGAATGTCTAAATATTTGTTAGAAAAGTGTCCATGAAGCGAAGTCTTTCAACTCCAGAAAAGATAACAAATGATGTGATGTCAAATGTGCCTTGTAGAAAAGTATTCAGATTAAATATAGCTTCCCTCACCCTAATGCTCAGGTGCAAGTTGCTTTCACTATTATTAAAGTAGTTGTAGTTGAGGAATTCTTAGGCTTTCCATTATCCCCTTAGCTTTATCCTGGGATACAAAAACCACAGGAGTTTTATTAAAACAGAGTTGCTCACAATAGGTTTCGTGAGTGGCAGAAAGGAGTCTAAACTGAAAACTCAGGAGTCAGCAAAAGTTAATGGCTGGAGCAAGGGGGAAGTCAAATTGTTAGAAAAGAAAAGCTTTGTCTACGGAGAAGCAAAAGTTGAAGATAAGAATAGAAAACACACAATGAGATATAGAAATGCATTTCTATAGGGTCAAAGGCATTAGAAAATCAAGTAAGGAGGTCAAACACAAGAAGTTAAAAAGAAAAATCTGGAGGAAAATTATCAATGAGGTAAAAACGGAGATATTTATAATATTTGTAATTCCTCTCTGGTTACTCTATCTCTGGATCTCTTCCTTCTGATGATCTAAAACCACTTTTAATTTAGTTTCTGTGCCCCAAAGCCTATCTGGGGCTTCATATCAATATAGGCCAACAAACTGCATCACAAATCATGGTCAGAGATGAGAGTAGACGGGTTTAACATTGTTTTTTAATTTTATTTTTATTTTTTTTTATTTTTTTTTATTTTTATTTATTTATGATAGTCACAGAGAGAGAGAGAGAGAGAGAGGCAGAGACACAGGCAGAGGGAGAAGCAGGCTCCATGCACCGGGAGCCCGACGTGGGATTGGATCCCGGGTCTCCAGGATCGCGCCCTGGGCCAAAGGCAGGCGCTAAACCGCTGCGCCACCCAGGGATCCCTAATTTTATTTTTATTAAATAAATAAGGAGAATGTTTTAGAGAGCAGATTTACATGATTTTTTAAACTAAAATAAATTTAGACTTGCACAGTTTCACTTAATGCTTTGAGTCTCCTGTCTTCCTATCTAGTTAGAGGCACTTCGAGGAGCAGAAAGGTAATTAAATTCCAGCCACTGAAAAGGGAATGAGGCTTTAGAGTAAGTTCAAGAAAGGTTTCTTAATTCTTCCCAGGTACTTAGACTTCCCTCTGGTAGCTGCTACCAGCTTCTTAATGGGGCCTCATTAGGGTAGACCAGGCATGGCCTTTTAACTTTTAGCAGAGATAACTAAGAAACAGTTATGTCTCAATTTAATTTATATAGATACATATACACATGCATGTGCTCACACAGACACACAGAGAAATATAGGTAGGATATAGACAAATTTATGCCTTTTTTCTAAATATAAAAGTTGAGGTATAAGGGAGAACAAGTATAAACAAATCAACTGAGTGTAGTAGTATTTTTAGTGATTATTTTTCTTTCAGATTTAGTTAATATTCAAGAAGATTGAATATGGGATATTGATGCCAGACATGATACAATTCCAACCCAATTACCATTACCATCGACTTTTTTTTTTGTGAAGGCTAAGCACTCTCCTTAGAAAAGAACTCTAATTATCCTAGTGACTGGGGTTCAGGCATGTGTATTTGACTAGCAGGAATCTAACAGAAGCCAAATGCCAGGTGAAGGGGAGGAAGCCAGCAGTTTCTATGAGACTCTAAGGAGAACATTCACCATGAGAAACGAGAAAGTCTAGCACCTTTGAGTTAGATTCTAGAAATAAAGACCGAAGAGGCAAAGGCAGAGGGTGCAAATAGCTGTTGCAAGAACTTTGCCACCCATGTCATATAAGGAAGGCCCTGTGGGAAGTAAGGCTAGGTATGGACAAAGCTTCAGAGAATGAAGAACATTTTGAGTCTGAAGCTATACTGACTGCAGCGGAGAGCCTCAGAAAGAGCCCAACAAGGCAGATGCAGGGGTATTGCTCTTCCTCTACAACCAGTCTTTCTGCTAGGTCTTCTCTATAAGTCTTAATGGGACTTCATTCAAAAATAAATTAATGGCATTCAAATTATATACAGGCTGAGGGAACGAGAAGCAGTCCTAAGCAGAGTACAGCACTACTTTGCCTCCTGGCCCACGCCAAGCACCTAGAATCCAGCCTTGAATAGCATGCCAAGTGATGACAGCAGTATGACTGGGAGCTGCTTACACAGCAGATCAGGCAACAAGAGGTCCACGAACAGAGGAAATGCGATGCGTGGGTGGAACCTGAGTTCCTGGCAGTTTATAGATGAGAAATAGCCTGACAGGAAAAGCAGGGTATGCCCACCTCTGCATCATGGTACCCACAATCCAGGAAAGTGTAGGAGTCCTCAGAAAGGAGAGAAGAGGACAGATGGAAGATATGTGGCAGTAGAACTGAAAAGACTCAGGAAGGAGCAAGAGAAAGGTAACAGGGAATATAGTCAAGGACAAGAGCGATGTCTTGAATCTGAGTCCCTGATGGAATATTTAGAAAATTATTATTTTTTTAAATAATAAATTTATTTTTATTGGTGTTCAATTTGCCAACATACAGAATAACACCCAGTGCTCATCCCCTTAAGTGCCCCCCTCAGTGCCCGTCACCCATTCACCCCCACCCCTTGCCCTCCTCCCCTTCCACTACCCTAGAAAATTATTTTTATAACAAATAATATTTAAAAGTAAACAGGAGTGCTTGTCAGTTTCAATGTCATCTGGTTTCCTGACAAGTACCTACAATACAGTCTGGAAACAAACTTCCTAATCTTCCCTCAAAGATGTTTCCTTTGTCCTTCTCTTCATGGTCCTGGGCACTGAGAGGCAGAACATTGCTGGGAATCTCTTGACTCCTCCCCCTGCCTTGTGTCATGTCCCAGATCTGAATTATCCAGGTTTTACCTCAGCATTATCTTCTACGTGTCCCATTCCTTCCATTCTTCCTGTCTGATTTACACAACCTGCCATCAGCACTTTTGCAGCCACTTGAAAGTTACTTTACTAATCACACACAAACTTCACTGGACTTTCAAGCAACAATTATTCTCTCATCTCCTAAAGCATAGTGCTCTATATACCCAGTATCATATTTATATGAATTTTCATGGACATTTCATCTTCCTTAACAGACTGCAAGCTTGTGGGAATAATCTGTAATGATTCATTTTCCATGAACTTACACATGGTAGCTATAGAATTAATATTTGTTTGGATTACGGTTGGATAATTATAAGTGGAAAAATAAATTAATGGCTTTCAAATTATACACAATTAGGTAATGTATGAAAAACAGGGTCTATTTTTAGACTAGTATTTCTAATACTTATATTGACATTTATAAACTCTTCATATAAACACTAATTGTCTTAAAATTCTCCCACTTAAAAAAAAAAATTCTCCCACTTAGAAATGTCTAGGAGGATCTACATACATATACCCACTGATACATACTTTGTTCTGCTATTGTAACAATACTGCATTTAATAATGACAGACTTAACTGAAAGACCTGAGTTTTTGTTTGGCTCTGCCAATTACCGAGTCATGTAACCTGGCTAACTTACTTTATCTCTCTAAGCCTCTGGTTTCTCTCATATAAGTGATTTAATTTCTAGACTTGTTTTAAGGCTAAAATGATATGAGAAAACAGTCTGCTCAAAGTAGATCTTAGTAATTGGTCGGTCTTAAATAATACATGTCCTCACAGTGGAAATTGATTGCATAGTTTCCTCTTTCCTTTTATCTCTTCCTTCTATTGCTTTCTTTCTCCCTCTAATTCTTCCTCTGTCTCTCTCTTTCTTCAAACTACTACTTAGTGTACTGGAACAAATAGGACTAGGAGCCAAAAGACTTGTGTAGAGTTTGATAGTTGAGTGACCTTGGGCAACACATTTAGTGTTTACAAATCTCAGTTTCCTTTTCCATATAATGAAAAATAAAAATGGATGTGAAAAATTCCATGAAAACTATAAATCTTTATTAATCTATAAGATTTTTATTAGATTTAAGAAAAATAACATCAGGTTATTATGACTGCCCTGGTTGTTTCAAATACTTTCCCTTGAGATCATGCTCTTGACCTTCAGTATAACACAAACTGGAGTTATAAGGGATGCAGATTTTATTTCTTCAGCAAAATTTGAAATTGAAGTTTAGTTTTAAGTATATAGATAGATACCCATATCAAGCAATTCAATTACTGGAGCACAGGTTGGTAAGGCTAAAGTAAGTCGGCTTCAAAGTCATTCTCATTTGCCTTTGTAATGTTTTGAGTGACTATACCTGGACACTGATACATACATATTTTGAGAAGTAATAAAAATTCAGGCCTTGAATAATGAATGTGCCCTGAGACAGTCTGAGGAAAAACAGAAAGTTTTCCACATTACCCATTTTACTTCATGACTCAGAATCCTCTGTTCTCCTCATATATTCTAGAGACAGGTGGGCCTACCTGACATATGGTAATAGAGCACCATTCTGGTTGAGCCCTACTTTCCTACTGTCTCAGAATTATTACAAATGATTTCCTGCTCATTGCTGGTACTGTGGGAAATAAAATCAAATAAAAATTAGAAGAGAACTCCTAAAGTACTTTATTACTTAATATGTTTAATCTCATCAATAAAATCTGAAAATAGAAGCTGTCAGATATGCAAATACTCAAGAATTGGCTAGTATTTTGCTTAGCTCTTCATCATAAAATTTTTGCATATTCTGGCAAAGATTGTCAAATCATCCTAGCTGAAAGAAAACTAATTTCCACAAACTGTTATTTGCTATATTCTTCCAAAAGTCTGTCATTACCACCTGTACACATTAGCTAATTATCTCCTGTCTGTTGTTTCAATAAATGTATTTTGTTTACAATTGTCTGTACCACTAAGTGAGAGGTCTTTAAAAATAATTGATTGTGGAAAACTTGAATATGAAAAAAATAATAAAAACTTGTGGAAAGTAATTATAATTTAAGGGAAGAATATAGCTTAAAGAGCTTTGGAAAATAGATATGGTGGGAAAGGAAAGGGCAGGGGAAAAAGATGCATTCATGTGTCATTCACTTATTACACTCAGTCATTTTTAAAAGGTGAGAAAATATGCACATAGGAAAAGTAAGACATAGTTTTTACCAGGTTATGACCAGTGATGAGTTCTTTGAGGAGAGCACATGGCATATAGCCCATTTTAAATGAAAGTCCTGGATCTGCACCTGCATTTGACTGTAGTATAAGTGACAGTGAAATATTCATTCATCGTTGAAGGCACTGATGTCTTTTTGTTGTCTTTCTTAACACAGAAAGAACTAAGTACCTTGACAAATACAATAATTAAGTGCTAATTTGGAAGGTGAAAAATCATAAGTGCTATAAAAGTTAACATGTAACTATGAGCTCAGAGACTCCATAGAGTCCAGCTGTTTCACACCATGTTTTTATTTCATTTTTTTAAAGTTTTTATTTATTTGAGAGAGAGAGAGATAGCATGCATGCAAACAGGGGTAGGGGCAGGAGTTGAAGGAGAAGAAGACTCCACAATGAGCAGGGAAGTTCAATGTAGGCTCAATCCCAGGACCCCGAGATCATGACCTGCGCTGAAGGCAGACAACCAACTGAGTCACCCAGGTGCCTTCACACCATGTTTTTAAATGGGTTGAAGCAGTCAAGAGAAACAAAGCAGGAAAGAGGAAGAAATCAAACTGGAACTTTGGAGGTAAGTATGTCGTAAGTAAATAGTAAGGTGGATATTCATCTAGTTGCATTGTGCTGCTTTAAAGAAAATGTCAACAGATATTGTCATTAATTTGAAAGGTAGCACACACTCAAGTCTACTACACACACTCAGTAAATGCATGAATTTACTGAAGTGAAGAAAAGGCAATGGTGTAGGAATAAAAAAGAAGTTTGGTTAGATTATGCTAGTGTATAAAACATTAACCAAGAGGTTTTGATGGACACATAGCAGGCATTTCTCAAAACACTATCCCAAATTTTCATAGCACAAGTTTTGAACTCTCATGGATAATCAAGATCATGAAGAAAAAAATCACTGTAAGAAGCTCTCTGACAATATCAAATCTCTGTGATGCTTAAATAATCATTTCCAACAATCGGTGCTCATTATATGTGAGGATTTTTCATTAACTTTTTAATTTCAATTCCATTATGGTTAACGTACAGTGTTCTTTTAGTTTCAAGTGTACAATATAATGATTCAACAATTCTTTACATTATTCAGTGTTTGCTCATCATGGTAAGTGAACCTTTAATACCCATCACCTATTTCACCCATTCCCCCCAACTATCTCCCCTTGGGCAACCATCAGTTTGTTCTCTATAGTTAAGAGACTCTTTCTTGGTTTGACTCTCTTTCTCTCTTTGTTTTATCTGTTGATTTGTTTTGTTTCTTAAATTCCACATATGAGTGAGATCATATAGTTGTCTTTCTCTGACTTATTTTACTCAGCATTATACTCTCTAGCTCAATCTATGTTGTTGCAAATCTTGCAAATGGCAAGATTTCATTCTTTTTTATGGGTGAATAATATTCCACTTCTTTATCCATTCATCAGTCAATGGACACTTGGGCTGCTTCCATAATTTGGAAACAACCAACAAAACTAAAATGTAGTCTACCAAATGGGAGAAGATATTTGCAAATGACATATCTGATAAAAGGTTAGTATCCAAAATATATAAAGGATTTATAAAACTCAATACTAAATAATCTAAAAAAAACTGGGCAGAAGATATGAACAGACATTTCTCCAAAGAAGACATTCAGATGGACAACAAACCCATGAAAAGATGCTCAACATCACTCATCATCAGGGAAATGCATATCAAAACTGGGATGAGATATCACCTCACACCTGTCAGAATGGTTAAAAGCAAAAACACAAGAAACAACAAATGTTGGTGAGAATGTGGAGAAAAAGGAACCCACGTGCACTGTTGGTAAGAATGCAAACTGGTATAGCCACTGTAGAAACAGTATGGATGTTCCTCAAAAAAGTTAGACATAGAACTACCCTACTATCCAGTAATCACATCACTGGGTATTTACCCAAAAATTTAAAACAAACAAACAAACAAAAAACACTAATTCAAAGGGATACATGCACCCCCATGTTCATTGCAGCATTATTTACAATAGCGTGTGAGGATTTTTAACTGACTTTTTCACACCAGAAATCAATATTACTTGAAGTTTTTTGGATAATTTCTTCAGATTTCAGCCCACATTCATAATCCCATCCTCAGACCATTCATTCTGTCTTCTTCCATCCCTTCCTCCAGATTCTTAGCTCTCCTTAATATTTTGTGTAAGTTTGTCTGACATTAGGAAAATTTGATCAATACCACACTGTACTGAGTACTTTATAAAGCTTAATATAAGGTCATGTAAGCTCTCCAGCTTTGATCTTATTCTTCTTCAAGACTACACTTTTCTGGGGCACCTAGGTGACCTTTGTATACACGTATACATGAACACATATACACACATATATGGCTAAATTCACTTATTTTTAGTAGGGTTTTTTTTTGTAAATTCTTCTAAAATTTTATATGTATGAAGCCACTGAAACAAAGGACAAAAATTTGTACAATTTTTTTCTTGCTATATTACATTAGGTAGGATATCTAGTAATTCACTGAAAAAAAAAAGGCAGCAGAAATATTTACCTTCCATTTTTCCTAGATATTAGGAGAAAGCATTCACTCTATTAGCACTAAATATAATTTTAGCTATAAGACTTTTATATGTCTTTTATCAAGTTCAAGAAGTTCTTCTCCAATCATAGTTTGCTGAGTTTTGTTTTATTTTTAAACAAGAGGGTGCTGCTATCAAATACTTTTTTCTGTATCTAGGACATAATCCGGAATTTTCTCCTTTATTCTTTTAATATACTTGATATTCAAATGTTGAATCAACTTTGAATTCCTACAACAAACTCTTCATAGTTTAATGTTTTATCTTTTCTATACTTTGCCGGACTCAATTTACTAAAATTTGGTATGTATACTTGCATCCATATTCATGAGGAATATTGATCTGTATTTTTCCCTTCTGTAATGTCTGTTTTGCTGATACTAATGTATCAGAACAATTCTGTTCTCATAAAATGAGTTGTGACATATTTCCTTCTCTTTGATTTTCTAAAAGAGTTAATGTATGATTGAGATTAAACTTTCCTGAAGTGTTTGATAGAATTTGCCATAAAGCTCTTTGGGCCCAGAGTTTTGTTTTTTGGTTGTTGTTTTTTTTTTTTTTAATATTTTATTTATTCATGAAGGACACACAGAGAGAGAGGCAGAGACCTAGGCAGAGGGAGAACCAGGCTTCCCACAAAGAGCCTGATGTGGCATTCGACCTGGATCCTGGGATCAGGACCTGAGCCCAAGGCAGGTGCTGAACCGCTGAGCCATCCAGGCATCCCAGGGCCCACAGTATTTTGTAAAAAGATCTTAATTACGGAAACAATTTCTTACAAACATGTAGGATTATTTAGATTTTCTCTTTTTTTGTCTGATTTGATAATTTGCCCATATCATTTATTATTTGTAAAATATATTGGGATAAATTTTTTCATAGTGTTTCCTAATTAGCCTATTCATATTTATAGGACTTATTATGGTGCTCCTTTCTTTTATTTCTGATATTGGTAACTTGTGTCTTCCCCTAACTTTTCCTTCCTTCCTCTAGCTAGGGATTAATCAGTTTCACTGATCTTTTCAGAGAACCACCATTTGGTCTTATTAATATTCTCTATTGTTTGTTTCCTATTTCATTTGTTTATGCTCTTTTTTTCTATTTCTTTCTTTCTACTTAGTTTGGGATTACTTTTTTTTATTGTTTATTTAAGGTGGCATCTTAAATATTTTCATTTTTAAACATCTTTTTTTCTCTTCTATTGTAAGGATTTAAGGTATACATTTTAAGGATTTAATGTATACATTTAAGGTATACATCTCTCATGAATAAATAAATAAAATCTTTTTAAAAAACCTTGCTTTATCTCATGAATTTTCATATATTGCATTTTTATTATCATTGTGATTAAAATATTTACTGATTTCCATTGTGAATGTTTCTTTGTGCCATCAGTTACTTAGAAATATATCATTTAATTTCTAAATATTGGAAGTTTTCCAAATTTTTGTTATTGATATTTTAAAATATTCTGTTGCTATCAAAGAAAATACTATTTCAATTTTTCTAAGATTTTTTTTTACTTGTTCTATGGTTCACTAACATGGTAAGTTTTCACTGTGCAATTGAAAAGAATGTATATTCTGCTATAGTTGGATAAGTATTCCACAAATGTCAATTAGGCAAGTTGGTTGATGATGTTGTTTATATACTCTCTGTCCTTACTGATGTTACTTACTTTTCTATCCAGATTGACAGATGGGAGTTGAAATCTCCAACTGTAATAATGAATTTGTCTATTTCTTCCTTTAGTTTTATCAATTATTAAGTCAATACTTTAAGCTCTGTTATGAGGCATATATATATATACATACACACATATACATACATATATATCATATATATATATACATATATATATCTCATCAGAGATACGAAATAGCCCTCTTTATCTCTGCTACTATTCTTTTTTTTTTTTTTTAAGATTTTATTTATTTATTCGTGAGAGACACACAGAGAGAGGCAGAGAGATTGACAGGAGGGAAAAGCTCCTAGGCTCCTCAAAGGGAGCTAGATGCGGGACTGGATCCCCAGACCAGGATCATGCCCTGAGCCAAAGGCAAGATGCTCAACTGCGGAGTCACCCAGGCTACTATTCTTATCTAAAGCCTGTATTTGCTTATATTAATGGTCCCTTCACCTTTCTTATAATCCATGTAAGTACGGTATATCATTTCCCAAATTTTACTTTTAACCAATCTTCATCTTTATATTTAAAGATTTGCTTCTTTAGGCAGCATATAGTTGGGTCTTATTTTATAGCCAGTCTATCTCTGCCTTTTAGTTGGAGTGTTTACCTTTTACATTTTACATAATTTAACAGTGTGACTATTATTTTGTAATGTGCTATGTATTTATTCTGTTCCTTGTGCTTTCTTTTCTCTCTCCTTGTCTTTTGGATTGTGTATTTTTCAATATCCCAGTTTACCTCCACTGTTGGATTATTGGCTTATATCTTTGTTGTTGGTTTTTATCTCATAGTTGATCTAAGATTTAAAATACTCATTATTGGGATCCCTGGGTGGCGCAGCGGTTTGGCGCCTGCCTTTGGCCCAGGGCGCGATCCTGGAGACCCGGGATTGAATCCCACGTCGGGCTCCCGGTGCATGGAGCCTGCTTCTCCCTCTGCCTGTGTCTCTGCCTCTCTCTCTGTGTGACTATCATAAATAAATAAAAATTAAAAATAAATAAATAAATAAATAAATAAATAAATAAATAAATAAATAAATAAAATACACATTATTGGGGCACCTGGGTGGCTCAGTCAAGCATCTGTCTTCTGCTCAAGTCATGATTCCAGGGTCCTGGGATCGAGTCCAAGGTCAGGCTCCCTGTTCAGTGGGGAGTTTGCTTCTCCCTCTCCCTCTGCCACTCCCCCTTGCTTGTGCTGTCTCTCTCTCTCTCTCTTTCTCTCTCTCTGTCAAATAAATAAATAAAGTCTTTAAAAAATAAAATACATTAAATTCTTTTAAATAATATTATTTCCCTTCACTAATAATGAAAGGGACCTTGTTCATTTCCTCTTCCCATTTTGTACACTGCATTTTAGGCCTTTTTACTTCTACATATTTACAAAATACCTTTGCTTCTACTTTTGCTTCAGCAATATTTACATTTTTAAGTGTTTTAAGAAGCCTTTAATATTTTCTATTTTAGCATTTTTAACTATATTTTCTGGAATCAAGTTTCCATCTCATATTATTTTCATTCTTCCTAAAGACCTAACTCTAACATTTTTTTTAGTGCAAATTTACTGGCAATAAATTCTCTCAGTTCTTGCTTTTTCTGTAATAATTTTTAATTCTCTTTAAATCTTGAAAAATTATTTCAAAATCCCAAATATAGGCTTATAGTTTGACAGTTTTGATTTTTTTTTTGAGGGGGGGTTACAAATGTCATTCTCCTGTCTTTACATGTTCATTTGTTTCTGATGAGACCTTTTTAGCCATTCTCTTTTTATATTCCTCTATATGTAATATATTTATTTTTCTTACTCTTTTCAAGATTTTCTCTTCACCATTATTGGCTTTTTCTTTCCTCCATCAATCTATCATTTTATCTGTGGATTATCCAGACTTTCTAAGCACACAATCATGTGAAAAAATGAGAGCTTTGTCATTTTATAATCCTTAAGTATTTATCTTTTTTCTTAGTTTATTGCACTGGATAGGATCTCATTATGATGTCAAATAGAAGGGTAATAATTAGCATCTTCTTCTCATTTCTAATTAGCGGGAAAAATGTGGGATCAGAAGCCCAGTGGGGAAACAGAGTCATGTGGTAAAGACATGGCCATCTATTTGTCAGGAACAAATAAGTTAATTTTTTTCTTCATTAAAAAAAAAAACAACAACTAGGTATAGTATAATAGACTTTGGGCAATGCAGACACCTCAATTTATCTATCAACTATAATTACCCGTACTAAAATAGAAAGGTCACAGAGTAATCAATATGGTTCAGCAGCCTCATAAAATGCTGACATCCTCTCTCCAATGTTGACATGAAAGCTTCACTTAAACATTTCCAGAGATAAAAAACTACATTTTATTTTTGAAACTTTTTGTTACAAAAGCAAACGTTAAATACTTCCAGAGTCTACATGAGTTCTTCCTTTTTCTTTCTTTTTGTTTTAATTTTATTTATTTGAGAGAGAGAGAGAGAGAGAGAGAGAAAGAAAGAAAGAAAGAAAGAAAGAAAGAAAGAACGAACAAGAAGGGGGAAGGGGCAGAGGGAGAGGGAGCAGTAGACTCCCACTGAGCAGGGAGCCAGATGCAGGAATCGATCTCAGGACCCTGGGATCATGACCTGAGCTAAAGGCAAACACTTAACTGTCTGAGCCACCCAGGCATCCTATATGTATCCTCCTTTATTCAAATATGTAGGTTTTCTTAGGCACTCCTTCAACGACATGTATTCCTTACAATGAACAAATAGGAGTGAGGGGTGGGGAAGAAAGCAGTGGCATAAACAAAATAGAACTCTAAGTCTCCCTCAAATAAATATCTGGGTCGGTCCTCCAAAGAAGCTTCCCAAGCTCTGCCACGTGCCATTTCTGCTTAGAGTCCACTAATAAAACTTACACACCTGGCCATAGCTAACTGCAAAGTCATTTAACAGATGTAGTAGACAGTTATTTTGCAGTACCTTTCAACTGACAATCACTGCTCATGACTCCAGTAACACATCTAGTGTCTTCCTTCCTCCTATGGCTGCCTCTACTATTCCTGCCATGGCTTTCCAGCTCCATTCTCTTCTATGGCTGCTAAATACCCCTGGTGTCTACTGCCCCATGATTTCTGTTTACTACTTTTTCTCTGTGTAGCTCTGTGTTGATCCTACTGCAATACCTCTCCTTATATGCCTTAGATTAAAGCCCTCTAAGAAAGTGGATTTGGATTGTTTTATGTAATTACTGCCAGTGTAGAGCGCCTCAATGGGGCAGAGCTGTCAGGCTAATTCACACCCCACTATCCTGGACAGCAAGAGAAGGCTACTTACAGTTTGAATTCAAATTCAAATTTTTCCAGATCATAAAAATTGCTCTTGTATTCCATGTGAACTACAAAGGACTATTTAAAAAGATGTGTAGCATGGGATTTGTTTAGTTTTCTAGACCACAGGTAATCTTCCTAATAGATTTTGCATAGAAAATTGAAAAGAAAAAGACACTAATTTCAGCCTGTTAAAAGTCACTGGCCAGATGTTGTAAAACAAAACAAAAAACCCACTAATGAAAGGTCTCCCTGGAGATTTAAAATCTTTATACTCAACCTAATGCTCTTAAAGAGAATATCACATTTCATTGACATACAAGGTATTTGAGTTAAATTAAAAGGCTTGAAAATATCCTTCTCTGAATTGAAGTCTAAGGGACAGGTTTTGAAGTTTACCTACTTTCCTAGAAGACTTTTACTTCCTTCTGCCATAAACTGAGTAATTTTTTTCAATTTGACTTGATGCCACTCAACCTTCTAAATTAGGCCTTGAGTTGGATGTTCAGTTCAGGTGAAGTTGAATCAAGAGTCATACTTTGTTCAGATATAGGAAGCAAGCAGCTACACTAGAAATTGATTTTAGAGGCAAAAATAAAAGTTCTCTTTGTTCAGAATGCAAAAGGCAAGAAAAGACAAAGCAATTAAATATCTTTTAATTGGTAGGCTTCCCAAAAATCAGTGGTCGTTGTTTTCTATGTATGTGACTCAAGAAATAATTTATCTGGAGAAATGAAATTTAAGAAGAAGCACTATATTGAACTTCCTTTAAACAGACCTGGGATAGTTATAACCTTATCTCCACAAGTAATTCAACATTTTCTGTTTCCATTTTTCCCCCCAAAACCAACTAATTTGCAGTTACAGTGTTCATTCTGAACAATTGCCTGCAAAAACTCACTTCTTGGTTATTCGTAGCAAAATGATTCCTTTCCCCACCCCCATATGATTCTGATGTGATGAGGTAACTTGAACAGTTGTGTGTGCGTAACTCATTTTCTTCACTGCTGGGAAAACATGAGTTGCTTGGGGGGAAGGGAAACTCTTTTTTTTTTTTTTTTTTTAAAGCTTACCCCTCGGTCTGTTGCAAGTTCATATTTAAAAAAAAAATGAAACAAAATTTGAATATTCTCTCTGCTTTTGTTCATCTTCATTTTCTAGAAAAGGAGGATAATTGCTATTGTAAATGTCAGTTTAGAAGACTGATATATTTGTGCAGGAATTTGGGAGAAAATATATTGGAGAAACTATAAATATTGAGAAAATTATAAAGGCAGTAGGGCCACAGGAGGTGGAGGACTGGAAGCCCAAATCAGAGAAACAGCAAGTTTTGAGAGAACCTCTCACAGGGAAGAAAGCATTGCTTGGGTGACTCTTACCTATAGGCAGGCATGTTCTGCTAATGTGTTGAAAGTAGCCTTTCCCAGTTTCTGTATTGTTCCTTGTCCTGGACCCTAAAATGAGCACACTATAGGAAAAGTGACAGTAATTAGGATGTTCAATAGGAATTACCTGAGCTGACAACTCCCGCAGGGCAGGTGGCAAATGCCAGGGCAAAAGCCAGAAAGTTACATGGGCCTCTGCATAGTAAATTGACACCTTTGTGCCAGGCCTCTGCTGATCTCATGGAGAGAAAAATCACTAGAAGTCCAGGAAAGTGTTTTACACGTGAAAGTCTATGTTTGTTTCTGTGAACACTTATCTTTCCGTCTGTGAACCATTATCATCCCTATTCTTACCTCACACTTCTGTCTCATTACCCACCTGCTTGCTTATTTTACTTTGGCTGCTGTTCTTCTTTTTCTTCTTCTTCTTCTTCTTCTTCTTCTTCTTCTTCTTCTTCTTCTTCTTCTTCTTCTTCTTTTTTCTTTTGGACTTCACGGACTATTCTTCTACTTCTTTTATGTAGCTCATTGTCTCAGGTCATCTCTCTTGCCTGTGTACCCTGTGCTCCATAAATGTTTCAATGCTTACAAGTAATACGAGGAGGAGAGTCCTCAGACTAACCAAGGAATCTAATTCAGTATCTCTCATCTCCCGTGAGCAAATGACACGTGTAACAGCCCCCCTCCTATGGATGGAGTTACATTCTTCCCAAATCAAGAGGGGTGAGCCCAGGCAGCTGCATGTGAGGACTCCACCTGTTCACAAATTCTGAAAAAAAATAAAAGTTAAAAGAAATGTCTGTATCAGAAAGGGCCAAGGGAAGTTTAAGTGTCGATTGGTCTTCCTCTTAAAACAAAACAGCAGAAAGCTATATATTCCTGGGAGTCATTCAGTCTAATGGGGTAACTACTCTTCATCTAAACTCAGTAACCAACAGCACAAAAATACTAGCAAAACCTTCATAGGACCGTGTGATCTTACAGAAAAATTGCTATATTTCTGAAAAATTGCTATGCTATTTTTGTTCTCAATAAATTTTAAGTTTACTTCTCAACTCCAAATGTTCAAGTTTTCATTTAGGATCTGACATACGAAAAAGCTTGATACAAAATATTTACAACTTCTTACAACTCCCATTGTGTGGGCTTTGACATTAGCTTATAGCAACATTGTCACATTATATGTATATTTATTTCTAATTATTGCTCAGCTCTGGTTTAAGAGGATTTTCCATAGCTTTGTCTCCCTAGTATAACCTTCTACCTCTGTATAGTTTATTTTGCCAAGCAGAAGCATAGTAATTACAGGCAGCGATCCTAAGATGAAAGTTATATCAAGCCACAATATCCACAAGTCATTTTTTTTCTTAGACAAAACATCTCCACTACTTCTACTAAAAGTTTGAAGAAATGATGATAAAGGGGTGTGGAAAATGAACATGTGGAACTTCAGACCAGGGTATAGCCTCAGTGTAGAGAACTTTTATTCATACTTGCTGTGTAAACACTCTCCAGGAACCTCAGTGGTCAGGATTAGGCATGTTAAATAAGGAAATGACACAAGCAATAATCTGAGTGACACTATAAACAAATGAGGTTGACCAGAGTCATAAGGAAATAACAATCAGAGCCTTGACAGTAATCAAAATATCTTCTAATAAAACCATGACAGTTTCCTAAGAAAACCATGGTTCCCAATTGCGTTTCCAAAACCAATAGTGTGTCACAGATCTCTTTACTGTAGAACTTCTCTGCACCTTTAGTATCTAAGTCCATTTTGAATCACCTGAGGGAGGGATGCAGCCCTTTCCAAACTAATTGGACTCTAAAACTCTCTGATCACAGAAAACATATTAACACTGCCCAGAACACCAGTGTCCCAAAGAACGGCTTGGAAAATGCTGCATGTGAAGTTTGACAGTCCTTGATATCAATATCTTTATTGAACATTATGGCTATTCATCAAAATGATTAATGAATATAAGGAGTAGCTACATAAATAAAACCTAATGTAACTATTGCTTTCGAGAAAGTATAATCAAAAAAGCAATCACCAAATTTATTACTAGGCACAAGCACTCTGCAATAGATGATCATTGCTTATAGTTCATAATCATTTTAAAAATATATGCTGTACTTTGGGGAAAATTTTGCTTTTCTTTCCATGTGCTCATTTTCATAGCAAAATGGAGTGTGAACAATTAGTTCATTAATTGTAAAGTATTTGCATCTTTCGACCTCCTCTACTGTTTACAAAATATTTTGGAGATTTTATCAGTTCAGTAAATAGGTAGAGTAACTCAAAATGGAAAGATTGTTTTGTGTCCAAATATTTATTAAGAAGTCACTCAGATTATGGTCCATACCATTTTTAAGGGTGTGATTGAAAAGTCACCTGCAAGCCTGCAAGTATCAAGGAGTTTTTTCTCACTTTTGATAGCTAGAGGACTCCTTTCTGCATTCTTCCAACTTTACTGGTATCCAGTCTGAAAACCCTGGGTCTCTTTCAGATGTTGAGCTCCTTTACAAGCACTGACATTGTTGAAGCAGCTTATTTTTACACAATAAAGCTTACATATAACATGTGTCATCCTATAACCCTCATGCTAATCCAAAATAAATAGAAATCATACACAAACTGAAATCTGGCCTGTTCCTTGAAGAATCGCTCCATGGGAAGGCAGTGTTTTAAGACATTTACATTTAAAAGAAAGGAAATAATTCTTTTACCTTGAAAAACATAGATCATTTTAGAAGTTCTGGAGACAGTTAAGTTTCATCCACAGCAAAAATGCTCACGTAACTTAATGTTCACACATCTTTTTTAAAAGATTTTCAGTTCAATAATCATTTGCTAATATCTGCAACTTTCTTTAAGGCTAAATAAACGAGGAAGCCATCTTGTTTTCCACATCACTGGCTCTAGCATGCTATAGAAGATCACCATGACAACAGGAGCTGGTCGGCCTGGTGTGAAGACAACAGTGTAGGCCTCATTTCCTAAATGCATGTTTCCACTAAAGTTGAATCACCAATTAAAAGACTCCTTTCTGTCCTTGGGGGCTTCAGAGATGCAAATGGTGTTGGGAAGGCTGGCTGGTCAGCTGCTATACCTAGTAACTCCTCCTGATTAACTAAAAATAAAATGACTCTTGTTTAAAAAAAAAAAAAAAAAGTATTTTTGAATTACACAGGAGTTAATACTTAAAATCAAAAGACTTGCTTGAAATTGTGAACTACAACTCTTGCGCTAAATTGTGATTGCTCCTTAAATCCCTGAAAAAAAGAATTCTGATTGTGTTTATAAGTATCTTATTGCAATATTACTAGATACACAAAAATGTTGTTTTATAATTTAAGGCAAGAAAATAAAACAATTTTTTAAAGACCCAGGTTCATAAAAGAGAATTTTCTTGACTTTTAACACTCAGAAAGCAAATGTAATTAATAGGTTTTGATTTTAAGAAAAGATATGTACTTCTATTTTAGTGGATCAATTAAGAAATGAAACAGTATTTAATGGGAGTAATTTTAAATAAATAGCATAATTTTTAAAATACAGATCAGTATTTTTCTTTGTGCACAATAATAGATGATAACTAATGCTTGTCACCTACTTCTCTAACATACACTAGTCTCTGAATGTCTCTTTTCTGTATCAACTCAATGAATAGATATTTCAGTTTTGACATTTTACAGTCCTTATTTACAAATGAAATGCTAAAAATATCCAAATTATATTACTCAACATATTTCTGATTTTTATAGTAAGAAAGGGAGAATACAAGAAATTCAACATAATTAATTTTCAGGTAAAATTACACATTTCCATTAGTAGGCATGTGATAAAGATATATGTATTAAGTGGAGCTATTTAGGAATTAATGTGCACAAAATTAACAATACACACTAGCCAATTTTCTGTAACGTGTGTTTGTATATTTAACTGTTTCTTTGTATAGCTAATTAAATGTTTGTTGCAAAGTCTCATGGGAAGCTCATTTGCATGTACCTTGTTATAATGGCTAAACACTTTCTCACTAAGTATCGCCTGATGAATAGATATTTCACAAATGCCTGGCATAGACACAACAACAAACTATGGACACATGTCATTATTACTGTAGTTCATCAGACAACTCTCCATGGTTCTCTCTGCATAATTGGACTCATTTAGGAATCACTCATTTGCTTATGAGTGGTAACTAGTGTAGCATTGCATTTTAATATTAAAAGTTTAATTAAAGTAAAAATTTGTTCAGTTTCTTTACTTATTTGAATATGTATAGATATTCGAATGTGATTTCACAAACGTCTGATTTTTAAGAGAAAATGTCACAACAGAAAATAAATTGTCAAATTCAGATACAAACTGAAATAAAAATAAACAACAAAAATATTAACACTGTATCTTCTCCAGAGTTATAATGAGAATTACATGAGATAATCTACATAAATAAAATGACCATCAACAGTAGGTTTCACTAAGCATTAATTTCTTTCTAGCTTTTTCTCTAGAATGAAACAACTTAGAGTGACCTCAAAAGAGCAGTAGGTAACTTGTGATGCTAATTTTTCTAAGACACTCACAAAGTAAATTGGGTTGATATGAACTAAGGTTGCTCAGTTTTGCAACCATGCGACATTATAAGAGCTGAAGTCATTATACCTTCTTCCCACTTCCTGTGAGTAACTGGTGCACTGATTAATAAGCCTTTAACACTTTCTGTTAAATATTTTGCAACCTAAATATTGTTTCATGATTTCTTTCACATATTTCTAACTTCTTTAAATACCTATCTTTAAAGATGTTCTCAACGTCTTCCAATTTAGCATCATCTATAAATTTAATTGAGTGCTTTTTTTTTATCCCTTCTTGTAGATCATTAAAAAGTGTGGCAAATTAAACCACAAAAAACTCCTAATAGATCCCCCATTGTCTTGTCATGCAAAACATTTTACCTTACAGAGCACCAAAATTAACAATAGTATTTTAAATAATGCAGGAGTTATGCCAGTCTTCCATTTCTGCCAAAAGAAAGGACCCTGAACATTTTTTGCTAGATTACTAAAATTTGCAACAGTTATGGCTATATATATATAGATATATATATATATATATAATGTACCTGCATGATCTGTCTTCACTACTACCAGATGTGGCATCTAGAATCAGGTGACATAAAGTCACCAAAAGAAGGAGGTCACTTTTGCTAGTTCAGGCAAATTATCATTTTAAAACATAAAATTTTGTTCATCCAGTCTATCAATAAATCTATCTTGAGAACATATTTCATGGGGGACTTTTTTGCTAAGTGGTACAGGGAACATAGAGTTTATCAAGAGGCAGTGTGTTTTGTGGATAAAATGAAAAGCTTTGGCTTTAATAGCTAGCAACTAGCTGTGTGGCCTTAAGCAGATTCATTGACCTCTCTGAGAATCTATTTCCCCAATTTACAAATGAGTATCATCATAATACCTGTCTCATAGGACTGTCATGAGGATTAAATGAGGTGGTTTTTGTAATTGTCTAAAACTCTCAGAATAGAGCCCAGCACTAAGTAAGAGCACTTTAAATGTAGTATTTATTCTAATTAATGGATTCCATACAAAACTATTGAGAGATGGTGCTGGCTATCTTACCTCCTTTTGGAATAAGAGTTGTAAGTGAGTGCTATAGACTGAATATTTGTGTTCTTCCGAAATTCATATACTAATACCTAATCCTCAGCCCAATGGTATTTAGAGTTGGGGACTGTAAGACACACTTAGGTCTTGAGATGCAACATTCATGAATGGGATTAGTGCCCTTATAAAAGAGACCCCAGAGTGCTCTCCTGCACTTCCTCCCCATGTGAGGATGCAGAGAGAAAACAGGAATCTATAAAAGGAGAAGCAAGCCTAACCAGACATCAAATCTGTAGGCACTATTATCTTAAACTTCCCAGCCTCCAGAACTATGAGAAACAAATTTCTATTGTTTATAAGCTACCCAGTCTATGGTATTCCGTTATAGCTGCCAGAACTCACTAAGACAGAAAGCCAATAAACATATAAAATATTATAAATAAATAAATAAACAAACAAAAGCAGCTGAATGAATTATAATAAATGATCTCTTGATGGGGTTTATGTTCTAATTAAATGGAAAACAAACCAAGTAAGTAGTATGATACAATGTGCTGCATTACAATGATCTGAATAAAGCCATGTGGAAATAGAAACAAGTGATTAGTTGTACCTGTGAATAAAGAAAAAGTTTCAGTAAAGGATATGATATCATTGCTAAAGCCTAAAGTAAAAATATAAAACACAGGCCCTGAAAATCATATTAAGCCAGGCCTTCCATGCATACTTCCTCTCACATTTATAGAAGCAAGTCCAAACTCATTAGCCTTGGAATAAAATATCCTACACAGTCTGGCTCCAAATTATCTTTCCAGTATCATCTTTTTCACTCCACCTTACCATCCTTAACCAAATCTCTATCATCTCTTATCCAACAGTGGTAGGAATAGATGTGCCTTAGAATTTAAAATTTCTCAAATTTTAGAATTCAGTTATTCAGTACCCAACTTTAGATTATCAGAGGGCTGGGGTAACACCATATAATCAAATACATGAATGCACCTGCAATAAAGCAAAATTATTCATCTTGTATCTGTTCAGGTGAGGTTCTCTAGACAACGGAAGTCAAATCAGATCAGGATCAATAACAAAAGAATAAAAACAAAACTTTTAGTTTACAGAACTTTTGGGACTTTGGATTATTGTTCTCTGTTGCCTAAATATACTATCTCTTTTCTTCCTCTTGAAAATCTGTTACTAATGACCCTTCTGCCTTTCAAAAACTTTACCCTTCAAGGCTCAACTCAGATAACATCATCTTGATGAAGGTAATCTATGACATGCAAAATATGTCTCTGGGTCTCATTAGCACTTTGTCAATCCCTCTCTTTGATGATATTGTACACCAATTTATTCATAAAATGTTTGTCATTTCCTCTTAACGGAGCTTTCCAGGACAGGTATTGTGTCTTACTTTTCTTAGAGTCCTCTGTCCATAATATAGCATCTACCATACAGTATGTGCTCAATATTAGTGGTGGAACAGAGTACACTCATAACCACTCAGGAATATAAGGCAAGTATACAAATACACAAAAATCTATCCTCAAGCTTCAAGTTATAGAAGTCATATGATTAGTTCAGATGGATGGTTAAGAAAAAGTTTCACTTTCACACACAGAATGGAGAGAGTATTTAGGAGACGACAAGTGAAGAAATCTGCTTATGAAGAGGAATCCAGGCTTAAAAAGTATACTAAGAAAGCAATTCACATGAGTTAGAGGGAATGATTCATGCTGGGAATAAATAGGAGAAATAATAGGAGATAGGTTACACCTGTGGATGCAGCTAAACTGAACAGAATTGGGAACTCTGTTGTTCTCATCCCACAGGACATCAGAGACCAGTATTTTTATGATTCTGTACTGGACAAGTAAAAATCCAGGAGAATGAAATTGGGCAATAAATCCTTCTACTCTGATATGTTATGATTTGGCAGGAAAACAATTTATACTGACTAATAAGCAAAACAATTTTTTAGGTGGATGATTGGTGAAGGAAATCATTGCTCATTCCTGAACACTGAACCATGACAAACAAGTACAGGTAAGTTGATTTGACTGTGAGGCAATAAAGTCAATGAAAAAGAGGTTAATAGTTTTCTAAAGAAAAAAAAGATAATTGATGGATGAATTTTTAAAATGCTTTAGTATTTTCTTCCAACACTAGAAAGAAAACATATGCTCTGTAATTTGACGAAAATGCAGAAGATGATACAGAATTTCTGAGCGTAAGGAAGAGGGAATATGAAATTTTTCAAAATTCTCATTGGTAATGGTGGTTACATTATCTTTTTTTAAGAAAGGTACATAGTATTTTGTAGGCGCACAATGATTATTAAAACTGATGTTATATATTTTATCACTTCTTTTTCCAAAATATCCTGGCTTCTATATCAAAGGTTTCCCTTTAGTGAATACAGATTAGTAAAAATTTGTATTTCCAAATGACATACCTGACAGCAGATTCAGACAATTCTGTGGCGTGATTTTTATGAGTTCATCACAGATATCTCTCTCCCTCCAATATCAGCCTCTAGCCTATCATGGAGACTACATATCAACCATGAGACATCATGCCATTCAATCCTGCAGGGTTTCCATCTACCTATTGGTTTTCTTATTCAAATGCAAATATTCTCCAAAAGGTAATCCTTTAAATTCATATCATTTATGATCATTTTTAGCACTTATTCATTTGTAGCCAGCTGCAAAGTTGTAGAGAGTATGTGGACACCACATTCAGAATGAAACAAAAGGTAAGAAGTTGGCAGGGGGAGGTGCTGTGAAGAGGGGTTGGAGAGAGAGAAACTTTACTGTATTTCATAAAATTAAGCACACACAAGAGTGCATTCCTGAAATGCCAGTTCCTCTTCCTCTGCAGTGCCTGGTTTCACAGCAAACAAAATTGACCCTCAGGTAATCATAAAATGGCATAACCAGGAGCTTGGCTCTCTCAACCATGCCTGTTAATTCCAGTATTACCCTGCCTGGTCCTTCTGATTTTTTTTGAATTGCTCTTTTTGAAATCATTTTAGATTCCTAGACAACTTTTAAGAGATTGTATTGTGGAACCACTTACTGGAAAACATACATCACATTTATACACACACACACACAAAAAAAAAATTAACTATAACAGTAATAAATACCTTCTTTAAAAATTTTGAGATATTATCGGCATAGAGCATAATATTAGTTACAGGTGTACGACATAAGGATTTGGTATTTGTGTACGCTGTGAATCATCATCACAATAAGTCTAGTTAGCATCCATCATCACACAGTTGCAAATGTTCTTTGTGATGAGAACTTTTAAGATCTACTCTCAGGAACTTTGAAATACACAACACAGTATTATTAATGATAGTCACCATGCTATACATTACATCCCTAAGACATCTATTTTATAACTGGGTAAATGTGGTCAAAAGGTATAAACCTCCAGTAATAAACATCTATAAGTATATGTTTACATTAAATTAGAGGAGGTAGTTTCCATTCTTAAGTAAAAGTATGGTACTAAACTATTTAGAAGTAATAATGCCAATAAGAAAAGGATCCATAAAACTCTCAGCCCTCTCCATATTTGCATGAACTTTATTATAATTTAATCATATATCAACTAGATATTTAGTTCCTTTTTGGAACCAAAAGGAATACAAATAAATAAATCTTGTTTTGCTAAATTTAATTGAAGGTATACTCAAAAAATGTGATCTAGGTTTGGAGTAATAGATTGGCTGACCTCCCAACCACTGTCTTACATAACCTACATAAGACATAAGACCTTGAAAGCTTTAGGGAAGAATTCACACAATTTTGAGTGTTAATGTGATCTCATGGCCCTCCATCTCCCAAATTTAGATTTTTGCTGTATTTTTTTTCTGTATTTGTCTAGCATAATGTCATGTCACCATGGAGTCTAAGTAATTTTATGATGATTACATGGATAAGCAATAACATATAGTTTGTGAGTTTTGCGAAATGTATCTCTCTCTCTTTAACACGTACACACACACACACACACACACCGGCAAACACCTATAATTCTATTAACTTACTTTCGTCCTAATCTAATCTCAACAAGAATAAATAATGAGTTATTTTAAAAGTATGTAAATACAGAAAGATTTTTTTAAAAATATTACAGCAAAATAATGACCACAAATAAACACTAAAGGGGAAACCCAGAGGAAGAATGAAGGCAGGAAATCCTACCTGAGGAACAGTGCTGTAATTGGGCCAACTCCTAGTGCATTGTTTCCTAACAGCCCAAGCGAAGGGACAACATGATGGATTACAGGGCTGTCATTTTCTATGGAAAGAAAGCACACCAGTTCATCAACAGAGGCAAACTTTCCTATCCCTGAGTTCGAAGATGAATTTGTCAAAATGCTCTTTATATAAGGGCAGTGAGCTCCATAATGTCCCCCATAGCAATTTTACAAGCAATATAAAGATGTTCCACATGGCTATTCCTTATATTGCTCTGACACTGAAGCCAAGTGCATGTTAAAAGTTGTAGTTCTGTAACAGCAGTGTGAGAAGTGAAGCTGGGAAATGGAGAAAGGAGAAGGTTGCAGAAAGAAAGGGTACAGATATGCATGTTTCTGCAACATGGCATTAATGGAAATTTATGTTAAGCAAAATTGAAAACCTGATAATTAATGCTTCCTTAGAATATCTTGCTGGAATATCAGCATCTCCCTGAGCTTCTGGTAGAATCTATATGCCAGATCATTTAGGTATACTAAATTGCCAGTCATGCTACCAGACATCAAAGATGGAGTATTATTATGACAATTGAATAAACTATTGTGTGTTTGCCCTATTAAGCAGCCAAATCACAAGAACATGGTCTGTAGACAGTATGTGATTTTTGTTATTTTGCTTTGTCTTGTATTTCTCCAGAAAACGGTTCTGTATTTTGAACAAGAGCTCAGCGGAGGTGGCAAAGTTCTGCCCCACATACATGTACCTTGTGTGGACTCTTAAACTCTTGCTTCACTGATGTGTTTAATTAGCTTCGTGGAGATTTTAGAACACCAGAACTGTTTTTCGATGCTCTATAATTTGCTTAGAAGAAAGACAGGTGTTAGAAACGCAACCCATAAAAGTGATTTTGTTATTACCTATCACTTATAAAAGAAACTATTAGCTTAAGATTTGAAACTCTCCTTTAAAAATAGTAAATGTAACTGGACATTACAAGGGCTTTATGGTTACATCTGGGTTTTAATCTCACCTCTGACAAATACTGGGTGAGCTTGAACAAATGGCTTAGCCTTTGTTAGCTTCAGTTCCTTTGTCTCTAAAACAGTAAGGATAATACTATTAACCTCCTTGGAGGTTGTCTGAAGGGTGGTGGGTCAAAAGGTGACTACACCATGCCTAAACACAATGCAAATATGAAATCATTCAATCAATCAGCTATAGTTAGTAAGCATTCTGAATATTACAATCCCAGCTTCAGAACTAGGTCTTTCCTTCTTTTGGAAAAGTAAAGGCTCAGGTTTATTCCACTAAAAAAGTTCTGAGAATTTTTTGCTAAAGAATTTTTGGCCTCTAAATGCCAGAAATTATATATAAATTAAATATATGCATAAATAAAAGAGGTAGGGAAGTAGCTTAGGTAGCAAATGATTCTCTCACTTTGGCTAGTTCTGTGAACCATAAAAATAATGAGCTTTATTCTGTCTACAACCTAAAGGAATTTGTAATTGCTTTTTAGGTGAATTCGGATAAAGAGATTTCACAAAGACTATCTAAAAACAATGTCCTAAAGAAAAATTTTGCTAATATTTTCATGGTAATTTTTCCAGAATTAAATTTTTATTTGAACTAAAATCCAAATCTGGTGAACTAGTTGATCCAGAAACTGCTGTAATGGGAGAAAGCCACTGATCTCTCTCCGGCACTGAGCTAAAAATGGCTTCTTAGTTGACCACCACTTGACACCATCAGCTCATTTTGTACCATTGGGGGGCAGAGTCTCAAAATATAGACTGTCTCAAAAACCTGAGGGTACCCTAAGAAAGTAGTACTTTGCATGAGTTTATCATGTAATTTTGCTGACTTTGAGTGTGTTTATAAGAGAAATATGAATGAACAATTCTTCTCTCTCAGGAAATTGTATAAATGAAGACTAGAGTTCTACAATCATTTATTGCTTTCCTTTTATCTTGTTTATTATCTACAGAGAGGAGATGGTGTTGACTCTCCTACCTGTTTATCTTCTCTCATGTAAAAGGCAGTGTGGTGTAGCAGAAAGAATGTGGGTTTCTGAATAAGACCAACCTCTATGATACTTTTGCTTTCTCCTATTTACTAGTTGAGGGAACTTGAAATCACACACACACAAATCTCTTTAAACCTTGGCTTCTTCATTAATATAGAGGGTTGGTAACAACTATCTCATGTTTAAAGTCAATTTTTTTCTGTTCTAGGAGGAGTAAAAAAAAGTTTTCATTCCCTTCTTTATTAGTGAACCTACCATATAGAGGCAGGCACTCACAGGGGATAAATGAAAGCCCAAGCAAACTTAATGCCACCTTTTTTCTCCAATGTTGAAAAGATAAGGAAAGGGAAAGAATTCCAGTCAGCTAGGGATGTTAAGGGTTATACATCTTTACCACTCCAAGCAGGCATGGGATACGCTGACAACAAAGAAAGACTGCAGCCTTATCTTGACACCCACTTACCCTTAGAAACCCTATTCTTTTCTCACAAGATGAAAGAATAACAGAACTTCTATCAGAAGATCCTAGGAAGCATATGAGCAGAATGTCAAGCCAAATTCATGTCTGGGGCTTCAGACTATCCCAGAGAAAAACTATATATAAGTAGCCCCCAATCTTATTGGTTCAGTGGGTCTGGGTAGAGCCTGGAGAGAGTGGGGATAGGAGGCAGCCTGACCACATCTAGAGTCAGGAAGCGTTTAAGGGTGGAACTTGTCAAGGGTGGTCAGGAAGACAGGGCCTACCATCGGCCAGGCAACCCTAGCCAAACACAGTTTTTTCGATGATAGCTGGAATCCAATCCTAAATGTTTAATGGTTCCCAAAGCAGACTGTGATGTTAGAGTCAAATGCCTCAGACATTTTTATATCTAAGGTTAAAGTTTTTAAATTTCTTAAAAATGGTTTTGTGACCAGATTAAATTTCATTATAGAGTGGTTTCTCTTTGGAAGAGTCTAGGAAAACGGAACTGTCCCAGGGAACCCTTACCAAGATAAAGGCCACCAAAATATCACATGAAAAAATATCTGGCCCATAGGAGACACTCAATATATACTGATTCCTTACTGTCATTAGATTCATTTCTCCACTCTTACCAAAAACCGTAAATATATTTGCTGAACATTCCCTATGTATTAAGCATTGCACTTGATCCTGGGGTACATAATGACTGTGACTGGCAAATCCAGACCCTCATAGAATGTAAAGTCTGGCTTTGACCTATGCTTTCAACTACTTCTCCTGGACATGGTCTTGGAGTGTGATTTATTAGAATGAGTACTCTACTAGTAGTTAAAGGAAAAAGTTGGGATGCTGGTTCTACCATTAATTAGCTAAGACATGGTGAAAAGCCATGTAATGCTCCTAGATGTCAGTTTCTATTAAAAAAAAAAAAAAAAAAAAAAGGACTTTGGACAGATAATTTCCAAAACCCCTTTTTTCCTGAACATAACTACATGAATGTCAAACATGTGTCCTTAGACTCATTGGTGCCATACTTCAACCAAGCAAGCTCACTGATCCTCCCAAAAGTTGATATATATGTTTTGTTTTGTTGTTTTGGGGGTTTTCTTTGCCTGATCCTATTACCACTTTCTCTTTATGCCTAGTTGGCTAATAATGACAACAGTGGTTTTTTGGCCAAATTTTAGCCATGTTCCTGTGGCACAAAGGTTTGCAGATCAAAGTGATTCACAAGGCTTAAAGTGCAACCATTGACAAACAGATCTTAGGGCACCCTCTCCAGCAGTGGACAGCTGCTCGGAAGCTGTCTACACCATGATTTAACACTGTGAACTTGTTTTGAAACAGCTCTTTTCGACACCAGATGTCCAACAATGGCTATTTTCACAGGCCTTACACAGTCTCTGCAATGCTCACGCATGTCATTTTGCTCCAAAATGTGCTATATCAATGACATGTCTTGACACCATCTCCTATCTCAGGTTTCCTGAGAAAAGGAAGGCATTGGGGTGAAATGCAAAGACTCTGCCAGACTGATGGGTAAGTCTCAGCCTTATCTAGATTCTCCCATGTTTCAGGGTAGTTTTGTGCACTTTGGTGATGCTGAGAACAGATTGATGCCAATAAGCCATTGGAGATAAGAACTAATTGGAAACAGAAGGTTGAAGAATGATGATGTTGGGAATGAGCAAAGGGGACAGCAAGTAATTATTCAGGCAGAATTTCTTTACACAAAAGGCAGATGGAAACGGGAACAAAATTCCAAAGTCCATGGCAGAAGTAAGCAGCTGCACATTTCTTTTTTGTGGAAAAGCAAACAGAGTGAGTGATTCACTGGGTTGGTAATGGGCTCCCTGGATCCCTAGGGATTCACAATGTGCTGGCAGCCCGCAGCATGTAAAATCACTCAGTAGTCTCAATCTAGTTCACCTCCTCACGGACTCTAATTGTGAAGCATATGAGACACGAGATTTAAGGGAAAGACTGAAGAGAAACAGCCTCCTGTTCACACACGAATCAGACAGAGGTGCACTGTGAGGAAGATCAACGCATACGAGCCATAGAGTAGGTTTAACTGAACATTTCTGCATGTAAATATAAATTCATTACAAAGAGAAGTCATGAGAAAATGGAATCTTCCTAAAGACCGAGGACTAAAATAGTCCTCAATATTATCGTGGAGTCCTCGGGTGGAGGCTAAATAAAGCTCTATGATCTCTGAACTGAATTTGAAAGACAAAGGCAATAATAATTAGTAATCAGGGTGGGAAACAGAGACTCACAACTTCCCCCCAAAGCAAAATCCATTAGCAGGAACCTTACTCAGCAGGACTAATTTAAAAGCTGTTTAACACTGTACTGGTTACAACAAAACAAAATAAAACAAAAGACCCCAAAAAAATCTTCCTTAGTTTTTTTTCTCCAGCTCTATGTATGTATGTATGTATGTATCTATCTATCTATCTATCTATCTAAACGTATATCCTAAACATATGCATACGTATATACACACATACACACACACATAAGTTAGATATTATATAATTTATCTCTATATACAAATTATAGGTTTTCTATAAATTATATGTATTTATATAAATTTTATTTATATATATAAAACCTATCTTTGTATATAACCTATCTAATATACACATAAGCTCTTGAATACATATAACCTATCAATCTAATTTATATACTACCTAATATACATACTATCTATATAATACATATCTATATATACTATCTGTCACACACACAAGAGTGACTTAAGGACAAATGCACCAAGAGTACATTCTCAGAGACATCCCCAAAGAATGAAAGAGAAGCTGGGACCCCAGTTAGCTAGAACCTGAAACCAGATCCTGGACTTCACAGTGATGTAAGTTTTTAACATGTAGAGAATTATACGGAAAAAGAAAGAAGGAGAAACTAATAATACACTATTATGTTCATTTATTAAATTTAAATAAAAAAAAGCAAAGAGAGATCTCTTATATAAGGTAAAAGTCTTAATTTGGTAATAAGGAATAAGAAAAGATAAGTGCAGTTATCAAAGAAAACAAGAAAGAGCAATAGTAGATTTCAGAATAATATACTTTAGGGTGGAATGAATCACGAATTTTTGCAATGCTTGATTGGTTAGGGGTTTTTGCAAATTGAAGCTGAAGTGCATCCAACTGCAACCACTTCTCTGTCCCAACACCCTCTTCCCTTCTCCCCTCAAATGTCTTAACTTCTAACTGCTTCAGTCCAGAGCTCTTCTACTGGCCCAGCCTTTCTTGACCCCTTTCCTCTAGTTGAATAAAACTTAGACTTCTAGCTTCAGACGCAAAGTCTCAGAGACAACTAACTGGTTTGACCCTTCCCACATCTCATATGGAACCTCTAGATTGTTCTCCCATAAAACTCATGGGTCCTTTTGAACATTACATGATGCAATTTGCAATTTTATACTTATCTCTCTGTCTGTTTATCTTCCCCACCCAACTGTAAGCTCCTCTTGGACAAGGACTTTTCAATTTTGTTCACCACTATGATACTAGTCTTTAGCAAAGAGCCTGGCGCAGAGTAAGAGCTCAATAAAATTTGTTGCTGAATTAACAGACATTACCCTCAGAATCTGAATTGTAGGCCTTGGCAAGTTAGAAAATGGCTGAAAGCAATAAAACTAAACTAGAAGGCTGATATATATTTAAAAAAATATTAAATTTTGAAAAAGCAAGTAGAGCTTTAGCCACCTATAGCTAACTCTGGGAAATAAACAAAGGGTAGTGGAAGGGGAGGCAGGCAGAGGATGAGGTAACTAGTTGATGGGCACTGAGGAGGGCACTTGATGGGATGAACACTAGGTGTTATACTATATGTTGGCAAATCGAACTTCAATAAAAAAAAAGGGGGGGATGGAGTGAGGATGGGTGGAGATAAAGCTGATTATCTATATGATGTGTGATGTTGATAGCTGCAAAACATGTCTTTTTAAAATAAACCAACAATCTTGAATTGGTTTAAAAACCATAAAAAAAGTGATGTGATAATAAAAAATATATAATTATATCACTTATGATAAAAATAGCAACAAATATGTCTAGGAGTTACACAGCAATTAACCAGGTGTCAGATACTGTTCTTATTTACATTAATTCACTTATTTCTATTGACCTCCCCTCCCGATGATGTAGGTACTATTGTGATACCCATTTAAAAAACAAAGAACACTGAGACACAGAATGTTAAATAACTTGCTGAAAGTCATAAAGCTATTAAATGATGGAACCTGTATTAGGAAGCATTCTCCAGAGCAACAGAACCAATAGGATGTGTATATAAAATGAAAGATTTATTTTAAGGAATCAGCTTATGTGTTTGTGAGGACAGGCAAGTCTGAAATCTACAGGGCAGGCTAGAGACCCAGGGAAGAGCTGATATTGTCATTGAATCTGAAGGCAGGGTGCTAACAGAAATCCCTCTTCCTTGGGGACGTCAGTCTTTTCTCTTGAGGCTTGCAACTGATTGGACAAGGCCCACTCACCTTATGGAGGGTGATTAGCTTTACTTCAAGTTGACTGATTTAAATGTTAATTATGTCTAAAAAAATACTTCCATATCCACATCTAGACTGTATTTGATCAATATTGGGTACCATGGCCTGGCTAAATTAATATACCATCACAGAGCCAGTGTACAAATTCAGTCTACACCCAGGATCTGAATCCTTAGTGAACACACTACCCAAACATTTACACTATAAGAATTCCCTTAAAGTTGATTTTCTACACTCATGACAGTGAAGAAAGTATAGGTATTTGTGTGTATGTATGAGTGTGTATGAGAATAAAGAATAGAATACAGCACCATTGTGTTTCAATAATCTCAAATGAGCTATATATAGCAAGAAGAGAACTCAGCACTTCAAAGCAGTTCCTATACCACAATATTCCAAAATAGCAGAATAACTAAAGTAGCAGTTATGTTTTCAAAGTAGAAGAGTGCACAGAAGTGGCAACATGAGTTTCACTTGTGATTGTGCCATGAGCTGGAAAGTGGTCATCAGTGGAGCCAAATGTGAACACTCAGGATGGCCATGAGTTCTCCGCCAGAGCATCACCACCAATTTCTCTTAAAACCCAGCATCCAAGTTTCACACTCAGTCCTTGGAGCAAGGTACTGCCTCTAGACATCTGGGTTAAATAAAAAGTATGTCAACCTGTGGTTATTATATTAGGTCATGGACACACGCACACACACAAGCAAAATGCTGTTGATTATTTATAAGCCACCATAGCAGAGAGCCAAGTCCTGTCATCCTGGAACACGGATCCATTCTGCTTTCCTTTTCACATCCATAAAGGAGGGATAGAATTTCCAATTATGGATGTTGACACATTATAGAAGACTGAGAGAAGCAATTACAGAGGCACATTTTTCAGCAAACAGCTTCTACTCTAAAATACAGAGCCTGGTTTTGCAGAAGATGCCCATTGGAGAGCTGGAATAGATATTTGCAAGGATTTTTTTTTCCTTTGGAAAGCTGAGGATAACAAAAGCTGTTTCCTGAGAACTTTTATCTATCATTAAAACAGATACCCTCAAGCTTGGCAGTGAATGCTATTCTACTCCACCCCTGACATACCCACTTTTCAGTATGAACTGCAGTAGAGGAGATGAATCAGCAGATCTCAGAAAAATAAGGCTCTGCAGGTCAGTTCCTTGGGGCAGAGCATCCAAATGGAATGATAGTTATATCATTCACCAGAAATAGACATCAATTCATCTAAAACATTCAAGTTAAAGAGTCCAGATTGAGGAATCAAAATTTTATGTATAACTAGAGGCATGGTAATTGATGACTTGGAACACCAAGAAGCAATGTTTACATTTCAAACACAGAGAACTTGATTTTCCTGGCATGGACATGAAAAAGACAAAAAGGATATACACAGTTACACAGGAGGAAACATGTTTCAGCTATGAATGTCTCACTGGAAATGACAAAAAGAACCTATTGGAAAACCCAGAAGACGAGAGAAAAGAGTGAACACCAGAGGAACTTGCACACAGAGATGATTTTAAAGGGGGCAGGACCATACTCTTCAAGAAAAAGACAGAATAAATCACATTTCATAACTTCCCCTTTGCCTGGTCCCTTCAATTCCTGACCATAGGAGGGGAAAATTTGACCAATCTGCTGGTTCTCCCCAAAACAATGCCATGATAAGGCAATTCTGTGGGGCTAAACACCAGAAGCAATGCAGATAAGGTCAGAGAGGATATTATGAAAAGGATGTGATAAATATATTGGCTTAGAGAGAACATTAGAAAGGAAGAGGTGAATTGTGAAGCTGGTCGGTGCAAGGCTTAAAGAAAAAAAAAAGAAAGAAAGCAAAGCTTATTTGTCAAGGGGCTATGTAAACAGGGAGAAGCAGAACTGAAATGCTCTCCCAAATTCTAAGTGAGGTGTTGGAACAAAAGGCTTACTGGACATCTGAACAGAAAACTGGTAAGAACAAGATGCTTTGGGAAGAAATAGCAACAATAAACTGTTTTATGACATACACACACCCCCGTGCATCTAGGGCATATTGACCATTCGGTGTACAGGTGGCTGTATCTGAAAGAGAAAGGTAGGTGAGTGCAACAGGGCAGAGAGGGGAAGGTGAGGAAGGTGGGGGAGCAGGAGGGGTCATTCACAGGCACAGCAGGTGGCAGCTGAGGCCTGGTGAGTTAACCGGATCCCCCAGGTAAAACAGCAGATGAAAAAGACCAAATGGCACAGTTTAGAGGTGAGGCAGACAACTGAAAGATGTGGCAAAGGCATAAAAAAGAATTGGATTATCCAGTGGATTAGCAAGAGGAAGTATTACATTTAGTGGAAAGTGGAAGAGAAAGCCTGTAAAATAAAACAGGAATTTCAGGAGGCAAAGGGACCCAAATTACAAAATAGAATGCTTAACTGTTTCACTCAAATTATAGAAACTGGAGATAATTCAATTATCCTGGTTGGTGGAGTAGCACAAATGTTACCAAGACTGAGTTTGGAGGTAGTGTTCTTCCCGAGGCCTCTTGGCTGTGTATTCCTAGCCCTGAGCTGACAGCTTATGCTCTTCTTAGTCACAGAGAAGCAAGAACAAGGTGGAAGCTTCGCAGGGTTCTGAAAGCTAGTCAGACAGCTTTTTATTCAACAACTTTCTATTCATCAGCACTTCTTGATCATTAGCTTGTTGTAGCTACAATCTGACAGGACTAAGTGTTTGAATATTTGAAGCCGTGGGGATGCTAGAGTATTCTGAAAGAAAGGCCCAAGGTCGATTAGCAGTTGAAGTGAGGCTGGTTTTCTCCACTTTCAGCTCACATTCACTTTCTCTCCATTTCACACCTGTTCTCATCTCGGTAGCCATCGGAATGGCTAAAATGGCTAAACTTGTCCCTGCCTTCCACCTCATGGCATCTTGGAAAGATGTATTGCCAACTACCATAGTGTGTGCTTCACCACTGCTGAGCTCAACGACACATATCTGGGTTTTTTCTCTTCATTAAGAGAATTCGGGGTTTTTTGTTTTTGTTTTTGTTTTTTAATTTGCAAATACCTTTCCTTTGGTTTTGTGACTTTTCAACACACTAATAAATTGTCTACCTTCCTCAGTTCTAAAAATGAATAGAAATTGAAAACCTGTCACCCGTAAGTCAGAAGCAGGTTTGAGGTGGAAGCATTTTTCCCTCTACTCTGTCCACCACAATATTTTTAAAGTCCATTACTCTTCATGTTTGTAGAAAAGCACCAGGTCGTATTTCAATTTCCCCTGAATGCCAGCTCGCATGGCTAAAGATTTTGCAATAGTTTATGAGGCAACAGCAATGCTAGAGTTTAGCTGGTGTGGTGTGGTGTAATGTGTGTATAGGTGTCCTTCCAAAAGGAAGGTGTTCTTTTCACCTCTTTGAGGCTGTGGCAGAGAAGAAAGCCTCCACGGTTTATGCTTGCTTTGTCAGCCCCTTTAAGCAACCATCTGTTTCAGCTGTGGAGTGTGAGCTGTTTTGTTTTTGGTTGGGATGCAGTGGCAGGAGCTCACTCATTGTTGCTTCTTCAAGAACCACAAAGTAATTAACCATTCCAGTACTGGCTACAAAAGAGATGGCCACTCTCAACATTGGGCCAGATTTTTGCTTTATCCAGTGTTGGAAGTACTACAAAAAAATTGAATAGCTATTCATCGTGTTTCATTGTTCCCTAAAGAGGCAACATGCTCTTTGTTATAAAGGCAACCTGGATTTTCCGACATACCATTTCATTGCAATGTCCATGTGCCAAAGATGAAACAAAGTCTGGGCGCTGTAGACAAACAATCAAAACATGACGGTGACAAACACCCTGAGAGACCTCATTTGCCAACACGTGAACAGTGACATGTTTTTCACAGATGATGGGAGGTGTGAGCTAGGCTAGTAAGGAAATAGGAGAGAAGAGGAGGCAGGGGTTTGATTTTTTTTTTAATTTTTATTTATTTATGATAGTCACACAGAGAGAGAGAGAGAGAGAGAGGCACAGGCAGAGGGAGAAGCAGGCTCCATGCACCTGGAGCCCGACGTGGGATTCGATCCCGTGTCTCCAGGATCGCGCCCTGGGCCAAAGGCAGGCGCTAAGCCGCTGCACCACCCAGGGATCCCCAGGGGTTTGATTTTTAATACGTTGGGGATGTAATACTTTTGCCACTTGAGTATAACTTCGTAAGGCACAGTCCCGATACATCAAAGACCTGTGGAAAGAGATAAGGACCAACAGCCTTTATATTTCATCCTATTTTTCTCATGGCTCCTCTACATTTTTTCTGTCCTCCTCCTCAGTCTTGAACATGACACTTTGCCTCTTTTCCTAACCATAAAAAATGGGATTAACAATTAAATTTTGAACTGCGAATGTCAAAAACAAACAAACTGTCAAACAGATATATAAAAGAGATTTTAAGAACCTTCAGCATGAGTCACTCTGTAAGAGAAAAGTAGGAGAAATGAATAATTTACTATTTTGTTTCTAACATCATGATCTCTGAATACTCCATGGTATGTATTTATTAATTTAATAGGGCATAAAATAAGTATAAATGCTATCAAGCATAAATGCTAGCTCTACTTTCAACTCACTCTTTTATCTTTTCTAACAAATTTAAAAGTTTGATGGAACAGTTATGTTGGCTTTCATATGAGACAAGAAAATACTTCCAGCAGAATGGGCTAAATATTCTGTATTTGTACCTATTTTTGCCATGTACCTAATAGCAGGGTTTGAAACCTTAGGTTGTTTTCTGAACACATTCTTGAAAAGTCATTCCACCATTTTTCCTGACATCTTGCTATATTTCTTGGATTTTTTCTAATTAGCATTTACTTTTCTTTAAATGATAATTTATAAAGATATTTCAATTTGCAATTAAAACTACTCCAGGGGTACCTGAGTGGCTTAGTCAATTAAGTGTCTTAGGGTCATGATCTTGGGGGTCATAGGATCAAGCCCCTTGATGGCTCCTCCTTTGGCAGAGTCTACTTGGGGTTCTCTCCCTTTCCTGATGCCCTTCCCCTATTCATGTTCTCTCACTCTCATAAATAAATAAATAAATAAATAAATAAATAAATAAATAAATAAATAAATAAATTTCAAAACCCTACTCCTTATTAATTAAGGAGCATAATCAAGCCACGTCTACTCATCAATGTTCCTTTCATTTTTAGACAGATCATAAGTCTTCCATTCTCCTTTCCTCAACATTGATCACTCAATATGCTTACTTTTTCATTTCCTTGGTAAGCTATTTTGATTGTTTCTTTTACAAAAGAACTGTATAAATAAGAAGTATTGAGGCTTAACTAAAACCATGTGAAACAAGAAACAAGGTATATTTGCTTCCTTTTTTGTTTCTTTTTTGTTTTGTTTTGTTTTTAGAAATAAAACTCTTTTAGTTGGAAGGATTTTTGTTTTTCATGTTTAAAGGTATCATTTTTCTTAACTTACATATTTCACCTATGATTCTTTGTATAGCTTCAAAACTTTTGGAATATTTGTGTATTTAATTATAATTAGGATCATGCAAATGTTTCTGTTATCTTGGTTAAAGTTAGTTTTAAAGCATCTTGTTGCTCCTTGAAGAAAGAGAATGTCCTGGATCTGACCTTGAGGACTTCTGGTCTGGTGGCTACAGCATTTATGGATAACACTGACCCAACAGATATCTTTATCCTGCTGTCTGCAACCACAAAGATACAGATCACTCTTATTAAGATACAATCTTCTCAACAACATTGAAAGCCCAGCCAAAATTGGAAAAATTACAGAGTAAGTGATGTTTTAAGTTATATATCTCTGATCCTCTCATTAGAATTCAATATCTGTAAAAAGCAAGCTCAGTGTTATGTTCAGCTTTGTAATTCTTTCCTTTCTCCCTCACCCTCAGCCCTAGTTCTTCGGGTCTAATAACCTCAGGATAGACATCCAGGAAATGTCCATAATACATGACTATACCCTACTATACCCATGTCTATACCCTACTCCTTCTCTCTTTCTTTTTCCTTATCTCTCTAAGGTATTCAAACAGAATCTCCATGAAGACCTTCTTTCCTCAATAATTTTGTCATGCTCTTGCCTAGAGGTCTCATAATTTGTTAATGAGGTGATCACTACCCCATCAATAAAATCTTTTGGAGTGACTTACAATTCTGCACCCAATTCTGATTCCGAATGTGCAGGGTTTTTTCCCTCCCCACTCATAAGCAATTAACTCAATTTTGACACCATTTACCTAGAGATAGCATCAGATTCCACAATTTAAGTGTTCAACTCCACAAGACCACCCCAGCTCAGATGCCATTCCCAAATTCAGATTGTCATCTGGGCTTCTGGCCAACTGGTTATAAATGAGAGGTTCCCAGAAGCTTTCTATGACCTTATCCTCATGTTCCATTTATATGCTTGAATGGCTTATAAAACTCAGAGAAACAGTTTGCTTCCTACATTATCAGTTTATTATAAAAGAATATAACTTAGAAGCAGCCAGTGCATAAAGCAAGGTAGGCAGGAAGGAGCAAAGAGCTTCTTCCATGCAGTCTCAGCATACCACTCTCTCTGAATCTACACCAGTTCATCAACTTGGAAGCTCTCTGAACCCTTTCCTTTTGGGTTATTATGAAGGCTTCATTACCTAAGCAAGAATGACTGAATCATTGGCCATTGAAGATTAAACTCAATCTCTAGTCCCTTTTCCCTCCACAGAGGTAGGGAGGGGTAGCAAGTGGGACTGAAATTTCAAACCCTCTAACCACACAGTTAGTTCCTTTGGTAATCAGTCCTCATCCTTAGGAGATCTAGGATCATGTGCAAAGGTACCCCATTTACAGAGCAAAAGACACATTTATGGGTCTCTTGACTTAAAATAAATTTCAGGGCTTTTAGCAGCTCTGTGCCAGGAAAGGGACATAGACCAAACATGTGTATATTTATTATTATAAATCACAGTATCACAACATGTATGTATATTCACAAATAGATATTTTAAGTGGAATTAAATAAGAAATACATATTTTAAAACAATTTTCATTTTTACTTCTCGATGGTAGAAAAGATTTTACATTCAGAAAATATATTCTTAGTTTGAATGTTTTTCTTCTGTTTCTAGGAAAAGCCATGTTGAAAGTGGCTTTCTTCTTTTTAAAAACCTCTGTTTAACACTTAGAGGTAAGCTAATTAAAAACTATGGTAATAACTTCAATTAATTTTGGTTCTTGATTTTTGTGGCTGTTGTTTGTGCAAAAGATACTCAAAGATAGGCATGTTCTTATAAAATTAGAATACTAGTTTTTTAACTCCACCCAATAACTTTGAAAATAATTTTGTTGAAATGTGGCTAGTAAATTTCCATCTTCCTTAATTCATTTGGTTGTTTTAGGAAATAAATTGAAGATATTATAAGTTTATACTTCTGACAAATAGGCATATTTGAAGTTCCTCAGCTGTGGTATATCAGAAAAGGTTTGAGAATCCTTTTTCCAAAGCTTTTAGGTATTCAGATGTAAGACTTTAAATAGGTGACATAGTCACATTGTTTTTAGCAACAATATCACTCCAAATTTCCCTCAACTGATTTTTTATTAAAACTTTCTGTAGAGCATACATATCTTTCAAAACTGAGCCATTGCTTTTTCAATCCTTGTAGAAAATGGCACATTTACATTGACAGTTTCCTCATAATTTGGATGATAAAGAGCTTCTATTAGGGACACATGTCTATTGTACCATTTTCTTATTTCCACATGCCTACCTTACTAGTCATTTCTCTGCCAGAGTTTCTGTGACAGGAATCTTATTAATACATTTGACTATTTTGCCCATTACCTAAACTAGATAATGTAATGAATTAATCAACTTAATGTAGCTTCACATTAATAAAATTAATAAATTTTAAATTAATGAAATTAAATATATCACATTATTAAGAGCAAATGAGGTCATAAGGTAGAAGAAAATATTTACAAATCACATACCCAAAAGGACTTGAGTCTAGAATATATAAAGAATTTTCTTAACCCAACAATAGGAAAATAAATGACACAACAAAAAGGCAAAAGAGAAGAACCAATATTTTGCCAAAAAAAATAATAAATAAAACCACACAAAATAGATAAGAGTGGCAAATAAGCACATGAAAAGATATTTAATGTCATTAGCTGTTAAGAAAATTCAAATTAAAACTACAAATGAAGTACCACTCTATGCTTATTAGAATGACCAAAATAAAAAATACTGATGATACCAAATGCTGACAAGAATGTGGAACAACTAGAATTCTCCTATATTACAAGTGGAGATACAAAATGGTACAATCATTCTGGAAAACATTTTGCTGGGTTTTTTTTTGTTTGTTTGTTTGTTTTTTAAGTTAAACGGTGTGCCTGGGTGGCTCAGTCAGTTAAGTGCCTGACTCTTGGTTTCAACTCAAGTCATGATCTCATGGATTTTAAGACAGAGCCCTGCATCAGATTCTGTGCTCAGTGGGGAGTCTGTTTGGGATTCTCTCCTTCTGCCCCTCCCCCGACTCTCTTTATCTCTCTCTCTCAAATAAATAAATAAATCTTAAAAAAAAAAAAAAAAGTTAAACATATACCTACAATGTGACCCTGCAATCCTACTTTTGAATGTTTACCCTAGATAAATGAAAATGATGTTCATTTAGGGATGTCTGCATGGCTCAGTTGTTGAGCGTCTTGCCTTTGGCTCAGGATGTGATCCTGGGGTCCCTGCATGGAACCTGCTATCTCCGGCTGCTTCTGCCTCTGTGTGTGTGTGTGTCTCTCATGAATAAATAAATAAAATCTTAAAAAAAAAAAAAAAAAAAGGAAAATTATGTTCATTTAAAAACCTGCACACCAATGTTTAAATGGCTTTTTCATGATTGCCCAAACTAAAAACAACTCAAATTAAATTCAGTGGGTAAATAGATAAACCACGGGCAGTCATACAAGGAAAATATTACTCAGCAGTCAACAGGAACAAGGAATTAAGCTGAGAAGTCAGTCTCCAAAGGTCACTGTTATGATTTCATTTTTATGATATTCTTCACAAAGACAAGTCTGTAGAGATGGAGAAATGATCAGTGTTTGACAAGGATTATGGGTGGAAGAAAGCATGACCATAAAGAGATAGGCTGAGAAAGATTTTTATGGTGCTAGAACTGTTCTATGTCCTAATTATGGTGGTGGTGGCATGAACCCATCCAAGTGTCATAATTTACAGAACTGCAAACTAAAAGAAAAAAAAGCCAAATTTATTGATAATTTTTAAAAATAGATTCAGAAATAAAAAACAAATGAAGCCATAGTCCACCCACCAGCATTTTGCCCATTTGACAGAGGGACCAAGTGAGGACATAATACATGCTAATAAAGCCTAATTTATTTCTTTTAGGTGAAAAATGAGTAGAAACAAAACATTCAAGCTTTTCTACAACTCAATAGATTGTCCAAACACATACCTGACTCTGAAGACTGTTGCCCTAGACCCTTGCTACTCAAAGCATTGTCCTTGGATCAGCAGCATTTTGCATCCCCTAGAAACTTCTTAGGTCTCATGAGTGTGAGGTCCAGCAATCTGGGTTTCAACAGATCTAACAGATGATTCTGATGATGATAAATTTTGAGAAACATTGCCCTGAAGTGTTTGTTAAAATGTAGTTTCCTAGGCCTACGTGTGGCTATTCAAATTTAAATTTTAACAAATTTCAATGAAGTAAAATTAAAAATTTAATTCCTCAGTCATACTAGTCACATTTCAAGTACTTATTAGCTACATGTGGCTAGTGGCTACCGTATTAGATAGCACAGATATAGAATATTTCCATCATCACATAGAATCCTATTTATTGGAAAGTGATTTTCAAGATCATGGGTCAGGGAATCGTTCCTTAAAATTCCCTGAATAGAAGATAGTAAATCATTGAGGCTTCTAGATCACAAGGTGTCTGTCACAACCACTTAACTCTGCCTTTGCAGCTGGAAAGCAGTCACAGACAGTCAATCAACCAATGGACTTGACTATGTTCTGATGAAACGTCATCTATAAAAACAAGCCGCTGGTCTATGGGTCACAGCTTGATGACTCCTGGTCTAGACTATTCCCATCACAAGCCATCAAAGTCTCTTAGACCCTGTTTTCATATCACAAAATGAACATGTCGTATATTAATATAAACGCTGAAATGAGTCTTCTAGCAGCCTTTCAGCTACTGTAACTCTGGTTATGTCAAGACAATGTCCAAATGTTGTGTAGAACATTAAATAATATTATTGGTGGTGATTTAATATCAAGTAAAAGGAAAGATTGGCTCTATGGTAAGCCTAAAATGGAGATATTTGGTTGCAGAACAAAGCACTTTGGAACATACTGCTTTATTGGCTTAGAGTAAATAAATAGCTACTATGTAGCCCTTTGTTTTCTTTGTTTCATTTACTGCTTTACAACCTGTATCTTTTACCAGTATAACGTCTACAGTACTCCATTCTTTTTGTGCAACAAAACTGATATATGAAAATCATCATTCCCTCTTTTTTCTTTTTCTTTTTCTTTTCTTTTCTTTTTTCTTTTTTTCTTTTTTTTTTTTTTTTTTTTTTTTTTTTTTGAGAGAAAGAGAGGGAGAGAGAGGTGAGGGGAGGGGCAGGGAGAAAGAGAATCTTAAGCAGGCTCCATCTCACAACCCTGAAATCATCTGAAATCATGACCTGAGCCAAAATCAGGAGTCAGATGCTTACTCCACTGAGCCAACCAGGCACCCCTCTCTCATTTTTTTATATTAAGAAACAGGAGGGAACCACTTAACCACCTATCTAGTGCTTAAGAGAAAAAAACAATTACTAGTATTTCCTTTCAAGGTAAAGAACTTTTTTCTATATAATTTGGATTAGTAAGTCTCTAAATGCATATGATTTACCAGGCCCTGGAAGACTATGAGATAAACATACAATGTTGCCTTTGCTAAGTGTTTAATTGAGTGGTGAGGTTTAAAAGTACCTAGAATCTTGAAGTATCTGTTGTTTTTCCCCACTTGATCTTCTCACAGATCTGGTGGTTGTTCCCAGGAGCCCTTGGATTCCCAGGGGGAATAGCTGAGAGAAGCCCCTGGTTGTTATTCCAAGTGCTCATAAGAAGGATCAAGTTCATTAGATAGAACTCTTTTTCAATTCTTATTTTTACTTTTATCTATCTTGTTATCATTTCAAAAAAATTAAAAATTCAAAAAAAGAAAGTTTCAAAATGAAAAAGCAAAGATGAGAAATTCACTAGCCCAAACTATCCAATAACAATTAATGTCTGCTCTCATCTAGTGAATGTCATTTCCAGGTAAGAAGGGTTGGGGCACCCTGTTCCAGATGACAAATATTTTTTTTTTCTTTTTTTTTTTTTTGTCCCCGGAGGCTGCAGAAGAGGCCAGCGCCGCGACTCCGCCCCCCCCCCCCCCCCCGCCCCCAGGGCCTGACAAATATTTTTTTTATCCAGGAAAATAGATACTTAGTCCTGCTGCATTTCCAAAAGGTTACTAATGCTTGTGCGGTTTTGTTTGTTATCCATTTGTTCTGTGTTTAGTGTTGTACTCAAATCTGTGGACCTTGCTATTGTCCAAACCTCAAAACAACTGGATCCTGGCAGAAGAATGAGCATCAGGGGGCAGGTGCCAGAATTCAACCTAACAAATGAAAGGTGAGTAGTAAAGGAAAGTCATAGGTTGTGGTACTATAGTCAGGTTACTAATCAAGATTGTAGAGTTTTTACCTATTAAGGAAAAAAAAAACTATTCAAATTAAATATTAGGAAAAAACTGCATTTTGGTAAGTAGTAACTTTTCTGTTATTCTGATAACTATTGTTACTCTATAAGGAGAAGATTAATTCAATTCTCAGTCAATTCAATGATTAGAAAAATGCCACAGTGAATCTTGAATTTTGAGACAATTGGATATATTAAAAACCCATCAAAGATTTGTGATACTCATGGGAATGGTTATTCTTATCAGTGTACCAAGCACATAATAGAAGTGTGGCAAGTGTTTATTTGAATGGTGAGTGAATTGAGAACTGAAACATTGAAAGTATAGGGTTCCTGTCCAAGCTTTTCCAGTTCACAAGTTTACAGAAGACAAATGATCACACTTAAATAAGGTAGAGCTGATTAATCCACTGGACAAGAAAAATAAGGTGAATGAATCCATCCAAGAGGAATAGATCTTTGGAAAAAGAGTTTATCAGAGTTTACAGATCAGCGGCATTGACACTCTGCAAAACATTGCTTTAAAATCACATTGTTTTTCAAATATTTGTCTTTCTGCCAAAGGCTTTATGCTCAGACTCTGATTGGCAGTTGATGAATCATGCCTCCTGTAATCACATGCCGACTTATCTTGATCTTTCCATGTAAACAAGCAGAGGAAGAAGAGGCATGTTCAGAGTGAAATAGTACAGTAGAGTTTGCAAATGCTTTTCTCACTGAAGAATGATTTGGAAGAGTAACAAAGTCTGCGTAAGTATGTAAATGGCACCAATGTGAAAAAATAAATGCAAAAGGACATCTTTTAGACAATCACAGCATTCTGTCAAATTTAAGGTGCTGGCTAAAACTTAAATATTTTAGGTAAATAGAACAATGTCTAAATGGAAATATAAGACAAAAAGGCAGTTTTCTCAGTTATTAATATACCTACTGTGGGAACATTTCTCTAGGAATATCCTGAGGAAACAGTTTTTAAATAAGTGATTAATTTGTAGGAGGTGTTGTTTATAGTATTTTGAATTAAAATCATAAAGCAATTAAATAAATAAGCTTATTTTTGTCTTACTAGGAATTTTTCAGGGAATATATAAAAACTAACAGATCCTCAGTGATGGAATCATTTGGAAATTCAATTCAGATGGTCTTTTCAGAGATGTCCATAACAACACACATCAGACTTGATCAAAGTTAAGATGGATTTTAACTTAAGGCAAAACTCAGCCATATTTGGTAAAAGTGTGAACCCAGTTTTGCAGACATAGTAATTATGGCTATAAAAATGAACTATGGCGGGACCAACTTAAAAAAAAATTGTGTAAATGTGTTAACAACTAAATACTACAAATTAAACTGTCAACATTTATGGTATGTTCCATTATACCTCATGTAGCAGAAAGTAAAATGATAGAAGTGAAGTTTTCTCTGATTAATAAAAAAAAAATCTTGCTTCATTGGACCAATTCAAAAGTCTCTTTCTTGTTAAAGTAGAATGCTGAACAAAACTTCCTCAGCAGGTTTGGAGATTTATGCTAGCTTTAAGTGACAGAGTATACACAGGAATGTTAAAAGTAGAACTATTTAATAAATAGAAACTTAAGATGAGAGTATTTAAGACCATATTTCTTTTTCAGTATTTTTCACTATTTGGCTCACAGTTTTCAAATTCTCCACAATAATATATGATCTTCACAAATATCTTCTTAAGTATAATACTTTGTTACTAGATCTAATTTTATATATTACTGCACACTTGTTTTATGCTATAAATATTAATACTTTTTCTCAGATGTCTAGTAATTGATTTCATTGAGAATTACTACAGTGAATTTTAGTTCAGTTAGTGTTTTCCTTACCACTAACTATTCCCTTTGTTTCATTATTTCCTTGTTGGAGATACAGTAGACAATCAAAAATCAAGAAAAATGCAAAATTATATTTGCAAATATTGAGGCAAAATCCTTCAACAGATCATGAGCATTCTGTGTGTTATCAATATCTCAAAGGTGCTTAAAAAATATTTTACCCTCACAATATTTAGAAATAATTTCTCTCATTTTAAAACTGATTTTATCACTAGGTATAGCGATAAAAATGTTTATTTAGAAAAATTTCTCTTTTTATTTCTTCTAAGATTTTTTGGCTACATTTTCATATATCCATATCTACTTAGGCCTTTTGTTTTATTTCTTACTCAAAACATGTTTACCTTCTTAAGAACTATATGCAATTGAGCAAATTTATTCTGTGACCACATAATCAACCACTACCCAGTCTCCAGTAGTCGTGTGCAGGGAAGATAAATAACATAGACAAGGAGAGCTGGTTTTGGTCTGCTCTGCTGTGAATACGTTTGTGATTTTGGGTAACTTAGAGCCTTAATTTCTTCATCTTCCAACAGAATTAGATGTCTTTTAACTTTACTTCCAGTTCTGATATTCTGAAATTCTATAAAGTTGCTTTGCTTGCCAGCATATTGGTATTAGTGGCATGCCAATAACAAGGTTAAGAATAACCTCACACAAAGCACCACATATGTAATGATATCTATGAAAAGCATGTAGTTTGAGTTAAATGAAAAAAAAAAATTTTTAAGATTTTATTTATTTGTTCATGAGAGACACAGAGAAAGAGAGAGAGAGGCAGAGACACAGGCAGAGAGAGAAGCAGACTTCATGCAGGGAGCTCAATATGGGACTCGATCCTGGGACTCCAGGATCATGTCCTGAGCTAAAGGCAGACTCTTAATCCCTGAGCCACCAGGGCATCCCGCTAAATGAAAATTAAAAAAGAAACACATCAAAATGTGTGGAATGTAGCAAAAGCAGTGCATAGAGGGAAATTTATAGCCTTGAATATATAAATCAGAAATGAATGAAGATCTAAAATCAATAATCTTAATTTCCACCCTCTGAAACTAGGAAAAGAGGAGCAAATTAAGCTCAAAGTAAATAGATAAAAATACATAGTAAGAATTAGAGCAGAAATTAACAAAATTGAAAACAGGAACTCATTAGAAAAAAGCCTTATGAATGAAAACAAAAGCTGGTTCTTTGAAAAGATCAATAAAATTAATTAGTCTCTAGCCAGGTAAACTAAGAAAAAAAGAGAGAAAGCACAAATTAATAATACCAGAAATGAAAGAGTGTGAATCACCACAGATCCCCTAAGCATTAAAGAGATATTATGGACATAAAAAGAATATTATAAACAAATTTATGCCCACAAATTTTATAACTGAGATGAAATGAACCAGGCTCTTAAAAGACACAATTTGCCAAAATTCATACAACAAGAAATAGACAATCTGAATTGGCCTGTATCCATTAAAGAAATTGTATCAATACTTAATAGCTTTCCAAAACAGAAACCACCAGGTCTGGATAGATTTGCCACTGAACTCTACCCAGCATTTAAAGAAGAAATTAAACAATTCCCTACAATCTCTTCCAGAAAATAGAAGCAGAGAGAATGTGTTCTAACTCATTCTATGAGGCCAGAATTACTCTACTATCAAAAACAAATTTATAACAAGAAAGGAAACTATAGACCAATATATTTCATGAAAATAGATGCAAAAATCCTAATCAAAATATTAGCAAATCAAATCCTAATCAAAATATTAGCAAATCAAATCTAACAATGAGTAAAAAGAATTATACATCATGACTAAGAGGGATTAATGCCAGGTGTGCAAGGCTGGTTTAACATTTGAAAATTAGTTAATGTAATCCAGCATATCAATCAGCTAAGAAAGAAAAATCATCTGATCATATCAATCGAGAGAAAATCGCAATACCTATTCATGAAATAAACTCTCAGTAAACTACACAGTGGAATACAATGGAACTTCCTCAACTTGATAAAGAACATCTGCAAAAAACCTATAACTAATATCATTCTTAATGGTGGGAAACTCAAAGCCTTCCCACTATGATCAGATACACGGCAGGATATCCCATCTCACCACTGCTTATCAACCATATACTGAAAGTTCTAGTTAATGCAAAAAAGACAAGAAAAGGAAATAAAAGGTATACAGATTGGGAAGGAAGAAATAAAACTGTTCCTGCTCACAGATGGCATGATCATCTATGTAGAAAATCAGAAATAAATGACAAAAAAAAAATTTACCCATGAAACTCCTGCAACTAATAAGCAATTACAGCAAGGCCATTCAACACAATGTTAATATGCAAAAGAGAATGCTTTCCTGTATACCATCAATGAACAAGTGGAATTTGAAACATAAATGCCATTTACATTAGCATCCAAAAAAATGAAATACTTAAATATAAATCTAACAAAATATGTACAAAACTTATGTGAGGAAAAGAACGAAATTCTGATGAATGAAATTTTTAAAAACTAAATAAAATGGAGATATCCATATTCATGGATAGGAAGACTCAATATTGTTATGATGCATATACCAACAAAAGCAAGTCAAAGCAATACCAATCAAAATTTCAACAGATTATTTTGTGGATATCAACAAACCAATTCTAAAATTTATTTGGAAAGGCAAAAGACCCAGAATAGCCAACACAATATATTTTTTTTAATTTTTATTTATTTATGATAGTCACACAGAGAGAGAGAGAGAGGCAGAGACACAGGCAGAGGGAGAAGCAGGCTCCATGCACCGGGAGCCTGACGTGGGATTCGATCCCAGGTCTCCAGGATCGTGCCCTGGGCCAAAGGCAGAGGCCAAACCGCTGCGCCACCCAGGGATCCCCTAGCCAACACAATATTAAAGAAGAACAGGGGCAGCCCCGGTGGCTTAGTGGTTTAGCACCGCCTTTGGCCCAGGGCATGATCCTGGGAACCCGGGATCGAGTTCCACATCGGGCTCCCTGCATGGAACCTGCTTCTCCCTCTGCCTGTGTCTCTGCCTCTCTCTCTCTTTCTCTATCTCTCTCATTCTCTCTCTCTCTTTCTGTCTCTAATAAATAAATAAAATCTTTAAAAAAAAAAAAAAGAAGAAGAAAGATAGAAGTCTGACATTACTTGATTTCAAGGTTTACTACAAAGCTACAGTAATCAAGATAGCATAGTACAGGTGAAAGGACAGGCAAACAGAACAATGGAAGAGAAGGAAGATCCCAGAAATAGACCTATATAAATATGGTCAACTGATGTCTGACAAAGGGCCAAAGGTAATATAATGGAGCAAAGATAGTCTTTTTAACACATGGTGCTAGAACAACTGGACATCCACATGCAAAAAAAATAAAAAGAAAAAAGAAAAAAGAATCTAGACACAGACCTCATAAAAATTAATTAAAAAAAAGGATTGTAGACCTAAATATAAAACACAAAACTAGAAAATAGCATAGGAGAAAAGTTAGATGATGCTTTAGATACAACACTAACGGCATTACCCATGATAAGATGGATTTTGTTATAATTAAAAGCTCTGCTCTGCTAAAGATGATATCAAGAAGAAAAGCCACAAACTGGGAGAAAATACTTGCAAAAAACACCTGATAAAGAACTGTCGTCCACAAAATACAAAAGAACTCATAAAACTCAACAGTAAGAAAGCAAACAACCCATTAAAAGTGGGCCTATAACCTTAACAGATAACTCACCAAAGAAGATATGCAGATAACAAATAAGCATATGAAAAAGCATTTCACATCATATATTATCAGTGAAATGCAAATTAAAACAACAATGAGATTCTACTACACATCTACTAAAATGGCCAAAATCTGGAACATTGACAATACTGGTGAGGATGTGGACTGAGTAGAACTTTCGTTCATTGCTGGTAAGAATGTAAAAACAAAAAGAGTACGACCCCTTTGGAAGACAATTAGTGACTTCCTACAAAACTAAAGATATACTTCCCATATGATCCAGGAATCACATTCCTACTGGGATTTACCCAAGGGAGTTGAAAATTTATGTCCACACAAACACCTACATACAAATGTTTATTGCAGCCTTATTCATAATTGCTGAAACTTGGAGGCAACCAAGATGTCTTTCAGTAGGTGATGGTTAAATAAACTGTGGTACATTCAGACAATGGAATATTATTCAATACTAAAAAGAAATGCACTATCAAGCTATGGAAAGATGACAAGAAATCTTAAATGCATATTACTAAGTGAAATAAGCCAATCTGAAGAGGCTATATATAGTATGATTTCAACATATCACATTCTGGAAGAGGCAAAACCAAAAAGGGAACAGTAAAAAAAAAAAAATCCGTGGTTGCCAGGGACTGGAGGCAAGGGGGGAAGATGACATGGGGGGAGTAGGCAGAGAAGAGAAAGATTCTTAGAGCCCTGAAAATATTCTATACGATACTGTAATGATGTATACACATAACAACACATTTGTTCAAACTCACAGAATACACAACACTAAAAGTGAACTGTAGTGTGAACTGTGGACTTTGGGTGATTATGATGTGACAAAAGAGGTTTGTCAATTGTAAACTGTACCACTCTGGTGGGGGATGTTGATAATGAGGTAGGCTTTGAGTGCGTTGGACCAGAGAATATATAAGAAATTTCAGTACCTTCCCCTCAACTTTGCCTTGAATCTAAAAATGCTCTAAGAAAATAAAATGTTGGGCAGCCCAGGTGGCTTAGCGGTTTAGTGCCGCCTTCAGCCCAGGGCCAGATCCTGGAGACCCGGGATCGAGTCCCACGGTGGGTTCCCTGCATGGAGCCTGCTTCTCCCTCTGCCTGTGTCTCTGCCTCTCTCTGTCTGTGTCTTTCATGAATAAATAAATAAAATCTTTAAAAAAAAAAAAAGAAAAGAAAATGTTAAAAAATATTTTAAAGTAAAAAATAAAAATATCTAAAGATAGAAAAAAAGACCAAGTAACAGTGGTAGGAATAATAGGATATGTTTGCATAGAATAGAGCTTTTGTAAAATGAAAGAAGAAGTGTAATGAGATGTAATATGCCAGCACTGTCAAAGTTACGTTGAGCGCACAACGCAATCGGACTCAAAGCGAGTATAATTAACACTGCCATCAGCAACTGAAGGTCTTAATTTCTTAAAATGCAAGACCATGACGATTTCTTTCTGTCACATCAGAATCTAGAACAGAGCTCTCCATATAAGTAGGTGCTATATAAATGTGTTTTTTATCAATTGGCAGAGGGTGTCTGTTGGAATAGACTGACAAATTTCACACAAATAGTAAGTGACAAAAATAAACAGAAACCCACCAACCCCAAAAGGAAACATTTTTGTCCTTAATATAAAGAACAAAGCTGTACTCTCCAGGAAGAATCATTGTGTAGAAATTAGCCTCTAGGTCAATAATGAAATGCTTAAGATGTAGTCAGGAACAGAAATTTGGGACATGAAAGACAATGATGTTGTTGTATGTCTATAGGACTCTAAGCACCATTTTATAAACCATTAAAAACTGTCAGTTTTCCCATGACATATTATATTCTCATAAAAAGACACAAATGCTAAATTAAGTTTGAATTTGAATTAGCAAAGAATAAGAAAATCAATTTAAGTGTTCCCAGTGCGATCTCAACCCTTGCACTCTTGCTTTGCATCTGTGTATTTCATTAGTATATTTTGTTACATGATCATGTAATATTTATGCAGTAACATAATACGCTCTGTACATCTAAGATTAGAGAAAAAGTGCAGTTCCTTTCCATTATTTTGTGCCCTTTATCTGCTGAACACTCTGTAACATTACCCGGGGTTTGGTGATTATGTAATGAGGGCTCCATTATAATACACACTGCACAGTTGGAGGATTGCTGTGGGAACCTTCACTCTGCAAATCCTGAGTTTTGGAACAATTAAAGCCTTGGTTTTAATGTTCCGTTCACCTCATTTTTTCCCCAAATATTTTGCTTTTTCCCCTTAAAACCCATAAGTACTGCAATAGAAGAAATGTAACAAGAATTATAGGAAAAAGTTCCACAGGAGATGAAATAACAGCTGCCATCTGGTGCATAACAGATGTGTGTTCCACGAACGTTTTTTTCTTTTGAGTTCTCCTATCCAAGAGCTGGCCAGACCCAAACACTATGCCTAGCTTATGAGATCTGACAACTTTACAGCCCCAGGCTGGATGACTACAGGCTAGTGTTTTTCTTTTTGCATTCACTGAAGCCCCCGGGAATAAACAAACAGGTTCAAGAATGATACGCAAAGGTTATTTTCCCCAAGAAAGCTGTGAAGGACTGACATTAAGTTCCCTTATAAGAAATAAAGTTCAAATAGTTTCCAATAAAGGAACATTAAAGATTCTGTACCTTCAAAGATAGATATTCAGGATTTGGCATCTTTAGCTGATGCTGTATCTGTCTAAAAGAAAGGAATCACCTGGAGGGCCATGCTGTTTCTTCCATTTTAGTAAAATAGGTCCAACCTGATTAGTCATTAATATTTGGACAAGTACAGCTCTACTGAAACTGATAAAGCCACCAGCTTCCTAGCACCTGGTCATGGGTCCTGCAATTTCTAGGGCTAGCAATTCCTATCAGAAAGTACTGACACATGTGAAAAGTAATTCGAAGTCTGGAGGGCCATATCTTTGTCATTTTATCAATTGAGGCAAAATTGTTTTTAAAAGGTTGAATGACCAAATTAAAATTAAAAAGTCATTTTTTTCGAAATGTAAATATTTTCTTTATAAATTTTTGTTTGCTTCAAGAGTTACTTACATCAGCTCTCAGATTTTTGTCATGGTGCTTGTTTTTAGGATTCAGATGTGTCTATTCTTAATTGCACTGTGATTGTAATGCACTTAACATGCCCTTAGAGTTTAGCGTGTGTGTGTGTGTGTGTGTGTGTGTGTAAATGAGACCCTTGTCTCCTTAGCCTCCAACTATGTGGCACCAGAGAGCTCAATCAAGCAAATATGGGTGATAATAACTAGTTCTGAAACAATACAAGTGTAATTGTTGGAACTCTCTGTGTTACTAGCATGTACCATGTTTTCTCTTCTTTATATGGCCCCAGAGTGGCTCAGATTTCCACCTGTGGTCATAAATCATTTTTCTTTCTAAAGCCACTATCAGAAACTTATTTTATTTCCCTAGTGCTTCAACCATGCTGAAGTTCTAGATGCTCCACTGAGGAACTTCCTGGTTTTTTCATGTATTGTGAAGGGTTTGTCTCCTTTCTTGGTTTATTTTTCTGCCTTACTATTGATTCTGATGATGTGGGTTCATAACACAGCGTGTGACTTTAATATTGTCCTCTTTTTCATCAGAGCCATGCTCATCACCATCATTACATATACTTCAATTCGTTTCTCCTGACTTTGCTTCCAATAATGAATGCCAGCCTGTGCACTTGGTAGTAGTAGGATGAAATTTACAAACTAAATTCAAGATTATTATTTGGTCATGGAATTAATCTGTTAATAAAACAAATGCACATAAAAATCATTATTAAATGCAAAATAGTCCATTGTAAATGTATGTACGTCAATCAATAAACACTAAAAAATATGGCTAATTTAATTGGAAATCACTGAGATAATGCCTAGTATTGGCCTCCCAAATAGGGTGACTGAGGTTTGAGTCATCACAATAGCCCAGTTTTACACCTTTATTGAATTAATATAGCAGTTCTACTCTCAGTAAATCTGAAATAAGTTCCTTAACAGGGGGTGGGGGATGGGGTTTAAAAACTGAAGTACAACCTAATTTTCTGTCCCTACATGAAACAATCCTGAAAGCAAAGCACAGTACTCTATCTTGTAAGACTTGACTGCAAACATTCCCAGTCCAGTCCTTAAAACCCAGTTTGATATCCTACCCTGACTTTCTCCTTCTAAAACATTACTAAGATTTTGTAAAGATGGTATACTTCCTCATTTAATATACATGGTTCTCCTTGATCAATTGGTATTTCCAGTGGGCTTTTAAGGAGTCAGGAGTATATAAACCTAGAGTTTCCATAAGGATCTAATCAACATCTTTCCATTGCTTTGTGCAATACCTAGAGAAGTACATTCCCCTGAGGCTCCCTGATTCTCTAAACTGGACCTTCAGGTTCCACGGTGTAGTGGTCATCAGATCTGCTTGACATGCAGAAAATCCTGAGTTAGACTCCCAGTGGAGCCACATTACTTGTTTCTATTCAAAAGAAATTATGAGGAGCTTTCAGTCCTCTAAATTGGGATTGAAGGGGTCTGCTAAATCCAAGTGAGATATGATCTAATTTGAGTCTAAGCTCTAATTTCCTTTTATCAGCTCATAAAAATCGTTTATTTTCTCAATGAAGGATAAAGCATTTTACAAATTCTTTGATGATCAACTAGAAAATACACCCTCCTTTTTTTTTTAACATCGTGGTTTATATTCCTGTCTGTCCTGATATTATGAGTCCATAAAAGACAGTGTATATGAGAGAAGGTACATGAACCCAGTAAGTCCATTCTCAAGGACTAGAGAATTTAGAAGCTCATATAAAACTGGAATCCTTTGCAGGTGCCTGAGTGGCTCAGTCTGTAAAGTGTCTGCCTTCAGCCCACATCATAATCCCAGGGTCCTGGGATTGAGCCCTGAGTTGGGCTCCCTGCTAAGCAGAGAGTCGGCTTCTCTCTCTCTCCCTCTGCCCTTCCCTCCTGCTTGTGTTCTCTCTCTCTCTCAAATAAATAAATAAAATTAAAAAAAAAAAAAGACTGGAATCCTTTGGACAAAATTTGCAGCTTTGAGTGAATGTAGTTTATTGTCATAAATTATGTGTTAATAAAGATGATTTAAAATAAACACTTAAGAACTTTCCTGAGACTAGTCTCTACCTTTGTAGAAATTCTTCATTTAGTTTTGTCTGCCCTGAGCTCTCAGCTTTTGGCAACACATCTTTGGCCAGTTCTAAAGACAAAATGGGAGCTCCCACCTCCTTCTGACTTTTGCCATTTATAAGTGTCTCTTTTCATGTATTCACTCTTGTGTATATCTCACCAACATAATCTCAGCCAGGACAACCTGCAATTTCAATAGCCACTTTGGGAAACTTTTGGCATGAACAAGAATGTTTATTTAAGAGAGGCATTAAAACAAATAGAGAGATTATAGAGAGACTCTCCGACTGATTCGTCTGTCTCAAAGAAAGATTTCTTTGTTTAAAATAGGAAACTCTCCCTGTCTCATGACCATACTTCAAAGTTTGATGTACAATTAAAAAGGCACACGGCTTGATGAAGTTGAAAAAAGTCTAAGTTACTGTTTAAATCAGCTATAATGATTTCCTCTCTCTCTTTTCCTGTTGTGTTTGTATGTGTGTGTGTGTGTGTGTATGTGCATGTGTGTGAAAATGGGCTCTCCTGAACTTTAAGTTTCTCTCCTTGCAGAGAACAATATCATTTGCCTTTTACAGTGATAGTTTAATATCTATTTGAAACCTGTTCCCTCTCACTTTTTCCTCCTTTCTTTTCCTACTGTTTTCCTGTGTCTTCCATAAATTTGGAGATTAACTGATCAAAAAATAGGTGTTTTGGGGATGCCTGGGTGGCTCACTCAGTGAAACAGCTGACTCTTGGTTTCTGCTCAGGTCGTGATCTCAGGGTCATGAGATTGAGCCTCACATGGGGCTCCCTGATCAGTGCAGAGTCGGCTTGGGATTTTCTCCCTCTCCTTCTGCCCCTCTCCCCCCTCTTTATCAAATAAGTAATCTTTTAAAAAATATGTGTTTTGTTATTCTGTACATACTCTAGGAACATCTAGCTCAGATAAACAGTCAAGAATTTTCAAAAACAAAAACAAATAGTTCTAATGCTTTGTTTTTGTTTTGTTTTGTTTTGTTTTGTTTTTGCCAAAACTATAAATCAGAAGGAAAAGTTTGAGAATTGGATAATGGTCTTGTTAGATGAAAAGAAAAGCTAAGCACATAGAGCTTTTGACATGAATTCAGAATCTTAACTTATCTTTCTGATATATAAATATAGAAGTGCATTTCTGTTTTTTAAGTTCATGCAATATAAATAGATTATTACTTAGACAAATTAGAGTGATTAATTCTAGCTTGACAACAATTTTAGTCTTCTCTATAATATCACTACCAGAAAAAGTAATGCAAGCACAATATTTTAGTTAACACATGGTTTGGGCTTAATTTCTCATGTTTTAAACTTTTTAAACTTCCTAACATCAGTTCCATGAGTTCCTCAAATTATCCTTTTTTGTAAATATTTTAGATTATGCACCTATATTAAAATTTTTAAGTGAAATTGAATAATAGATATCTTTTTAATATTGTATTTTCTTATGCTATAAATTAAAAGGATTTAATGTGTCAACTTAATAAGTTAACTTGGAGACCTTAGCCTAATGTAAAATTATATTTAATAAATTATTTTTTTAAAAGATTTTATTTATTTACTCATGAGACACACACAGAGAGAGAGAGAGAGAGGCAGAGACATAGGCAGAAGGAGAAGCAGGATCCATGCAGGGGCCTGATGCGGGACTCGATCCTGGGACTCCAGGATCATGTCCTGGGCCGAAGGCAGGCACTAAACCACTGAGCCACCCAGGGATCCCCAATAAATTACTTTTTGATAGACAAGTTCTAAATACAAAATAAGTACTATAAACACTGGTCATTAAATATTGTTTTAAATAATCTTTTTCCATATTTTTCCATATTTTTATACATGGAATGGATACATATTGAGCAGGATATGTTAAGTTCCTAGAAATTTTATTATGCATATGCTTATTCTGACGGCTTAAAATATGCTCAAGTTGCAAAGAATATGTGCTCATGGGGAAAAAAGTTGCTTAATAATTTTGATGTACTACCCTCTCATTCTTTCTACTATTTACATACAAAAAAAGTTCGTTCCTTTAGTTAAAAGTTGTATTGATACAAATGAATACAGAGAAACAGAAATATGTATACAAGATAGTAAATATGGTTTCTCTGGTTTTTAAAGGAATGGTTATAGAAATGGCAACGTTAAAATAATACATACATATTAATTGTATGTAGGTGACTTAATTAAAGATAAGATTATAAACATCAACTTTGTCATCCCTTTGTATAGATGTACATCTACCTAAACACACACATAAAAAGATCTTAAGATTAAATCAGATATGTATAAATAATAAAAGAAAACAAATTTAACAGTATACTGTAAATGTAAAATTTCCATGACAAGAAAGCTTTGCTTATCTGAAAAGGGCTATATCAGATACTATTAACAATTGACACAACAGTAAAATTCTAGAGTGTTGGTTCTTAGATTCACATTTCTCAGTTGAAAACACAAACATCTTTTATGAATCATGTTCCAACCAGAGACATTCTTAGGAATCCTCCAAAAGCAGATGACATTTGGGAAGATAAAGCTTCCACTCAAAGCTTGTGTATATAAAGAGGACTATAAACAGCTTCTAGGCAAGACCCATAAACAAGAGCCACAGATTGTTACAGTTCAATCTGCATGTTTTATTTTTTATTTTTTCAGTGATTTTATTTCCTCTTAGCTATTATAAGGCTCTGGGCTTTTAACAGACTCTTGTTATCTCTTAACTTTGACATTTATAAGATTCTTATCCTTAATATTGCCTTTAGTGTTCTTAGTCACTCTTTGGTATAAATTCAATGCCTGATTAAATTTGTTTATGATTTGGCAAAAAAACATACAATCAAAATGATTATTGGGTTTGTGCTCATTTTCCTAGATGTCATCAAGTTTCTTTTGATAAGAATCACTTGTAAGTTAATCTTTCACTTTCCTTAGTAATTAGATTAAGCAATTAAGCAACTTTTAAAATTAAAAACAATATAGAGGGTTCAAGATGGCTGAATAGGAAAATTCTACTCCCTCCCACCCATGGACACAATAAATATACAACTACATATGGAATAATTTACTCTGAAAAATCCCAGAAAACTGGATGAACAAAGCCTCCATAACCAAGGATTAAAGAACAGCTTCGCCATGGGTAGGAGAGACAAAGACATCATCTCACCAAAAATAACCCATCCCAGGCCCAGCAATACACAAGCAGGCGAGATCTCAAAAGCACAGAACTTTTTCCTGAGGAATGAGGGATTTGCACCCCACCTCAGTCACCTTAATCTTTAGATCCTACGTAAGAGAGGTGAGACCCTAAATGCTGGGTTTTGAAAACCAATAGGAATTATATCCAGAAAAACCATAGAACTGGAGAGAACAGAGAGCCCTCTCTTATAGGACTTGTGTGCAGACTCACTCTCCCTAGAACCCAGCACAAAAACACCAATTTGAAAAGTGCCTAGATCATATATGAAGGAGACCCACTTTTTAATTTCAAACTACCTACTAGAGAGTCAGGAAATTATTGGGACTGTCTGTGGAGATGGAGACACTGATAGGCACCATATTTGTGACCTCATCCTACCTTGCTAGGTTTGGCCCAGATGGATTCCATTTTGGAACTGCCATTCTAACCTGCTAGAGTTTGTGGGTGCATCCAGCTAAAAACTTCACCTACCTATGTAACAGTCAAACATAGCATCCAGACTGCATAACAGCCCAGCCTATTCCTTCCTCACTATGGCCACATGTCACATCTGGGCTGAGTACCAGCCCCACCTACCCCAATTCCACAAATGTGGCCCTGCTACAGCAGACAAGTGCATACAGCCCATACAGGGGATGCCCCTTGAATACCTAGCTCTAGTGGTCAGAGGGCATTGTACTCTGGGCTCAACTTGAAGGCTGATCCTTGAAACTGGGAGAGGTAGTTGATTTGCCTAACACATAGAACTAAACACAGAGAGTTGGGCAAAATGAGGAGACAGAGGAATATGTTCCAAATGAAAGAATAAAGAAAAACATCAGAAAAAGACATCAGTGAAATAGAGATAAGCAATCTACCTGGTAAAGAGGTCAAAGTCAAAGTCATACAGATGCCTACTGATCTTGGAAGAAGAATGAATTAACACAGTGAGACTTTCAACAAAGAGGTAGAAAATATAAGAAAGTTTCAAGCAGAGAGCTGAAGAATATAATAACTGAACTAAAAAATACACTAGAGTTGTTCAATAGCAGAAAATACACTAGAGTTGTTCAATAGCAGACTAGACAAAGCCAAAGATCTAATCAGTAACCTGGGAGACAAACCAATAGAACTTACCTAGCCAGAGAAACAAAAAGGAAAAAAAAATTAAATGAAGATAACCTAAAGGACCACTAGGACAACATCAAGTGGAATAGCATTTGCATTATAGGTGTCCCATTAAAAAAAGAGAGAGAAAGCCAGAAAACTTATCTGAGGAAATAATGCCTGAAAACTTTCCTAACCTGAGAAAGAAAATAGATATTCAGGTCAAGGAAATGCAAAGAGAACCAAATATAATGAACCTAAAGAAATCTTCACCAAGACATAATTAAAGATTAAGAGAGAGTCTTAAAACAGCAGGAGAAAAACAATTTATTACATACAAAGAAAATCCCATAATGCTATCAGTAGATTTTTCAGCAGAAACTTTAAAAGCCAAAAAAGAGTGGCATGACATACTCAAAGAGCAGAATGGAAGAAATATCCAACCAAGAATTCTCTACTCTGCAAAATTATCATTTACAATTGAAAAAGTAATTAAGAGTTTTCCAGATAACCAAAAGCTAAAGGAGTTCAATATTACTAAGCTGGACTTACAGGAAATGTTAAAAGAACTTTATGCTGAAAAGAAATGGCACTAATTAAGAGCAGCAAAACATGCAAGAGTGAAAACTCTCACTGGAGAAAGTAAACACATAGTAAAGGTCAATCATTTATAAAGCAACTACAAAAGTTGAAGGAGAAAAATAATAAAGTTAACTAAAACTTCAGTAATTAGTTAAGGGATACATAAAATAAAAAGATGTAAAATGTAACATCAAATATATAAAATATGCTGAGGGAAAGAAAAAGATGGTTTTGACATGTGAACTTCATGGCAACCACAAAGCAAAAATTAGTGGTAAATAACAAAAGGAAAATGAGAAAGAAATATAAACATTAACACTAAACAAAACCACCAAACATAATGGAAGAAAAGAGAAAAGAAAGGCACAGAAAGCAATGACCAAAATGGTAATAAGTACATACCTAACAATATTTACTTTAAATGTAATGGACTAAACATGTCAATCAAAAGACATAGAATGGTTAAGGGGCACCTGGATGGTTAGTCAGTTAAGTGTATGACTATTGGTTTCAGCTCAAGTCATGATCTCAGGGTCATGAGATTGAGCCCCACATTGGGCTCCACACTCATCAGGGTCTGCTTGAGATTCTTTCCCCTCCATCTCTGCTCACATTCTCTCTTTCTTTCTCTTTCTTGCTCTTTCTTGCTCTTTCTCGCTCTCTCTCTCTCTCAAATAATAATAAAAAAAAGACATAGAGTGATGAATGGATAAAAAAACAAGGCCCATCTGTATGTTGCCTATAAGAAACTCTTTTCAAAAGTAAAGATACATACACTGAAAGTAAAGGAATAGAGAAAAATATGCCCTGAAAATAAAAACAAAAAGGTGGTAAAGCTGTCCTTATAGCAGATGAAATAAACCTTAAGACAATAAAGGGCATTATATAATGATAAAGGGGTCAATCTGACAAGAAGACATAGATTTATAAACATATAGGCACTCAACATAGGAGCACCAAATATATAAAGCAAACATTAATGGACCTCAAGGGAGAAATTCAGAGCAATATAATAATAATAAAAGACTTTAATATCCCATTTATATCAAAAGATTATCCAAACAAAAACTTATTAAGGAAACATTAGCCTTAAATGAACATTAGACCAGATGGACTTAATAGATACATACAGAACATTCCATCCAAACGAGCAGAATATACATTAGAAGTTCTACTTCTAGCAATCAGGCAAGAAAAAAAGATAAAAGGAATCCAAATTGGAAAGGAAAAATTAAAATTGTCACCATTTACAGATGACATGATACTATATATAGAAAACTTAAAAGACTACACACACACGTTAGAACTAATAAATTAATTCAGTAAAGGAGCAGGATACAAAATTAACATAAAAATTGGTGGCATTTTTATACACTAATAATGAACTATCAGAAAGAAGAAATAATTCCATCTATAATTGCATCAAAAAGAATAAAATACCTGGGAATAAAACTAACCAAGAAGGTGACAGATCCTTACACTGAAAACTACAAAACACTGATGGAAAACGTTACAAAAGATACAAATAAATAGAAAGATATTTCATGTTCATGGATTGGAAGAACTAACATTGTTTAAATGCCCATACTTACCCAAAGCAATCTAAAGATTGAGTGCAATCTCTCAAAATTTCAGTGACATTTTTCACAGAACTGCAACAAATAATTCTAAAATTTGTATGGAACCACAGAAGATTCCCAAGAGCCAAAGCAAACTTGAGAGAAAGAATAAGAACAAAGCTGGAGATATGATGCTCCCTGATTTCAAATTGCACTACAAAGCTATAGTAATCAAAACACTGTGGTATTAACATAAAAACAGACACACAGATCAATGAAACAGAATTGAGAGCCCAGAATTAAATCTACACTATATGAACAATTAATTTGTGACAAAAAAAAACTAAAAATATGCAATGAGGAAATAACAGTCTTTTCAATAAATGGTGTTGGGAAAACTGGACAGCCACATGCAAATAAATAAATAAATAAATAAATAAATAAATAAATAAATAAATAAATAAATAAAAGAAAGAAAAGAAAAAGAAAAGAAAAGAAAAGAAAAGAAAAAAGAAAAGAAAGAAAAGAAAAGGAAAGGAAAAAAGAAACTAGGCCACTACCTTTCACTACATACAAAATTTAGCTCAAAATGGGTTAAAGACTTAAATGTGAGACCTGATAACATAAAATTCCTAGAAGAAAACATAGACAGTAAGCTCTTTGACATTGATTGTAGCACTATTTCTGTGGTTCTGATTCCAAAGGCAAGAGAAACAAAAGTAACAATAAGCAAATGGGATTACATAAAACTAAAAAACTTCTGCATGGAAAGAGAAACTATCATCAAACAAAAAGGCAACCTACCAAATGGAAGATTTTTGCAAATCCTTTATCTGACAAAGGAATTAATATCCAAATATATAAAGAATTCATTTAGCTCAACAATAATAACAACAACAACAAAAGCAAATATGCCTAAAATTGGGCAAAGAATCTGAACTGACATTTTTCCAAAGAAATACAGATGGATAACAGGTTCATGAAAGGATGTTCAACATTACTATTACCGCAGATCAAAACTAAGGTATCATTTCACACTGGTTAGAATGGCTGTTATCAAAAAGACAAGAGATAAGAAGTGTTGGTGAGGATGTGGAGAAAGAGAAGCCTTACACACTCTTGATGAAAGTATAATTTGACGCAGACACTGTGGAAAACAGTATGGAGATTTTTCACAATATTGAGATTAGAACTACCATATGATCCAGCTATTCCACTTCTGGGTATTTGTCTAAAGAATACAAAAACACTGATTTGAAAAGATATACAAATCCCTATCTTTACAGCAACATTATTTACAATAGTCAAGGAATAAAAACAACCTTAATATCTATCCATAGATGAATGGATAAAGAAGATGTGATTTATATATATATATCTTAAAATAAATACAAATAAAAATAAACTCATAGATGAAGAAAACAGACTGGTGGTTACCCAAGGAAAAATGGGGTGAGGAGTGGGCAAAATAGGTGAAGGAGGTCAATTGTATGGTAATGGATGGTAACTAGACTTTTAGTGGTGATCACTTTGTGGTACATACTGATGTTGAATTATGATGTCATAATTGTTGTGATCTCAAATTCTCAAATGTGGGAGATACTACACATACTATCATTCAGAGATGAGAAAATAAATAGGACTATGTCACTAAAGCTATATTAGTCTTCTATTAATTCTGCAACAAATTTATCACAAACTTAGTAACTTACAAAACAAATTGTCTTACAGTTCTGGAAGTCAGGGGTCCAAAATGCATTCCACTGAGCTAACATCCAGGTATTGGTGGGGCTGCAATCCTTCTGAAGTCCCTAGAGGAAAATTCATCTCCTCACATCTTCCACCTCTAGAGGCTACCTGCATTCATTGGCTCATGGCCTCCTTCCATTTCTAAATCCAACAATCTCATCACTCTGATCACTGTTTCTATCATCACAACTCCTTCTCTGTAACTCCCCTCCTTCCTTCTTTCACTTATAAGGCCCCTGTGATTACATTGTGCCCACCCAGATAAACTCTTAATTGGAAAGCCAGCTGAGTAGCATCCTTAATTCCATCTGAAAATTTAGTTCTCTCTTGCCATGTAACAGCATATTCATGGGTTCCAGGAATTAGGAGGTGGATACAGTTGGGGGCCTTTATTCTGCCTCTAACAAAGGCCAAGTGGTACATGAAAATTACACAGTGATAGTTCAAAACAAACCACTTTAAACTCTGAGCTTTCCAGATGAAACAAGTGCTTTCTGAAGGAAAGAACGCTACATTTATATCCCTGCCTATCTTGCCAGTATATTACTAATAAATGTTGGAAACAACAAAATCATGAAGAAAGGTAATTTGCCTAATATCCCTTATATGATTCTTCTGATTTTTTTTAATTAGGACTGGAATACGTTTTTTTTGTTTTGTTTTGTTTTAATGAGGGAACCCTTAGTTCCTGGCTTAGACATATGTTAACAAACAACGATCATAATCCTTTTCTTAGTATTTGTTTTCCAGTTCTCAAATTTGTGATCTCTAAAGACTTAAATGCTGCTATGCATATGCTGTGGCAAAACACTTCAACAAATAATATTACCACTTAAATACAAGAAAATTAGAGAAATACAGAGGTCAGAACAAATATCATCAGAAGTTCTATACACTACACAGTGGTACAGTTCTGGATTGGTCATGTTTCCAGATGATAATCACCCATCTTTCAGTGTAAACTGAAGAATGACCAATAAGGAGACAGAACTGAAACCAACTTTGCCCCTAAGTTAAACTGCTTGGATCATTGAGCACAAATTCCTGTCTGATTATTGTGTTACACAATACTGAGAACAAGCAAAGATAACTTAGCTGCTTCCTTCAGAATACATCTGCTCCTAGAAGATAAACTGTAAACCAATAATAATCAATTACTTTTTATAGCTAACAGCTTCTTCATCAAGCAGTTCTCCAAGGGGCACCTGGCTGGCTCAGTCAGTAGAGCATGTGCCTTGGCGTCATAAGTTTAAGCTCCACGTTGGCCCTAGAGTTTACTTAAAAAACAAAACAAACAAAAAAAAATAAAAAATAAAAAGTTCTTCAAGATCCTCACTTCTCTACATCTAAACTGAAACTATTATAAATATTGCCTACTCTCAAACAGAGTAGACCTTGAAAGACCTTAAAATTATCCAGCCTATGCTCTAAAGGCTAGAAATATTCTCATGTGACTTTTCTCTTCTGAGATGTTACTAAGAGTCTGTCAAAGTACATTTTTTTTTCTGCTGCTATAAGTCTAATAAATGTAGCTTTGATAGGCGACAGATTTTTTAGGTGGCCATTTGGGGAGTTCAGAGTAGACAGGGTCCAAGTCAGAAACTACCCTCTTATGGTAACTCCCCTGCCCCTATGCAGAAATATGCAAAAGTTGAAGGGATAGCCATTGTTGTTACTTTACTGAGAACCTTCTTCATCAGTTCAGCTGTGAAGTCTATGTGAGGATTCATCAGGTTTTCATACAAATGAAACCGCTGTCAATCCTTGAAATGCCAGTATGCAAAGGGGGTTAAGGTTTCCAAATGGGAGAAAATTGAGGGGAAGTTTATATTTGAAATAATATTATCATAATATAATATATTTAAAATTATTCATATGGTATCACATTTGATATTGTATATTATACCCCATTTATGTATATTAAAATGTATATATAATATCCTAAATTTTCATTTTCTAATTTTGTCAGGTGTCAGAAAGTGATATGGTAAATTTTCTTGAATAAATCTAAAATATATACAATTGATGCATACAGATGAATCTAACTCTCAAAGAAGAGCATGACTTTACTAAAATACTTCTCAATATTTTTGGTTTCTATAAAAAGGATATGCCTAGCTTATCTAATTATGATATTAGTGCATTTTTAGTAGAACGATAATATCAGTGAGACTCATTGTTTTATCAGTTTTTACTGAAAATTTGCGGGTCTATAATTATGAATCATCCAGATATACCATGCACACACTGTCATACTGTCTATTTTCCCTCAGATATTATGGTTCTATCATGACTAGTTCTAATTATGATGATTATTACTCAAGTAACCTAAAATTTTTCTCTAAAATATAAAATTGGCTTAATTTATTCATATTGAATAAGTCCCAAATGAATATTCTGACCCAGCACATAATTTGCAGGTTAAGAAAATAACACAGGGTTCAAGCTCAGGGTGAACTGTTAAAGTCCATGACCACTCAAGCCAATCCTTTTTATATAATTCATAGTCTAACATAGTAAATTAAGTCAAATTCAGGGAAAGAATACAGAAGCAGTTCTAAAGATCTGATTTTTTCACATAACTTCAAAATTTTCAAAGTTTTATTGTTTGAGTGGAACATAAAACATTTAGCTAGGAAAGTAATGTTTATGAGTTAAAGCTAAAAGAGCCCCATCCCCCGAAGAATATTTTAACAAATAAAATTCTAAATGCTTACCAACTTGATGCTCTGCAGCACATTGTCTTATTTTGCCATTTCATCCACTTGGAAAGCTTCCAATACAATACCTTGACTCATATTTTATTTTGAGTTTATCACATTGGCTCTTAATAAGCCCTTTCTCAAGATATACCAAAAATAAATCATCTCAATTCACATTCAAATTATTTTTTTAAGCAAAGTATATTTGCGGCATAGAGGTTTTAAGTTGAAAACTAAGCTTTTCTATACAATCATTCTAGGATCATCAAATCCCCAGAATTGACTTTGATGTAGAACAAAAGTGATGATGGCAAAGCAAATGCACAACATATTTTAAACACTAGAGGGAGTGAAAAAAGAATTTGAAGGATGGGATGTTTTGGGTTTGCAACAACTACAAGCAGATCCTTCTCAGAACTTCAGTCACAATTCAACAATTAAATCTGCCAATGCATGACCAAACCTGTTATGCAACATGGATGATGGTGTGTTTCAGATTACTTAGCACTAGATATTTAGGAATAGAGTACTCTGTGTTGCCTTGCTGTGTGACTTTGTACAAACCATTCAAACTCTCTGGGCCTCAACCCTCATGGATGAATTAAAAACAATGCAAAAAATAAAGTAGTCATAAATAAATAAATAAATAAATAAATAAATAAATAAATAAGATATAAATCTGCTTGCTCTATATGTTACATGAAATTACTAATATTAACGAAAGGTGAAGTTGCTTTTCATTAATAGTTCGAAAATTTCATGTAATATATTTACAAGTGGCTAACTGCAGGGTAGCTGCACCACATGTCTCTGCACCAACTTTGTCAAAGCTTTAAATAAATATGTAATGACTTTAATAAATATAAACACATAAAAAAATAATTTTTTTCACCTTAGTGAGGATCAAAATAGATGATTGATTTTAGATTCAAAAGTTAGTTTCTCCAAGAAGCTTTCTCTGACATCCCCATCACCTCTTCTCCACATTAGTCTCCAAAAGACTAAAAGAGCTCACCATCACCATGTGTGGTTAAGCAAAGATGTGCTATAGAAGGAATTGAATAATTAACAGAACAGTTCTAAGAGTAAAGAAGAACTGGTTTTAAATCCCCAAACTACCTAAATTCAAAATTTAGTGACCCTGCCCTACTTACAAAACTTTTCTTAACCCTTCTTTTCTTACCCACAAAATGGAGCCAATCCCTGTCTCAGGAATTTTCTGATTCATATTATGGCAATGGGGTAAATCTGAAATACTACTCTAGTAAAGAGTAATTAGTAATATTTGAAAAATAGTGGCTTTTTTTTTAAAAGTGTGTTAGCCAGAAGGTTCACCCTCCAAATTCTATATGTCCCTTTCAAGGGTCTACGTTTCTACTCTACAATCAAATGAATATACTCACGTTAATCTAAAATGGATTCTTTCTGAACTTTTCTTGATCTTATCAGAAAGTGGTAAATAGCTACATTCATAAAGCTATGTAATGGCTGCTAACACAAGTAGAGAAACTTTAAGATACTAAATATTGTAAAATACCATAGATTATTAAATGCGTTAGAGAGGCACTCCAATTTTCAAAATGTCTGTCTTAAAGTCAATGAAGTAAGTATTCTTAACCATGTGTGGATCTTTAGAACGGAGAGTCTCTTCCCAATTCTTCTTTCCAGAATTTTCTTCCACTAGGTCATTAAGTTTTCTACCTACACACACCGTTCAAATGTTCTCCTTCCTAATTTAACTCCACCTCCTCCTTGATGTCTTCTATTCTTTCCTCAGACCACCCGTAACCTTTAATTTGTCTTATCATGTTGGAACAAAATGAGTAACGCACATGTTTTGTTTTGTTTTATATCTATACCAGGAGCAAAGTTTTGAAAGCACAGAAAATCTTGTCCATTTTTATATCTTCATAGTCCTTTACATAGGATAAAAACGTAATGTTTATTGTTTAATCAAATAAATGAAACTATAGAAGAATTAGTTACATTTCAATGACTGATAAGTTGTTTCTAAGAATTTCAAAGATAATCAATTACATGGAGCAAAATGATGTTAATCTACATAATTCTTATTTTAAGTAATGTAAACACAGTCATTCATCCAATCAAGTACATTGAAAACAAGAAATATTCTCCACCCCATTTTTTGACCACTAAGATGTTGTTTAGTTCAAAAGTCCTTAAACACACCCTTTAGTTTCCTGTTACTGGATACATCACCCTTTAAAGTGGAAAAAAAAAACAAAACAAAACAGTATTTAATGATCATTATCTTTGCAATAAGATCCTGAACTATATTGAACAATAATTTTGTGAAGACTCCTATAAAATCACCACATCCTATAAAATACTGCCAAAAACAGAACGGTCTGAGATTCTATGCTGTTTACAAGTCAATCTGCTCATCTGCCACAGCCTTATGCATGCTAACAAAGGACACCGAACCTGTGAGTCAAAAACAAAGAAAGTTTATTACCCAAAACAGTATTAGTGGCCAAAGAATGATCATTTTGTATTAGTTCTCCAAACCTCAATCCCTACCAGGTGATACAAAGAGGGCCAAATGACACATGGACACACAGATGGTGGCAGAAAAGAAATCCTGAGTTTAGGGAACCAAATCTCTTATACTGGGTAGTAAGAATACTTGCTCATTGCTCTGGAGGGGAAATACTTTATTTCCCAAGGCTGTAAACATATCTGCCCTTTGCTCCAGGCAGAGATACTTTCTTTAACTGCGGAGGCTGCTTGCTATATAAACATCCTTGAAAGGATCATCCGGAAGAAAGATACTCTGTGCCTTTGCTCAGACGATAGACAAAAAAGTGAGACACCTTCAGATAATTATTCCTACAAATGCTACTTAGTGACCTCCATCAAAGCAGACTACCAGCCTCCAAGATTCACCTCTTGATCACATGTAGAATAGAATCAGTTCTATAATAATGTAACAGGCATTCCTAAAAAGTGCCGTGCTATGCAAAATTATGCGATAAAAATAACAGAGCTTATGGGAAAAAATGGTTTAGGGAGCAGAGCACTCAAAAGCTTTGCCAATGACACACTAAATATAATATAGAAACCTAGTAAAAATGGTAGTATGGTTCTACACATGTGAAATATTTAGCTAAATATAAATACTACAATAAATATGACACTTCACCTTGAAAGAACTTGAAGTTTACTTGTGGAAGTGACTGTTGAGAATTTCAGTTATGAGTTATTGTGAAGCAATGGAGAGGGTTATCTAAAATCAGATGGAAAATGTAACAACAGATGTACATGGGTGTGATTCATAATGCACGCGGTGACTGAGATAGGCAGCAAATGTTTGAGGCGTGTGTGTGTGTGTGTGTGTGTGTGTTGAGTTTTCCTGTGACTCAGCTGAGCTGGATGTCGTTCTCTGCATTCACCTAGTGTTTCTCATGGATAAAATCAAACATAAAAGAACAGAACATTTGTGTTATGCTCAAATTATTACCTAATCCATCAATCTTGTTGGAAAAAAGAAACAAGTTTTCAAGACACATGTTATAACTATATGATGATCTAGTCACAAGTAACCCATTGTTCTTATTCATTCATTAAAGCATATTTTTTGTAGAACCTTAACAGCTAACATTCTCCTTGGCATAATTTTAATTAATCTCTGTATTTAAATATGCATTCTTTTTATTGGTTTGTATTAACAAAATGAAATGTGGTTTTAAAAATCCAGAACAATTTAGTAATTTCTTCCTCATCTTTCTTTGCTATAACTCTGTTTCTTTACCCAGAGTTACCTGGGTGACTGTTCTGTGTTATCTTTCCAAGTATGTGTTATAGTTTTATACACATAGATGTTTTTTCTTTTTTCCTTCTTTCTCTCTTTCTCTCTCTTTCTCTCTCTCCTTTTTTAAATGTCCAATGAGATCATTCTGTGTTTATGTTTTTGAGACTCATCTTTACCATTCTCAGATTCAATATATTGCATAGGTATTTCTGTTAGGACATCATGCTTGTTAACTGTTATGCAATACTCCATGTTGTGAATGTCAGCAGTTACATCAGTTAACTGCTTCTCTATAAACATTCCTGAAAAGGGGAGAAAAGTATTGGTGCTCACATCTGAATTTTCTGTAGAATGACTTCCTGGTAATAGCATTAATGGATGAAAGAGCATAAAACTTTACATTTTGATAGATATTGGCAAATTATCTAAAAGTAGAGTACTATCAAATTACACCATTACTCTTTTCTCTGTATCTTTGCCAACACTGGATATTATCCATCTTTTACTATTTTTGTCAATATCATGGCACTTTATTTTCAGTCTGTTTTTAATATACAGTTTTCTAATGAGAATGAGCATTTTTTTCCTGTTTCTTGGTTATTGTATTTCATCTCTAAATTCTTTATTCAACAGCCACTGCTTGCTTTTGGCATTGGATTTTTTATATATATATTTTTCTAAAATATATGTTTGCAGTTTTTTTATATATTATTCTTAAGAATCTGTTTTCTCTTAAATTCGGTGCAAATAATAATTTCTCCTAATATGTTTTATATTTTAAATGTGGCATGGTTAACCTCAAAAAAGAAAATTTTATTCCTATAAAATATTCTGAAAATTTTTTCATTGTTTCCCTCACATAGAGAAGAGTCTCTGAATTAGCCAAGTGTTAGAAAGTATATAAATGAAGTAAATTAGAGGGGGTTGAGCATTCAAAAATATAAAGAAAGAACAAAAGGAATGGGAAAGAGACTGTAAGCCCAATAAGGTATAAAATGCCAGTGAGGATTGTGAAAGACACATCAGCCTTACAGAGCTTTACTCCCAGATGAATCCTGTTAAGAGCATTATGACAAAAGTAAAGCTCCTTTATCTAGGGAAGAGAAAGCCTTCCAGTAAAGAATAACACAGATCTATAAATAAAATTAAGATTATTTTTAAATATGCAAAGAAAATGTAAAGGGAGATCCTATTATTAGGTTTAATTATAATGTCAATTAAATGGAAAGGCTACATTTGATGGGTTCAGTAATATTGCATATAAAGAATTTTCTATAAAAATTTCTCATGTCTTAGAATTAGTGCTACCTCAAGGTCATATTCCATTTCCTGGGTGTCCAAACTAAAGCTCAGAAGCAGGGTGGTGGAATAAAAGTGCTAGAGGTCTCTGGACTTATAAAAATAAAGGAGGTCAAGATAAAACAAATAATACACAGCCTTTGTCTGAAACATATTTGTAGAAAAGATAAAAGGCAAATATTTTCTACTTTGTTTCATAACTTTAAAATAGTCAGATGTATTTATAACCGTTGGTTCTAGTCCTTTATGTAAGTAAATAATGCATTTTGAGAACAATTAAAAAATGTTTCCCAATATGATCACCTGCATTTGCAAGGTCAGTGCAAAAAAGAGGCCAAATTGTGACAATTCAATGATATCTGCCTTCTCAGATTAAGTGGAAAGAAATGCACAATCCACAAGGGGCTGAAATATGTGGGGGTGTGATTATAAGACCACTGTCCCTTGAGAACTTGGTAGAAATAAGATATGTATCTCTTGAGGCCATTCCAAAGATGAGAGAAATTTAGTGAATACAAACAGATAGACACGTTGCCCACATTTCTCAGCTCTAAACATTATGTTGAGCATAGCTGGGTTCTATTATTGCAGTTAGGCTGTAGGGCAGTGATCTGGACCGGCTTTGTTCTCCCCAGTAAGAACTGATGCATTTCAAGTCGCTAATCAGCATTGTCTGTGCTTTTGCTCAGCTAATCTTCTGGCAATGTGCGATGAACAATCTGCCTATTGACTGTCTCAGCGGTTGCGAGTCCCTCCGCCCTCACCCCATGTTGATCCTCATCTAGTTTCTGCTGGCTGCTCTTTTTTCCTATAAAAGAAGGGGGTATAAAAAGCTAGCCATTCTCTTCCCCTCCCCCAAGATACAATTCTCCTCTCCTAGTGAGTTCTCTGCTGCCCTCCTCTCAGTGATTCCTTCTGGAATTTGAAAAATGCTGCCTAATTCTTAGCATGTACTTGGATCATTACTGAGTTTCCACCACCTTGAGCTCTCACACAAGAGAAGAGTTTTTGCTGTATTTCACTTTGTGTGTGTGTATAGAAGTAATTTATAACAAATAGGGACATTTTGGTAACATCTGTCAGCACTTCATCTAGAAAATACTTGTGATTAACACTTTGTATTAGGAGACAGAACAGGCAGTCAGGAAGATACTAACCTTTGTACTACTGAGATAAATACATACATTTGCCAGTGGATCTCTTTATAACACGGGCCTAAGAAGAGAATATGGAGAAATCTCTGGATTCCTTATCTTCAAATTTTTTATCATTTGCACTCCTGCAGAAATAAAACAAAACACAAATTTTGCTGAGACTCGCATGAATTTACTTTTAACAGAAGGTGTAGGAGAAGCTGTAATATAAAAAGTACTTAATAATTTTTAAAGCTACTAGCACAACACAAAATATTATTGCCAGATACTACATAATTTGACTTTAGCTGTTCATGTAAAGCTGCTCACACTCAATCTCAGGCAAATTGTCTTCATTTGCTAAGAGCAAAGATAAAAAGGAAACCAGATAATTACCTATCCTTTTACTCTTCTTCATCTTCTGGTCTTACCACATATAACTATAACCACATATAATTCAACAACATATAACCAGTTCTATATAAATAACTGCTGCATATAACTACATATAAACCCAAATAGAGAAAATAAAATTCTGTCCAGGCAGAAGGACACACACCACAAAGAATCATTGGCAATCCTTGGACCACAATCTCCTCCCCTTCTTTCCTCTTTTTCTTTGTTTCCCCAGAGGACATAAACAAATAAATATCACCATTGAAACAGAAAAATTTAAAAGAAAAATAGACTTCCTCTACTTAGAGTAGCAGGATCTTAGAATAGTCATTGCTTAAACACCCAAAATCTCTGGGCATAGTTGATTTTACATATAAGGTCAAAATCTTTAGAGATTGATTCTGGACCATCTGTGCTTTTGCCCTGTGGGGATTCAGACAAACTAAAAATTGCCCGTGGATCTAGTAAACGTATCAGAGTCTCTTTACTAGGCAGGTTATTCATCTAGGATTGTGCTATGGTTACTCCAAATTTTCTGCTTAGCCCAGGAATCTAGGCCTCTCCTGGGGCATATAGTAAAGTTACATAAATGTTAAGGACTCAATGAAAGAAGTAGCTGAAAATCAACAGATTGCTGATGTAGTCACTAGGTCCAGTGTGTTCCCACAGTGTTTTACCCATCTCTTTGTAATAGCATTTAGTTTTATTGTATTATAATTTTTCTATAACTGGATCTATCCTCTGGTACTTTGATCATTGAAAGGCAGCTTAAAGGTAGTTTTAATTTCTCCTACCTCAAATTTGTGCAATGAAATTGCACAATTTTAAGGCAAATTATAAATATATGTGAAAATACATAAATAAATAACAGTTGTCTTTCCCAAGATCCTAGTTCAAAGCCTGTTGTATATTTGGCAGACAATCAGCTCATTTATTTATAAGAACTAATTGTGAATTGGTATAGAGGAAGGAAGGAGGCTCAGATATTCTGATTGAAAACTAATTTGGATTCAAAGCTTCCCTTGACTGTAGTTCTCTTTCCAGCCACTATCTCTTTCTTTATTTTTCTGCCAAACATCTTGCAAGAAAAGTCTACATTTACTGTCTCCAAGCAGAAGTGTCCAAGACACCTGAAGTCTTAACAATTCATAGGTTCCAGAGTAGAAACTAAGAGTTTGAAAATCATGAAATAATAATACTTTAGTTTAAAAAAAAATGAGCAAAATTAGAGAATATAAAGCCATCTATAGAAGAATCAAGTTTCCAGAAATTCTCAATGAGATATTTATTGCATTCTTTTATTTTATTCTGGCTTTCTAACAAATTCCAGTAATAATATTTCCTCCTAATTATGATTTTTAAACTGTTCTGCATTCTCTGGAGAAAATATTTTTGAGGACTCATTGTCCAGTCATCCTGGTACATGGTATGACTCATTTGAAAAAGTTTTCACCTTCTGAATCTTTATCAGAGCTTTACAAATAAATTCAATTGTTTTGTACCACTTAAAAGTCTTAGCTCCAGAAAAGGGGAGTAAACTAGAGCATAGTTACTCAAATACATGCTCTTGAGCAAAGGAGTACTGCTCAGCACTCTGGAAAAGTTCTCTACCTGGTAAGATGAGGAGACCCTGGGCAACTCACCCTTATTTTCTCATTTAATGAAGTTTTGTTATTGCTCCTGCTTAATGGCCTATACTATGACAGCATTGAGGCTACCAAAATCAACACCATCTTGTAAGAGTGGATCAAATTCTTCATTCAGATTGGTAGACAAAATTTAAAGGAAGATTCCACTTTAACAGCATGGCACCAAGAAAGACTGTAATTAATAGAAAAAGGTATTGTGATAGAATAAAAGTTTCAGACCTACCACCCTGTAGCTTCTCATATTTATGTTTTACAAGATTGTCAGTAGGCTACTCTTCAGATTGTCGTTAGCATTGAATTAGAAATCTTGAAGAGTAGAATAGAGCCAAATTCCCTAATTTGTTCTGTTTGAGAATAGGTCAAGAGTCTAATCATACACATATAAAATCCTGCCAAGAGCTAAAGGAAGGGTCCCATAAACTTACTTTCCAAACACACACTCTTTTAAATATCAAAGCTCTAATTTTAGTGTTTTATAAATGGTTAGGAAGCTTTTAAGTGACTTCCTTTTAATATCATAAACAATTCTGCTAATGTATGAATCGAGGAGTAAAAAAATAAATAAGTGCACACAATACCCTCGTATGGGGAGGGAATGGTGAAGATGGAACATCCACATGAAAAAAAACCAGCATTCACTATTTCTCCCAAAAAAATCTTGAGAAATTCTACTTCTGAGAGGAAAACACAGATGTGATTATAAGTAGTCGAAATTATACTTTAAAAATAGTTTTTAAAACATATATTTTTATTCATGGCAAAAAAAAGTTAAGACTAAGTGGAAAAGAGATTTATACCTGCTTGAAGCAATTTTATAAACTCCCACAGCAACCAAAAAGAAAGTGCTCATGAACAGAGTTAAGCTGGATCATATATAGGCTCAAAAGTCTTAGTAAAACAAAAGAACCCATTAGAGAAATGAAAACCTAAATAAAGTTTAAAAATGTTTGAAAGTAGAGATTAAAAAATGAAAACAATGTGACAAATCAGAAAAATTATCTTTGTACAATGTTACCAATGTGTTGAGGACTTATTAATATCATTATTATTATTTTAATATATAAAGAGAATTACCATAGACTTAACAAGAGATAAACTCTGGAATCAGACTACTTAGGTTCAAATCCCAGTTCTACTCTTCTCTGGCTATGTGATCTTTGGGTGTTGACCTAACTACTCTGTATCATTTCTCATCTGTATAGTGAAGACTCTCATAAAGCCAACCTGAGGATCAATTGAGTTAATACTTGGAAAACACCGTGCCAGGCCCACTGTCAATGTTTCATAAGCCTTTTTATGCTTACTCTTACACTTCCATCTTGGTGCACATAGAGTTCAGTATATAGTTCTTAGATCAGGCATACTAGGCTCATATGATCCACTAGAAAATAAAGAAGCCATACTCCTACTTATGTGTATCTCTCAACACATAACACCACACATTGTAGTGTGGCCTTGTGTCCTTCAAATTGGATTGATGTCATAGGAATGAGAACAAGGCACAGGCCCATTCTCTTTGTTTTTCAAAGACCAAACTTACATAACTATGTTTCAAAAGTTTCAAATGCGATTCCTTGAATTTCAACAAGAATTTTCTTTTTTAAAAGGTATTTTAGGAGAGCCTGGGTGGCTCAGTCAGCTAAGCTTCTGCCTTCGGCTCAGGTCATCGTGATCCCAGAGTCTTGGAGTCTCAGGATGGAGCCCCACATCAGGCTTCCCACTCAGGGGAGTCTGCTTCTCCCTCTGCCCCTACCTCTGTTCATACTCTCTCTCTCTCTCACTTTCTCTCTCACACACAAATAAATAAATACAATCTTTAAAGAAAGTAAATAAACGGTATTTTATGGAATAAAATCTGACTGGTTTATTCCCTGATCGCCATTTCTGAAGCTCCTCTGCCAAGACAACATCACCAGTCAATGAGAAAATGTGTCAGCAGGGGGCTTCTCTTCTTTTTCCAGAGGGTCTGTGATGTTTGTTTTTCAACAGAAACTGAGCTCTAAAGTAAACACAAGTTTTTATTTCAGAGTAAATGTTTTCAAGTTCTGCAGCACTTTTGTTTTCTGAGAATGTCAATTTTATGTTGGTTCCCAAGTTGATAGAAAAAGAAATAAATCATTTAAAGAACACATTTATTTCTTGCAACAAAACGGTCCAAGGAAATAGTCAAAATGTTCAGTAAAGCAAGGCATTTTCTAAATAAATGAAAACTTCACAAGCTAAATACTGAGTACATGTATGCCTGCATGCCCACAGAAAAAAAGACAGAAAGAAAGAATAAATAAATCATGCCAGCTTTTAAATAAAAAGTACCATGGCATTATACATCTCTATAAAAATGGTAAAACAAAAACAGAAACAGATTTAGTCTCTGTTTCCCCAAAACCTTGGTATGCATTTGTGTTCCTTCTTCTGAAAAAAGGGAACTTGAAATTCAACATGAAACATGGTTGTGCTCAAATTCTGCAAAACATACTTATTAGTTAAGTTCGAAAATGTTGTCCTTAGTAGGAGATTCAGAAACATGTGGGAAGCAAGCCCTTCTAATTATTGATAGTGATCCTGTTTGTTAGTTTACATGTTAATTTAACCACTGCTTCTAAGAACCAGAGACATAAGACCGGGCTGGACCCGTTATATCACAAACTGTCATTCATATATCCCTTCAAGTCTCTACAAAGCTGCCTGCAAGTTGAAGTTTTAATGAACACAGTTTAAAGAGCCACAAAATCAAGTGGAAGGTTGGCAACCATCTGTTGAATTTGTGCTCCATAGATAGACAATCCCCACCATTTAGAAACTGGAGTGGATTGTTTTGCCCTGAATGGTGTGAATTTCCTCTCCAGGCAGTCCAAAAGCACAGATAATGACCACGTTGTACTGGAGAGGCCTGGCCTAAGAGCTTGGAGACCAGAAATAAAATCATACATTGTATTCCTTCTTGAGGAGGTCAACTTGCTTTATGCACACTATCTAATCAATTCTCAAAGCATTCCATTGAAATGAGGGAGAGGCAGCTACAATATTCGCTTTACAGATGGATAACCTGAGGCTCTGAAAGGTTAAGCAGTTTTCCAAGGTCAGGAAAGGCCATTTCCACACAACCACAATTACCTGTGCAGTGTCGGCAAAAAGCAACAGACACAGACTGCGAATGGCTTCACTCAAATGGACGTGCAGTACCTGACTGACTCTGGAAAAATGAGGACCGGGCCAGAATTCTTCTCAGAAGCTGGCCTATATGCCCAGATTCACCAGATGATTGACAATTTTCTATTCAACTTGAAACTGGAAAGAGCTAAGCCAGGGAGAGAACAGGAATGAGGTCACAGATCTGCTATTTATAGGATATCAGCCACCACACTCAGCAAGGTGAATACTGAATGTAATTTTCTTTCTCCAACTCCATACAGAGAAACTATTTTCAGAAAAGGAAATTATAGAATTTAATAATATTTCTTGTGACATGGTGATTTGCTTTGTGATGGTCTCAGTAACGTTTACCACATATTCATCTGGGCTTATTGACCATAAATAAAAATTCAGTCACATTCTTTCTTGCTCCACAGATTTTTTTTTTTTAGTAAGGCAATAAAGAGTCCATGGGTTTTTATTTTTCTCCCCCTCACCTGCAAAACATTCATTGAATTTGCAAAGTTATAACAAAACAGAACGCCAGTGTGGATGAAGAAAACACAACATGGCCTTTTATGAGGTAAGGAATCTAATGCAATCTGATGTGCTTGTTTAGCTGCAAGAGTTAATTCCTGTGAAAAATACTCTTCTGCACATTTCCTTCGGCTGAGCGTGGTCTGAGGCTTGTGAAGGCTTCAGACAGTGAGCAGAGGCGGGCCGGAAGCCACCGGTTCTTTTGATGTAGATTGATGCATGACAGTAGCCCCTGTGCTAAATATCAAGTTCTCTTTCTCTCCTGCATTTTTCCCAAATCATGAAAAGAGATTCCTTCAGCCCAAATACACAGATAATAGTCCTCGAGCACACCAAAAGTTGAAGATAAAAATGCCTCGTGTTTTCTGTGACCCACCAACCGTAACCAAAACTAAGCCAGCAAGCTGAAACCGAGAGGCCTGAGTGAGATTCAAGATGGGAAATAAAAGGCAAAGAAACTAAGGAGGACACTGCCCCTGAAGTATCTCTAAGCTTCTAATTTGGAAAAGACTGAAGGAGGATGAGGCACTGAGGAGCCTCTACCTTTCCTCCAGGGAAAAGCCTCTGGGACCAGGGCTAGAGAGCCCTGAGCATCCCAGCCAGCCTGGAGCTCCTCCTGCTGAGGCCGACCTGCTGCCAGGACCCTGCAGCTGGTGCCACAATGACCCCATAAGGGGCTGTCACCCTGGTATGGGGGCGGCAACCACCTAAGAAAATCTTGTTCAGCATGCAGATTGCCAGGCTTAGGAAAACTGACGTTGATGTGGGCAATTTGAAGAAGGTCTCAGGAATCCTCATTATGACCAGAAGCTCCAAAAACCCCAGGACCACACCTGGAGGCTGAGAAATATATTAATCATGTCACCTGGAAGGTGTTTCCAGAAACTGCTGCCACACCCAGGAAGCCAGAACCCTGAATTTGTTAGACACGAGGACTAATCTATTTAATGGGTAATTACACATAAAGGCCTGAGAACAAACCTAAAAGATGTCATTCAAGGCCTCTTTTCACCCACAAAATGAGACAGAGATTACATTTATTTAAACAGTCATGGTTGCAGCTGTTGATTGGAATTGACAGTTGATTTTACAAGACAACATTTACAAAAAAAAAAAAAAGAAAGAAAGAAGAAAGAAAGAAAGAAAGAAAGAAAGAAAGAAAGAAAGAAAGGAAAAGAAATGTAAAGAAAAAAAGAAAAGAAAAAAGAAAGAAGAGAAGAAAAGAAAAAAGAAGAAAGAGAGAAAAAAGAAAAGAAAGAAAAGAAAAGAAAAGAAAAGAAAAGAAAAGAAAAGAAAAGAAAAGAAAAGAAAAAGAAAAGAGATCATTCTGGGACATTTCAACCCTACTATCCATCTTTTTTATATGTAAGAGCTTCTTCTACAGCAGCATGCTGGATTGTGTGTGTGTGTGTGTGTGTGTGTGTGTGTATTTCTTCCTCTGACCAGTATCTTCAGTGCCTTGCCCTTCCCCCACCTCACCATATGCCAGTCTTTCTTCCTGTGCCCTCACTGTCTCCTTTGTCTCATTTGACAGCCCCCCTTTGTCCTCCTTTTCCCATCATCCAGCTATTGTCGATACAATCAAGCTTACAAAGAGGATTGCTCATCCCGGAGACTGTTAACCAATTTAGGGAGAAGAGAACAAGAATCACCAAAATCATAATTCGACGTTTGTTAACATTTTAGAATTTAACAGCCTGCCCACATTGTGTCATCAACATTCACAGATCAAAAGGACTGAGGGGGTATCAATCTCCCCAAGGAAGGCATTGGTATTGAGAGTTATTTGTGACCTGTTCAAGGCCACGCTGTGGGGAAAAGGCAAAGCCTGAACTTGGACCGAAACGTTCAGTTTTGCCCACGCCATCTGGGAGAAGGACAGTTCCTGGCACTACTCAGATTTCTGATATTATTGAAGTGTTCCAGTTTGAAACCAGGTTTAAAAAAATTGATTACATAAAACTGCTGGACCGTAAACAGGCTTCAATTTATCCTGAGGTAATTTGTCCAGTGGTGTGAAGAAAAGTTTTTTTTTTTTTTTTTTTTTTTGCATTTTCCTAGAAAGGGGACAGAAAAAAACAGCAGAGAGCACTCATCCTGTGAACTTGTCGAAGGAACAAACACTCTGTGTCTGGGCATTTACCCGGCGTCTTCAAAGGCTCCTCCTGGTGGTCTTCTAGTTGGTCCAATGGCACTTTGAACATTTTAGGGTTGATCATTCCAATAAACAAAAGGACAGTCCTCAACCACCCATCCTGGCCTTATTTGAGAAACACCGAATTAGCTGATATATACAGCAGAACAATGTAATGTTTCAACCCTTCTGTTAAATGAGTCGACGTAGTTGAAGCAACAACTGAGAGCACGTTACGTGCAGGCCAGCACACCAGACAAGGCATGTAAGCAATTGCTTGAGGAGGCCAATTTTCTAAGTTAGCGGCTAAGCTTGATCAAATAAATTAGACAACAACTTACTCTCCACTGTACTTTATAACGGGTAGAAACAATATTTGAGGTTGGGAAGGATTCCCAAATTGCACTGTTACTCTTACAGCAGAAGATGCAAATGCAAAAGGAAACAAACAACAACAAAAAAAGGTAATCAACTCTCAAGTGCTGTGTGGTCCTCTAGGTGTTATAAAACATCCTTAACATCATTTTAAGCAAATATTATAAGGTTATTTTTAAAACCATCCCTCCAAACCAATTACAAGCTATTTTGAAGTGGCTTAAGAGAAGGGGAAAAGAACTCAGTGCAATTTTAATTCACATCCCCTATTGCCAGAACATAAAACTCAGAATTTGCTAGGAAGGTGATTTCAAGAAGTCCAAGGAGCAGTGTCTCCTTAAACACACGTGGCGGAAACCTTCATGAGGAGACAGTGCTTTAAAGTCTGAATTCTGTGTTACATTCCTCCAGAAATAAACTGACTTCTCACATGGCTGGGGTTTTTCTTTGATTCAAAGTATGCTCTAACCTTCTCGGAGTCTGATACTTAAGGCTGAGGCTGTCCTCATATGTGGCCACTATGGACAGCAAGGGTTCTGAAAACTCAGCAGTACATGGATATTTCCTGCTTATGGAGGTCAAGAGAAGCAGTGGCTGTAAATCCGAGAGAAAGATTTGACCCAGAGGACAGACTTAATGGCAGAGCGGTGATGTAGATACTAAATGAACTTTACTTGTGCTTTATATGCAATGGATGCTACATAATAGGATGCTCATGGAGACATAGGAAGAAATTAGGCTGTGTGACTTGGCCCGCCCCAGTACTTTCCCCTCAAACCCCACCAGCATGTTCTAGAAGGTGATAATACTCAGAAGTATGCTATTTAGATTTTCTATCTTTCTCTTATTGTACTTCATGTGCCATTACAAAAATGGCCATTCTACTGTGCCCAGGGGCCCCACCTCAATATGTTTCCATCATGCATTCCTCCTTCTTTGAAGACTCAGTAATACTGGTTTACAAGAATTGGTAAGAAGTTGTCAGATAGGGAAATCATTACATAGTTCAAAGTTGTCTTGTTCTTCATCCCTGGCCTTCTTTCCTTACAATCACTTTCCCAGTGTGCCTTCGCCTGCCAAGCACCCAAGACCTGATTTCTGATGCAACAACCCTGCTTCAGAGGAAAAGCAAAACTCGTTTAATAAAATGAATTTCCACTAGGTAATTTATGTCTTAATATATTCCTTCACGCAAGAATTTGCATAAGGATTACACTAACTAATGGTGGAATTAAAGCATTTGCCACAGGCTGTTGATGATTTGGAAGGTTTTCCTGGAGCCTTTCAAATACTGCTTTCTGGTGACCAACATCATCCTCCAATAAGCCTTGACTGTGAATGTCAGTAGAGAACTGCTTGAGGTTCTATATGCAGTTCTACAATGAAAAATGGTGCAGAATGCCAGTTCTGCTGGCATATCCTGCTCTGGCTGCTAAAGCAAATAACTTATTATGGAATTGGCTTAGACACAAATAAAAATAATGTCCCAGAAGCTAATGAAATGTTCAAATACATATGAAAAGTAAATATGTGATGATTCAGGTAATTCGGCTCTTATATATATAAAATGATTCTAATAACTTGAATAAAAGATGATAAAATGCTTCAAAGTAAAAATCAAGCATCTTTTAATTGAGCCAATAAATGTTTAATGTTTCACTTCACTTCATCTTAGTAAACAGTGATTTGAGACAATTGTTGAAAATTCCCTCCAGGGTGGTCATGCTATATAAACAGAGCTAGTACTTTTAGAGAACATGCAATGTACTATATCTAGGTTTTAATTGTTCAGCCCCGGCAATTCCCTGGGGACCACGCATCACAAAAGGGAACAAGAAGATAGATAGAGACAAAGAAAAACGTTGGCTGTGTGCTGTGGGGGACCACGTATATTTATGGGGGGGTCTGTATAAATGTTTGCCTATAACATATACACACGCAGATGTAAGGGTGACCTGACCATAACATCTGAAATCACTTGGCTCACTGAGAAATCCAGAATCTATCAGGTTGAGTTCTTCATCTTGGTGAGTGTTCCCTATTATACGGGGTTCCCTATTATACAGGGGTCTCTCAGAAATTCTGCATTTGGTCAAAGGAGAGTTCTTAGGCCATGAGATGTGCCAACTTACATACACGAGTAGCAAAATGATGGGAAAGCTTGGGGACAAACCAAAGTACAGCTTTGCTTTAAGCATTTATGAATGGCAATGTTTTATTTTTAACTTCAAAGCTATCTAAAGTACTCAAGATAAATTAAAAAGTATCCCAAATGGAAATGGCAGAAATATCTACTTCTTTAAATTAGCTTTGCAAATCTATTTTATCTTCTTGCAATCACGTTATTAGGCTACTTTTCCTACTGAATAAGAGAGGAAAAGAAAGAAATGAATTTACTATTTTGTGATCAAATTTACAAAGATTGTCACACTGCATTTATGATAGATTTCACAAGGGTCTGGCTATATCCAACTAATCAATTTTTATAAAGAATAACTTTATTCAGAATAAATCAATGGGAAGAGTAACTAAAACAAAGACAATGTTCAGGAAGCATATTGCAATATCAAAAATTCTTACAAGGTATAGAAAGAGAAATAAAGACAGAGCTAAAATTAAGAATTTTGTTCATTTATTGAATTTTTGTCCTAAACCTATGTGTATTTATTGTTCATAAACTAAACTTTTCCATTAACAATCAGCAAATTTGTATATAAAAATTTTGAACACGAAAAAAAAATTTTTGAACACGGACGCCTGGATGGTTGAGCATCTGCCTTTGGCTCAGGACATGATCCCAGGGTCACTGGATTGAGTCCCACATTGGGCTCCCCACAGGGAGCCTATTTCTGCCTCTGCCTCTGTCTCTGCCTCTCTCTCTTTGTGCCTCTCATGAATAAATAGATAAAATCTTAAAAAAAAAATTGAACATTTTCTTTCACAAACTGATTACTTAACAGATGTATACTATATTAAGAAATTCTTAGCACACTAAATTTCAAATAACAAAATTAGTGGAAAACTATGGAAAAAGAACTAACCTGTAAACTATATATAGCTCGTATACAAAATGAATGTATACCAACAATAGACGATGAATGACACACAACCAGGAAAGCTTAGTTTGGTGCTGTAAACCTAAAGCCAAATCTAACTGAAACTTCCCCAAAATGCTAAGTAACCAAAAAAGAGCTGACTGCTAAGGAAAAAAATGCTTTAATGTTAATAGGTGACTATCGAAAACAACCCAAACCCAGCTCTCAAGCATGCTAGAAGTTTCAAACTGAGAGAAAAGCTAAGATGAAAGAAAACTAATCAGGACATATTGTGGGACCAAATTCATCTTTCTTATGAGGAGTAGTTCCTCCTAAACGAACCAGCTATTAACATATCAAGTCCATGAAGGTCAACGTTTCTATAGCAGGCAAGATGTAAGTCCTTTGATTTTAGGGACATATCTTACTTATCTGTGTAAACCCAGAAGTTGACAGGATTCCACATTGAATAAAGGAAGGAAGGGAGGGAGGGAGGGAGGGAGGGAGGGAGGGACTGGGGAGAAAGGAGAAAGTGAGGAAGGAAGAAGGAGCCCAATTATGAGATATCATAAGCACATTTTATTGTTGTAAATGAGTTAAAATATTTAGAATCCAGCAAATTATATTCAAGCTTAAAGACAATTGTCCTAATTCTCAGAAAAGAGAATGAGATGCATTCCAGAATTCGCAAAGTAAGTAGTGAGTTTGAAGTTGATCCCCAGCTACTTTCTAGAATGATTTGTTAAACAGATATGAACTAGGTAAGCTCTTAGAAAAGAGCACTGTGAACACTAAAAGCTGACATGAGTCACTAAGAAAAAGTTATGTAAATTAGCCTTTATTTTATATTTTATGTAGGTTGTTGGATTATAAGTTTATATGGATGCCTATACTGGAAGGCCAATATAATTGACCTTCAAAAGTTACTGAACATGGCTTCATGACACTCTAAATTGTTTATATAGTTATATGGAATTACAGCTGCTTGACACATAACAAAAAAAGTGTTTATTAATAAGATTTTATTAACCAAACCTGTGATTTCTGATGTGTTGTTCAAAACCTAAGTCCAGGGGGACCTAGGTGGCTCAGTGGTTGAGCATCTGCCTTTGACTCCGGTCCTGATCCCAGGTCCCACAAGTCCCACATCAAGCTCCCCACAGGGAGCCTGCTTCTCCTACCTATGTCTCTGCCTCTCTCTCTCTCTGTGTCTCTCATGAATAAATAAATAAAGTCTTAAAAACAAAAAAACAAAAAACCCCACCTCAGTCCATAGTCCAATCTTGGGGGTTTTGTGTCCTATTTTTGGGGGGAGATGTGGGGGCAGAGAGAAAGGGAAAGAATCTTAAGCGGGCTCCATGCCCAGTGCAGAACCCAACATGGGACTCAATCTCACAATCCTGAGATCATGATCTGAGCTGAAAACAAGAGTTGGATGCTTAATCGACTGAGCCACCCAAGCACCCCCAATCTTGTTTTTTAAATTGATAAGTTGGCTAAAGATAGAAGGAATGTCCTAAATCTTGAAGAAACAGCAACAAGCAAGATTCAAAATTATCTTAATAGACTGAAATGCTATTATTAATAATAAGATTAAATTTTAAAAGGATAAACATTTAATCTTGCTTATAAGTTAAATAATCAATTGGATAAATTTATTGTTTTTATAAAAGGCCTGATAATTTTAGTTAACTAGAAATGAAGGACAAGCTAACTGATTCATGGAGAGAATTCAAGGGGGTCATGAAGTTGAAGGGGGAAAATATGAAAATACATATTTTCATTTTTCGAAATATGAAAATATGTATTTTCATGTGAAATATGTACTTTCATATTTTTCTATTTTCACTAATCTATGACTGAAATTTAGCATTTTTCCCATTATGAATAGGCAAAATATCACAGTAGTATTAGCAGTACTGTAATTTTGTCAACCATAGCAATCACAGCTTATTTTCCTATCACATTATAGTTTTTGCCATCACATTTATATTTCTCAAAATGATATTTATTTCCACTACTTCAAAATTTGTATAATTATTGGACCCACCACTAGGTCTTATAATAATACATAAAGAGATGTATACATACACATGTATGCCACTATACCATAAATTTCTTTTCAGTTTTTCATAATTATGTTTTTACATAATTTGTTGGTTTGTAATCCCGTGCATCATATTTTATATATTTAAAAACATTATTCTGAGAAGTGGACATTTTTAACCAGTTACATAAGGATCTGTGGTGCAAAACTAGTTAGGAAGCCCTTTGAAAAAATTCAGATATATTACTTTAAAAATACGCTGCAGGTATAGAAACATGTGGCATAGCAGTGTTTCATGGAAAATCTGCTGGTTAGCTGACACATGCACAGATCATGCTTGGATCTGAATTTCAGTATTGAGATATTGAGATATTGGAATACATTCAGGGAGTGGAAAGAAGCCATGACCAGGATGACAAAAATCTAGAAATTATAGCATGAAAAACATAATTCCTTTGGAAGCAAACACTAATTAATGCAAGACACAAGAAAGGAAACATGATGTGGGAAAAAAAAGAATACATGCTTTGATATGGACAGAACTACAGGCATCTCCCACCTCCACCACTTGGGGTGCCATATTATTTTAAGTGGTTTTTCAGTATTCTGATTCTCGGTTTTGGTGTCTATATCTTGAAGATAACACATATGGAAAGAGTATATATTTAAGACCAACAGAGCCTGGCACATAATAGACCCCCAAGAAGTTGCATATGATTGACATGATCTTGGCAAGGGAGCATTCATATGTCCAGGTATCTTCTATTCCAGCAGAGGTGGGGTATTAATTTGGATGGGGCCTTCTGTCCTCAGGACTCATAAGAAAGCTGAACAGCACTGCTTTATTCTGCTCCAGGGGACAGAGACAGGAGAAATGGTGGCAAGACAGATTTTAGTTTACTGTCATGAGGAATTGTCTAGCCATTAACACTGTCCAACAATGACCTTGATTGCTTCATAAAATAATGAGAATCTTGCCTCTCTATGCATTCATGCAGAGACTAGATTCCCATGCATTCTGGGTGTGGTAAAAGAGTGTGATGAGACGGGGTATCCGCCCATGAGACCTCCCAGGTAACCTCCAACTGTACTTCTCAGAGTCTGTGTAGCCTCATGCACAATAGCTAACCACAAAGAATGTACCAGGCTGTCAGATTCAACAAATGGTTTTCCTCTGCTTCTGAGGATGATCGTCATCATTTAAATAAACAGGTCATTAATTTGAGAATAGAATTCTCAGCCTCTGTAAAACACACATAATATTGGACAGGGAATATTTATATTTCAAAGAGATAAAATGACAGACATAGCTACAGGATTCCAAAATGAACTGAAGTTCAATTTTGTAGTAATTAATGACCACATAAAATAGCTGAAATGATAATAAAAATGTACATAAGTATGCTATAATCAAGGGAATGCTTAGACAGACTACAGTTTTCTCAGGGGAATTACAGTCCTAACGTCAGTTCCAAATAACACCAACAAGCCCTTTTAATGAAAAGGTCCATCTCCAAAAACAGCTGAGTAGCAGGTTGAGAATTTCTACTTTGAATACCGGCAAAGGAATCATAAACATGTTCTTGCCAGATGTGCTTCCCAGATGTAAGGACACTCAACATTTTAGCAAGTAAGGCTAGGTAGAGAGAAACAGAAAAGCTGGAAAGCAGTACCTGAGTTAATTGGTTGTTTTAATAAATATCCAAATACTCAAGAGATATTTATCATGTAACATATAGTTAACAGAAAGAACTTCTTCTTTTTTTTCTTCTCTTCCTTTTCCTTAGCATATTCATTCTCTTCAATCTCTCTCTCTCTCTCTCTCTCTCTCTCTCTCTCTTTCTCTCTCTCCCTCTTTTTGCTCTGGTCATTTATTCTCTTCAAAGGGGCCCCTTGAAATGCATTCAAAATCTGAGGTTTCCTCTTGATCCCACACTTTCACATGCCTTCCCCTCCTCCTACTCCATCTCCATTCTACAAAGTCTATTTTTCAAAAATAGAAACAACTTTTCCCAAAGAAAGGCATGTCCTGATAGAATCATAGTTCATTAAGTCACATTTCCAAATAAGTTAACCGCAATAAAAAAGAAGTATGAGAAAATTTCATGCCATTTAGACTCACACTTGGCACTTGAACAACAAGGGTTTGAAAAGTGTGGGTCCTCTTATACACGGATATTTTTTTTTTACAAGTGCAGTACAGTACTATAAATATATTTTCTCTTCCTTATGCTTTTAATAGCATTTTGTTTTCTCTAGCTTACTTTATCATAAGAATATAGTACACAATGCATGTAACATGCAAAATATGTAATAATCAATCATTTATGTTATCACTAAGTCTTCAAGTCAACAGTAGGCTATTAGTAGTTAAGTTTTTGAGGAAGTCAAAAGTTACACCTGAATGTTCAGTTGTGCAAGGGATTGGTGCCCCTAACCCTGACATTGTTCAAGAGTCAACTGTATTTAGGTGCACATACATATTTACTATTATGTGGTATTTATCCAGATATAGTAAAAAACTATAAGAGTTTCAGTGCATATATTAGCATCTAAAGATTCTCCATGTAAAATGTTTCTACATTAAATTCTGATCTAGGGGTGCCTAGGTGTCTCAGTTGCTTAAGTGTCTGCCTTGGGCTCAGGTCATGATCTCTGAGGCCTGGGATCAAGCCCCTCATAGGGCTCTCTGCTGAGCAGGGAGTCTGCTTCTCCCTCTCCCTCTGCCCCTTCCCTGCTTGTGTTCTTTCTTTCTTTCTCTCTCTCAAATAAAAAAATAAAATATTTTTTAAAATTCTGGTCTAATATACACTTTATGTAATATTTTACTCATGTCTTCTTTACACAGACAGTAATTATTTAAATCTTTCTTACAAAAACACCACAATGTATATTATGCTGCAATTTAGAAATCTGAATGTTGCACCTGATTAAATGTGTGTTGTCAGTGCAAAAGCTCCAAGAGAAAAGTCACTCAACACCATACTATCTTGGGATGTCCAGTTGGTAGCTCAAAGTCCCCCAGAAGGGGAATTCTCTACTCTGAATTTCAAATCCAGGAATTTGACTTCTCCCATCCCCACAGTGAAACTGCTTCTGAAGAATGGACTCTTAGCCACCACACTCGCAAAGAATGATAAACTCCATTTCAGTTTATTAAGATATTTTGGTGATGTAAGTGCCAAAAAGGGCCTTCTCTCTCTATAGAAGTTTTATGAGGCTTTAGCCTAAGATGCCTTGGTGAGCAATGAATTAGAAGGAGAGAAAGAGAGAGTTTTAAAGATGAAGAGAATGTTTGATGGTAGAATCTGAGGTGTCTGTGTCAAGGTTGGGTCTATCATTGTGTCTGGACATACCAATTTCTCAGAACAGGTAGTTCTTTTCCTGGAGAGGACTAGAAAGGACACTTCTACCTCCTTCTAAAAACTAATATTCTGATTATACATTTTTCTTTAGATACATAAATACTTTCAAAATAAATAGTCAAATATTGATGATCTGGGTATAATTTATATTTTTTAATTGATTTTGCATTTCTCTGCTCTGATCTATTAATTTGTTGGTGTTAGTGTTTTACTCTAACATAAGAGGATAGAGGACATTTTTCTTTGAAATACAAATACAAAAAATATATGCCTGTTGGTAACATGAAATCTAGCCAAGACTAATTTTCATATATTCACTTCGAAAGTGATGCATTTAGAAGCTCATACAGCTCATAGAGAGTAAGACTGACTCCTAGCCCCACCATATGCCTCTTGGGTAAGCACTGGTCAAATTATTTAATCTCTCAGGTCCTCAGTTTGATCATCTACAAAGTGAGAATAACATCTGCCTCCCACGTTGTATCATGAAGACTTCATTGATGGAATGACATGTGAAGAGTCTGATGTGCTAACAGGCTGTGGCACACTCTCCACTTGATTTCTTCTCCCTCATCACCCACTCTTCTCCAAAAGTAAACTTTTGCACCATTCCCCATTGCATTTCAAACAAGTTAAGCAAATTAATGCAGGATTCACCTAAGTCTTGCTCATTTGCATGTGCACCTCCTTCCTCTCTAATCACCTATGGAGATGTCTTTTCTGATGAGCATCAGCAAAGTCACCTTCAGAATTAACATCTCCCCTTACTCTTCCCCTCACAGCATTGTGTTCTCAATCTGTCCTATGTCGATTTGCACTTGATGACATATTGCTCAGTTTCATTACTTCCTATGTGGCTTGTAGCCCTAATATTTCAACTTCTTGACAGTAAAGAGTTTGCTTTCTAGTTCTTTGAAACTGGCCCCCTCAGTCACCTAAGCCCCCACCCTTAGCTCTAGCTAATGCTGCAGTGGCATTAATTTTGTGTTGACTGTCAGGCTAATGAGAAATTATTTTAGCACTACAGAAGGAAGAAGCCTACAGAGGAGCTGTTAGATATATCAAAGCAGCAGAAAAAAGGAGGGGAATCAAAGAAGGTGAAAAAATTGCTTGCTCTTCCCCTCCTCAAAAAGGCAAATGATGTATTTGCTTCAATATCAGGTACCTTCCCTGTGGCTACTCTACAAATAGTGGTAGCAAAGAAAAGTCAGAAATGCAAGTATCAAAACAGAGATAACAGAAACACTTGAAAATTTTTAAAAAGCCACAATAAATCAATAGGTACTTAAGAGCTACAAAGAAACTAAAGAATCTAAATGCAAACATTTTCTCAAATGTATCCTATATTACCATCTTAAAACATTCACTATATAAAGCTACATTTTCAAAAAAAATAAGTGTCTTTCATGACACATACAATTGAATATACATAGACTGGAAATATTAACAACTAAACCTATTCATCACAACTTTTGAGTAAATTCTCTGTTGACAGAAGTAAAAATGAATAATTTCATCATGGATAAAATGGATAAAAGTCAATGTTCTGCATTTATTAAAATGAGATTAACAGAGAAAAAAACAAGGAGCTTATAAACAGTTATCTCTATTTTCCCATAAAAATCCTTAAAGAACTTTTACCTTCCTTTCATTTCCTAAGGAGAAACATTAATTCCAGAAATGTGCCTCTATCTGGATGGAAGTGTCATGTTCATTACAAGAGAATTATGCCCAGGAACAAGTATTTAAATTTTGGACAGGTTTTGAAGGAAATTAACAAATAGGAATCAAATTAGGGTAAAATCAAATCATAATCGACAAATGGTAAAGCCAATCTCATCTTGATGTGTGGTAGTCAGATATTTCCTAAACAATAAAAATGGGAAGATAGCTTCAAGATTTAAATCTCATTTAAATACAGCCCAATTAAAACTTGGTAATTCTAAGTGACTGTGATAACTTTAATATTGTACAGGCAATATATAAGATTTTGATTAACATGATCTGATGGAAGGGAAAGAAGTTTTCTTTTAAGAATACTTTTGAATGACTAGAAAAGTAGCTACTTTCAAGTCACACATTGAAATCATTTTTAAATGATTTATTATGATAAAAAACTTAATTTTACTATGCTTTCTGAAAAGCATCTTGCTCAACATTTCTTATTAACAGTGGATTTGCATTGATGTTTTGAAACTTCTTTTTTTTTTTAATTTTTTATTTATTTATAATAGTCACACAGAGAGAGAAGCAGAGACACAGGCAGAGGGAGAAGCAGGCTCCATGCACCGGGAGCCCGACGTGGGACTCCATCCCGAGTCTCCAGGATAGCACCCTGGGCCAAAGGCAGGCGCCAAACCGCTGCGCCACCCAGGGATCCTGATGTTTTGAAACTTTTAAAGGACTTTATGGTACTCTGAGATAATTCTTGATGCTTGGGAATAACTGAGCATCATAGTAAATCACTTATCTGAACAAAGACTACAATACTCTTCAGTGAAGAGAAATTTAAAGTAAAATGACCAAAGACAATCCTGCTGCAGGAAAAACTCTAAAACACATGTACCATCTTTGAGAAGTAAAGCAGAGGAAGCCCTTGAACTTAAAACATGCTTCTTACTAAGTGTTCACAGCTCTTCGAAAAATGAGTTTGTTTCAGTCAAAACTTTTTTTTAAAAAAGAACAAATGGTTAAGAAAGAATGGCAGCAAGCTCTGAGAGTTTCAGAAAGAGCTTTATAGGAATAAAAGCGCTTAGAGAAGTCTTTGACTTGGTGTTACTCCGAGATTAAGATGTATATACATTTGCCATAGATGAGGAAATTTGGTCAGAAGCTATTGGAAAAAACAATCTGTGCATGCGTATGTGTGTGTGTGTGTGTGTGTGTGTGTATTTTATACGTTTGAATCATTTGAATGGCTGGAGTCATCTATCTTGATGAATCTAGTTGAATTATAATCCTTTTCTCCAGGAACAAGAGACAAGATTTAAAATGTGGATGGAACCACTCGAGGTCAGTCAAAGGGATAAAAGACAATAGATTCATGTTCCCATTTGGGATAACAGTAAGAAAAGTTAAGAGAGACTAAAGAACTAAGGAATAAAAAAAGGAAGCAATTTTCTTCCTTCCTTCCTTCCTTCCTTCCTTCCTTCCTTTCTCTCTCTCTTTTTCTTTCTTTCTTTCTTTCTTTCTTTCTTTCTTTCTTTCTTTCTTTCTTTCTTTCTTCTTTCTCTTCCTTTTTTTCTTTTTAAAGCAAGCACTTTGCAGTCACCAGGATTATTTTATTATGGTAATTAAATAATTTCTGAATCTTAATTCTTATAAGGGACAAAGAAGAGGGAAGAAGAGGAGGAAAGGGAGCGTGAAAGCTGAGACATATGCAAACAAAGAGAATGGAGAAAGATCATTGACTATTGCCTATTTCCTGCAATCTCTCATTTTAAAACTAGTTTATGACAGTTCCATTGATTTGTCGCAGGTTAAACTGAAAACATCTAGAGGGACTTTGTAGTTGGAGATAACTAGCATCTATTGAGAGCCATCTTAGTACCACATTTTCTGCCACATTTTCTGCACACTACACAAATGATCACATTAAAATCCACAATAGCCTTAGAATGCAGATACCACTACTGTCAATGTTTTTAAAAGATAAGGACACAGTCCTGTGTAATGTGCTCCAGGAGACACAGGTAGCATGTGGAGAGCCTGGGATTCAAACTTGGGTCCTTTAATCTTCAAGCTCAGGTTATTGACTGAAGACAATGTTGGTAGCCATGTCATTATAATATCACCACACCACTATATCAGTAACCACATAACTTTTTGCATTAAGAAAATCTTTCTTATGAAAGTTACTTGCCACCATTCTCCTGCTGCCTTAAGGACTTTTCTTCTTGCATATTCCCTGGTCATTTCAAATTAACTTATCTGGAACTAAATATTTTTCCAAACTCAGCTCCCCGATGTTCTTAGGGTAGTAGCTGGAAATCTTTTTCCATGTTCCATTTATATTATTTCTCACCAAATATCACCATATCAGGCCAACCTTTAAGATAGATGTTTCCACCCAGCATGTCCCAGTCCACACTCCAGGAAGATTTCAGATGTGTCCAAAATATTAATCCCCTCAGGCTCCTAGGCTGCAGACCACAATTCAAGCACCAATAACCCCCTTATCTGTTCACACGGTGAGCTGTAATATGTTATTCCTGAATGAACTACAATCCTAAAAGTTGGGGTAGACACTCTTCCAACCCATATTATGCTTCAGGTTGGTTTATTTAAAATATTACTTTCACAATTTCTTTATATTGAACAAGAACCCATATAGTATATCTCAGTTTAAAAACCTATTTGTAGAGTAATGATTTTCAAACTTTGTTTGTGGTAGAAGCTGTTTTTCACTGTACTCAGGATATCCAGCTTTATCATCATGAGATGGGAATATAGTTGCTTTTGAAAAATATAGGTGAAAAAAAAGAAAAATATAAGTAATTTTTTGAACTACCACACTCTCAATAGTAGAAAGTTCAGTATCTCTCCCCAACTATACTTTTTCTGTGAATGCCAGATCTTACTCAGTCCAAGTTGGCTTCATTTTTTCCCCCAAATCTTCAGTGGAGAGAGAAATGACTCACACATCAGTCTGATATTGCTGATGTGTTTTGCTACTGCAGTTGTAGCTATCAAAGACTGACTCTACACAATCTCATAAAGTTGTGATTGCCACATTACAGGTCTTACATGGGCCGCAGTAGTGAGATCCACTAAGACCTCAAAGATGTTAGGAATCTAGGTTTACATTCACATGTTCAGCCATTGTTATTCAGAGCACCAGATCATGCCGTGTCTAGGTGCTAAGAAGATTCCAGCCTTCTTTGATTTTATGTAGCTCCCCTAAACTAGTACCCAATCCCTCCTTTCCTTTAGATGGAAGCCCTTTTTGGAGAACCCTGGTATCATTTTCTGCCTCCAGGCCTTGATAGGTGCCACTATGGTCCACCCAAAAAAGTTGTTGGACTTTGTGTGTGATCAATTCCATGTTGGAATAGCCATAGATAAAGATCATATCTGGAAATAGCTTTTAACTTGAAGATTCTTATCCTTAATTTACTGGCATATACACTGATACTGACATTTACTCCGAGGCCCTTTGAAACAACTTAGGTAAAATTCAATACTCTGAATGGAATTTTTGCCAGTAGGCTGGATCTCATCTTCTGATAGAGAAAACTTAAAGGAAAGGAATTTAATTTGGCATATGAATGTGGTTCTCTTTTGTCAACCCTACTAGGTTCCAAATTACAGGACTGTAAATCAAACTTAGATTGCAAGCTGAAGGCAAAAAGTGCTTCCCTTTATCCCTTTTATTTCAGCATTCTGGTAAATAGATTCTACCCGGAGTGTATCTTTCTTGATGAAAACACTAAGGGGCAATCAAAGCAAACTAATATTTTGAATTTTTCCCATGATTCTTCCAATGACTATACATACCTATGATGCCATGTGGTATTCAAGGTATAGCAGGCAACAATTTAACCAAACGTTTACAACCAAATATTATGGTTACCAGTTTTCCGACTTTCAATATCTAAACACCTAATATCTTCCTTTCACTAACTTCACTTAGGCAATGTCAAATTTTAGGTTCTATTTTACAGGACCCTATTCCTGGTGCCAAGTTCATTATAACTTGGGTCAGCTGTATGAAACAGATTTCTTACAAATAACAGTGGCTTAAACAAGATAGTTTATTTCTCTTGCATGTTAAAGACATCTAAATGGAGAGTATCCAAAGTAGGTGTGGCAGATTTATGGCTCAGTGAAGTTCCCAGTCTTGTGTTTTTAGCTATCATTCTGCCATCTTTAACACATGGCTTACATTCTCATGACCATCATGTGCCAATCCAAGATGGTTGCTAGAGCTCCAGGTATAATGCCCCATTCTAAATAGTAAGAAAAATAAATGGAGGAAAAGGAGCATTCTTATCTTTATAAGGAGACTTTACAGAAATATTATATACAATACTTCTACTCAGTTCTCATTAGGCATAACCAGTCATATGGCCACAATTTAATAAAAAGGATGCTGAGAAATAACATCTTTTAGGTGGGTAGCTTGTGCTGACCTGAAAACATCAGGATTTTTTATTAAGAGGAAAGAAGAAAATCAATGTTATGGGATATTTCTCATAAAACAATAGATGTTTTAGCAATTTCTCATAGAAGATTAAGCTAATTTTATGTATCATCAAACATGTTTATTTAAATACCAAAGTATTAACAAATGATTTCCATTTTTAGTTATACACACTAGAGAAACATCTGCAAATTCAGACTTCTTTTACAGATTAAACTGTTATATATATATAACATATATATATGAATATATATATATATTCATACAGATACATACATATAATGGACGTGGAGTTCCTATCTGTGATGAAATAAGCCCCTACTAAGATGAAAAATCTACCACCACAGGGAATTGTTTGCCATAATTTGGTGCATGGAATAATATTTTATTTAGATAATATTTATCATACTTAAAACTAATAGCAAAAGAAAATTATTCTGGGATCTCTGGGTGGCGCAGCGGTTTGGCGCCTGCCTTTGGCCCAGGGCGCCATCCTGGAGACCCGGGATTGTATCCCACATCAGGCTCCGGGTGCATGGAGCCTGCTTCTCCCTCTGCCTATGTCTCTGCCTCTCTCTCTCTCTCTCTCTCTCTCTCTCTCTCTGTGACTATCATAAATAAATAAAAATTTTTAAAAAATTTTTAAAAAAGAAAATTATTCCAAAAAAAGGAAAATTATTCCAAAGAAATTGTATTACTGAGATGAAATTTTGACCAAATTTTAAACTGAATCAAATTTGTTAGTTTCTGCCAGTTAATCTTCTCTGTACCCATAAACTTCTCGATTTCAGTTTGCACTAGACATAACATATTACAAGAAAGGCAGTTTATTTTGCTTTTTAAAGCCCCCAAAGTACTGGATATCTCCCAGGAAATTCCAGTCTTAGGAGAATTCCAACAAAAATGCAGAACTGAGTAGTTCAGATTGAGGAGCAGTTTGGAATTAGACTATAGATAGTATTCCAAATCTGACATGTCTCATTTTTTAGGTTCAGCTTTTATTCATGCAGGCTCCTATTGCAAGACATTTATGAATAAACTCTGAGAAAAAAAATGGAGTAAATATGGCAATACATTGTTTTCATTACTGACAAATGAAAGTTAAAATGTATCACTTTCACATAATCTTTTATTCCATGATAGATTATAGTTGCATATAGTTTTTTAAAAATATTTTACATTGACCCATACTCTACAAAGATGCTGTACAGAAATGCTTAAAATCTTGAGAGCACAAATAAGATCACATAAAACCATTGATTTTCATTAAATAAATTGTTCTAATGTATGTTTAAACTAGGTTTTTGGTAGTTATTCATGTTATTTCGCTATATTTTCATTAAAATGTACAATACATGCATATTCTTGATAAAAGTACTCATGGCTCTAACACTGAACCATAAATTAATGGGTTATTTCTGTAATGTAAAGTTCAATGTTCACATAAAGTAGCACTTCTTCCTTTTTACTCTATCTTTATCTAGTAAAATATCCTGCACATAGAAGGTATTCAATAAATGAGGTTAAGTAATAGGTAGGTCAGTGGTAATATTAGAATTACCTTTTCACAAAGAGATGCATTAAGAAGCAATGTAGGTCAGTCCTGCAGAGCCTGAGCAACTGGTTCTGATACTGGCAAACGGTTCATTTGGACTAATTCTAAAGACCACTTATTACCAACACATGCAATTTTAACTCACTGGGGTCAATATCAGACATAAATATGACAGAATGATTCAATCAGTATTACTACACTTCAATCACTGAGTAGAGACAAGATCTTTTAAGGCTTCTAGACATTATAAAACCACCATGTACTCAGTAATTAGAAAAACCTATTAATAAGTAAAAGGTACCAATAATGCAATTTGACTGTACTGTTATCCATTGATTTGGGATGGGGGGGATTAATTGCACTTACTGATTTCATTTGGCAATTTATATACATGATCTTAAAGGATCTGTGACAGAATAAGTAAACTTGGGATCATTGATAATAATTTCATTAATTTTCCAGTACATACTATCTTTACTCTTTTCAGTATTTCTTCCAACCTAGATATATTTTCCTTATCTTCAGGATTTGATAAGTACATTTCCAATTTCACCATCCCACTAATAAACACAAAGAAAATGGGCAAAGAAAAAGGTGGAAAAAAACACAGGTACATGTATACATATTATTTATTATTTAATATAATAAACTAAACAATTAGCCTGAATGAAATTAGGAGAGCTGAATTTTTATCCTGACTCTGTCTTTAGTTTCTAGGTGACCTTGAATAAGGCAGTTACTTTTCTGAGCAATAATTTTCTTGTCTGTAAAATGGGAATGATATTTGCATTTCTTCTTCCATGGCATTGTTGTAAGAATCTCACAGAACTATTTACATCAAATACTTTGAAGTATAAAGAATTCTATAGCAATGTGTTAGCTTCTTAATAAAAAGCTATCTGAAATATGACACGTGATGCTCATCAAAGAGACAAATTAGGTATTTCAAAATGATTATTCGCTTTACAAAATTTTGCTGTAAGATTAATATTTTCAGTTAAGGGAAGTATGAAAGAAGAGAAAGGTAAAGGCAGAAAATTCTGGAGTTTTTTGGTTCCTGGCATAAAATGCTTAGTAAAAGTCTTTCTTTGAAATGTATAGATTATATTAGGAAGTAAGTCTTAGTTAATTACCAACATGAATTTCACACCACTACATTCCACCAAGAAGGCATCTGAGTGCCCCCTCAGTGTGATTATTGTAGTGTTCCAGCCACTACATCCAGCCAGACGATTCCAGAGGTTACTATTTGCATTGTGTGGTGACTCATGTGGTTGTGTCCAATCCAGCCTGCACAGCCATACAAGATAGCCCTGGTCAAGGAATCTGTTTTCAATACACTGGGACTGAATAAATGATTCTAAAACAGATTATCAAAACTCTTAGAACGTATGCAACTACAAATATATGAGACTACAAATCTTTAATTTTGAATATAAGACAGCAGAGCTTTTCCTTCTTTAAGGATTTCTAACACGTATCTAAATGAAGACCACTAATTTCATTTGGGGATAACCTATCAGAAGCATAGTTATTGCATGAGGTAAGAGTGGCCATTGTTCCAGATCTAATTACTAGCATTTTCCAAATCAGAACCTCAATGTTTGGATATATTTTCCATTCCCATCATTCTAAACTCTGTAAAATGAAGAATATATTTTCACCAGCCATCTACTTGGGCTATTAAAAAAATTGCTAAAAATGATAGCTCTGGGGTAGATGGAAATATGTATGAGATTTGTGTTTTAAAAGTGTCGCCTCATGTAGATTTCTTTTTTATTTTTTTTTTTTTTTGAGGTATTTATCTCCTTTGGAGTAATATAATGCATTCTGGAATGAAAAGACAACATTCCCTTCAAACAGTGTGCTTTCATTGCCTAATTATTTTGCAAACAAAAATGAAGCCTAAATCAAATTCAGAGTTTAGAATTTTCTAATAGCTTATAAATGATCTAATTTTGTGTGTGATTTCATTAAATTTCATCTTTTACTCTTCTTCAGCAAGTCACTGCTTAAAAAGGAAAACCTTCTCTACCACCGCCACCCTTGATACTGCTCCCCAGATTTCAGCTTTCCACACATTGCCCTCCTGGGCAATAAGTCCAAGAGTGACCTGGTGGGACACTGGGACATTGCTTGCACAAGGATACCTATGTGTACAGGACTGCCCTCCACTCGATTCTGCGCACATACATTTACACGTGCACGCTCCAAAGCAGGTCACTGAAGATTACAATCACTCTTCTAGAAATAATCCTTAAGAATGAATGAGCTAAAAACAGTGTGTCAAGCTTATTCTCTTTTTCCTCTTCCTGCCTCCCTCCTTCTTTCCCATAGTTCTTCCTCCCCACCCCTCCCTTCCTTTCTTTCTTCTTTCTTTCTTTCTTTCTTTCTTTCTTTCTTTCTTTCTTTCTTTCTTTCTTTTCTTCTTTCTTTCCTTCTTCTTTCTTTCTTCTTTTTTTTTCTTTTTTCTTTTCTGGAGAGGTTGTTGGAATTCAACAGTGATTTCTTTAATTAAGAGGAAAAAAATTTTTAAAAAAAGGCCAGGAGAGAACAAGGAGGAATAGTAAACCGCTCCCTTCACTGCCTAAGGGGTTAGTTACAAAATAAACATTTCATAGACTGGGCCACATCTCCTATAATGAGACAGCTCCGGCTAGTGAGTCTGCAACTGAAGTCCCCATTAAGAGCATTCACTTGGAAAAAGTAAGTGACCCACTTGTGTTGGCTAAAGAGGCTCATAGAGGATTTTTGTAACCACCTACAGCATTTTTTTGACAATCTGCCTTGTGCTCACCTCTGCCTTTCCTGAAGGTTCTCTCTGCCACATTTTGGTTTTTAGTGGTTCAGCCTCCTCACGGGTGATTCAAAGTCTGAGCTCTTCCTGTTAAGCCTCCATATAAAATAAAACCCCTGAACCTAGAGAAAAAGAAAGGTGAGAAGGGTGTTCGGTTTGAATTTTGGGGGGACATACAGAGGCAGGAAATTAGTGTTATGTTTTTCCTCCTCCAAACCAAAACATGCTGAGAAAAGAAGACTGCTCATATTTGCAATCTTTGCCTTGAGCTCCTTGAAGAAGAGATGCTTTACCAAATCTAAAACTAAGGAATGATCAAAATGAGTTAGAATAAAACAAAAACATTCTAGTAATAACCTCAGAGATGTTAGTATCAGTCCAAGAAATGACTGATTTGACTTCTCCAGGGAGAAGTCACACTAAAATTATTTTTTGCAATCCAGTGGCATGTGGCATGTCAGAAAGTATCCTGACCTGTCAAAATCAGGTCACTATCTCTAATGTAGAAAATGCACACAAACTACTAATGAACATGAGATGCTGTTTATATTAAATGAGGGAATATAGACATAAGAGACTAACTTGGCCAAAGTCATAGGAAAAATAACTGAATTCTAGCTCAGTGTTTCCAAGCAGAAAAAACTCAACAAGAGTCATGTTTCATAACATTAAATATGAAATGAGACAAAAATCTAAACCATCCATTTATTTGCCTTTCAAGCTACAATTAGGAGCAATTAATTTATGTAAGTGTTATGTTTGTTCACTTGTCAGCCAGCACAGCAGTAAATACTGAAACATATTATTCACTTCCAGTTCTCTTCTATCCCCTAGATCTATTAGACCCACTCGCAAAAGGCGTTTTTCTCTCTATTAAGTCATTGATTTCTCCTCTCTGTTTTGACCACTGTATTCAGAACCAAAGAAAAATACACCCAACTAAATTTGCATCCACAAATGTGGAAGCATGTGATCCTTGAAATGTCACTCTAAAAAAGAAATTATTAGCTAAACATCTAGGGAGTGAATTAAGAAATTGGAGACATAGAACAACTTAATTTACTCTGAGAATGGCTGGGTCTTCACTGTTAACTGTTTACAACTGCTTACTGTCGTTTCCTTCTCCGGCCTTAACAGCAACTTTTTTTTCAACTACCCAAACCAAGTACAGTTGCTACTAGCAAAACCTTTTTTATTTTTTCCCCTTCAGAAATCTTTGAAAATAATAGCTTTAAATTCTCTCCCTCCTCTGAATTTTGCAGGTAGATATCATACTAGGCTACTTGGGACTTGATTATTTTGTGTTTTGTGCCTTAGTTTTTCATCCATCCATTCATTCCACAAACACTTATTGAGTGCCTACTATAGGCCCAGTGTAGCTCTAGCCGCTGAAAGTATAAGAATAAACACAACAGACAGAAAGCCCTCCTTCAAATGAAGCTTAGATTTTATTGAAAGTTTCAGATAAGCTATATAAATAAGTTTAATATAAAGTGTGAGATAGACATAGTGCTAAGAAGAAAATCTAAGCACAGAAAGGAGGTTAGAAATCTCAAAATGACAATATATGTGGGGGGAGGTGGTATATATGTGTAAAGAGAGTTCTAATTTATCTTATTTTGCTGAAATAAGATAAAAATGTCCTTCCAAACTTGCATAAGAACAGGCTCTTGCAAACCACTGACGATAATTCTTAACATAGCAATGGACATAATACAGATAATAAGGAATACTCAAGACTTAATTGTTTTAGTTAGCTGCTATTGTTTTGCCCTATTTTGCCCTCTGTTTCTTATTCTCTGATGGGACAGAAACTAAAATATCTTTACACTATGCTAAAAAAAGGTGGGGGGGGGGGTAACGCCTGGGTGGTTTCGCAGTTAAGTGCCTGCCTTCGGCTCAGGGCGTGATCCTGGAGTCTCGGGATCGAGTCCCACATCGGGCTCCCTTCATGAAGCCTGCTCCTCTATGTCTTTAATGAATAAATAAATAAAATCTTTTTTTTTAAAAAAGTAGTCTTTTGGAGTCTAAAGTCTTGAATTTTGAATTCACCTCTACTACTCATGTACTATGCAGCCTTGGCCAAATCAACTTTCCTCAGGTTCTCTTTCAACATTTGTAAAATAGTCATAATTGTACCTGCTTCACAGAATAAGGACCAATGAGGTCAGATATTGGCCAATATTTGTAAGCTCTTATATAACTGGTGGTTATTACTATTATCCAAGAAGAAGTTTGATGGGACAGAAATTTCCAGGATGCCTGGTTAGGAAGGAGGTGCATATAAAAGGAGTCTTCAGCTGCAAAAGGCTGAATGAGGGCACTAGAGCTTCAAGAACATGCTCATAACATTTTCACAAGGCAATGTTTTGAAACTCGCCCAAGGGCTTCAACCAATAAAAGACAAAGTTGCCACTGGCTAGAAGGAATAAATTTCCAAAAGCTATGCAGTATCTGTTCCTTGTAGCTTATCCTTAAACAGAGAAAGACAATCATACACACAGAAAAATACCAAGAAATACCAAGTCAATCATCCCTGAAGTTATTACCAGGAACTTAACGCAAGCCACATACTTTTGTTTCAATACCTAACTGAACACATGCTTTACTTGGGCCAGCTCCGAGATATTTTTATGGCTTATAGTTAACTCTGCTGGGTAAAGGTCTTGCTCCTTCCCTCACCATGGTCCCTGGTGCCATTATGAAATTGCTCTCCACCCCTATTCTCAAGTCTGTAGTAACTACACTTTGTATTCCCCTTCAGCAGTTGAGAAATAGTGCGTTCCCAGAAGCTGTGGAAAAAGATCCAGGTGTGTGTTGCCAGATGAGCTATTTTAGTAGCTCTTTGTTTCATATCTGAGTATATAAAAATGCAAAGATGGAGTATGGAACATCAAAAAAAAAAAAAGATACTTGACTCACTCAACATTTCTGAAAAGCATCAAAGTTGGATTATTTGGATACCATTCAGACAGAGAAATAAAAATTTGAAACTAAGTATATGGATTAACAGTCTTCAAAGGGAACAAGAAAAGTCTTGTGTTTGCAACAAGGTCCAAAGGAGGGCTATTACTGTCTTTTCTCATGGCATTAGGAAAGCAGACTCTCATCAGAGCAGGAGCCATGAAGCCCAGCTGTGGAGTCAGTGGTAACGCTGTTATCACAAATCCTTTTGGCATTCTCAGTGATAACTATTCTGAGTCAGATTTGTTTTCCCCCCAAGGCAGGCAATCTTCTTTCAAGCCAAAATTGTGCTTCGGTGGACCATTGGAATAGTGAGTGTTCAGTGAACCATACCGTTGCCACGGGGATAAGTATTCCAGATGTTGGAAACCAGAGGTTAAACTAGGTTTTGTTTGCCTTCCTAACAGACACCTTTCCACTTAAATCAGAAAGACTCACGGGCCTGCAGGAAGTGACACACAACCTTGGAGGTGTTTACTGTCCACAGCCTGTAACAGCATCTCCCTCCATGCAGAGTTGTAACTGCAGAGACGTTCTTGGACATGTGTTCCCAGCCCTAAGTAATCTCCATAAACTTAGCCATAAATCTAGCTACAGCTAAACGTGAGAGTTTCTGTTTTGTTATTATATATCTTAATCCTCCGTGTGGAACATCACTCATTCCACAAGAAAAAGGAGAAGAAAGGCATTGAACAATAAAATCAGCAATGTGTGTCTCCAGATCATGAAATAGTCAAGAATGAGCTGGGCTGAAAGTAAGAATGACTAAATGGGAAACAAAGTTTCTCACAAGCCCATCACAAAACTGTGATCTTGTCCCCTTCCCACCCCTCTATTTAGTAGTCAGGTCTTTGCCACTGAAAACATCATAAATGTAGAGGAATGTGTATCCCTGAGTAGTAGCCAAAGGCAAGTACAGAGGAGATGATAAAAGTTCATATCAACTTTTTTAAATACCAGCATATGAAAGTGTGGGGTTTTTTTTCCCCCCTCTGTAAAACTGTATAGATAGATGCCAGGCTCATAACTAGTTTTTCTTATCCAATGATAAAATACAAAATCATTATCATAACAGCAAATTACAATACTTAACTAAGTTGACTTATATGACCACCTGCTTAAATCAGGAAAAATAGAAACAAAATTGTTGACCAAAGCTGATTGATATAACTGATTTTATTTTTAGACCTAGCTTTAGCATATGTGGATATAGACCAAATCAAAATAAGACAGAAAGAGAGTTCCAGATAAACATAGAAGATTGAACACATAATATTTACTGTTTTTCTCCTAAAATCACAATAGTAAGATTAAAATAGGAAAAAGCACACATTCAACAGGTAAACAAAAAAGAAAGAGGAGACAATAGGAAAAAAAAATTTTTTTTAAGTTGGAAGCCAGAAAAGAAGAATAAGTAACACTAATATAGGAGAAACTTCATCCTATTTTAAGGAAACTCTAGAAATGAACCAAATCTCATTAGGATTCTGGAGTCTTGGAATACATAGGGAACAAATACCTATGAAAGTAAAGTATAAGCCAAAAAAAAAGTCTATTTAAGAAATGCATAGAAATCTGCATCCTAGCTGCTCAGAGATAGAGTCCCTTCCCAAACCCTAAGAGCAGACTAGAATTTTACTTTTTAGGGACACTGAGTGACAGAAGCCCTTGGCTATAAGAAAACCAGTCCCAAGTGAGAGCTAAAATTCAATTCTTAAAAGAGGAGGATTAAGTAAAAGCCTATATCTGAACACTGCTTCAGCCTCCTTGCTTGGCAAAGTTCTAGAAAGAATTGTCCCTCGGGCTTATTCCTGCTAGGCTAAACATGGGAGAATTACTCTGGGGAGGAAAGCCCTAGAGTTGCTGCCATTTGCCATAAAGAATTTCAACTCTGTCACCCTACTGGGAAGTCTAGCATTTAATAAGTTTTATCATAAATACAGATCCTCTAGTCAGCTTATAATGCTTCATTAATAAATATAGATTGCTAAATAGTCAAATTTGATGGGAGACATAGACAAACATAAATAAATAAGTAAACTTGGAAGATATGAAAGCAGGGAAGAAAGAAATCAATAAAACCTATCCTCAGTATCTCTATTATAAAATATTAGATTCATGCAATAAGAAGACAATGCTTTTAAAAAAAAATCAAAGAACTAAAGAGTATTTAAAATATGTGGTACAACAAAAAAAATTCAGTAAACAGGCTAAAAGATGAATTTGAGGGCCCTCCCTTAAATAGAACTTAAAGGAGAGAGGCAGAGAGATGGAGAACAGGTGATGAAAAAATAAAATAAAAACATAACACCAAAAAGATCCAACATCTGAATACTAAGACTTCTTGAAAGAGAAAATAGAAAAAAAAAATGAAGAGGACAAATTATCAAAGAAATTATTGAGCAGACTTATCAGAATCAAGGGGCATGGATTTCCAGAGAAAAAGGTCCCAAAAAGGGCCGAGGGCAATGAATGAAATGGCCCACATCAAGGCACATTGTTAACATGTTGAACCACCAGAAGTATAGTAAAAATCCCCCAAATTCTAGATATAAAAAAAAGTTTGATTTTTAACGAACAACAAAAACAGATTGTAGATGTCAGATAAATAATCAGAAAATAGAGTGCCACCTGTTTTCTCAGATGCACCACTGGAAGATAAAATTCTGAAAATTATTTCTAATCTAGAATTCTATATCCAGAAAACTATCAAATAAGTGTGAGAGTAGAATGAAGGGATTTTCAAACCTGCAAAGTCTCAAAAAAATCAAATTCCACGTGTCCTTTCTTAGTCACATATTAGAAAAGGCACTCCAAGAAAATGTGTATGTGAACTCAGAAAAGGAGGCATTTGGGATTCACCAAAGAGGACCAACCATGAAAGCAAGAGAAGGAACACCCATCCCATGAGGATGAAGGGACATTCTGGGACAAGAGTTGTGGTGTAGATCTATGGAAAATCCGGTCCAGACTGAAGCGACAGAATGGAAAACTCCAGAAAGGATGTTTCCTAGCCGGGGAGAAAAAGGGAAAATGAGAGCTTACCTGATAGGTTTGAAATTCTAGCAAAGAATTTTGAAAAATATTTGTGGTAGGCACACAAATATCTTCACTTATTAGTTTTTAGGTAAGCACAAAGCAGTATAAAAGAGAAATATAGTCACTGTATACTGCAAGTTCACCTACAAAGCACAGTTAAAATCATACTGTACGTTGCAGGTAGGATGGTACTAAGGGGGGGATGTTGCAGGAGAAATTCAGAAATTAAGATCTAAAACTGAAAAACCAAGAAACAGTACCATAAGTATATCATTTAGAAAGATGGATGTAGGGCAGCCTGGGTGGCTCCTCAGTTTAGCACCACCATCAGCCCACGGTGTGATCGTGGAGACTCGGATCGAGTCCCATGTCGGGCTACTACATGGAGCCTACTTCTGCCTCTGCCTCTCCCCCCCAACCCCCGTGTGTGTCTCTCATGAATAAATAAATAAAATCTTAAAAAAAAAAAGGAAATAATTAAAAAAGAAAGATGGATGTAACTGGAAACAACTACTAAAAAAGGGGGAGCCTCTGAGAAGTGAGCTGAAGGTAGAGTAGAGTGAGCCTGAGAACTTGGTTTTTCCTCCACTCCTATAGGACCACTTGACTTGGAAACCTTGTGCGGGTAGAACTGATAAAAATAACTTTTCATTTTATTTGAAAAGAAAGAAGAATTAAAGAACTACGTGCTATAATAGTTTGGCATGTCCAACAACTAACTGGGAAGATTTGTACAGACTATTGTTAAACTGGATTTTCAGAGAGAAACAATTGACCAGGAAGAAATACTGAAGGTGAACATGCCCAGCAGAAAGCATAGCCTGGACAGAGCTGTAGAGGCAGGAAAAGGCAGGCCATGTTCAGGAGCCTACAGATCCTGTGAAATGTTCATGGCACGGGGACACAATGGCAGTGGCCTGGAAGGAGGTAGGGGAGGGATCAGGCCTGAATGAATGGTGGGATCTTGGAATTGACACCAAGGAGTCTCGACTTTTTTCTGTGGACAGTAAGGAGCTGACAGCATAGTGAAGGCAGGGAAATAGCACAACAGATTTCCCTGTTGGAAGTTATCTTTGACAGTGTTCTGTAAAAGGATTAGAGACGCTTGAGCCAGGAAGCACAGGGGCCATGGGAGGGATGATTATAAAAGTCCAAGGAGAAGAGGAACAAACGACGGAACCAAGATAATGTGGATATAGAAGTGTGAGGACACTGGAAGCTATCTCCTGGGAAAGTGGTGCAGAAGGGAAGTAGGACATCTTAATTGCCCTTGGAGACACATATCATCATCCTGATGGAGGGGGACTAACTTGAGAAGAGAACACAACTAGTGAATGGTAGCATCAGGAGTAAGCCTAGATCCCTCTGAATAGAAATCTCAGGGCTCTGTAGATTAGATCACATTGGGACAAAACATATACTTCATACATGAAATGAGAATGATAATAGGACCTGACTTATATGAATGTGGGGAGGAAAAAATAAGAATGCACACAAATTTGTTATCTAACCTAAAACGAGTGACATAATGTTGGTAGCTAAAATAACTGCCTTAGGCCCAGCCATTCCCAAACTGTCTCATTCATCACATCCATTCACGGCAATGCTCTTGTGCTAAGACTTGCATTTATGTATTTGACTTTTACATAAACTATAATCTTATGCAGTTGTACACGGGTGGTGGAAACCCATTTTCCTGCAAAATGGTCTGTTTCAACCTAGTCTAAGTTCCCTTGAAAACCAGGAGGGGCTTTCAGCCTCCCCATGTGGAGCCTATCCAATACTTTGAATCTACTCAAATATATACTGAGCCTTGGCATTTAAGGTCCTCTTCCAATCTCTGAATCACTATGCAAGATTAAAGCCCATCTTTCTTTCCCTACCAATAAAAAGAACAGATTGAAATATAGAGACAGAGATTATTTTTTCGTAAATCGTGTGCACTTGTGGGTTGGGTTCATGATACTCCAGTGCATGGAATCTGTGGGAAACAAAAGCACAGAGGTCTTATCTTTGATATGCTCAAAGGTCTCCAAGTTATTTTTTATTATTTCTGTTTCATTGTGACACACATTGTCTGGAGGGTGGAGCAGGAGGGGCTCCACTGGCAGCTCAATTATCTATGCCTCATTGTTAGCCTCAGGTAAAGATATCATTTACTCTGCCACCTTCATAACTCTTCGAGAATCAGATAACCTACTTATACTTTCTAACCAGTTGAGCAATCTGGACCCTCCAAAGATGCTGTAATTCCCTGGCACTGATTTCTCAGGCTAAACTGTTCAGCGCCTGAGACTCTAACTACTTGACAAAAAGCACTGAAGACAACAACCTGGTGAAATAAGCCTTGCTATTATGTATGGGGGTTGCTATGTTGGTGTTTCTAATACTTTGTCAGTCTCTCTGTATTCAAGATCATCTATCTGCCTTAATCTTCCTCCATGATTGCACTACATTTATTGCTCCAGTAAACGTCTGCAGGGGAAGTGGGGGTAGGAAGGTACCTGAATACCCAAGGGATTGCCAACCAGCATGAAATCACCTGACAGCTTGGACCTGCTGTCACAACAAGAACATTCCTGAGGATTCAATTGCATTGTTGGTGCTAATCCCAGGCTGGAAACATCAGAGGAAACTAAAAGTGAGTGTGCATTTTATATAATTGGAAAGGAAAGGAGTGAAGACGAAATTCTCAGAATGTGGGAAGAGAACAGAGTCACAGCTCTCTCAGCCGTGTTCTTAGGGGAAATAAATGAAAATCCACACGGTGCTTACACCTCTGCCGGAAACAGTCAAAATGGGGACACTTCATCAAGATGAACAGTCATATTATTACAAATAAAATACAATCGCATCACTCATTGGTTTTTATTGTTATCATGACTGGATTATTCTGCTTAATTATTCATTACCATTTTTCTCCATTTTGTCATTACTGATGATACTCTGTGTGTGTGTGTTGTGTGTGTGTTTTCACCCTGTAATAAAGCCGTTTTCCTTAATCAGTCACTGTTTATTTTTTGTACTTCTGTCTCCATGGTGCAAGAGACATAATTGTTTTTCATTTTTCTGCAGGCAGCAAGGATGGAGAGAGAGGGAAGGCTCTGGAAAAGGAAGGCTCTCCCCAGCGCCTTGTCCATCATACATGATGAAGCTGTTCTCACAGGCAGTACATTTTCATCTGACCTTCTCAGCACATGGAAGGTGTGGCATATGTTTCAGGGAAGAGGAACATGACCTGCAGGAGGAGTTAACCCAGCAGGACCATTAAACTGTTACAAGTCATAAAATGCCTGTGCCCAAGAGTGAGTCATAAAAACTAAAAGATAAAGTTGTTAAGTATATGCCATTGCCTCAGAAAAATTCCTTCCCCTCTATTTCTGTCTAAACTTGGCTTTCTTTCACAGGAAAAGTTTATAATGCTCTGTGTAATCTATTTAATACATAAAAATTAGAGCAGTCATGTGCTTCCAAGGACTCATTATACAGAAGGAAAAAGTGAGGCTTAGAGGGGTTGGATGACCTATTCAAGGTCACATAGAAAGTCTGGGGTAGGCCCAGGAAGCAAAAAACAAAGCTCTAGAAGATTCTCTCTCTGCCCTAAATCATAGTCCCCTCCATATGATTTCTCCAAACTGACAATCAGGAAAAATAGCTTCTAAAATGACATAAAAACTATCAGTAAAACTTCTGCTTGCCCATGGCAAAAAAAGTTTTACTTGAATTGGCATTTCTCCCCCAAAATCTGTTCATCAAATAGAATTTATGTAGATCTGACTCTGCATCGTTATAATTTACTTGCAGCAAATTGCATTAATCTTCTGACTAACTGTAGTAAATCAGAGATCTCTACTATTCTGATTCACAGTCTACCATATAATGAAAGCCAATGATGGGTGAAATACCATGTCACATGCTAGGAGGACAGAAAGTATCTACTCAGAGAACTCAGTATCAGTGAGGTGGGCTTCAATCTTCTCTAGACCCCTCTCCAAAACTTCTAGGTAAAATCAGCTTGATTCTATGGAAGCCTCCCCCACCCAGTACAGGAATCCAACCCCTTCCTCAATTCATTCCCCACCCCCCACCTGAGTCTGTTATTCCATCCCAGGTGTGCAAGTAAGATAAAGGGTGTCAAGTGTCTAGGGCCACAGTTACCTCTCAGGACCCACTGTCTTCAGCAGTTGAGTTGTATTTCCAGGAATGTGTGCTGAAGGCAAGGCTGTCTTTGTTGCTTGTCTCCAGCCATATGAAATTCATCTCTGAAGAATAAACATGGTGGGAGAGGAGAAGGGAGAAAGGAATGACCCCAGTGGATCCCACAATGAAGATGAAGTCACCATCCCATTATGGTTGACTAGGTATGGTAGACGGAATTAGCAACACCCTTCCTGGTGTCCCTGCCTTTTGCCATATAACTTTGAAGTTCCTTCCAAGAAGGAATCATCACTTGCCTGCCCTTTGACTGTGGAAGCCTCTGTGTAACTTGCTTTTGCCCATAGAACATAGCACAAGAAACAGAGAGCCAGTTCCAAGCTTCAATTATAGGACAGCTCATGTGCCTTGGCTAGCTTTCTGCACTAATGCCAATGCCACGAGGAGATCTTTACCTGAGCAGCTTCTGCCCATTCAGCCTGGGCCCCAGGATGGATACATGTAGAGCCAACCAGAGGCCAACCCATGGCCAACAGCCAAGCCCTGCTTGCTGCAGAGCTCCCTGCAGAGCTCCGCCAAGCCCCAGCCACCTTCCAGGTACAAAAGAAATAAGTGGTATTGCCAAATGTCACTGAAGTTCAGTGGTTAGTTAATACAGCCATTGCTACATGATAGAGAGGATGTTTTTTGACTTTTGGTTTTTAATCTTTTTTTTTTCTTTTCTTTTCTTTTTTTTTTTTTTTTTTTTGCCTCTTGGAGTAAACCTGATCAAGGACAGAACCACTTCATCACTTAATGGATATTTTCTTATTGACATGAAAGTCTGTCAAATACCCATTCTAGTAATGGCTCTTCAAAATTCCCACCAAGAATTCATTTAAGTCTTCATTTAAGGAAAAAAGAAAAGGATATTCTCTTCTCATGCTTATGGGCTTTTGTAAGAACAATAAATGGAATGGTTAGCTTTGGAATACAGAATTCGTGGAAAGAGGAAAGCTTGGCAGGAACTAAATTATACAGATTTTGTAAGTATGAGATTAATTCTGTTTTGTGAGAAGTTAGATCATTTATCAAATATGTTACATGGGCATATTGGAAAAGGACTAGATCTAGGATACTGAAGGACACAGATCAGGTTCAGTTTTTTTTAGTTTGGATTTCTGGGAGAATGCAGAAGAACAGAAATCTTAAAAGTTAAAGAGTAAAACAAATTACCAGCAAAAAGAACTTTGATGAGTTCCCTAGGAGGGAACTTCAGGTACTGTGATATTTCCTGGTTCAGCTGAAAAGGAGAAGCCTGCAAGAGAAACAGAAGAGTCAGAGAGATCAGATAAGAATGGAGGTGGAGTGCAAGGCGAGCCAAAAGAATATTTCAAGAAGCAAGAAGTCAACAGGGCCCAATGTTGCTGAGAGATCCAATAAAATGAGGGCCCAAGAATAAACATTGGGTTTATAGATACCAAAATGTGTCAAATATTCAATCTTTAAGAGAGAGACTAATACAAGCAGAAATATAAAGAAAAAATAGAAAGTTTTATTGGAATCAAGGAGAGTGAATTATTTATTAATTTTATAAATAGAAAGTATGAGCTGGGGTAATTTATTGACTGACAGCCCTTAGTGGAAACATGAGAAAATTAGGAGTGATGAAACTCAACAGAAACAACCGGAATGAGCAGGATACTGGTTAGTCAGATCAGATTTTCGGTGTTGCGGGGAAGAGAAGTGCAACCTTTGAACTGGATAAAAAGGGGAATGTGAAGAATCCATATGGAAAGGATTTTTTTTTTTCTCTGTAAGAAATTGTCTATCAGATACCAGGTGCTTTTTTGGATGTTTTATATATGATTCTCACTTAACACTTACAGCTACAGCTACAGCTACAGCTGATATATACTACAAGGTGTCAGGCAGGTTTCTATGGGCTGTCTATGTATTAAGTCGTTCATAACTTTTCTACAATATTAACTCTACTCCCTTCTTAAAATAAGAATAATGAAAGAGTTCAGTCAGGTTAAGTAATTTGCTGAGAGTCACAAACTAATAAACAGCACATCTGGGTTTCAACTCCCTGAGTCCAAAGTCCATGCTATTTCCACCCTATCAGATTACTTGGCTTAAATAAGGAAGAGAAACAAAACAGAACTAGGAAGTGAAATCAGAGATAACTGTCAAAATGTTTAAATTTAATAAATGAACCAGTCACATTTTGGCTTAGATATGCACAGACAGTGTCCTGAAAATAGCTTTGACTAAAATTGGCTAAGGACTAGTGGGTTCTGCTGAAGCCAATATTTCAAGGAAAAAGAAAGAGAGACTATGACACTGTAACAATGACCGTGAGTGAGAAAACTTTCTCTCCTTCAATTTGCTTAAGTGGTGGGGATTATTTGAAGCACTGAGAACATTGGATCTTAGCCCTCTTTCTCATCTCTTTTCCCCAGTACATTGAAATACATCTGCTGAGTGTTCACTCTCAGAAATGTTCACTTGAATATGAGCTTTTTTGCAAAAAGGAAAAACAATTGTATAGTCAAAAGACAAGATCAGGTCTACTTCTTGCCAGATATATAACTTTAATTCACTTTTTTTGTTTTGTTTATTTTTGTTTTTGTTTTGATCTGCAGCTAATTTTTCCGTGGTTACCTCATAGATTCATGGCAAGAATTCAGTAAAACAATATATGCGTAAATACTTTATAGACTATAAAGTGATATACAAATGGTATATATGATTATTCCCCTGAACATTCAGATTCTAAGAGACTGTTTTCTCCTTTATCTCATGGTATAAGTATATTAATGCCTGCTGCACAAGCTGCTAAGAGAGAGAGTAGGGTACACAGGATAATATATAAGAAACTTCCAAGTACAGTACTTGCTTCATATCTGATGTTCAAATATTTGTTCTCTACCCACTATTACAAAAAAAAAAAAAGTTTTCATTTGGACCCGTTGAAATCCATCTTAATGAATTCATAGTATGTCACCTAACAAGTGTTTCATAGTTAACCCATTCTCATATTATTAGAACTTCATATTTCTAAAAACATTTTCTAGCAAATACAAAACTAGAAAAGAAATAGATAACTCACTACAGAGCCATCTGATATATTCAACAGAGTTGATGGTCAGATAAAAACTAGACTCCTAAGGGCAAAGTTGTGCATAGCCTGTCTTCTGTGGAAACTCTTTGAATTGGCTGCTTATTTAGGGTGTTGAAGAATAGTCTTTATAAACTCCTGGGAACAAAACTCTGAATTGGGTTTGACAAATTGGGGTTTGACACATACATAGACAAATCTCTCAGATTTTACAGTGTCTGCATGGTGATAGCAGGGCCCCCAAGAAAAAATATTTCTTAGGAAAGAAATATGGCATAAAAAAAAATCATTTCCACAGTGAACCTGGAGTTTAAGAGCACAAATTATAAAATTAGTGTGTCAATAGAATTCATACCAATTCAGGCTAGTTTGCCCGAGTTAATCAAGATGATAAATGGAAAACTAAAAGAATGTTCTCATTAAATGAAGGCCTACACCACCCAGCTAGTGGACATTCTCTCTGAGTATAACAGCAGAGGTAGGGAGTATTTGTGTTACATTGGTTACAAAAGACAGCAGTCCCAGCCTGGGATGAAGAGCTGAGAGACTAGGCCATGAGTAAGAATCTACACCTGGGGGATCCCTGGGTGGCACAGTGGTTTAGCGCCTGCCTTTGGCCCAGGGTGCGATCCGGGGACCCTGGATCGAATCCCACGTTGGGCTTCTGGTGCATGCAGCCTGCTTCTCCCTCTGCCTGTGTCTCTGCCTCTCTCTCTCTCTCTCTCTCTCTCTGTGACTATCATAAATAAATAAAAATTTTTTAAAAAAATTAAAAAAAAAAAAAAAGAATCTACACCTGGGAGCAAAAACACAAAGACAAGAGAAGGACAAAGGATTTTCAAATGGAAGTTTCATATATTATTTGGAACTCTTCTGATTGCATATGAAAGAAACCTTTTAAATACAAAGGTGAATTTATTGGTTCACATGACCAAAGTATAGCAAGAATGATGAAAGCAGAAAATACGAGGTTCTCTTGCTTTCAGGTCTCCTGAGGGCATAACCGTTCTATGTTTGGTTTCATTTTTCTCGACTTACTTTTCTCAATGTTTGAAGTGCCTTCTGGGCTTCTCCGTACTTCTCCCCTCTGGCTCAGATTAGGAAAATCCCAGTGGAAGCCTCTGATTGGCTGATTCAGGTCACATTCTCACTTCTTGAACCTATCTGCCAGTTAGGAGGTAAGGCTCTCAGGGGGGCTGTGGAAAGGTCACATACTCTTAAGCCACCAACTGTTGTTAAGTGGGCAGGGTAGTGGAACTCCTATCTGGACCTCATATACGTCTAAATGGAGAGCAACTGAGAAAGAAATGGTGCTCCCCGAAAGGGAAGAGGCACAGATACCATCAGATGTAAAGGAAGGCCAGAGTCCATGTTCAGGATCTTTTTAAGATTTAGGGTGATGGTAAAAATGGCAAATATAAAATACCTTGTAGAGTGGGCAGCTATGCTACTCTAATCCTGTAACTATTAAAAACATATCTTGACCTATGATGAACTTACAAATTATAGAAAGGAGATCTAATAGAGAAACAATTTGTTGTGATAGTTGCTCATGATTCAGATTTCCCGGTGTTCGTCAACGGATAACTCTAGAAGTCTATGAGCTCTGTTTATGAGAATTAAGGCCCCTTGTCTTAATATGATGGTGCAGACCACCTTAATGGATGACAAAAAAAACAAAAACAAAAACAAAAAAACACCATGAGAAATCTTAGGATCAGTGAAGAGAAGCTCAGGAGTGCCCCGGCTCTCTCTTTGTGTTAAGGAGACTTGCCTTTTGATATATCAGCGTAGCTTAGAAGAATCTCTCAGGGTTTTCAACTTCTGGTCAAGGTGAAACTCATCCCTTCTACTATCTTTGTCCCTCAGTTCTAATAAACAGGATATTGCCCTTTTGTTAGCCCAAGAAGTACCCAATACATAAATACCTTACACAAGACTCATTTCTGAACTGTTCAGAGACATTTTTTCCCTTATTTTTCCTTCCTTAGCTCTCTAATTTCCTCTTAACATATTTTCCTCTAAGCCTCTTTATTTTTAGTTTCAATGCCTTAATTTTTTCCTACTTAGTGATTAATTCCTATTAATCCTTAGTTTTATCTATTTTTACACTTAAACTTTTTATCTTTTGGGTTTAAGTATTTTATCTTATTCTTTAATCATCTCTAGTTTTATAATTTTAATGATCTATCCTTTTATCTTTTATTTTAAATCTCATTTGTTTAATCTTATTTTCAAATTCAACGTTTTATTCTACTGGAATTCTAATTCTTTCATACCCAGTCTTACTTTATTCTCTTTTCCATCATTCTCAATTTTTACGTTTTTACGTTTGATTTTCTTCTATAAGCCTCTAGTGCCTTAACATTTTTTTTTACTTTTTTCTTCTACTTTCTGTTTCTTTTTAAAAATATATTTGTATAATGGCTGACAAGATAAGTGCCAAAGTCTCAATAATGATAATGATGATGAAATTAATGATTAATAATGATGATGGTGATGATAATAATAGAAGAGTGAGAGCCCTTCATTCTCTACCTTCTACCTTTCTCCACTTTTCTCTTTAAGCCTCTACCTTCTCTTCCAAGTGGATCTCTAAGTCCCTTGCAAGGTTATCTCCCCCAGATACACACATATAAAAACCTTACCTCAGGAGATGGGAAATATCTTTAATCAATATTCTCAAGATTATTGTTTTTTCTACATAGAAAGAACAACTCTTTTATTGAGATATTTGTACTTTTTGAGATCTTACACCATGTTGGTTTTGGCAATTTGCAGGCATTGGTAGGCAAGAGGAAATGGTTGGTGAGACATCCTGCTTGAGGGACATCCACTATGCAAAAACTCTAGCCTGACCTTCTTATTAACACTTAGCCAGCACTAAACTCTCCTATACCTACATGCGGAAAGACATCTAGAGAAAAATTTATAGCTGGCTTCTGTCTTTGCTTGAACAGTCTGCTCTCAGAAGTAGTAGTGCCTACCTTCTATGCTTTTATGACAGTTAAGTGAGTGGATGTTCATAGAACACTCAGAAATATGCCTGACATAGAGTAACTACTATATGTTAATTAAATTTTAATCGTGTCCATTTCTAAGTCAATCCCACACCTTTATTGGTATCATAGACAAATCCTCTTGTGGCTCAGGGAATCCAAGTTCTATTTCGTCACTGTGAGGATTAAGGAAAAGCTAATTAAAGCAATAATTAGTTAAGAAGTTTCTTGTTATTTGTTTTGTTTTTGTAATAGAGTCACCTGGCTTCTATGACAAACTTCATGGCTTTTTAGAACCTATATTATTCAGATCAGACAATTTTGACTTTTTCATCTTTTTTCTTTTGGGCACAGATAAGTGCCTGCGGCTGATGTTCTTTAAGGATCTTTTCTATCTCCTTCTGGGACATGTGAGGCCAGTAACTAGGGGAATTTAGACAATCTGAGGAAAAAATAAATGACCATATATCTACTTCATAGAGATGGTGACCTGTGAGATTGAACTGATTATATTTCTACCAAAAACTGTGTGGAGGTTCCTCAAACAGTTAAAAATATACCTGCCCTACGACCCAGCAATTGCACTGTTGGGGATTTACCCCAAAGATACAAATGCAATGAAACGCCGGGACACCTGCACCCCGATGTTTCTAGCAGCAATGGCCACGATAGCCAAACTGTGGAAGGAGCCTCGGTGTCCAACGAAAGATGAATGGATAAAGAAGATGTGGTTTATGTATACAATGGAATATTACTCAGCCATTAGAAATGACAAATACCCACCATTTGCTTCAACGTGGATGGAACTGGAGGGTATTATGCTGAGTGAAGTAAGCCAGTCGGAGAAGGACAAACATTATTATGTTCTCATTCATTTGGGGAATATAAATAATAGTGAAAGGGAATATAAGGGAAGGGGGAAGAAATGTGTGGGAAATATCAGAAAGGGAGACAGAACGTAAAGACTGCTAACTCTGGGAAACGAACCAGGGGTGGTGGAAGGGGAGGAGGGCGGGGGGGTGGGAGTGAATGGGTGACGGGCACTGGGGGTTATTCTGTATGTTAGTAAATTGAACACCAATAAAAAATAAATTAAAAAAAAAAAAAAGAAATATTGCCCCATCAGAGCTCCGGTTGGGCATCCTTGTATTGCCCCCTTTTAGAAGGAATTCTCTCCCTACAAGGGCTTTGTCACATTATTAATAAGCATCTCCTTCCCCAGCCTTTAGGAATTGACATTTCTATCTTTTTCTGCATGAAACTAGACCCCCAGGTCTTTCTCAACTATTATCTAATACTTTCAGGCAACAAAGAACCCTTCAGCTGATCTGCCAATAAACTCAACCTCAACATAGATGACCTGCTCTTGAACACTTGTAGAGTGCCCATTTCCAGAAGTTACTCTGTTATATAGATTGTCAGGTCTGAGTAATCCTTCTCTGCTTAGGACAGTTCTTTAAATGGTGATATCTACCTACAAAAATTGACAGTTAAACATTTTTTCACTTAAGTATATTTCCTATGACTTTTTCTCTCAAAAACAGTGTTTTGTTTTGTTTTTCTCTTCTGGAACTCAATGCCTGGGATCTTACAGACTTCTGTAAAGCGATAAAACTATTTCTTTGGAATAGAAATGAATTTTAAAACATCCATCAACCCATATCTACCGTTTCTGGATCATTTATTTTTCTAGTAGATTTGTCATAATACTTGTCTTTATTTTCATACATACATTCCCTAGTGAAGGATCACTCTGTGTGGATATATGATTGTGATTTAACATTCATCTATCCTACATATCTATAGCAGAATTAGTCATTCTTGAATATAAACACCAAGACTGCTGGTGGCTCATATGTTGAACTACCAAAGCCATTGGAAAGTGGATAGATAGCTTCTCCATGCTTCTCTACCTTTTAAAGACCAATTTATGAAAGTATTTTTAAAATCACTAAAATTATTTATGAACAGAATACTAGTGTTGCTGAGTGGTAACATTTGGAATAAAACAAGAGCTTTCATTTTCCCACATTTTAACTTCTGGAGTGGCTCTGATGTAGTATGTCTGCAATCCTGGTTGGACTGCAGGAAGTAAAAACACAGAAAAAGGAAAATTTTACGGATGAAAGGTTGCTCCCTAAGCAACATTAAAAACTAAGCATTGGCATCATAAGGAATATATTTCTTCTCCTCTCAATGAATACCTGATAATTTAAGCTGTTTGTACCAAAATAACAGAAGTGAAAGAGTAATATCTTTTCCCCTCTTCTAGCAAAATTACTACCAAGGGAGTAACTGTCTTTGAATAAGAAAAAAATTTGTTATATCATTGAGGGTATCATTTAATAAAAGAGCTAAGACACCACATTAATAGTTAACCACTCTTCATGAAAAGATTCAAAGACTTTGTTTTTATTCTTGAGAGGTGTGGGAGAGAACCACTTTTCTCATTAAGCCTCTACCTTCTCCAGAAAAGAGAAGAGCCAGAAAAACTGGGGGAGATTGCAGCCTGTGTTCTGTACACAGGAGCAGCCAGGAAACACCTCTGGGGATGCACAGTGGCTTGTTCAAACACCTGCTATAATTTAATCTCCATGAGGGTGGGAATCTTTATCAGTTTTATTCACTGATAAACCCCCAAGCATCTTGGAACTCTGCCTGCCACAATGTAAGGATCTAAAAATGTTTGCTGTAGAAATGAATGAATGAGTAGGAATTTTCAGTGTCCAACTTGAAATTGTTTGTGTTGTTGGAATATAAACTCTTCCCCAATTATAATCAAAAAGGTCAAATTTACTATATTCCCAAGTTCTTCATGAGTTAGGAATTTTCAGAAGGGATTGAGGCTGAATTTCTCATCTGGTGAAATGGTCCAGAATAGCAACACCATATGTGGGAGAGCAGAATGATCGCAACCAAATTAATTCAGTGAAGGCAGGGACCCTAAGTCTGAGGTAACTGTGAGCAATAAAACTTTAATGCATGTACAGAAAGAGTGAGGGCAGATTTGGACTTCCATAGGACACAGAATCAGGCTTCAGACCAATCTTCTATAGAAACCAAGGAATCTGAAGTTCCCAACTGATATCTAAACTCCACTCATGCATGTTCCACCACATGCAAAACCTTGCCTCCATCTACGAGATCAGGACTTCAAGAAACAACAACCTGGAAACACATACACATACACACACACCAACAAAAAAAAAAATGATAAAGTCAATGTTGTGACTAAAAAGAAAAAGGTTCAGAAGTTCATTGCTCCAAGAAAGCACTAATTTAAGCCATACTAATCTAATGAAAATATATTTTGTCTTTTTAAACCCTTAGAAAAATAGTTTTCCTTCTAATTGGAAAACATATAGAGTTACTCTATTCAGGTAACTCTAGTCAATTCCCTTTCATCCCTCCTGAAGAATAGCTACACTTATCCAAACACCAAAACTCTCATCATCCTTGCCTTTCTCTGTCTCTGTTGGATTCCCAGGTGAAGCTGAAGTTGGGGTTGATGGATAAGAGTGGGGAGAGCCATCTCATGTATACATACAGCTCTGCCCTCCTCCTTCAGATTGACATTTTGCTCATCTGTGTTGATGCTGCCCTTACATGGAAGCAAACTGTGCTTACAGCCCTCTGTTGGTCCATGGGCTGCTGTCCATATTGTTGCAAAATACCTCAGCACCTACAGACTCTGCCCAGACCATGAGTCACTGCCCCATTTGTGGCACTAATTCACCCATGACCTCCAATCTCTCCAGGGAGAACAGAGCCTTCTGTGGCCAGTGACCACTGTTCCTCTTAGTTGATCTCATTGTCTCTGCTGTTTACTTCTCCAGATGGTGGGGAAATGTCACGCTTTTCCTACATTTCTTTGCCCTTTAGAAGACATGTCACTAGAGTCTATCGAGCCCTAATGATAACCTTTGATTCACCACTCAGCAATCTGAAATCTAGTCTTAACAAATCTTCAATGTTTTCTGTAGCCATTCATTTCTTAGGGCACAAAAACTTTTCTTCCCAAAGCATGTGGGTAGGGGAAACAGGCTATGCATACCACTTATACACAATTTACACGTGACAAGATCACTTGCTAGACATTGTTCACATAAACACAGACTGCACTTCATCCTGGCTTCATCTCATTTTTATATCCCTATTTTCCTTGGGTCTTTTCCTCCAACCACCTAGTTTCAATAGCTATATTAAATATAATTATAAGTGTTCTCCAGTTATTTCTAGAACAAGATGGTATAAAATTAAATCAACATATACATACAGGCATATGCTCCTGCCAAATGAGGCTAAGCTTTTCACTGAATCACTAGGGAGCGGGACACCATCTTCACTACAGTTTTACTACAGGTTCATCAGATGGTCTTGACTAACCTGCTTCCCCCCCCCCGCTTTGTTTTCATTTACTTTGGCATAAAGGAGTATAGTAGCAGTTAACCTATCTCCAGGGTGTGTTCAGGTTTAATGAATAAATGTGTATAATGTCTTCAGAGTGCCTCACGTGAGATGTGCTGTAACTGCACATTATTAGTGCTGCTATTACAGCACTGCCTTGGGACCCTCAGCCTTTAAGCTGGCTTGAGACAGGAGGTCTCGGAAATAATAACAACTCTTCTCCCAGCGTGCCTTTCTCCCTGAAACCTCAGAGAACATAAAGGAATTACCTTATTAATGCAAAACCCAGCACGAGATAGATGGGAATGACTACTGAGTATTTCCTGTTTCCAGGTGGGAGACATTAAGGCAACCTTTCTGCATTTACACGCAGCTCACCTGTAATAGAAGCACTTACCAACATTCCTCATGCAAGAGACACAGCCTACTTCACTGTCTCTCCACTGAGGCGTGGCACTGGGTAATGCTGCTGGGAAGAATGGGTTCCAGTCCGCTATTCTTCAAGTTTCTCAAGATAGTGATGAGAGAATCAAGTCACATTCATGTGTTAAAACTAATGGTGATCATATATTTTGATTTAGCCATGACTTGGTTAACTAAAGAAAGCATCCAATTTATCTTTTTTTCTTCCCCCTTTACCACGATTTCAGTGGAATGAGACACCTTTATTTGTGGTTCTATAGGTTACTGATTAATTTAAAAAGGCTGACACATTGGTGCTAATGGGCACCATTTGGTTGGTAGTCAAAATATTCAGTTATAAGAGCCTTAATAGGTAAGAAATCACTGGCTGCGGATCCGAGTATTTGGCTATGAATCCACCACCTGAAGGATGAGGAAGCTGAAGCCTTTGGTTATAATCAGCCTGCTTAAAAGTAATTCAACTACACTTCCTAAAACTATTCTATAAATCAGACAGCCCTTTCCTACAATTAGTTTAAACTGGGAAGCAATAATAATACGATTTTCAGCCTCAGTATTATGCTATCCTTGATACCGGTTATGATCTATTCTGATGAGTCAAACTCCCTCACAGTAGTGCTCTCTGGGCTCTTCAGTGATGAAGTCTCTTAGAATTGGGCTGCAAAGGACCTGGTTAGACTGGTCTCTTCATGGCTGCAATTACTATACCTCTTCTTATTTGTCACGGTGAGCCCTTTTTACACTAAATTTCCTCCAACAAATTTTTAAGTGATTTTTAAAGTAAATGCCATAATTTCACTGCAGAAAAGCTGGCATTACATACTGAGGGGATGGGGATTTTAGTGAGTTGTCTGCTCATGCCAACATGTATTGCAAATAGAATGAGCCCCTGGGCTCTCTGTCACTTGGTTGAACCTCGGGCATTTAACTGACATCATTCTTTGGCATTTGCCTTTCTTCTCTCACTCCTGTACCAAAGGGTAATGGAAATACAGTTGTCAGCTTCAAATTATTCAAATGTGAGGAAACTAACTCCTCGTAATATTCTGCCTTCCCGAAGTGAGCCCCACCCAGCCCCACACAGACCTAGCACCTCTATTCTTTAATAGCTAATGGGAAAAAAGCCCAGACAAGCTCCATGTCAGACATTTAACTTAGTCTTAGGCCACTTGCAGTGACCAATTCCTCATGCTTCACGTAAAAGCAGAAATAGATGGGAATTTGCCTGGGCTGGTTATAATGATGTATGTAATGGAAACATTCCTTCTAGACACCTGAAGCAACTAGCTTTGGCTTTGAAGCGTGAGATTTGCTTTCCCCATTTTAGCATACAGGCTTACAAATACTGTTATTGATCATAAAATTATCCAATCTTTTTAAAAATACAGCTATGCTCTTTGATTAAAGTGCTTTCTGTTGCTATAAATTTCAGACTGACTCCCCCTCGGTGCAGAATTTTCTTTCCACTTAGTTTTTTAAAGCATCAGCCATTAATTTTGTTGAGCAATCCTTTAGTCTCATGTCAGTGGATGGCTTAAGCAGGTGGAATTGGCAGGTTCCTTTTACTCTCAGCTTAGCAGAATACCAAACTGTCTTCTCCAAGAAAATACTGAGTTATGCTGCTCTCTGACTTTCTGGAGAAAAATGTGTCCTTCCTTCTACTGGTCCAAGGAACTGGAGCTATAGAAAAATCCTGTTGTGTTTCAGACTTGGTCACATCAGTCATTCCTGTGCTGCCATGACTCAGCTCTTTCTGGGCCCTTACAAGCACACACACTTCTCGCAAGTCAAAAAGAATCAGTTCACCCAACTGGGCCACCATTTGTCTGCATGTGGCCAAAGGGAACCATTACTGTTTGCTGAGACCAATTCTAGTACTTGTGTTACAAATCAATTCAAGCCCTGACTCACAGCTTTCTTTCATTCCAAAGAGATATTCAGGCCAGTGCATTGTCAAATAGATTTGTAATTTTCCCAGGTTATAACCCCCATTCACCACTAGCCAAATCAGAACACTCCAGATTATTTTTAAGATCAGTAGTTTTATTGAAACAATTAGAAGAATGTTCTACTAATTTGCATTGAAGGATATGACTTCCTCAGGAATATTTTGAAAATTAGTCTTCAGCATCAATTACTGGGGTACTTTTTTTTTTTTTCCACTGTGCTATTTTAGGTTTGGCCTTAGGAAATCTTTTGGAACATCGCTCTCAAAAAAATTCACTCAGAGCCAGCGATCAATCACAATTTCAGAGTGCTTGATTACCAAAAAGACCAGGATAGAATAACCTATCATTACTCTTCATGTGACCACGTGTCACTGCTGACAGCGGTTGCTACCTATGTTATGGGGTGATTGAAAAGATAGATTTGGTAACAACATTTTTTTCCCAGTGTTTTGGACATGGAAAAATGGCCTTTGATTTGCGGCTATAGAACTTATTTGATGGATTTTGTATTGCTCTCAATGAAAAGGGAGCAGTAGTTAGTAATAATCAATGTGATTTTAACCCCCAGTGTTTTTATTTATCCCAGAGATCAATATCTCTATAGGACTACTCCCTTCAATCAAATAGAGAAATCCTGTTCATCATCTTAACCATATCCATTTCTCAGAGCCAATGATTAAATAACTTCAGCATGTATGAATTTGTTTGGGGTGTCCTTAAAGTAGGCTAATTCTGTTCCAGTTGAATGTCCTTGATTATATGGTACTCAGAAGGAGATTACAAAACATTAGAAACTATTCAAATGTCTTTGTGTTAATTAAATTGCCAGAAATTTTATCATGAAGCTGTAATGATTCCAAGGCCTGGCAGGATGCAGCTCCTTTAAAAGGAGCAACACACTGGAAAGGCAGCTTCCCTTCGCTGACTTAGCAGGGCTGAAATCAGCCTGCCTGCAAAAGCCCCCGGGAACTGGGCGAAACAGCCCTTTGGTACTAAATCGATGTATGAAAGTTTTGCAAGGAAATTTAAAAATGCGTGCAGTACATCAGACCTTGAATCTGCTCAAATCAGGACAAGGTTTTCTACTTTTTTTATTTCAAAGTCCAGAACCACTATTAGAACTTGGAAATGTGACTTCTCTCTTCACCTTCATCGCCTGCTAGAATTCTTTTCATGAATAATATTTTGGGGACTTTCTCTTGATTCTTATCATTGGCTTTTTCTTCCACTCTTTGGAACTTGATAGGAAATGTTCCATGCATTATTCTCTTTCGTGTGAACTTTGCAAAACCCTCTGGGAGAGTGTTTCCCCCTAGCTTGGCTTTGACTGTGGAAACCGTATGATACAATGTGATAATGAACAATGTAAAATTGTTGGTACAGTGATAGCATTCAGGTCCATTGAAAACCCCTGTGTGTTCTGAACCAGTCTGGATGGGTTTCCATGAAATGTGCCTCCCTGGAGGTTTTATTCTCAGTCAATTGTCTCTTCCAATAAATTCCCAAAATCAGAACCTGAGATTTTCCTCAATATTGCAAGGAGTCTTCTGTCTCGGCCTGCTGAAATTTTAACACTTGAAATTTGAATCCAGGTAAAACTCACACATTTCTTTTGGAATCTGACACTGCCTAGTTTACTAAGAGATTTACCAAGATTTGATGAACCTTTCTATGAACCTCGGGAAATTTCATGCTAGGGCTGAAACCGGAAAGGAAGCACATTTCACTAGGTGTCAGATTTCATTCTGACCAGCTTGCCAGGATCTCCCCCAGGTTGTATTAATTATTTCCTGCATCAAGATAAGGGAGAAAGATTAACTAGCCTCACACTACCAAATAAATTATTCCAAGGAAAAAGGAGTCCCATCGAATATTATCTGAAGAAGTTGACATCACAATATCATGTCATTTTCAGATAACTGAACTCGTTATCTGACCAGTGGCTTTGTCACAGTGCAGATAGTGTTTGTGAAAATAAAAGCAAAGATAAGGACTAAAATTATGATTTATACTAATAATAACAAGAAGATCCACAATGTTAGTTTAGAAGGAAGAAGTAAAGAACTTCATAAGATATTATTGGATGAAGAAATTCCTCAGTATTTTCACTAACCCCAGAGAGACCTTGGTGTTGGAGAGACACTTCAAAGGCAAGCATGCAGCATATAAAACTTCACAAACTTGGTACATCTTGGCAAGCAATTATGTGTAATTCTCTTTTCAAGTAATGAAATCTTCAGGGGTACGTGGGTGGTTCAGTGATTGAGCGTCTGCCTTTGAGTCAGGTCATGATCCCAGGGTCCCAGGATCAAGTCCCCCAGTGGGCTCCCCACAGGGAGCCTGCTTGTCCCTTTGCCTGTGTCTCTGCCTCTCTCTGTGTGTGTCTCTCATGAACAAGTAAATAAAATCTTTAAAAATAATAATTAAAAAATAATAAAATCTTCATATGCCTAAATAAATGACACTTCTTCCTTAAATGATTGTGTTAATCAAGCTTTCTCAACCTCAGCAATATTGACATCTTGGGCTGGATAATTCCTTGTTGTGCCTGTTAAGTAGCATCCCTGCCTCCTATCTACTAGATACCAGAAGCAATTCCCCCTCCAGTCATGACACTGAAAAGACATCTACAGACATAGCCAAATGTCCCCTGTGGGGCAAAATCACTCCCAGCTGAGAACCGTTTGTGTGCCCTGTGTCTACAAATGCCTCCAAATTCAGCAATTTGTTTCTTTCCATGAGTTCAGAACACTATATACATCAAGACCACAATTGCTAAACAACTCCAAGGAACATCTAGACGCAATCATAGAATCTATGAATTGGAAGGGACCTCAGAAAAAAAAAGAGAGGATCATAACAATAGCAGCAGCCACAACAAAATAAATTCTAAAGTGCAAATCTATTAATGTGAAAGCAAAAATGTCCTAAAAAGAAAATACAGAGATTAACTCCTTTTAAACTTTTTTTAGAGTCAGCATATGAAAGAGTCAGCATATGAAAATGGTGGCTGGCACATTCTGCAAAATGTTAGTGCTGCATTATCCAGTACAGTAGGCATTTACCACATGTGATTACCTAAGTTTAAATTTAAATGAAGTACAATAAAATTTAAATTTCATTTTATCAAGTCACTGTGTCCAAAGCTAGATAGTGGCTAGTGGTTACCATTTTGGACGGTGCAGATAGAGTACATCTATCACGGAAATAAAGTTCTACTGAAGAATGCTGCTTCAATATAGGGGCAGTAGATAGAAGTTCCTGTGAGATAAGGTTCAATTTAATAAAGTAAAAGCATTACAAAATTAGAGGCTTGCAACAGTTATCCTCCAAAGAGCATGAACAAGGTTTGAGTAGATGCCAAGAAGGAATTTTTGCTGGGTAGACTACTACACCAGATGAACAGATTCCTCTAACTCAGACTCAAAAGGGCCTATTATGAGTTTTTATAATGTTTTCTGTAATACAATTTTCATCACTTCCAAACACAACCTCATGGAATCAGAATAAACATTCATATTTTACAATTATGACATTGTAAATATTATATAACTTCTAGAGCAAAACTATATTCACTAAATGAAGACTGTTTATTTTGCTCTGTGGTGAGGTCGGTTCCCCACTTATGGGTCTTCAATTTTTTCAAGTGTATATTGTGACAATATTTTCTTTTTTGTGTGTGACAATATTTTCAAATGAATTCCTGACATTTATAAAGTATGAATCTTAGCCATATGTCATTTTAGTTCATATAATATTCAAATGCAAGATTTAGTCCTGTATTACTGGGAATAAAAGACAAGAGCTTAGGATGCTCAGAGTATGAGAGGGAATTTGAGTGCAAATCCAAGGCCATAGGACCTCAACAAGAAAGATAATGCTCTTATATTTGCCAAACAACTTCCAGTTAAAGGAAGGAGTACTCTGGGAAGAATTTGAAATTCAGGTAATAATTGAGGATAAATTCTCCTCAAAAAAAAAAAAATCCAAGAAACTACATATACTCACCTGCTTATCTATAGCCTTTTTCCCCCAAAAGTAAAAATCCCACTCATAAACACACACACTCACATACACACACACACACAATTTACAAATCCAGTTCACTTAATGTTAAGGAATCAACTAGTACTTATTGAGAACTTTGTTTTATTTGTGGTCTTTATTTATTGTGCTTCACACTATTGGTTAAAACAGAGAGAAGACACAGTCTCAGTACTCTAGGAAGCTTGATAGTCTAAGACGGATTAAGGCAACACACAAATACAATGAGAGAGTAGTGGTAGGTAACTCTGGCCCTAAGGACGATTCTCATTAATACTGTAAAGTGATTGCTACAACTAGAGCAGTCAATGAGGGCTTCAAAGAGAGCATGACAAGAGTAGAATTTAGATAAGTAGATGAAGAAGTGAAAAGAAAACCCCGATTGAAAAGCAGAAAGTGCAAAAGCAAAGAGATATCTTGATGAAGGCAAGAAAAAAAAGAGAGAGAGAGAGAGAGAGCTGCATTATTGGGACAAGGGTTATGATAGTGAAATAATGATTGAATAATGAGCAGAGCCCAACTGTGGGTGGCCTTGAAAGCTAGACAGAGAATCATAGACCAGACGTGCTGTGAAACTGTGAAACAGGAAGCCTTTACACACCTTACAAAATCAAGTGGCACAGTGATCTTGTCTTTAGGAAGCTCACCGGACACAGACTGTGGAATGAATAGGGCAGGGTGGGTTGAGGGGGAATGGAGGAGAGGGATTATGGTACCCATCTCATCAGAGGGCTGTTACAGGGATTGAGGCATGACATGATGAGTGCTGGGAAATGGTTGTGGATGATGGCGAGTCTGAGGAAGTACGTTCTAGTAATGAAGAATGTTAAACATTTGGTATGGATTATAGTCAGCAACTTGACGTCTCCACTGGATAAACTCACATACAGGCTTCACTACAAAGAGATAGTGGGCTGCTAGCTTCTCAGAGAATCTTTCAGCCCTATGGTGCTCTGATCCTCAACAAAAGAGAATCACAGAGGAATTAGGTTATTTCTTTTCTTGATCTTTATTCTGCTGTTCCTTGCTGAGCTGCTGGAGGGCCAGAGTAGATCACATGCTTTCTCTGTGCCTCAGTTTTAGTATCTATAAAATATAAATTGGTTTGTTACCCATCTCACAGTGATGCTGCAGGGCTTATGAAATATTGGACCCTAGAAAATATTGGGCATTTGGAAAAAAATGGTGATAAATAGGAGACAGAAACCATCTAAAATTAAATATAGACTTTTTACCTTTGATAGCTGCATATTTCTTACCCTGCAGGTACCTAGACCCCATCATGGACAAATATATTTGCACATACACACTATAAACAGTACAGAATATTAAAGTCCACAAATCTTTTAAAGTTCCAGAATCTAAATGATGAGTTATAAATGTTAAAGCTTAAAAGAAAAAGAATCTCTTCAAGCTAAGTGATTTTTTTCTATGTATTTAATACTCTAGAAAGGAATATGTGAAACAAATGTTAAAACAAAATGAAAAATCATCATGAGCAGTCATTAGGAGGTGAAAAGAAGTAAATCATTCTCTTATAAGCAACACCACTGAAAAATCAATTACCATCTCCTGGTCATCAAGCACAGCACTTCCAACCAAGGAGAAGACTACTGTGTGATACCAAAAAAAAACAAAAAAACAAAAAAAAAAAAAAACAAAAAACGATTCAGGAAATGCCTTATTAATGGTTGGAATTAGCTGATGTAAAAATAAGAAAAAACCTTGGGGAACAACTAGTTCCAATCCTTCACTCTCAAAAGATGAAGAATCTGATGCTCACAGGGGTTATGTGGCAAACATAAGGTCATGTGGCTAATTTGTGAGATCTGGGATTTGGACTCCCAGTCCAAGGACACACTGTCCATTTTTCAAGGATCAGAATTGGTCTCAGAGCCATACGGAGAGTAATCATGGGTATATTATGCTTCAGATGAAGTGATAATATTTCTCTCTCTAGGGTTCCAGTCTTGCCAGAAGACCAAAACTGAACAGTAGCAGCAAAGGGATGGAAAGGAATGAGTAAGAAAAAGATCTGGAACATTCAGATTAAAGGTCTCTTTTGAGGAGGTCTGGGTCATCTCCATTACTCATCCTCACTTCAAATATCTGATCTTAAAAGCCAGCAGGATGGAAAGGGAGGAGCTACATTATAACTCCTATTACAGATAACATATCCCCAGGCAAAAGTTGAACATAAGGGGAAAGTTTCCATTTTTTGATGTATTAAAAAATATGAAAGATTGCTACAGAGAAAGCAAAAAGAAAGACCAAAACTGAACTGAAAAAAAGTGAAATTAACTTCAAGACTTTGGAGAAGAGAATAATGCAACAAAGAGGAGGAAAAATCCTATGTGATTAGATCCACATATTAGGCATGAGAAACTTTCCCAAAAAGGAGAACCAGGATCTTCTAAATAATTATGTTGCTGGGTTCACATAATATTAAGAATTCTTAACAAGTTCAGGATACCCTTGAAATGAGATGAAGTGTGTCCATTTTCTAATAGTGATGAGTAACCCTCAGAAAATGAACTTAGACTTGTTCATTTGTCAACTTGATATAAAATAATGTGGAAGCACAATAATGTGTAACATTTGATGGAAATCTTGCTTGTACTTTCTGAACGTACCAAACTCTACCAGTTTTGCTTATTATTTGCAAATAATAAGAGAGACAAATAATAAGGCAAAAAAATATCTATATCTGTATCTGGTGATTTTGATTCCATGAGGAGAAAGATAAAAATGTGAAGACCTGGGGTGCCTGGCTGGCTTAGTCAATTAAGCGACCCACTCTTGATTTTTGCTCAAGTTATAATCTCAAAGTTGTGAAATGGAGCGCTAGGTCAGGCTCCATGCTCAGCAGGAAGTCTACTTGAGATTCTCTCTCTTCCTCTCCCACTGCCCCTCCACCACCTCTAAAATAAATTAATTAATCTTTTTTTTTTTTTTTTAATGTGAAACCCCAAGGACACCTGGTGGCTCAATGGTTGAGTGTCTTCCTTAGGCTCAGGGAGTGATCCCAGAGCCTGGTTCTCCCTCCGCCTATGTTTCTGCCTCTCTCTTTGTGTCTCTCATGAATAAATAATAAAAATCTTTAAAAGAAAAAAAACAACTGGAGCCTCATGGACTATTTGCAAATTTTCTTCAAGTTGAGTCTCATGGCTTAATAAAATAAAGTATTTAGATGATGTTGAATGACTACTTCTTTTTTCAGAAGCCTATCACCCATTGTGTAAAAATAGGCAAAAGGTTGAGATTATTTATTGAATGATTATAAAGGAAAAGAACATTGTGGCATCAGAATAGTGGAATAGAAGTTAAAAATCTGTATTTAAGTCATGCATTTTTTCTTCTATAAAAAAGAAAAAAATTATACTTCTTCAGCCTTTCTCAAGAGTTGTTGGAACACTCAAATGCAAATATAAAAGCAATTTTGCAATGTATGAAGTATTAAACAAAAGCAATTTAACACAATTATTTGTAGACTTGATCTGAAAAGTGTTAACCTGAAATTTGAAAAAGAAAGATAATTACTCAAATAAATTGATGAAGCTGGGAATAATCAAAAGCAGCAAATATATATGGGAAACATATGTTTTCAAGAGAAAAGCATATTTTCAAGAGAAATGTATAACACCAGGGTAATATTAACAGTTTCAGATCATTATATTCTAATGTACTGAGAATGCTATAGGAAGACAAGCTTGAAATTTTTACAAAAGACAGTACACAAACCTGGTGTGTTAATGAGATTTGAAATAGAGCAATGAACATTGTGTTTACCCAAAGCACACTTATTAAAAGTAATTAGAGTATAATACAATAGACCAAGACTTATGAACTTATATAAAATTCCATGAACTGCCAGAGTAAACTAGAGAAGAGGCCATTTAGGTGAAAATTAAAGAGAGAGAGAGAATGTAACAGAGTAGGGAGGACACTTTTGATGTAGGATGACAACTTGTCCTTGCTAGCTTTAATAATCCTAGTGTATATCTGTTTTCCAAGTGTAATTGCTAATAGCACATCTTCCATGCTCAAAAGTGTCCTGGTCTGAATAAAAAGCAAGTGGTGTTCCTAGTGGAGTGTAAATATAGACTGCAAACTTAGATTACATTTATAAATGCATAGCATGCCAATTAAAAAAGAAAACAACTCATTGTTTTTGAGCCACACATACAGTAGTGCTGTGTTCAAACCTGGTTCCTATACAATAAAAACAAACAAAAAAAAAAACAAAAATAAAAACAAAAAAAAGCTAGGGTAACTAAGCTAGAGAAGGACTGCAAATTCTATCATAAGAGAATAAATTTAAGAACTAAAACAGGAAAAGACTTAAGTCTAGGGACACCTGGGTGGCCCAGCAATTGAGCAGCTGCACAGGCATGATCCCAGAGTCCCAGGATTGAGTCCCACATCAGGCTCCCCTCAAGGAGTCTGCTTCTCCCTCTGCCTATGTCTCTGCCTCTCTCTATGTCTCTCATGAATAAATAAATAAATAAATCTTTGAAAAGGAAAAGACTTAAGTCTAACATGATATTATCTTCAGTGTTTTAATAGGTGTTTCATGAAATAATGGTGGTTCAGTTTCATCTATAAGAGTGTGATAGGAAGATGTAGAATTAATAGGTAAAATTTCCAGAAAGGTAGATTTCAATGGACTGTAAACAAGCTCTTTCTAATATCAAGAATTATTCTAAAAGGGGATCAACTGCTTTGATAGCTAGTGAGCATCCTGTCCCTTGTCGAGTTTAATCAGAGGCTGGATGTCTGCCAGTCATGGATGAGATAGAAGTAACAGAAGTAAAGCTCACTTTCCTAGGAGTCTGGTCTCGAGTACTCATAAAACTCTATGTATCCATAACTTAAGTCTTCAGGAAATGAGGTGTGCCTCTTCTTTGAGCTCTCAGGAGCTCAGTAAAGGCATATGGCCAATATCCACTTAGAGCTATAGATTTATAAATAAATAAAGTTTATTGTTTATAAATGTACAAGTAAATATTTATTAAACAACCACTTTATACCAGAGCTTTTCACATGTAGTACTACTTTTAATTCTCATCATAATCACATGAGAAAATCACTATTAAACCTTCCAAATAAAGAAGGAAAATGAGATTCAGAAAGCTTTTGATGCTAAAAACTGGTAGAATTGGGATCCTAAAAAGTATCCTGTGAAACATGTCTATTCAAACTGATTTTTATTTTGTGCTCAGAATGCCCCAGGAGTGTACCCTCATGGGAGGAGTGCTGAAATGCTCTATTGTTTTACTTCTGTCCATATTTTCCATAAAATCAGTACAGCATAGCTGTTTGCTACAGAAAATTAAATACCAGATGATACCAGAGGAATGTGCTGTAGAGAGTCTTTCTCCCCCTCTCTGAGTATGTCACCTCTTTTGGTGATATACCTCTCCTCTCTCCTACAGCTAAAATTAAACCAGTGGAAAAATGTTTGCCTCAAAGTACATGCCCTCTCTTAATGAAACACAACTGTAGTTAAAGGTCAATAGATTAACAAGGGAACACAAATAGACAGTGTTTCTTATCTGGTAGGCAGAGAGATGGTGCTAGCACTGGCATTTGGGGAATAAGAGAAATAGGATTTTGGCGGGGAGAGGGGGTAACATCGACAGAACGGGAGTATCAGGTGAGGTGAGAGGAAACGGAGGAGACAGTTGAACAGGGTAAATGTTTGAAAGTCATATTCAGCCTAAATAGCAATTCAGGACCCAGCAATGACATGGTTTAAGAAATCATTTGTCCTAGAATTACAGCACAATAAAAAATAAACTTTACATGTGCACAGCATTTTATGCTTTACAGGACATGTTCACTTGCATTACCTCATTGAATTGTCATGATATTTGAGAAAAATAAGCGTAATTGTCTCCCATTTTAAACCAAAGAGGGAACTAGGCTCCAGAGACACAAATGACTCACCAATATCCATAAATTGGGAGCAGTCTAGTGATAATGCTTTTCCACTACATTCCTTTTATTCCACAAATACATTATTTGCTCCTTTGGAGATCATTTTGTTTGCCTGTTGTAAAGTTGCATATAAAAATAGAGTTTGGGCTCTTATTAGAAATTCTGAGCAAACAGATGTTAATAAAGGGAACTAGGTACCACTTCTATTTTTAATACCACCTATATTTGCTTTTGAATTGACGTTTCTTTTCTCTGGGTACAATTATTCTGAATGAATACTTCTATGTGGTGGTTCCAGATTAAAATCTTATGAGCTTATAAAGAAAAAAAAATATTGAGATGGGCTGGAGGATTACCTCCTGGTTGGAGTCTTGACACATTCATTCCAAGATGATCTATCTCTTGCCTGCCGAACCATTCTTTGCTGGTTTTGATTTTTATTATTGAACCAGGTCATCTAAAGTACTCCACACCAAGGATGAGTGAAAGCCACAGTTTCCTTGTCAAGATCAGCTTTAGGTAGCAAAAAGATAATTGGACTACATTTACAAGCAACAATAAGAAATAATTTGTCAGCCAACAATGCAACTCAGTGAGTTGAGCCATATGATTTCCAGCAAAATTTTGTCAAGATTTTCTTCTATCCCTAAACTAGCTTGTAAATACCAACATAAATAGCAATATCAATACAATAAATTTGACAGTGATTTTTACCCATCCTTTTGCAAAAGGGGGAAAAAAGTGGAGTCATTGTCTAAGAGGCCTGACATCAAGGACTTAGAGACAGTGGAGTGCCATTCCCAAATAAGATGAATGGAGTCAAAAGAGAAGGGTTCTTTGGTGTATCATGACTTTTCTGAGTTTATTCTGTCACGTGTTGCACCTTGTCGTGACTTTCAGATTGAATCATCTGAGAATCCGCAGTGTTTCCCAAACCACCTTCCATTGTTAGTACTGGAGCATTAAAAGTTTTAATCTGCTTTACAAAAGCTTCCAAGGGAACGCTGGGGATGGGAATGAGAGATGTAGCTTTATCTTGGCATAATCCTCTAATGGCCTTTCCACATGCACGAAAGTATTCTAACACAAAACATTCATTCTTAAACTGTATTGATTCAGAGATTATGGAGGAAACTGCAAATTGCTCACCAAAATATACTCTTCCTTTCTTCCATAAATTAGCCTCTGACTGCATTGCTGTCCTCTTTCTCAGCCTCCCTTGCAGTTAGATATGGGCAAGAGATATATTTCTCACAGATGGACTATTGGGAGAAGTGACATCTGCCTCTTCCAGTCTGAATTTTAATATATTGACTGTGACTTTTCTATGCTCTTTCTCCTACCTGCTGGCTAGAACTCAGGGCATGGCAGAAACTTGGACTTGACCATGCAGGCGTGGAAAATGCCCAGATGACGACAGACCTCTCCTCTGTCTCCTAAACTGGTCACGTTTTGCTTGAAAGCAAAAAGAGACTTTTATCTTTTTTAAAGCACTGAATTTGGGGCCATTCAGGTATAGCGGCAGCATAATCTCTAATTAAAACAGAAGCTGGCTGAAAGCTCATCAGCTGACTGCTAACATCTTCATACAGGCAACATAAAGGTGAGGATTAGGAGCAGCAGTTCTATCTCCCTGTTGTCAGAATTCAGACACAATTCAGTCTTCAAAGCTAGTATATAAAAAGACACCCATTTCTTTGCAAAATTTGTGTTTCTTTCCTTTCTGTCTACAAGAACTCCGTCCATTTGGAAACATAGACTGATGGTTTGTTGAATCCTCTACTTCTGGGCGTATAGTGGCCAAATGTTCCTAGGCTGTCTGCAGTATTTTGCCAGATGCTAGAAACAGCACAGTGACCCAGTCTTCAATGGAGACATTAACTAAATTGAAGGTGATGGCATAGAACATTATTTCCTAATGGGGTTTCCTTAAGATGAGTATGTGCCAGGTATCTTTTCTCAGAAGCAGAGGAATGTCCTTGAGTTAGGAAAGTGCTGAGGTAATGCAATTTACATATAAGACCTGACAGATTGCTCTTTATATTCTTAATTGCATCTGAAAAGTCCACAAGCAGTGTTCAGCCACCTACTATGTGTCGCGCAATGTGTAAGGTCTATATGGACAAAAAAATATATATATAGTGTCTACCTTAAAGGATTTATGAATATTACGTTTTATCCACAGTTGAGCTACATATCAATTACTATTTCCCAATTCTGACATCAACATCTGATCCCCATCTACCCTGTTCTACATCTCTATTTGCCAAAGTACTATTATCCTTTAACATATTATATAATTTACCTATTATTTATTGTTTTGTCCCCCACCCCAGTTACCAGCACTAGAATTTAACCCCAGAAGGATAGAACTCTGTTTTGCTCACTGAGGTATGACGAGAATTAAAACAGTACCTGGGACACAGTAGGTACTCAGTAAATATTTGTGAAATGAATGTTGCCCAAAGGAGGCAGCAGATAAAAATGACTAGTGCCACATGGCACAGATATAGGTCTTACTAGGATGGCAAGGAATTATGAGCAGAGAAATAGTAGAGTGCAAGCAATCATCTGACCTCCATGGCCTTGCCACTTAGAACAGTGGCAGATCACAAATCAGATCTTTACTTACATTCTATGGCTAAACATTCTAGTAGAGAGAGTCCTCAAGTCCATAATGTGTTATATAGTGATTGTTGAAAATGTAGCCACGTTTAAAAGTTGTGCTTTTTAAGCCTGTGATTGCTATCCTTTTTTTTTTTTTTTTTTTTTTGGCTCTAACTTAAACCAGCTGAGCCAACCCTCAGCAAAACTACCAAAAGTGGGAAGAATATGAACCTCCAGAGCACCTAGTTTTCCTCTCACTAATAAGTATACAAATAAATAATAAGACAGATTACATTTGATCTCTTTTCTTTTTTTTCTTAAGATTTTATTTGTTTTTTCATGAGAGAGGCAGAGACATAGGCAGAGGGAGAAGTAGGCTCCCTATGGGGAGCCCGATGTGGGACTCAGTCCCAGGACCCTGGGATCACACCCTGAGCTGAAGGCAGATGCTCAACCACTGAACCACCCAGGCGTTCCCTAATTTGATCTCTTTCATTGACTGATACATGGGCAATGATTTTTAGTCTACTCCAAGCTCTGTTTGGGTGAAACAAGAAAGGCTTAAAAAGTGTTAACTACATCCTGTTTCCTGGACCCTTAGTAAATAAAGATTGGCTTCCATATTTACCATCATGGATTAGGACTGTTGTTGTTGTTTTTTTTTTTTTTTTTTTTTTTTAGGACTGTTGTTTTTTTTGTTTTTTGTTTGGATGAAGTCCCATTTCACTGCCAATATATGGAGTGCCCCATACGTAATGTCTTTCTTAGAAAATAGAAAAATGTGGATGGTGATGGTGATGCTTCTTTTAATTTCATTTTACAGATTTTGGTAATCTGTCCATATAACAAGAAAGGTAGCAGGGACTTTATTTGAAGACATTACCATATCAGATCAAAGAAAAATGGCTACATATGTAAAAATAAGATCAAAAGGAGTGAATTTAATTTGATTTCCAGAATTGAAGGAATAAAATATACACAGAAGTCCATCAATGATTTTCAGTGAATTTAGTACTAGTATTGCATATACAGGTCAAAAATTATTAAAATCAAATCTTAATTTTACCTTTTGTCCCTTTTTTGAGTTTCCCATTGAATCTCTACCATTAATTTTTTTATTATTACTGTATGAAGGAGGGCAAAGTGGCTCTATTACAAAGAAATCTGGACATAGGCCTTTTACTTACAGAGGTAGGAGGGTGAAACTTGTATGAGGGAGGAAAATTTATTTTAAATAATTCAATGAATCTACTATGGCGTGAAAAATAAACCCCCTCCCTAAGACATGATCTGGAAGAAAACTAAAACGAAGAGATAATCAAGAATATTAAGGTCCTATTGATAATACATGAAAGAGAACAAGGGGCACATGAACAGTAAGAATTGGTGAGAAGGGGCCCTAGAGACAGATGAGTATGAGCAACAAGGTGGAGGCAGCAGCAGATGGAGAGATGTGACCGTTGAAAAATCTCCAAGCTGGGAGATGCTCAGTACATTTCTACTACACTATTTGACATCAAATTTAAAAATAATTCTGCTTTATTGATTAAATAGCCTCCCCAACCACAAACCTTTAGTAAAAAGTATGCTCTATGCCTTCTGTTAATGGTGAAATTATTTTTCTGCTCTGTCCGGTCTGTATTCAAGCCTTCAGGTAAGTCTCATCTATACATCTTGGGTGAGTGGTACCTAAGAGTAATGCAGGAATGAGAGCTAAGGGAGATGAGTGAAGAAAGCATATGTTGAATGATATTAGCAAACTGTGAAGCAGACTGCAGAATAATCAGACCAGAAGATGATAGAAATAAATTCACAGAGATATGATCCATTGTGTTGGATATTAAAGTTAGGGGTAAGCTCTGAGGGTTACAGAACATGTGAGTGTTTCGAATTACACCCGAGAATTTTGTCTGAAATTGCCTTGAGCTCTGGTACGTACTCTCCAATATCCTAAACCAAGCAATACCCCAAGGTCTAGCCAGAAGTGTATCCTTACCACAGTTGCAAAATGGGAGCTGAATGGTCCATGAAGTGGTGTCCCTCAGCAATCTGGGGATGGTGAAAGCGACTTCCTGAGTAGGCCAGAATTGGGACATGGCTTTAGAAGTTTTTTCCTGAAGGCTCAGCGGCATCTTGTAACTGCAGTTCTTCCAAGGATTCCATGAATCGCCTTTCCCTTGTAAATGGGTAGAATGGATTCTGTTTCCAGGTGGAAGTTTGACAAATCTAAGAGACTAACCCTGAACTTAAAAAAAAATTATTATGATAAAATGCACATAGCATAAAATTTACCATGTTAACCATTTTTAAGGGTACAGTTAAGTGGTATTAAATACATTCATAATATTATGCAAGCATCACCATTAACTATCTTCATAATTCATTCATCTTATAACACTTTTTTTTAATTTATTTTTTATTGGTGTTCAATTTACTAACATACAGAATAACCCCCAGTGCCCGTCACCCATTCACTCCCACCCCCCGCCCTCCTCCCCTTCTACCACCCCTAGTTCGTTTCCATCTTATAACACTTAAACTATATCTGTTAAACACAAACTCTCCATTACCCCCTCCTCCATTGGTGGGCATTTGAGTTGCCTCCACGTTTTAGTCATTGCGAATAGTGCTGCTATGAACCAGGGAGTACAAATCCCTCTTTAAGCCCCTGCTTTGAATTCTTTTGGTATATACCTAGAAGAGGAATGGCTGGATCACAACTCTGAACATTTGGCATGAGAGAAGTCTTTATTTGATTAAGGTTTGGTCATTAGACTTCTGAGAATAGGCAAGAGCCCTGGTTATTTGGGTTCTCTCATAAGCAGATACTGTGGAAACGAGTAGAGATTCACATGTAAAATTTTTTAAATTATGCACCAAAGAGAGGGAGAAGTCTTCCTAATATGCTAATATTAGAACACAGCTAATATTAGAACGAGTCATGTCCCAGGCTTATTTTCCTCCACCAAGTTCACCATATTTTCATAGTCCATTTTTAAAAACATTGTAAACTATGACCTTCTCTAAGCCATGTTAACTACATATACTCCTTCCCCTCATTTTCTCACCCTTCTGCTTTTATTACTTATAACATTTTTATAATATCGTAGTGTAAAATTGTCATAGTTAGTTCCATAAGCATAATTCCCATAGTTGCTAGCATTAGCTGAATGTTTAAATGGATTCACTGCTCACCATGACTCCATGTATCTTGACTTTTAAATTCATATTTTGGTTGGCTGAAGTCTGTCCTCCAGTAGTTTTTACAAGAATGTTTATGGAAACAATATTTCTTGATTTCTTGTATGTTTGAAAATATTTTCCCCTGGTTTTTATTATTGCACAGTGGTATAGCTGGACATAAAATATGATGATGTTCCTTTTCATTAAAACTTTGTAGACATTGTTCCATACTGGCTAGCATTGGATGTGATTCTGGAGAAGTTTAAATCCAATCTTACTGTTTCTCCTCCCTAAATGTAAGACTCTATTTTTCTTGCCTTTGCCAGAAGCTCACAGGAGTGTTCTGATACAGTTACAACCAATAATTTTTCTCAGGAAAGACTTGGAGTTGACCGATTTGGATCAGTTTTTCCTATGACATCTTTTGTTTTCAACTGGACAATGTCTTCAATTATTCCAGGAAATGTTTTTTAATGTATTAGTGAAAATTCTGTCTTTTTACTAAATGTAAAAAGACAATTTCACATCTGTTGATACTTTAGAGGTTTTCATATTTTCCTGCTAATTCTTTGAAACTTTCTTTTTTCTGCCTAATTTTGCTCATTTTTTAATCAAATGTCTGCTTTCCCTAATTGTATTTATAATTGTGTCTATGATTTTATCTGCTTCCAAAATATACTTTGGATATAAGGTAGTTTTATTTTTTCCCTTCTATTTTTTGTTTTGGTGGTGGTTGTAATTGTTTATGACCTCTACATTTACATTTTGAATAGGTCATACATGAACAGTGTTTAAACTTGAAGCAGCATTAAGCTCTATCCCCCCAGACTTTCTAGTCCCTATCCCTAGAGTGACTCCATGTATCTTCTCAGATGTATAGCAATAAAAATATTATTTTTCCTCTTTACACAAATAGTGGTACACCCTATACATACTATTCTGAATTTTCATTTTCTGTATATTTTAAAATTATTTTAGAGATCTCTATTAAAATATAAAGGGCTTTTTTCCTTTCCTTTTTTCTTTCATCGTTTTCCTTTTTACTTTTTAATTCTTTCTTTCCTTTTACAGTTGTATAGCATTCTTTGTATGTAATTTATTCAGACTCCTGTAGGCAGATATTCAAATTGTTTTTATTCTTTTGTTATTATAAACAATGCTGTACTGAATAACTCAGTAGGTACGTTATTTCACAAACGTGCACACATATTTGATAGGTACATTCTCAAAGGTGTAACTACTGAACTAACAGATATTTGTTTTTTAATAATTTGTATAAATATTGCCAGGTTGTGATCAGAGAGCTGCCCTAATTCACATTCCCACCAGAAACATACCAGTTTTCTCACACCCATGCTAACATGTGTTATGAAATGTTCGCTCTTTGCCAATCTGATAAGTAAAAGATTATTTTTATTGTTGTGTTTATTTGCATTTCTCTTATTATGAGTGAGTTGAGTATCTAGTCACATGGTTAATAGCCAGTTGTATTTTCTCTTCCTTAAACTTTTCCTTACATCCCTCACTCATTTTTTTATTGCGTTATTGACTTTTTTATTTTCTAAATACCTTATAGAAATTATAAATAGTTAATAGTTTTCTACAAGTTTCTTATTTGTCTTTTAATTTGATTAATGATAACATTTTTCTAAGCATATTTTTATGCCAAATAGTCTTTCAATCCTTATCTTTTTATGATTATTGACATTTATATCTTACTTAAAAATTCTTGCCACTCTTACATCATTATAATTTATTTCCATATGGCTAGCCTTTTTTTAAACACAATTTATTCAATAATAAAAACTCAATGCTTTATTCAATTTGTGCATCTCCATTGATTTGAAATTCTAGTCTGTGCATTGAACTATTTCTGGACTTTTATTTCTGTTCCATTGATCTATCCACTCATTTTTCTTTTTTTACCATTGTCAAGTAGTTTTGATTTAGGTAACTGCATAATATGTTTCTCTTTTATTCCGAATTTTCTCTGTTTATTTAGTTTTTAATATGAATTCAAGATTCATGTTGTCTAAATTCCCCAAGATCATCTTGCCATTTTATTATTATTGTGTTAATATGTTTACTTAAAGAAAACTGATATTTATCTTATATTGATCTTCCTATCTAAAAATGTTGTGAGGTTCACTTTTAGTCCTTGCATCACTCAGAAAGGTGCACAGGATTTATTTATAGAGAACTTACACATTTCTTACATTTATTCTACTTGTAGAAATCTCTGTCCAATCATTTGATGATCACTAACCAAACAGATTTCAGTAATCACACCCATCAGAGAATGCAGACTTTACAGAGTTAGGTCAGTTGAATCATTCAGAAAACAAACAGCAACAATGAACTCTGATGAGGGGAATATTTAAGATATACCATGTTCCAGTTTTTTGTTTCTGAACAAAAATTGTGAAACATGAAAAGAAACAAGCAAGTATAGACCATAAACCAGGGAGAAAAAAAAACAGTCACTAGACCTCTGAGGAATTCACAGGGAAATGAAGAATATAAAATGGAAGAAAAGGAATACAAAGACATAAGACACATAGCAAACAAATGGAAAAATGGCAGATGTAAATAAACCTTATCAATAACTAAATTAATTATAAATGGATTAAATACTCCAATCTAAGGTCAAAGACTAGCAGAATAGACAAAAAATGGGATCCAAGCATATGCCATGTATAGGAGAGATAATTTAGATTTAAAGACACTAGATTCAAATACACAAAAAACGTTGAAAGTAAGAGGATAGAAAAAGATATATTATGCAAACAATAACCAAAAACTATCTGAAATGGTTATATAGATATCAGACAACATATACTTGAAGACAAAAATTATGACTGGAAACAAAAAAGGATATTTTATAATAAAATTTCGATCCATCAGGAAGATACAACTTTAATAAACATATAGTCACTTACCAAAAGAATCCCAAAATGCATGAAGTAAAAATTGAAAAAACTGAATGTAGAAAAAGACAATTCAACAATAATATATGAATGTTTTAGTAGCTCACTTCCAATAATGGATAGAACAACTACATAGAGGGGATCCCTGGGTGGCTCAGTGGTTTAGCACCGCCTGCAGCCCAGGACCTGATCCTGGAGACCCAGGATCCAGTCCCACATCGGGCTCCCTGCAGGGAGCCTGCGTCTCCCTCTGTCTGTATCTCTGCCTCTCTCTCTCTCTCCTTCTCTCTGTGTCTCTCATGAATAAATAAAAACTTAAAAAAAAAAAAACAATTCCATAATGATTTATTTACAATATAGATTTCCGTGGAGGCAAGAGGACACTTTTATGAATTTTCATGGAGCTAATACCTCTAATCCATGAAAATAAAGTCTAATGATAAAGACAGCAGTCACTGCAAATGGCAAAAATAATCTAGACAAGGAAGTTATTTCTTGTACCTCATAAATCACAAGAGAGAAAAAATATCTGGTCGACCTCTAGATAAAATGGTCACAGCTAAATCCGATGCCTTAGAAATCTGATGGTGTTTTCTTTTTAATTGTATATTCCTCCTAACTCTTCTGTGGAACGCATGTCAAGGACTCTGCAGCGACATTTCTCTAAATATTCTCTCTCCCCATTTCAATTTTCCAATTAGGAGATACTTACCAGACCAAGAGCCAGATGTTGATCTTCTCTATGCCAGGCTTGGTATATACAAATAATTTATTTTTATAATTCAGAGATTTGTTTAAATCTTTTCATGGAATAGTTTAGGTGTCATGTAGCTCAAAGTCTGCTAGAATTGTCTTATAATCTATTTATTTACAAAAGAGCAATACACAGCAGCAACCCAAATTTATACTTAGCCCAATTTATACTTACACACATGCTTGATTTTGATAACTGTTATGTCTACATTTGGAAGCAATGAAATGTAGTAAATATACTAAGGGGACCTTAAGCCAGAGGATTAGTATTACTTTGAGTCTGTGTCTTACCAGCCACACAAACTTAGGCAATTAATTCAGAACTTCTCATTCTCAATTTCCTCATTTATAGGGGAGATATGGTAGTGATAACATTATCTCACAGTAATATTGTGAAGTTTGAAAGAAATAAAAAATCTGAATATGCCATGTAAGCTATAAGTACCTTATGGATATGAGTTTGTGTTATCTATCCCATAGCATAGCACAGCCATTCTTGACCTTATTTCTGCTGTACCACTGGAGATAGATGATGTTCATATACCTGATGCACTCCCATGTTCAGGCATCAGAATTGGGCAGAACTGCCTTAGAATCCTTGATATGGGGGATCCCTGGGTGGCGCAGCGGTTTGGTGCCTGCCTTTGGCCCGGGGCGCGATCCTGGAGACCCGGGATCGAGTCCCACATCGGGCTCCCGGTGCATGGAGCCTGCTTCTCCCTCTGCCTGTGTCTCTGCCTCTCTCTCTCTCTCTCTGTGACTATCATACATAAATAAAAATTTAAAAAAAAAGAATCCTTGATATGCCATGAATTGAACCTCTCTAAGTTATATTCTACTATATAAAGTATGGCAAAAGTAATAATACTTAAGTTTTAGTGAGAAAGAAATGAAATAACGTATAGAAAATACTGGCACATAATAATGGCCAATAGATGTTTAATTACTACTTTCATTCCAATCACACTGCCTTTAACTCTATCCATTCTCTCCTATGCATAAAAAAAAAAAAATGCCACAATAAAAGTAAGAATAATGAGTCTTTGATACACCACTGAAATGCACCCGATTTAGCCTTTATTAGATCTGTCCCAAATTTGGCACTTTATTCTTTTAAAAATATTACTTCTAATACATCTCTTGATCAACTTCTGTACTCCAATTTTATACACTGTGAACAGTTAAGTTTACATCCTTGACTGACGAAAGAGCTGTAGAATTATTGAAACATGTCCTAAGTCTTATCTGTAAACTAACAAAATAAAAATAAGAGTATTATTAAATGGGAGTTCACCACATATTTTAGCATTTAACCTGGTTTAAAATTAAAATATGAAGAGGCTTGGAAGCAATACCTTTCAGAAAATTTCCAAATGACTGAAACCATAGCCAATTAATTTACATCATCAAAATTCTAACACTGCTGTAGGCTAGGGGAATACTTAATCAGTATTGCTTGATGGTGGTTTGATGGAACAATGTGAGATGAGAACAAAATTAGGAACCTGAAAATTAGAGGTGATGAATTCTGACCTAGATGTCTTTCCTAGTAAGCATTATGCTTCTCTAAAATGTTGAATTCTTGATTGAAACATCCTCCACTAAAACTCCTTCTGGTTAGAATTATGATTATGTTGTCAAGGTGCTGCTAATGGATCAGTGGACAGATGCTTACTTAGATGAACATTCATTTTTATGATAAGAGATGATGATAGATACAAGATACGCAGAAGCCAGTGTGAAGATGCCACAAATGATGGTAGGGTGAGCCATATATTATTACATCTGCACAAGCATGTTTGTTTGAGTGCAGTTAGAAGTAAAAAGAGGAAAATCAAGGAAAGTGTTATAGGTGAATTTTCTATATACCTAAATAACTACTTTGATTATATTTTTCTTTCTTTCCCTCAGATCAATTGCCAAATCAATTTTGTCAAATCAATTGTGTGTTGACTGAGATTCAAAGCAATTAATCTTTTTATAGATACATAGAAAAATAGGCCGATCTATGTATATCACATTGGATTGGGGATTTGAAATTTGCTGGAGTTTGTGGGACTGAACAAGTGAAGTTGAAGGAGAGTGTAAGGGGAAAAAAGAACAGATGGACAAAGCTGAGTCAAAACTTGTATAAGTTATATGAACTCAATTTTACTGATGGTGAACTTCTGATCCCTAACCCAGCTGTTGCTTTCAATAGTCAAAACTCTTGCATGGTGGCCAAAATTAAATCTTTTTCTGGATCAAAAGAATGAAATTCTAACCATCTCAGTCAAAACTTTTTCAATTTGTCAATTAACAGCAGATTGAAAACGTTATCAAAACATAATTTTCCTGCCATTAGCCCACTTGACACAGAGATTATCTCACTTAAACCTTACCACAATTCTGTGAAACAGAGATTAATACTATCCCCAACTTATACATGAAGAAGCCAAAAAATAGAGAACAAATTGACTACAGTCATGTATCTCACAAGCTTCAGAGCTGACATTTGAACCGAGAGAAGCTCATGAGCATCCTTGTGCCCTTAATCACTAAATCCATATTTCTCCCAAGAATAAAGTACTTAACAATAGGATCCTTGATCGATAGATACGTATTCATGTCACCAAAATTACCCGAAAGAGGTTTGGAACTATTTTTGGAATTATATTTATCGTACTTCAGCAGATCTATAGCTATATATCTACATTTTTATCTATATCTAACTATAAAAGAAACTCTTATTACTTTCTTGTTACAAAGAAGTGAAAGTTCCTTTTTTCTCCTCCTTTGATTCTTGACTTACTCAGTTTGATTCACTTACCTTCATAATATGGAGCTTAATAAGAAAAAATGTAGGGGTAAAAGGTAATATAGCATAAAGAAAGAAGTGTAGGTTAACCCAAGGTTGGAAGCTGGAAGGTCACAGGTTGTTCTCTCACCTGCTGAACATGCTCTGATAGCACGGATGTGAGTATAACGAATGGGAACATTTGGAAGATCACACTAAAGCAAGTACTAATATTCATACTAATAAAACACTATATGATTAAATGCTGATATCCATAGAAAGAAAAAATATCAATCCAGAGATTAGAGAAAGGTCAATGTTAGAATCTATTGTAAGTGGAAATTAAACTGGATTTTACAGGATTGGGGTACATTTGAAAAAGCAGAGAAAATAAAGGTGGGAACTCCAAGCAGGATGAATACCATGAATTAGTGATGTATGTTCACAAGACATTGAGGGGAAACCATATACTGGAATGCTAAAGATAGGATTAGAAGATGGGTTATAAGAAGCTGGTTAGAGCTGAATTATTTAATATCAAATATTCTGGTATATCTTTACGCTTCACTTTGTAAGCATGTCTGGGCAATGAATGATACGTTGTGCAAGTTGAATTGATGTGAGGTGAAACTAGATTAGAGAATTACAAAATATCTGTATATTGAAGACATGAGAGGACTACAGTGGTGATAAAGGATATAGGGACAGCAAGACATATGTGAAATTCTTTTTAAAGATTTACTGTTTATTTTTAGAGAGAGAGTGTGTATGTGAGTGAGGAGAGGAGCAGAGGGAGAGGGAGTGGGAGAGAAATCCTAAGCAGATTTCCTGCTGAGTATGGAGCCTGAGGCAGCACTTTATCTCAGGACTCTGAGATCATGAACTGAGCCAAAACCAAGAGTCAGGTGCTTAACTGACTGAGCCACCCAGGCACCCCATGAGAGATGTGAAAGTTTAAAAGAATCTGCAGGACTTAGTGACAGATGATCCATGGGAAGTGAAGAAGCATAAGATTTAAAATTAACTTTAATACTAAGACCCTGAATATCTGGTAATAATATACTAGTGCCTTTGGTGGACCCTAGGAAGTTGAAAGAGGTTGTAAATTTTTACAAGAAAGAAAAAAACTCATGTGGAATTGACCAATGTACACTTGGCAATCTAACAATGGGGCTGAGTGGGAGGTTATAGATCAAGGTTCATCTTTGAGAGTTAGCACCAAAAAGATAAATATCGTGTTTGTATAAATAATAGGTTCTTCAGGAATAGTTGAGAAATTTTCTTCTGACCATGATGAATAAACAGGAATCAGATTTATACTCCTATCTTAACTAAAAAATATGAAGCAAAAATTCTGAAACATTTGACAACATGCATTTCAAGACTATGACACCTGAAAAAAAGGAAAACAAATGAGATGAACTCTACAATTGTCCCCACATTTCTGTCTGAAGTTCACATAGGCCAAAGTGGCTAACATCTGTAGTTCAGAATATCAGAAAGGAAGGCACAAAGAGATTGCTCCAAGGAATGCAAAGAGAGTACCTGTGTGAGTACTGCTCTGCACATATGGAGCAGAAACTACCAAAGGCTGAAGATTTTACCCCACCAAACTTCCAAAATGTTTTAAATGAAGCTTAAAATCATCAATTCGATTCCAGTAAATGTGCATTAAGAAAAGTACAAAACAAAAAATGTCCAACATTTGTTAATATAATATTCACAAAATATATTTAATTGAAAATTGCCAGAGCAAGAAAATAATGACCAACAATCAGTAGAAAAAATAAATCAATAGAAATAGACACAGATTTGACACATGAAATAAAATTAACAGACCAAGAATTTATAATAACTCATACATATATACTCAAATATTTTAAACATATGTACATATCCTCTATATTAAAGAAGGTAAAGCATGAAAGTGACAAGGTAAAAAATGGAAATGATTTAAAAAGCAAACCTTTATGCATGTGCAGGGGTAGAAGGCATATGGGAAATCTCTGTACCTTCTGCTCAACATGCTGTAAACCTAAAGCTGTTCTATAAATAATCTATTAAGAAAAAACAAAAAAAATTAAAATAAACCCCCCCAAAACTAAAAAATTTTAAAAATTTAAATAAACCCCAAACTTCCAAAGGTGAAAAATACAATATCTGAAATAAAAAACACACAGAATGAGATTAATAGTAGATAAACACTGTAGAAGAAATGATCACTAACTCAAAGTTGTAGCAATAGAAATTATCCAAAATGAATTTTAGAAAAAAGAATACAAGCTTTAAAAAAACAAACAAACAAACAAAAAAAAAAACAGAGTTTCAGCAATTTGTGGGACAATATCAAGCAAATGAACATACATATAATTGGAGTACCCAAAAGAGAAGAAGGGATACTAAAAAATATTTTAAGAACTATTGCCCCCAGAATCTCCAAATCTGATGAAAATTATAAACCTCACATATCCACAAAGCCAAGGCAATGGCCACCAAGAAGAATTATAAGAAAACCACACCAAGGGATTTATAATCAAATTGCTGATGTGGACACCTGGGTGGCTCAGTGGTTGAGTGTCTGCCTTCAGCTCAGGGTGTGATCCTGGGATCCCAGGATCTAGTCTCACATCAGGCTCCCCACAGGAAGCCTGCTTCTTCCTCTGCCTATGTCTCTGCCTCTCTCTGTATCTCTCATGAATAAACAAATAAAATCTTTTTTAAAAATTGCTGATAACTATTGATTAAGAGAAAATCTTAAAAGCAGTCAGAGAAGAAAAGACATGTTATGTACAGAGGAACAAGTTCAATGAAGACAGCTAACTTCTCATCAATAGCAGCATTAGCCAGGAGCAATGAAGTGATACTGTTAAAGTACTCTAAGAGAAAAAAAAAAAAAAAAAAAAGCTGTAAACCTAGAATTCAATATCCAGCAAAAGTATCAATCAAAAGTGAAAATGAAATAAAGACTTTTTTCCGACACATAAAGGTTGAGAAAATTAATTATCAAAGACCTGCAGTAAAGGTATATTAAAGAAAATTATTCAGGCAGAAGTATAACTAAAAAGACAACTGAAATAAAGAACTATTGAAATAAAAGGAAAACAATTAGCAAGATATTTTAAATCCAAACCAATTGATAAGTATATTGAATGAAAATGATCTAAATGCTCCAACTAAAAGACAAATATGTCAGGGAGTATAAAAAAGCTAGGCCCAACTACATATTATCTACAACAAATATTTTCAAAACATATAGCTCACAAAGGACTTACATTGAGTATATATAAAGAACTCAAACAACTAATAAGATACACAATATAATTAGAGAATGGATAAAAGACTTAGACACTTCTCTAGGAAAAGAAAGTAAAGAAAAACGTGAATTAATACTCAACATCAGTTAACATTAGGAAAACAAGGCAAGGAGATCCCTGGATGGTTCAGTGGTTTGGTGCCTGCCTTCAGCTCCGGGCATGATCCTGGAGTCCTGGGATCGAGTCCCACATCAGGCTCCCTGCATGGAGAATCTCTCTGTCTCTCTGTCTCTCTGTCTCTCTCTCTCTCTCTGCCTCTCATGAATAAATAAATAAAATCTTTAAAAAAAAGAGGCAAATTAAAGTCACCGTGAGATACCACCAAAAGCCCACTGGCATGGATCAAATTCAAAAGGATAATACCAATACCTAGAGTTGGTGAGGATGTAGAATAACTAAAATTCATGCATTGCTTGTATGAGTGCAAAATAGTACATCCACGTTGAAAAAAGATTTTGGCAGTTTCTTATCATTAAAATATATACTTAATGTATGTATCAACAGTACCTCTCATAGGTATTTACCCAATAAAAATAAAAATATATTTTTTAGCTGTTCAGAACATTTTTATTCCAAATAGGTATAAAATGTAAATGCCCCAGTGTCCATCAATGAGTGAATGGATAAACAAATTTGGTATATCATAAAATTGAATACTACTTACCAATAAATACTCCTCAGAAACAAATCAGTAAAACACCAACAACATGAATGGATATCTAAAGCACTATGTTAAGTCAAAGGAGCCAGACTGAAAACACTAAATGCTGTATGATTAAACTCATAAGAAATCTTATAGCAGGTGAAACTCTAGGCACAGAAGACTGATTAGTGATCAGCCAGGGCTAAGTTTGTGGAAAGGAGATTAAGTGTAAAGAAGTAGAAGAAACTTCTTGGAGTGATAAAAATATTCTATATCATGATTGTGGTGATGGTTGCATGGCTGTGTACATTTAAGTGTATACTGTACACTTAATCACTAAACCATGCTTTATATAAATGATGTCTCAATAAAGCAAAGAAAGTGATAGAGAAAGAGGTGGAGGAAGGGGAGAGGGAAACCAAGAACCCTGCCTTGAAGAATGGCCACAGTTAAAGGTGCATAGGAGAAAGGGGACAATAGCCCACCAAAGGAAAAAGAGGGATCAGATAAGCAGGAGGGAAAAGAGAAATGTCACTTGAGCTGAAGATGAGATAATCTAGAATACTGGTTCCTAAGAGCCACCACACCACCCAGTAAGGGGGATTTTAGAAAATTTTGGTTGACAGCAATAGTGAAGGATATTTTTACATTGTATATAGTGATAGGAGTTGGGGAAGGAATGCTAGATATCTTGCAATGATTAAGACAGTCACAGTCACACAAAATGAAGAGCTGTCTTGCATCAAACAAACTTTGGAATGATTCATGAACATTTATACATGTAAAAAAATGTTTACATTATTTCAGGATAGGATCTAATTTATTTCATAAAAACACAAAGGTTTTTGCCTATTGTTAAATACATAACTACTATGTTGTTCTTTATTTTTCTTTTTAAATTTTTTTTAAAGATTTATTTATTTATTCATGAGAGACCCAGACAGAGAGAGAGGCAGAGACACAGGCAGAGGAAGGAGCAGGCTCCATGCAGGGAACCCAACATGGGACTCGATCCAGGGACTCCGGGATCATGCCCTGAGCTAAAGGCAGACACTCAACTGCTGGGCCACCAGGCATCCCTATTTTTTTTTTAATCTTTTTTAAGAGGGAGAAAGGGCATGAATGAAGTGGGGCAAGTAGAGGGAGAGAGAGAGAGAGAGTATCCCAAGCAGGCTCCATTCCAGGTATCCCTTTATTATTCTTTGTTTGTTCATCTGTTCATAAATCATATTTTTTATGGTGGTGCTGCTAAAGATATTTGAATCACATTTATGTCAATCTACATTTGTATCTATTGTATTAATGGTGATTCTATAGATAGATGCATATTTCCTTTAATTCTCATTTATATACATTTAAGGCACTATGCTGAATTATTAAAATTACATGAGTAGGAAAATTACATTGTCAATGCATTTTATCTCAGGACTTAGAGCAGCATTACAAGTGTTTGTTCTAAAAGGAATTGAGGGTCTAATGGGATTGACCATGATTATTCTAGAAGACAAGATTGTTAGAAGACTTGAATCTCAAAAAGACATCAAGAAGAATCAGGACTTAGTATCCAGTATCAAGACAAAGACATTTTGTTCATTTGAAGTTAATCAAACTTTAAAAAAAAAAAAAAGGGCAGTCACTGAGAAATGGAGGCAGAGAACGTATAGAAGATGCTCTTAAAGGCTGGACCGTAAAAGAGGGAAGATAAGCAGAATCATCCAGAGGATGCAAGAGAATCAAAGAAAGAAGTACCAAGTTGAATGAACTTATGTATACTTAGCCATGGAAAGTAAAGAAGTAGAGAGGGAAAAAAAAGCCAGAGAACGAGACAGAAAAATCACAAGAACAAGGTTAGTCCTGAGGTAAAAAGAATGGGAATCTCTTTAGTTTGAAGATTTGGCTTTGGGCGCCTCCACAGGCCAGGCTGTCCACGCATAAGCAGAGCAGATGACCCACCCAAGAGGTGGGGAGGCTGCTGCTCCCCAAATGCCTTCGTTCCTTTCCATGGTGCCTGGTATTCTGCTATTATAAGTGTGTTTCTTTGATATATGTGGATTCTTGATCCTATTACATAAAAATTAAAAAACTCATGTTCCGAGAAAAATAACAATGAGCCTTACAGATTTTTACAATTCCATGTTTCTTATGCTTTTCTCCGAGTTCAGATTTTCACTGAGGAATGTAGAGTAGGAATGCAGGGAACCCGGCCTTCAAAAACAGAACGAAGGGAACCTTGAAGGACAAGGACACCAGCCCACAAGCCACCCTGCAGCAGGCCTGCCCGTCGGCGCGGGGAGGCCGGTGAGGGGCAGCCCTTCTGGCCTTGGAGTTCAGCGCGGGGAGGTAGAGTTTGCTCAGGTGAAAAGGTGATATCGAGTGTCAGCTGATGTCAATGTTCTCACTAGGATGTAAAACGAGATCATTTACCAATTGCACTGAGGACTCGGAGAGAGAGAATGCCTGGAATGGCGCCTGGGAGTCTCAGAGAGAGATGACTGGCCCTGTCAGGGAGCAGATGTGACCGCTCAATTGTCATCGGGGGCCTTGACGCTGCAGATGGCCAGAGCTGCACGGGCCTGCATCCCGCTTGCGGTCTCCTCTCTAAAGCAAATAGGAAAGCAAATAGCAGGGGTGTGATAGGTGTGGCAGTCCCAACAGAAGGAACATCGGGCTGGGCTTCAAAAGACAAATTGTGATCTCATGTCTGTAAATAAGAACTTATTTGGCCTTGGGCAAGGCACCGCTAAAATTTCCTCTAGAAATAAAGTTTTATTACTGATTTGACCATGAAGTCTGTCCAGGGAAGGAAATCTAAATACAGAGAGAAAGTGGCTGATAATTCAGTTGAAACAGAAGCAGATAAGGACCTGGAAGTGTCAGGGAGAATAAATAGAGAAATCACTTAGGGGGTGGGGGTAGGGGGATGCCAGGCTGATTCCTCCTTCAGGGTGTCTTCTTTTCATTCTTTTGCCAAGCAGGTTGGGGAAGTGGTAAAGAGTAAATCATTTGAAAGTTTAAAATCCTGCTCTGCCTCTTTTACCTGTGTAACTCTGGGTGAGTAACTCATCTCCCTGGGCTTCAGTTTCTTTGTCTGTTAAATGGGGATGATAATGACAGGACGCAGCACGTGTAAGATATTTCTAAAAGGGCTTAGTACTGCAAACATAAATTGTTCCTTGTCTCTGTTTTCAAAAACATTTGAGCTTGGAATTCACTTTTTCTGAATTGCACTAGCACTTCTTCTTTATGCTCCCATAGTCACTCATGAAACAAAACGCTCTGTTGCCTTTGTTCCTGGGAGTGTGTGCATATGAATGTATCTGTCTGTCTGTCCTCTTGCCTGTTTTCTTAACCAGACTGCAAGCTTTTGGAAGTAGGAAGATATGTGTTCGATCCCTTGTGTATCCCTTTCAGCTTCTAGAATATTCTGTAGCATTCAGCCACTACTTGTTAAACAAATGAGGTTGTAAGTCCTAGAGAGAAAACTTCCCCGTGCTCCGTATCAATTACACAGCTTAGGAAGAGGCAGGTGTAGAATAATTTAGCTCGGGTTTGGTGTTTTTGTTTGTTTCCAGTTGGTCTGTGACTATACATAGATTCAATCATAATGAAGCTGACAAAGGAGAGATGACATTTTGGAAACAGAAAAGGAATTTTGGATATTACAGCCCAACATTTGTCACCTCCCCGGCTGATAGCAGTACGCGCTCCTTCGTTCCCTTTGGCTAAATTTGGATCAAATGCTGGCTGAGTGCACTAAGCAAGCCAGAACTGCATTGTACCTCTATTTTGTGACATATGAGCTCCCTGCTTTAATCTCCCCTCTACTGTATAAAAGAGGATCTGAGGCTGTTAGACTTCAATCCGGTGATTCATGCAGCTGGCACACAATAGATTCCACCTCTCTCCTCACTGCTGCACAATATCAAGCTAAACAAAATGTCTTAGAAAGCTTCAGTACATGTAGTTAGCCTGTCACGGATCTCCCCCTCCCCACACACACGCTCTCTCCTTTTTTTCTTCTGCTGAGCAAAAGAGTCCAAATGCCCAGCACCTGCCTTTTTACTGACATTTCCACAAAGGTAAAGGAATGAACCTTTTGTCAATTCCAACCAAACGATCTGTTTTGAAACAATGAGATGAAAAGCCTGGGCCCCTCTCCTTGCTACTGGATTACAGTGCAGAGGCTTAAAATAAAGGACACTTGATTTTATTGATTTAATGAGGGATGGAGCCTTTTGCCGGAGCATCCCTCGTGGCAGAGGAGCAAGTCTTGTTGGCAGGTACCTCCACTGAGGCACTTCTCTTCCATTTGTTTGGTTTTGCAGTGGTGCTTGTTTACGGGCTTGGCTGCTGTGATGACCCCCGGTGTTGGTGTTCCTTCCTGGGCTGCATGAGGCAGTCAAATGCCTGCAGTGATTTCGGTGCGTGTCTCCAGCCAGGGAGACGCGGACGCGAGGCAGCAGAGCACTGCAGGATGAAGAGGTGACAGGGGGAAAACACATCTCTGAAAAAAAGGAGTCAAATAAAACAGACTGGAAAAGAAATAGCACTTCTAGCTGCTAAAGAGATTGTGCTCAAAACCTATTATTTCTCGGCAGAGTCTATTCCAGCTAGGTTTCTAACCCCCTCTCGGCCCACGCCGCCGGCTCCCCCGCCCCCCACCCCACTCCCTCCCTCTCCATTTCCCAAGTTTGAATAGTGAGCAGGAGAAGGGGGTTCAGGCACGATTTTTTTTTTTTTTTTTTATTGTGGACGGGTCCAGACATAACTAGATAATCTTTTTTTGCTTTTGTTCTCTTCTTCTTTGGGGTTTCTTGTGATATTATTATTGACATGTTCATATGGAAATTTTTGCATTATATGTTTCTTCTTTTATATTTGCCCCATTTTTTTTTTCCATACAGTCTGACTTCATTGTCCTCTGCGCCGTGTGAAAGGGACATTGCCAGTCACCTGCTGACCAAATGTAAGCAGCGATCTAGTTTTAATGCCGAATCGGACTGCGTGTTTGCTAACGGACGTGTGTATAGCCAGGATTCCTGTTAATACGAGCCTATGTCTCTATACACTGTGCACATTTATTTCAGTGTATTTATACAGTCCGCCCATAGATGAAACACCCCAATTCCCTCTGGTGTGACTGTCTTTCTGATTGCTAGCTTAAAGAGAAACAGTTCCTAAGAGCATATGGTTTCCAAAACCCCGCCCTTCCCCCTCCTTTTCAGTTTACACAAAATGAGCCGCTGCCCCTCCCCCTGACAGTTTCTGCGCTCTCTGCCCAGAGTGAGTCTGAAACCAGGGGGCAAAATCATTAGTTCCCAATTACCTTAAGCCATGCAAGATAACCTCTCTCAAAGGGTTGTTGGTAAAATATGCACATGGTTCCAGTGTCTAGACAGTTATGAAATATAGGTGTGGGGCTCAGCCACCGCAGAACACCAATGCATCTCAAATGAAGTGCTTTTATTAAAGAAGTATAATCACCAGGATAACTAATTGCGTCAATACCAGATAGTTAATTAAACCCATTATAGTTACGATTCCCATGGAGAGGAGGTCAAATAAAGCACCCATCTTCTTGATTCTACTGGCCCACAAAAGAAAAAGAGATTAAATAAAACACAACACAGACCTTTTCATTTTCTATCTTTTGCTCAGATGTTTGATAACTACCAAGCGTGTCATCCTATAAGATCTTTGGGTGCAAGCCGTACCCAAAGATTGCTGGGTTGTTCAAAAGACCGCTCCCAAACTTACCTGTAGTTCAATTAAGTGATTACCAACTGTTGGTTTGATTGGGGCAAGAAGTAGTGACAAGTAAAAGTGAAAAATAGAATGAACAGCCACTGTGTTTTTATTAATATCTTGCAGAGACACATGATGGAGGGCAGTGCTTACGTTCCGGTTCAGTCTGGCTTCATGACTAATGACAGGGAGGTGGCCCATGTACCCCTCCCGACCCTATCCAGGGACTGCCAGAGTGACACACTAAGGAGAGGTATTAAAGCTCATCAGGCTGAAGTCACATACATTACATATCCTGCAGTTTCAACAAAAACAAAGCTTTCTTTCACTGACACTCAAATATTAAGGATAATTCAAATATGAACATGGAAAAGGAAAGAATTCAAGAACTCTATTACATAGAGACACTGTTTGCTGGAGGAAGAATGTGGGCGAAAAGACACACATCTCTACACCCACAAACACACACACACACACACACACACACTCAAATACTAATCTCTGGAAAATAAAACCAAGATATTTTGATTTTCCTTGCCTGAAAATTCACCAGGTCATTATATCACTGTCACACCTTCTTCTCAAAGCAGTTCATTGTACATAGAGAGGATTTGCATTTACTTCTCCTGATTAACAAAGAAAACTTTGTATAAAAGGGCTATGCACTGAGAGGAGCCAATGTGGCCAGCCTGACCCCCTGCAGGAGAAGGCAGACAAGCAGTAGGGAGAAGAGGTAGATGAGGAAGGGGAAAGAATGCTTTGATCCCAGGGCGGCACACACAATGAGGCAGGCAGCACCCCCAGCCAGCCCTGACCCTGGGCAGGCTGAAGTTTGGCATGGAGTCACCGAGCGGGAAGCAATATAATGAGTAGCATTTCATGCGATGGTGAGCAACAGAAGGCTGCGAAATCCCTGTCCTTGCTGGATTTTCTCGTCCCGGTTGTGGCGATTGCTGTCCACGTTCTCACTACGGTGCTGGCACTGTTGTTTCCCTGCCCCGGAGATTATAATATCCTTACAACTGCAAGAGAGGCCTACTTATTTTTCAGAGAGGACATGCTCATAAAATCCCAACCGGGAGCAAAAGGCAACACCATCACATAGGCTACATGAAAACCAAAAGGTCAGGTGTCAAATCTTTTATTTGTCCAGTGGTTTAAGTTGACATATGCAGTATTTAGCTTAGATGTAAAACAGCCATCCACAACAACCCTCATCCGTTCTCCAAAAGCTCCTCTTCAAACTTCTTGCTCTCCCATGGAGCCACCATGTTACCAGTCAGCCCCCACCACAGAAACACTGAGGGAAGAGTCTCTTTCTTCTTCTTTTCCTCCTCCAATTCCTCCTCCACCTCCTCCTCTTTCTTCTTCTTCTTCTTTTTTCTTCTTCTTTCTTCTTCTTCTTCTTCTTCTTCTTCCTCTTCTTCTTCTTCTTCTTCTTCTTCTTCTTCTTCTTCTTCTTCTTCTTCTTCTTCTTCTTCTTCTTCTTTTCTTCTCCTTCTCCTTCTTCTTCTAACTTCATCTCCTTTGCTTCTCTCTCAACAGTTGCCAAGTCGAGGGAACCTCTTGCCATCACCACTTTTCTCCAAATCCCCTCTATCACCCTCATCACATTTTTTTTCTCTCCACCCTCTCAGTTTCCATTCACATAGCCCTTCTGGTTTCTGTTACACAACTCACCAGATTTGTCTTTGTAAAGTATTCTCATCTGATCACTCTTTGGCTCAGGAACATGCAGTGATGGCCCAGAACTATCCAATAGCATAAATGGTAAATTCTCACTTTGTCTTTAAGGTGAGAATATCTGTCTATATCTGTCCCCTGTGCAGATTTGCCTCTTGAGACTTCCCTACCTGTGACCTATGCCCCCTCCCTGATGGGGGCATGCACTCCAAAGACTGGAGGTGTTTGCCCTGTACATGCACTCCACCCCCAATCACGTCCACCTCACATCTCCAAACTCCTACAGGGTGTTCAGTGTTCATCTTAATTCCTCCACCAGGAAGACTTTCCCCATGTGCCTGAGCTGCAGATGCTATTATCACTCTGATTTTTCAGAATAAGATTTTTAATAGGTATTTGATGACCATTATCATAATCTGCCTATAATAATAAGGACTGATCATATCATTTCTTCAGGTTTTAAACTCTGTAAAAATTTGGAGACCATCTCTTACTGATCTCTGTAAGATCATAACTAAGTATCTGTCTACGAGGATTGAATTAGGATTATAAAGTCCTAAAAGTCTTAAAAGCAGGGTAGATATCCATCTACTTGGAAAAGTTTTGTACTATCATAGTTCAAAGAAGAGAAATAAATGAACACACAGACTTTTCCATCTCCATCATTTTATGATGTAAAGAAAATGAACTTCATTATTATAGTCGATACTTGAAAGGAGTGGACAAACACCATAAATGATCCAAAAACTATTTTGACCCAATAAAATACCTTATAATTTTGTTTAAAAATTTTGTGTTAATAAATTGTTACTATAAACTATAAACCCCATGACTTATACTTGATGCCCAAGGAGACACAGAAGACCCACCTTGTGACTACAAAATTTTTAGTGGTTCTCCATCTCCCCGATCTGTGCCTTCATAACTTTCACGTTGAGCTAAACTCACAGCCTGAATTATTTAACTCAAACTTCAGAGACCAAGGCAATTGATTGGGTATGTTAATTATACAAAAGGTAGAATAGTAGAGAAGAAAGATCAGTATACAAACATCTCCAACTTAAATGGTTCCACTTACGATTTTTGACTTTATGATGGTATGGGAATTATATGCATTCAGTAGAAACTGTACTTTGAATTTTTATCTTTTCCAGGGTTAGTTATATGTGGTGTGACACTCCTCTTCTGGTGCTGGGCAGCTCACAGCCAGCCACTCAATCTTTAAGGTAAACAACCAGTATACATACAACTACTCTGGGCCCGTACAACCATTCTATTTTTCACTTTCAATGTAGTATTTGACAAATTACAAGAGATATTCAACACTTTGTCATGAAATAGGCTTTGCATTAGATGATTTTACACAATTTTAGTCCAAAGCAAGTGTTCTGAGCACAAAGTAAGCTAGGCTGAGCTATGATGTTCTAGGCTAGGGGCATTCAATACATTTTCAACTTCTGATATATTCAACTCATAATGGGTTTATCAGGACATAATCTCACTGTGAGTAAAGGAAGATTTGTCTCAGGACTCATGAAATCTGACCTCTAGTTCTGGTTCTACCAACTCACATTTTGGACGAACCATTTAACATCTAGAAAGCACTATGAGATTCTCCTCATACACAAACACATACATACACAGGCATACACAAAACCATAAAGCTGGACTTTCTACACTTTATAATAGAAAATAGAGTGCTTTAAAATTATTAAAGTAAGCAAATTGAAAATAGTAAACACATTTATTCATAATTTAAAACTACATAATACTATAATTTCATATTATTTTGGATGAAAACACAATTTTCTGCCCCTTTAATGTTATCAATATGTGATTCATTCAAAGAAAAAAGGCAAAATATAATTAGAAAAAAGAATCGTAACACAAACTTGGAACAATACAAAACAAAAAAACAACATAAATGGGATACAAACTCAGCACAATAAACATGTCATGTCACCACTACCACTTGTATGTAACTGCAGAAGAATATAGAGTAATAACTAAATAAACCAAGGGCTGCCATTCTGGATGTATACACAGTATGGATAGTAATACAAATCCAAGGGATTTTTTTAACGAGCACAAGAAACCACAGGCTCTTCAACATTTTACTGCTTATAGAATTTTTGTTTGTGGATTGAAAAAGCAATTATTTGGGTTGATAATTATTTTATTGTTTGAAAATTGACTTTTCTTCCTATTGAATAAATTAGGTATAAGCTATTGAAATACAAAAGAAAAAAATAAATTCTGAATCTAGATGTTTAGAATTTTGACTCTGTCACAGCCTGAAATGAATGAGCCCCAGATAATTCAGGAGTTACAAGTGAAAATGCTAATGAAATAGAATATGAACTGCTATACCTCATCTCCTCCCAAAATGATCTACCAAAATAGAGCAAAAATATAGAAATAGTCTCTGTGTCAAAGGAAAGAAAGAAAAAAGAAGCAGGAAGGGAAAGAAGGAAAGAGGGATGGAAGGAAAAAGGAAGGAAGGAGAGAAAGAAGGAAGGAAATAATGGTGCAGAGAGAGAGAGAAAGAGAGTGAGGAAAAAGAGAGAGGTAGGATGTGGGTAAAGAAGAGAAGAAACAATATATAAAGGAAAATCTGGGGGATCCCTGGGTGGCTCAGCGGTTTAGCGCCTGCCTTAGGCCCAGGGTGTGATCCTGGAGTCCTGGGATCGAGTCCCACATCGGGCTCCCTGTGTGGAGCCTGCTTCTCCCTCTGCCTGTGTCTCTGCCTCTCCTCTCTGTGTCTCTCATGAATAAATAAAATCTTTAAAAAAAATCTGAAAAAATATTGAGAGGTTGACAAATCTGGAGAACATTTAAATGACTCCCTTAAATTTTTCTAAGGTTCTTCACCAACTTCCGCACTTCTTCCCTACCTCAGTTCTGGGCATCTCACTCTAATAATAGTCTTACCAGCAAAATGGTGATGCATGGATGAGGAATGGCCATGGAGTGAAAAGAAATGACAACTCTAAGGCTAATTAAAATAAAATGTTTTCTGATGAATCTCCAACAAACAAATCTACCTAGTCTATTCAGGAATACACTAATATACTTAAAGCATCACCACCACTATACATAAATATTTCCTTCCAATGGCTTCCCATTTTCTGCAAGATCTATGATCTACAGGCTGTCTAAAAACCAAGCACAGCTTAACTCTGAAACTTCTTTCTCTGCTACATCTCCACTCTCACAATATTCTGTAGAAATACCAGAAACCAACCAACCAACCAACAAAAACCTAACAGTTACCTATGGATGTTCATCAGAGAACAAAGGAAAAAATGGTCATTTTAAGCAAGGGATCCAGTGTTGACTCAGAGGTGTTGGGGAGCATAATCTGTCCTCTGTGAATCCGCCCTTGACCTCCTGGGTGAGATGGATACTCCTTTACTAGAAAACCTCCCTATAGCTTTCTTCTCTTAAAACACTTGCCTCACTCTAATGGGTTTCTTTTATGTTTGTTCTTTTTCTACTAAACTAGAAATTCTGAGAGAGGTGGGATATTTAATCATTCCTGAAATCAGAAACCCTCACAATATGCCTGATACATATTAACAGCAATCATAGTTAATATATGCATCAAGCATTCAGAAAATTCTGCTCTCATGAAACTTGTACTGAGCTATAATAAAAAATCCTTTCATTGCTTAAAATACTCACAAATATTATCATATTTTATCATTAGGTCCATGAAGATATTTTTTATCCTCAATTTCAAGTTGACAAACGTGTTTAATAGTCCAATTAACTAACCAGATGAGCTTAGGTTAACTAGTTGCAGAATTTTATAAAAGTTACTTCACTTCTCTAGGCCACAGTTTCTCTAGTTGTAAAATTAAAATATTTCATTAGAGTCTCTTTAAAGTCCCCTCTACATTTCTGTAATTGTTTATTGGATTTTGGAATGTAAGAATCATCTGGACAGGACAAGCTCTTAATTTCATTCTATAAATATTGGAAGGTGGGACACCTGGGTGGCTTAGTGGTTGGGTGTCTGCCTTTAGCTCAGAGCTTGATCCCAGAGTCCCCAGATCGAGTCCCACATCGGGCTTCATGCATGGAGCCTGCTTCTCCCTCTGCCTATGTCTCTGCTTCTCTCTCTCTCTCTCTCATGAATAAATAAAAGCTTTTTTAAAAAATAAATAAACAAAAATACTGGTAGGATGAACTGAAAGGTACTACTTATGCATGAAACTGAGGGCACTCTGGAAACATAAGAATAGACAATATAAAGAATAAACAAAGAACAGAAGCCTCCTGTAGCAAGTAACCAAATGGGAAGAAATGCAAACAGCCAAAATTGTATTGTATTGATAAAATGGAAGAAGGATCAGACAAATTCACAGAATGGAGAACTATCATAATTTCCAGCAGTTGCTGGCTCTTTCTGTAATCCTACAGATGTTAAACAAGAAAGGGAGATATTTAGATTTGGAGGAGGATAGAGGAACCATGAAGGAGGACCAAGGAGTTGTAAAGAGTAAAAAAGATTTGAGGATGAATAAACTTGACATATAGCTATCTGGAAATCTTTTCACTCAACAGAGACTGGACAAGATTTGTTTTGTTTTGTTTTGTTTTGTTTTTCCCAGATATTCATGGACTATCCAAAAGATCCACCATGAAATAGGTCAGAAAATAGCTTCAATAAATCCCCCAAATCAATATCATAAAGACCTTTTGATCTGATTGCAATTCAAGAAGATAAAAAATTAGTAAGTGACAACTTTCAAAATTCCATATTCCTGGAAACTATAGAACATATTACCCCAAAATGCAATGTAAATGTAATATGAAAAGAAAGACACAAGAAAAATTGTGAACATTTACAGTTAAATAATGGTGAAAATTTACAGATCAAATTCAGGAAGTAGTACTGAGACCCAAGTTTTCATTTTAAATACATTTATCAGGAACCAAAAAAGATTTTAAATAAACAAGATACGTGATTACTCCAAGCATAGTAAAAGAGTAACCAAGTAAACCATGGAAACAAAAAGGAAATAATAAAAAGATAACAGCAGGGAATTCCAGTTAAAGATGGGGGATTCGATGTGTGCCTTTTATCCACCCCCTCCCAAAACCCCATAAAACAATGGTGAAGGGATCTTTTGAGGCATAAATCTATAAAGACAAAGAGAACAGAGGATGAAAGAATAGCAATAAAGCTTCAGATGATGAGAAACAGAAGAATGCATATTAAATGACTTAGCAAACTAAGAAAGAGAATCCTAAACTGGTAGCAGAGAAATCTGAGCAACTTGCATTCATCTCTCAAAACCTCCCTTACACTGAGATATCTCCAGCAGCTGCATCTCGAAAAGTGAGGGTGAAGGTAGAGCCAAACAAAAACAAAAGATGACTAATTAACACTGTTTATGAAACAGATATCTCTATGCCATTCCTCCACTCTGTAAGAATCCCTACTCCACCCAACAGAAGAACTGGAAGCAGATTCTCTAGAGATAGTGAAACAGAGATTCCCTCACCTTGGGAGCACCAAATCTAATGGAAAAAAAGAAATAGGGCAGCCCAGATGGCTCAGAGGTTTAGTGCTGCCTTCAGCCCAGGGCCTGATCCTGGAGTCCTGGGTTCAAGTCCTACATTGGGCTCCCTGCATGGAGCCTGCTTCTCCCTCTGCCTGTGTCTCTGCCTCTCTCTGTGTCTCCCATGAATAACTAAAATCTTAAAAAAATAAAAAATAAAAAAAAAGAGAGAGAGATGGCATGCTGCAAATAGTGAAATTAAGGGAAAGTTTACATGCTGAATTTGAGACCACCATTCCTCCTTCCACTTAGTTACTTAGTGAAGGATGTTTATAGCCCAGCCTTATAATATTGAGGCTGGAAATTAGAACATCTTTCTCTGGGAAAACCGGTAAATGAAAGAGGAGGGGCATTAAGATACTAGTATAGCAGGTTCCTGGGCAAGATAGCCAGTAGGCAACTAAAGCCCACAGTTGACAAGTTCCAGTCATCTTTACAAAACACCACTCTTCAATATGACCAGGTATTGGGGATGAGAGAGATGAGAAGCAAGCTAAAGGAAACAAGACTTTGTAAGAAGAAGGAAACTTAACAAAGAAACAAAGCTATTGTTACTTTTAATGAGGTAAGAAAAGTTAATCGCATGCATGAATCAAGAACAAGATTTTTGTCACAAAGGAACAATAAGAAAGCATAATAGACATCTTGGCTATTATAATAGTCAACATAAAAATGCAACAGAAGATCTGAAATGTAATCTTGGGAAAATCTAAGGGACAGTAGAGTAGACTAAGATGTAGAAGACAAAAATTATTAAAATATTACAGGATCATTTGCTAAATATTAGCTAAAATCAATTAAAAATACTATAAAGACTCATGAACATCTAAACATCTAAAACAATATCAGAGGAAGAAGCAAAGTCATTGTATCTCATGACAACTGTGCAGCAGCAAACACCAGTTAAAAAAAAAATACAGAGCCCAGGAGCAGTTCCTGGTTTATATGGACTTGGTGTTTGATACAGATTGTCACCACTCATTTAATCAAGGAACAGATACATACCCATACATAAAGCATTGCATATTTTTCAATTATATATATATGTACATATATATATAATTAATAACAAATATGGATTGGAAAGACAAATTTGGTTGAATCACATGAAATTGCTGATATTTGCTTTTGACCTACATAAATATCGATTTCATAAAGTACAATCTAATACACTAAATAATTAATGATCACCTGGGAAAGAATAGAGACAGAGGAATGGACTAAAGAATATTATACAAAACAAGGATGGCCTTTTCTGGATATATGAGAAGCTATGAACTGGAAATAAGAATAACTCAGTTCTATGCACCAAGAGATACTGATGGTGGTAGGTTTGTAAACTAACTTACAAGATCATAATAAATGGAAAAATTACCAAGGTGGAATTCAAAGTTATTATGTGAAGAAAAATAGCAAAAATGTAAGAGAGGACAGATGAGATAAGAAATGATAAAGTTGTTTGGGCAGAGGAAATATTTCAAAGATGGATAATCATAAGGAAAAGAAAGGATAAAATTAGCTAAATACGCTTTCAGGGAACAACAACAACAACAACAAAAGTATAAAACTCAGAGGACAAAAGGAAAGTTAAATACAAGACTTTTTAATAACACTTCGGAATACTCCCTAACTAGTACTAAAAGATTGTCACACTTAGGCCAAAGAGTTAGTGGTACTAGTGAAAGGAAGGCAGTGTCCAACACTTTTTTCCACCTTCTACCACCATGGCCATCATACTCAGCATTGTGTCCAATGCATGCTAAGTTCACAAAATGTGCTTGATGAAATGTAGTGGGAGGGGATGATTGTAAATGATTTCATTTTTCCCCTTGAGAGGGATTTTCCTTTGGATTGCACAATTCTTAAACTCCAGATTTAGAAAAAGACACAGGCTTCCCATATTTTTCTGGATAAGAGTAATTTTTTTCTTGCCCTCTTCAACAGACACTTATGACAGTGAGAATTAAGCCTGTAAATTACATATATTAGACTTGATCATGACATGATACATCTTCTACTTATAATTTAGATGATCTTATATAATGTGCCAGACAGTAATGTTATCATTATTTACAGAACCTTGAATGTAGCAGTCATCATCAATCTAAATGTCCGTGCATTATTTTTAACAGAGAAGCACAGTGATCTACTCCAGGTTAATGCACAGTGAGTAGGATGAAGAGATTAAACCAGGAGATAGAGATTTCTCTGTAGCTCTAAGAATGATCTTCTGAGTACTCTTCTACTCCCTATCCCTCCCACTCTTTCCTTACTTTGGTGATCCATTAAGTCAACTTCTTCAAATATCCGTTTATAGTTAATCCTTTACAGTTTTCATGAATAAAGTAAAAGGTGTGGTAAATTACCAAGGACATCAATTATACAGGCAATGTAAAATGTTTGTGTATCATACTCAATCTCTCAAATGAAGACGGAATTGTTGTGTTTGCACTCACCCCTACTGAAACTCAAGTTCTTTTACAGTTTTAATGGGCTTTACCATTTAATTTGCTTAAATTATTACTTTGTTGATATAAATAGGATGTTTATTTACTCTAGCCTAGCAATAACTGAAAGAGGAAGCCTCTAAAGACAAAATACTCAATTACATTCTATACCAGGAATCTATGAATCATAACATAATAATTGAGGCAAGTGTCTTCCATCAATCTCAGAGTTGCTGTCCATTTGCAGCATGAGACCAAAATGAAAAAGTTAGGGAGCTCTCCAGCTCCTCCTGAATCATTTTAGTATATAAACTGAGTTATCGTGATTGAACTCCCAGAGTATCTGACCTTCCCCAATTTCATGTTCCAAATCACTCCCCAGCTATGACAGAAAATGCAGGTGCTCATAAATCCCTGTTGACTGAATCAAATGAGTCTAATACTTTCAACTACTTACACCATTTTTGCTCACTATAACCACGGACAGTTGCTGACCCTTCCTTACCTTTATGATAAAAAATAATGTCCCCCAAATATTGTGAATTCTCTGAATATCTGCTATGAACACATTAACCAAAATACAAATGAATTTGTGTTTTCTTATTAGGTGGGAATTTTTCTGTGCCATTTCTTTTTACATATATACAGATGAACTTTTCTGTGTACAAATGATTAAGTTCTAGCTCTACATCTTTAAAAATTACAAATGGTGTTCTCATTCCAGAGCCAGAGGAAAAGCATTGGCCACAGTAATCCAATACCTTTAAAGAAATTAAATATATTTTTTAAAGCTTTCAGTTGAGGTCTTATCAAACAAAATTTAAGATGGAATTTATGGAATTTACATTTGATTTATGGAGTTTACATGAATACATTTTCAGAAAAAGAATATATGTATATATTCAGGCCCTGCTAATTACTAGTTACATGGTCTTTGGCAGCATACTTAATCTCTCCAAACCTTAGTTTCCTGGCTGATAAAATAGAGATAACAACAGTTAACTTTACAGGGTTGTGGTGAAGTCCAAAGGCAAGAATGAATGTAGAATTAACTTGTTCATTTTTAAAGTCCTATACAAATAAAATTGATGTTTGTATGCACCACCTGCTTTGGACCCAACACTAATCTTGAAATTTGAAGAGAATATAAGAGGAGTATAAGGTAGAGTCTCTTTCCACCACAATCCTAATACCCACTTGGAATCAGGAAATAATTAGAAAATGAGACGAAACTGTATAAAACTAAGTTGTGTGGTCCAGGCTATGTGTAACAATTCAGAGAAGGGAGAACTTAAAATGGGCTGGAAATGATGAATATTTTCTTCCCAAATGGAACAGGCTAAGCTTTGCTTGAACAAAAAAGCAAAGATATCTGACAGCTGCTTACCACTCTCTGTTGCTTAAAATATCAGAGGAGTATGAGGTTTAGGCAGCTCTGAGGACTGAGTCATCTTCCTCCTTACTTGGTATTTATTCAGGACATAGCTCTAACCCTGATGACAACAGCATTCCTGACCTCTGAGCTGCTCAAAATGCTGAGATGTTTCCGAAGGTGAAATGGACACTTCATCCAGATTCCCATGGGGTTGCCATTCCCAGTGATGCTCCTGCTCCCTCCTTGTTTGGTCACAGTGTTTGCTGTAAGTGAGGAAGGTCTTGACAGCTGAAGAAAAGGAACAAAGGCCAAGTGAGAAATATTCAAGATTTTCTTCTCATGACAGTGCTCAAGGCTCACTGCTGAGGTAATTATAGAAAGAGCCAAAGCACAAGCCTCTACCATGTACCTTTGGAGCTTGCGTATCATCCGGTTTGATCAATTTGATTCAAGTTCTATGAGGGCCTATTTTGACCAAAGCTCTGTAAGTGTGCTGGATACGTGAAATTGAGCAAGGGAGATAAAAGATAAAAAGATAGCTATGGTAGCTGACAATCCTGCACATATTTTAGGTCCTCGTCTAATCCAGTACTATGTGTAAATGGGGCTTTTGTCACTATTTTTTTCCAGGTGATGAGGCTAAGGCCTACATAGGTTCCATAACTTGCCCAAGGTCTCACAATTTCTAAACTACAGGGAGAAAATTTGAACCCAGGAAATCCTGTCAGAGGGAAAAATGTGAACAAATACAGAGAAGTATTAAAAAAAAAAAAAAAAGAGGAGCACTCAAGGAGTAGGATATTTCGACTCTTTTAGATGATGGGACATTTTCACAAGAAAGGAAGTATGGAGGGATAGGCTAAAAAGAGGTTGAGGCCATTGATGGAGAACTTTGTTAGGCGTCATCACCTTGCACTCAATTATGTCAACCATGGGGAGTTACCAATGGCTGACCAACTGTGGAGGTGTTAGAAGTAGACCTAGGAACAGGCCGTAGGTGTGTGGGATGAGGACCCTAGGTATAGAAAATTTTGAAAAACAATAATAAAACCCAACCATTCTGATTTTAACCATCACCTCATGCCTATAATTCTAAATAAGGAAGTGATAATATACCCCTCCTCTTCAGAAAATATATATATTTTGTAAATTTTCATTTTAGACAATTGCTACCATTGATGTTGGGTTTTAAGAATACATTGTAAAGTTTGAATTATCACATTTTAAGTATTTTTCCTTTACTAATACTGTGTTCTATATTGAAGTTATCTCAGCAAACTCCTGGCTATATGGTTGTCCCCCAACACACCCATGCTCAGCTGCATGAATCCAAGAGCAAATTGAGAATTTTTGAGTTTGCCTTGGGCAGACGTAGCTGGGATTGTTAAGTCAAAAAATCAGGACTTGAGTGACTTTACTCATGTCATTCTATGGGATCACTTGGAGTATTTTTATTGAAATGAAAAATGCATGTGTAATATTTTTATGTGAAAAGTGCAAATTTTAGTTCATACGTAAAAGATCCCATGAATCTGAGCAATCTTTAAAATTAAAATTGTTCTATGGGCTGTTTTCAAACAAAAGAAGAAAAAATTATGTTGCTTGTTATTTATTACGTGAAAATAATTTTATCACATGGCAGAGCTGGGGGAAAGGGTGGTTTTTGTTTTTTTTTTTTTTTGGGGGGGGGGAAGGGTGTTATAATAAATGACCCAGTCAAGGTGTCAAAGATGTTAGGAATGCCACTGGGAGTCGCTGAATGTTTTTGAGGGGAGGAGTCACAAAGGAACGGTCAGGGTGAATCATAAAAGACACCATCATTATATCTATATGTGCTTGTGGTAACTAGACAAGGAAAAAAGCAAAGTATATGTTATTGAAACAATCCAAATATTGGTTATGGAGAGCATTCTGGCAAGGGGTCTTGATAGGCTGCTGCATTTTCAGGATAGAGTATCAATTCTACCTCCAGCTGATCTGTCCTTGAAAGCAGACAGTTCTCATTTTTAACTGCCAGCAGAGAACACTGCATCTCAAGGAGTCAGTAGAAAATAAAACAGTTTGGAGGCTTTTGTCACCCAATATCTTGGGAAATGTCAGCTGAGAAAATCATTCCTTAGAGTTTTTTGTTAAGGATGCATGGTTGTCATAACGTGTACTGGTGTTCACAATATTCCACGCACGTCCCTTCGGGAAGATTATACTTCCCCTCCTATAGAAGACTGGCTTGCCTCCATAGCTAACTTGCTTCAGCTAGTAAAATGTCAGTAGATGTAACAAGTGTTTGGGGGAAGTTTTAAGATTCAGCAAGTGGTTTGCCATGTTTTTTCCCTCAGTCTCTGTAATTATGAAAGCATGGAGCTGCTAATCACCTGGGTTCCTGAATGACCGCAATGAGCAATACTCCTTTGTCAAACCATGATGAATACGTAGCATGAACAAGAAATAAACAGTGGCATTTTAAGCTGCTAAGATTTCCTGGTTATTTGTCATCACAACACTAACTAGCCCAACTGAATTGACAGAGCAGTCCTTCCATTTAGGCAGATATTCTCAAATCTCTACCCCAATTTAGCCAAACCAGGAGAAATTACATTAGTGGAACTCATTGTACAGATACCAGTAGAATTGCTTTGACTGAATAGCAGTCGATGAAAAGATCATTCACACTGAAAGACACTATAAACATGCCTCATAAAACTCATCCCAGTCCACACATAAGGATGTTGTCATGGTTTAGGGGCATTCTGCTGATGTAACTTGCTGAACATCCTCAGAAGCAGCTCCAAGCTTCCTAGCAATCAACCTGAAAAAAAGATGAGCTTGATCAAGTCTATAATATGCAGTATTTAAAGAGACCAAAATAGTTGATTTCACTCAGGAGAACTTTAGCAATCCTTAACACAAAGCCCAGGCAGAGGGGGAAAAATGCTGAGCCAGGTCTATTCATCACTATTCCTTCAAAGCTTTCCTTATCACATGTTCCTCCCCCTCCTCCCTTAAACATGAAAAAAAAAAAAAATCCAGCAATTAAAATGTCTGGCCCAGGGAGACAGAGAGCTCAGCCCCAGTCTCTACCTAAAATTGGGCCTCAGGACCCCTAAGGCTTCATTCTGGTGTAGGTGCAGATCTGCCATTTGTTGACAGACCCTTTCCCAGCACCAAGTATGTTGGGGTCACTGGGAAAGAGGAAACTTATGAATAAATCTGAAAGGGGGTCTGAAAATTTAGATGAATGCCAAAGGAGTCCTTTGTGAATAAAATTAAGCAGTCATCGCCATAGAGGACAAACATCGTAGCTGGCTCTGCTTCACAGCTACCTCCCAAGGCTTCCTCCGAGAGGCAGACGCATGGGTCTGTGTTAAATGGCTTAATTTTCTTAATCAACTATTTCATTGTGAGTTTTTAATTTCATTCCCATGCTTATTTTTTTTTCATTTTGCCATAATACAGTTCTAAGTACCGTGGCAAACATTTGACAGTTTGCTCAGCAGGTGCTGGGCTCTGCAGAGCTTACAGAGCTCTACCTTTTATTAATTGGGTTTCAAAATGTGTTCCTGTGTGAACAGAAGCTAAGATGGGACTATTGTACCTGTCAACATGAAGCTGGGCGAAATAAAATATTTGGAATGTGTTTTAAAATAACTCATTGTGAGCTTGATCGGTTGAGAATTTAAAAGCAGAAATATTCCTTAATGTTGAAATAAATAATCATGCAATCAAAATGGCAATAAAATTAAAGAAATGATGGGGTTTGTTCAAGGTGCTTCAGTATTTGATAACAATAAGAACATTTTCTTTATGCCCAATAGGTTATGCACTGAAAAAGTATTTCTGAAAAAGCATTTTAATAAAAACTCTAGGGGTCTGGGGAGGTAGTACCGACTTAAAACAACAACAAAGGCTCTCTAAATACTTCTCATGTTTCCAATTTAATTTTTGTTTCAATTTGGAAGGTTTTTTTTCCCCCTCATCAAGAAAAACTCTCAATCCGAAATTTTAAATTTTAGTCTAAAAGAAGCCTTGCCAAGCATTGATGTTCTGAGGAATGTGTCTCTCTTTTGGTGAAGCAGAAGTATCTTTGTGACACTTTTCTCTCTTTTTCATATATGTACTTCAAATTCAATAAACTTTAATGACATATATTCTAAGACTTCTACTCAAGGCAGATGATAAAAGGGAGGGGAAGAGAGCACAGTAAAAGTTGACCCAAAATACCCTCAGTCCCTCTCTCATCATTAGCATTGTCATTTCCTTCATTAATTTGGCTCAATTCTGAAATAATGAACATTCTCCGTGTCTTCCCAAGGGCCTACCTATGGGCTGTTTCCCCAAAAAGGGTTGTGTCTTGAAGTTTAAGCTTGGGGAAAATAAAGATGAAGCCATAACAATCATAAGACAAAAGCCTAGAGAAGTAAAAAAATAAAAAGTAAAAAATAATAATAATAAAATAATATATATATATATATATAGTCATGTTTATTTCTGATTAAAGAAACAATATATATTATCATTGTAAAAATCTTAAAGATTTGTGGCAATGGAAAAAGTAAAAAATGAAGAGCCCCTGAAGTTTTACTCCCAGACATGGCCACTGTTTGGTTTATTCCCTACTAGACTCTTTCCATACATTTTTACACACACACACACACACACACACACACATGCATACACACACTACTTTTTCATTGAAAAACAAAAATAGATCCATGTCAAACAGTGTGTTTCAACTTGCTTTGTACACTTGTCAATATATCAAGGACAATGTTTTTGTCTGATGTATAGAACTGCCACATTCTTTTGATGTGTGTCCAGTACTGCACTGAAATCTAAAAGATGAAAAGTGATTTTTAGCCAATTCCTATTGTCGAATGTTTCGAATGTTTCTGATATGTCAATATTAGTCACTTGGTTGGAATTTAAGGATAGATTTCTAAACGCAGAGCTAAGGAGTTAAAAGTTAAAATATTGCTACATATTTCCAAGTTTCCTCCAAAAATGTTGTAGCAATTTACATTTCTGTCGACAATGTATAAGAAAATATGCCACTCCACCTATTTTTAAGCCTTGCTAATCTGAAGGATAAAATGTATCTCATTATTTCATAAATTTGCATTTTTAGCTATACTGAGGTTATTCACATATTTACTTGGAATCTTTACAATATTGTGTCCTCTCACCAAGAAATATGGGGCAGCTTTATTAAGTCTTCTTTATTCTTTCAGTAAAGCTATAGATCCTGATAGATCTCTTACAAATTTCTTATTAAATTTCTATGTAATATATATATTGTATTGTTGATGAATTGGGATTTTTCCATTATATTTTCAAGTTATTTTACTAATATAATAAAGCCTATAGAATATGAATTCATGGTTTATTTCTAGATACTTTCCTAAACTCTATTAGTTTTTGAAAAGTTTCATTTGTTTTCAGTTGTTTTCTGATGTTGTTCTTAGGGAAACTGTCATACTGCTACAAGTCGGGTCATCCTTTTTGCCTTTTATTTTCCAAGAAGGATGTAATAATAACAATGGCCATTCTCATGTTATTTCCAAATTCAGTGAGAAAGCCTTTCGTTTCTCATTAGACCACGTTAGAATATAGACCATTTTAAGAATCTAACAAAAGTTATAGATCCTCTTTCTCCTTCCTTCAAATGCATGCACTACACAAAATTTTTCATATATTTTTAGTTGATTCATACACCCCTTGAGGCTGATGAATATACTCACACAAAAACACCCCACAGGACAGGCTCAATTGACATAACTAAAGTTGCTTCAAGAGGGACCAGCCAAAAAAAAAAAAAAAAAAAAGAGGGACCAGCCAAAGGGAAGTTTTCCAAGTAGGCGAAGGGTTTAATGCAACAAGCATTTGTTGAGCTCTCATTAGGGGTTCTAGTTACCCAACAGAAGGGTGAGCTTTCCAATGCAATGAAAAACAGACACTGCAAGACACTGGCTATAAATCCTCCTTGAATTACTCTCTGTCTATCCAGAAGGGGAGACAGATAAATAAACAGAACAACACAAAAAGGTGGTATTAAAGATGTGTGCGTTCTGGATGACAGCATACCTGAATACCATTTTCATCAACTACAGGAAGTTTTACAGGGAATGTGACTTTTGGGGTGAAATTTTAAAGATGGTGTTGAGGGGGCAAAGACATTCCAAAAAGAACAAAGGTAATTTGACCTCAGATATTTGTAGAATGATGGGTAGTCTATGCTTGGAACACAGAAAAAGTGCAAAGATTTTCATTGCATGGTTTGAAATGACTTTGTTTTTATGGTAGCCTCAGCCAAAATAACATAGTGTTACAAATCTTGCAAAATAAAGATTCCTCTGAAACCTCACACAAATTGCATAACTCTTGAACTATTTTCGTTTCAGAGTAGAAACCTCATAGATATGCTCAGTCTTACCAATGGTTTGCCAATTTAGTCCTTTTGTTCCTTTCTTACTTAATTGATACAGAATATTGTGGCCTGCTGAGAATGCCTGAGGGCTTTCTTTGTCTGGTACCAATTTCAGAGACTTCTGACTGAATGCGTAGTGGAAGTTGTTAGCAGTTGTTGGAAATTTCATGTGAAAAAGCTGGCTTTGGGAAGATTAACCTAGAAATACCAATTATCTGTTTCACATCCATACATAGAGAAGAATACATGTCTTAGAAATATTCACTTACATTCTATTCATCTTAACTAAATTCCTTGGACTATTTATCCATGAATGGCATGCTTCTTTTCCATTGTTTTGGTCAATCCATTGTCTTTTCTATCTTGGTCGCCTCTATATTACAATTTTCTCAATGGCTTTTCCTCCCATCACTATTTCTAGGTAATCTCCAGTACTAGTCACCAGGCCAGGGCTTGCAAACAAAATATGCTTTTGCCCCAAAATGGTATGTTTGTCTTCCAATCTCAGCTGAATCAGAATATGATGGAGAAAGGTTGTTGTGGGGCTGGAGGGCCAGGGCAGGGGATGGTCAGGGGTGAGGAAGTGAGAAGGAGGGAGGTATGGCAGACATCAGTGTTTTTTAAAAGCTTCTCAGGTGATTCCCAACAACAGCCAGGATGAAGAACCACTGGAACCAAGGGCATCACTCACTAATTCCTCTAAAGAGCCCCCACTATTCATTTCCCCCTCCCTCTGCCACTCATCCCCAAATAGCCTTTAATTAACTAAATCTAGCTTCTCTGGAAAACAATCAATAGTTGCATTCTACCATGGAAATGACCACTTTTGCATTAAATTTTCTCATAATTATGAATGTCCATTCATTTTCACAGTTGCAATGCCAAATCTACATAGGTAAAGAAAAAACATCTTTAATAAAAATCTAGTTTTCTATTGGTCCTTTTACCCCTCCACCTCTATCTCCCCAGTTCCCTTCATGCCCTACCCATTGGTCATTTGTCCTGTTCCTTCACTCTGTGTGAATTCATGCGACAGGGAACATATTTATAGAGTATGATGACAATGACACCGATTCTCATAGCAATTTTGGTGTTCAGAGCATTTTTTTTAAGTATTTTATTTATTTATTCATGAGAGACATGGAGAGAGACAGAGACAGGCAGAGGGAAAGCAGACTCTCTCCCAGGAGCTGGATTCAAGACTCCATCCCAGGACCCTAAGATCATGATCTGAGCCAAAGGCACTGAGCCACCCAGGTGCCCCTGTTCAGAGCATTTTAAAGAAAGAAAAAAGCAACAACAATGCTTAGAAACTCCTTAAATAATCCGTCGGTCTTTAGAAAATGCTTAAGTGTAAATAAAATACTGCCTATAGGATTCTATTGTAGACACAAACTGCACTGATCTAGGTGTTTTCTCCTATTATTTCCTTAGCTTTATCTGCACCCTTTAAGTCAATGTTGCTTTGGTAAACTCTTCATTAGTAGTTGTCAAATTATTGTTCTATTCAGATACCTTCTGTCTGTTATTATTATAGTCATATCCTCAAAGTATATTCGTAATGCATTCTTCACAGATAATCCTAAAACAAGCTGTTATTAGGCATATCATTATAGCACATACACTAGAAAATTTATTTGCAGAAAATGTCAACTAGCTTGAGAGGCATCTGGAGAATTCTTAAAGATATAATCCAAAACCATCATAAACTTGCTCTTTTCTTTTCAGGGCTTTCTCCTCTTGGTTCTATAACTCCCTGACCCCTCTTTCATCATGCAGGAGCTTCCCCCTGGACTTGTGGTGCACACGTGACTGGAGGGTCAAACTTGGTTATGTTCACTCCATCAAACTCTATCCTGCCCCCAGTCTATGACTAAGTTCATTGAATGAATTCCAATTGAATGATATTGCTTTAAAGGCAGTGTGTTTCCCCCAAACCAAAATGTCATATTTATGCTTTAAAGCAATTTAAAATAATTAAAAATAATGGTAGGTCAAAAACAATTTTCCTAATCTTAATTGATGTCATGCCCACAAATAGCAACAATTTATTTCTATGCAAAAGCTCTTCAGCCCTGCACAGAGAGCTAAAAGACCTGAATTCTATTTTTGGCTCTAGCACTGATTTCCTGCTATATGTCTTTCAGCTTCCACATTTATGAGACTAGCAAGCTAGAGAAAAATAAACTGTTGTGTCCTTGGGGCATAAGGACCTCAGGAATTAATGAGTTAATAATTTACACATAGCACGTGTACCTGAGGGGGGAATAGCCTTCATAACACACGAGTATAAAGTTGAAATAAGTAAGGATGATAGACACAGCCAACTCCATGTAATGTGTATGGTATTGTGATTCTAAAAATTCTGCCCTAACATGTGGTAGCATTTAGCCAATACTCCTAATAATATTTATAAGTAGATTGAGATTTAGCCCACAAATACAATTCAGGAAGTTTATTCTGGTGATTTGTTTTTCATGTTCTGTAAAATGAATTGCATTAAAGGTCAGAAAAAGTGCCTTAAAGAACACTTCTTTAATATTTAAAGTGCAGTTGATCTTGTTGAACATTATAATAAGATACACATAATTGGCTTCTCTCCTGGGAGTCAAACTCAGTAACTTTCTGCCCGATTAGCCAAACTGTTGCATAATACACAGAAAGATGGCAGAGTGCAGAGCAAATGGTTTCTGTGTTTACTGTTGTTCATTTTTAGCCACAGGAAAGAGGTAAAGAAACTACTGTATGTGATGACAAAGCAGGAATTGGGACCTAACTCCATAGCTGGCTAAATCCACTGTTCTCACAGTTCATTGCAACATGAATGCAATTCCCACCAAGTGTATTTAATTTGATCCTACAACCTCTTGACGTGTTAGCAATTTTTTTTTTTTTAGGAGAAAGGAAAAAAAAGAAAGAAAAGAAAAGAAAAGAAAAGAAAAGAAAAGAAAAGAAAAGAAAAGAAAGGAAAGAAAAAGAAAAGAAAAAAATAACTGTTGTCAGTCAAACTGAAGGCAATTGACTCCCAAGGTTGACATCAGCTCCCTGAACACATTAGCCACAAACACATCTCCAAACCTACATTTTCTTCTTCAAGATACACCCTCATACTTCAGCCATCACATGCACCTGCATGCACACACACACACCCCACAGAGACAGAGGGAACCATAGGACTATGTCAACAGCACTGATACAATTTAACAACTCAGAAAAAATGTAGAAAATGTTAAACAGGAATCATTTTGACAAAATATTTTTTTTAAGAAATTCACATATGTTTTTCTAGGGCAATTTTCTAAGTAATGACTTTGCAAAAATTCTATTTGAAAAAGAAACAATGTACTTCATACATTGTTTTTCAACTTTAGTAACCACTTGAACATGCTCTTAATTTCAAAATGCAATTACAGTTCAAGTTTACTTGTGACCTACTTAAAGAAGCTTCCTAGATCAGAAATAAAAGAATAAAAATGCCTGTTAAGAAGCAGTCTGTAATATGCCTTAGACATCAGAGTATCCTAGTGTTTTTGGATGAAGTACACTCTTAGAATGAAAAAACTAGCATATTAAGTGTGAGTAAGTCAAACACACATTAAATGTTTCACTTGCACCACAAGAGGGGAAAATTTTAAATCAAGTGGGTAAACAATTTTTAATAACACCAAGAGATTTCATGGAATCCTCCCATATTTACAAATATTTTGAGATTTTTACATTCCTCTATATGGCAATAAGTTGTCCATCTCTAATTTTCATTTTATTTATTGTTTTCTCTGCCAGTGAATTTTGGCTTAATGCTCCATTTTAGAATGTGTAAATAGAATCAAATAACCGGATGATTGTCATTGGGCCCACTCTCAGTAAAAATAGCTGTTAATGTTAAAACAGAACATATACACCACAGTATTTATGTGTCAACCTTTTTAGCATTCATCTTCTGACACATTTTCCTTATACTGCAGCCATCTAAGAATATATGCCAGAATATACATTTTGCATGCCTGTTAAGAGCCCTTACTATTATGAGTATATTCATTCTACACTCACCAGAGTATCAAAGCACTTGGAACATTAGTGATAGAGTTATGCAGATATCAAAGAGTTTCCCCACAAAAAGAGTCTAATGTCATCGGAAAACAAATAATTTTCGCCCCTCAATTACATAAGCAAATAAGCCCTCTGGGGAACTGAAATCGTTTTCCTGACATCCAGGTGGTAAAGCCCCTTTACTTCATAAGGTATTATTCTCCTGCTTTCAATTTTAAGAATGTTAGCTATGTACTTCCTAGACCATGGTAGATTAGTAGCTGTAAATGGAAAAGGGATTGAACTAGTAACAGAGCAAGCACTCTAACAATAACAAGGATAAATAGCTAACAGAAAAACTACTAAAAGCAGACAAATAAAATATAGTAATTTGAGATGATATAGAGATTTATTGAAAGGCAAAACTTCTCCAAACTTTTAATGAGCCATAAGTGCATTCAGTGGTACATTTATATTTATAGTTATACCTGAGTCATAAGGTGTTATATTTAATATGCTCTTTAATATGTTTAAGAAAGCAGAAGGGTTTCAAATATAATTATAAATGTTTCCAAAAAAAAAAAAATGTTTCCAATAAAAACAATCAGAACTTTTTAAAGTTAAAAAGTGTAACTTTTAGATATTGAGGAAATTTATTTTTTGCAAAACACTTTTTCGGGCAACCGCAGAACTACGTAAGATACTTGGCACTGATATAATTTTAAAAGTTCAAATGATTACTTTGTTGAAGTAAAAAGCTATCAGAAGTTCAAGTAAAAGACTAGAAGTTTTATCTAGAAAAAGAATAATTCTGTTGTCAGATTGAGAATGTTTTGCTGGTCACAAGACAAACGCAATGAGTAAGGCCGAATTTTGTTGACTGTCCTGGTTTTATTGTTTTTTTAACCAATTAGCAATGTTTACAGAGAGAGGACAATAGCTAAGTGAATCAAAAAGATATGAGTGTTAAGTCAGAACAGGGTGCCTTGCTGCTGACTTCATTTCCAGGTTTGGCTAGAGCCTGCATTTTTCTAGTCTCAGAAGATTCTTTATTTTCAAAACCTATTGATTCTTTTCATGAGATCCACTGATACACAAATACATACATGCCAAAATGAAAGTATAAACCATTCTGGGTCTTATGTTTTTGCAAGAGGCAGGGAAGGAAAGGTTTGGGCAGGATGGTTTTCAGGTTAGGCATTTTAGGAAGCATGCAAAACTGGTTAAATACGAGTTTTATTGAGCATAGAAGTCAGAAAATAATTTAGTTAACTGATGAACCCAGTCCATGGTTAAACATTCACTACCTAACTTTTCGATTTGACCATGTTCTCTCAGATGAGACACCTCAGCTGCTGGTTACCATCATTCCACGCTGGTACAGTTGTTTTACCCCATCATGCTTTGCAGCAGAGTGGCAAAGTGATATCACAAAATTTCAGTAACACAATAACACCTAACGTCTACTCCTCAAATGGGGGGAACACTCAGTGCAGGTTGGATCTCACTGGCCAACCTGATGGCTTACATCTGATCCAGATGTCTGAAGTCATTTATAGCCAATTCTCTAGTCTAGCCAATTAGTCTTAACATTGAAGCCATTGACTTACCTGCTGACAGCCTGAATCAACAGATAATTTATGACCTGAACTTCTGTAATTATTTTAATAGCCTTTTCATACCCTTTCCATTCTATTTATCATAATAAGGGCATTTAAAATGAGACCTCCTCACTAAAGGGAAGAGATGTGAAGGTCTTAAAGAAACATTTTATTAAAGAAATCAGAGACCTGCCCTTTTAAGAGAGTCCGTATTGAAAAAACTGCCGTATTCCTCCTTTCAATTCATCAGTGGAGGCATATACTGGACTCTTTTTCATCATTTTAAGTCATTACTATCTTAAATTCCAACTTGTTTATTGCCTGTGCTAAGACCTTCAAACATCTCAAAGACCACCCTGCTACTCATTATCTTGCTGTTAACCATGGCAGCTGAGAAAGAAGCCATTCCTTTAAGTCTGATTTCTTCTCACTAATCAGGCCAGGAGATCTTAACTTCAAGAGGCCAGTTTGTCGCCAAGATAGTGCCAGCCTGCCTTCGTTCTGTGTTCATTCGCTTTCTGCTCCCCACTGCGTGCCGCAGGAGGGTATTCCCAAGGTCACTAACATTGATGACAGACTGATATCATGACCACCAGAGGTGAGCTGAGGAGGAACACAGAACAGGGCCAGTTTGGTGAAGAAAAAGGAATAAATAGTTTTAGTCTGCTTAGCTAACGAGAGAAACTACGACTCAGTATTGAACTGCTATACTTTACAACATACCATAGAGAATACCAAAGAAAATATTGCCTGGGGAGATGCATGCTCAAACCTTCCCATCTGCAGCTGCTATCAATTATTCTGCCCTGATGTGACCAGAAATCTCAGTTTTCAATAGAGAAATATGAGTTGTAAAAGAATCCTTATTGGCCACCCTTACATTCCCCTCCCCACCCCCACCTCCTGATTCTGTTTTGCTTTTCAAACATTTGAAATGTCCACATACTTTGTATCCTCGCCCACTGGGAAGTTAGAAAAGCAAACTTAGCTAGTTTCAGGGCAGAGGAGAGATTTTGTGGCTTTCAGAGAATCTCCATTGGATTACAAAGGCTCATAAAAGGGTACCTTTACCCTAAATGTTATATAAACAGAGTTTTGTCTGTGTGTGTGATTTATACTCTTATTGAACATCTTGAATCTTCCTTCTCTTCATGCTAGAAGATAAGTGAAGGACGAAAAGGCTATTTAGAACAGTTAACCTGATCATTTTTTAAAAGATGTGTGCAAATCACTGGGGCTGGGATCCCGTTTGTCAACCAAATTGTCAGGAAATAATTTATTACCAACAAGAACAAAATGTGCAGCTGGATATCCCAAACAACGGCATGCTAAATGAGCCAGAGACTTGTTATAAATATCTTCCCCAGGACTGCATTTCCTATAGTCTAAAATTATTCTAGAAGCAGCACGGTATTCATGAAAAAAATAGTTGAACTGGGCATCAGGATGTCAGAGTTTCTTTTGCCTGTTCTAGTAACTAGCTTTGCTAATCAGGTTAGGCCACTTTCAGACTTTTGTGAAAAATAATGACAATAATAATAAAATAAAGGTAAAAATAAAAAGAAAAGAAAGAAAGAAAGAAAGAAAGAAAGAAAGAAAGAAAGAAAGAAAGAAAGAAAGAAAGAAAAGAAAGAAATATAAACTAGCTGACCTCTGAATTTCTTTCGAGCTCTAAAATTCTACACTGACATCACTGATATCCTATACATGGAACCCAAATGCTATACAAATTAGCCTAGGCTCATTCAGAAGATGAGAAAACTGCATTTAGAACAAGAGAAATGAAAGACTGTTGTAAAATAGGCTTTTGATTTCTATGTGAATTATACATCAAGAAATTGTTCTTCAGGTACAATTAGTATAGTTAACTAAGAGAGGTGAAAAAAGTTAATAACAAATCAAAAAGAGACAAAGTAATTGAGAATGAGACTTCACTTTAAAAAATAGATTTTTAAAAAGAAATGATAATAAATGAAATTCCTCTTCTTTAGAACTCCCAGTCTTTTACTTTTGTTATACTCCACCTTGTGTTAAAAGTATCTATATAAATCTGTCTAGTTTTTAGATGTCAGGAGCCGTATTCTATTCATGTTTATATCTGTCATGTTGATTTGCCCAGAAAGACACCCAATAAGTGCTTGTTGAATTGAATCCTATTTTCAATATATTGGATGAAAGTGGTAAATACTGAGATGGAATGATTAATCAAACTCAACTTGTACATCTAAATCTTAGATGAATCTCCAAACTGCCTTCTTCTACAAATGAGTTGGGAGACAGTGGTGTCATGTAGCATCTGTGAAATATCTAACCAACTAGAAAAGACTCCTATTATCCTGAAAGAAAGAAAAATATCAAATTGTAAGGATGTCATTTTTTCCTTATCTATCAGTATCTCTCTAAGGCTCATTGATTTATTTATCCGTTCATTACATATTTAATGGGTATCCAATAGTCTGCTTGTACATCTACGATTAAGATATAGTCCCTGCTTTCAATACAGTGTTTCTAGTTTGTGGAAAGAGATCAATTACACTACAGTGGAGTAATTTGGGGGATATTGATATGTATACAATGTATACAATTGATATGTATACATTGTATGCATACAATGATATGTATATCAATGTATTGATAGCACATAAAAGGGATGCCTGAATGAATGTTTAGGATCACTTAAAGCTTCAGAAGAGCTGATGCATGGCTAAACTGAATAATGAAGGGTAATTCAGAGTCAGGCAGGGCAAAGATCTGAGACTTGTAGACAAAGAGGGTGACATTTTATATTTGGGAAACATTAGGTGGCACTTGTTGTATATCATGCATTTTTCCCCATCACTTTCAAAACAGTAATTCCTTTAATACAACAACGATTTTCATACCCATCACAAATGAGGAAACCAGGGCACAGAAAGGATAAGTAACTTCACGAGATCAAATAGCTAGTAAGTGGCAAAGCTGGGATTGGAAATCAGGCACTGTGGGTCAGGGCTTATGCTTTTAACCCTCTTGGTTATATGTTGTTGCTCTATGGCTGGGAGACAGAGAGCCTGGCTCCTCCCCACTTCTAAAGGACTTCTTCCTCCTTTATTCTCTGCCTCAGCAATCTATATATCCGATTTTGTAAAGACTTGCTGTGTACTTGTGTGCTGTCTGTCTTCCTCATTAAACTGAAGCACTGCCAGGGTTCTCATTGAGGAGTTCTAAGCAGGAAAGTCACATGGTCATAAATGTACTTTAAAAAGAACCCTCTGATTGAAGTAGAGGGAAAAGATGTTGTTTTGGTTAGAATATCTATGATGTAGCTGATATTAAAATAAAGTATCAGTCCAGGCACATTTCAGAACAAGGAAATAGACCAAGAAGTAAAAGTATTTCAAAGGAAGAGGCTAAAATCTACTTTAGATGACTCTTAGATGTCTTAACCACATTAAAGTGTAAAAGGGTCTAGCTGGAGATTAGAAGAGAATTTTTGGACAGGAGAAGATTTACTTGTAAAAAGCCTTTGTTCTGAGTCACAACCACCCCATCTCTGGTCCAGAAGAGCAGGAGATAGCCCTAACTTCAAACTAGTCAGAGAGATTGAGGTGATAACTCCAGGAAGAATTTTCTGGAGAGTGGGAGAGACTGGCCCCTAACTCATACTGAAGAAAAGCAACTTTACTAGGACAACTCTAAGGACTTAATGTTTGTCCACGGCAATTTAGGCATTGTCTGACTCCCACCCAAAACCCCTAAGGACGACAATGGGCTGGTCCTCCACAAGGATGTGAAGGAGGCTGCTGTACTGAGATGGGGCAGCAGGTCTGCCATCCTGGCCAGAAATATATGAGTGTGGGACAAAGACCAGGGGAAGCATGCAAGAGAAGCTGGCACAGAGCTGAGCCAGCAAAGGGCTATCATAATCCCTGCAGGAGGAGTGTCCAGATGATCATTCATATGTTGGCAGAAGCTGGAACTTAACGCTGAATGCATAGGGACTCAGGGATGTGCATGTAATCAGGCTAGGCCAAACAGCATTTGCCCTTCTCAAGAGGAAGTCTAAGTGAGAGACTCTCACTGATTTGGGGCTGAGGTGGAGAGGAGGGTCTCTACAAATGTACAAAAGTGTCCATGATAGAATGAGCTACTTTCACCCACCTGCAGAGTGCAGAGAAAGGGTGACAGCTGATCATCAGGAGAGGATCAGGTGAGGGGATCACTCACCTGATCCACTTTCCCTCATCCCCAGTATGGGAGGGATTCAGAATCTGAAGTTAGCCAAAGAGTAAAGAGAAGTAGAGATCACCATGTGATGAAAGAATGAAGAAGCAAATCTTCCTCTCCTTACCTTCCTCTCCTTAAATAATAGCAAATTTAATATGGGATGTCTTGATGATTCCAATGTGACAGTGTTTGGTGACTTAAACTAAAGAGAAGTCTCTTTATTATCTAACTGTGACCACAAGATTGCATGAAGGCTGCAAATCACTGTAAAGGGAAGCACCTCCCCCACTGAATCAATTTAAAAGGATAATGAAGGATAAAAAATGAAGATGCTTAGTGATGACTTCCCCCCACAATTGGTATTCAGCAGAAAACAGGGATCCACCCAGAGTATGCTGCCCTCACCCAGCAGGAGACAGATCCAGGGCTTATAAGAGCTTCCAGTACACCAGCTACCCTGAACTGCCCGGGGACTTCCAGGTCCCAGTCTAGGTTACCCACAAAGCACGTCTAAGTCCATTGTTTTCCTGTGGCAAATTACCCTATGCAACCTGTGGCCTTGCAGCCTACGTGTTCTTTTTCAGTCCCAGCCTCGGGGCCTGACAAAGCAGGTTTCTCCATGAAGTTGCTACTGAGGGCTGCGGAGGCTGACACTGCTGTCTGGCCCAAGCACAAGAAATAGGATTTCAGCCGTACACTGCCGGGTTCTCAATCCCTTGCCATCATGATATCTTCATCTTCTGCCACGTTTCCTACTTTGCTCCAACGATATAAGTACTAGGACTATTCTCTTCCGTCAACAGGAGAGTTCCTCCACATGTCACACTCCTTCACCCCTGGGGGAATTCACAGTGCTGCCCCCACATCTAGAACCCTCTTTAATCATTTCCTGCCCTGTGTCAGAAGCCGAATGTGTGATTAAGAACATGACTCCAGACTAGAACACACTAGCTCTGAAGCTGACTTTTTCTACTGAGTAACTTCTTGGCGTTGGGTGACGTACATAGTTGTTCTAACCTCAACTTCCTCATCTGTAAAATGAAGGCAATGGTATTACTTACCTCATAAATTCATTCTGAGGACTATATGACATAAAGAACAAAAACATATTCAGCCTATGGTCTGGCACAGGCTAAAGTACTAATAAATTAACATTTGTTGAAAAAAAATTGAACTGAGTCCTGATACATACAGTTTCCTCATATTGGAGAGCCCACTCCCTCCACCCTCTGTTTGGCAAACTCCTACTGACCCTGCAAAACCTAGGCCAAGTGATGAGGGTTGTGACAGAGAATGAGTAACTTCTCACTGTATCAGTGTCTGGGTCACTGGGATAGACGATTAGGTGGGAAAAGCAAAATGCTTAACAGTGCATCTGGCACATTTTGTGGAAGTTATATTAACTTTTGTATAGAAGGAAGGAGAAATAGCACATAACAAGTATTTGTGTGAATCTCTGCTGAGTAGAAACAGTGAACAAATCAGCCAGAAACTACTAGTTGTGATATTGGAATGGAGCCCCCACAAACAGTACAGTTATCTTTGACTCCACACGTAAGTGATACAGATTACTGTGCACTGACACCAATCATCATTTAAGATTCTAATTCTGGGTGAACTGAGCCACTAGCTGACTAGTTTTCAGTTTTCCTTCTTGAAACCTATATTCCAAACAAGAGGGGAGGAAAAAAAGGGGAAGGGAAAAGACTTCAACTGGTGCCAAGCCCACATTCAGCACTTTATGGATAGTGATGCATGTGATCTTACAGCCCAACCAGGTGGTTACTTTGCAAAGGAGGAAACTGAAGGTCATGGCCCAGACAACTGGAGACAGAGATGGAGTTGGAATTCAAAATCACCTCTGAGTCCCAAGCCTGGCACCCTTTCAACCGCACGGTGTAGACTCTAAATCTCCCGGTTTAGTGAATGACACATAATCCATAAGCATGACTTACTCCTACTTCTTCACTGAACTTGTTCATAAAGCTATCCAATGGTGCCAGCCAAGTACAAACTCCTGTCACATATCCAGAGGCACCCTCCCCACTGGGCATAGATTATATTATAGCACTTCTTGAATGCAGCTCTTCAAACGGTTCTGAATTCACATAAACACACTCTCCCCCCGACTTGAGTTCCACATATTTCTACATGTATAACCTAAGATTCCATTAAATTCCACACTGAGGACTGAAAGCTATAAAAATGCAATGAGTTTATTTTGGCATGAATTATTTTAATAAGTCACTGTTGATTTCTAATTATCACTGTTTTCTACTCCCAATACTTATAAGTCATGAAAACAAGCTGACAAGCTTAGTATAATTTTCTAGAAAGTTTTTAGAAACTTCTCTTTATTCTCTTTAGAAACTTCTCTTTATTTTCTGAAATTGCCAGGAATGGGGGAGGCATTTCCCACAGTTTTCCATATCAGATACACTTTGTGAGGAAATATTAAAAACTTTTGTGTTCTAAACATGTACTTTTTCTGAGTTCAGATACTTAACGTGATTTTTTTAAAACGTATCTCCTTATCATTACTTTACCAATTTAAGGCTTAAGTTCAATCATAATGGTCATGTGTGTTCATGCCTTTCCCATGTGAAGATCCTTGATAGAGAAGATGTCAATAGAACCAATTAGCTAGTTCTGTTCTCTCTGTGACATTCATTAAGGTTATGCTACTTGTGCCATGATTGGATCTCCATTATTCTTCTTTCTCTCAATATTGCATTTGAAGTCATTTTTGTACTAATTAGTATTTTTCACAAGCCTCTGTTCATTCTGAGCTTAGACTTGTTAACAGTTTTGAGGTATTTTTGGTGGTGGTGGTGGTGGTGGTCAGTGTACAGTGTCCCTCCTCCCGCTTTATTTACACACCCTTTTGAACTCTGGCACCAAGGATGGGTGAAGTCACACAAGTGAAAATATTTCTGTAAGCCAATGTTATTACAGTCTTAAATTTAAATGACATGGGCTGATTGGTAGAAGAATTTAGGGTTTGAAAATATTATCAAAACATCATAACATTAGCACATCCTTCACTGCTTTCCTTCCTCCTGTTTTTCATTCCCTGTAATTCATGAATGATGACATTGAGAATTAATCTTCCAAACAGAGCCTATCAACACAAACATCACAGTGGGAAGAGGGTATCTCTGTTTCCATAACCTAGACACTCACTCATCAGATGCACGCAGACTGGGGCATTTTTGTAATTGCCAATTGGAAAGTTGGTATTCTTTTTTCAGGGAGAGACTAATTTGTTTTGGAAATCAGATTTTGGGAGAGTCAGACTATAGGATAGAAGCAAATCATTTGCTGCGCTGGAGAGATTATTCATCCCCCGGGACAATTTTCATTTGCCTGTCCTGTGTCTTCCTGTGTCAGATGGGACTCGGTTAATCTTTCCTCACTTGTGCAGAACGTATGTGGAAATTTCAATGTAAATGGAGATCAGTAGGAAGTCAGTATCTTTAAACACAGAAAACCATCACTTTGCTCACTTACTTTTTTTCAGGTCACTTTGCTTTTAGAAAAAAAAAAAAAGTTTCAAGGGAGCATGTTTACTAGACCAGACTAAATGAAAATTTACTTTTATTATTATTAAGAGACAATTCTCTTTGCTATACTTTATCCAAGTGACCACAAGTTCTTTCTCAGCTGACATCATCAGCTCTTCTCTGACTTGTCTTACAACCAAGCAAGTATTTGCAAAAGGATTAAGAGCCTTCAAGACATTACAAGAAGCACGGGCAGCCCTCCTGACACAAGCATTGACTTTAACACCCAATTTCCTGGACTGTGTTATTATGAGTATTGCCTTTTTCTAAACCCTTTTCCACACTCATGCACAAATGAAGAGGGAAATAGAGTCTACTGTCATTTCCATTCCCTCCTCCCCGTGAAGCCACTCCTTCTATCCTTCAGCCCCAGATGTAAACAGACGACTTTTGAGGAGTAAAAAACTAATTAACAGAGAAAATATCTATTTCTAAGACAGAATCTGTTTACTTCATGAAAGAAGAAACTGACAGCAATTAATGTCCAATGGAGAAAACTGTTCTTGGGCTGGTGTTCATTCCTTCAAGGCCACTGTAGGAAGGAGTCATTAATTAAACTCCTCTTTTTTATATATGTGTATATCTACAATGTGTTGTGTTTTCCTAAGTAGCTTGTTGAACATCAACAATGTGAAGAAATGAAAAAGAAATCTCAAGGGCAGCAAGTACCTTGTAGCAAGATTGTAAAACCAATACCCAACAATGGGCAGCACCTGGCTGGCAGTATGTTTATGAAATTAATTCCTTTCTAGATTCATTTTGTTTCTACTGAATGAAATGAAAGGGCATTAAGAAGGCCATATAAAAGTAAGACATTCAGAAAATAAAATGACCTTCAGTCACTTAAACTAAAAAATAAGCAAAATAGGTCAGAACAGAGACAAATTCCCCAGTGGCTCACCACCGTGCAAATCTGGTTCTAGCCCTCTCATAAATTACATAATTTTGAAGAATTCACATAACTCTGTGAGACTTACTTTCCCATCTATAAAATTAAGAGGTTAGCCTAAAATATCTCTAAGCTCCCTCCCAACTCAAACATACCATATATCCTAAACAACTCCCATAAATGCCTCGACTAGCATTGTCCGGCACCAGTTTTTATGGGAATTCTATCCCTTTGAGGGGAATAGATGTGGGAAGCAAGGAATTTCAGGATGCCATGCATTTCAGAGTGCGGTACTTCCCACCCATTGGCTAATAATTTCTACTGTTCCTTTTATATACCTCCCCTCCCTTTGTTAGCATTTGATTCTTTTCATGAATTGATTAAAGAGCTATAGCTGGTAAAGTGACCTATCCAAGGTCACACGAAGCACCTAGACATGAAGTCGAGATTTTTCTTCTGTTTTCTTTCCCAGGTTTCTCTTTGTGTTAAATGGGGTTTTATCTTATGGTACCATATTTAACACCATCATAAGATTTTTTGGGTTCCTGCTGGGTACACAGCAAGTTACCAGACCCCATGGGATTTATGTGGCTCACAAAAGGCATGACTCCTACATGTGCACTTTCAATCTAAAATAATCCCATCTGTTTGACCTTTAGAGTGTAGTACATAAACATCTCTTTGTCCCTCAGTAAGCAAATAACACCACTATAACTCAATTTGAATAGTATTTACAGATGAAGAAACAGAAATTCAAAAGAAGTTAATTAATTGGTTCAAGACCATATGGCTAGAAATTGGTAGAATCAGAACTAGAATTCAGGGTCTTCTTTCTTCTTGTTCCATTTACTTTAATCTAAACCTTTGACTTCTGAGCTGTATGATACAGAAAAAAATTTTCAAAACTATGCATAACTCAAAATTTTTATTCTTTCACATTAAAAATGACCTTCCCAGGTCTCAGAGATTATAGCAGAGAGATTTTAGATCAAGCCCAGTACATATTGCAACCCATCCTGGATGAAACAGTGGACTTCAATCATTAAGTGAGCATCTTCTGAGGCTGGGCAAAAAAATTAGAATCTCTGAGAGCCACAAGTAAGAAAAGGTTAGCCATGAACCCTGGCCTCCATTTGAAAAGGCAAGGCAAATGAAATCTTAACAAGATACCTTGTCATGGAAGGCAGTAAACGAATGGAAAGTGGCAATCTTCCAGGTTCACTTATTCACATATTTAATGCCTTCTATATTTAAGTTACTGGGTGTACTAGAGGCTGCTGAACATCTTTTAACAGTGTTAAATAATCCCTAAGAGAAAACTAAAGAAATTACCAAACCAGTTCTTTACAAAAGGGCATTATATAGGGGTTCCATGAGCCTGTGTATGCACCTGTGTACATTTGTTCAATCTTCTCACTCTTGCTGCTTATAGGTATCTTACTTACCCTGTCAGGAGCACTAACATAGTGGCAGAACTGCCCAGAGACCCATAAAACATTATAGATGAGAAGGACCATATTGGAGACTTAGCCTACACTTCTGACTTTCCTTCATATAGAATCATTTCCCTCACATGGGTGTTGAGCCTCTGTGTGCATGTTTCCTTTGGAAAGAGGTTATTCTTTCTTGAGCTACGTCATTCCCCTTGAGACCACCTCTAATTATTAAAACATTTTCTTTATGTAGCAAGAGTCTAAAAGCGAGCACTGGGCTACAGCCACCTTAGGCTTCAGATGTGCTTGTCAAGCCAGTGGAGGGAGTGGGGTCAGGCTAACCAATAGAAGAGTGATTCAAGAAACATAAATTTGACCCAAAGGCAATAGCGGGTGTCAGACATAAGGCCATTTTGAATAGAACACATTGTCGGTCTTCCATGTTTCCCTCTAGCCCAGTGTGCTGTGATAGACTCAATAGACTGAGTCCTTTGAATCAGTAAGTGCAGTGGAGAAAAGAAAAAAATAAATAAAACAGATCTCTTTATAAGACATTAAGATCACAGGGTAACATTGAATTCAGCTTGCACTGAGGGTGAGACACGAGCTGATTCTGGGCAGTGTACCAGGGCTGAGATTCTTTCCTGAGACAGAACAAGACCAGACCACAGCTGGGGTAGAAAAGAAGGACATAAAATCACCAAGTTCCTCCATGTGTCTGACCAACCTTTGGCCTCAACGGTAGATATTGTCGTCATGAATCAGAACTAGACAGGATTTGGAAATAGCTCTGACTCTTCACTACATCATGCTGTGTCCTAAAGCAGTGTGCAAAACATAGGTTACATAAATATTAACTCAAAATCTGCCTCCCTAAATATTCCACCCACCCTCCTGAGTTCTGTCTTTTGAAACAAATACTGTTTGTGGGCTACTCCTTCTGCCATATGGCAGCTACTCAGGGGTTGAAAAATTCTTATCAAGGACTGCACTGAATCTTCATCTTGACCTTGGGTAGCCCACTGTCCAATCTTCTCATCAATCTTGTCTTCCTCCATTGGGAAGTCTAGTTTGTCAATGTCCCCAGCACTCTACATGGTCTCAGATTGCCGCTAAAAACAATTTCCTCATTATACCCTGGTGCTGAGGAACTTCTTAGCTTTCAGGACTTCTGCAGGCTGCAGCAGTTCCCCATTTTCCCAAAGTCTGACATGTGATACCATCTCAACATCACCCTCAAGAGCCACTGAGGTGGTGGACAAAGCACCCCCAGCCAGGTGGATCCCTGCAGCCCAGTTTACTGCCATCCTAATGTAAATGCTATGATAAAATATTAAACTTCATGTATAATTGATTATTACTTTATAGTAATTCAGTGTCTTGTTTCCATAAAAATCATTATTTAAAATTTTCTGCTATACCAGAAACAAATTCTCTTTGTTAATATCTTTCTGTAACTGCTTGATCACAGACACATTTTCCTAAGCAGCATAGAAATGTTTATATTCTTCTTAGTTTAGAGTTAAGATCAAAATCTCTGATAGATGGTGTTTGTTATAAATATCCCTTTTGCATAATGAAAAATGTCTACATCTATATTACTCAGAGATATTTATAGACTGATACAGTCAGCCCACACCATGTCCCATCCATCCTGGTAGGAAGCCTATGGTATAGATTCCACACAGCTGAACTCTACTACCATCTGTTCAGGGCCCTAAGAGGCCTATGTTTATAGACTAAAAAAGATGTGGAAATGGAGTACATTTTTCTATAAATAAACAAATTAACATAATTTGAATTTTTAACATTATTTACATTGAGGAACAATATAAAGATTGGAAAGTTCTACCCTTAGTATTCCTACCTGTGTGTTGACGGAGAAAAGAAGGTACATTGACATAATCTAGAAAACTTGCCAAGTACTCCACTCAATGAAGAGAATGGTGCATAAGAGGATCTCTTTTGTTCACTGCTGCAATAATGTATAAACCCACTCACAGAGAAAACAGTGGGAAGCCCATTTCAGCCCATGCAATATCTAGATTTGAAAAAAGACAGTCATACTTACTCATATGAGTAAAGTTCTTTCTTACTGGTCCCAAGCCTTCTGAAGAGCTGACCTTATCAATTTATGTGGTGGATAACTCAACAACTAATAAAGACTAACAGCCACAGCCACGCAATTTCACCAAAAAGAAACATAGATTTTTAAGGAAGACATTACATTTTTCTCAGCTATAAATGAACTTGTTCAGCTATAAATGAACTAGGAAATTAGTCATGAGAAAAAAGTATAAAAGGTTTCCCGATAATTTCTTAAATCTGTATACACAGAAGATATAATTATTAACAGTCCATTGTTTTACTGATTTAAAAAATCATAAAAGAAAACCATGTCATTTATCATGAAAAAGTACATCTGAGCCACTTTGGTATCTTACTTTCCCAGTATCTTGATTTCCAATGAAAAAGCAACCCCTAAAGCATTAATTGCACGCTACCCTTTATTTAACAAGCACATTGAACCATCTGACATCAATTGCTGTCTTTTTAGCTTTTAAATATGCACTGTTAATTAGCTTTTTACATTACAATTGTTCATAAAATCTTTAAGGGCAAATACCATTTCTCATCCTGCTTTTCTTTCCAGAGCACCCAAAATAGTGCCTTCAATAATTACTCATTCACTTATTCATTCAACAGTCTACATTTTCACTGTATGCTGGTGGCTGGGGATACAAGCCCTGCCCGCATAGAGCTCTCAATAAGTAATCTGCCCAGATCCTGGAGCAGAGTGGGGAGGAAAGACTGAAGAAAGCTGAAGACATGGATATAAGGGAGGTGACACTTGACTTCTCTAGGATGAATGAGTAGGAATTTGCCAGTGGAAAGCAAGGAGGCAATTGATGTGAAGGGGTTTTACACATAGTAGGCACTCAATAATTGTCTTCTTGTTCTGGGGAAAGTGGTATTGACTTGAAATTAGTGACCTTTCAACCCTAAGATTCTATGGGTCTCTGACTTTCTTAAATCATGAGAGGCCTATTTATTAAGTCAATGCTTCAGGCTTTCTTTTCACCCAGGACAACAGACCAGAAAACAGGACAGCTTTTTCAGAAAAATTAAAAAAAAAAAAAAAAAAACTCCTCAGGCTTGATGTCCATATGTCCATTCTAAAAGTAATATACACTAATTTTGGTATTTGGAAAATGAATAAAAATGAAAGGAAGAAAAGAATCACACATCCCACCACTGAGTCAACCATTGTTAACAAAATGGTGGATTTCTTTCTGGTCTTTTTTGATTCTGCAAAGTTTGGGGCTTATTAGTTTGTTTGACATAGTTACGATCGTATTCATTAACAGTGCATATTTAAAAACTAAAACCCACAGTACTAGATGTCACATGGTACAATGTGTTGAATTGTTAAATAAATGCTAGCACGTTATAAATGCTTCAGGAGTCACCTCTTTCATGGGAAACCAAAAGTAATCCTTTCTCTTAACATGACAACAAAGCATTATAACTATCAGTTTTATTGACTTTACATCCCAGGAAGATGCACATAATGGAATCAATAATTCTGTTGTCAGACATTTAGGTTATTTCCTTGATTTCAGTGTTCTAAATCATTCTGCAATGAGCATATTTGTATAAAATGATCTTTTCCCCAATATTTTGAATTCTTTTTTAGGATCAAGTCTTAGGATTAGACTACAGACTAAAATGGATTAGACTATTAGACTACAAAATGGGTTAAAGGCTACAGAGTTTGTAAGGTTCTTGACACATATTGCCAAATTGCCTTTAAAAAAGATTATGTCCTGCCAGCCAAGAGTGTTTTTTGACGGCTATCAGCACTGAATATTGTCACTCAAATCTTTAATTTGATAGTTTCAAGAAAGAGTTATTCAAATTTGCATCCGTGAAAAAGAAAAAAAAAAAAAAAAAAAAAAAAACAAATTTGCATCCGTTTGATTAATAGTGAAGTTGAGTGTTTTCCTCCTTTGTTACTTGGTTTTATTTATTTGGGGGGACCTAAGGCTGAACTGACATTAGGTCAAAATCAGTAGCTCAGATCGCCACAAATTTACAGTAAGATACTTCTCAGAGCTCACTCCATGTTTCAATAGCACTCTAGGCAAGGTACCATTTGCACCAGAACCTGTCAGGGTTTCCTACACTTCCACTTGCATAAGAATCATCCCTGGTGCTTATTTTTAAATAGATGTATTTCCTGCTAGACTCCATGCTTCACAACACCCAGGACTTGGCAGTCTCGTTTGCTGCTGTGTCCCCTATTTATCAGAGTTGGTGTCATGTGAGAGAAGTCAGCTTGGAAGAGGACAGAGGAGCATCTCCAGAGAGACAAACATCCTGAATTTCACCTCCCTCCCCACCAGACATACCCTACAATAAATTCTATTAAGTGTTCACTGCTTGGGAGCACTTTTGTCCTCCCTTGAAGAGGTATTTTGGCACATTGAATGCTCCCTCTATTTATCTGTAAATTTAACTTGACCTTCCTAATCATTAGGCACAAAGCAATCATCTCTGTGCTGCTGCTCAGGACATGAGATAATTAGCAAAGAGAAATTCCTCCTGCCAGTGTGTGCTATGAATAGAAAACTTTTATTTGACTTCCTGAGTTCTGTCCAATTGTGATCCATCTTAGTTTGTATCCTAACTTCATGAAAGTTTATATAGAATTCATGATCTTAACCTCAGATTTATGTAGGATATACTATTTGACAAAAAAAAAAAAAACGCATTGGTTATAGCAAAAGAATCTATTTCCAGTTTCAATAAATAGTGTCTCACTCTGATTTTCCGGTGGGCTGTGCATGAAATTACTTCTTGGGAAGATCTATTCTATCAAACTATTCATATGTCTCAATGATTCAACTAACATTTTCTAAGCTTTTGTGCATGCCTTTCACTGTGCTAGTTGTTCTCACATGTTTTTCTATTCAATTTTTAAAAATAACCCCATTAAGTTAATATTATTTCCCCATTTATTTTAGATGTTATTAAAGATCTACCCAACCTCATCCAACCAGATAGTATCCAAGAGGAATGTAAACTTAGATCTCCCAATCCTTAGTCCAGAATTTTTTTTTTTCTGAAATTAGGCATGATTTGTCCCCATGAACCTTTGTATGGTGCTACCTCTCCGTTTGCCGTGTATGCTATAGGATATTGATGGTAGCATTCATCACACTGAAGTTAATGAACTACTTGCCTGTCCCTGACAGTAGGCTACAAGTTCATTTGAGCAGATATTATGTCCTATTTGATGTTTGTAGCCCCTGAACCCAACTACGTAGAATTAGTGTTTTGTAATATTTTTAACTAATCATACTTAAATCAATAGACCATGGTAAATGATGGAGATGGTAATATCTGGGTTATCTGCTGCTGTGTTTTACACATAGAAAAGTCTAAGGACCCCAAATAGTTCCTTTCTCTTTGTCTATATAATGTTTATTTTATACTGTTTATTAAGTAAAGCATATCTTCAACCTCAGTTATCCTACTTGGCCTTTGCTAACCCCAACCTCCAACAAGTTGTAGAAATTGATGACAAGTACCCCATCATTGTTTTTACTTTTTCTTTTTGTACTGCTTCATGTGAACTCTCATGAAAATCAACTGATTCACCTATATATAGAACAGAGTGCAGGCAACAGAATTATTTAGCATTCCTCCCTTTTTCTTTTCCTCTACCTCCATTCTTAAATTGGAAAGGAATTCTGAAACTTCACTGACACTTCAAATACTCAACTAGACTTCCCTGGACAACATCCCACCCAACTAACTTCCCAGCACCTACTAAAATGTCTTCAGTAACATAGAACTCACTTCCTTCTAATGGAGCTTATTCCATATTTAGTTTTCTCAATGAGAAACTGGGAAGCAATGAAACATGTTAATTGGTAGATGTGTGAAATTGGTACAAACTTTCACAATATAAATCATGAGTCTTTGTGCATACTTTTTAAATCAGGTAATCCTAAAAATCTATCCAAAGGAAATTCCCAAAGATATACACTATGATGCATATTCGAGGTTGTCCTTAGCTATGTTATTTATAATAACAAAAACAAAGAAAACTGAAAAACCACTTGATTGCTCACGTTTACAAAATGGTTATAACAATGATGCATGTTTATACGAGCACTTTCCTTTAAAAATTATGCTTTATATAATATTTCATGGTACATTGGTAAGTAAAAACTTAAGTTACAGAACAGTATAACAATATCTGCACAACACACAATATTTTTTAATTCATATTCTCATGCATAGAAAAAAGTCTGGAAGCTTACAGAAAATGTTAATAGTTATTTTTGAGCAGTGGGATTATGAGTAGTATATTTTATTTATATTTTACTCTTTTCTTACACATTATCTAAAAAAAAAAATTGTTACTTCTGTATTCAGAGAAAAAGTAAATTTAGAGTAGGTCCTTCCTTGAATTGAACTAAAATTCCTCTCTTTTAAAATAACTTCAGCATATTTTGAGTATATAGAAAAGAAAAAAATCCTTCCTACTCATATAAGTACTTTAAACATTTGAAGCTACTGCAATGCTCCTCTCCTTACCCCTCACCTTTATTTACCAGTTGAACACCTGTAGCGTCAAGTCCTGCACTCCTATCATACCTTCTCTGCACAGCAGTTACAGTGGTCCTGTGAAATAGATCCATCATTTCCCTCCCCATAACCTTCCAACACCTTCCTATCACACTTAGAATAAAAGTAATGCTTATCCCAGGGCCCACAAGGCTATCTCTCCAGTCTCACTTCCTATTACTGTTAATTTTTCATTCCACTTTAGTCTCAAAGTTTTCTGATTTCTATGTTCCTATCTGTCTTAGCCCATTTGGACTGCTATCATGAAATAGCATAGACTGGGTGATGGGAAGTCCAAGATCAGGTCACCAACAGATTCAGTGTCTGGTGAGAGTCCACTTTCTGGTTCAGAAATGGCCATCTTCTCACTGTGTCTTCATATGGTGGAAGGATGGGAGCTTTCTGGGGTCTCTTTTATGAGGGCTCTAATCTTATTCATATGGGCTCCCCCTCATGACCTAATGACCTCCCAAAGCCACCTCCAAATGCCACCACACTGGGGATTAGGTTTCAACACACGAGTTTTAGGAGACACACAAATTGAACTCATAGCACCATCTCAGGACCTTCTCACCCAATATTGCCTTTGCCTGGAATACCCTATCTTCAGGTATTCCATGATTCCTTCCCTCATTCCATTCAGAGGTTTATTCAGTGCTACTTCATCAGAATGGCCTTCCCTGAACACTCTCTATAGCACCCCTATTACTCTCTGTCCCCTCAGAGAGTCTACCTATTTCTCTTCTTAGCATATATCACTACCTACTAGCTTCTTGTTGATTTGTCTGATTGTTTATAGCCTGTCACCCCAAACAGCATGTAAGTTCCATAAAGACCAGTTTGAGTTGTTGTTTGGTTTTGGTTTTGGTTTTTTGTTTCTCACTGTTATAATCCCCATTACCTAGAGGAATCTTAGGAGTTCAACATATATGATTAAATTAATGAAAGAAGCAGTTCCGATTTCCTTACACAGCTCCTAGAATTCCAAGCCCCCAACTCTGAAGTCAAAGTGAGGTGCAGATGAGTCCACCATGCTCTAGGTATGGTCTGGGTAAAAAGAACAGGATGCCCCTCTCCCTCCCTTCTCTCCCATGCAGTTCTCCAACATGCCATCTAAATTCCAGTGACAACCCTAACAGCCACATCACACTTCTCACTCACACCAAGCATCTAATGAGCACATTTGCTGCAAAGCAGGTATGAACCACAGTCTCAATATTTATTTGCTCTAACAACAAATAAAGAGAACTGAAAATACATATTTTATTTTATTGGGAAATTTGCACTCAGAGATCTTTCCTTTTAGAAAATTATGTGGAAGACATTCTCTCTGAAGTCAAAATATTTAAAAAGAGAAGATGAGAAAGAAAGAGTGGAATTGAATACCTGAAGGTTGTAGGAGCTTTAAGTCCTGGTCCCATTGACAGATTAAACAATGAACAACTTGTTTGTGCACCGTCTTGGCAAAAACACACAGTTGGGGAAGGGATGACTCAGAGAACAAGGAACAGGACATGCAACAGTTACTCAGGCAGATCCACCCCAGGCAGGCAGACAAGCACCCAAGTTGCTAGTATTTCGTCAATAATATGGAACAAACAATAATATGAACAAACAGGTATATGGGGATGAGGACACTATATAAAAGAAAATATGCACTAATTAGATGACAAGCTTAAATAAGGGTTTTTTTGTGATTTTTTTTTTCTTTACTGGTGCTCCTAGGTCCCTGAGTAGGCAGTAATATTTGGGGAAAACCCTGGTGATGGTTCCTGTGACTGTCTTTCATATGATCTTAAAATGTCTCCACTGAATAAAAATGAATCAGTCACCAAAGAAAAGTGAACAGAAAAATTATTCATTTTGCAATAATTTGTGAGATGATGTCATTTAAAAAAGAATGGAGCTGTTAGACACTATTACTAATGGGATCCTCTGTGAAGAAGTTTTGTTTTGATCAAAATGGGGCTGCCTTTCTCCCAAAGTCTGTAACTGCATTCAAGGTTACAGTGCTACTAAAGACTACGTGAAAAACCAACCAGAGTTAGAAAGGAAAGAAGGATTGAGGCATAAAGGGGAGAATTTCATTCTTATTCCATTAACTTTACAAAACTTTTAAAATAATTGTTATTTGGATAAAATACATGTAATAAAAAAATCTACAATTGTAACCATTTTTTAAAGATTTTGTTTACTTATTTGTAAGAAAGAGTGAGAGAGAAAATGCGAGCAGGGGGAAGGTCAGAGGGAGAAGCAGGCTCCTCACTGGGCAGGGATCATGACCAGAACCACTAGCAGACGCTTAACCGCCTGAGCCACCCAAGCACCCACATCTTAACCATTTTTAAGTATACAGTTGAATAGTGATAAGCACATTTACACTATTGTGCAACCAATCTCCAGAACCCCTTTTCTCTTGGAAAACTGAAACTCTATACCCATTAAACAACAACTTTTCCATTAGCTTTTGTATGCCTAGAATTTTTAAAAATTAGAATCTGTTTCTATCATAAAAAATAGAAAAGGAAAATCTTGTAAGCACAAGGTGAAAAAAGATAACATTTAAATCATATTTGCATAGAAAATTCAATCTTGAAATTAAAAGGCTGGTCAAAAGTCTTAGAAGACAACAAATTAACAATTTTTTTTTAAAGTTGGTTTCATAAATATATTTACTAAGGAGAAGTTATCTGGCTGACGAACAAATATTTGAACTACAGGTTTAGAGGCAGAATAAATACTAAGCAGTTGTTCCTGTCTTCGGAATGCAATGCCAAATCCATCCCCCTGTTACTCACTAGCAATTTCCATTGACTGCAAGTACTTACAGACAGATATTTGAATAAAAGCCTATTACTAGTAGTAACATGAGCTCTCCAGCCAAAGGCAGCAGAACCATAGTCAAAATCTCCTCTTGGCCATGCACATACTGACTTTGAAAGGACATCTGAGTATCAGAGGACACTGTTGACTTATCCTTCCAAGGAACTTGGCTTCAGAGCCTGAGGACCAGCAATGGGCCTGGATTCAAATACCTATCTATGGGTTTTCCCTTAATATCCAATTTGCCTGGAATTTCCCCAAACACTAAACAGTCATTTTCTTACTGTATCATCTCTGCCAAACTCTATTCATAGTGACATTACTTTGTTAGGGTCAGGGAAGGAGTAGAATGTCTAAATATATCTCTAGAATTCATCCATTTTCTTATCTGTTCATGTGTCATTTTGCACTAAAGCCATGGTCAGGTCTACTGCTGTGTTTCCTGCCACTTGAAAAGAGTAGTTGGATAATAAAACTGCATTTCCTCTGTGACGGACTGAAGAAGGGGAAATAGTGTCAGGGGTGGGGGGGCTAATTATAATTTATTAACAGCTGCTTAAGGTTCTATACCTAAAAGATAATCATATATAACATCCCATTCTAATTGACAAGTACTCTTTGCCAAATTCAAAGAATTAAAAAATGATTAAAGAGAACCTCATGAGACATTCATGTAAATGTTCATGAGAACCTCACACTCAATCTCAGGAAGTCTTAGTTTAATTTACAATTAACAAGGATAAAAAAAAATAGCACCTCATAGTTAAATAGAGTTTTAGAGGTTTTGCAGTGTTTTCATGAACATTGTCTCATTTTTGATCTTCAGAACAATTCAGAGTGGTACATATTGTTATTTCCATTTTACAGATAGAGCAATTGAGATGCAGACAATTTGAGTAAACTGTCCTTAAATTATACACTAAGCATGTGCAAAGCCAGAATTTAAACCCAGGTCTTCCGTAAGCAATTCTATCTTTTATTCCAATATGAATCTTTTTGCAAGTCCACGCAGTAAATGTTCATTTTTGGCAGATTCTAACACTGTTTTTAATCAGTAGGAAAAAATATATAGACTTTTTTCCTTTAGGATATATCACCCCATTCATATGCAAACATTAGATTTATAAAATGATTGGTGTATATCCCATTAATACTTCCTTTTTTTTCTTTCTCTAATATAGGTTGTCCACACAGCTGATTTATGCAGATGTTATGATTTTATAATCTCTGTACATTTGAAATTAGTTTGAAATGTCAAAGAGTTTTGATATTTTAGGTTTTACACTTCATGTATTTCTCCCTGTGTATTATGGTTTCTGCCAAGCACCAAATTTAGCAGCTTTTCAGAGCTTTTTCTAGCCTGCCCCAAACAAGAAGCACTAGAAATTACTGAAGACAAGTTGGCCTTGTAAGATTTCCAAACTGGTTTCTAAACCAAAGAAATTGAGTGAGATAAATTTAGAACACTTGGGAGCTTTGAAAGTCTATTTGGATAAATTTCAGTTACTGCCAATGAACAAGCATGTCCTAGAAACAGAAAGGGTGATCAAAGTCTCACCTCCGAGTAACATTCATCTCTCATAAAATGCACGATGCAAACTTCACTTTGTTAGAAAATAGCACATTGTTTATTCAAAAACCAAACACATTTAGGTGGTTGAAAAGAGGGATTTGGGGTTGATGTTATTGTCATTATTATAGTTTTTGTTATTTGGAGTTTTTTTGTTTTTCAACAATTTATATTATCCTGGGATTTATCCTACACCTGCAATCAGATCAATTTTTTAAATTATTTTTGTTCTGGTCAATAACTGTTTTGTGAATTGCAGATTGAATAAAAAATGTACTGCACTTGAGTCATTTATGGTAGTGAATTCATTATAAGGTGATCCATAAAGTACTGTATCTGTGACCCATTAATCAAGGCAGGGAATATTTTCATTAAAGTAAACTGTGTATAGAATACCAGAAATGCCATGGATTTTTCTGGAAAACAAACTGTCAATATGCTGAGAATTCATTCCTTTTGGCCCAATAATGAATTCTAGGACTCTGTTATAATACATCAGCCTTAAGTACAAGAAATAACATAGACTCCAAAGATGTTCATTACTGGCATTATTTATAACAGTGATAAGTTGCAAACAGCCACATTATCCAATGACATAGAAATATTTAGGTAAATAATACTATATTCATAAAAATGAAATATCATAATGTAACAATTAAATACCATTATGACCATTTTAAAAGTCCTAAGAATGTACTTTGGAGTCAGACAGATTGGAATTTGAATCCTCATTCTAACACTTTATTTAATCCTATGAAAAAATCTCAGCTTTCTAATTTGTCATGATATTTACAAAGGCATAGTCATTTAGAACTAATACGAGGGCAGCCCGGGGGGCTCAGCAGTTTAGCGCCTGCCGTCAGCCAGGGCGTGATCCTGGAGACTCGGGATCGAGTCCCACGTCGGGCTCCCTGCATGGAGCCTGCTTCTCCCTCTGCCTGTGTCTCTGCCTCTCTCTCTCTCTCTCTCTCTCTGTCTCTCATGAATAAGAAAATAAAATCTTAAAAAAAAAAAAAAAAGAACTAATACAAAACAAGTAGTATAAAGTCTGACACATTGCAGGCACTCAGCAAAGTATATTTACTATAGAATATTCGGAGGAAAAGAAGAAATTCAAAACCATTTACATATTATAATCTATTTATATAAAAATGCATGTGGATATAGGAAAAAGACTGGAAAAAATAATAAAATATCAAAAAAGTAGATATTAACTCTAGAAAAGACACCTAGAAATTATACATATTTTTTTAAGGATTTTATTTATTCATGAGAGACGCAGATTGAGAGATAGGCAGAAACATAGAGGGAGAAGCAGGTTCCATGCAGGGAGCCCGACATGGGACTCTATCCCCAGGAATCCAGGATCACTCCCTGGGCCAAAGGCAGGCTCTCAACCACTGAGCCACCCAGGCGTCCCAAAATTATACATTTTTATAACAGATGTGTGTTATAGACATATATACATATACACATACATACTTTCTATACTTTTTCAGATTTTCCCACAAAAAGTATCAATTTATTTTATAATAAGAATAAAGAGATGCTATAACCATTTAAAGAAATATGTTCATTCAACATTTTGGACTTCAAAATTAGCATAAAGAATGTATTTTTAAAATTTCCAGCTTCAAATAATTTTCCATCCCACTCGAACCACATTTGCCTTAGAATATTTTCTGAACATGCTCATTTAGTCTCGTACCTTCTGTCTATACTCTCCATGACAACCCCTGTTCATCCTTAAAGGCCAGCTGAAATGTTACCTTCTCTGTGCAGCAATTTTTTACTTTCCTAGTAAAAGGAAAGTAAAAAATTGCTTTCCTAAGCAGTATTAGGTCCTTCTGCCTCTGTGCTCGAGTATTCGGCCTGGTGAATAGCTAATGCAGGGTATCATCATCATTATCATCACATATTAAACATTTATTAAGGTTTTACTCTCTAATATGTATACAATATTATTAAATTCTCACAGAAGCCCTGGGAGTCAGATACTGTCATTGTTGAACTGACACTCAAAAAGATTTGGAATATTCTGATTCCAAATCCCATACTTTTAACCATAGTACTATAGGCTTTTAATTCTTCTTATACCCTTAAGCTTGATATTTTGGCAACTAAAAGAGATTTAGTGGCATCTCCAAAACTGGACATAGACTATTTCAGGCAAATATCGCTGATTTACTTTAATAGGATTTACCCTGTATATTTCCCATCATCTCTGTCCCTTAAAATCTTTATACGTACTTATTTTTCTTTAATTATTTCTTTGTGATCTCCTTCCTGTGAAGAAATGTTCCTTTGAGGAAGTGAACCTGAAACTGAGATCTAACAGAGTGGAGAGAGGGAACAATCAGGAGCTGAGCATTGAACATATAAATGTGAGCTTATTGCTTTTTATTGAGAAGGCAAATGGATGTATTAGTCTTTAGTTCAGTAAGAATTATCTGGCCTACAAGTAGAAATTGAGGAATGGTCAACATGTAAAAGTATGTAAAGTGTTAGACTAGATGAGACAACCATAGAAGAAGTGTAGGTAAGAAAATAAGAGAATATCCAAGATCTTAAGCCTATAGCAGTTGGACATGCAAATATCAGGGGGATGGGGTGGAACCAGCAAGAGAAACTCAGAAGAGACCCATGAAGTCAAATGAATGCAGAAGACTGAATTCTACTGGTAACTGAGTGAAGCAAGTTTTCCAAAAATAAGTAAGTGAATGACTGGTGGGAGGCGGTGTCAACACTGCTGAGAGGTCAAATGCGATACAGACTGAAAACTGACCATTTTATTTCACAACATGTCTGAAACTGAGTTCAAGTGTGGATGAAAGGAGACGAATTAGTGTTGTAAATGTAGAAAATGCTTTTGAGTAACCAGGCTTCAAAAGGAAGAAAAGTGTAGAAGTGGGTTGGGAACAAATAAGAAAGGAAGAAAAGATTTTTTCCTAAGGATGAAAGAAATAACAGCATGTTCTTTTATGCTGATCAGAATAATCCAAGAAATGGCCTAACAGTGACAATGTGAGATGGAGAAGGGAAAGATGCTGAAACAATGTCTTTGACCAGGCAAGAGGGGATGGGATTGATCAAGTAACAAAAGAAAAGGAGTGGCCTTTGGCACACAGACAGGTCATCCATAGTAACAGAAGAAAAGGAATAGGAAAGAGGCACCAACACACTAATTAGAATGGAATGGCAGAGCCTGTAGAAGTTTTCTTCTGATTGCTACTATTGTCTTGGTAAAATCAGCAAAGGAGAGTGAAGGCTTGAGGCTAAAAGACAATGCATGAAATAATCACCCAGGAGAGAGAAAATGGATGTACAAGGGGAAGGTAGCCTGATTGCCTGGCAAAACTGAGGGCTCATCTTTAGATAAGATACTTAAATTTAGAATGAGAAGATTGGGTACTTTTGTCAAGCTTATATTGGAGCCAGTGCAGAATTGAGAAGAACTGGATGGCAACATGGTTGGTTTTGCCAGAAGAATATAAGGAAGAGAGAAGGAGGCAAAGGGAACTGATGGAAGGTAAGAAGTGAGAACACAGGGAATAAGAGATAGCAGGAAAAGGTGGATTGGCATTCATATAGTACTGTTGAAGTAAAACCATTAGAGAAAAGGAGAAGGAAGATGGGAGGTAATAGCTGGAGAAAAAGACGCTTGAAATGGTAGTTACGGAAAGGTTAAAGGTATTAACATGACAAGGCCTACAGTACATCTATAGCAGTCAATTATTAAATTTGGAAGTGGACAAGGAACTGAAAGGCCAGGAATTGAAGGATCATCTGTGTGGTATAGAAGCCATAAAGAATCATGATGAGAGCAGCGCTAGAGAGAATATAGGAGTGAGCTAAAATGTCTCACATCAAGGAGCATCAGAGAAAACATTAAAGTAAACAAGATTCTATGGATGAGTCAACAAGGAAGGGCAGCAGAGAATATGGTCAAACAACTTGAGATTCAAAGGTGTGATTTTAGGGAGGAGAAGGAGAAATAACGGCTTGGAAGTTAAAGTGAGGAGCAAGAAGAGCACCTATCCTACCTTCCAAGTCCTATTGATGCAGGGGTGTGGTAAAGAAAAGAGCTACCTCCTGCGAAAGTTGCAAGGGAATCACTATTCTCAAGAATCATGGTCCTTTCAAGCCGAACTTTCAAGTGCTGGTTCAATTATGTTTTTCAAGTTGAACTGGAGACTGATAATCAACTGAGCTAAAAAGGCACCCTCTTCTCAATCTTGAAAAAGGGAAAAGAAATTGCAACAGAATGGTAGTTGAAAAGCACTCTAAAATTGTGAGTGAATATCCTGGTGTGCTGATAAGCCACAATATATCACAGATGGGAAACAAAGAAAAGCCAAAGAATGTTAACAGTCATCCATTAAATAAGTCAGAGACTACAAGCAAAGAACTCAGGAAGTGAAATGGGGAACAAAAATGAAGAACTCCATTATTAATAAAATAATGACAGTGGAAGCCGGGTTAATGGTTAAGGGTCTTGTCGGCAGAATCCTAGGCTTCCAAAAAGTCAGGATAATGCTCTGAATATAGGCAATACCGTGGCTTTAGTATCCCCTTTATTTCTCCCAATTCTCATCACTGCTTCCATGCCAAACAGAAGGTTATGGAATAGTAGAGAGCAGGATAATACAATAGAAATGTCAGTGATGATGGAAATATTTTATACCACACTGCCAAAACAATAGCCACTAGTCACATGTGGATATGAGTTCTTGAAAGGTGGCTAATATGACTGCAGAATTGAATTTTAAATTTTCTTTTAATTACATTTAAACACCAGATGACTTCTAGTTTCTGGTCCTAAGAAACCACTCTATCTTAACAAATTAAAAGCTAAATAAGCAAAAATCAACAAGTCTTCTTAGATCCATAAGAGAAGTGACATTGCAAGGCAAACTGGTGCTCCATCATTTGGAAAGACTGAAAGGAGGATTCAGAGAATCACAGCTTACTCGAACAGAGACCATGGGGTTGCAACCTCTGTGGAAACTTAAACGATAATTGACAAATTGTTGAAGACTCAATGTGAACAAAGAGAGATAAAAACTCTAGGGGGACCCAGTCACTGGGGGTGAGGGGGAACCCAGTCATTGGAGGGAAAGGGGGGCACACTCCCAAATTTTTACCCCCAGGAGCTCTACTAGGTTCTCACAGTGACTATTAGAGGAATTTCCTTTCATGCTTCCAGCAGGGGGAGGAGAAAAAAAATTATTTTGAATGCTGCCAGAATATTCTGTTCTTGACGAAGTCTGCCCTCAGGAAAAACTGTTCAACCAGAGCCTAACATGCCAGGGCTTTATCAGAGATCTGGAGGAAGGCAAATACCCAACTTCAGCTGACTCCAGTCCTCCATACAGAGGAAGGAAAATACCCCTACTCCAGCCCACTCTAACTATCCTGCTGAGAAACAGCGAGGTTCATAGTAGAGAAGCACAGATTCACTAAAAGACTAAGAACTTAATCATATACTATAGAATACCTCCCTTCCCCCCACATCTTACCACCATATTACTAAAAAATTATTTAGAGTGGCTCTAAATAGAGTAGCAAAGATGTTGGAATTATTACACCAGGAATTCAAAACAACTATGATTAATATGTTAAGGGCTCTAATGGATATAGTAAACAGCATGCAAGAACAGATGGGCAATGTAAGCATAGAGATGGAAATTCTAAGAACAAAGCCAAAAATATCACTAGAGATTAAAAATACTGTAACAGAAATAAAGAATGCTTTTGATGGGCTTATTAGTAGACTGGACATGGCTGAGGAAAGAACCGCATAGTTTGAGGATGTTTCAATAGGAAAAAAAAAAAAAAAGGAAAAGAAAGAAAAGGAAAGAAGAAGGGAAAAGTCTGACAGAACAGACTATTTAAGGACTGCATACAACTATTAAAAGGGTAACATAGGCATATCAAAAAGAGAATATTAATATATATATATGTTTATATATAAGCGAAGTGAATTACAGCAATGATACAAGAAAGGACAGAAGAATAAGGACTATATTGTCATTAGAAGGTACTTGCCCCACCCATGAAATGGTATGGTATTATTTGAAAGTATACTTGGATTAGTTATAAATTTTACAAAATTTAGGGCAACCACTAAAAACAACTAAAAAAAAGTAAAACTAATATGCTAAGAATGGAGGGAAAAAGAAATCATATTAAATGCTCAGTTAGAACCACAAACAATAGCAAAAGGTTGGAAGAAGAAAATAGGAACAAAAAAGTAGGGCAACATACAGAATACAGTTACAAATACAGTAGATATTAATCCAAATATATAATAATCACTTTGAACATCAATGGTCTATATGCACCAATTAGAAGGCAAAAATGGTTACAGTGGATCACAAAACAAGACCCAGCTATTTGTTGTCTACAAGAAATCCATTTTCAATATAAAAGCACATACAGATTAAAAGAATTAAATGGATGGAGGAAGATACATCATTCTAACACTAATCAAAAATAAACAAGAGTAGCTACATTAATTTTAGACAAAGCAGATTTCATAGCAAAGAAAGTTTTCAGGGATAAAGGGGACATTACAAAATGATTAAGGGATCAATCACCAAGAAGATATAATGATCCTTAACATGGGTGATCTAACAGAAGAATGTCACAATACATGAGGCAAGAACTGGTAGAAATGCAAGGAGAAATAAATAAATCCGCTATTATAGTTGAAGACTTCACCCTACTTGTATCAGAAATGGACAGATCCAGGAGGCAGAAAAACTCAACAGCACCCTCAATCAATTGGATATCATGGACATATATTGACTACTTCAAAAAACAGCAAAATACACATTCTTCTCAGGTTCATCTGAATGTACACTAGTATAGACCACATTCTAGACCATAAAACACACCTTAACAAATTTTTAAAAATAGAAATCATAACATATCTGCTCTCAGAGTACAACAAAATTAAACTAGTACTCAATAACAAAAGGATAGCTAGAAAACCCCATAATACTTGGAGGGTAAAGAACATGCTTCTAAATAACACATGGATCAAAGAAGAAATCTCAAAAGAAATTTTAATTTTTTTAATTAAATAAAGATGAAAACAGGGGTGCCTAGGTGGCTCAGTTGGTTGAGAGTCTGCATTTGGCTCCAGTGTCTGACTCCCTGCCCAGTTGGTAGTGTGCTTCTCTCTCTCTCCCCTTGCTCGTGCTCTCCCTCTTTCAAACAAATAAATAAAAATCTTTTAAAAAATGAAAACAAAATTTTGGGGTGTAGTGAAAGCAGTGCATAAAAGGAAATTTATAATATTTAATGCATATATTAGAAATGAAAAAAAAACTAAAATCAATCATGTAAGCTTCCACCTTAAGAAACTAGAAAAACAAAGAACAAATTAAATCCAAAGTAAGGAAAATAAAAGAAACAATAAAAATTAGACCAGAAGTCAATGAAGTTGAAAAGGGGAAATCAATAGAGAAAAATCAATGACACCAAAAGCTGCTTCTTTGAAATGATTAATAAAAATTGATAATCCTTTAGGGAGGCTAAGAAAAAAAGAAAGGACACAAATTACTAATATCTGGGTGGAAGAGGGGATATCACCACAGATCCCATGGACATTAAAAGCAAAACAAACAAATAATATAAATAACTCTTATGATTACAAATTTTATAACCTAGATGAAAAGGACAGATTCTTTGAAGGATACAATCTGCTAAAATTCACACAAGAAGAAAGAGACAATCTGAATAGGATTATAGCTATTAAAATAATTGATTCAATAATCTTTCAAAACAGAAAACACCAGGCTCAGGTGAGTTCACTGGTGAATTCTACTAAACAGTTAGGAAGAAATTATACCAATTGTCTAAAATCTCTTTCAGAAGATAGAAGCAGACAGGATACTTTGCAACTCATTCTATAAGGCCAGCATTACCCCAATACCAAAATCAGACAAAGACATTACAAGAAAAGGAAACCACAGACCAATATGTCTGATAAAAATAGATGCAAAAAATTCACAAAATATTAGTGAATCAAATCAAATAACATGAAAAAAGAATTATATGCCACGATCAAGTGGAATTTATCCTAGGAATGAATATAAGACTAGCTCGACATTTGAAAATCTATGAATTTAACTTATCACATCAACAAAGAATAAAAATCACATGGTCATACTAATAGGTGCAGAAAAATCATTTGACAAATCTAACACACTCATGATTAAAAACTCTTGATAAACTAGGAATTAAGGGGAACTTCCTCAAATTGATAAAGAATATCAACCAAAAACCTACAACTAACATCACACCTAATGAGAAACTCAACCCAACTAAGATCAGGAGAAACAAGGCAAGGATGCTCCTTCTCAGCATTAATTTTCAATATTGTACTAGAATTCTTAGCTAATGCAATATGAAAAGAAGAGGAAATAGAAGATATACAGATAGGAAAGGAAGAAATAAAACAGCTTTATTTCACAGGTGACATGATCATGTATGAAGAAAATCCAAAAGAATTGACAAAACATGAGGCATCTGGATGGCTCAGTCCATGGGGTGTCCAACTCTTGGTTGCAGCTCAGGTTGTGATCTCATGGGATCTAGCCCTGCATGGAGCTTTACACTAAATGGGACTCTGAAGATTCTCTTCCTCGGACCCTCTTTCTGTGCATGTTTGTGTGCATTGTGCTCTCTCACACTCTCAAATAAATAAATTAGTAAATTAATAAACAGAAAACAGTAAAGTCCTTGAACTAATAAACAATTATGGCAAGGTTGGAAGATACAAAGTTAATATACAAAAGGCAACTGCTTCCTTATATGCCAGGATTAAACAATGGAATTTGACATTTAAAACACAATATCAGGAGATCCCTGGATGGCTCAGTGGTTTAGCGCCTGCCTTCAGCTCAGGGCGTGATCCTGGAGTCCCGGGATCGAGTCCCACGTTGCGCTCCTTGCATGGAGCCTGGTTCACCCTCTGCCTCTGTCTCTGCCTCTCTCTCTCTCTCTGTGTGTCTCTCATGAATAAATAAATAAAATCATTTTAAAAATAAATAAATAAATAAATAAATAAATAAATAAATAAATAAATAAAACAAAACACAATATCATTTATATTAGTATCCCCTGAAATGAATTATTTAAGTATAAATTTAGCAAAATATGCATAAGATCTATATGAGGAAAACTACAGAACTCTGATGAAAGAATTAAGTAAATAAATGAAAAGATATTCCATATTCAAAGATAAGAAGACTCAATATTGTCAAGATATCAGTACTTCCTGACTTGATCTATAGAGTCACTCAATTACAGTAAAAATTTTCTACTTCGTGGATATTGACAAACTGATTTCAAAGAAAAGGCAAAAGATCCAGAGTATCCAACACAATACCGAAGGAGAAGAACAAAGTTGGAAAACTAGCACTACCCAACTTCAAGACTTACTATAAAGCTAAGTAATCAAAATAGTGTGTTATTGGTGAAAGAATCAACAAATAGGTCAATGAAACAGAAGAAAACCCAGAAGTAGACCCACATAAGTATAGCAACTGATCTTTGGCAAAAGACAAAAGGCAATATTAGAGGCAAAAGACAGTATTTTCAACAAATGGTGCTGGAACAACTGGACATTTACATGAAAAAAAAAATCTATCCAAAGACCTTCCATCTTTCACCAAAAAAAACAAAAAGAAAATCAAAATTGATCACAAACCTAAATCAAAATGCAAAACTATAGAAATCCTAGAAGATAACACTGGAGAAAAACTAGATGACCTTGGGTTTGGTAAAGACCTGATACAATGAATGAAAAACTTGATAAGTATTTCATTAAAATCAGAAATTTCTGCTCTGTGGAAGAAAGACACTGTCAAGGGAAAAAAAGACAAACCACAGAATGCGGGGAAAAATCTGTAAAAGACACATCTGATAAAGGACTTTGCATATCAAAAATGTACAAAGAATACTTAAAACTCAACAATAAAAAACAAACAACCCAATTAAAAAATGGGCCTATGACCTGAAAGGACAGCACACCAAAAAAGATATACAGATGACAAATAAGCATGTGAAAAAATGCTCTGCCATACATCATCAGGGAAATGCAAATTAAAACAACAATGAGATTCTGTTACACACCTACTAGAATGGCCAAAATCCAGAACATGAGCACTAAATGCCAAGCAGTTGGAACTCTCCTTCATTAATTAGTAGGAATGCAAAATGATACAGGCACTTGGGAAGATAGTTTTGCAGTTTCTTACAAAACTAAATACACTCTTAGCACACAATGCAGCAATTGTGCTCCCTGATGTTAAACTGCCAAAATTTCAAAATAACAAGTCCTTCGGTAGGTGAATGGATAAAGTGTGATTCATCCAGACAATGGAATATTATTCATCCCTAAAAACAAAATGAAGTATAAAGACATCAAGAAAATTTAAATGCATATTACTAAGTGGAAGAAGCCAATCTGAAAAGGCTACATACAATTTGATTCCAATAATACAATACTCTGGAAAAGGCAAAATATGGAGACAGTAAAAAGATCAGTGGTTGCCAGGGATTAAGGGTGAGGAAGAGCTGAATAGTTACATACACAGGATTTTTAGAATCGTGAAATAATTTTGTATGGTAGCATAATTGGTTTATACATGTCATTATACATTTGTCCAAACCTATAGCATGTACAACACCAAGAGTAAATTGTAATGTAAACTATGGACTGTGGTGATAATGATGTGTTGATCAGTGTAGGCTCATCAGTTGTGACAAATGTACCAGTCTGATGAGTAATAAAGATATTGAGAGGTTATGCATGTAGGGGAGCAGGGGAATGGGAGAAATCTCTGTACCATTCTCTCAATTTTGCTATGAACCTAAAACTGCTCTAAAAAATAAAGTCTATTAAAAATACAATAGCCACAGATAGTTCTATAGTGAACAGTATATTTTTAGAGTCTTTTAGCAAAACAGGATAGAAAGCAGTTTGGGGGTAGGTCAGAAAATTCTAGATAGATAAATAGGAGTACCCTGTCATCTTCCTCCTTCTTGAGGCTTACATGTCGGCCACTTTAGCTGTAGAGCTCCAGGGCTCCAGAGCACTCAGCTCCCAGGAAACTCCTTTTATCCTGGCTTATCATTCTACAAGACCTCTACCAAGTATATCTTTATTAAATAGATATGTTTAAAACCTCAACCTATGTTAACAAAGCTATAGTATGATCTTATTTTAACCTATGTTAACTCTGAAACTAAAAGAAGCCCAAAATGAATGGAGGAACTAAATAAGCAATTTATAGGAAGATTATTTATTTTACAAACTGATAGATTATTCATATGAGTTATTAGAAAAATACTGTAATTTGACTGGTAGTGGTGGAAAGTCATTTTTTAATGATGGAAATGGAAAAAACAATACAGATTTTTTAATGAGAGTTTATTTGATTTTCCTTTTGCATAAATGGATTTTATGTACTGAAAAAGTAGCTAATTTTGATAGATATGACTGGAATTGGTTTTACAACTGATGGCTATTGGAGCCAGCTTTCTCATTCTAATTTCTTTTCTGAAACTTGCAATTGAAGATGACATCAATATTTATGTGAACTGGGAAAAAGAACTAAGACACAAGGTACATAAAACTGATTAATGTAAATGGAAGAGGAAAACCCTAAAACCAAATCTAATGATCCATCAAACAACAGCCAGTCTTCTTCTTAACACTGTGAATGCTGCCAATTTAAAGTAACAACTTAAATTACGTAAGATACCAGAGGATAGCAAATATATCGCTCTCAAGAAATAAAGTATAAAACCTTATTAAAATAAAAAAGCAAAAGAATAAGAGTGAACTCTTTGAACAAAACTAGCATCATTCTCCAATTAACTGGAATACCTTAGAGAGGGTTGTGTGCCTGTGTGCTATATTTAAATTAGCTTTACTTATAAAATCGCTGCATGCTACAATTCAAAATGCAGCTGAGAAATCACCCTGTTTGACGTACAGATGATAACCTAATTCCAACTATTTTTATCTACTTTGTAATTCAAGTGATGCATGCTGTATATTATTTCCCTAAGAGTCAAAATTATATTTAGAATTAAAATTGGTTTTATGTAGTTCAAGTTATTGCACCCGAAAGCAATGAGTCATGCACCAGAAGTACACAGATTTGGGAGGCAAATATGGAACCATTAGCTGTTCAGCAAGAGCTTGCTCAGCCCCTTAGCTATAAGAATAAGTCTTAAAAATACTGTATAGTTAATGTGGGTTGTAACAAGGTCACCTCTGTTCCTTTTCAAAGGTGCCATGGGCTTCTTTGTCTTCTACTTGAGGTCATGGGACATAATCAGGCTTGAAGGCAGTTTTAAACAGCTTTGTGTTTTGTCCTATACTGCACTTCACATGTGAAGGTAATGGTACTGACCCACCTTCCAGGCACATTTTTAAGTTATTTTTCCTTGCAGTGGAGGAGGGTATTCATGGTCCTTGTGCATACTTTGTCTTCTATTACCTCATAACCACAACGTAGAGGTCATTTTATTTTATTTTATTTTTTTCATTTAAGTTCAATTTAGTTAACATATAGTGTACTATTAGTTCCAGGGGTAGATTTTAGTGATTCATCCATTGCATATAACACCCAGTGCTCATTCCATCCAGGGTGGAGAAGCCATTTTAGAAGATGAAGAAGGAGAGAGGGAGGGGGAAAGAGGGAGTAAGAAGGGAGACAGAGGCTGGCTGGCTCATGCAGATTCTTAACCCATGACCCAGGCCTCATCATCACATAGTTCTAACCAACCAGACTGGACTACTCGCTGTCAAACAGCCTGCAGTGATATATGTACCTTTCACAAGAGTCACTTTTCACTGTCACAGTGACACACTGGAAGGGAAGGACAGGGGAGAATTCACGTTCATCAGGCATCTACTCTCTGCTATACGTTGTGCTCCTTTCTTTGTATAGGTCTTTCATTTAATCCTCACAACAGTCTTGTGAGGGGAAGCCACTTCACAAATGTGAGGATAGAAGCCTGAGCAACTAAATGTCTTTTCCAAGGCCACATAACATGTTAGGAAAAGAGGGCAGGATTGGAAGACAGGTAACCATGACCATAAAGCCACTGCTCTGTCATCTGGAGCTCATGGGATAGCTCCTAATCATCCCCCTTGTTTTTGTTCTCCACAGTGCTTACAAAGAAAGTAGGAAAATGTATTACTAAGCGTGAGGTCTCTGGTGCTCCTTTTTTGACACAAATTCCTGTGAAAACTGTATCAAGAGCTTTGAAAATCAAAAGGGTCCCATAAAATCACATATTATTTGAGGAATTAAAAACAAAACTAATTCCTTACCCTAATTTCAAAATACCTTTATTTTCCACAACCCTAGATAAGATGTCCCAGTATCTGATTGTTAAAACAAATAAGATAAGAATTTGCATAATATTTCTAATTGATGAAAACTAAAAAAAAAAAAAAATAGAAAAGTACACTCAAGCTAAATCATACTAAAAAAAGTCAAATATAAGAAATTTATCTCTGAAAAGCAGCACTCAAAAGTGATCAATATGAGAAATGCTACTTCCAACTGTGACAGCTCCCTGTCAGAATAATTTTCCTATCCAAAACAGACCAATTCTTCTCACACACACACACAAAAAGATAGTATTACAAACAAAAATGTTCAAAGATATCAGAGATGCACCAAGACATCAGGACTTGAGAGGCCAATATTCTAGAAAGAAAGCAAAGCACAGAGGTGAAAATGATCTTCTCTGCCACATGTCTTCTCAAAATATTTGCCTATTAGTGAGTGGCATGGAGCTAAGAAACCAAGCAGAAAATAGCAGCCCAGAGGTTTAAGCAAATCCACAAGTCTATAGAGACCAAAATGAATTATAAGGCTACTGAGCTGATCAAAAATAAGGGACCAAGATTCTGGAGAAAAATGAATCACATGGAAAGAAATTCATTGTTCACCACATTTTCTCTTTTCAGCATTTAAAAAATACTAAACTGCATAAGGTGAGAGCCAGAGAAGTCAAACAGAAATCTATAGCTAAGAGGATAAAAAGTTATTTGAAGATTTCTGTAATAGTATCATGCTGGAGAGACAAAAATTGAAGAATACTGCATTCTGTGGACAAGAAACTATGAAAAATTCCCCAAATTTTCAGTTGATACCTGTGAAAGAATAGATCCAGGAGTTAGGGTAAACCAGAAGTACATCAGTATGGAAGGACACAAACAGGACCTGGAATCATCTTAAACCTTGATTGAATTGAGATGATCTTCCATGCCTCTAAAACTGGACAAAAGTAAAGTCAGTTCTCTCTGGAAGAAAATAAAATAATGTAGTCACAGGAAGTCTGATAATCCAAACTTACCAGGCATACTAGAGGACAGGTCCAAATAGCCAAAATCTGAAATAAAAATACAGACAGTAGAAATAATCACAGTACAAATAAACACAAATTCAGAGTTAATCAAACACTGATTTTTTTTTAAGATTTTATTTATTTATTCATGAGAAACACAGAGAGGAGAGAGAGAGAGGCAGAGACACAGGCAGAGGGAGAAGCAGGCTCCACGCAGGGAGCAGGATGTGGGACTCGATCCCAGGTCTCCAGGATCACACCCTGGGCTGAAGGCAGCATTAAAACACTGAGCCCAGGCTGCCCTCAAACACTGATTTTAAAATCATTGTCACTACTATATAAGAAATTAGGTAAGAAGATAAAGAATACACCAAGGAATTGGAGTATATATAAATGAGATTTTAGAAGTAAACAATCAAATGTTAGAAATAAACAATAAAATAACTGAAGACAATAATTCATCAAATGCATTCCATAACATATTAGATATACCAGGTATGAGGAATAGTAAAGATCAGTACAATAAATCCAGTAAGAAAAAGGATGGACACTATGAAAAAGAGTTGATGCACATGAAGAGTCTAACATGTCTCTAATTGGAATCCCAGATGAGACTACAGAGAATAGAGTAGAAGCAATATTTGAAGAAGGAGTTGTCAAAAATTACATAATATAACCAAGTCACAGATTCATGAGCCCTAAGCAGTACATAGGAAAAAAACACCAGCAACAACAGCAACAATAAAATGCATAATTAGACACAGAATATTTGAACTTCTAAACAATGAGGAGAAAGAATATTTTAAAAGGAGCCAGAAAAAAGGGCATATTACTTGAAAGGAGAAATAATAAAATTGTCAGCTAACTTTTCAACAGAAACTAAATGATCTAGGGAGAAAAACAGAATTAACAACATACAAATGTTGAAAGAAGATAACTGTCAACCTAGAATTCCAGACCAGCAAAAATAAAGGCCAGATTTTCAGACAAAAAAAAAAAAAAAAAAATCCTGAGAAAATTTATCTCCAGGAGATCCACATGAAAAGTATATTTTCTTGGCAAAATAAAAAATAATCTCAGAGGTGGGAAGATGCAGACAGAAATGGAGACCAAGGAAAAAGCAACCAAGTGAATAAATATAAATGAATATTGGTTGTTTAAAACAATATTACAAGTTTTTATTATTTAAAACAATATTACAAGTTTTATTACAAGCATTACAAAGTTTAAAATATATAGTTACATACTTGAAAAAATGTAGCACAAAGGTAGGAGGAAGTAAATGATATGAAAATCATTAAAGGACCTCATAACTTCTGTGAAGTGGCAAAAGTACTCAATTATAGTAAACTATAATAAGGAAAGAATGTTGTACACCAGGCCACTAAACCACTAAAGTAATTGTTTAAAAAGCACAACTAAAATATAGCTAACAAATAGAGACAGAAGTATAATCATAAAAAAATTTTATTAATATAAAGGAAGACAAGAAAAGTTGAAAAAAAACACAAATGGGAAAATGGATATAAGTAACATTGTCAATTTAAACCCAAATGCATCAAATTATATATAAAGTATAAATAAACCAAAAATTTCAACTAAAATACAAAGATTATCAGACTACTTTTTCTTTAAAAACCCCATTTTGTGTGATTTAGAAGAGACACTTTTAAGTGCAACGACATAAAATATTGACTATAAAAAAATGAAATTATCTACCATGAATCTAACTTTGCTATTATCAATCAAGGCAAACTTTAAGGCAAGAATTGCTGGAGATAGAGGTTCATGTCACAAAAATAAACGATTAAATCTACGACTTGAGCCAAAGGCAGACACTCAACCACTGAGCCACCCAGGTACGCCCCAAAATTCCCAAAATTAATTGGACCATTCAGTATATTTCTTTTAGTACATGACAGAACAAGAAGACCTTACCAAAAAATTTTATATAGATATAGAAGATTTAAATAAAAACTGGGCCTAACTGACCTGTAGGTCAGAGTCCACTTTTTTTTTTTTTTTTTTCAAATCCACATGAAACATTTGCCAAACTGGACCATATGCTCAGAAAAAATTTTCAAACATTTAAGAAGATACAAATTATACCAACTATGTTTACTGACTGGAGTAAAATTAAACCAGAAATCAATAACAGAAAGAGAATTAAAACATCCTGAAATGTTTGGAGATTTTCCAATACTTCTCTAAAATAATATAAAATAAAGAAATAATTTAAAAGAAAATTGGAAAATATTTTCAATTGAATAACACCAAAAAAGTGACACATCAAAACTTGTAGGATGCAGCTAAATAGTGCTTTGGGGAAGATTTCTGATAATAAATGTGTGTATTAAAATAGAAGAAAGGCAAAAAAAACAAAACAAAAAAAAAAAAAACACATTGATCCAGGTGTCTACTTCAAGAAGCAGGAAAAGAAAAGCCAATTAAACATAAGTACAAGCTAAGAAATGATAAAGAGCACAAATTAATAAAATAGAAAACAAATGTACAAGAGAGAAAAACAATGAAATTAAAAGTTACTTTCCTGAAGTGAAACACTTTAGCAGGAATGGAAGAGAGAAAGGAAAAAAGAAAAAAGAGAAAGAAAGAAAGAGAGAGAAAGAAGAAAGAAAGAAAGAAAGAAAGAAAGAGAGAAAGAAAGAAAGAAAGAAAGAAAGAAAGAAAGAAAGAAAGAAAGAAAGAAATGGTACAAATTACCAAATTGCAGGAATAAGAAGGGAAACATTGCTACATAACTTAAAGTAATTACAAATAATGAGAATATTATGAGCAATTTAATGCCAATACATTTGAATAAATAACTAAAATAAACCAAAAAATTCTTTACAGAACACTACTTACCCAATCTGACACAGGAAAGAGAGAGAAAATCTGAATAGCCCATTAAATAAAATACACCCATAAAAAAAAAAAAAAAAAAAAACACTTGCAAAGAAAATTCACAATGCAGGTATCTTCACTATTGCATTATTTCCAAAATTTCAGAAGGAAAAAAAAGAAAAACTGGCAATCACACAAACTAATGAAGAAAATAAAAAAGGGAGAATATTTCGAACTTCCTTTATTAAGCCGGCATACTATGCATGATCATACTATCATGCATCATACTATGCATGATCTTGACATCAACACCTGGCAAAGACATTTAAGGAAAGGAAATTTTTTTTTTCAGAAAGGAAAATTATAGTCCAATTTTTCTCATGAATATTGGTGAAAAGTCTTGAACAAAATATTGGCAAATTAAATCCAGCTATGTATAAAAAGGATTATAAATCACAACTTTTTTATTACAGAATGTAATATTTTAATATTCAAAGTTGATGTTGTTCATGTGTTAACAGAATAAAAGAGAAACATATCATCATCTGAAATGATACAACACAATTGATAAAATTCAATATGCTTATGTCAAAAATGTATAGCAAGTTAGGAACAGAAGGGAAATCTCAACCTGACTGAATATATCTCTAAAATTCCTACTGCAAAAATCATACTTAGCTAAATATTAAAAGCTTTATTTTTTCCATTCAGATGCAGAAATAAAGATGCCTGCTAGTAACATCTGTAAATTTCTTTGCTGTTGTTCCTAATCATGTGATAAGGTAAGAAAAAGAAATAAAATATATAAAGATGAAAAATGAAAAAACAGGTATCACTATTCACGATGCTATGATTGTGGACTCAGAAAACTCAAAAGCATCTCAGGAAGCTATTAAAATTACTACATGAATTTGGCAAGGTTGCTAGATGTTAAAAACATAAAAATATCATTTGTATATGCAAATAATTGTACAAAAACAATAAAAGTCAAATTTTAAAATGATACTATCTACAATGCATGAAAAATATCAAATACTTCTGAAGTAAAGTCTTTACATTAAAAATAAGAAAATATTACTGAGGGAAGCTCTGAAGTGTTAAATAAATGGAGGAATATGCCAGGCTTGGGATACCATTTAATTTGTAATAATATCAATTTCCTCTGAGTTAACTTATACATTCAACAAAAATTCTGTCAAATCCCAGAATATTGGGTGTGTGTGCAAATCAACAAGCTAATTCTAAAATTTACATGAAAATATGAAGAGCCAAGAATGACCAAGACAATCCTAAATTTAAAAAAAAAAGAAAACTGGGAGAATTTAAGATACTAGGTATCAAGGACTTACTCTAAACTCTTGTAATTAAGACAATAAACAGTATGATATTGGGACAAAGATAGATATTAGATTCATTAATCAGAATAGAGTCTAAACTATACTTGCTGAATTAGAGTGTAGAGAATAGATAATCTTTCCAAAAATTGGTGTTAATTTTCTATCCATATGGGACAAAAGTAATGACTTCTTCGATGTTCTACAGACAAAAATCAATTCCAGGGGATTGCAGACCTAAATTTCATCTTTCAGGCAAAATAATAAAACTTTTAGGAGAAAACATAGAAGAATATTTCCATAATCTTAGGCTAGACAAAGATTTCTTAAACATGACACAAATAGTAAGAATAGTAAAATACAGGAAAAGATTTAAAAATTGGTCTTTATTAAAATTAAGAACTTCCATTCATCTACAGCTATCATTATAATTAAAAAATAGGCACTGGGAGAGGAAAGATATTTGTAATATACACATTCAACAGGAGATTCTTGTCCAGATACATACATATTTATATACATACTCAGATATATATCTGTATGCATATATGAGTATCTGTTTATTACTTTAGAACAGCAAGGTGAAACAGAAAATTGTCTTTAGGACAATTAGGAATTCCTCTACTACATATATGCCCAATAAATGAATTCATATGTGTACCAAAAGGTAAGTACAAGAATGTCCATGGTGCATTAATAGTAGCCAAAAATGTTTAAAAATCAATCAAAAAGTGGGATTTGTAACTAATAATAGAATACTATGCAATGATTAAAATAAAGGAATCACTGTTATGTGCAACAACCTAGAGGAATCTCACTAATGTAATATGGAACAAAAAGAGGCAGGCATAAAGGAGTATGTAGTATAGAACTCCATGTATATAAAATTCAAAAGCATTAAAAAAAAAAACACTTGGTGTTAGAAGTCAGAAGAGTACACGGATGAAATACAAGATGGACTGTAGAAGGACAAGGACACTTGGAGGGTACAGAAAATTTTTTTCCTGATCTACATGGTGTTTGCATCGGTATGTTCAGTGTAAAACTTCATTGAGTTTTTCTTATGATTTGTGTATTTTGCCGAATACGTACTATACTAAAAAGTATAGTTTCCTGAAACTACTTATACATAACACATACGTGCATATCTATATACACAAACAAAGCTTATGAGTCTGTCTTGCAATAATTTGACTGTTTATCCACATGAGTGGTTGAGTGAGTAACACAAACAGTCGATGGCCTGAGTAGGAATCGTAATATCTTTATGATGAGAGGGCTTCCTGTTCAATCCCATTGCAATCTCATTATTAAAGAACTTTGTTTCATTTGATCCTTATGCCAAACCTCTGATTGTTTTTTTCCCTATCAGATATGAGTAACCATAAACAGAGTAAGGAGAGTTTAAGGAATTTGTCCACGATCACACAGTCATGAAGTGGTGGAAGTGAGATTCAAGTAGCAATGAAAAATCAATCAGCCAACTTTTACAAGGCAAGTCCTTTGTCTTGTACAAAGAACTTTTTGCTGAAAAACTGTCTCTGGATCAATACCCCATAATACCCAGTAATTGAAGGGTTATAGTTGTTGACCTTTAGATACTACGTTAAAAGCAACAAGTATTTACTGGGTTTATATTAAGTACCAAGGCTTATCTGAGGTCCCAAGACCTCACAATTAAATAAGACACCATCTTTATCCTCAAATAGCTTACAGATCCAGTAGAGAATATATATCAAAAGAAAGCTCAAATCAGTGTGGCAGTTTTAAAACATGGCCCCCAATGTTTCTGATACTTTTCCCATTGATTCCTGGGGTCTACAGCCATATACCTTGAATCTGAATGAACTTGCAATTGTCTCAGCCATGCCAAAACAAGGACAATGAAGATAGGTCATAAAAGGCCATATAGCTTTTGCCTAGTTCTTTTGAATACTTGCTCACCTGGAAGTCTCATCTCAGAAACCAGGTGTGCCATGCTGTGAAAGGTCTAAGCCACGTGCAGGTTCTTTGGTTGATAGTCTCAGCTGAACCCAACCTTTGAGTCATCCTGGCCAAGGAGCCAGGCATGTGAGTGAGAAAACCACAATGCAAGAGATCTTGTGGCCTATTCCAGCCCTGAGCTATTCAAGTCACCACAGACATCTGGGTCTTCCTTGCTGAGACCCCAGACATCAAGGAAGAGAGCCAAGTCATTCCTGCTGTCTTATACAAATTCTTGACCTTCAAAATCCATAGGCATAATAAAACAGTTGGGTTTTTTATGCCTGTAAGTAGTTTGTGTTTGCCACCAAGGGTAGCTGGTCATACGGCAATAAATAACTGGAATAGTCATATTCCTCAAAGTTTGCTCCTCATACATCTGCACCAGAATTATCTGGAGTGCCCATTGAAATGGCAGCTATCTAGATTCCTTCCTCAATATTTTTGATTCAGAGATTTGATTTACTTTAGGGTTCCAGTAATTTAAGTATTATCTATGCCTGGGCAATTCTTACATTCAGTAAATTTGAGCACCACTGCCCTACACTGAGCTAGTGATCAGCCACAGTAAGAGCATGGCAGACATTTATTGATCTCTAAACCTGTCAGACATCAGTATGCTTAAAAGAAAAAAGACACCTGATTCACATATTAAATACAGAGTTAAATCTGTAGAGAAACTATGGACCTATAAACAATTTATAACATAATATTTTACAGGACACATAAAAGACTTGTGCACAGGGAAGCAAAAGAAGTGAGTGGTTATGTCTTCCCATGGGGTCAGGAAAGTCTTGAGAGAGGAAAGTCTTAGGATTATACTGAATCCTACAGATGTGTTTTCATGAATTCTTTAAGAGAGTAAGGCCATAAGGTCTCAAAGTAGAGGAAGCAGATTCAGTAGAAGCAAATGGGAAATCACCTGATGCTACCTGAGTGTCTCTACCACCAGACCAAGAGATGAGACTACAAAAGTGATGTCGTGAAAGACCATCCTTGCCGGGGAATTTGTCCTTGTGCCTAAGGGCAATAAGAAGCCTCAAAGGGTTTTTAATTGGGGGAAGCTGTGATCCCATTTGCATTTTTCAAAAGCTTTGTGGTGACTATGTGAAAAAAGGAATTAGGCAAAACAGCCAGAATGCTATTATAATAGTTCAGGCAAAAAACTATGACTAGTTGTTAAAGTAGAGAGGGAATAGTGAAATGATACATCTCAAAAAGGAAACCCCACAGGTCTCCACTTGGTCTCTAATTGAATGAGGAAGGCCCAGCAAGGGTCTGTGATGATTTCTGGGTTTCTCATGAAATTAAAAAGAGAGAGAGAGAAAGTATCACTCTCTTTTTTGAGACTATAATCCCATCAGTAAAAGAACCAGAGTAGCTCATGCCTCTTCCAAAACTATAAAGATGTGGAAACTATTTTTTAATACCAAGTCTCATTGGTAATCCACATGCTCTCCTTAGATACTTTTTTTTGGAGAATTTTCAACGTAACTCAAAAAGAGGTATGGCTTTTTGCAGATTCCTGACCACAATGTCTAATGGAGCTCATTTACTCTTCAGCAACAATTTGGAATTAGAAAAAGAAGTAAATATTCTAACTTTGGATGGCTCCATTTAACCATTCATCCAGCTGCTGCCTTCCTGATGTGCAAAGTGGGATGCTACTGGAGCTGTTGTTGAAATTGCACAACAAGGAAGAGATGATGAAATATGTATCGTTCTTGATTGGGCTGTCCACTCAGATAACTAAAGACAGGATATGTGTGATAATAAAATCTTAAATCTGTGAAAGTAATTGCTTCTGACATCTCCAACTAAGCAGCAGGCTGCTCAGACAGTGCTGTTCAGTCACAAATTCTAAGCCTAATGAAGTGAGAAGACCACAGTATAGATACAAATTAAAATCTACTTACCACAGTCAGTATTTTTTTTTTTGCTTTTTTGTATACTTCCTTATTTTATGAAGAGGAAGAAATATCTCCTAGGAATAATCACCCTTTTATGTTTTAAGTCAACACAGTAGATCTGCTATTAACCACAAGAGATGGCCATCCAGTAATTCTAATCTATTATTGAAACCTTTGGCTCCTCTAGAACCATTTTAAGATTTTTAAATAATTATTGTGAAGCAGGTAAAATACAGCTGTGAGAAAAAAAAAAGACCTACTTAAGATAATGGCCAACCATTTATCCTGTTGCTTTGATATTTTTTACCCTTTTCTCCAACACATTTATTTATTTTTATTTTTTTTTAAGATTTTATTTCTTTATTCATGAGAGACACACAGAAGAGAGAGAAGCAGAGACACAGGCAGAGAGAGAAGCAGGCTGAATGTAGGGAGCCCGATGCAGGACTTGATCCCAGGTCTCCAGGATCACGCCCTGGGGCAAAGGCATCGCTAAACCACTGAACCACCAGGGATGCCCATCTCTAGCACATTTAAAATTTTTGAAGGCACAATCTTCCTATCAACCACATTGCAACTGGTATTATACATCTGAGAGCACCTGGAACTTTAGGATGGGGATTTCATGTAACCGAATTGAAATGAAGTCTGATGTAAATAACTAAAGATTGTGAACAGTCTGATGAATTCCTTTTCCAATAATCATGTGTTGTGTTTCTGATGTGAATCGTGAGTAATCTTGTTGTTAGCTTAGGAAAAAAAAATAGAAAGCCTCCTACAATATATGACTCAACCTAAAACCTTACTCACATTCTTTTATATCACCTCTGAGTAAAATAGAAGTTAAGATGCATCTTCTGTGACGTGAAACCTTTAATAAGGAAACAAGGCATCATTAAACATAACAATAAGTCATCTATCATTTAAAGACCAATTATACGCTAGCAGTTCTAACTTAGACTTTTGTGGTTCAAATAAGTCTCTCTGGTTTTGAGAAATCAGATGAAAAATTATATGAATAATTCTACTTTTGTTAGTGCAGGGAAGGGAGTTCTGTTATAACTATTTTCCAAACTGTGGTTGCAACACTGTACGTGCAGTGCATTTTTCAAATATAAAAGTGATTATTGCATTGCAAGTAAGAAAGATAGCAGGGGCACCTGGGGGGCTCAGTCAGTTAAACATCTGCTTTGGGCTAAGGTCACGATCCCAGGTCCTGGGATTGGGCCTTGTGTTGGGTTCTCTGTTCAGTTGGAAGCCTGCTTCTCCATCTCCCTCTGCCTGCCACTCTGCCTACTGTGTGCTCACTCTCTCCCTTTCTTTCTCTCTCTGTCAAATGAATAAATAAAATCTTTAAAAGAAAGAAAGATAGCATGATATGAGAAAGAAAAAATGGGATTGGGACCAGATGGCGTAGGTTTGAATCATTGCTTCACTACTGCCTTAATTACTCTGAGCAAGTCAATTACACTCTGATATCAGTTGTCTCATCCTTAAAATAAGAAAATGGTGCCTCACTATATACTCTGTATCAAACTTCAATGAAATGATGGCACCAGTGCACCTGGTACGGAATTGGCTTTTTAAAAATACTAGTATCAGTGTAACAACCTGGTTGGGGATCCTGGAACAGAAAAAGGAAATTAAGTCAAATCTAAGGGAATTTAAGTAAAGTATGGAGTTGAGTTAATAATAATGTATCAATATTGGTTCATTAATGATGACAAATGTACATGCTAATGTAAGATGGCAATAATGGAGGAAACTGGGTGAAGGGTTTATGAGATTCTCTATACTATCTTTGTAACTTTTCTGTAAACCTGAATCTATTCTAAAATTGAAAGTATTTAATATGTAAAAAAACAAAACAAAACAAAAAAAAAAGCTACCTGGTATCCATTCCCTTTTCTTTCCTTTTCAATGTTAACCCCTTAAAGTCTAGATTTTCTTCATTGGTAGTATTATGTATGTACATTTAGTTCAACTCTACAGAGAAAAAAAAAATACGTCACATCTTGGCCTCTCCCTCAAGACTGAGAAGTGTCTTCCATTTCTCCTAATATGATAAGAAACTCAGGGAAATTGAAAAATTAGCCAGTTCTAACCATCCCTTTATGGAGACTTCTTTTGTCCCTTCAAACAGCCAAAAATTGGACCTGGAATCTCACACAGGCTTTCCTATCTAGAGTGATGGCAAAGAGAAACATTTGCTTCCTGGCAACCACAGATCTGCTGTGGATCATTTGCCCTGGAGGTTACCTTTCTTCAACCCCTGCCTTGCTTCTACTCCACATCATGAATACTGCTGCCAAAATTGCATAGGTACATGTCTCAGTTTCAATCAGGATTTTATCAATAACTATAAAGTTGCAAATATAGAGGTAGCCTAGACATGCCCCTAGGCAGATTATGAAGATACATGCAGTGCTCATCTTAACTAGGGAGAAACAAAGAACAACAGTTAGAGAACTCCTGCCTAAATGCATTTGAGTACTTTTCTTCTTAATGCTTACTGTCAAAAGTTCTTATGATAATAAAATCCAATTTTTAAGAGAACCTACCAGATGCTGACATTTTTAAAAAAATACTTCTAGTATTTTTCTATGTTCTATGACTTCCTGCCAAGTGTTAAAAAAAGGGGAGGGCTTCAAAAAAGAAGAAATCAGTGTAACTGGGCAGAGAGCAGGATAATTTTTTTTTTAAAAAAAGCAAAAGTTAGCAAGTATTTATTGACTAACTACAAGGCCCTTGGCATTCTTCTTAACATGAGAAATGTAAAGCAAGATGAGCTATGATTTATACTTTCAATAAATTTACAATTCCATCCACAAAGTGGGTGAATAATACCATAGAGTGGTTATTGAGTTCTTCCTACTTTTTAGTGTGCCAAAAGCATAGCATACGTGATCTTTTTTAACATAACATGCAACAGTCTGGAAAAATCAGTATCATTCTACCTATCTTACACATTAAAGGCTGAGGCTCAAAAAGACAAAGATAATGACTCCAAGTCCACAGAGCTAGTAAGAGGCAGGCCTGGAAAGAACTCCAAGACTGTGATACCAAAGCCAGTATCTTTAACCATTACAACATAGCACCCCATTTTCAAGTTAAATCCAAACACTTCTTTGCAAACAACTTGCAATCGCTTCCCTAAAATCAAAATAAGAACATAAGCATCTTCTGTGGCATATCTCAGTAGCAATGAGAGAATATACCCAAAGAGGAAAGTATCAGCTGCCCAGGGCCTTATTAGCCAACACCTTGATCTGCCTTTGAGAGTGATTTGGTTGTGAGCATCAGTTCTCCTGCACCATAGGTGGTAAAACAGTCCTAACGTTTGACACAGCAAGCTGGTTTCAAGAGCCCAGCAAACTTGAAACTGCCATGGCATTCAAGTTCCTTAACCATTCTGCACATTCCTAAAGCGTTACCATGATAAAGTGTTCACTGATGCACAGATAACGTCAAAGCCAGCAAGTGGGAAACATGACTTTTAGAACAACATTTCAAGGTCAAATGTTACCCAACTGTGCAGGACTATGTTCAACTCTTAGGTTATAAAAATGTAGATCCAGTTTCTCAAGGTCTCAAGGATAAAGTTTAAATCAGGTTGTTCAAGAAAGGGCCCTTATCAGTTGTATGAGCAGCTTTCTCCAGAATTTAGCCAACTAATTTGATAACATTGGACAAGAGGAATTTTCCAGCAATAGACCCAGTAACCAAACAAGTTAAGAGCTGTAGTCTGTTCTCATGAAGATGTAACATTTATTTATCCTAGGAAGCTCTTCTCCAAGGAGATTAGAGTATACAATTGCCCCGTGGGACTCACTCCAAACCTACTGGGGAATCCCTTGTAGTGCCACCAACCCTCATCCTTCCTTACTCTTAATATTAAAATGGCATTAGTTCATCCTCCCTAAAGGAACTTTGCCCAGAGTAAGGAGTAGACAAATAGTATTTATGAAGAATTTATAGATACTATTTAACAAGTGAACTTTCACTGTTCTGGAGCCAATCTGAATATGGCTAGTTAGTTGTTGCTTATTTGGCATCTCTTTGCCAGGAATCTTTACCCTTATAATGATGTGGGTTAATATATTGAGATATTAATTAGGGTTTTGTTTATCCCTGAACTTTTTGTTCACTTCTCCCTTATTCCAAAAAGGCAGCCAGGCCTCAGTGCTGTTTACCTCAAAGATTTTTGTCTTAGAAGTCTCCTGAAAACATCGCTGCATCCTTTCTGACTTTTGCATTCAGAAAGCCTGGATTCTGTAAAGAGATTAAGCTGAGGTCATGGAGGGGTAGGTGTTTGATAGGTAAAGTGTGGAAGCAGCAGTGGGAAGCTGGACATTGCCCTGGAAAGGGAATGGGGTGGAGGCTCCCATTGGCAGTGACACTGCATGTCTTACTTTCTGGCAGTACTTTGAAAGGTAGCAAAACTTTTTTAAAGAAACAGTTTCCTTGTACATCCAGAAGCCTGGGTCCTAGGAAGTATGGCTCCTAACTTAAGCCAACACCTTAGCCTACCTGGCATTAGAACAGCAGAGCCATCCATATCTAAGGACCAGTAAGGCACAGATAGTGAGGATCCTAGTAGTAGCCATGAGGCTCCTTCACAATTTTTTAAGCACCATTCCAGTTTTTTTGATGACCCTAGAGTCCCAAAATGACTGAGATAAAATCTCCTGTCCAATTGGATAGAGATTAAATTTTATTTAGAGGCATATGACTCTTCTTCTCCACCTAAATTCCAGCTGTAACAATAATTCGAGCTTCAATATTCTTCTGGTTCTACTCTGTGCCCGTGCCCTTCCTGACCCCATCTCTACCCCTTCACCTCCCCACCCTCCACACAAGTCACCAGATATATGTCTATACCATTTTTGCTTGTGGATGATAAAGGGCTTTTTAATTTCCAATAAAAGAAAGTAGTCACCCATAGCTTCTCAATATGAAAACCATAAAGATTTATCTTCACTTAAATATGCAACTAGAAATGGCAAATAATTTGCCAATTCATTACCTTTTGAAGAATATCCTGGAAAATTTGAGCTGAAATTAAGTGAAACTTTGGCCAAAAGGAACATTTGAATTTTGCTTTATTGAGCTATTAAACTAATACATTCTCTTCTTTAAAGTTTCTGCTGTGGTATGTTTGATTCAAAGCAATCTTCCAATTGTTTTTACCATTAGCTTGAAGCAAAGGAAAATGAAAAGCATGACAAGGCATAAAATTGGCCTTAGCAATATCTAAGCTTGGTTCAGCCGTGACCATTATCCTCAGTGCTCTTACAGTCTGAGCAAAACAGCCATAAAATCGGGTTATTGTTTTTAATTTTACAACCCATGATTTATTTTGTTTAACTTTAGTGACAGCCTGTGATCCCAGTAAGTGTCTTCAGTTAGGAAATGCAAGCAGGAAATCAAGACCCAGAAGTCATTAGTTGTAGCATGTAGTCATGTCATTTATCTTCCTGTATCACCACCAGAGTGTGATCCATGTGATTCCTATTATATAAACTAACACTAGACATTCTGAAATAAAAATAGTTTGTAGAATGAAACGGAGTTCACATGGTCAGCTTCAACTTTCCTGGCACTCTACTCTGACTCTAGACCCTGGACAGCTCGAACCTGTATTCTATATTTTATCTTTAAGGCCTCCCCAAGAAAAATTTTCAAATAAGGAGGCTATAAGCTTAGTGGTTAGAAGACAATATAGCTTATAAATTTGATCGTCAGGAAGACCTATCTTTAACAGCTGTATGCTGTTCAGTCACTCTATTTAACTCTTTGAACCTCAATTTCCTCAGGCAAAAAAAATAGGAATAATAATAATAACTTTTGCCATTATTATTACTCACTTTTTTGTGATGATGGCAATGAATGAATGAATTTCTAATCCCTTGTAAATGTCAAATTAACCAGCTCTTTAATAGAAAGGACATTTCCTTTTCACCTTTTAGTTGTAGTATGCATGGGCATCATATGGGACTGTGATCCAAATTTGTCTGGCATATTATTATTCTGAATTTGTTTTAAGGAAATGAGAAAATTTATTCATCTTTATATCCCATGTGACTTACCTACCAGTATATAACAAATCACCCTAATGTTTCATGGCTTAAAATAACAATATTCATATACTCAAGGTTTCTTTGGGTCAGGAGTTTAGGAGTGGCTCAGTCAGGTAGTTATGGATCAGTTTCTCATAGATTGCAGTCACAGGTCACGAGGTCACTAGGAACTGCAGTCCCCCAAAAGAAATGGAGGAACCATTTTCAATGTGACTCACTCACGTGGTTGGAAAGGTAAGTCCTTGTTGGAGGTAAGGTGTTGATGAGGTAAGTCGTCTCTAATTGGGCCTCTCCATAGGGCTGTTGAGCACCCTTCATGCCAGCTAGCTTCCTACAGAGCTGCAAGGCCTCTTGAGATCTAACCTCAGAAGACATACACCATCATCTCTGCCATAATTTATTGGCCACACAGGCCAATCTTGATTCAGTGTGGAAAGGTGCTAATGACTAAATGTTTGTGCACCAACTCCCCCAAACTTCAAATGTTGAAACCTAATCCCCAGTGTGATGATATTTTGAGGTTAGAACTTTAGGAGGTAATTAGTCATGAGGTAGAGCCCGCATGAATTGGAACCCTTATAAAAGAGAACTCAAAGGGCTCTTTTTCCCCTTCTACCACATGAGGACACAGTGAAAGACCTCTGTCTATGAACCAGGAAGCAGGCCTTCACCAGACATCAAATCTACCAACACCTTGATCTTAGACTTTCCAGATTCTGGAACTGTGCAAAATAAATTTCTGTTATTTAGAAGCCATCCGATCTTTGGTCTTCTTTTATAGAAGCCCAGCCAAACTAAGACAGAAAGGACTATAGAAGGGTATGAATAGCAGGAAATAAAGATCATGAGGCACCCACTTGGAAGAAAGCTACCACAGCCCAATACCTGACTGTCAGTGGTCCACACACTAACTCACTCCCTCACCCCAAGACCACTAAAATTCTCATCCCATTACAGCAATAGTTCAGGCTCAAGGCCCAGCATCTCATGCTCTAGCACATATGCCAAATCCTTGACTTCTGCCTAGGAAGGTCTTTCCATGGTTGTTGGCTCCTCTCTCTGGGCTCTCAGTTTGGGGTTTTTGTTTTGTTTTGGTTTGGTTTGTTTTTTATCACATTACCCTACTCTGGAGTATCAAATTCTGTGTTAGTTATGTATTGCTGCATAATAAGTCATTTTAAAACTTAAAATTGTGGTTTAAAACAACAATAATCACTTATAATCTTTTAATGTTTTCTTCTATCATGAAGTCCAGAGCAACTTGATTAGACATTTTTAACTCAGAGGCATTCATAAGGTTAAAGTCTTATGTTGGCTGGGGTCATAGGCACCTGAAAGCTTGACCAAAACTAAAGGATCTATTTCTAAAATGTCTCAGTTAGATGATTATCAAATTAATTCTTCTTCCTGTGGGCCTCTATATAGAACTGCTTAGAAGTCCTCATGATATGGTGGCTGGCTTTCCCTAGACTGGGTGATCTGAGAAAGTCAGATGGAAGCCACAGTGCATTTTATGAGTCTGTCTTGAAAATCACAGATGTTCATTTCCACCATATTTTATTTGTCACGCAGACCAGCCCTCATCCACCTGAAAGGGACTACAGAGAGGCACGAGCACTGATGATCACTGGAAGCTGGTGACCACAAATCTCTTCCCAAAAGAAAAAGTTTAGTAAGCTTTTTCCTAAACTGAACCGTAACTATATATTTATATTTTATAAACAGGCTTACTAATAAATCAAATTTCTATACACAACTGCTAGAAATTGTGTATCTAGAAAGGAACTTTCTACCCATAACCATATTGAAGCAGTTTAAAGAAAGGTAGGTTGCAAGGTTGCATGTCATGAGGTAAACTGTGCAGTCATTGAGGAGTCACAAGGCTGGCATCAAATTGGGGAATTCATCAGGCTCTAGGAACTGACAATTAGGCCTTATGGTATAGAAAATAAATTTTCCATCCCATTAAGAAATAATTCACCTTTCTAGGGTTGCTATAGATTGAATTTCCACACATACCACCACCGACCACCCCCCCCCCCCGCCCCCGCGACCGCCGGATTCATATGTTGAAACATAATCGCCAATGTACTGGTATTTGGAGGTGGGGCCTTTGTGAGGTGATTGGATCATGAGTGTAGAGCCCATACAAATGGGATTAGTATCCTTATTTTAAAAGACCCCAGAAAAAAAGAGAGCTACCTTTCCCCTTCCACCTTATGAAGAAATAGACATCTGTCGGGACACGTGGGTGGCTCAGTGGTTAAGCGTCTGCCTTTGGCTCAGGGAGTGATCCCAGGGTCTGCGATTGAGTCCTGTATTGGGCTCCCTGCATGGAGCCTGCTTCCCCCTCTGCCTATGTCTCAGCCTCTGTCTCTCTGTCTTATTCTCTATCTCCCTCTCTCTTTCCCTCTCTCTCTCTCTCTCTCTCACATGAATAAATAAAATCTAAAAAAAAGAAAGAAAGAAAGAAAGAAAGAAAGAAAGAAAGAAAGAAAGAAAGAAAGAAAGAAAGAAAGAGACATCTGTCTATGAACTAAGCGGGCCCTCACATTACACCTAATCTGTCAGTGCCTTGCTCTTGGACTTCCAGCATTCAGAACTGTAAGAAATAAATTTCAATTGTTTGTAAATTACCCAGTCTATGGCATTTTGTTCTAGTTGGCCAAATGGACTAAGACAAGGGTAGATTGACATTATCAAAGCTCCCAAAGACTAATGTTCAGAAAACCACAATAGCCAATTTGTTTATTTCAAATGAGGCCTCCAACCATAACAGACTATGTATGCTCAATAGGATTCACTCTATAGACATATCTACACGGGAAGTAAAAATATTACTAGAAAAAATGTTACTACTGGTTGACCATGGAACCACATACAACTAGGGAATTTAGCTGGACTGTCATCGAACTCTTAGAGGTGTATGCTTTTAACTCCACTTACAGCAATAGACCAGCCACACTGGCAAGCAGCTTGATCCTAGGTCAGATTGCCCTGAACTATGCTTGGATGAAGACCACTGGTGCTTGCCTTTGTCCCTCAACCTTTTCAATGTTTTCATAGCTGACCAATTTCCATTACTTTCTGCCTTCGTGTCTATTATCTTTCTTCATATTATAAACAATTCTGCAACTATTCAGTTACTTGAAGATAGGGAGATTCACATACTTTCCACCCCAGCATACTTGAGAAGAATGATGTGTTACCACCAAAAACTGTGGCTAAACGATAGTAGTGAATTTAGTAGGGGGTGAGATAGAGGAGATTTTAAAATTAAGATCATTCTATTATGGTCATGGTGAAGAGATAAGCCTGCTACCACCACCATTTTAGGAATTGCAGTTAAGATAAATTTACATATTTCTGATGTGATCCATTGAATGTGTTTATAGTTCAGCTGTTAGAGTTATTTCCTTATGTCCAAATTTTAATAGGGCACCTCATTTTTTTGCCCCCAATTCTTGCCTATATGCCCCTATTTTTGGCTTGAGCTAGAAATAGGCACATATTTTCTTCCATCAAACTGGATTACGTACTGGTTGTCTGCTAACTTTAGAGGCGGAAATCTGTCAATTGACCCTGTCTCAGAAGCTTCAAATTATCCATTGCACTGAATGACACATAACCACTTATACCCAGGTGTTTATGTGGGCTTTCTCCTATAACTCACCTACTTCATCGTCTTGGGAACTGCTTCATTTTCTGCTGCCCTTTCTGCTAGAGAGCAGACCAGCCACCACCCTCCCTCCAATTTCTAACCAGTCATCAAATTCTCTGTGTTTTCTGGAATTTCCACTCATCCCACTTGGCATCCTTTCCTGTTTCCCAATTATAAGTCAAGTATAAGGTTTCCCTGGCCTTATACATTTATGAGAGTTCTGGTATCTTTCAAACATTCAATTTAAACGGTGTTAAGATTTGTAAAATTGCAGTAAATTTACATTAACACTTCTCTCACTCTTTTTTAAAGTTAAATACATGATCTTTAAAATAAATGTATATATTATTTTGTTATCAGTTGGTCTCTTTTCCTTTCTAATTTCACTATCCCCACCTCTCCTCACCTCAGCCCCATTGCTGGGGAATAATATTCTCCCAATTTGAATAGCAACAAAAATAATAATTTATAGTTATGTAACTTTGCTATGAAAATTATATAAGTGGACCTAACATCCATTAATAGGAAACAAAATTCCAGACTCTTAGGTGCTATTTCATTAAGAAATGTCCACTGTGGTTAGTTATTTCAATGTTTATTTTCATTCTTCCTAGATTTAAGGCATATTTCAAGACACCTCCACAGAAATACTAAGTCCTCCTTGTTACCAGTACAGGGCGAGGTGCTCAAGTCTAGAAAGTGCTCAGGGAGGACGTTTGCATATTGCTGCGGAGCATAATCAGACCATTCAGTGGGAGATGTCAATACTGTTTTAAGTAAATGTGCAGTGTTCACACTGAATCTCTGACTGGTCATCATCTGCACAATTGTGAACCTCTCCCCGGCAGAAATCTGCTCTGTGTTCACACTCTACCATTTCCCAAGTTGCTAAAATGAGCTCAGCACCATGTAAGCTGGCAGCACCTCACTAATATCACAACCAGCAAGGTCAATTCTAGCTACTCAAAACAGATTTGATAGACGACCTGCTGTACACCGGCTCAGTGGAAATTTCTCAAGGACTGGAAAAGAATTCCACAGTATCACTGGTTGTCAGGAATGGTGGTGCCTTTTATGTTGAATGACTTACATAGAAAGTCCAGAAAGCAGTAAAACTTTAAAAGTCAGCTAGCCTATGTCATAGATCTGTTAGTCCAGTCCTGGAAGGCCTGTTTTGGCAACCTGGGGGCTGAACTGTCATGATGGATCCTGTCTAAGTGCTGAATTTCATTTATTCTCAGCCTCATTCAGATGTCCAATTTTCACAAGTGAAGTCCAAAGTACCATAGGATTTGTTAATGCAAGATCTCAGCTTATAATGTTCCCTTCAACATCACCGCTAAGTCTTTTTTTAATTGTTTATGGAATTTCCAGGGAGATCAGGGGCTCATGAGTTCTCAGGATGATTATGGTGTTGTTTCCCTCCAAGAAAGCACTACCAGCTCTTGACAATGAGGGCCCAGAGTCTCAGGAGCAAAGCTGTGCCCTTGGTGCTGGTAGACAGGGAAGCCTGATATGTGTGTGTGATAGGTGGTGTGTGGGTGTGGTATGAATGGGGTGTGTGTGGTATGTATGTGTGATACAGGTCTGTGTGTGTGTATGATATGAGCAGTGTATATAAAATGTGTTGCGTGTGTGTGGTATGTTTGTGTATGCTGCATGGTATAGGTGTGTGTGTAGCACGTAGCATGACTGGTGTGTGTGAAGTGTGTGGTATATGTGTATGGTATACACATGTGTGTGTGATGTGTGTGGTATATGTGGTGTGTGGTATCAGGCTCAATGCATGTGGCTCCCTGTTCCCAAGACTCCATTACATCTGCCCTTGAACCTCCGTGACTTGGATGAAACTCCCTCTACTACCCCTCTCGCTGTCATGCTCCAGATCAGTCCCCCACGTCCAGATGGGCAGGAATACAACATTACTTCTCTAATCCTGTAAATTTCATTCTTTTGCCCCCCTCTTAGGTGACCCTGTACTCCTCCCCATAACTGAATCTCAGTATTCCTTTAGTCAAAACAAAACAAAACAACCCAAACACAGCAATAGATTCAAGGCAGGCTGGGGAAGGGAATAACCCAATACTAGACACATCTGAGTCTCAGTTCCAGCCCAGCTAAGGCTTCGTATTACATCAATCTATCCATTAATGAAGTAATTTAATTCTTCAATAAATAATCGTGAGCTCTTAACATGTGCTCAACAATGAGCCAGAAACTGAGATACACATAAAGAAGATAAATGATAGGTGTCTGTTGGCACTGAACTCAGTTTAAAGGAAGATACACATATGGAAGAAACAATTATGAGACTGCACTCTCTGCACTTGACTAGAGGAAGTAGGGTCCTGATGGAGCGCACTAAGAAGACATCAGCCTTACTAAGGGCTTCAGCAGAGGCTTCCTGGGGAATGGGATGTCTAGGTAGAACTCTGGTCAGCAAACAAAGATGTAGGAGAGAGCTTCTGGTAAAAGACCCAACATTTGTGTGAAGGCCCAACATTTGTGTGAAGGTTTTACTGAAACAGTAAAAAATTTAAATAAATTATAATAAACTCAGAGAATAGTGGGAAGAGTGTAAGAAATAAATCTAAAAAAGAAAATGAGAACTAGGTTGGTTTTCTAAAAACACAGTCCAAGGGTCACTTGAAAGAGAATCACCCACTCTAATTTTTTTCATGCTTTTAGCTCCTCTCCAGACTCTTGAATTCCCTTGAATCAGGGAAACAGGAATGCACATTTTAAACAAATTTTCTAGGTAGTTCTTACAAGAGTAAAATTTGAGAACCATAGGAGTACATCAAGTAAGCCCAGATGAGTCACTTTCAAGAGTTTTTGGACTTACCCAAAAATAAATGGGAAGCCTTTGTTATGCAATGCAGTGACGTGATTAAGATTTGTGCTTTTGATAGCTCATTATAGAAGCAATTAGAGAATGGACAAGTTAAGCAACAGAGATGTCTTTGCCCAATTTTTAGCTGTGGTCATTAGGTTGAAGTCCAAGATTTCAGCATATTTGAATATTTGGATTACCAAATTATATACCCAACTAAATTCCTGTCCATTCACATTCTTAATTTATATTAGCCTGTTCTAGTGTGATCAACTGTCCCATTTGCCCAGATCTGAGGGATTTCCCAGGATGTGGGTCCTCAGTGCTATAAACAGAAAAGTCTCGGGCAAACTGAGACGAATTAGTTACCCTATAATTACCAAGAATAATTCCCATAATAATCTATCAGGTCATACAGAGTTCTCATTATAGTACTCTTCTTAAAAAAAAAAAAAAAAAAAAAAAGTCTGAGATTAAAAGCATTTTTTTGAAAGTGAGAAAAGAAGGTATTAAAGGGAACTGAATTAAAACAATCATTTGTAGTTAAAAAAATAATAATAATCCCACACACACTGTTGCTTGAATGTGAATTTAAAGCACAATAAAAATTCTGGCAGCACCTTTTAATTTGTAAGAGCAGAGGCTCTCAAGCATGGTGTTGCAATCAGTAGAGGGGCGTGTTGCAAGGAAATTGTTTTTTACTACTCATAATTAAAGGACTGAGTTTGTAAATGATTTACTCTTAAAAATACAGAAAATCAAGGTTGCCTCACTTGCATTCTGTTATGCTTTCTTCAGCAGGAGAGAAAGTGGTGGAGTTATGGCACATTTGGGTGGGATAACCAACAGCTTAGGGACTGGCTCTGGACAGAGAGCTACAGATCATTCATTCTTTCTATATGGAGAAAAAGGGATTGCAAAGTTCTACTGAAGGGGTAAGTTGACAAGTCAGTTCACCATTTCCAGACCTTAAAAAGGAAAGAAGGAAAAAAAAGATTTAAAAAATTAAAAATACTTTCTCTTTAAATGCCCAGTTGTTATACCAGGAGAGTTTTTAACCCTAATACTAGTACTACAGCTGATTTTAGGTGATACAAAGATAAAGCATTTTGAATTGTAACACTGTAATTGAGTACTGGGTAATGGGAAAATATTAAATTAGTACATGAACTCTGTCATTTCTTAAATATTGTTGCTTAAAATGGTTAAGTACAAAAATGAGTCAATGAAAAAGATATTTAGTAAATAATAGGACAGGTGGCATACAGCAAAAATTTGTGAAAGTGGTATGGGAAGACTCAAGTGCGGATAATGTTATACTTCTCTTAAGTAAGAGGAGAAAAAAATGCTACATCTTCATCTTACAAAGGGAGAGCAACACAAAATTCACATTTCAAGGTAGAATCACTTGTTACATAGTAAAAAACATCAGTTCACATATTTCTACCAGTTTCAGTTGTTACCTTAGATAGTTGCAAAACAACCGTCTAACTGAAAAAAAGAACAGATCAAAATAAAAGGAAGCATGAGTACACCATAGAAATTTTAAATTATGATTTTAGCAGCAATCAAAACATAAATAATTTCATTTTGCAGCAACTATGTGTCATGATCAAAATATAATAGTAGCTCAAACTTTCAATACATTTAATTGCCTAAATGGATCCATTCAAATAGGCCAAAAAAACAAAAACTTTTGAGTCGAAAACAAAGAAAAACAGACAATTGTTAAAAAATTTAAATACTTTGACTATTGCATATATATCTTCATGGATGTTTGACAACAAAACCCCTAATATTTCACCAAGTTTCTTATACATTTTTCCAAAACTCTATTGCAAAACTCCATATAAGGCAAAAAAAAAAATAATAATAATAAGCTTTAAAATGCCTGCTGTCAGATTTTATTTTCTCTCCTTTACAATCTAATTATTTATCATGAGACCGCATTTTTCAGTTGAACTCTACTTTATGATTTTATGGTTGAATAAATGCAGTTCTCCTGGATTTGAGCAAAACATATCAGACTGGACTTTTACACTCCAAAACATATTTTCTTAAGTTAACTGGGTTTTTCTTCCTGAAAAAGGTACCATTTAAAAAATAAATAAACAAATAAAATGAAAACATAAAGCATTGCAATTCAACCTAAAGTTTGTTTTCTACCTGGCCCTGTGTGCAATTGTTCAGTTCCAGAAATTATGTCTTCACGATCTATAGGAAGCCACCGATTAAGCTATGATTCTGAATCCTTTATTTGTCAATTTACTTCTAATAACGTAAACTTCAATATTCCTATGGGGTTAGAATGTTTCTCATGTCAGATCATCACAGGGAAGTTTCTGAGACCTTAGGGAACCAGGTTTTATACACATATGTCTGCCATAAATAAAGTCTCCAAGAAATATTCTTATTTCCACTAACTACAACAGCCTCTCTTCTAGAAAAGAATAGTATGACATTATAGTAAAGATGTCAAGTGTTGGAAACAGATGCTTTGGTTTGAATTCCACCTCTTCCACTTACTAGCTGTTGATCCTGAGCTTTTTACTTAACCTCTTTCTGGAGAAAAAGGATTATAATAGTACCTGCCTCCTAGGTTGTTATGAGAATTAAAGAGTTAATGGACATAAAATTGTAGGAAAGTGTCTACCACATAGTTTACTCGATAAATTAGCTTTTATCATAATCACTAAGCCATTACTCACCACCTTTGTACAGGCTGTTCAAGGACTTTCCTGGAATCACTATTTTCAAAGACCCATTTCCTTGAAAATACAGTGGGAAATACTAACAGGGGATTTTTATTTAAGACAACAAATATGCACTAAATATATAACAATTAGATGACCCTGAAGTCTTCTTAACTTTGCAATTAAATTAATATGGAATATTGTTAGAGTCAAAAGGACCTCCCTTTCATTTTCTACACCTAATTATTCTTGGTGTCAGCATCACCATTATGGCGCTTGGTAGCACGATAGCAGGATTACTTATCCTTTGGGGGTAGGGAGGAGAAGATACCTGGGAAGGTCCCCAGAAACCAGATTGGAGATTACAGAAATGAAGACTACCCCCATCTCTCAGAAACAAACAGACTCACATTAACCAAAATGTGAAGCCAGAAGAACTAAAAGAATTGAAATATTAGAGAGTTTATTAATCAATTCATGACACCAATAAGCTGAAGTTGATGTATGGAAAGAACTGAAAAACTCTTGGTGAGTCATAATTCCTTAGTAAATGAGAATTAAAATAGCTACTTTTAAAGATAATTCTGTGCAAGAGCAAGAAACCTACATCATTTTATATTTCCATACAGAATCTGGAGAAGACATGGAGGTTTGCTGTTTACATAAAAATAGTATTTAGAAATAAAAATTTTAAGTGATATTGCTAGACTTTTATTAAAGTATAATCAGCATGAAGTATGTATTTAGCAATTTGTGCTAAGAAGAGAATTGTTTCCACAAGTATCTATGTCTTCTATTTCTTTATCTGCAAATATTACCATACGTATTTCTCAGAATCTTACAATTATAATAACAAGGATCTCCTAGTTCCTTTTTTACCATAGACAGGGTCCAAGATGAGTCTACTTTATGGTGCATTCTAAGGATAGCAGAACATGTAATACAGCATTATTATAGCAAGTTCTCATGGCTTTTTGCCCCTTTATTGGAATACAGAATAAAAAACGGAAATACTCTTTTCATATAAGTGCCCTTTGAAATGAGGACTGTTGCTCCACAGAGCTTTTTCTTGTATGTGAAAAGTTTAAATAAAGAAAAAAAAAAAACTGTTCTCATGCATTCCACGTTAAAACAACAATAGAAATAAAAATAATTCTATCCTATCGAGGCATTTCAGAGTCTTTGGCCTTTGATTCAGTTGAAACTTAGTTTTGGTGCCAAGAGATTTCAGGCTCCAGTGAAGGGAGAGAATCAGAGCTCATCATTGATTCTGGGTAATCTGGATAATCTTGGATGAAGTTCAAAGTATGCAATTGGATCTAGGATTGGAATATAGGATTATGCAGCCAATATTTTGTTTAAAAGCAACATTTTAAAAATTAATTCCTGTATTTTAGAAAAACTCCAACCATACAGCATGAATGCTAGCTAGCTGCAAACTGAAGTTCCCATCACAACACAATGTGCCTACATTATCCTCAAAAAAACAAAGATATTAAGCTTGCAAGGATACTTGTAAATTATCCAGAGAAAACCGATTTTAAAAACTGTGCTTTGTCCTCAATTAACTAAATAATTCAAAATACTCACTTTCACCTGAAGTAGTGGGCCTAATTAGAGCCTAAAATAGATTTGGCTTCAATTACTTAGATAATCTACTTCTGTGTTTATTTAGTCTGAAATTAGAAGCTTAAAAATGAATCAACTTTTAAGCGAAAGCTACATGACTTTGAAAACTCACTTCCAGAACAGTTTGACTTTAAAATGACCCCTTTGGGTGGCCTATTTGTAAATACACTTAACAAACACTGGTCTTACTTATTTTCTACTTGCACTTCAAAACTTTAAAATATTAATAAATTCAAAACCACCTTCCTAGCCTGCTCATCATGAATTCACTTCCTCAACCAATTTTACACACACACACTTTAGCCTCATTCTGATGGAAGCATTAACAACACTCTGTGCTGTGTAGGATTATGAGTCTCAGTTTTGTCTGTACATTAGAATCACCTAGGGGATTAATACTCAAGCTACACTGAACACCAATTAAATCAGAGTTTCTATCACTGGGACCCAGGTACCACATTTGTAAAAACTTTCCAGGTGAATCCAAGTTTGAGGGCCACTATTTTAAGAATTGGATAATTTTTCTATAACCTGAAAAAGACAAATCAAAGCACCAGATTTTTCCTCCCTATCTTTGCTTCAATTTTTTCTCCTTTAACTCTATGGTACTTAACAGAACTCATTCTAGGTGTAAAAAATAAAAAATAAAAAATAAAAAGTCACTTGAATTCTTTTTCATTCACTTATTCAATCAATGCATATTTGCTACATATCTATAATTTAAGTTAGGCTTTAATGAGAATTTATTAAAGCATAAGCCTTTCCCTGAGGGATCTCACAGCGTAATAGGGAAGATGGTCAGTGACAAAACTAATTATGGTATTGGGTCATAAATGCCAATCCTGAGGTACAAAGGAGGCATAAAGAACTATTTTCCTTGTAGGCATCATGGATAGCATTACAGAAAAACTGTGTTGGACTTGGTCAGGAAGGCAGAGTCGGGCCCTTAAGCAAACAGAGGGGGAAATGGAGCGGCATTCCAAGCAGAGAGAAAATCTGTATAAAGGCATAAAAGCATGAACAAGTTGGGTGAGTCAGGAGCCTTAACTAGTTTAGTGTAGCTGGAGGGCAGCAGGGTGTGTGTGTGTGTGAGAGAGAGAGAGAGAGAGAAAGAGAGAGAGAGAGAAATTACAACACTCTTGTGCAAAACAAAGAATACTTACAATTAGAAATCAGGCAATTCTTCAGATTTTATGAGCAATTAGGTTAGAAGATAGAAAGATAGAAAACTCTAGTCTTTTTAGATTAGTTATTGGGTGAACTGACCATGGTCTCAGATCAAAAGTTATTGTCTTAGGGACGCCTGGGTGGCAAAATGGTTGAGCATCTGCCTTTGGCTCAGGTCATGATCTCGGGGTCCTGGGATCTAGTCCCACATCAGGCTCCCCGCAGGGACCCTGCTTCTCCCTCTGCCTGTGTCTTTGCCTCTCTCTCTGTGTCTCTCATGAATAAATAAGTAAAATCTTTTTTTTAAAAGAGTTACTGTCTTAGATCCCACAGCACCCACTGGGAAGACAGAGATAGCAGAACATATCCTCAACATAAAAGATAGGCAGGCATGGGTGGCTAAACTATTTAAACTTCTCTGTGTTTACTACTTGTGATCTCACTTCGCTTAGGATCTTGCTTCTATTTCAACTACCCGTTTCCTCATGTGTAAATCCTAACCTGTTCAAATGCCAGTTCCCCTCACACGTTTTCTCAATCCCTGCCCCTGTCACAAATACCGAATACATTTTCTCCTTGGATTCAGCAGCTGGGTATCTGAATCTCTTCTTGCCTCTTATAAGAGTGATATGTGCCTATGTCTGACTCTCCCTTTAGGGCAGGATCTGTATCTACTTTTTAAAAATAGGCATTTATTAAGTACATGGTACCACTCACATATATCATCTCATTTGATCCTAACAGCCAGTACTATAACTTAGATACTGCTATCCAAATAGTCACATGATGAAACTGAAGTTCAAAGAGTTAAATGACTTCCCCAAGATTAAACAACTAGAAAGTGTATGAAGCATCTAAATCAAATTTAGAAACAGATCCTCCCATCCCAACTGCAAGGCACTCCTTACTCACTGAGAGACTCTAGCACCATGTTTTGTGCAGAACAGGTACACAATAAATATGTGCTTAACGAATAGCTTCTCAATCTTGCTTTTGCTATATTTACATATGTCTCAATATACAAAAACATACCTATACTCATTCTCTATGTAGATTCAGGTGCACGGACAATTCCCAATTTTCAAACTGGATATGTCCCAAAAGTTTGATTACAAGTCAATTTTTGAGATGCAGAACACTTTTTCCACAGAAACAATGTCATACAAAGGTTAGACATCACATGAACCCACAAAATGCCTCCTGAACACAAAGTATCAGAATGTAAGTAACCACCATATGTACAATGTTTCATTTGAAAGAATATTGTAGTTTTATTCTCTCCTCATCCCTACTCCCCAGCTTGTGAGGTTGTGAGAAGGGGGAACTTTTTAGATACGTGAATGATCCAGATTATAAACCGCAAGAGCATGCCACACAATACATATAATATATGGATATCTGTCATGTAGTCTTCAAGGGAAGAGAGATTCTTCTTTTATTCACTGACATATCCCAAACCCTGGAAGAGTACCTAGCACATAATAGGCTCTTCATAAATATTTTTAAATTAAAAAATGAATACTTTATGGACCTTGTTAGCAGTTTCCTCCGTTTTCACGCTACTACGTAAAAGGCAGTACCTAAATCATTAGATATGATCGTTTTCAAATGAAGTCTTAAAAATGGAAGGTCCGTCTTTCTGGCTTACCCCAGAATTAGAATACAAAAGATAATGTACATTTGGTGCAACAGTGTTCAGACCAACTCATGGCCACATAAAATCTTGGAATCCACAGTTTCAAGGTGAATGATTAAGACACAAAAATCTAAAAGGGATCCATTAATGTGGCTGTAAGAATGGAAAATTAAACCCAGAAGATAAATGGTCTTTAACAATAAGATTATTTTGTCTAGTTGGGAGCTAACCTCATATAGGTATAGAATCTGTGAGTCACCTTGGCACAGGGGTGGCTGGCCATCTGAGCTTCATCTCCAGTGGAGGTAGGACACAAAGTTCTAGATTAGAATTACCACATGAGAATGGAAAAAGTTTAAGTTGGATGGAAAGATATGTTTTAGTGTAGACACTGTGGACTTACAGAGATTTAGGTTACCAAGGTAAATTGTGGAATTTAAGAATAGCAGAAATGCTCTTTTTAAAATTATATAGACTCCACAAGATTTAGAGGCAGAGGTTGAAGGAGGTGATCTTGCAGGTCATTCACAGGCCCCTGAAACTAGGAATAAAGCCAAGTTTTAATGAAATCTCACATAGCTTTTTTCTTATTTCTCTGGAATTAATATGGTAAGTGAAAACCTGCGCATATATGTGGTGTCTTATCAATATAGAGATCTGAAATAATTTCTCCAGGGAACAAGTAGCATTTCACTGAGTTCCTGGGGCAACAGGAAGTGAACACATAAAAAGAATTACCAGATTGAAAAGCTATTCCCTTAACCTCTTGTAAATCTGAAGTACTACTTATAATGTTCTTATGGTTCTCTGAAATGATGTATTATTTACCTACTGGGAAGAAAATTAACTGGACATGAAACTAAGTTTTGAAGTAAAGAACTTTGACTTATCCTTAGTTTTGTATCTCATTGTTACTCTATAGCTGTAAAGAAATTAATTTAAAATACAGTGATGTCATCAAGTTAGATTTGTAGCATGCTTCTGTGCCGAGCTGTCGGTAATGGTATTTGGAATATGGAGAAAATCACAGAAAAAAAAAAGTCCTTTTCTCAAATGCTTTTGGGTTAAAATAAATTCAGGAATGATAAAGAGGGCACTGGACTGGCAGTCAAAAGTCTTGGGTTCAAGTTGAGTTTCCATAACACAAGCAGAAATTTAGACAACCTCTCAAAACTTAATTTTCTTCATCTGAAAAGTAAAGGTAATACTATCATAAGAAGTTAATGCAGCAACTTTCAAATAGGTCTGTGAATGTGTCTAGCAGAGAGGATACTTGATGTTATTGGAGTGTTGTTGCAAATTAGTTATTTTCTTACTTTGTTTGAAAAATTACAACTTCTGGGGCCCCTGAGTGGCTCAGTTGGTTAAGTGTCTGCCTTCGGCTCAGATCATGATCTCAGGGTCTTGGGATTGAGCCCCATATCAGGGTCTTCACTCAGTGGGGAGTCTACTTCTCCCTTTCACTTTCTCTGCTCCTTCTCTCTCAAATACATAAATAAAATCTTTAAGAAAAAAAGAAAAATTATGACCTCCTTTAATAACAAAAGCAGAGAAAAGTGATAAGCAATCTGCAGTGATTTGTAAAATTGTATAGTGCTGGGGTTGGGGAAGAAGTAGTTTGCCAATCAAATATATATATGCAAGTTTATGGGTCCCAAGGTCTGTGCCTGTACTCAGTACTTCCTGAACTATCACCCAACCATCTAACCCAAGATAATTTGGGGTCCAAGGGAGCGCCATCTTGCTGATTCTACCCCAGAAACAGCTGGGAAACCATTACAACCTAGGCAGTCTCTAGTTCTCTAGCCCTCTGGTGTAACTCTTTAATCTCCAACTGACATGACCCAAGCCCCCATTCCTGGAACTGTGGAAATTCTGGTGCCATCTTTAACATATCTTAGACTATCTGAGGCATGGGATTAGGGGTGCATTCATGTTTTCCATTGGTATTCACTAGAAATTTCTGCTCCCATCTCCATTCCCTGCTGTCTGTTCTCCATCTCCCTTCTCTGAGCTGTTCTTTCCTCTCTAGTCTTATTTTCACTAGTATGGACATAGTCTCTTCTCTCCTGCTCCCTCAAAGAACCTCTAACACAAAGCTGTTTTGAATAACAGACTTTACCAAAGTTTAAGGATAACAGGGATAATTACAGCACAGAGCTGAAAATATTTGCATAGTGAATTTCACATGTTACTTTTCCTAGAAATCTATTTGTCTTCACGTCATAGATATTTCTCACTGACTATAGAAAGGGGGTTATAGTCTGCAGCCCGTTTACTGGGACCCCTTCTTCCCAAATCTTCTTAGACTTTCCTCTCTTTACTTCATTTCCAGAGCCAACAATAGAGAAGCCCTAAATTCCTGCCATAGTATAGCAGTTGATTCTCTATTTCATAAAGTACTCTCTCATCTAGACTGACACAAGGCCTTTGGCCTATTTTTCATAGTCAAGAGAGCCATTAAGGTATTTTCTTAGGGGGAAAAAAAAATCTCCCTAAGGGGAATTCTCCTGAAACAAACAACTCAAAGAGGAGTGAGATTTTAAAAAAAGAAAGAAACAAACAAACAAACAAAGAAACAAAGAAAGAAAGAAGAAAGAAAGAGAAAAAGAAAGAAAAGAAAGAAAGAAAGAAAGAAGAAGAAAGAAAGAAAGAAAGAAAGAAAAAAGAAAGAAAGAAAGAAAGAAAGAAAGAAAGAAAGAAAGAAAGAAAGAAAGAAAGAAAGAGCTTCTTCATACAATTTAGGGTAATAGTGCCCTATTATCAGATTTAGGTAGAAGGGATACACTAATCAGGCATGTCTGCCAAGGGAAAACCTTGTTGCCAGGAAGGAAGAGTAGAAAGGTCATAGGTAAATGTTTTCTTTAGCTTTTGGTTTTTACAAAAAAAGATAATGTTCTCTAAGGTTCTCCATTACCTCCACATCTCCAACAATTCCGATTATAAAAGAGCACATGACTAAGCCCAATCTAGGTGGAATAGAGTGTATAGATCCCAGGAAAAAAAAGGAACCACCAAGTGTCCTCCAGATGATAGTCCAGCTTTGCCATGCAGTTTCTGAAAGAGCCAGATAAGCCTAAGGAAAGCCAGAGTACATTGGCTCAGAAATCCAGCTCCACCCCCCGCCCCAACACCCAGCACTCCCATGTCCAAAAGCCAAAGTGGAGAAAGCAAAAGAGATTAATAAGAAAAGTTGTGGAGAACTCATTTTATTTCCTACCTTATCAGGAGCCCAAACATGAGAAGGAGAAAGGTTCCAATTATGTGTAGGAGTTGCTGGTAAAGTTGCTTTAATGAAATATACATAAACCTTGCCAGATATTTGCTAAGAAAATCTAATCACTCCCTCAGCCCTGGAAAGTTGGCCACTTCATTTTACATCCCATCACCTTTCTAGTCCAAATTGATGTGAACTTTCTCCTGGAGTTCTGTAATCATCTTCTATCTAATCTACCCACATCCAAACTGGCCTCCTTCCCATCTGCCTTCCAAACTGTAGCTTGTGTGATCTTTCCAAATCTTGACTATGATCATATCAAGTCTCACCTTTGCCACAAGCCATTGCTTTAAAACTTCATTGGGTTAGTATACCTATTAAAATAAAGATATACCACCATAATGTTATGTAGAAGCTGGTGGATGGTCTAGCCTTCACTTGCCTCACAAACCTCATACCTCTGTGCTCCTCATTTGTCTGTCCAGGCTACATAGCTCCTTGTTCAGTCCTCTGATTGCCTGTACCTCAGCCTGCCACAGTTTGCTCTGCTAAAAACACTCTTCTTCCCTCTTTTCCTCGTCTACTCTTGTGTCAGCCCAGATAACACTTACAAGGAAGCCTTCTCTATTTTCCTTGAAGGATCTGCTGACATCATGGTTGCAGTTTTACATTTGTTTGATAAATATCCTGCCCTCTGACTAGACTGTTGACTTCATGAAAATGAGACTGTGTCTGAATTTTTTACCAATGTATTCCTTTGTTGAACGAAGGAACAGCAGCTCATTAGTCAACAGACCTTTTTCCCATATCTAAAAGATCAAGAAATTTCTCAATTTGATCACTTTTCAAATAGCCATAATGTTTTAAGTGCTCTCTTATGAATGACGAGTGCTGTTGGTATAAAGATTTGCTATGATTAGGTTTATTACTATTATTATCATCATCATAACTAGTTTATTGTCAATATCATTGCCTTCATAACTCAGCATTTTATAACAATGATTACATTTATTAATTAGATTTTATCCTTCAATTATTTATAAACGTTTTTTTGTGAAAGCCAAATGCCATTGAAAAGAATATACTTAGACTCCAGAAGTGCCCTTTTGTGGCTAGGAGGTCACTTTTGAATGAAGAGTTGCCCATGGATCTACTTGATTAGTATTTCCAGTATGTATACATCATTTGGAAAATTAAGGCCTTGAGAAAGATCAAAGAAACATTTATAGTCACTTAAGGAGCAAGCTTTTCAAATGATAAACTCATCACATTAGATTTGGATGAGACCTTAGTGGTGGTTTATGCACATTCCTTATTTCCTACACAATCCAGCAAAGCCTGGACTTCCATAAGGTCATATAGCCAAGGCAAGCCCTAGATCTACTTTTTCCGGTCTTCTAAAACTGCCATATATTAAATTAATTCCAAACCTATTACAACCAAAGATCCTAACCATTCATATCCTACTGTCACAGAGTCAGCTGGGACATGAATAGCTTTCCAGGTTGTCTGGTTGGAGTTCCATATAAATGGACACTCATCTTTGTTATTTAATTCCAGTCTACATTCAGAAACTGGCTCTGCAATATAATTCTGTGCATGAAGAAAAAGATTTCAAGATCATTTCTATAAATCATTTTCTTAAAAAACCTCCCACCTTAAATAAGTATGCTCCTACACCGTAAAAAGGGTATGTTCCTGTGTGACCCTAAGGTCAGCTGCACACTCCTCAAGGTCAGTTCGTCTATCTGCTATTTTCATCTACACCCATGTGTGGCACTCAACAACTATATGATATCACCTAGAAGAATGCACTTGTTGTAATGTTAATGAGCAGTACCTCGTTTATTGAAGATATTGGAGGAGGAAGAAGGTGGCATTAATCCTCATTTGTTTCTTCAAACAACTTAAAAACTTAGCAGAACTATCCCTTCCTCTAAGTAACTCTTCAGCCAAGTTGCAGCAGGGTTTTTCTGTTTTTGTTTTTGTTTTGTTTTGTTTTGAAGTTTTCTCTTCCCTTTTATGATGTGCAACCTCATTTTTCCTCTCCTTCCAAATTTTCCCTTTGCTCAGGAAGGCCAAATTCATTTCCCACCCATTCATCTCCTTTTATTTTCAGAGCAATATACCTATGGCCTAGCTACTATCTTTCAGCTTTCCTATCCAACTTACCAAGGAATGCCACAAAACAAAGGGACTTCTGGTTAACAGGACCCACTTTCTTAGAAGATTGTTTAGGTCTTTTGTTACTTGAGCATATATATTTTTTGTTGTTCTTTTTTTTTTTTTCCAAAAATTTTCCCTTGGCAGAACTCCAGGAGTTGAAATTTTCCCATCCTATTAGAGCAGTAAAAAGAAATCCTCCAGTGGTGATCTGAGCTGATTCCTCTCAGGGCTGCTGTTGAGATAGAGGAGTTTTCTATAGTATTTTGGTTTTTAATGACTTTTTTTTTTAATTTAAAAACTCCTCAAACAGAAATAAAAAACAAAAAAAAACCTTTGATTTTTCTTTCCCCAGGCCTTCAGAGTCTCAGGGGTCTTTGGAAAAAAATTCACTAGGTCTCATAATTGACATACAAAAAAGCAACTTGCTTCCACTTCTGAATCCTAGTCTTAGGAAATGATCATAAGAGTTGAAAATATAGATACACAGTGCCAATAATTCAGAAGTAGTTTCATTTCTCATTCCTTTCACATACTTTTCCCTTAATACAATGAAAAGGAAATGATTAGTTTATAATCTAAAACCTGTCTTTCTCAAAGACACAAATAGTAGCTGTCTTTATCCCATAACTAGATGACTTTGGGCCATCAAGAAAGTTTCTAATGGAACTCAGAGGGAAAAAGTCTCTAACAAGTAAATAATATGCTGGCAACCTTTATAGTCCAAGAATCTGCTCTCATAAATCCTAACAGGACAAGACTAGGGAATAAAATAGATAATATCTACAAAAAGAAAAAAATGTACTTTTTTTTAGTTCTCCTCTGATGAATTTTTAGATTATAAAAATTTTATTTAAAAACACAGATACAAAGGCTCCTGGGTAGATCAGTCAGTTAAGTGCCTTGGGCTCAAGTCACAATCCCAGGGTCCTGGGATCGAACCCCACATTGGGATCCCAACTTACCAGGAGATGGCTTCTCCCTTTCCCTCTGCCCCTCTGCCCCACTCATGCTCTATCTCTCAAATAAATAAATAAAATCTTTAAAACAAAACAAAACACAGATAACTTGGAGAACTCCTTTCACAAGATATAAATATTGGCATAAATTACTTTTTTTGAAAGTAGAGTATAGGCCTTAAGAAGTTGCAAAAACTGAGGGAGACATAGAGAATGAGTTAGATAAATAAAATCCACCTTTTCTACTTTATGCCACTTATTTTCCAAAAATTTTTTAGATAGTAGACTGTAAATGGAAATAAATATTAGTAATTGATGATGGTTAGAATAAGATTTGTTCATAATTTATCTTCTTGTAGAATATAGAGTTTTATACTGGACTATCTATCTGTGACCAAATGCTTTTTTCTAAAATTTTAGAATTATTAAGATTTCAAGATATAAATTCTTCTGTGTGCTTCTGCTAAAAATATTTTTATTATAATACTTTAAAAATAAATGAATCTTTTTCTAGTTTTCTATGTAGAAAAGTATTTTAAACTTACTTTTACTTATATCTTCAAAATGTATAAGAATAAAAAGTATAATTTTTAATTACAAAATTGAAATTCCAAATTAAGTAAATGTATTTCATTTCTTCATAGAGAACATTCCAAACTCATAATTCCATTTTGCATATTTTGAAAAAACATTTGTTTCAGTTGTTCCTTTGCATAACACTACTTCAGAGCACCAAAAAACCTGAATGGGCCAAATTTGTTAATCCAGAAGGATAGCTGGTGGCTCAGTGTTTGAGCATCTGCCTTCAGCTCAGGTCATGATCCCAAGGTCCCACATCAAGCCCACCACAGGGAGCCTGCTCTCCCTCTGCCTATGTCTCTGCCTCTCTCTCTGTGTCTCTCATGAATAAATAAAATCTTTAAAAAAAAAAAAAAAAAGATAGCTAATTTGAAGTGAGTCCTAAAGGCTTCAATATTCTATCCTCCATAGCAACATAGAGTCATTCCTATTTAATTAGGTGAGCCAATGTATTTGCAAAACAATTAAGAATGCAATTTAATTTAGGGATTTAGTAAACATCTAGGGATTCATTCATTATGACCTCCACATTGAGTTTACTTTGTAAAGCAGCATAAAACTAATCACTTAGAACTCTAACATGTAAGACCCATTTTTTTTATCCATAGGCCTTACACATTATATGTGCCTTCCATGCTTATGCTCACTCTGTTTATTTCACTGCCTTTCAAAACTACAGTTTGAGTAAGTTAATAAATTACAGCCGCAGCAGCAATGCCAGGAGCGACTGGCAAGCCCCGAGCCTGTGAGGAGGGAGGTAGAGACACCCCAACCCTGGAGCACAGCTGTCAGCATGTCCCAGCAGCACTAATCTGTAACCCACCTGCTGACCCTGTGCTGGGATTTTCCTCCAGAGAAACAACCATCATCTGACTTGAATCAAACTATTTAAAGTATGTGTTGTTCTAAACCAGGGGAGGGAGCGGGAAACCAGCCTACCACAAACATCTCAGCACTGGGCTCATTTTAAGACAGATGTTTATGTAAACTCCCAGGTCGAGATGCTAACTCCTAGTGAATTAACCTGCAATACCACCTACCCCCATATTGATTAGTCATTATTTTGACCCGATGAAATCAGAATATGGGTCCAGAGGCCATGCACTTTCATACCGTGAGAAAATTCAAGTGCCGTCTTGTTCTTAAATGCTTTTCTGACTACTATTCATGTCTGAACATTGTGAAAAAGGAGTCATTTTCAAATGACCACTGAAATGGACATTTGAAATCAGCTCGTGTCTCTGAGCCAGATAACAAAGGTCCAAAGTTAGAACAATGATCCGTGAAGGGTGACTTTGAATTTAGATGCAAAATAACTTCATATTGCTATTAGACAGTTAATAAATGCCACAAATATAGATCATAATATATCATCCTGGATGAATGGAAGTTTTACTTCTTTGCTTCATTATATTAAATTTAGAAGTAGATGGAAACAATTTTTTTTAGAATTGAGGAACTAGCTAAGAGAAATAGAATAAAGGCTGAGAAACTTCCCCAACGTCGGTGATTAATGGCGAATATGTATAGAGAACAAAATCTTACACTGCCCTTATTAACACAATGTCATATACCTCTAGACGATCAGTTTATGAACTGAATCTCTGGGGTTTACTCCTCAGGTTTTGCAAGTCAACTTTGGAAGCATTGATTATTTTGCACACCAGTAATACCTTTTTAAATATTTTGCTTTACTACTAACCGTTGTTTGTTTGCTTAGGCTGTAGTAAACATAATCTACTAAATAAAATATATCTAATGGTACAGTAGCATTGTACCTTCGCATAGCATCATTATCAGGTCGATCAGACATTGTATTTCTACATGTACACACTGGAATGCATGTGTTTGTGTTTACATAAATGCCTCGCTCACCCAAATTAGCCTTATGAAGCAGCCCTGTCTACTTAGACTAGAATCAAGAGCCCAAAAAGATGCCACTAGACTGTAAATTATGTAAGTCCAGCAATTTCGTCTTATTGTCCATTGCTATATTTTTCTAGGACCCAGAATAGAGTCTGGCATGAGATAGGAAATTGCTAAATGTTTGTTAAATAAATGAATGTTACATTTCCTATGCACAAAAGGTCATGCATTTTGCTCATAGGAGAGTGCCCTAGGCCCAAATCTGGAGACTGCTTGTCTTATGCAACGTTTTAGCTAGCTTAGTTTCCTGGTTTCCCAGGCCACCAAAAATAAAATGCAGCAAATTACAGGGGCATGGGGGAGTACTGCTAGAAGAATACTTAACATAATGAAAAATGAAAACTGACATCCTATATCCAGAGAAAGAGGCAGGAAAACTAAAACTTAGCTACAAGTCCTCAAAAATATATATATGTTTAACACTTGAATTCTGCAGTGTCGCAGCATGTATATAATTTTACCATATATATGTCTCCAAACACAATACAGTTTTGCTTTGGTATGTTTCTGAAACTTAGATAAAAGGAATCACATTGTATGAAGCCTTCCAAGACTAGCTTTTATCATTCAAAATTATTTTTGAGATTCATCTATTTTGATGTGTCTAGTTTGTTTATTTTCATTACATATGAAGAGACAGCAATTTATCCATTCTAATGCTAAGGGACATTTTACCATTATTTCCAATGCTTTGCCTTTACAACCAACATTCCTATATATGCATGCTGCACATACACAATGCAAAAGTTTCCAACTTTTTAAGTGGAAGTGGAATAGGTGGTTTGCAGAGAGAGGACACTTTCAGTTTCATAGGTACTACCTAATTGATTTTCTAAATGTTTATACCACTTTACAATCATGCCAGTGGCTGATCCCCCAAAACTCTACATTCTTGTCAACATTTCATATTTATCCATTATTTTCATTGACCTATCGTGGTTACAGAATAGCATCTCATTGTGTTTTAAGTTTGATTTCTCAGGTTCTTAATGATGCTGGGCATCTTACACATATTAACCATTTTTCTTTCCTCTTTGCAATATGCTTCTTAATGTATTTTGCATACTTTTCTTCTAAGTACTTAAACTTACTTTGATTGATTCATACGAATTCTTTAAAATATTCCATGTGAATCCTTCATCATTGATATTATTTTTACAAACTGTGGCCTATGTTTTCATTTTTCAAGGCAGCATTCATAAACAGAAATTGTTAGTTTCTGTAAAGTACAATTTATCATATGCATACCTTCATGGTATTCTTTCTGTCCAGTTTCAGAAATCATTACTTATCTCAAGTCACTAGATAATTTTTTTTCTTCTAAATATTTTAGAGCTTTACTTTTACATTAAGACATTTGCCCATCTAGAGTTGTTTTTTTACACGTGCTATGAGAGATTTCATAGGATTTTTTAATAAACTTTCATTTTAGAATAATTTTACATTTACAGAGGCTGCAAAGATAATAGAGTTCTCCATATAGCTCACACCCAGTTTCCTCTTGTTAAAATCTTTAATTTGTAAACTTCCATCAAAACAATGAACCAATATTGATATCTGTTATTCATTCCATATTCCATTCAGATTTATTTAGATTTTATCCAATATCATTTTGCTGTTCCACAATTCCATCTGGGATGCCACATTACTTTTGGTCTTATGTCTGCTTAGACAACTCTAGACTGTGATAGTTTCCCAGACTGTCCTTGTTTTTGACAAACTTGTCAGTTTTGAGGGATATTGGTCAAATATTTTATAGAATGACTCTCGGCCGGTCCAATGTCTTTGGCACAATTCATCTCAAGTTGTCAGTTTGGAGAAGGAAGACCACAGAGGTAAAGTGCCATTCTCAACACATAAAATCAGGAGCACAGTCTACTACCACAACTCACTCCTGTTAAGTGATTGCCTGGCTGAAATAGTGTTTGCCAGTTTTCTCCACTGTAAAGTTACTCTTTATTCCTCCTTCCCATACTGTACTCATTGGAAGAAAATCACTATGTGCAGCCTGCACTGAAGGGTGGGATTTATGCTTCACCTTCTTGATGGAGAAGTGGCTACCTATGTTATTTGGAATTCTTCTGTATGGGAGATGTGTCTACTACTCCCACCAAACTTATGTATTTATTCAATATTTATTTATATCAGTACGGGTTCAAGGACATTTTATTTTATACTTTGGATTATAACATAATACTACATTATCAATTTTGGTTTTTGCTCTAATTATTCCATACTTGGAGATTGGTAAGTCTCTCAGTCAACTGTGGTTTGGTGTCAGACATTAATCTTTTAAAGTTCTCTGCTATTAACAGTTCAGACATTTCTTTCATGCAGTTTTCTCTTTCTTTCTTTCTTTCTTTCTTTCTTTCTTTCTTTCTTTCTTTCTGGCATTCCAATTATGCTTATGTTATACCTCTTGATATTGTCCCACAGTTCCTGAGCTTTCTGGTTTTCTAAGTTTTTTCTCCTCATTTCAGTTTGGGAAGTCTCTATTAAACTACTTTGAGTCTACTTATTCTTTCCTTGGCCATCGCTTGCATTTCTCTTTCATCCTTCCTTAGAGTTTCCACCTGTTTGCTTTACATTAGCCATCTGGCACTACAGAGTGTGAGGGACAAGAAGAGTTCTATAATAATTTTTTTATTAAGTCTCAATCTTTTAGTGGGCATATGTCTCCAGCCTGTGGCCCTCACAATCATCTCTCTTCCTATTATAGTGCCGTAGGCTTCTCTCCCAGCCTCACAGCTTCCTCTCTGGCTATACTATTCTCAGCCCATTTTCTTGAAACATTTCCTGTGTTGACTATGTATTCTTTTTTCCTCACAGGTAATACAGGAGAGCTAGTAGAGGTAAGAGTGGGGAGAAATTCTTTCTACCATCTGGGACAAGGTTTCAGAATTGTGCTCTGGCAAAATGTCCTTTTACATGGATAACAGGCACTTGAGATGGAGAAGCTTGAGACATGTTTTACAATAGTTATATTAAAAAAAAAAAAAAACACACAATAGTTACATTTCCCCATCCTTCTGCCAGGGCCATGAGGGGACATTTCTCACTTAAATACTTTGAGAACCTTGTGGGATTCCTGGAGAGAAAGTCCACAGCAAAATTGTGCCTGTCCCCAAAGACAGCAGGCACCACCACCACCACCACCACCACCACCACCACCACTGCCACCAAGAAGGTTTTCACTCTGAAGCTGGTCTAAATTCAGCTTCCAACAATTCATCAAATTTAGCATTTAAGCATTCCTACAAGTTCATGTCTCTCTACTTCTGCTCCAGGTCATCAGATCTCAATGGCTATATCTGTGTCTCCAGTTTTCAAGGTGCCTACAATCTCCCTTCTCTGGTCAGTCCAAGGAAAGTCTGACTTTTGGTTTGTGCAGTTCTTTCTTGTTCTTAGGACGAGAATGATGATCTCCAAGCATATTACATGTCAGAGCTAAAACCACAAGTCCTTTGTCAATTTTTGTGAATGCATAATAAAGAATACATAACATAAAATTTACCATTTTAAGCACTTTTACATGTGCAGTACAGTGGTGTTAACTACACACACATTGTTGTTTATCAAATTTCTAGAACTCTTTCATCTTGAAAAACTGAAACTGTATATTTATTCAACAACTCCCCTTTTTTTCTTTCCCCCAGGCCCTGGCAACCACCATTCAACATTCTAAGAGTTTGACTACTTTAGATACTTTATCTATAAGTGGAATCATGAAGTATTTGTCTTCTTTGTAACTGGTTTATTTCACTTATGTCCTCAAGGTTTATCCATGTTGTACCATATGAAAAGATTTCTTTCTTTTCTTAGGGCTGAATAATATATATACACATGTGCAATGGAGTATTAAATGTGTACACACACACACACACACACACACCACATTTTCTTTATCCATTTATCCATCAGTGGATACTTAGGTTGCTTCTATCTCCTAGCTATTGTGAATAATGCTGCAGTGAACATGGATATGCAAATATCACTTCAAGATCTTGTTCCAATTCTTTTGAACATATACCCAAAAGTGAGATTATTGGCTCATATGATAATTTCATTTTTAATTTTTCGTGGAATCTCCATACTGCTTTCCACAGTGCCTGCCTGATTTTCGTTCCTACCAACAGTGCACGAGTGTTCCAATTTCTCCCCAGCTTTACCCGTACCCTTTATCTTCCATTTTTATGGCTATCCTAAGAGGTATGATAGGATATTTCATTGTGATTTTTATTTGCATTTCAAAGATTACTAGTGATGCTGAGCATTTTTTATATGCTTGTTGGTCATTTGTATATCTTTTTTAAAGAAATGTCTATTTGAGTCTTTTGCCCATTTTTTAATTGCATTGTTTGAGGGGTTGTGGTCATTGCTATTAGATTGAAGGAGTTCTTCATATTTTCTGTATATTAATTCCTTACCAAATATTTGGTTTGCAAATATTTTCTCCCATTTAGGTTGCCTTTTCACTCTGCTGATTGTTTTTGTTTGTTTATTTTCTGCACAGAAGTTTCAAAGTTCAATCTAGTCTTATTTGTCTACTTACTCTTGTTGGCTACACTTTTGGTATCTTCTAAGAAATCATTGCCAAATTCAATTTCACGAAGTTTTCCCCTATATTTTCTTTTAGAGGTTTCATAGTTTCAGGTCCTATATTTAGGATTTTAATCCATTTTGAGTGAATGTTTATATATTCTGTATTAGAAAGGTCCAACTCTTTCTTTTGCGTGTGAATATCCAGGTTTCCTAACATCGTTTGTCAAAAAGACTATCTTTTCCTCATTGAGTAGCTTTGACCTCCTTGTCAAAGACCATTTGGTCATATCCATGAGGGTTTATTTCTGAGCTCTCTATTCTGTGCTATTGTTCTAGATGTCTGTCTTTATGGCAGTACCATATATATGGTTTTGATTACTAAAGTTTTCTAATATATTTTGAAATCAGGATGTATGATTCCTCCAGCTTTGTTTTTCTTTTCAAGATTATTTTAGTTATTGGAGGTCCTTTGAAATTGCATACAAATTTTAAGATTTTTTTCTTCTATTTTTCAAAAAAACGCCATTGTTATTTAGATAGTTATTGTTTTGAATCTGTGGATTGCTTTGGGTCATATGGACATTTTAACAATATTAAGTCTTCCAATCCATTAGCATGGAAAGTTTTTCCATTTATTTGTGCCTTTTTAAATTTCTTTCAGCAATGTTTTGTAGTTTTCAGTGTACAAGTCTTCTACCTCCTTGGCTAAGGTTATCTCTTGATATTTTATTATTTTCAATGCCATTATAAATGGGATTGTTTTCTTAATTTTTTTGGCTTGTTAATTGTTAATATGTAGAAACAACTGATTTTTTAATCACAATTGGTTTTGTGACATGAAATTTTGCTGAATTTGTTTTAGTTCTGTGTGTGTATAAAGTTTTTAGGGTTTTCTACATATTTGAGTAGATTATCTGCAAACAGATAATTTTACTTTTTCTGTCCTAACCTGCATGCATTTGTTTTTTTTCTTGTCTGATAGCTATGGCTTAGATTTTCTATACTATGCTGAATAGAAATGATGTGAGTGGGCATCTTTGCCTTGTTTCTGATCTTAGAGGGAAATCTTTCAGTTTTTCACCATTGACTATGATGTTAGCCATGATTTTCTCATATATAACCCTTATTATATTGAGGTAATTCCTTTCTATTCCTAGTTTGTTCCCCTTTTTCATAATGAAATTGTATTGAATTTTGCCAAATGCCTTTTCTGCATCAGTTGAGATTATCATGTGGTTTTTGTCCTTTATTCTGATAATTGGTGTATCACATTAATTGATTTTATGTTGAACCACCCTTTTACTTCAAGGTTAAATCCTGCTTGATCATGATATATGATCCTTTTAATGTGCTGTTGAATTTGGTTTGCTAGTATTTTACTGAAGATTTTTACATCAATATTTATTAGAGATATTGGCATATAATTTTCTTTTATTCTAGGTCTTAATTTTGGTACCAGGGCAATGCTGGCCTCATAGAGTAAATTTAAAAGTACTCCCTCATGTTCAAGTCTTTGGAAGAGTTTGAAAAAAGCTGCTGTTAATTCTCTAAATGTTTGTTAGAATTCTCCAGCAAAGCAATCTGGCCCTGGACTTCTCATTGTTGCGAGGTCTTGGATTACTTATTCAGTCTCTTTCCTAGTTATAAATTTGTTCAGATGTTATTCTTCTGCATGATTTGGTCTTGATAGTTTGTATATTTCCAGAAATGTATTCATTAGTTTTTAAAACTAATATTCTGTTACTGGCAGTATATGAAATTATTTGTAACATTGACCTTCTCATTAGTATTACAATTTATTAAAACTTAATAGGCAAAAAAGGATGTACCTTGTAGCACTACTTTAAGTAAATGCAAACTTCTTTTCCTCTCTCTATCCTTATTTCAAATGTCCTAAATATACTCTATCACTTTGAATAGAAGTAAGAAAATGTGGTAGTGGTGGTATGATATACAAGATGATAGCTTTTAAATAGTGCTTGGAAAACATTTTCTTTATAAAGATATATAAAGATATATATCTTTAAACATATATCCTGAAACATCATCACCAAGTATACTTTCTCCAGAATGCTTTTCCAAGTTAGAAATTTAGCCAAAAAAAAAAAAAAAAAAATGCTTTTTGAGAGAAAGAAAAAATATGGCACAAGTATGGCAGATAACAAAAAATCATATTTATCCACATAAACTTAATTTGCTTGTAAATTATAGACATGTATAAGTTAATACACATTAAACTCGGTGTCTGTAATTGAAGTGCACTTTTGTTAGGAGTCAAAATCCTTAATTAGGGGCACAGTGGTTGAGCATCCGCCTTTGGCTCAGGTCATGATCCTGGAGTCCTGAGATCTAGTTCCACATGAGGCTCCCTGCAGGGAGCCTGCTTCTCTCTCTGTCCATGTTTCTGCTTCTTTCGGTGTGTCTCTCATGAATAAATTAATAATTAAAAAAAAAAGCCTTAGCTAAGCAATAACATCAAGAATGGAGTCACTGTGGACCAGGCACAAAGTAAATATTCTAGAGACAATCTTTAAAATGTCAGGGTTAAAAAATAAATAAATAAATAAAATAAAATAAAATAAAATAAAATAAAATGTCAGGGTTATATACATAAATAAATATATATATATGCATACATAGAAAGAGAAGAAAGAAGGTAGTAGGCACATCTTAAAATGAAGATCTTTATAAATTAAAAATATACCTTCAGGCTTAAGGAAATTTCTAGCTATACTGGCATAAAGAAATTGGAGAATCTTCTCTTCTTAAAACATGTATAAGCTGGACAAAACTGTCATAAACAGCTATGTCAGAGGTCTAGAAAGTGACCAAAGGCAGACAACAAATTGAGAAGCATTTTTCTTGAAAAACTGCTAGAGCTTCGGGTAAAAGCAGCTGTAGTCTGACCTTCTTGCCTGGGGATATTCCCATTTTTGCCTTCTTTACTTGCTCATTTGGTGACCAAAGCAGAGCTGGGCAGAAAATCAGTAGCTTTGCTACCAGAAGAAGGAAATTTGCTTTGGTACAGGGTAAAAACTCATGACTGTGGCAAACAACATAAAGAATAAATGAGAAAAATCCACATCTCTATTAGCTTGAGGTTGTGGTCCTATTTGGGGCCAGCAGTAAATAGACAGAAATTATATGGGGAGATCTTGGAAAAGAGAGCACGAATCACAGATTAGATAAGCCTTCTACATGCTTGTGGTTGACTGGGAAACAACAGATATACAAAGGGGAAACCTGAAAAAGCCCAGTTCAGAGTTAAAACCAAGGGTGACTTGAGAACCAGCTGAATTGTAAACATGCTCCACAAACCACATGCATGTTGATTGCCAGAAGGTGGACATCTTATGGGTTGGTAGTGTTTGAGTATAAATTCTAGCCAAATTATTGACTATCCCTAAGTTTTGCAAATAAAAGGGTAACACCTATGAAACCAGGCTAAAAAATCAAAGTAAGAATAAAAAACTAAGTGGAGACACTAGTAGCTCCCTAAATGGAAAGAGATTTTGCATTTAAGCCTAGACAAGCACACAAAGGGGGAAAAAAGCAAAAAACTAAATCAGAACCCAGAGCTGCTACAGCATACTATCAATTGCAGTATATAAAATGTCAAGCTTTCAGCCAAAAATTATAACATAATCAAAGAAAATTTGATCTATGCACTGGGGAAGGGGTGATGCAGTCAATAGAGCCTAATTCTGAGTGGATACAAACATTGAGTTTAATTCATATGCAATTAATTAAAGTAAACTATCAGAATAATGTACCAACAAACAGGAAATCTTGGTAGAGAAATGTGCACCTCAAAAAAAAAAAGGCAATTAGAAATTTAAGAATTGAAATATAACAATTAAAATGAAAAACGCTTAACATGGGCTCCAGAGCAGATTACAGATGACAGAGAATCAATACTTGAAATAGATAGAGGCACCTGGGTGGCTCAGTCATTTAAGTGTCTGACTCCCAAATTCGGCTAAGATCATGATCTCAGAGTCATTGGATAGAGCCCTGCTTCAGGTTCCACACTCAGATTGAAGTCTGCTTGTCTCCCTCTCTCCACTTCTCTCCCTACCCACCTCTCTCTTTCTCTCTTAAATAAATAAATGAAATCTTTTTAAAAAGATTAATAGATACTAATCAACATAAAGAATAAATAGAAAAGAAACCACCAAAGACAAGTAAATAGAGTGTCAGAGACTAATTGGTAATGCTAAGCATAATAAGCTTCATGTAATGGATTCTTAAAAGCATAGGAGAGAAAAAGGTAGAAATTTCTATCAAAATTACAGCTGGTTTATTGAAAAATTGACAAGCTTATCCCAAAAATGTTATGGAAATGCAGAGCAACCAGAATAAGCAAATCAATTTTTTAAAAGAACAAAATGGGAGAACTTATACTAACTGATTTTAAAACTTTTGATAAAAGCTACAATAATCAAAACAGTGTTGAGTTGGCCTAAGGATAGACATATCAATCAGTGCAACTGAATAGAAAGAAATAAACCTTTACTCTGTCAACTGATTTTTGATGAAAATAATTAAAAGAATTCAATGAAGAAGGTGCAATCTTTTCAACAGTGTTGAAACAATGAATGTCAAAAAAAATGTATAAACAATGTATGTTTAAAAAATGAATTTAGACCTGTTATTCACCCTATACACAAAAAAGTAATTCAAAATATAAGAGCTAAAATTATAAATACTCTAGAATAAGACATGAGATCATTTTTGTGACCTTTTGTCAATCAAAGATTTCTTAGATAAGAAACCAAAAACACAATTCATAGAGAAAAATATAATAAATAGCGACATTATCAATAAAAAAATTCTTTTTCAAAAAACACCATTAAGAAAATGAAAAAATAAGGGCTCCTGGGTGGCTCATTTGGTTAAGCATCTGCCTTCCACTCAGGCCATGACCCCAGAGTCCGGGATTGAGCCCCATATCTGGCTCCCTGCTCAGCAGGAAGTCTGCTTTTCCCCCTCCCCTCCCCTTACTCATGCTCTCTCTTGCTCTCTCTCTCTCTCAAATGAATAAAAAATCTTTTTTAAAAAAAATGAAAATGAAAAAATGAGCCACAGACAGGGAAAAAACGATATTTACAAATCATATGTTTTATTTAAAAAAACTGTACAGGAATGCCTGGGTGGCTCAGTGGTTGAGCAGACAAAGGCAGACACCTTCCACTAAGGTTGTGATCCTGGTTCCAGGATCGAGTCCTGCATCCGGCTCTCTGCATGGAGCCTGCTTCTCCCTCTGCCTGTGTCTCTGCCTCTCTCTCTCTCTCTCTCTCTCATGAATAAATAAATAAAATCTTTAAAAAATATTTTTTAAATAAATAAATAATAAAAAATTTTCAAAGTGTACAAAGAAAACATAGAGAATTCTTCCAACTCAATAATAAAAAAATTTTTTTTAAGTTTTGAAAAAAATATTTGAGTAGATATTTTAGCATAGAAGACATTCAAATGGCTAATTAGCTCATGAAAAGATGCTCAACATCATTAGTTATTAGGGAAATGCAAATTAAAATCACGATGTATTACACTACATATTTACTAGAATGGCTATAATCCAACAGACTGACAAGGATATGAATCCTAGCATAGACAAGGGTATGAAAAATCAGGATCCTTCATATACTGCTGGTATAAATGTAAAATGATACACACATATCAGAAAATAACTTGCTAGTTTCTTAAATAGTTAAACACTACATAACCTCACAATTCTACTCCTAGCTATCTGTCCAAGAGTATTAAAAACACATGTCTACACAGATAGATACCTGTACTTGAATGTTTATAGCAGCACTTTTGATAATAACCCTAAACTGGAAACAATTCAAGTGTTCATTATCTAGTGAACAGTAACAAAATGAGATATCTTTTCAATGGAATATTATTCAGCAATAAAAATAAATAGACACTGATACACCTACAGTATTAATAAATCTACAAACCATTATGCTAATTGAAAGAAGTAATACCGAAGACTATATAATCTAAGATTCCTTTTATATGAACTTTCTCAGAAAGACAAAATGGTGGAGACAAAAAGCAGATAATGATTACCTATGACTACATTCTGGAGTAGGGGTTGACAACTAAAGAATCCATAGAAACTTTTTGTTTGTGGTGGTAGAAGTGATTTGAAACTGGATTGTTGAGATGGTTGCAATTTATAAGATTCCTAAAAATTATTAAACTGTGCTACAGTGGGAATATTATATGCAACTATACCTCAGTAACACTATATATGTATATACAGTTGATTATTGAACAACACTGAGGTTGTTGACTCCTTCACAGCCAAAAATCTTCTGTTGACTCCTCACAAATTTAACTACTAATAGCCTACTGTTGTCCAGAGACTTTACTGAGAACAAAAAGTCAATAAATATAGATTTTTATATATGTATTATTATGTAGTATATTCTTACAACAAAGTAAACTAGAGAAAAGAAAATTTTATTAAGAAAATCATAAGGAAGAGAAAATACATTTACAGTACTGTAATATAGTTATCAAAAAAAGATCTGCATATAAGTGGACCTGAGCAATTCAAACCTATGTTGTTCAAGAGACAGCTATCTATAAATATTCGTATTTTACTGCTGACCTTTCTGTTATCACATTACTCAAGGTCAATGCAAGAAATTCTCTCTCAGCCCCTCCAATTATTAACATTTCCCACAACCCTACACTTCCATTTGTATCTCGAGCACTATGAAAGGATCATGACAACATCACTAGTCTTTTTCATTTCTCTACTGGCTGGTCCACTTTAAAGTTGAGACATTTTTCTTTGCAGAAGAAAAAGAGGATTCCCCTACTAGCTGAGTATCAAGTTGAACACCAATATTTTTTCATATAATTTTTATATGATATTTGTATGGTGGTATTAATTTATCACAGATTTGATAAGGACTTTTAAGAAGTATTGTCAGTGGCTCAGTACATTAAACATCTGCCTTTGGCTCAGGTCGTGATCTCAGAGTCCTGGGATTGAGCCCTGTGGGGCTCCCTGCCAGCAGAGTCTCCCTATGCCCCGCCCCCTACTCATGCATGCACATTCTTGTTGTCTCCCTCTCTCAAATAAATGAATAAAATCTTTAAAAAAAAAAAAAAGGATTGCCAACAAACAATAACAGTGAGTACAAGAGGTTATATTAAAACTCAAGTCTGGTTGATCACTTACCTCTTGCCCTTAACTTTTACTTTACAGGCTTCACTCAGTTTCATCCTTCTCATGTTTTGCCATGGCGGCACTTGTAGTCCTCCATCATATCACAAAAGAGATGAGAGAGGAAATTTTTACTTACAAACCCCCAAGTATATAGTCTCAGCACCTGTAAGCAGTAGAAAATACCTCTGAACTCTCATTTTTTAACATAATTAAAAATAAGTATCTTTATACTTGAGTTTTATTTGCTCAAGGCCAAATTTAACCTGGATAGATGAATTCTTGATTAAAGGTAACTTTCGCAAACACTACAAATTGATCTCAATTTCAGTGATAATTAAGAAAGACTAGGATAATATTTTACTAATTTACAAATTTACCTTGTTTTGTGATTTACAAAGCAATTTCTCATGTAATGTTATTAATTTTTCATAAACGTCCTGTGAAGTACTTATCATTAGCCTGGTTTTACAGGCAGAAATAATAAATTTAACATATAATATAAAAATGCATAAAAGTAAATGGTAGATTTCTCTCCTAACTCCAAATTCACTCTTCTTAAAGTTAAACCATTCGACTGATTCATTGTTTCTCATCAAAAAATTGAGTATATCACAATGGCTGTCTTCCATACTAGAAGTATGAAGAGGGTTGAAATAGCTCTGTTCTACAGTGCAACTCCAAATTTTGACAAACAGAGAGGCTGTTTATCCTGGAACATTTGGTGAAACCTGTGTTTGTGATCCCACACACACAGTAACATGAACGACAGAGATGCAGCAGTATCTGGTTATTCCAAGTAAATTTTGTTGACCAAATGTTATCATCTTGATAGATCTATGAACATTTCCTAACATGTTATAAGACTGAGAGTTCTTTGGGAACACTTTATCTCCAAACCAAAGAATTTTTTTTTTTAATTTTTATTTATTTATGATAGTCACACAGAGAGAGAGAGAGAGGCAGAGACACAGGCAGAGGGAGAAGCAGGCTCCATGCCGGGAGCCCGACGTGGGATTCAATCCCGGGTCTCCAGGATCACGCCCTGGGCCAAAGGCAGGCGCCAAACCGCTTTGCCACCCAGGGATCCCGAAACCAAAGAATTTTAAAGGTGAAATTAGCATGCACTGTACTTTTTTTTATTAAAAACAAATGCATCTCAATTCTTCCAACTGAGAAAGGCAATTAGCAAATTTAGAAATCATTATCTGCTAGGGGCTAATTATTTGTTTGTACTAATATTCTAGTCTTCTTAGAGATGTTACCCATTGGTCAACAATATGTGAGTTTTTGATAATTTGATGTATAAGCTTAACTCTATTCTCCAGTTCTATAACCAATTTGTACTTTGTAAGAACGTGTCAAATCCATTATTTGATTGCATCCTTTCAATAGCAATGACTATGCCAGAACATAGTCAAAGAGGTAGATTCCGCCTTGGATTAGGAAACTCTGTGTCAAAAAGTTCATTATTTGCTCAAGTGCTTATACTTCTCAGAAGAGGCATGAATTAGTAAATTAGTAAAGTTTTCACATGACAGTTATAATTAAGGAATGATGTATTACTTAAGTTTCCAAATGATTATTCTATAAAATAAAAATCAAAGCAGGAAATTGAATGATGAAGCTGAAAGCCAGTCTTCCTTGTGATAGACATCATTTTAATTACTTCTTTTATTTATTTATTATGATTATGAATAGCTCTATAAATTGAGAGATTGATGTGTTAAACATTTTATTATGTGTTTTACTTGTAATATTTTACATCAATATTTTTCATGAAAGATTATAAAAGTATGTTTATCTCTATTTTAAATATGTCACATCAGATTGGGAGGGTGGGAAGACTTGTCTAAAATCACATGACCAGGGGTACCTGGGTGGCTCAATCAGTTAAATGGCCAACTCATGGTTTTGGCTCAGGTCATGATCTCAGGGCCCTGGGATCCAGCCCCCCATTGGGCTCTGTGCACAGTGAGAAGTCTGCTTCAAGGTTCTCTCTCTCTCCCTTTGCCCCTCCCCTGGCTCTCTCTCTCTCTCTCAAATAAATAAATAAATCTTAAAATAAAATCACATGACCAGTAAAATAGTAAATTCAGGTTTGAAAGTCAAAGGCAAGTGTTTCAGAGTCCAAAGAACTCCTTCTAGCCAATAAGTTATAATATAGCAAACACCAGATTTTAAAACACCACACATACCTACATGCAATGGATATATGCATGTTGCATCCACATACATTTGTGCACATGTATGCACATGTCTATAAACAGCTTATGAGTATCAATTGTTATATGTGCAAACTGCCTTTTCTTCTTGCTGGGGAATAAAAATTCCCCAAACAGGCATAGCTATTTTAGAATTATAATGGCTTCACTCTATGAGAGCCATGATACAAGGGACTGCAAAGACTCTAAAGGAGTTATTTCATTCCGTAGAGACCATATTATGCATGTTATGAATGTTTAAGATAGAGTGCACAGTCTGTCATGTCAACTATCATCTACTTCAATGACAGGTTATTTTTCTTCCAGCACTAGTGGTTTGAATATATCAGCTACCAAAGAGGGGACATTTTTCTTGGAGTTCAAACACACACCAAAAAAATCATGAATTCAAGTAGCATTAAAACTCTAACTTAAACCCACAAAAGCAAAGAAATGTAGCATTTTGCCAAACAATTTGGTGAGCATCAGAGTCTTTAATTCACCTTAGATAGTATCAGCCACATACAACACACATGAACTCACATTTATTGCTATGCCAGATACTGTGTTAAGTGCTACACATGAATTATCTCATTTACTCTTCACCAGAACCTATAAGATAGAAATGACTATTATTTCCTTTTTTCAATAAGAGGAAACTGAAGCTGTGAAAGATCAAGTTAACTTCCTCAAAGGCACTGAGCTAGAAAGAAACAGAGCTGAGATTCCAATTCTGGTTCCAGAAACTGAGCTCATAATCTCTGCATATAGGTACACATACATTTGCATTAGAACTAAGAAACCAAATTTTACCACCAGGGACATTCAAATTTACAAAGGGGCAAACATCAAAATGTCCAGAAGTCAATTTGTTTGACAAAATATTCAAAAAATGAAATCCATTCGTGAGACAATTTTGGCTTCTAATAAATCTTTTTTAGCTTCTCAGTGCCCTAGACTATGACTTCAAATAACATTTGTCTATTTCTGTTTGAGGTTCTTGCTGAGATCAAAAGAGCAAGGGGAAACATTTGAAAAGGGTAAAGGAAATACACTTTCTAGTATACTTTAACCCTTTTTTTAATGGAAAGCCATATTTGATCCACTTGTGTCCAAGATTTGTTTTAGTGAATAACTCTCATCACTTGTGCCAACTCTAACTAACCCATGCACCTTGAAACAAATCCTGAGATTGTGCCCAGAGAGCAGTGATTGATTGGCCTTGTCTGTCACGGCAGGGGTGTGGCAGTATGCATGACCTGTATTTGCAACTCGCCCTGCTTTAGACAAATAAATCCACCCCTCCTGAAATATACTCCCAAGTAGTCTGTCTACAAACAGGCAAGGTGGAAAGATGGAAGGAAGGAAGGAAGGAAGGAAGGAAGGAAGGAAGGAAGGAAGGAAGGAAGGAAGGAAGGAAGGAAGGAAAGAAGGAAGGAAGGAAGGAAGGAAGGAAGGAAGGAAAGGAGGTATGGGAGGCAGCAGGAAGTGGGAGACGCAGGAGGCAGGAGATAAGGAAAGAAAGTTTAGGAAAGTTTAGTTTTAGTTTATAGACTATCTCTATAATTGGAATAGATTTTCACCTGAAATGTCCAGACTGACTAACTAAATGGATAACATTGATTTAATAATTGCTGAATGTTCCACACATTTTGCGTTGTATCTGTCTGCCTATCAGATGTCTCCTTACTTTCCCATGTAAATACCATACTGGCCCTTGCCACCATAATTTCGCTCAGGCTATTTTTCCTTGTCAGTATTTCCCTTCTACTTTTCTTCCATCTAGCTGTAGCCTCCCCATTCAAGTCCCACCTCCATGATGAATCCTGGCACGAGTATTCTTGGGGAAAATAGCCGCTCTCTATTAAGTGGCCCCAGAGAGGCCTCAACTTTGGTGATATCACCACAATTCCCAGGGAGCAGAAGGGGTTGGAGGAGGCTTCTTCCTCTGCAGATAAGAACTCCAAAGGTCAACTAGCTGGCTAGCCACAGAACTGAGTATTGAAACTCAACTTTACTGCATTTCAATTATATCAGACTATTGCTTCTTTATCAATCAACCAAATATAATCCTTTACTAGCAACTAGAATTCTGGTTTTCATTCTCTAAGCAAATCCCTTTAATTTCTCCTTTTTTATTATTCACTGGCTCTTTCATGTGAATAGATTGTCTTCCCAGAGAGAGTGTAGAACTCTATGGGCTGAATACTTAGGGTAGCAGTGTGGAGCAGTATGGAAGGAAAACAGGGTTAGCCGTCAGAAGATCCAGCTCTGGTTCCAGCTCTGCCACATTCTAACTGTGAGACCTCAGTTAAGTCATTTATCTAAAACTGAGCTTCCTCATTCAAAAATTGGAGGGGATCGTCAGCTCGTCTATTGCCCAGTATTGTTAGAAGGATAAGTTTAGTAAATACTACACACATTGAGGCAATCTGGTATTTCCTTTATGCCCTCCTGAGCCTGAGCTACATTGAAAAGCAGATCTCAGCATCCTGGACTTCTGTCCTTGAGCCTCTGAGGACTGTTCCCACACATTAGCCCTAATTGGCCTGAGCTTTTCCTCTGGGCCCAGGCCCAGTGCCCTCACCCAACAAAACTCTTCACGGTATCAACGTGACCTTTGATACAATATCTGTGAAGGTTTCATTTTGTTTTCTAGTCTTTGTCAATGTTTATATTCACAAGGAAGAAGGATTGTTCTAATACTTACTTAATACCCTGTGGCATATGATGAAACTCCAGCACCACCATTTTTAAGTTTATTCTGAAGAAAATGCAGTTCTCTACCTGCCAACATCTGAAAGCTATAAATAGTGAGAAAAATAGAGAAGCCTTAAAAGTCCATTGAAAAGTATTGGATTTGGAGAGTTTCTTGGATGGCCAGAGTGGAAAAATATTTTGCTAAAAAATTGGGAGTGTTGCTCCTACTGGCATACAGGCAGACAGTTTAGTTAGTATTTACCCAGCCTGTGGCAAGGGAACACTTGGCTGTTTATTTCAGTGGAAGGGATGTTGGGAGATGCTGTTTGTCTAGTCAGAAATGCCCTTTGAGACTGCAAGGCTACCTGTGACCAATTTTCAACTAAATTTATCTTTGGACTTTGTGTAAGTAATCCAGCCTTAACCAAATCCATTTGGTCTTCTATATAACCATGTCACAGAATCCTTACCAAAAATCTCCTTGCTGTGGTCCACAATGATGGCTTCTGATTATTCAGCCAAAGTTGGATTTAAAACTTAAGTGTGAGTTCTGGATAAGTAGACCAAGTTTTATTTAATGTAGGAAATAACTATCACTTATTAAATAAAATGGACTGATACTTAACCAGTCATTTTCAAAAGTCTCTGCCCCTTTCTCCATGGTAGAATAAATAACACATACTATTGACTATTAATCAGCTAGTTTTATTTCATGAAATAATTTATGTTTCATTTCATTTCTTATTTGCAAGCACAGCTAAGGTTTTTAATAACTACCCTCATTGCCAATCTGACACTGACATGGTGAAAATGTGGGAAATGTATTATTTTTCAATCTCAAACATTTTAAGTTTTATGCTCTTTTGATAAAACTCAGTAATTTCAAAGATAGAATGGCTGTAATAAAGTGCAAAAATGTGTTTCTTGGAATGTGATTAAGTGGTGATTTACTATATGTTAATCAGCTTTGTTTATTTCCATTGGCTTTAATTTTCATGTGCAATCCCACAGGTTTGCTTGTGTTTCATTTTTCTTTTATTTCTGTTTTGGCCATTATATCAGGCTGCTCAATTTAAAAGATTGTTCTTCTGAGCCTGGCAAGATAATGAGGCTTGGGCTGTATCTCATTAACAGTTCAGAATTGTTTGACCAGTATAAAAATCAAGCATCAAGATTTGTGAAGCAGAGCCTTGATTTGGGGATGTTCACTCATTGTTTGGCTCCTATTTTCCTATTAATTTTCACATGCTTGTTTCTGCATCATCAGCCATTCAGTCTTCTCAAAACTCTTGTGAAAAGTTATCATGACCCCATTTTATTGATGATAAAATGAAGCTAGGAGAAATAAGATCCTAACATGGTGAGACATGGCTAGGACTTACTCCACCCTGAGTTTGACTTTCATGCCCAGGCTCTTTCTGCAAGGCCTCAGAGGCTCATGAGGGAAGAAATCTGCAGGCCCAACTTCCTGTCAGGGTGACAAATGCGTTAAATCAAAGATAAAAGCCTCTATGTTGGGCTGTCAAGGGGTCAGTTCACCAAACCTTAATATCCTCCTTAGCTCTGTTCCCCTACAGCTGCTCTTCTTGAGCTCACGGCTGCAGCAACATAATTCAAATGTGGGGAGTCCAACCTCAAAGATTTTGACAATTGGGATGAAGCCCATGTAGGATGGGCTCTGCTTGTTTGAGTCTCAGGAAGCTGTTTAACTTATACCATATCAAAGGATCCAGGCATCCTAATTAAGAGCCACTACTTCCTGGTGAAACATACAGAGGGAAACTACTACTTGGGAGGAATCCATGCAGAATTGAGAATTCCACACAAAAAGAAGGTGAACACTGCAAATAAATGAAATTTGGAGAACCTAAAATTAGAACAGCACTGAATCATGTTACTTCCAAATTGTTGTTCCATTATCTTCCATTAGTTTCTTCCTAAAAGCCTCATACTAAACATTGTAAAAATAGTGATCTTTAGGGGAGCCTGAGTGGCTCAGTTGGTTAAGCGGCCGACTCTTGATTTCAGTTCATAATCTCAGGGCAGAGACAACGAGCCCTGTGACAGACTCCCTAAGCAGCCAGGAGTCTGCTTGAGATTCTCTCTCCTTCTCCCTATGCCCCTTCCCCTATCTCTCACTCAAAAACAAAAACAAAAAAAGTGATCTCTAGATACTGAATCTTAAGGTTTTCCTAGATGCCAATCACTAAAAGGTTTTTTAAATTATTATTATAACCTCTTCAAATATGTCAAGATAATAGTAATAATAATAATAAGTAATGGCACTACTATGCAGGAGTCAGTCATCTATTTCTTTGTCCTTGAATGTCAATATCAAACTTTAATAAAAGCCAAATATATCATCAGATGCCACTATTGCACAAGTCATGGAAAAGAAAGGAAAGAAGTAAGGAAATACACAGAAAGAAGATGAGAGAAAGTGAGGCAAGGAACACAGAATCACGGTTTCAGAAAATAGCAGGCCATTGGAGAACCCTGGGGGCTTTGGGACCAGGTAGATGTAGACTGAAGCCTCAACTCAGAAATTTCACAAGATCTGGCTTATTCAGCAAATTATTTAACCTGTCTGAGCATCACTCCCTTCATGAATGAGAAATAACACTCATCTCATGGAGATATTGTGAATATTGAAGAAGTAAATGTGACAGGTTTGATCAGTACAGCTTCTAGCCCAGAAAGACACACTAGACGTCATGTGATCCACCTCCCCACCAAGTGTAGGTAGGCACCTTCCCTCCCACACTCTGTCGGAGGAAGGACTCTGTGAAAAAATGACCATTTTTTTCTCAGCTATACTTGCTTGAAATGTATTCTTAAAGCTAAGCCAATTTTTCCTTCACCCTAAGTTCAAAGAAGCCTTTTTAAATGTGAGATTGCACACAGTGTGTCAGTAGGGTAATCCCCCCTATTCAGGAGGCTCTGGTCCATGTTCTGGATGACACTCCGTGGTGGTGCACACTCATTTCAGCTCCCGAGGATTTCCTGACACTGAAAACTCACAGGCTGTTGTCTTTTCCCTTATCCTATAAATGTATAGTTGATTTTTAAATTTTTGTTTTCTAATCACAAAAGTCATGTGTAATCCACACAGCACAGTTTAAAAACATAGAAAAAGAAAAGCCTGAAATTTCACTTCCAATATTAACTTTGTTAATATGTATTTTTCATTATGGTATAACAGTGTCATGCCACAAGCACCGTTTTATAGACTTGTTACTCTGTTCAATTAACTAGAAGGTAGGGATACTAGAGCTCAGGGGCTCATCACCCTCCAGGATGAAGTGACAGAGATTGATTGACTGATAGGGAAATGAATGAATTAGACAACCCCTACATAATCAAGTCTGTTTATACAGATGAGTTAATTTGGGGATTCAGTCTTCTGACTATGAATCTTCACTACAATTCACTACACTTTGTAATCTTAAGAGTGCTTTTGGGTCTGAGAAAACAGTGGGAATTTTTTAGGTTTACCTAATTAAATAGTCATTAATTAATTAATGTCAAAGATTCATAATCTTATATTTATCTGTAACATTACACACAAAAAAAAATCAAAAAAAGGTTGTTATATTCTCTGCTGAAATTCAGAGATCCTAAGGATCTATAATATACCTAGAAATACCTGTCTAATAGCTCCATCCATCCGTAAAAGGGAATTAGGTTAGTTTTGTAATCTTGGAGATTGTCACCATGCCTTGGTTGTTTATTCACAAGAAGACCAGGCAATGTGGATAATCAGGCCCAAGGAGGTGACCCAAGTACCGGGTGTGACAGGCCCTGGGGAGCATCTGGCTCTCAGAAAAGGTTCAGCAGGGCAGAGGAGGTGTGGCATCCAAAACATGCAATGTCTCTAATCCTTGTTCAGACAAAGCAACTGAGCATTTTGGGAAAAAAGAACTGTGTTAGAATCATCTCTGTGTTCCCATGGCCTTTCTTAGAGACAAGCATATCATAATAAGCCCAACTGGGAGTTATTGTGTGCCTTTTCTATTCCCTGCTCTGCTCTAAATACGTTACCTCTGTAATTTCATTCAACTCTCACAAAATCCTGATGAGATGGGGAATGCTAAGCATATGATAGAGACAGGGACTAAAGCCTTTGGAAATAATTTGTCCATGGCCAGTAAGTATGTAATAAGGATCCATTCGTTCATTCATTCCAACATTTATTGACCACCTACCATGTGCCAGGAACTGTCCAGGTGCTGGGGATAGAGCCTTGTTTTCATGAAGGTTACATTCTGGGAGTCAAGAAAAGGAAAATAAACAAGGAAGGCAAATAAATACACGTGGTAATTCTTGAGAGTGTTTATTAAGTTCTAGGAAGACCAAAAAAACAAAAACAAAAACAAAAAAACACAACACCATATTGAAGAAGACTGACCAGTAGGAAAGAAGAGGGCTGATCTAGACAGGGTAGTCAGGAAGACTTCTCCCTAGAGGTTAAATTTAGACTAAAATTTGCATGAAGTTAAAAATCCAGAAATGTGAAGAGAGCAAGCAAGTACAAAGGCCTTGAGGCAGGAACAAGTTTGACCTGTTTAAGAACAGCAGTAGGCAGTGGCCACATTATGTTGATCTTTGCAAACCATGGTAAAGAGTTGAGATTTTATTCTAAGTGTGATGAAAAGGCTTTAGAAGATTTGAAGCAAGAGAAAAGATTATCTGACTTATATTTTTTAGAGATAAAAATCTCCGTCATTCTTATCCTGAAGCTCATGCTCTTAAGTCAATAATGTCTTTCAAAGAGTTGGCATCCAATTATCATAGAATAAAGGAATTACAGTAACAAAGTTCAAGAAGCAGGAATGATCCCAATGGGGGAGAAAAGAATGAGAATCCAAAACAGATGTAGTCCGTGAAGGAAGTCTGCATCACTCAGAGAAACCAAGGGACAGTTTTTAGATGGGCAAGGTTCTCAGAACAGGAACAAAGGGAATATGGCCAATTCAGAAGCCCAGGATTTATGGGGACTGAAAGGAGGCAAAGCCAGGGAAGGAAGCATCAGGATGAGGAACTTAGAGGGCAAAAAAAAAAAAAAAGAACTCAGGGACTGACAGGAAGTACCATGACCAGCACTTCCTGTTCTCCAGGTAGGATTCACTTCCAGAGAACATTATGTAGAACTTAGATGCTGACCAGCACATTCTGTCTGGTATGGGTGGTGCTGCATCTTTGGGTGACAGGAGGGTGGATTACACTCTGGGGAAATGAGAAAAGACAAGGCAAAGGAAATCAAAAAGGAAGGGAGCTCCAAGTTGAGCAGGATTTTTTTTTTTTTCTTAATTAACCTTCTCTGGTTCTTATTAGTCATCTCCTTTATTTTGTCAAGACATACATTATGTTTGCTTAATAGCCCATCCTGAAATTTTGTGGGATTATTGAGGTCACAACTGTAGGCAAATTGAGTTGTGTGAACTCTGTAAACTTAAGATAATTTTCATAAATCGAAGGAAACTCTTATTCTCTCTTCTTGTTTTTTTCTGCTCTATTCTCCCTTCTCTTTTCTTTGTCCCTCTAACTCTCCCTTCATCTTTCTCTTTGCCCCTTCCTTCCTCTTTTCTTCTTTGTATTTTTGCATATGGATAGGTAAAATAAAATGTGTAAAAGTCTGCAAGGAATCAGCATGAACTTGCACTTTTTGTGAGCTTATCTTTCCGATTTCCTTAAATATGAGAGTAACAATTTATTCTCCAGGCTTCAGGTACATTTCATATTATCCAAATTTTCTAAAAAAAAAAAAAAAAAAAGCCAAAACAAAAACAAATAAACAATCAAAAAACTGAAAACAATTTCTCCTCGGTGGTTTACCACGTATTTCTGCATCTGCAAGTTCTTTCATTACTGGAATTTAATTCACTTAGACCGGAAAACACGAAATCATTGAAATCAGTTGGGGGTTCCTTCCCTTACTATTTTTTGCATTGACTTGTGTTTCACTTTCCCTTTATTAATGTTTATTTTATGCTCTTTAGTTTGAAGAGCCTTGCCGGAGAATGTGAAAAAGAAGGCAGGAGCGAAGGAGTTCTGCTTTCTGAATGTGTCCCTCTACCCACATTGCACCATCTGCCCCAGGCAACCAGTCTAGTCCTTCCCTGTTCTCTTCTGGGTAGTAAACAAATTTACTCAAAGGAAAAAAGATAAAAGGTAGGAGAGAACAAAAGGTGTGCTACAAAGAGGTGGGGAAGGGGAATGGAATGACACCCCTTGGCGCAGGGTTAGAAGCTGTTTACCCGCTGCTGTCAGGCCCCACGGCCACCTGCCTGCTTCCATATCTGCTGCGGCCTCCCTGCGCAGCTCCCGCCAGAAATTATTACGAGGAAATGGGGGTAATATTGCACAGTAGTTGGCTTTATCTGTGAATGCCACAACTGCCATAGAGAGAAATCAGTCTTAATCATCAGCTTTCAAAACGTCGCTCAAACAGTTCCTCCACTTTGCAACCTTCACTCCACAGCACTCAAATCTCCACCTCCACCCCACCCCCGACCTGCGTACACCTCCCCAAAATGCACAGCCTTCTCCGTGCTGCATCTGGACCTTGGTCATGTCTCTGCTATTAGTCTCATCCCATTACAACCTACTATTTTTATGTCTGTCTCTGAGTTGATTGGGATTAGTGTATTCCTTTGCTGGGGTTGTCATAACAAATTACTACAAACTGAGTGGCTTAACCACAGAAACTTATGGTCTCATAGCTCTAGAAGCTGCAAGCCTGAGATCAAGGTGTCAGCAAGGTTGATTCCTTCTGAAGGCTGTGAGAAAGAATCTGTTCCATGTCTTTCTTCTAGCTTCTCCTGGCTTGCTGGCAATCTGCTTCACCCCACCTCTGCCTTCATGTTCATGTGTCACTCTCCCCGTATGCATGTCTGTCTTTCCGTATGGCATTCCTGGTGTAAGGAATGGGTTTGGGAGCTCCCCAGGATGACCTCATTTTAACTAATTACATCTGCAACGACCCTATCTCCAAATAGGATACTGAAGGTTAGGACTTCAACGTATGAATTTGCGGGGAGCACAATTCAAGTCATAACAATCAGGCTCCATGATTTATTCTTTACATACCTGATACCTAGCACAGCACCAGGTGTTTGCCTGAGGTCCAGGACCTTCAATAATGTATGTTTAATTGGCTTAAATATCTTCGTTACTTTTGGTGTCATTGTCAGCCAAATTGAACATGGGATCTACATTTTTTTTTTCTGAAAGGCAGAACCATCAGGAAGCCCAAAAAATCTCTGGGATTTTTTTTTAATTTAATTTGTTTATTTAGAGAGAGAGAGAGAGACGCAGAGACACAGGCAGACTCCATGCAGGGAGCCTGACGTGGGACTCTATCCCGGGACCCCAGGATCACACCCCGGGCTGCAGGCGGCGCTAAACCGCTGCGCCACCTGGTATTTTTAAGAGAATGGGTCCTCCTGATCTCCAGAGACATCAGAGGCTTGGATAATAACATTCCCCTCAGTCCTCATGCAAGAGGACTGCATGTGACAATGTACCGTGAGCCCTTTATCTGGCACATAGAGGTGATCAACCCTTTGCCTGGCTCCTATGACTTAACAAATAAAGAATGAGGCTTTTGAAGCCTGCAGACCACATTCATTCTGCAGATACCTGCAAAGACAGATCTTCACTCCTCCTTCATTTCATCTTGTCTTCTATAAGAATCCAAAAACAATGAGATCAGAGATGAACAGGACACAGGGCTTTCTTAAAGAGAAATGTCTGATGGGGAAATAAAATGGTCTGGTGGGGAAACAGAATGTGGCAGGTCTGGTGGGGAAACAGAATGTGGCAAATCTAGCAGTGTGAGGCCAGGGTGTAATGGGAAGTCAGAGGCCATGAAGATTAGGGTGGTTCTTCAAAAAAGAATAACAGTGAGCCAGGTGAGGAGATGGACAAAGATCTTTCCAAGCAGCGGGCATAGCTTTACAAAATCCAAAGGTCTGAGAGCAGCAAGGACTACCACAAGGCTGTCAAGTTGCCATCCTAGGAATCTGGGGTCAGGAATCAGATCAAGAGCATCAGGCAAGCCATGTTAAGGAGGCAGTGACTGAAGGGATCTAAGCACTGAACTAGCATCACTAGGTTTGCAATCTGGAAAGACTGCTGAACACAAGGATTGACTAGAGGAGGTCTGTGGGGATCCAAGAATATGGATTGGGAACCCAGGACATATTCCAAAAGAGAAATAATCACAGGGACATGAACTAAAGGTGAACAGTGGTGGGAAAAGAATTAGGAAGAGGTTGTGGTCACTTCCTATGTCCACCCAAGTCCATTGTCATCCTCAGTAACACTTTGCGTACATCCCCTATAGATGCACTTGGGCTTGAATGCCCATATGTCCCCTTCCCACCTGTGCTTCTCCTATAGAGACACCACTTGACCCCTGGGGGGGTGGGGGGGGCTTTGCCCAGAGGCATGAGGAGCTCAAAGTGACTACAAATTTACTCTCTGCACACAACGCCCCCCACCTCGAAAACCACTAACCCTTCAAATCCCACAGTCCTCAGCCAGTGATTACAAAAAACAAAACATAAAAGCCTAGTCGCTTTGATTCCACTTGGGACAAATTCCAAGGCATAATTTAAGCTTCAAAGTTCTCCCTGGCACCAGCTGAAACCATGCCATTCCCTGTCTTTACTTCCCTTATTCCCGTACCTGCTTCTCCTGGAAGAACTTCCTTAATAAATTACTCACATATGACTCTTCCCTCTGAGATGTCCTTCTGGTGAACTTGTCCTAAGACAGAAGATTTGAAAGCTATTGGGGTGGGGGGGGGGGAGGTAACGTACAGAGCTTGGCAAGTGGTTGGATGTAAGAAACTCTGATCTGAACTAGAAGAGAAACATTCAGTGCAGCACAATGCGTTTTTACAAACATGTACTTGGGAATGAAAAGGACAAATGCTATGGAGGTAGAAGGTTAATTTTACACATTTAGTTTTTATTCTTCCATTAACTCTCTGTGGGGGAGAAAAAAAAAGGCTTTTGATCATTAAATGGCTCAGGCTTTGTTACTCTGAATTTAGGGCACTGAATCGGGTTATGAAAGGTTATTAAATCCATAACCCTTTAGTAGGATTTCAATGTCATTACCTTTGTATCCAGGAGAGGAGAAAGATGCCAGATTTCTGCCAGCCCCGCTACTGCTCCCTGTTTCTCCTCCCCATCCCATGGTCACTGGCTTTCTCCAGATGCCTCATAGGCTTCATGTCCCCAGGAGTGGGCTCTGCACAATGTTCTGCACTGACTGTTCTCATACTGCCTACCCTTGCCCTACCTTTAATTCTGAGCAAGGTACTTTCTCTTCTTTCTTTCTTTTTTTCTTCCCCCTTTTTAAATTTGTGAAGGGATGAATGTGGAATGTGTGCTGCATCCTGTGAAGTCTGAGCCATCAGGAAGTATGACTAGGCAATCTTGAGAAGGGTTTCTGGTGTTACTTGTAGATTAAGCTCTATGTTCTGTAAATGTATCTTAAGCATAAGTAAAGTTTGCTACTGCAATCAAAGAAAATTTCCAACAAAGGTAATCTCATACAAATGTAATGCCAAGTATGATACGTATTACGTTGCTGGGTGTGAGTAAACCAGAAGCAGCTCACATAAATGTCTCTTAATATCTAATTATTGAATAGGCAAAGTAAATATGTTGTTTTTAAGCTTCTTTTAGAGAGGCTGTAGCCAGCATTCAGGTGAATCAACAGCTTTCCAATCACACACAGGATTTAACAAAGCTCCCAGATTTTACCTCCTGGTAGTTATCACATAGCTACATTTGAGGGCTTACTTTATATCAAACACTGTGCAAGGTGCTAGAGACACATGGAAAATGGCACCATGGTGTCCATCGTGAATATGGAGGCACCCTGTGAGAGCTCCATTTGGTTTTAGGGGCAAGGAGAGGCATCCCGTGAAGACAAAACACCACCCTTTCTCCTTGTGTTCCCATGTTAAGACCTGTCCCAGGAGAGGCACTACAAAAACAAGTGAGTCCAAGACCCAAACTTTTAATACTTGTCCCCTACATTAGTTATCCTTTGGCCAAAAGGTAAGGAGAGTGACATAGACCTCACGTACACTCATCCCTTTGAGACAGAAAGATTGAGAAAATTGCACTCAGTTAAGTAACTAATGAGTTAAGTAATTTAATTGCTAGTAGGTGGATGTTAACTTGAAGATTCATATACCATTTTTGGCTCAGTGCTTGTGCCACGAGGTCTTCATTCATCATCCTGGTGAAGTCACCGGGACCCAGAACATTGCCCAGAATGCAGCCAGCACAGATGTATGGATCGTCAGCGCCTCTCCTGCAGGGACAATTCACGTTTACCAAGTTCACAAGGTAGATATATAAACCTGAAGGCAATTTATTAATTAATTATGTGGAATGAGCAATGACCATCACAGGAACTGAAAGTCTTCAAGTCCACACTGCTAGTATGTCTCTTGTGGTGGGCTTACCTCTTCGGAAAACCAAGTTGCACTGCAACATTTGCCTGGGGCCCTGGGAAGCAGAACAAGGAGAGTTAAACAAGCAAATACTTCATGGCATTAGACTGAAATGGCCAGATGTAACCATGTAACCATCGCTCAGAACAGAGAGGCCTGTTAGCTCAGGTTCCCTCTCCCTAGATGCATGCTACTTGGGTGTGTTGAGCCCCTGGCAAGTCAGCATCCAAGACTCTTTTCTTTTTTTCCTCAATGTTTTCATGACTAACCAATGCTTTTGTCTTTTTTTAAAAAAATAATACATTATATCTGTTATCAATCAAATCTTATAAGTGTAGGAACCACACTTTTTTAAAGAAATTCTCATTCTCAGTTTTTATCATTTTTTTTTATTTTAAAAGTAAAATCTCTAACAATTTTACTTCCCTCTTAGAGAAAGCCCTTCCAAGCTCATAGAGAAAGCTTTATGTAAACCCCTATGCATGGACAACAGTATGCATTTTAACATGATTGGTGAACAGAAAGAGGATGAGAAGCAGAATATTAAGACCAAATAATTTTTCCTGGGAAACCAAGAATTCAACCCTAGTAGAATATATCTATATTGTATAGCACATTAATTGACTCATTCTTCCATTCCAAAAGCATTTAGTGAAAATTTACCATTGGCTTGCTATGTTCTAGAAAGAGGGAAATAGTATTGAACCAGATTGACAAAGTGGCTGCCTCCACAGACCTTCAATTCAAGTTAGAGGCTGAGGGACGGACCACAAACAAAATAGAAAATAAAGGAAAATAGCAGGTGGAAAAGAAAATAGTGGCCAGTGTTCTGATAAAAATAAAACATGCCTTACACGGCGACTGCGTAATGGTGATCAGAAAACCTCACAAGGTAATGACATATAAACTAAGACCTACAGAACAAGAAGGAAATAGCTACATGTCAATCTGGGAGAAGAGCTTTCCACAGAAACGATACATCTGGTATAAGGCACACATCTAGCTTTATGCTAAACACCTCTCATTAATGTGACTTTCACAAAGAATTCTGTGGGCAGCAGTTGCATTGCAGATATTCTCTAGAACATTGAGAAGAGAAAGCCTAAATGGTTCCAGGATATCGTCTGTAAACTTCTTACTATTGAGACAGAACAATTTTCTCACTTAATTCACCCAACTCTTCTCTGCGTGGTAGATGATTAAGACAAGAAAAGATTACTGCCCACGGTTTGGCTGCTTTCCTATGGCTCAAGCTCTCCTTCCCCCACCAAGAGCCTTTAAAACTTGACCTGATGCCAGCACAATTCTAAAGCCTCTACGTTAAAGCAGCAATATTGACCATCAGTACTCTTACAGATGCACTGAATTTTCTGAGTAAGGAGAGGCTTGCTCTGTTAGATGAGAATTCTCTTTCTCCTTGTGATGGCACCAGAAAGATTGCAAATGCCACCAAGTTTAGGTGCCCTCCTTTTAATAATCTTTCTTTAGCTTCTAGCTCTTGATTTACAAATAACCAAGGTCATGTTTTGGTCCCGTTTTTCACGTAAGATTGTAGCAGACAAGAAAGGAAGCAAACACCAGGAAGAAAACGTAGCTGCATTTTTTGGTACCCTGACTTTTTTGTGTAAACGATATTTAGAACTGAGCTGAAAGCAGCCCTCATGAGGGACTGGGAGTAAGCATTTTGTCGTGGTCTGTCCACATGGTAACAATGTCTGAGCTTGTGGTTTGTGGGTTTCCTTTGGCATATTCTGTCCCTCTAGATACTTTGCTGTTGTTTCCTAATTTAAGACTCACCATTTTGAAATGCTCTATGTTTTATAGGAAAATCCCCAAAACATTCTAGTTTAATAGCAATTTGTTTTCAAAACATGCAAACTCATGGTTTAGGAGCTTACTTCACAACATCCAACATCATGTCACTTAGAGTGAGGGTTTAGGACATTATTCCCCAAATGCATTCCTGTTGTATTTGTGTGATGGAATTCACCTTACCCAAACGTCTCCAAGGGTCTCCATAAGTGATAATCTAAAGGGAATTAGCCATCACCATTAGGATGAGAAAAACATTGTAAAACCAGATACCAGGCCATAGATTTCCAAGTCTTCCCCTACCCTCACCTTTCACTCTTACATAACAAGATATAACTTTGTTTACTCTGCATTACAATTTCAGCTGTAGCAAACTGAAATTTTACTAGGACCACACTTGCATTTCCTTCCGTTATATAAGGCATCCTTCTCTACTTTTGTACCTCTCTGACTTCTCCTTTGACAGCTAAGACTGTGGTAAGCAGGGGCAGAGAGTTTCTAAACCAACTCTGTAGTGCTTAGGGCTGGACTTTCTATAAGAAGTAACGATGGTTTGAATATTCTTTCCCAAGAACTGCAGAGGAAGTTCCTAATGCTTTTTGCATAATGTAGATAATCAGATAGGTCACCTCAGTCAAATAACTCCATTATATATTTAGCAATTAAATAAAAACAGTTAAACCTAAAAATCTCCAAACATATATTCTCTATTGGTCTTTATCTGAATCTTCAACAACTGTTTTATAAAAGATCCAGATTTTCTGCATGAGGTATAGATACAAAGATTTCAACATTAGAGAATTTTGAAAGTCATGACAGAATTTTTAATGAAATGTATAAAATTAATATCCAACTTAAATAAGTAGACATCAACTTAGAGCATCAACATAGCTTTGTTATCTCCACTTGAGAATTTTTTTTAAGATTTTATTTATTTATTCATGAGAGACACAGAGAGAGAGAGAGGCAGAGACATAGGCAGAGGGAGAAGTAGGCTCCTCACAGGGAGCCAGATGTGGGACTCCATCCCCGAACTGCTGAGCCACCCAGGTGTCAATTCCACTTGAGAAATTTTAAAACTATTTGGGGATATTGCATTTACTTTGCTTTGAGTGGTTTACTAAGACCTTGGGCAAGTAAATTTCCTTCAGAATATCTCAGCTTATTTCCATTTGTGAAACAGGAATGGGAACAGCCCTAAACAGATCTGTCCATAAGATTCTGAAATTGCTTCAAATGGAGTTATGTAAGAAGGAAGAGTCTCTGTTGTTTTTATTGAGTGATTTCAGAAAAGCACTCTTGATGACCACAGTTCAATCTCCTATCAGATACTAGAAAATACTGCCAACACAACTGGGTGTTGAGCCCCAGTTTGGGTAGGTTTATCTCCCTAGCTACTAGTTTATTAGCATACTACTTAGAAAAGCTCATCAACTCTTTCAAAAGGAGTGATATATTGAATGGAAATTAAGTAACCCATGTGAGTATGATAGAGCACCTCGCTGAATTAAAAAAAAAAACAACAAAACAAAACACTGGGCAGCTTGTGCCTGATTCTATGTTCTTGCCTTTGATCTCAAGCTATCTGCTATGGTTCCTGACTGAACTCTACTCTATATCTCAAGTATTTAGTTCCTCCCCTCAGAATGCTTCAAAATGCCTGCATGTGTGCAGCCTCTTGATCTACCAGCCCTCTCATGATGCTGCCTTTTAGAGTTCACTCCCCCCCACCCAGAAATTTGACAAACAACTCAAATTGTGGATCAGAAGTGTTAGTTGTCTTGGTGTTTTGTTTTGTTTTGTTTTTTAATTTGACTGATGAAGGGGCGCCTGGATGTCTCAGTGGTTGAGTGTCTGCCTTTGGCTCAGGTCATGATCCCAGGGTCCTGGGATCAAGTTCCACATCGGGCTCCCTGCATGGAGCTTGCTTCTCCCTCTGCCTGTGTACCTGCCTCTCTCTCTTTGTGTATCTCATGAATAAATTAATAAAATCTTTATAAAAATACTTTGATGTTTATTCCAATTAATACAGTTCAATACATTATTGTGCTCTCAGAATATATGCATTTCCCACATATTAACAAATACCGAAAGAGCATCTACCACATGCTAGGAAATACATGTAACATTTTATATCTTTCATGTGGGGTTTATCTTATTCTGTCTTATCCATTAAGTATTAAAGTAGCCAGAATGCCAAAATGACAATGACCCATACTCTTGCATAGCCCCTTCTCCTTGAGTTTGAATAAGATGTATGAATATGGCAGGATACACTTCCTATGCTTAGGTCATATTCTATGTCACAGTTGACCTTATCTGACCTCCTCAGTGAGACCATTAAAGGGACAGTTGAAAGGGATTTGAAATGTGAGAAAGATTTGACCCAAGGATGGATCCTCTGAGTCTGGCTTTGAAGATGGAGGGGGATGCATGGCAAGGATCTGAGAGTGCGCTTTATTGCTGAGTGGCCTTTATTGCTTGCAGCCAGCAAGAAAAGAGGGACTCTGTCCTACAACTGGCTGGAACTGAGTGAACTTGGAAGAAGACTCCAAGCCTCCAGATAAGAACTCAGTTCAGCCAGCACCTGGAGTATGAGACCCTGATAGAGAATATGGTTGAGCCACATGACTGCTGAATTACAGAACTGTGAGCTGATAAATGGCGCTTGTTTTCAGCTGCAAGGTTCATGGGTAATTCGTTACACAACAATAGAAAATTAATATAAGCTAGACTGTAAACTATTCTAAAGCCAAGGTTTTATATACTTCTATATATCTCCTAGATATCTTTTGGAAATAAACGCTCTAGGGTGACAGTGAGAACCACTTCCTATGTTTCTTTAACCATTTTATATATAAAGCACTTAAAAGTCCTACTAGTATAGAATCATTCCTTTTAGACCTAGATTCTTATTCGGGTTTCAGAGACACATGGATCAACTTTTTCAAGAACAAAAGGAAAGGTCTTTAGTGTTTCCAAGCAATGCATTTAAAAAAAGAGAGAGAGAGGTAAGAGGCAAGGAATTGGAGGGTTTTCTGAAACTTGTATTTCTTCCCCATGATTGTTTTGTTTCTCCTGCCAGTTGTGACATTATATAGGAGGAACACTAACAGAGTTTTCAAAGACTCGGGAGTTAATTGGACATAAGAGTTCGCCAACTGGAAGTTAGCCAGGAACAAAGAGGGGGAAGAACATTCCAAAGAAAAGGGATATTTTGTGAAATATCTGGAGAAGGAAAAACGCAGACCTGTTCCAGAGCTCTCAGTATTTCAGTATGATTCAAATCTAGTGTAAAAGGGGAGAGGGCAAGTTCTACAACATCAGATATAAATAGGAAGCAGGAGACTTTGACTCTCCTCTGGCTCTAAGACCATCTTCTAGAGCTCTCCAAAGTCCAAGAAGGTATCTACTCTGGTGTTAGGTAAGAGCTAAAGACCCTGAGTGGATGATGAGTGCAGGAGTTGCTTGGGCTTTTGGTGACCTCATGAGAATGAGAATGTCTTTCTTGGGCCCAAACAGCACTGATCAAAACCCCAGTGAACCATTCCCAAGTGAAGCCCTACCATGAGTGCCTTTTATTCTTGGCAAATGGCAGGAAATAAATAGGTTTGGATTCCCATGATCTGCCAGGAGGTCAAGAGCAGTAATGGGTTTCAAGGTTCCCTAACCTTAGAAGAGTAAGAACATAGTAGGAACACAGAGAACTTTCTTTGTGTCCAACTAAATTACCTATCAATTCTATTGGATGAAGACATCAGAAAAGAGTCCATAGATGCTTGACTAGTTAACTTATACTCACTTCTTCCTTATAAATTCTTCTAAATTAGGGACATCTGGGTGGCTCAGCAGTTGAGTGTCTGCCTTCGGCTCAGGTCATGATCCCAAGGTCTGGGATCGAGTCCGCCATCGGGCTCCCTGTGAGGAGCCTGCTTCTCCTTCTGCCTGCGTCTCTGCCTCTCTGTGTGTGTGTGTGTGTGTCTCATGAATAAATAAATACATCTTTTTAAAAAATTATAAATTCTTCTTAATTAGCCCATCATGTATTTACCTAGTCATGTAGAATAGTGTTAGCATTTCCATTTTTCCTAAGGAAAACCTACAATTTTCCTGAAGAATAACTCTTATTTCTATGTTTACTGCAAAAGATAGTGATATTTCTTACAAGTTGATATTTTCAAGGGCAATTAAACTACTCTTATCCATCACAGAAAGAAGCAGATTTTTTTTCCTGTGGTTTTGATTCCTGAATAAGGTTTTGCTCCTTTCTATCATAATGTGGAACGGGGCTGGGGAGGATGGAGTTAAGGTGGGTCAGGTGCAAGGGAGGCAAAGCATGGAAGAAAAAGTAGCTTTCTCTCCTGAGAGGGCTTTGACATGGAAATGTGCCTCCCGAAGATAATGGGGAAAGGAGGAGCCCTGCTGGTGCCTGGGTAGAGGAAGAGCCCAAAAAAACAAAGGCCATATAGCTCCCTAAAACAAACAATAAGAATCAAAGAATTCACTGTTGTGCTCCTCACAACCTCCTCAGAGGAGAGAGAAGGTGACAGGGCACTTGCTCAGCACTGAGTCCTTCAGAAAAGATATTTGAGGCTACACTCTCAGATGACAGCATCTCGCACACAATTGGCACAGTGGAAAGCTTAGGTAAGTTGGATTTCTTACTTTTCACATTCAGATTGTGAATAAAGGGGGCCCTGAGAGGCGAAAAATAGACTTCTGTTATTTTATCAATGGTTAATCAGTGAAATTCTAGAAAGAGTTTCCCACACTTCGTTCCACCCCACTTAGGATTTTCTGGCTTTGACCGGCTCCTTGTCACTGTTGTTTAAATTATACTGTGGCCTGCCGTTTCTTTCCTTCTTCAGAAGGGGCCCAAATAATGTCAGTTGATGAGCAAACACGGGAACCTGCCTGAAATTTCCTCACCTTCTCTTGTGTAAGTATAACTGTTACTTTTGTTGTCAGTTTAAAAGTCAGCTTTGCAGAGAAAAAATTATCACAGCTGGTACATAGGCCATTGGTCATGGAAGGCCGAAGAGGCCAAAAGCCTGGAAGCTGACTAATCCTGTGATATTTTTGATGGAAAGTGGTTAGGATAGAACATGATATATACAAAGGACAGATTCTTCTAGCACTCACCCTCCACACCCCGACTTAGCACTTCTACTGAAATTATAGGCACCATTGTAGGGAACGGGATTTTTCTTCAAGTTTTAGAAGTCCAGTCCATTTCCCCTTCCTCCTAAAAGGCATGTTGGCAGAAAGTTGGGGGAGGGGTGGCCTGTGCAGGAAGCTGCTTGGCACAACCAAGTGCGAGGAGATGGGGGTATCGCTCCAACTTCTCCTTTTCTGGATTGTTCAGTCTCTCACACTCCAGGATCCTTCCCAGGGGAGAAGATGGCTACTCCATGCTTTCTGTGCAAAAAAAATGAAGGGACCACAATAGAAGGCAACAGGGAAATGGAGACTGTATTATTTGCCAGATCTCTTCACATTAAACCAATTTCTAAGGGATATCTGGGGAGGCTCTAACCACTCAGCTGCTGTGGAATTTTGGGATAGTCTTCTTTATTTTGAAAACTAAAAATGATTTTCATAGATAGAAAAACATAGATACATGCGCACACTTTTTTTATAGGTAGCAAACCCCATATTTACTCCCCAGCAGAGATGACCAGGGTCGAATTTGGTTAAACTTCCCAGTGTGCATGTGTGATGTATATGGTTGATTTGGTTTGGCTCACAAATAGAGATCATACTTTACACGATGTTTGTTACATGCTTTTGCACTTATCAGCATTTCGTGAAGATTTTCCTGCCAGTAAATATTCTTCTATATTTATTTTTAAAGGTTGCATGTGAATTAATCTCTTTCTGATGCTAGATAACCCCTCCTCAGCAGAGTTGAGAGGAATGCATCAGCAGCATGTCTAAAATCCCATAATTGCTTTGCGTCTGTCATTGACTCACCTGAGTCAAGAGAGCATTCAGGGTGAGCCCTGAGGCAAGTCCCTGTTCCTTCAATCTCATCCCCTGTCTCAGGTGGGAAAGGAGGCAGCCAGGTGTCTGTTGTGGAGGAGGGGTCCCTGCAATGGGAAGGCCAAAGAGTGCCCAGAGAAAGGGCTCAAGAGATGTGAACCATCAGAACATCCCACACTCTTGTTCTTCTCTGAGAGGTACGTTGGTCATTTTGCCATCCCACTGACACCTATGATTCCTTTCTTACGTCTTGGATTATTTTTTTAATTGTTTTGAGATTTTATTTATTCATTTATGATAGACATAGAGAGAGAGAGAGAGAGAGAGAGAGGAGGCAGAGACACAGGCAGAGGGAGAGAGTAGGCTCCATGCAGGGAGCCCGACATGGGACTCGATCCCGGGTCTCCAGGATCACGCCCTGGGCGAAGGCAGGCGCTGAACCGCTGAGCCACCCAGGGATTCCCTTGGATTATTATTAAGGCCCAAAATAGATCAAGAGAAACATTTTACAGTTAGATGTTGACTGCAGATGTCTCCATTATCATGACCTTCATATTTTCAGTGTGGTCTAGACCACAGATAAGTCCACTTCAGAATATACAGGAAACAGTGAAGAAGAATTGCTTATCTCTCCCTATTTTCCTCTTTTCCTGGTCCTGAACGAGGAGAGCTGCTTTTCACCACTGTTCACTCTTGTCGGTCTCAATTTGCCTTATGCCTTTTTCCCAAGGTCTCAAAGCAGCATGCAGGGCAACCCAAGAAGGCCTTCTCCAGCTCTCCCCACAGCTCCTGGATGACAGCTTAGCAGCAATGATTTAGGCAGTGGAGGTAGAGCAGAGGGAAAAAAGAAAGACAGGGCAGGGGTTGAGAGAACTATCATTCTAAACCTTTGTTAATATACTCTCCCTACGTCAAGGAGGTTATGAAGATGACATGGCTTTATTTTCAAAAGATCTTAGGATTTTTAAGTTCTCATAAGTTAGGTGGAATGTAAGAAAGTATTAATTAATTAGGTAATTAATGATAGATAGATGGATATAGAAGGCCAAACATCAATTATGACTAATTGCGACTACATAGCTCAAATGGTTCTATTACATTTCCAAGCCCCCTTTTAAAACTAATATATGTCAAGGACAACTTCATATATTATCTCAAAGTCTGAGACATATTCTAGAAGAAATCAGTCAAGGGGAATAAATAAAATATAATAAATGCTGTGGTAACAACTTGATTTCTTGCTTTGCTTACTAAATGATAGAATTATGTTCTGTAGGCAAATAGCTGAAAATAACTCCCATATAAATAATGACATAATTATATAGCATAATAGCATTCAAATCTACTCCTTACTGTCTCTTCTTACCACTGCCTTACTAATAATACATAACATTATTGAGTGCTTACAGTTTCCTAGACGCAGATCTAAGGGTTTTGTACATATCTATTCATTTAATCTTTACAGCCCAATGAAATAGCTGCTATTGTGATCCTTGATTTATGGAGGAGGAAACTGAAGCATAGAAAAAGTTAGAAACTCCCCCCAAGGTCATGGCTTATAAGTCCAGGATTCTGCATCACATCATGAAGTTTCCTGGGGGCTTTGGGGCACCTCTCACTAAGAATTGGCTCTTCTTCCTCCTCTCCTTTCCTGATTGATCTCCCTGCCTCCCCTCTAGCCCACCATCGCAGAGCTACCGAAGTAGTTATCCATGTGCAAAATTACACCATGTCATTATGCCTGTTTAAAGTCCATCAGTGATTGTCTTTCACCTACAGAACAAACTCCAGCCTTAGTGTAGACCTCGGCATGTTTCCTCTTCTCACCTGCAACGTCCTTTCAATGTCATTGTCAGCCATCACTCACGACATAAATGTTCTCCACATTTTCTTTTCTCTAAGATTTTACATAACACTCTCTTCCTCAATCGTTGCCACTATTTGGAATCCAGATGAAATTCTAGCTCCTCCCTGAAGCTTCCCTCTATCTCAAAGCAAGAAATAACCTCTCACTCCTGTAGAATCCCACTGTACTACATTCATTTCTTATGATCTTTATTTTTGGTTTTCCTTTTCTTTTTTTTACCACCTTTAGTATGACTTTTTAGGTGCTTGGTTGTTTTACAGCTCCTAAAAATTAAAGACCCTGGTTTGTGCAGCTTTAAACTTAACCATCCCTTGCAGTTCCTTGCACACAGTAGGTGCTCAATACACATTTGTCGCATGGAAATTCCCTTAGATTCTGTATGGGGTGAGAATATCTTGTTTGACACTTGAATCTGTTTTAGCTCATGGAGCGTGGTGGGAGAATTTGCTGTGGGCGTGTAGGAAGGACAATTCCCAAGGTTGGGGGAGACCATAACTCAAAATACAGTGTCGCTGAGTTATCAGTTGTGGTCTCATATTTCTGCTGTATGAGTAAGAAGGGGAAACTACTCTGCAGATGGCACAGCTCTTTTTCTTCCACCTCCTGTTTACTCCTCTTCTGAGTGGCCCCATCATGATTAAGCCTAACCGACCACTTACAAAAATGTCTCCTAGTTCCATGAAATGCATATTGGTTGCTGCAGGAAAAGCAGATTCAGGCATCCATCCCTCTGCTCCTTCTACGTGTCCAAAATTCTCTTTGCTCCCACAAAGGCATTGTCTGCAAGGGTGGCAAGTAGAATGTTATTAGAAGGAGAGAGTACAGAGAACAAAATATTTAAAAAGGAAATTTTAAGGGGATCCCTGGGTGGTTTAGTGCCTGCCTTCAGCCCAGGGCATGATCCTGGAGTCCCAGGATTGAGTCCCACATCAGGCTCCTTGCATGGAGCCTGCTTGTCCCTCTGTGTCTCTGCCTCTCTCTCTCTCTCTCTGTGTGTCTATCATGAATAAATAAAATCTTTAAAAAAAAAAAAAAAGGAAATTTTAAAAAGAAAAAAGAAAAAGAAAGAAAAAACAATATATTAAAAATATTGGGCATGAGGAAGAAACAAAAATTGTAAGAAGTGATTTAAAAAGCAAAAATTAAGAGGAATGGGACACCATCTAAGGAAAGAAAGAAAACCCACTCCCCTGTTTTTCCCTTAAAATATATTCTGGCCTCTGCCGACAATTGGAGCATTCTATCCATATTTACTCCCTAAACTATGCTTTCTTAGATGTAGCAATAATAAACACTGATATACCCCCAGGGCACCCAAGGGAATTCAGTCAGTTAAGCGTTTCACTCTTGATTTCATCTCAGAGTTGAGAAATGGAGCCCCACATCAGGCTCCCCAGTCAGTGGGAGTCTACTTGAGGCTCTCCCTCTCCCCCACTTGCATGCATGCACTCATTTTCTCTCTCTAATAAATAAATTAATTAATTAAAAATCTTAATAATAAAAAAACCCTCTTATATCCCAAAGAGTTGAAATGCTTGCCTCCAAATCACCAAACAGCTTCATAAAGGCCCTCATCTGTCACTGAGATAAGTTCCTACATTTTATTGCTTGGTCATGAGTCAACTTTGGATTGATATTGTACAGGTTAATGGAAAGAATAACACTTTCCATTAAGACAATATACCTGGGTCTTATCCTTTCCCCATTCCCTCTTTACCAGTGTAACTTGCTCCTCTAATTTTGTTTCCTGTTGAATATCATAAACAGTAGCTTCACAGTATACAAATAAATTTTAGTTCAGCTGAATAACACTAAGATAGTTATCATAGATAAGATGTAGAAAATCTCAACTACAATCTTCACATTTATGCAATCCTCCTGGCATAGGTTCAAAACATTAACGGTTCTTTCCAGCAATTCTTTTTCATCACTTTACCTTAACCCTGGGTCTCTCTAGGTCTTTGTTTCAGGTCCTACAACCTAGCACATTCCAGTTCCACAGCAAGAGTGAGGTATTTCCTTAAAATATTTGGAGTGTTCCTGTCAGCTAAGTCTTAACCAGTTGAAGGTTTTTGTTAACTTTCTTTCTTCCTTTCTTTTTTTCTTTCTTTCTTTTTCTTTCTTTCCCTCTCTTCCTTCCTTCCTTCCTTCCTTCCTTCCTTCCTTTCCTGATTACAACCATCATATTTTCCCTCTGCATCATCAACTTGATTGATCTTTTCTAAGGTCTAGTCCCAGGATTCTGATTTTCTCCCTACCTTCCTCCTCCGAACTTTGATTCTAGGTACCTCCTAAAATCTGTCATTCCATTGTGAACTAGTGAATCCTGGTAAAAATCTAACAAAGTGAAATTCAATTTAAAAAATAAATTAAAACTCGGTAACTAGAAATAAAAAATATAAAACTGCACAAACACAAGATGGGGGTATAACTTATAGCCACACAAGTAAGGAATACTGGGAGATTTTTACTTCTTTGCATGCACATTGCTAGGTCACAGTATGATAAGCCTGATGAAAAGGAATGTGTTCTTGTGCTACACTGATGGGAGTATCAAGACTACATTATAATAGGGAAAGTTCTACTTTCCTCTGCATTTTTCAGAAGTTACCTATAATATAGTCTTCTGGTATAGGTAATACATTTGAAGAGGAATAAAGGCAAACTAGAGAGGTCCCAGTGTAGAGAGTAACGAGTAAGAAGTAACAAATAAGTTGTTCTGACCAAGACCGAGTAACAGAGAGCAGATCTGCCATCCTGCCCAAAAACAAAACCCAAAAAACTAGATAAAATATATGTCACAAGTTTTTAAGACAATAAACATCTGTCAACAAAGGACAGTGATTTTTGAGAGATGGTAGGGGGAAAACAAAAGTAAATTCTATGATTATTCCAGGTTACTGTCTTGAGAGAAATATCAGGAAGTGGCTCAGGGTGAGGAAATACAGATAAAACTTGAGTTGAGGATAGAGCTGAGAGTCCAAGGAGATCAAGGTGGCTAGAGTTCACAGAAAAAAGTACTGGAAATGAAAGTAATGAAAAGAAAGAAACTCCTTGACCTTTAGAGGATCTTCTTCAAGTACCCAGCAGACAACTAACCAGATTATACATATCAAGAAACTATCTGATGTTGAGGAAAGAACCATCTGAAAGAATTAGAGCAAATAGTTTCTAGTGTTCATAGTAGGCTGAGAATAGTGTCTGTTCCCACAAACCAGACTAGAAAATCTTAGAATTTATAGGGCATAAGTAAATTCAGAGGATCCTGACTCAATGATAGGAATAAATAGCCCCAGAGTAAATGTTATTCAGGTTCTGACTAACAGATCTTAAAAGAAAAAACAAATAGATGCAAATTGTTTTTACATTAGGGATGCCTGGGTGGTTCAGCAGTTGAGTGTCTGCCTTTGGCTCAGGGTGTTATCCCAGGGTCCTGGGATCAAGTATCGCATCAGGTTTCCACACCGGGAGCCTGCTTCTCCCTCTGCCTATGTCTCTGCCTCTCTCTCTCTCTCTCTCTCTCTCTCTCCCTGTGACTATCATGAATAAATAAATAAAATCTTTAAAAAAAAAACTGGTGGAAGACATGAGTAGACATTTTTTCCAAAAAAAAAAAAAAACATACAATGGCATACATGAAAAGATGCTCAAAATCATTGATCACCAGGGAAATAAAATCAAAACTATAGTGAGATATCACCTCACACCTGTCAGAATGACTAAAATCAACAACACAAGAAACAACAGAAGTCAGGAAAGATGCAGAGAAAGGAGAACCCTCATGTACTGTTGGTGGGAATGCAAACTGGTGCAGCCACTGTGGAAAACAGTATGGGGTTTCCTCAAAAAGTTAAAAATAGAGCTACTCTACAATCCAGCAATTGCACTCCTAGGTATTTGCCCAAAGAACAGAAAAATACTAATTCAAAGGGATACATGCACTCTGATGTTTATAGCAGCATTATCTACAATAGCCAAATTATAGAAATAGCCAAAGCGTCCATCAACTGATGAATGGATAAAGAAGAAGTGGCATATATATATACAATAGAATATTACTCAGCCATAAAAAAGAATGAAATCTTGCGATTTGTAATGATGTAAATGGAGCCAGAGAGTATTATGTTATGTGAAATAAGTCAGAGAAAGACAAATATGATATGATTTCACTCCTAAGTGGAATTTAAGAACCAAAACAAAAGAGTGAAGGGGAAAAGAAAAAGATAAAGGAAAACCAAGAAACAGAGTCTTAACTATAGGAAACAAACTGATGGTAACCAGAAGGGGGGTTGGTGGTAAAATGGTGATGCGGATGAAGGAAGGCACTTGTGATGAGCACTGGGTGTTGTATGGAAGTCTGTTGAACCACTATACTGTATACCTGAAACTAATATTACACTGTATGTTAACTAACTGGAATTTAAATAAAAAGGGGTTTTTTCAATTTTAAAAATAAAAAATAAAAATAAATTTACTTCTCTCAATATTTGATAGAACAAGTAGACAGAAAATTAACTTAGGCAGCCCGGGTGGTGCAGTGGTTTAGCGCCGCCTTCAGCCCAGGGTGTGATCCTGGAGACCCAGGATCAAGTCCCATGTCAGGCTCCCTGCATGGAGCCTGCTTTTCCCTCTGTCCCTCTGACAGACTGTGTCTGTCTGTCTGTCTCTCTCTCTCTCTCTCTCTGTCTCATGAATAAATAAATAAAATCTTAAAAATATATATATATATAAAAAAGAAAATTAGCTCGGAAATAGGATACTCGAACAACACTATCAATCCAATTTACCTAATTGATATTTATATTACACTTCTCTCAGCAATGTAGAATACACATTCTTTGTAACTGCCCAGGGAACATTTAACAAAGCAAGCCATATCCTGGGCCATAAAACTAGTTCAATAAATTGAAGGAGATTGGGGCATCTTGGTAGCACAGCCAGTTGAGTGACTGACTTGGTTTCAGCTCAGGTCGTGATCTCAGATGTAGGATATAGCTCCCAACAGGCTCTATCTACACTCAGCACAGAGTCTGCTTTAGTTTCTCTCACCCTCACCCACTGCCCCTCCTCCCTCTCCAAAATAAGTAAATCTTTAAAAACAAAAACTTTAGAAATAAATAAATACATTTAAGAGAATTTAAGTCATACAAATGTCTGCTCTGACCACAGAGAAATTAAATTAGAAATCAGTAACAGATTTTCAGAAACTAAATAATAAGCTTCTGCATAATCCAAAGGGCAAAGAAGAATTTAAAAGGCAAATTAAGAAGTATTTTTAACTGAAAAGAAATATGACATATGTAAATTTGTAAGATGCTGCTAAAATATTTTTATGGGGAAAGTTATAACACTAAATGACTATATTAGAAAATAAGGTATCAAACCAATTAGCTTAGTTCCAACCAAAACAGGATTTGGCAAACTATGACCCTGGGGTCAATCACTGACTGTTTTTGTAGAAATAAAGTTTTATTGGAACACAGCTATATTCATTTTTCTGTATTCCATGGCAGCATACATGCTGTGGTGGCAAAACTGAGTAGTTAGACAGAGAATGTAGGGTTCACAAAGCCTAAAATATTGCATCTAGTCCATTGCATAAAAAGTTTACTCACCTCTAAACTAGAGAAAAAAACCAAAGTAGATGGAAGAAAACAAATAATAAGGATCACAAAGGAATTCAGTGAAATTTAGAAAACAAAATGAATAAATTTATGCTTCTTGGAGAAAATGTATAAAAGTGATTAACCATGAGCCAGACCTATCAGAAAAATGAGGGAAGATACAAATTACCAATATGAGAAATGATAGAAGTTATATCAATGCAGATTCTACAGATAAAAGGAAAATAAAATATATTTAACTTTGTGCTAACAAATTCAACAACAGATGAAATGGACAAATTTCTTTAAAAATATAGATAACCAAAGGTCACTGAAGAAATAGGTAATCTGAATAATGCTGCCCTTATTAAAGGAAATGAATTTGTAATTTAAAATCTCTCACAAAGAAAATTCCATGCCCACATGGCTTCACTGGAGAATTCTTTCAAAATTTAAGAAAGAAGTAATAACAATTTTACATAAATTCTTCTAAAAAATTGAAGAAAGATTCTGCTCATCTCAGTCTATGAGGCTATCACCTGCTTGATAACAAGAGCAGACAAAAATGTATACACAGAAAAATTCTATACCAATATTCTTCATGAATAAAAATGCAAAAATTATTTTAAAAATTTTTAGCAAATCAAGTCTAATAATATATAAAACAGATAATACAACATGAAAGACTGAAGTTCCTCCGAGGAAGCAATGTTGGTGAGAAATTTTGGTCTAGCATTTTAAAGTCAATTAATTTAATTTATCAAATTAATACACTGGTAAAGAAAAACCATATGATCATCTCAGTAGAAGCAGAAGTAACATCTAACAAAATTCAACATATATTTCTCTTTTTTTAAAGATTTCATTTATTTATTCATGAAAGACACATATAGAGAGATGCAGAGACAAAAGCAGAGGGAGAAGCAGGCTCCCTGTGGAGAACCTGATATGGGATTGGATCCCAGGACCCCAGGATCATGCTCTGAGCAGAAGGCAGACAAAACCACTGGGGCACCTAGGCTCCCCTCAACATATATTTCTGTTAAAAACTCTCAGCAAACTAGAAATAGAAGGGAATTTACTCAATTTGATAAAAGGCATCCATAAAAACCTAACACTATCATCATACTTAATGATGGAAGAATAATTTTTCCCCTAAGATTAGGAAAAATACAAGGATGTCTGAATTTATTACATCTATTTAACCTTGTACTGAAGGTTCTAGATAGTACTATTAGGAATGAAAAGGAAATAAAGGGGAAAAAAAGAAATGAACCAGATTAGAAAGGAAAAAATACATTTTCTTTATTATTAAACAATATGAATATGTAAAAACTCCCTTGGAACCTACTAAATGTTTTTATACTTAATAGTAAGTTTATCAAGTTTGCAGAACACAAAATAAAAAATCATTTGTGTTTTTTATATTCTGGCAAAAAATCGAACATTAACATTTTTTAAATAATTACAAAATAAAATTGTAGGAGTAAATTTGACAATAGACATGCAAGACTGATGTGGGAATAGCTAACATTGCTAAAACAAAACAAAGAAGACCCAAGTTAATGGAAAGATAGCATTCCTCCATTAGGATGTCAAATCTCCCCAAATTGGTCTAGGCTCTGTGTAATCCCAATCAAAATCCCAGCAGGCTATTTTTGTAGATGTTGACAAACTGTTTCCAAAATTCATATGAAAATGTGATGGACCTGGAATAATCAACACAACTTGGAAAATGCAAAGTTGGAGAACTAATTCTACCTGATTTATTCTTATTATTGACTTACTATATCATTTTATAAAATACTTGCTGTATATTACTTACTATAGTAGTATAGTAATCAAGATGAAACGGCAGCCATGTAAAGATAGATAAATCAGTGAAGTAGGAACGCCTGCCTGGGTGGCTCAGCAGTTGAGCGTCTGCCTTCCACCCAGGGCCTGATCCTGGAGTCCCGGGATCAAGTCAGGCATCGGGCTCTTTGGGAGGAGCCTGCCTCTCCCTCTGCCTATGTCTCTGCCTCTCTCTGTATCTCTCATAAATAATAAATAAATAAATAAATAAATAAATAAATAAATAAATAAATAAATTTCTTTAAAAAATCAGTGAAATAGAGTTAAGAGAGCTTTACATATATGGATAACTGATTTTTAATATGTAGCAAAAGGATATTATTTCAATAAATTGTGTAGGAGTAATTGAATATCTATATAGGAATAAACTTCCATCTTATCTAAAGGCAAATATAAAAATTAATTCAAAATTTATTGTAGATCTAAATACAAAATCTGAAAATGTAAAACTTTAAATGAAACTGTAGCAAAAATTTTTTTTGAACTTTGGTTAAGCAAAGATTTCAAGGTAAGATACCAAAAACATGATCCATAAAACAAATAATAAATTGGATTTAGTTAAAATTAAAAATCATTTTCAAATAACAACTGATAAAAGAATGAAAAGACAAACCACAGACTAGAGGAAATATTTTCAAATCACATGTCTGACAAAGGACCTGAATCCAGAGAAGATAAAGAACTTGCAAAACAAAACTCCAGTTTAAAAAGAGGGACAAAAGAGTGGAACAGATATTCACCAAAGTATATAAATGGCAAATAAGCACATGAAAAGATGTTTAACATTACTAGTCATTAGAGAAATGCAGATTAAAACCACAATCAAATAGCACTAACCATCAATTTTAATTAAAGATTGATCCATCCAAGTGTTGGTGAGGATGTAGAGGAAGTGCAACTCTCATATACTGCTGGTAGGATTTTTATGGTATAACCACTTAGGAAAATTCTTTGGCAGGGTTGTTCTGCTGGTTTGGTGCTTTTTTGTGGGTTTTGTTTTTGTTTTTGTTTTTAAGTTAAATGTACGTGTGATCTAATCATTCCAATCCTAGTTATGTATCCAAGAACAATGAAATCTTATGTTTATACAAAGACTTGTATAGGAATGGTTAGAACAGTTTTATTTGTAATAACCAAAAACTGGTAAAAGCTCAAATTCTATCAACAGGTGAATGAACAAATACATAAGGGCTATCCATACAATGGAATGTTATTCAACAAAACAAAAATTAAACTCCTGGTATACCCACAACACGAACAGATCTCAAAATAATTATTCTGAGAGGAAAAAAGCCAGACTTCCCAATCCATCCTCCCCAAAGTAGTATATCTTGATTGATCCACTTATATGAAACTCTAGAAGCTACAAAGTAATCTACAGTGACAGAGAGCAGATCAAGCGTCTCCTGGGGATGGAGACAGTATCGAAAAAAGAGGAAAGTATTAACCACGGTCATAAGGAAAGTCTTGAGGGTGATGGATTTGTTCACTATCTTGACTGTGATGATGATCTGTGGGTATATACATATGTCAAAACTAACCAGCCTGTACACTTTTAAAATGTTTAGTTGATTGTATATCAATAATATACCTCAATAGTAATACCTCAATAAGCTGTTTTTTAAGGAAAAAAAAAAACAAAGAACTGTTAGAAATGTTTTGACCAAGAAAAGATGTGTAATCCTCCTAAATCCATGCTCTACATAGTCGAGTGTTAGAATGGTGCCATAATCAAGAGACATAGTCCAGCTAACAAAGAACATAAGAATAATTCCATTTCCTCCCTTGCATTTCTTGCATAATATGAGGTATGTAATCTCCAGTGATTCTTCTTAAAATTTCCTTTTTCTCCAACATTTTTTCTCATACTCCGTTGGTTCTGTGCCATATTCTCCAGAAATGTCTTCCCCTAGCCCATCTGCTTTTTATTCTTCTCTTTACTGTTCCTGGTTGTACATCACAAAAATCTAAACAAATAGTCTGGCAACAGCAGATCTGTCCTTGGAAATTGAAGAAGGGGAAAAAACTGAGTGGGTGACACTAGAATCGATTTGACCAATCTAAAGGCGAGAAAAACTTTGGAATATTCATTCAGTGAGGGGGAAGAATACTGATGAGGTTAAGAGCAATGGTCTCTAGAGCTAAAATTTTGGGGTCTTATGCCCTGCTCTATCATGTACTAGCTGTGTGACATCAATAAATCTATCCAACCTCTCTGAGCTTCATTTACTTCATCTGTGAAATGGGGATAATAATAGCCTTCTAAGAGGAATTTTTGAGCATTAAATGATTTAATACATGTAAGACACTTAGAACTAAACCTGACAATAGGAAGCTCTCGATAAGTACTAGCTGTTCATATTGTATATTAATAACCTTGACCCTTCCACACCAAAGATATTTTTGGAAATTAGTACTTAGCCAAAATGGAATGGGCAGCCTCACATGGCAGTGAACTTCCTCTTTCTAGAAGTGATCAAACTGATGCTGTATGAGTACTCCACAGGGAAATTGTACATCAAACTAATTCATTTGATACTGACTAGAACAGGAACCACTAAGGTCCCTTTCATATATGAGAGTCTATATCTTCATGCAGCTTTTTCTGTCTTGGTTATTTTTTTCCTGCTTTCCCAATTCATCCACCCTAGATCAGAACATCCTGAATTCTCTTGATCCTAGATTTTTTATTTTAGCTTGAAGGTGTTTCATAAAAAGCCTTCTTTAGGTGACAAAACTGACAATTCATAAAAGAGAGAAATAAAAATATGAAAAATGTTAACCTCACAGGAAATCAAATATTTGATAATATGAAGAATGCCCCTGCCTTGTGTATACACAAGTTTTTAAGCCACTTAGATTTTTACAAAAAATGTAAAATGTTTTCAGCCAACTGACACCTACACAAAACAAATCTTTTTGCAAGATGGATGAAACAGAAAAACAAATTTGAAGTTAATATCTTCCAAATAGAGAATTGACAGGTATTTAACTACAAAATTCATTTCCCTGTTTTCTTTTTTCCTACTTCTTTTGCATTCAAGGAAATTGTAAGTAAACAAACAGGTTTTTCTACTCTGATGTTCAAAGGAAAATCCATTTTCTAATCAGAGTGAAATCAGTAATAATTACCAGAGTGTGTCTCCACATCTGACTTTTCTCTAGCCCCAGAATGTGGGTGAGGTGTTTTTCCTTCAGTTAAAGGCTATCACCACCTCCTCTGAGAACCTGCCCCCCCTTTCCTATTACTTTAATCTCTCTATTCTGACATTCCTCCCAAACCTGCAAATATTCCCATGTTCCTTCCATTTATTAAAAACCTCCTTTGACCTTGGATCCATCTCCAACTATCAACCAATCTATCATTTCTGCATCTTTGCTCATCTTGTCTGTCTACTACCACCATCTTCTCTCCTTTAATTCTGCTGACTATTATTCCTTTGTAAGGATGATTTCAGATGCCATTTCCTAACTATGATACCGGACACCACCTCAAACACACCAAAAGTGAAAGATGACCCTGAAGGGCTCCAATAATACCCCAAAATTGTGAAATTACCAGTTTTCTTCAATAGCCCTGAGAGTAGGGCTACTATGCTTGGCCATACTAAATAGACACAGACTCTTTACAGAAGGAATGAATGCCCCGATTCTAGGCAAAATGCATAAGAAAAGGAACTGATGTGAATTTATGCTCTAACTTTAATATACAGTCTTGATTTGGGGGTTTTAAAATTTTCAGAGCAAAAGAGAAAGTAGTCGGTAATCTCTGGCCCTGAGTTCTGTCTCTGTGTGCAACAATATGTAAGCTCCAAATACTAGTCATTTTTTGGTCCTTGCCAATCAGTAATTCAGTCATTAATACATATTTTTCCCTGAGCCATTGGGGCTAATCTTTCTATGATCAACATAACTTCCTTTGACCTTGTCCTGCACATTCATAGACCAGTGCACTGCCATGAGATCCCCAGATCGTCAGTTACTTCCTGGCTCACATAGAATCAACCATAGTCATATATGCCTTCATACTCAGCACCAGAGGCTTTGAGACATAGGATGATCTGGAGATATAATTTAAGCTTTATTTATCCGAGGCCACATAGTTTGATTTTTTTTTTAATTTGGGGACTTTTTGAAAATTTAAAATTTTTCATTTCATATATCTTATTTTTTAAACTTCCCTTCATTGAGGCTCATTGTGGGACAGAACTATGTGAAGGGCTTTGCTTACATTTTCTTATTTAATATTTATAACAACCTTATCAAGTTTACATTATAATTATAAATAATTTTACAACTATGTGAAGAGCTTTGCTTACATTTTCTTATTTAATATTTATAACAATCTTATCATTTACATTATAATTATAAATTTATGCCCATTTTACAGTTGAGAAAACTGAGGTATAAAGAGATCAGGAAAGTTAAGCCATATAGCTTGTAAGGCTTGAGTCAGGAGAGGCCTTTTCCAGGGCCCATATTCTTAACCAGTACTTCCCACTGTCTCCCGGCAAATCCAGGAAGTGATCATCAGAGAAAACTGACTATAGATACTTATATGTATAGTTAAAAAGAGAATAAAGACTGGGGGTATGTTTCTTTACTATTAATAGAGTGTGTATGTTTTTTAAAAGATAAAGTGACATGAGGAAAGAAGAAAAAAACTAAAGATCTCAAAAATAACACTTTGGTCTAAAGAGGCTCCTCAAAGCAAGTACTTGACTCTCTCGGGCCTTTAGTCATGGATTTAGATTTTCTTTTAAGCTATTGATAGCAAGTGAAATGGCAGTTTACAGATTTAGTTAATCATTGTACTCTCAGTGAGCAAATTTTCCAATCTGTTTTAAAAACAGTCAAGTAATAGAACTAAAACATATGAAGCCAACTTGGACGGGAAAGGAGATTCTTAAAACATTTGCACTGACATCATTGCTTACCTAGTAGAGACCCTCCTAATATTCTAGGAAAAACAACTCCTTGAGGAAGGGTTTCTGTTCTCAAAGAACATTTCCCAAACCTTTATAATTAAGAAGAAAATGCAAGGCCCAAGAGACTTTACCCTACCAACAAAATCATCCTCGACATACATGAATTTATGTTCTAAAATAATAGATAAAAATAAAGTAATTTAAATATGAATAAATGGAGGGGATCTGTTGTCTGTTTGTTTTCCTACTATATGAACCCATCTCTGTCTTCTCTTCGAGTTAATCGTTATCAAATTACACTAAATCAGAGATGGCAGGGGCTGTGACTGGCTGGATACCAGTGTTTCTCATTGTTTGGTTATACTGGAAAGTCTTTGGAATGAGCTTAATCTGAAAGACCTTTAAACCAGCAATTCTCTTACCCTTCTAAACAGCAGAGATTAGGGTTTGTTTGTTTGTTTTTTTTAAATTTGTTTCTTGGGTTTTGATGGGGGAGATATGAAGGGAAGAGTGTGTATATGTGGCATACATGTTTTTTTCTTAAATTAAAAATCAAACAATATTAAGGCTCTCTTCTTCCCACCCTGCCTTCACACACACACACACACGCACACACACACACACACACACTCCTCTTTCCCTCACACAACTTGTGATGTTTGGAAATCCACGAGAATGGGAAAGGGGTCCAGGGATGTGGGGAAGGAGACATTCAATTTTAATTCCATACATTTCTGTTTGTTTGCTTTTTTTAACCATGTTTGTGTGATATTTTCAGTTAAAATAAGCTTTTTGGACTCTGAACTAAGTGAAAAGGCAAAAAGACACAGCGACACGACACACACATTCACACACAGCAGGGTAATAAAGAAGGAAGAAGGGAAGTATAAGTAAAATACTCCAGGATGGCAGTGTCCTTAGTATTTATTCTCTGGCTGAAAAGTGAAGTTGTTCCTGTGGGGTGGAGGTGGTTTTCACTTGCTCCAGGGTGAGGTGAGGGATAAGGAAGGCGGATTTGCATCTGTAGCTGACTGGCAGGTTCCGTGAGAAATCATTCACTCTGATGATAAATTTTGTTATTTTGGCAATTTCTTTCTCAAAATTGATGGTGCCCTTTACTTTTGGGTGGGGTGGGGGGTACTGGGTGGGGAATGGGATGTTGTTTCTAGTGACTGCTGAGAGAAAGGAGTAGGGGGCAGCTGTCTGACTTAGAGACTGAAATGTTCTGGGAGAATGGAATGCTGTTGTTTCTCTGTTTTTGAAGCCACCTTCTTTTTGATCCTGTTAATGCCTCAAAATTTCACACTGTGGACAAATTAGGCAAGGTATAATTTCACATGTCGCCCGTAAACACTGGACAACCACCCTTGTCCTGTGTGAACACAGGCACACGATTGTTATGGACATTTGAGATGAGAACCTTCCTCGGTCGGGAGGGAAATCACATTTTAATAACCAAGAAGTGACAGTCAAATATTTTAAATGCAGCCTCTTTTTTTTTCTTTTCCTAAATAGTCTTATTACTTTTTTTTTTTCATAGGGGTAACAGGGGTAACATATAAATCCTAGTGCTGTCCTTCTCAAATGCAGTTTAGAGGGACACTGGAAGAAGATGGTTATAAATAAAATAAAGTTAAAATATATATTTCAGATGAAGCATTCCATCGTGACATAAAAAAAAGCAAGCTTTAAGTTTACTAAAAAGGAATATTCCAGCAATTACCAAAAGATTCCACAGCTGCTAAAGTAGAGAAACTCTTTTCCTTTCTTTGAGGCTAACTCATCATCTCTGGCAATTACCTCATAACTAATCAAAGCTTTTATGAAAACGTTAGTAGCCAAAAGAGCCACTTTGATTGCCTTCATTCCAACGGAACACTATTTACAGGCCTTTATTGCCACAAATAACTTTTTTTTTTTAAATTTGTTCTCCTGAAAACTGCTTTAACAACAGCAATAAAATATGGTCTAAAATATTAACATAGTACATGGATAAAGCATCAGTTTTCTTAAGCATTTCTTTACAACATGTAATAAAAAAGTACTCTGGGGAACGGTAAGGATGCAGTTGTTGATCGTGATGACTGCTGTGATCAGGTTTGGTAGAACCTCTTCATGTTATTTGAGGAAACATTATGAGGAGCTATCCTAAGAATATATATGAAGGGGCACCAGGGTGGCTCAGTGGTTGAATGTCTGGCTTCAGCTCAGGGTGTATGTAATCCCAGAGTCCCGGGATCGAGTCCCACATCGGGCTCCCCATGAGAAACCTGTCTCTCCCTCTGCCTATGTCTCTGCCTCTCTTTCTGCGTCTCTCGTGAATAAATTAATAAATAATCCTTAAAAAAAATACAAATATATATGCAATGGAATGCCTGGATGGCTCAGTCAGTTAAGCGTCCAACTCTTGATTTCAGCTTAGGTCATGATCTCAAGGTCAAGGGATCTGCAGTGGGCTCTGCACTGGGTGTGGATTCTGTTTAAGATTCTCTCTCCCCCTCTCCCTCTGCCCATCACCCCTTCAAAACAAAAAAAAAAAGAGAATATATGTGCATGAATTATAGAAGTTTATGATGATCAACAGCCATACCTACATTAGATTGTGATCCAGGCCTGTATTCATGAAATGTTTGACCAAACTTAAAATTAGGTTTTGCTGGGGGATCCCTGGGTGGCTCAGCGGTTCAGCACCTGCCTTTGGCCCAAGGCGTGATCCTGGAGTCCCGGGATCAAGTCCCACGTGGGGCTCCCTGCACGGAGCCTGCTTCTCCCTCTGCCTGTGTCTCTGTCTCTCACTCTCTATCTCTCTCTCTGTGTCTATCATGAATAAATAAATAAAATCTTTTAAAAAAAAAAAGGTTTTGCTAATATAGTCATGTATCCAAGATAAATACTGCTCTTAAAACATATGTAAGGGCTTTCTACTAGATTCTAGATCTTCATACCAGGCAGCTATTACCAAAACATCTTGACATTTTATCAGCTTACAAAAATAGCATTTTTTTTTCTTGAGCCAGGCTAAACTGGGTTTGGCCTCAAACTTTGGGTTGGGCATAAATCTGTTCATCTCTCCATAAACCAGTCTTCTTACTTTTTCATAGGCATGTTCTTTTCAAAGCAAAAGGAAAGAGCACAAAAGGGAAACTTCCTTACACAGTTTAAGCACCTGCTACTGTCACACTTGCTGACACCTCATTGGCCAATACAAATCATATGGCCAAAGCCAGCACCAATGAACAGGGAAATAGGCCTCTCCCATAGAAAACAAAGAAGACAGTTAACACTTGCTAGATAAAAATCCAGTCTCCCAAGACCCTCTTTTCTTTTCACATCATTCTTTCTTTCTCTAGAGGCCTCATCAAACCAAAAGGTATCTTTCCCATCTATGAATTATCTACAGATAATTCACCAATTTATATGTCTACTGTAGAACTCTCATTTTAGTTTCAGGGTTTTATGACCAAAGATGTTTCAAAAACAGTTCAAATGTAACATGTCTTAAATGAAACTCATGATTACCTTCACTACCTCTAAGATACCAAAACTGGCATTCTCCTAGCATTCTCCATACCACTGTATGCCACAGTATCCATCCATTCAAACCAGAAATCTCAGAATCTATAATATTCTTTCTCCTCCAACTGTCAAGTCCAATCAATTGCTAAGACTCATTTTACCTTCTACATGTAACTTGAAGTTTTCATTTCAGCTTCTCATCTTTACCAGCATCCTATTCCACCCTACCACCAATTTAAACTGGGATCACTCTAAAAATCTATTAACCAATACTGACCCTGTTTGATTTGTTTTGCATTTAGAGTAGTATTTTTGAAAAGCAAATCTGATTATGTCACCATTCCTGCTTAACACCCGTTAATGTTTTAGGATTTTAGGATTTTAAAATATGTCCCCAATTCCTTGAAACTACTTCTTTCAAAAAGTGGGGCTTAACTGCCCATCCTTTGAATGTTCATAGGAATTAGTGACTTACTTCTAACAAATAGAATGTGATGGAAATTCTATGTGACTTCTGAGACAAGCTCATGCTCTCTCTTATGTGTTCTCTCTCTCTCTCTCTCTCTCTCTCTCTCTCTCTCATCAGTTGCTCTGGGGGAAGACAGCTGCCATGGCATGTGGATACTCAAGCAGCCTTGTGGAGAGGTTGATATAAAAAAGAGTTGAGATATTCCACCAATGAGCAGTACCAATTTGCCAGTGATGTAGAGGACCCACTTTGGGGACCCTCAGCTCCACTCAAGACTCTAGATAACAGTAGAGCTTTGACTGACATTTTAATTGCAACCTCATGAAAGGCCTGAGCCAGAACTGCCTAGTTAAGCTGTTCCTAGGCTCCTGACCACAGAAACAGTGAGATACTAAATGTTTATTACCTTTTAAGTCACTGAGTTTGTGGTAAGTTGTTATGCTGCTATAACATAACTTCCCATTGCTCTTAGGACAAGGAACAAAATGCTTAACTTGCTTGAAAAACCTGTATTCAACTCCCTGAAAAACCTGTATTCAACTCCCTACTCCTGTCCCATCACATATCCCCTGACTGCTTCCCAGACATTCAGGCTTTCTTTCAACTCTTTGCACACACCATGCTACTTTCTACCAGAGGGCTTTTGTTCCTACTCCTTCTTTCTCCAGCAAAGGTATTTCTTTCTATATTCATTGAGTTACAGCCTATATTTCCACTAAATCTCAGAAACCTTGTTATTTCTCCAGGTATACTTTCCCAGGTAGCACTGACCTGAACAAATTCCCTTTTCATAACCTCTCATCCACCTGTATGCATATGAAAACATGAATAATTTGACTCCTATCTCCTTTCCCACTAGACTACATAAGTGCAGCTACTCACCATTGTCGCCCTGATGCATATAATATGACCAGCACAGGGAGGGCAATTGAGGATGATGTGCTGCCCTCAGAGATAAACTGACAGGGGTGTACATGATACAACAGTTGGACAAGGAAAGGCTGGCAGGTTCAGAGGGACTGGAAGGCTGTGTGAAAAAGTTAAAGACAGATTGTCAAACTGGCCTTTTACCACCACAGTTTCTGTTGCCTCTTTCTTTCCACCTCTCCTTCAGAGGTTGCTTTCCCCTTCCACCATGCTTCCCCTTAGAAGTTTCCAAAACTCTTATCTCTGCTTTCCCTGTTTGTCATGTCAGCTGTCGACAGAGGGTCAAATAAAATAATTCGCACGGAGGTGCCTGTCGCCAGCGCTAAATCCCACTGTGCTGGAAAGCATGGGAGGGGAAGGAGAGAAGAGGAAATGAGCTGACAGGAGGGGCAGATCCCAAGACTGAAGGGAGGGTAGGTAAGGGCTAGCAATATTGGAATGAATCTGGGGCAGAGAGAGTGGCAAAGACAAAGGAGAGGGCGGCGGGGCCAATTCAGACCGATGTCCAGCAGGACTTCTGCTTTGAAGGCATTCAATCTAAGGATCAAGAAAGGGACACAGCTTCCACGTTGGAGAGTGAACCCAGAAGTGCCTGTGGTAGAGCTGGGTTCTGTGTGCGAACGAGCTATGGAGTATGGGTGGACAAAGTCTAGCACTGAAGCAAGAGGCCAGAATGTAAAGACCAGCACCCCTCTGGACATCAGAAAGTTGGAGGAACCAGAGATGGGAAAAATGGCCTCCCCAGTGGGGCACTGCATCCATAGATTCACCATTGCATTCCAGACCTACCTCTCCCAGTCAGAGGGCACAGCAGGCTGTTCTCAACACCACATGGCCAGGGGCAGTTCTGTTGGTCCCATGCAGACATCTTCAGGGGGCCCCTCTGGGGCAAGAATACATGGCAGGTGTCCACCATCCATTGGTGGACCGGAGCTCACAGGTATGTATACTTAAACAACTAAGAATATTCAGTTGATTGGTTGTTTTTTCAACTTAAAAAATATATTTAAGTTAACTGAATAGGATTGATTATGGAATTCTAAGCATAAAATAGCCAAGATTATTGCAGCATGCGTTAGGAACACATGTGGGCTCAGAAAGGCCTGCTGATACCTACCAGGAAGCAGCTACCTCCTTTGGCAGCAGCGTGTGGTCATGTGCTGAGCCGCTGAACACTCCCTGACAACTTGTGGTCAAGGCCATCATGGCCACCATCAAACATCCAGTGAAGATTCTGAGATAGATGGTGCATAGACTTAAAGAATCACATTTTGAAATGGTAAGTTTACTCCCTGCCTTTAATTAAGTAAACTCGGAAGCCTCTTCATGGCTTTAGCACGGTTTATTTGTTTATTAGAATATCAGTGGCATCTCAGTGACTAACAGGAGAAAAGTCGACCAAAGTACCAGCGATCTAGGATCTTTAACTTGCAGTCTTAGCAACTGAAAAAGATCAGCAAACTGCCTATTGATTGTTAGTGAATGGATTGTGCAAAGATAAAAATAAGCGATTTTACATTATTAGTTGGTTTTGCAACATTTTATTCTGTCATGTGTACAGACATGATATAGACCCTTTTAATCTATAACATAAGCAGAATATACCTCATGTGGCATCCTCTTTAGACTTTATGTCACCTAAGCTTACGGATTCCAGGATGAGAATACACTATCCCAACCACTACCACCCCTGGCCTTATAAACAAATTACTCAGCTACATCCTTTGATGTGTTCTGTTGGAACTCAGAGGCTTTCAATAGAATTACCCTAAGACTATCAGGTTTGCCTTTGGAACTTCACTGTGGGGCTCTACAAGAGTGCTGTGTGACAGAGAGGACACTTCCCCAGCCATAAATAACTATTGAGTCCAATCATACTTTCTCATTCTTAATGTTGGAAAAGTAGGAGGGCGGTTCTGGTTGTCACCACTTATGTGGTTGGTGACACGTAGAGTCATTAAAAATAAAATTAGAAAACCATTTATTTGCCGTAATTTGTTCCCAACGTGATGCATTAAAATATAACCTTGTGAGAATGTGAACTCCTCAAGGATGTCTTTGACAAGCTTTTGAAACAAGTTATTGTCAACTGCAATGAAACAGCCCAGCAGTCACAATCTATTTGAAATCTTTCAGGCATAAGTTGTAACAATAAGAGTTTTCAAAATATTTGCTTTAAAGTAAATTAGATCAGATTTGGGTTTTCCATACAATAATGTCCCTCACTCATTTGTATCCTCTTTTGTTTCCTCAAAAGGGGAGAAAAATATGTAGATCCAACTAGTGGGGGAACCTACCAATCAATTGCCAAATATTTTCCTTTCTTCCCTTCACCCTTCCAGGAAAACTCCCTCCTCTGAGAAACATGGGTTTGGACATCTTAGTTATATATCCCTATGCTGGATTTTCCCTATGAAAATGTCATTAATCGTGCATCTCCTAAGGAAAAAAAAGGTGACCTCAGACACTACTAGATCTTTGAATATTTAAGAGTATCTGAAAAGAATGGTCTGTCTTCAGCTTAGCTCCCAGAGCATCCTGAATTCATGCAACATTACAGCTGTTGCTTCTCACCTTCTCAGTCTGCCCATTACAGTGATCATTGCATTTGACGACAATTACTCACATCTCTCCCCTCACTAGGACTACTAGCCTTGAGAATATATGCCTTTTTGCCTTTGCATCCTGGATTCAGAACAGTGCCTGAACGTAAAAATCTAATAATGCTTATTGGATGAATAGATGGGCAGACGGTTGGCTTGATGGATACTATGTAGAATAAATGCAGAGGACAAGGTCCACCTAAACCACAAATGCTGCCTTCTTTTATTGAACTTGGAAAGCTCTGACAATGTTTTGAGAACCAAGGTTATGTTTTGACAAAACTAATTTAGTGTTTTGCGAAGCATAATTTTGAAGCCCAAATGGCTACGTTTGACAGCGTCTCTTTAAGCAAAACTGCATTTTGTTTAGACCAGGGCATCGTGACTGACAAGTTATATTTTTTCTTTGTTTGAAAGCCTTTGCAGAAATATATGATTTCTGCAGCTATGGATTCTTTCTGGTTTCTGCTGCTTTCAAACCTCCAACAGAAAGATCTTGCTTCCAGGAGTATAGTATTTTCGTGGGTTTTCCAGAATCCTTAAAATGTTCTAAGAAGACAATATCATTCTAAAAGGTACCTGAATTCTCCTAAAATGATTTTGAAAAATGTGAGTTTTTTAAAGATGTGTTTCTGTAAGGGCTAATGACTAGACACAATGCCAATCCCTTGGGGATGTTGATGGATCCCACTGAGAGGATGCATGTCTTTGAGGAAGGGCTTAATTCATAAGGTACTTTACTAAACTCAATGCAAGCAAGCCATATGACTTCGCAAATTTGTCTATGAATTGAATCATTTGTTCCAATTTAGTGTCTCAGACTTTCTGAGAAGAATATTTCCAAGAATACACAGGAGGATTCAAAGTGTGAATAAACCCAGATTTCTCTCTCTTCTTTTAAACTAAAAAATGTAGGTAATAAATGACAAATTAAAACATTTGTATTTCATGGTTTAACATAAGCTTACACAAATTGATTATTCTGTATAAGTTTTAACTTGAGACTTTTTTTAAAAATCAACTCTGACTTTAGAGAAGATGGTGTAAGTGGAAGGCAGAATTTAGCTTATTGTTTGATTTTGGTTTCTTTTTCCTGTACTATCTTTATAAAGGCTGTAAGTAGCAGCTTAGAGATGCTGGAGAGTTTTTTTTTTTTTCTTTTTCCTCTCTTTTCTAAAAGAGGATTTGGCCAGAAACTTCATTATTTGCATGTAGTAGGATCATGACATATCCTGTGCTTTATCCCATCCACGTTGTAGAATGTGACTATGGACTTTAGGATTTCAAACAAATCAATAGTTGCCGAACTCTACACTGAAAATGTATTCATTCCAAACTGAATTATCATCGCCAGTGACGTTCTCCTCCCTAAACCTGAAAAAGCTAAAAAAATGGTAACACAAACCACATGGTCTCTTCATTCCACCACCACTCTTGGCAGAACAAGTGCTGCCTGGCAACCTTGCTGTCAGCTGGGCCTGTGCTAATCAGAGCAGCACTGCCCTGTAGTTAAATTGAATACTTTCTTTCTGAGAACCCTTCAGTGAATGCTTTCCCTTCTTATCAGTCTTCCCAGTACTGTTTGAAAAGGTCTTCTGTGGATGAGAAGAACAAGTTCTCAGAAAGGGAGCTGCTAAAATAGTAAAAAAAAAAAAAAAAAAAAAAAAAATCAAGTATTCTAGTGACTCTGCAAAGAAACGGCCCACAAGGACAGCATCAGCGTCACTTGGGCTTGGGCCCCAGAGATGCATGGCCCCAGACCTACTGCTTGCTCTGGGCAACTATTTCATCCCCTGTCCCTTGGCCTCCCTCCCTATGCAAACTCAGACTACAAGGATCCGATGTCTGGAATGAGGAAGTTAGGAGCTGAAGACTCAAAACACAAATGTGGCCTTCTTGCATTTGGCTCTGGAAACAACGACACTATCTTAATTCCCACATACTTAGGGGAAGAATACGTATTTGGAACAAAGCTGGTGATGATGACGTTCCTTCAAGTAAGCCTGGTTAAAACTGAGATGACACAAATTGCTAAGATAATTGAGCATGTGAAAAGTGACACTTCTAGGAGAGAGGGACGGCCAAGCAGCCAGAGCCATGGGGATGGTGTCTGATGCGAGGGAAAGTCAATAGGAAATTGGATTCACTGGCAGAGTTTTAATTCACTTTATAGCCCAATTGCGTAAACAAAGACATCATTCAACTCTTGCTATTCCCCAGTAGACAAAATGATAGCATATAAAGTGACTGGTCCCTGTCCCGCACACCATTGGCACTACACAAATGTGAGTTTGCTCTTCTCTAATCAGGCAGATTTCCTTTGAGAATACAGGGTTCAGAGACCTTCTGGTGTGTATGATGCTCAGCAGAGCTCCACGGGCCTTCCCCCACCCAAGCACCTCCCAATGTATCACCTTCTTTCCCCAAAGCCTACAATGACTAAGAGAAAAGGATTAACCCGAAAAGGAGCTGAAAAACCCAGCCCCATTCCAGCTACTTTTCTGAGTAACTCTTCTTCTTCTTTTTTTTTTTTTAAGATTGATTGATTGATTGATTCATGAAAGACACAGAGAGAGAGAGAGGCAGAGACACAGGCAGAGGGAGAAGCAGGCTCCATGCAGGGAGCCCCACGTGGGACTCAATCCCAGGACTCCAGGATCACGCCTTGGGCTGAAGGCAGCGCTAAACCCCTGAGACGCAGGGGCTGCCCTGAGTAAGTCTTCTTAAAGTAAGCTCTTCATGTCACCTGAATTTTGGGATCCTTGAACTTAAGACTTTGGATAGACTTTTTCTAAAGCTAAGAATACCAGACCCCTGAAGGAGTCCATACATGGTTCAAAGTCAAATAACCAGGGGACAGCTTGGCTCTTATGAATCAGAGAACAGGAGTGATTTGTATTAGCTCACCTTCTACAGTGGCTAGAGTTGCTTGGTGAACAGACAAAAAATGATACATGTGTCTGGAACTAACAGTATCCACATATCAGAGGTCACGCCATAATTAAAAACATGTACATATTTTAGATTTCTGTTATTATGGGCTGAAAAGAACTTGGGCCTTACTTAATATTTCTATTCCAGCCTTTTCTTTCACAAGTCCACCAATACTTAGAAATCCACCTACTGAGTGAACAGGCACCCATGGGACACACATGCTCTGGTGTCTTCCATTGGCCATTTTGCTTCACCAGGCCAGTAAGGAGAGTCCATCCCAGTGTCTGCTGTAATCACTCTCTGTGTGATTTACCTTTCAGGGCTATTATTTGTCATTCAAATAATAAATGAAATTGCTTGTATTTGCATATGTTCTAGAGTTTCCCAAGTTTTTTACACTTGTTATCTTGATTGTCACTTCTGTGAAGCAGGCAAAAATAGACATTAACTAGATATAATAGATATCACTAGATATTATCTAGTGATAAGGAAACAGAGATGAGGGAAAAAAAGGTCTTAGGGAAATACCTTCAATATAGACTGTCACCAGGTGGTGGAAGGTGGAAGGCAAGAAGGTGACTTCTTTTTTTTTTTTTTTTTTTTTTTAGTTGAGATTCCTGTGACAGACACAAGTGGGCCATAGTCAATATAGCTCATTATTTCAGTTATGGTGCATTTCAAACAACTTTTAAATAGCATAAAGTTGAATTTTTTCATAAGTACTTTTCCAGAAATCTGTCTCTATCACCATTTAATCTAACCTTCGCCTTCCCCCCAGACTTGATTAGGTTGCTTTTTTAATTCATGCTGTAGCCACTGCCTTCAAGCCAGATTCTGGGTAGGCCTAACCCCAGGTGCACCTCTCTGTCCATATGTGGTCTCTTTTCCCTTATTAGCTTTCTAGAAACAATTAAATACACAGCTTTCATTTCCTTTCCAACCCCTGTGCATTAGCTGCAGGGCTCTGTTCTGTCTTGAACGTCTCTCCACATATAAAAGAGGCACGAGTTGATCACTGACATTAGAGCATCGCTCTATTTCTGCACACACACACACCCCACCCCTCATGATCCACTCCTCCCAGTCCAAGAAAGCTTTCTCCTGGCATCGTTCTTTTCAGAATATGAGGGAAAGTGTTCCCTTCTTTTCCTAATTCCTTCTTTGATTAGCAGCTGCAAGCTAGGTATGATGACTTTCAACTGCAAAACATCTCTGAAGCCTGTTGCCACCAGTAACACAACATACAACTTTTAAACAACTCTGTCTGATACAAACTGTTCCAGCCAAAGAGTTCCTCTGAACTGATTTCTAAAATGGGTGATATTCTTCCAGAACAAAACGTTTTATGCTAGATTTTTTTCAATGGTGATTTAAATCATTGCATGACCCATTTATCCTTAAAAGCTCAACTTCTTTCCTGTTATGCAGCTCAGCTCAGTAATGATTTCTAGCACAATGATAATGTAAAGGTCCCCTATGACTTCCAAAATGCTCAAAGTGCTTGTGCATTTGGTTTCAGAAATCCTCACAGGGTCCTTTTTAAAGGGAATGCAATAGGTAGGTGCATCTGCGTAAATTTGGAGAAGAGCCAATGATGGTCAAACATCTTTTTTTAGTGGGTTTCAGCTTTATTAAGACTTTTTAACTTATTTCCCAGAAGATTGTGTGCATGTCATTTACTCCACATTTCTCCTATTTAAAATGGCAATTATCTGGAACTCAGTTACTTCTTCCTTTAGTTCTACAATGTGTAAGTAGTTAATAATTTTCCCAGGATCCACATGTTTGCCTTCTTTATATTTTACTAGACCTGTCTCTCTGTACCCCTAAACCTGTACTATCCAATACAATGGCCACATGTGATTATTTCAATTTTGATTTAAATTAAATAAACCAGTCAAGTGAAGTACAAGCAAAAATAAACTATTGGGACTATATCAAAATAAAAAATTTTTACATGAAGAAGAAAATAAGCAACAAAACTAAAAGGCAAACTACTGAATGGAAAAAGATATTTACAAATGACATATCCAGAATAATGGATTAATAATGTTAGTATCCAAAATATATAAAGAACTCATACAACTCAACACTCAAAAAACAAATAATCCAATTTAAAAATGGGCAGAAGATATGAACAGACACTTCTCCAAGGAAGACATCCAGATGGCCAACAGACCCATGAAAAGATGCTCATCATCAGTCATCATCAGGGAAACACAAATCAAAACTACAATGAGGTATCACATCACACCTTGTCAGAATGGCTAAAATCAAAAATACAAGAAACAACAAGCATTGGCAAGGATGTGGTGAAAAGGCAACCCTCTTACACTGTTGGTGGAAATGCAAACTGGTGCAGCCATGGTGGAAGACAGTATGAAGATTCTTCACAAAATTAAAAATAGAACGACTCTATGATACAATGACCACACTACTGGGTATTTAACCCAAAAATACAAAAACACTAATTCAAAGGGATACATGAACCTCTAGGTTTATTGCAGCATTACTATTTATATAGCCAAACTATGGAAACAGCCAGCCCAAGTATCCATCCATAGACGAATAGATAGAGAAGATGTGATATATTATATACATTGGAATATTATTCGGCCACAAAAGAGAATTAAATCTTGCATTTGCAACAACATGGGTGGAGCTAGAGAATATAGTGGTAAGTGAAATAAGTCAGAGAAAGACAGATATCATATAATCTCATTCATATGTGGAACTTAAGAAACAAAACAAATTAGAAAAGGAGGGAAAGGGGAGAGAGAGACAAACCACGAAACATACTCTTAACTATAGAGAACAAACTGATAGTTACCAGAGGGGAGGTGGGCAAGGTATGGGTGAATTAGGTGATGGGGATTAAGAGTACACTTATCATGATGAAAACAACAAAATAAAATGATAAAAAAAATAAAAAATATATAGATCTTCAGTTACACTGACCACATTTTAAGCGCTCAATAGCCACCTGTGACTAGTGCCTATTGTATTGGACAGTGTAGACATAATACATTTCTATCATCTCAGAAAGTTCTGGACAACACTGCTGTAAATTGTATGATCGTAAGAATAGGGATCACATCTGTCTCTTGTATAGTAGCACAGGAACTTAAGTGTTTAGCATGTAGTAAATGCACAATGTTTGTTGAATAAATAATTCATCCCGGAATTCCTTCCCTGTTCCCAGTGTGGGAAGACAGAGAATGGGGCTTTAAAAAAGAATTCCTCATTGAAAAAAGAAAAAATAGCCTAGCTAAAATGACAACTGATGAATGTGTGCAAGACGCATAGCCATAAGCCAAACACAAGTGTGTACTGCAAAATTCAGTAACTGCAAAAAGATTCATTGCTAACAATTAGTTAAATATCCATTCAATGCTTAATTTAAAAATTGTTCAAATCTGGCTACTTTATCAAAACTAGCAATTCAAATCATTGATCTAACCAGCACCTAGTTAGAGTTAGAATTTTTTTAAAAAGGTGGGCGGGGGGGCGGGGAGAGGTGCCTGAGTGTCTCAGTCGGTTAAGCATCTGACTCTTGATTTCGGCTCAGGTCATGATCTCAGGGTTGTGAGACTGAGCCACTTGTCAGGCTCTGCATTGGGTGTGCTGCTTAAGATTCTCTCTTGCCCTAGCTCTCTGCCCCTCTCCCGCTTGTTCTTGCTCTCTCTTTCTATCTCTCTCAAAAAAACAAAAACAAAAACAAAAACCTATCATTGGGACTGAAGTTTCTTTGGTTACTATCATTAGTTCTTCGTTAATTCAACACTATTGAGTTCAATACGTAAAGGATGAAAAACAAGGAAGTGGGAAAAATATCACTAAAGTACTCACTAGACAAGAGCTTCTTTATATATAGGCAGTTCCTAATGAGAAAAATGCATTTGGCTTCAGGAGTTTATTTATAAATTGTTTGTTAAAGCCAACTTCCCATGGAAACAGCATCCCATGATGTGAGGTTCCAAGAATAGCCTTCCAAAACCAGTGTCATCCATCCCATAGGTGAAGTCAACATTGAAGGCTATGCACCACTGATCCATGGAGAAATGCATTCAACTTCTAATTCAGGGGGCCTGAATAGATGCCTCATCTAACCGCCCCACCCGCCTTAACTCTGAATCACTGGTAGGTTTCTGTGGCCTTAGGCCAAGAGGGCAAGAACTCCCACTATTTACAAACAAAGCAGAGACCCAAAGTGAAGAAGTATGAGGAGCTCTAGAGTAAGGAACACAATGAGCAAGGGTGAGAAGCAGAAATAGGGCATCTGGAGGTGCTGAGGTAGAGGTACAGTGGCAGGGGAAAAGCAGTGGTGGAGGAACGAAAGGGAGAGCGCTTTCCCCATTGATACCACCCATCAAACCAACAGGACCCCTCTTCCTCACCGCACATAGCACTGTAATAAAAGCTAGAAATGGTGCATGGCTCCCCAGCTCTCTTCAGATCAACGAGAATCCTACTTTGACCTCAGATCCATTTGTCTGGCTCTTCTCCTGCCTCAGTTTTCACCAGGCTGCGCTTGGCCTCGTCTCCCCAGCCACACTGGTCCTCTCTCTCTCTCACCCCAAGGCCCATCCCACCTCAGACCCTCAAATATGCCGCTTACTTAACCTGTAAGCTTCTCCAAGTCCTTCTGGGATGAATTAATTCCTATCCAACCTTCACATTGCAGCTTTTATCACTTCCTCATGAAAACCTTCCTTGAACTTCTGGATCAGGTTCAATTCGTCTTCTTTACTATTCTCATAACACTATGGACTTTTTCCCCCTCACTGCACCACCAGAGTTGTGGTTTTACATCTATTCATGTAATTGCTTGATTAGAGGCTATTTTTGCTCTTGGACCATAAGCTCTGGGAGGTTTATTTCTGCTCACCACGGTGCATGGCACATAATAGGTATTCACTACATACGTACTGAGTGAATGCATGAATAAATGAATGAATGAGATGCAGTGAGGAGACATGGCTTTCAGGCTGTAGATGAGGGACTGTAGGGGTTAGCTCCTCTCAATTAGGGAGGAAAAGGCAAAGAGGGGCAATGTTTAAGTGTACCCAGCTGTTCATAAATAAGGAGTGACCGCAACTGAGGAATTGCCTGTATGCATTTGAAAGTTAAAATGTTTATGCGATTCAGTATGTTTTTCCATTCTTTCTCTCCAGCCATCCTCCTTTCCTCTCATATGTGATTTATTCTAAGAGGCTTGGGCTGAATTTTTTAGTGTAATTGAGAAGACGGGAGGTTCTGTCCTCCAATAGAACACACACTTCCTCTCCTTAAAAGAGAAAAAATACTTTAGAAAGCTAAACTGCTCACAGGACACTCGATTTAGAATTGTCAGGAGTAGGGAGGAATCAAATTAAAAAGTAGTTTCTTTGTCTTACTTTTATGATTACAATTAAATAACAGCAGATCAAGAAAATAAATGTGCCTAATTGTGTAGCTTGTAGGACCTTGAGGAGTTTCACAACACAGAGCATTGGTCTTCCTAAATGGGATTCACTCTGCTGGGATTAGCCTCCTGAGAATATACTAGTATTTACACTTTGTGCTTCTGACCCTAAGGGGTTAAAATAGAAAGCAGGGACATTTTCAGTGTCCCACTGTACTGTTGTGTCCTGCTCAAGTCAAAAAAAATTGCTTGTGAAGGCACAAAATGTCACCATTTTTGCACTTGCCCTGACCCCAGCATCTAAAAATACAAAATGCTGGAATTTCTAGAGCAGGTGACTTTAAAAAACAAAACACAAAAAAAAAACTTCAAGAGGGCTAATTGGTTAAGGTCTAAATGTAGTCCATGGAAGACAGAAATAAGGAGGTGTCTCTCCAAGTGACCCAGTCTGCATACAACTGGGCACACAATTCATTTTGAAAGACTTTTTTGTCTCTATGCTTTTAGTTTAAAGGGAAGCACTTCGTTTTCAGCATAATGGAGAACGGTGTCATCTTGGCTACCTTCTGTCTACAAGTGGGGTTAATTTTAGTATGCTCCTTATTTTGAGCACATGGAAGATTTTATATTACTCATCAACCTCTGCAAGAAGCCCAAGACAGCACTTAAGTCTTGGAGAAAGAATCTTCTGTTTGCAGAGATTTTCCCAGCACGTGTTAAAGCCAGAGAGGGTGGTTGTGGATTTAAAAAAGGTTGCACCTGTTCTCCTCTGTACCATTGCTGCTAACGTGGGTTCGGCTTTCAGGTTAACTTTTCTCTTCCCTTTTATATGTGCTCTACTTCTTAGTTTAAATACACATTTCAAAACACTTCCTTTGGCTTCTAGTGTGAAGGAAATTGATCACTCTTCATCTGTATGTTTTTAATTGACTTCCTCCTTCCTGGCTAGGAAATTAGCTTTCTGTCCTCTTATTTGATCTGTGAAACAGTGTATGTGACACCTTCCCAGACAACAAGATTTAATGAATCCTAAATGCTGCAGACTTCACCTGGCAGAGGCTCCACACTCCCACATAACTTGTAAAGATACAACAATCAAGCTTGCAAATGAATTCTTGCTGCCAAGCATACTGACTGGCATCATTGTCCATAATATATTGGAAAAGCCAGCTATTGTCTCATTTCTTCCTGCTCTTAAAAATCAATTGCCTTCTCCCTGTGCAGGGTTGCTAAAAGTGGGTGTCTGACCCCTGAACTCTAAAAGCATTTATTTATTTCTAGTCTCATATCAGTTGTTTTTATTCCCACTAAAATTGAAATCTAACGTTTGAACTGAGAAGAATCGATAACGTCTGAGAACAACTATGCCCGAATATTTCACAGTCCATTGCAAGAGGTGGTTGTTGTTCGTGCTGGTTGTTTGCCAAACTGCCACCTGGGCAACCAGGTCGGTGACCAAACAGGTGATAATGTTCTCACAGTCCCACAGAAAACACACCCTGCACTCATATTGCCACACTGCAATTCCTTGCCTTTAAGTGCTTTATAGATTTTCCTGTTGTTCATGTGATTAGAGTCCACTGGTGAGATAAATAAGCTCTAGAATTCCCGATCTCAGCCTACTAAGGTGGAGTTTACTTCTCAGAAGAAAACCCTCCTCCAAATCCCGGAATGTACTATAGTTAAGACCTCCAGGGAATTCCACTGCCTACAACAGCCTATTTTCCTAGGAAGGAGACTTCCCAGCTTTCCTTTGTAAATATTCTTCACCATGGGGAAATTGTATGACTCTGACCTCCTGGATTCCTCCATCCTATTGCCTCAACCAATCACAGGAACACATCAGGTCTTTCTCCCTATCTCTTACACACATGCGTACACACACACACGCACACATACACACGTCCTGTGTGCACATCTACTCTGCCCTCTCCCAAAGACAGAATTTTTCATGGAAATGAAATTTTTCTTAGTAATTGATTTTCCTGGGATGAATGAAATTAATTTGCATCCTCTTCCTCAAATGCTGTTTCCTTCTTTCACTTTTCCTTCTCTCGTCAGAGTTCTGTCCTCTGACTCTTTAAGACACAAATGCTTAATCCTTTTTACTTTCCTAGCTTATTTTATCATAATTTCATTGTTGTTCTTATCTCTCACATCATGCATTCAGTTTGGTTTTTAAATAGGTCTTTTAATATCTTGGAAATAAAAGGTCAGTTGGGGAACAGGAACAGGGGAAATGGAGCCTTGTCATGTTTTGAAAGAAAAGATGAAGCCAAATGAAAATTGCAAGATCTGTTACTTTAGTCCATCCACAATTTTTCCCAGACCAAGTGTAATACTTCAAACTCTTTCCCTGGTTCTAATGGAACTGACACACTGCAGGTGCCACAGTTTAGATTTAACAATGAAAAAAGTCCATTTCTTTTCTAGTCCCGCAGCAAAGACATCACAAAAGATAAAGTTATCATGAGCTAATTACAGTCCTCGAAAATTACCTTTGTGCTTTGCAAATATGCATTTTTTCCTTTGCTGGTGATGAAGAAGTTGGCAGTTTAAATAAAAAACACTATTTAAAGTAACAGAGTACAGTTATATAACCTTTTCACATAAATCACACAATAACTCTTTGTGCTTTGAAAAAAAAAGAACTGCAGGGCTTGTTAAGAAGATTTATTTATATAATAATCTATGCAAAGGGCTTTTTTTTCCCCTTTTATAAAAGTGGGATGTTCCTTTTTTAACCTCTGGAAGTTACAGCCGAGAGGGCAGGAATATCCTCCAATCACCACATTTACTTGCACACGCCCCAGCTACTAAAGACTCCAGCTTAAGTGGTGTTCTGGGATTACCACACATCTTTATTTCTAAGCACACAGAAAACTTAAGGAATAGTCCCTGCCTACTGAATAAATAAAAATATAGAGTCAAAATCCAATCCACTAGAAGGATTCCTTTGCATCTGCAAATCACATCAAGCCCTGAGATCATTTTTCTCAGTTTTTCAGGAACACGACTTCTTCAAGAATGTTCGATTAGTGAGGGGGCAGTGAATGGAATCACTCATGTCCTAGAATTTCTGCACTTATTTATAACATTGTCCTTACCACTTAAAAATGTCCCCCATATACAATGTCCTGACATCAAATTAATCTTAGGTCACTGACCAGTCCACCCTGAAGAACCAGGGCCATACATATAAATTGCTAAATGCAAATCTTGGCTCAAACTGACCCACTTAATTCTGAGGCCAGAGGATCACTCCCAAGAAGAGTTATCTTTCCATGGAGATAAACCTAGTGGAGGCATTTTATTGGTCAAATATATCTATTCTAACTCTTTCTGAACAGTGGGGCTTCTGAAGACAGGGAAACCCACAAGGGCTTTCTTGTGTGCCCTTATCTTTCATTGAGATGCTGACCTAACTTTTAAAAGCTATCTCCATGGAAAATTCTGGGCTCTCCTCCAAAACCAACCAGTAGGAGGTGGCTCTCTTAATCTTTATATAAACAGGTTAAGCCAGCTGCCAGAGCCTCTGCGACCAATTCCAGCTCATATTACCCATAGCAGGAAAGATGGGCCTGAACCAGAACTATGTTATGAAAGCAGACGACTCTACCTTTCCCAGGTTATAGCAAAAGACCTAGTTGTCATGAGTCATCAGCAACCTGAATTTTGTTCCTCAAGAAAATGATTAAAATATGGCACATGTTCATCCCCAGAAGGGGTAAGATTTTACCAACCTGCCAATTGGAAGTAAGGCTCAAAAGGAAAAGAGGAAATTTCATCCTTCTGGTTGATACATCAGTGTTGACCGACTCATTTTCCTAACATAATGGGAAAATGATAAAGGTAGAGATAATGCTTTGGTTATATACAGAATAGAGTGATTGCTAGTGTAAGATTTGACTAACTGGAAAGACATTCTCCCACCAGCAGATCCAGAAAGGGCTCTCACTACACTGGACAGAACTCAGAATGTCCATGTGTAGAATCAACAGGCATAACTAACACTGAAAAGCCATGGCTAATAAAGTCCGTTACTCTCCTGAGACATCCACTCTTCTCCTTTGACCCTGAGGATGTTGCTCAAAATCATGAGTTTCCTCGAAGTGGGAACCAACAAACCACATGGAATAAATGAAAAAACTGGAATTACAGAATAGGCTTCTGAGCTCTACTTACAGATGTCGGCCAAAAACAGTCAAGACAGAGAAGATGATCCACCATATTCATTTGCCTAAAAAATGTGAAATGTGATTATGGTGAGTCATTACCCCAGAAACATTAAAAGAAACAAAGCAAACAAACAAATGAAAACCTTCCCATGCAGTGTGTTCTTATTCTGCTTACATTAATCATTGTAAGGCAATAATTAGGAATTCTAGGCCTTGCTTCTGAAAGAAACGCTTTCCCAGAGAAAGGGTTTTACCGTGCTATCGCATTGATTTAAAATCACTGAATTAAGGCCACTGGTTTATAGGTCAAGCCATATTTGAATGGCTTAGAATAACTTTTCTCTCTTTTGCTACCAGAACTGAATGCAAAGTGGGTAAGGCCCTTATGTTGATCTTATTTTCAAACACATGCAAGAACTACTGCAATTCCAGTAGGATTCCTCTGTTTTTTATTTTGACAGCATAACACTACACCCATGGGAGCTGAGCTTTTCAGGTGTTAAAGAGGATTTGTTATAAGAAAATGATTATAATAGGATTTAATGTAATTGAAAGTCAAGGTACAGTAGCCATACAGTGTATCAGCGGGTGTCAAAACTTGCAGTGAGGGTGGAGTGCCTTTTTCTAAGTAAACAACAAAAGTGGAGAGAGAAGAAAATATTCTCTGCACAACAGGATCTACAAGGTTGGCCAACCTGATAAGCCTGCCCCACCACAGTGGGTAGCAAATTCATAGGTGCCACAGTACTTCCCTGGAAAGAGGGACCATGAAGAGTTCCCACCTTCCCACCCCATAAGAATGCTTTGAAAACAAGTTATATAATAACCTGAATTCTTGCCTAGAACTAGAAAGGCAATAACCATAGGCCCTCTGAGGCTCCAGGAGAGAATAGCCCATCCCTAAGTCATCACCCTGGCCCTTCTAGTCCCAGACACTAGTGTCACTCTGAGTCTTGTCACACCTTTGCTACGTTTGCTGATACAGGTGGGCATGAGCACACATGCCCACACATGGACACCAGGCAAGAACTGGCTGGCATTCCAAGGTTTGAGCTCCTTTTCTTGATAATGCCCTTCTCTCTCCAATAGCAATGGATTTACCAAACATTAGAACACTTTTGCATGGACATAGACCCATGAAGAATGCACATATCCTAGCTACTCCAGCATCATAACATAATCACAAGCCCTCACGAGCAGAACTGGGTGGCAGCAAGCAGAGATGGGAGAGGAAGAATTCTTAGTCCTCTTTTCTATCATTACAGGGCTTTCCCTTTGCCTCACATTTGCTTTCTTGCCATCACAGGATGTCATTAGGCAACTTGGTCATAACTTCTATTAGTAGCTGGGTTTCGATTGGCTTTTCATTGATATCTATGATTCTGTACCCAGGCAGAAGCAGGACCTGAAGTGTAAGGCCTTGTTCCTCTTAGACAAACAGCTAGAGAATATCCTTTCCAATCATTACTGCTAGTTCTTTACAGCTGTGGCATCCCAGAACAAACTTGGGGGGAGAGAGACATTAGTGCAGTCAAGATCAGGAACTTCCTAACATTGCTATTAGCATTAACGGACATACTGCACTTCCCATGCACGAAAGTGATGTGCAAAGTGACACATGACAGCAAATGGCATGCATGGACTTGAGCCCAGGGTTTTCGGGTGCTCTTTCTTCACACCAAGTGCAGTTCTATTTGCATTCCCAATAAGCAGGAATTTAAGCAACCTATATCATGTTTTAAATTGAAAGGCTTTTTCCTTCTAGTTGTTGCCTCCAAATCATGCAGAATCATTTCAAAAGATTCATATCACACTGAAGGGACTCTATCTCCTCCCTTCTGCCTTGGTTCTTTGTGTTTTTACATTTGTCACCAACATTTGCTGTCTTTTCCCCTCTGTAGGGTTTCACTTCTATTTCTATGCTAGCCAATGCTCTAGACACACCAAAATAAAAGACAATAGTGAAAAATAATCTAAAACGTGAATAAATGCAAACATCACTAGTCACCCAGCACTGGAATGAGTTTATATATATATAAATATAAATATAAACATTAGTTTATATATAAACATAATATATAATCATATATTACATATAAATATTATATATACATATAAATATTATATATAATATATATAAACAAAACCTATATATATGTATAAACATAAGAGAAAATGCTCCTTGACACAGGTCTTGGCAATGGTTCTTTTAGATATAAAAGCACAAACATATTATATATATGTATACATGTATGTATATATGTATACATATATGTTAACTTTTTTTTTAATTTTTATTTATTTATGATAGTCACACAGAGAGAGAGAGAGAGAGAGAGAGAGAGGCAGAGACACAGGCAGAGGGAGAAGCAGGCTCCATGCACCGGGAGCCTGATGTGGGATTCGATCCTGGGTCTCCAGGATCGCGCCCTGGGCCAAAGGCAGGCGCTAAACCGCTGCACCACCCAGGGATCCCACATATATGTTAACTTACGTGTGTGTGTGTGTATATATATATATGTTTGAGGTACGTTTGGCATTTTGAAAATGTTTTTATACTTACAGCTGAATATATGTTTCCAGTGATTTGGGAATTAATAATTTACCGTACATCATGATGTCATTCTAAGAACAATGTATCCAAAGGAACTATAAAGCCACTGAATTTAGAACTACTCAGCTCCCAGATTAATGACAGACTGCCACATGAAAGTAAAGTCATTGTTACTTCTACGGAGCAGGTAATCAACTAATTACATGTTTTGATTCAAATATCCCTCTCTTTTCGAATTTTCATTTATTCTGCTGGGTAAAACTGGTAAACTGTGTAGTGCCAATCTCAATAAGTAATGAATGTTAAGGTACGCCACCAGTAAAACCAATGTGTATGACGACATAGAAATTCAAATATTTACCATACTTCCTCAAGAGACTTTCCTGTTGTTTGTTACATCTCTTCCATTGAACACATTTCTTTCATTCCAAGCTGTTTCCCCATGCCCCACATAGGATTATTCTACTTTAAACACAAACGTGACTTCCACGTCAGAATCCATAATAAAGAAGTTCTGTCATAAACCATTTGTTCCTTTGATCACTGTTCTGTGTTCTTTCATGCTTCATGAACTTTAACCTCAGTTAATTTTATTTTGTTCCTTTTGCACATTCTCAGTGCTAAGAATTCTTACCTGCCAGTTCTAACGTGGCAGGCCACCAATTCAGCAGCTACCGAATATCTTCCTTTTCCTTCACCCTCTCCAGGAAAGCTTCCTCTTCTGACCAATGAATGTGGTCAAATCCAAAATCAACTTCAGTTTGTTTGTTGTTTTGCATTTTAGAATAATCCCTACATGAAATTATAGTCTGGATTTTAGTCTCCAAATTTAAAAGTGAGCCTGCTAATGATGTTACATTTGTGAAGATCTAGTATCTTAATAATTTCATAAAAATTCAAGATATCCTCCTTTTGGACACAGTAGAATTGCTGTCCTTTGCCCATCATGAATTTAGGCATAACCATGTGGTTTGCATTAGCCAATGAAGTGACTAAGAGAGTGTAATTCCGATTTCTCTCCTCTAATGATATTGGGAGCCAAGAGTCTAGATGGTGCTCCCAGCAGCCTGGATCCCTTGGTGATTATGATGAGTAGAGCCCCTGCCAATTTGCACTGGCTTGTAGCATGAATAAAACTTTGGGATTATTTGTTGCAACAGCAAAGCCTATATTGTCCTGACTAACGTAGAGAGAGTAATTTGTCCTTCCCTTAGTGTCACTGTTGGCCTCACTTTCATAATAATAATAATGCTATGTATTTCAAAGCCTTAAAGCATGATCATCACTTATTTTCAAGGTTTTCATTTTGGGTTACCGTTTTCAAGTCTCAGATGGAAACCCCAAGACATAAAAAGGAAAATGATTCTATGATTTCTAAAAGCAATCATTTTAGGGATCCCTGGGTGGCGCAGCGGTTTGGCGCCTGCCTTTGGCCCAGGGCGCGATCCTGGAGACCCGGGATCGAATCCCACATCAGGCTCCCGGTGCATGGAGCCTGCTTCTCCCTCTGCCTGTGTCTCTCTGCCTCTCTCTCTCTCTGTGACTATCATGAATAAATAAATAAAATCTTTAAAAAATAAAAAATAAAAAAAAAATAAAAGCAATCATTTTAAAAGCAATCATTTCAGAAGGAAGAATTAGAACAGATCTGAGGTCTGGCCAGTACACTCTCCTCTGAACCAGAAATTACAAGGAAATCCAGGTTATAATCCAATTAGAGGGATAATCATGGAGGCAGAGACAATTAAAACTAGAAGAGCTTCAGAACTCACCTGATCCAGGTACCTTGTTTTAAGAGAAAGATCCTGAGGCCCAATGGGTTTAAACAGGCGTCTTGGCTAAGACCACACAACACCTAGGTAGAGGCTGGGGATTACAAAAACTCAGACCCATTTGACATGTTTTTCTTTGATAATATATGTATCCCGAATGAAAGGAAACATCTTGGGGATTCTGAAAACATGTATGCAAAGTCTCAGCAGATTAACATATTCTCTGGATGTATCTTTCAGATCTGACTTATTGTTATAAAAAAAGTTTTGCCTGGAAAAATGGATAATCATGTGCAGGAAAGCAAAAATGGTGCCCTCCCTTATACCACTACAAAAATGAACTTGAAATGGATTACAGACTGAAGCGTATGACCTGAAACCATAGAATTCCTAGAACAAAACATGAGAGACAATTCTCCTTGACATAGGAGCGCTGAAACATAGCAATGGTTCTTTTCGATATAAAAGCACAAGAAATAAAGGCAAAAATAAAGAAATGAGATTACATCAAACTAAAAAGTAAAGGAAACCATCAACGAAACCATCAACGAAATGAAAGAGCAGCCTACAGAATGGAAAATATTTGCAAACCATATATCTCATAAGGAGTTAACATCCAAAATATATAAAGAGCCTATACAACTCAATAGCAAAAACAATCTCCTTGAAAAATAGGCAGAGACACTGAATAGACATCTCCCAGAAGTACACATAATAAAATGCAAATCAAAAGCACAATGAGTTATCATCTCACAGCTATGAGAATAGCTTTCATCAAAATGACAAAAGACAACAAGTGCTGGTGAGGACGTGGAAAAAAGGGAAGCCTATGGACTGTTGATGGGAATGTAAATTGGTGCACCCTCTGTGGAAAATAGTATAGAGGTTCCTCAAAAACTTAAAAATAGAACTACCATATGATTCAGCAGTCCCACTTCTGTGTATACATCCAAAGAAAGTGAAAATTGGAGATAACGGCATCCTCATGGTTACTGAAGCATTACTCACAATAGCCAAGATATAGAAACAATGGATGTCCATCAATGGATGAATGGATAAAGAAGTAGTATTACTTCATATATATTTTCCTATATCTTATATATAGTTAAGTATAATATACGGAATATTACTCAACCATGAGAAATAAGGAAATCTTGCCATTTGCAATGACATGGAATGGAACTTGAAGACATTATGCTAAGTGGAATAAGCCAGGCAGAGAAAGACATACTGCATGGTATGACTGCTATGTGGAATCTTTAAAAAAAAAAAAAAAAAAAGCCAAATTTTTATAAACAAAGCACAATGGTTTCCAGTGCCTGGTGAGTAGGTAGAGGAAGTGGGGAGATGTTGGTCTTTGAGTACAAATTTCCAGTTAGAAGACGAATAAGTTCTGGAGAGCTAATGCACAGATAACAGTAATCTACTATACACTTAAAAGTTGATAAGAGTGTAGATCTTAAGTGTTTTCACCACAAAAAAGAAATAGTGATTAGGTGATGTGACAGAGGTATTAGCTGACACTACGTGGTAATTCATATTGCAATATCTGAGTACCAAATTTTTATTTCATTTTTCTGTCTAAAAAACCCAGCCCAATGCCTGGAGTGTTAATATGTATTTGTGGAATAGATGCTTCTCCTTGTAACACCCAGTTCAATTCTCTTTTCAGCATATCATGCAGAAGTTAGTAGCCAATTGCTCTGTTAACTAATCACCTGGATGACAGAGGTGATGTGCTGGCACTGTACCAGCCTAAGGGATTTCTTTGTATACACCCATAGGAGACAGTAAGAAAAAGGAGAGAAAAAAGGCTCTAGCATATTTTTAACAGATTAGAGGAAACGTTGATTGTCTTCATGAGTATAACCACCAGCCCCCAACATACACACACTCCAATTCCATCTCCACTAATTCTGGATATTAAGCTGACATGTGGGAGGCCTACTCCAGGGCAGGTAGTCACTACCCACGATGAAAATCCCTCTCTCAAGAGGAGGGAATAGATGCTTGTGCGCTGGTATTGTATATGGATTGGTTCGATCATTGGCTCTATATCTCCATTATAGAGGAAGAAGAGTTTACAAAGCTCAAAGTAAGTTGCCCGGGCTCCTTAGCTAGAATACAGTAAAGGAGGACTTTGAACCCAAATCTAAAAGTAGGGAGAATGACAGAATTGTCCCACTGAGCTAGGTTGCCGCCCTCTGCAAAGCAGCTTCCTTTTATTATGCTCCCTCGGATTGCGGCTCTTTTCTTTTCTTTTCTTTTCTTTTCTTTTCTTTTCTTTTCTTTTCTTTTCTTTTCTTTTCTTTTCTTTCTTTTCTTTTCTTTTCTTTTTCTTTTCTTTTCTTTTTTTTTCTTTTCTTTCTTTTCTTTTCTTTTTTTCTTTTCTTTTCTTTCTTTTTTTTTAAGATTTTATTTATTTATTCATGAGAAACAGAGAAAGAGAGAGGCAGAGACACAGGCAGAGGGAGAAGCAGGCTCCCTGCGGGGAGCCCAGTGCAGGACTCAATCCCAGGACCCCGGGATCACACCCTGAGCCAAAGGCAGATGCTCAACTACTGAGCCACACAGGCACCCCAGAATGCAGCTCTTTGGGGGAACTGTCCCATGACTACTATCCCTACCAAGAAGACTTAGTCCCTTAAGATGGTCATTTGTACTTCATTCCTACCAGGTCAATAGTGAAAGGACAGCAGAGGAGAGAATGACCATCTCTAATCTTAAAGCATCAGAAAACCAGAAACTCTCTCCTCTGGCCCTCATCATGTAATTCTTTTGTTGGTGAAGTTAAACTCAGTAGTTAGCCTAATGAGAGTACAGATTTTGGCTGCTCTGGAACTATACAAAGGTTGCTTTCTGGTTTCTGTGGTAAAGTACCTTGAAGTCCTGCTTTCAAGTATAAGTGGGTAAGAGTTGAATTGGCACAAAAAATCATGAGAGGTTATAGGTCTTCTGATCCACCTCTGCCAGGCAAAAGGGAAGCTTTGAGGCTTCCCCTACACTATCTTTGGATACTCAGTTTCCAAAATTTCATATAATTCGCCCTGTACCAGTCCCCAAGGGAACTTCTAACACTCTTTAAAAAAAAAAAAAAAAAAGGACAACTTGAATCAGAAGTGGGGGTGGGGTGAGCAGTCTCCCCGCAACTCAATATTTTTTTAACATCTTTCCTCCTGAGACTACCCTTCTCTTACTCAACGCAGGTTCAAAGGGATTGGGGTACCAGGGTATGGGGGAACCGTTAGAAGTTGCAAGTAATTTAAGTACCCTGACCAGAGAAAATTGATATTAAAAACAGAAGTTTTCAAAGCTGCAAGTTTAAATCTTTAAAAAATAAGCTGTATGAAGAAAACAAGCCATGTTATTTGCCTGGTATTATTAGAGGGAAGATGAAATAATAATCTGGACTCAAAATCATTCCAGCAGACAATATTTTCACCCATTCGATTGTTCGATCTCCACTACAGTAAGGAAGCACTTCACAGGCACGCTCTGCTCAAGCAATCTCATTTTCCTAAGGCTTCCTTCTAATGGATTTCTGCACAACAAAGTTATCAAAACATTTTAACACAGGCTACCTTGCATGTGGTAAGATGGAGAGACCCTCAAGGAAAGGAAAATGGCCAGGAACCGAATAGATTTAGGGTGGAGGCAGACAAAAGGCAAAAAAAAAAAAAAAAAGTACTAGGAATAGATTCAGAAGCCCCAGGTCTGGAGTGGCTTCTGGCCCGAAAGGGCAGGAACTCACTGAAGGGAGGTCAATGACAATCACAATCACAAAGCAGCCTTGTCCTTCCCACTGGCCAGGCTTTCTGTTAACCTAGGTTCCTTAAACACATCACATTTCATCTCTTGATAACCTATGATTGGGTACTATTATTATTCCTATTTCATATATCAGGAAATGGAAGCCTAGAAGCATTCTATGTTTGCGTGTGCTGAAATGATAAGTAGAAATGAGGAACCTAAACCCTGGTTTGTCTGAACGATTATTTATATGTTCAGTTGATGACCCTAAAATGACAGAAAATTCATCAGACCCTCAGGTTCAGGGATGAATGTAAAGAGGCCGTAAATACTTGAAAATTGTACAGGAAACAATATGTGTACATTTTGGGGGCAGAGGAAGTGGCTAAAGGATGTACAGAGTGTTCAGAGGCTGGTTCCCACATCTTCTGCTGGGCCGCATGATCTTGCATTGGCAGTTAATACTTCCGAATATCCATTTTAGATCTCTAAGGGCTCTTCCATCATTAGAATACAGTGGTTCTATTGTCTTAAGCGTCTTAAGGAATAGTCAACAAGTATAGCAAACTGTCCTTCTGCCTTTCATGACCCCTCCCCACCCAAACTGCACCCCCCAACTTCATACCCCTCCCCATACTAGATTACCTGTTTGTATCAGTCCCACAACGGGGAAAAATGTATCCAGCTGCCATGTGCATTTTTCATAGCCTTTCCAAACTCTGGTTATATGATGCATACAGTATGAGTCAGGCTAGGGGGAAAGGGGGCCTCTTTTTAAGTTTATATGTAACTGTGAGAGCATTCAAGCATGTGCTGGCATGCCAGCCCTGCTTTTAAAAAAAAAAAAAAAAATGTTAGCAACAATGTTTTCCTGCTCAAAAATGGTTGGGGGACATAAGAACCTGAGAGTGGTATGTGTAGTGGGGAAGAGTTTGCATACTCAGAGGGCTTTGGGGGTACTGTAGCCCACAACAATTCCTCCACCTTAAATTTCTGCTACCAAAAGGCTCTCCGGCTTCATTCCCCTCTGAAGTCCAAAGCTCCAGTTTAAATTCCTTACTTGGAAGGTCATTCATCCTCGCACAGCCAAAAAGCCTGTTTGCTTTTGTCTTCCCACTTGCTTTCAAAAGAAAATATCAGACTACAGACCATCTTGCTTTCTCAATTCAAAAATTAATTACATCATGTCCAGGAGTGAAGGATGTTGGAAGTTATTAATGTATTCGTTGAGAACACTCTGCATTCCAATAGCTTTTATGCCAATGCACAGATGTCTGCTTTTGGCCTGACCTGATCGGTGGTTCTGGATAGTGGGGGTGCAGGAAACCATGGTCACATATTGTCCGCTTCAGTCCCTCACCGTGCTCATTCAAAAGCACGTTGTCAAGTGCATTTTTATTATCGTAGAGTGTATTTATTTATTTTCCACTGTTTGTCGACATCTCCGAGAAGCTTTTAGAATAAGACTTCTTAACCTGCCAATTCCAACCATTTGTGTCTATCAACCATCATTTCTACTGCCCTGGGATTCTAATAGCCCTTGAAATTAGCACTGTGTTTCTGTTTGTTGTGCGTGCATACTTGCTGGCAGTGGTACACCCAGTACATCAGCCGGACGACAGACTACAAGTTGTATGTGGCCTGGGAACCTACCTCTGCCACTCTGGGCAAGGCTCCAGCCCTGGGCCTGGGGTCACGTGTTTCCACTAGCTTGCTCTGGAAAGAAGAAATAAAGCCCCAATTGTTTGGGGGCAGGGCTCTGCAGATATGGGGCAACCAAAAGAGCCAAAACACTTTTAGGTAATTTTTCAGAAGTAGATTTAGAAAGTATTTTTTCACTAGTTAAGGCACCAGTCCGGACACACAATCTGTCTACATTTAGGGTAAGGCAGGAAATAACTAGGCATGAACCCATGATAATCCAAGATCCTCTGTGTACCTACTTAGAGCCCATCCAGACCTGGGGGGCAAAGTTGGGGTTTAAGGCTTTGGGGGAGGAAGTGACAAGTTGATTCCCCGCAGAAAATAAGAACAGAAGTATCAGGACACAGTGTGACAGACTGAAAATTTTAAAACTTGGTCCTTCACCACAGAAGTTCTGAGAAGCTCGGCACATCAAGGTGTACTCCTTACAGGCATGGAGGACAGTAGGATCGGATGTTATAAAGTATCACGGGAGTCAGTGTAGTTAGAGGAACTGTGATGACAACAGAGCAGGGGTTGACTTTGGGAGCAAACGGACCTGCTTTGAGTTTAAGATCTATCCTTTGAAGTTGACCTCTAGCACAGGATTTAACTTTCCACACAGGGTCTGGCATACCCGCCCCTCTCTTCTGCAGCCCTTCATTAGGTTCCCCCCTGCACCTGTTTTCCTTGGTGGTCCAAGCATGAATTCCTTTTTAAATTCTTCAAACACTACATGTGTACATGTGATTATCAATGCCCAAAACACCCACATCTGTCTGCCTCATGCCACATTTCTATGTAAACATGTAATCAGTCTGCTTCACTGGATCCCAAGCATGATGAGGGCAGGCACAGCACCAAGTTTTTTTACACCATTGTATCCTTAGCATCAAGCATGATGCCTGGCTTCGGTCGGTACTTAAAAAAAAATAAAATAAAATAGTGTTGAACAAACAGATGTTCTCTAAATATTTCTATTTTCTCTGTGAAATGGAGATGAGAATGGAACTTGCTTCAAGTGTTACATGTATGAAATGATGGAGCATGCGCAATGTCCTCAGAATAATACCTGGAATATAGCAAGCACTCAATAAACTTGAGCAGACATTAATATTCAGAACATTAGTTCATTTCCTAGGAGCCTGTCCTCAAATTAAGGAGCTATGTGAATCATCTGAACAGTGTGCAAATTATGTGTGTACATTTTTCTGGGAAGAGGACCTTTGGTATTCCTCAGACTCTCAAATGGGGACCATTACTCCAGCCTCCAAAAGAAATTTAGAATCATTGCCATAGACACTGATAACAAATATTAGGCTATATTCTTTACTTAAGAGTCTATGGACCACAATTACCATCCCTCACTCAGACTGAACTTGCTTTAATGCTCAATTAAATCACAGAGCACTGAACTCAGAGCCAGGGCACATGGGCTCTCATCCAAGTCCTTTGGAGTTGTTAGCTCTGTGATCTTGGTCAATTCATCCACCTTCTTATTTTGTAAATACTTTTGTCCTCGATCATGCAGAAAGATAATGCAAGCAGGGAAAACTTCAAAAGAAAAAAAAGAACCCTAAACTAAAGATAAGAAAATATAGAGCTGCATGAAAAATACAGGGTCTGCAAGTCAGGAGATCTCTTACTCAGAACATCCTGTTTCCTAATCTGTAAAATAAGTGAGTTAAATTAGATGACATTTAAGATTTCTTCTAACTGCTCTCCGTAATCCAAAGATTTGAAATATAAATAGTCTGTTCTGGGGATTTGTTTTCTATTTGAGTTTTCGCTGTACTAATTTACACTTTTGCCCACATCAAGGACACTATTTTTATTGACCCATTTGCAAAACTGGGGAAGGGATGGGAAACCGAGAGGCATGTTCTGCTCTTTGCTGATTTCGATTTCATATATTTAACACTGTGCTGGGCTTCTTCTTAACACTGGTCGGACTTGAGCTAAGTAAGGAGAGTAAGAGGAACCCAAGAGTTGATGAAGCCAAAAGCACTAAAATTCCAGTTCATAAATATCCACCCGATAGGGCCCAGCAGCCGACAAATGGCAGATGATTCAAACTCCTCTTTGGCACGGTAAATTCTGTGTCCTCCTTCCCCAGGCCCAGTGAATCATTTTTGCACACTGATGTATCAATGTCTTTTACTACACAGAAGAGCCATCTCAGGAAATATGAGTTTGAGAAGAGGAGAAGGAAAAAGGGCCAAGTGGAGGGTATCAACTTTCAATAATAAGACACCTGAAAAAGTTTCACAAAGGAGGGGTCAAGCGCTCTGAATGCAGGTCCACTCCAGTGAAGCGAAGGGAACTAGATCTAGAGCTCTGTAGAGTGGACTAGCTTTCTGGAAAACCTCTATCAATCAGCCCTGAGAGGGACATCTGAGTAGCTCAGTAGTTGAGCATCTACCTTGGCTCAGGTCGTGGTCCTAGGGTCCCGGGATCAAGTTTAGCATCAGGCTTCCTTCAGGAGGCCTGCTTCTCTTTCTGCCTATGCCTCTGCCTCTCTCTGTGTGTCCCTCATGAATAAATAAATAAAATCTTAAAAAAAAAAAAAAAAAAAAGTCAGCCTTGAGAGTCCACCAAGGCCAGTCTCAAAAGGACTCAAAACATAAGCTCACTCTGGCCAGCCAGGGCTTTGCAGAGAATCCAAACTAACGAACCTAGTCCCTTCAGATCATTCTCTGGAGCTCTGCTTGCCCGTTCATCCAGCTCCTTCTTCAAAGATCATTATTTGGAGGCACATAGATAAACTTAGTATTGCCTCAGGTAATGACACACCCAAACTTCTCAACCATGAAGACAATTTTCTATATTCTGCTCCAATATGATTCCTACACCATTTCTTTGCTGATGGCCCAATTCCTCGGTGAGGAAGATTCTACTCCAAAAGGTGCAATGAAATCACATTGCCTATAACTCACACAATCTCACTGACCTGATTTCTATAAATAGATAAATTCGTCAAGGAAAAACACAGGATTGAAATCTAAAAGTGAACTCAGGAAATTATTCATTTCAGACTTTTGCCTTGGGTCAAATTAAAATTTCAATCATCCCTAAAACCATGTCTGTATTTTTTAATAGAGATTCAGATTAAATAAGCTTGCTTGATAACTTCTAATATATGATCAATTTTTCTGCCACAAGAGTTCTTTTTTATGAATGCAGCAGAGTAGATGAGAACTGGATAAATCTTCTAGACTGTAGCGGATGTCATTTTACAAATGACAACTTGGATGATTAGGGAAAAAAATAGATGGCTTTCCAGAGGTAACATATGGTCATTCATTCATTCATTCCATATTCACTGGGAAAATATATATCGAATACCTACTCTATCTAGTCACAGTTCTAGATGCAGAGACACGGCAGTATATTAATTTGCTAGGGCTGCTATAAAAAAGTATCACAAGCCAAGTAGCCTAAACAATAAAAATGTGCCGTCTCCCAGTTCTGGACACCAGAATGCCAAGATCAAGGTGTTGGCGGGTTTGGTTCCTTAAGAAAGCTGTGTGGAAGAAACTGTCCCACACTTTTGTGTAGCTTCTGATGGATTGTTGGCAATCTTTGGCATTCCTTGCTTTGTAGAAGCATTGCCCAGATCTCTGCCTTCATCTTCACATGACACTCACCCCGTGTGTACATCTCTGTGTCCAAAATTCTCCTTTTATAAGTGTACTCATGATGCTGGAGTAGGGCTCACCTTCAGTGTGACCATATTTTAATTAATCACATTTGCAACAACCCCAATTCCAAGTAAGACCATATTCTGCAATACCGGAGGTTCAAACCTGAGCATATAAATTTTAAGGAGACAAAATTCAATCCATAAACGAGCAAGAACAAAATAAAATCTCTGCAACCATGGAGCTAACATTCAAATGACAGAAGATGTTGTGGTGTGTGTGTGTGTGTGTGTGGTGTGTATTATCAGGCAATGAAAAATGCTAGGAAGTAATAGAACAGGGTAAAAGTACAGTGCAGTGATGGAGTTTAAGGGGTAGCTACTGCAGATATACGTCTCTCTGACAAAGTACCTTTTGAGCAGACCTAAGTAAAGTGAGATGCTGAGCCAGGGGAAAATCCAGGAGAAGTACATTCCAAGCAAAGGGGCAGCCGTGAGTACACACGCTGGAGACTGGACCTCTCACTGTTGCCTCTCATGCAAGATGATCCAAGGAGTGTTAATTACGTCAGGAAGGATGTATCCGGGCACTTATTTCACCACTAGCCCCCGGTCCTTTCCTCTCCCTTTTGGAAATTCATCTCAAAAAAGAGTTATTGAGTATCTATTAGACTCCAGGCATTTCTTGAAGCTAAGTGGAAATCAAACTGGGAATCCTCCTTGCCCTCCTGGAGCATGTTTAGAAACTATCACTTAATATTACATTGGATGGGCCATAAGTCATTATAATTTCACTATTTATGTGACTCCAAGAGCAATAGAGACCATGAAGCCCCTGAGGGAACTCTTCCCATGATAGAGCATTAACACTTCACTAACAAGGCTCATTTCATTGGGAACAGTTTACTTGTCCTTTATGTTGAGACAAAATCTGACCTTCTGACACTTATATCTGTTAGACCTAGACCAACACAGAAGAAATATTATGCTTCCTTTTCTACATAATCATTCTCAAAATTTAGCCACAAATTAGAATTTCTATTCATTTCCTCATCCCCCTCCATCATCACATGTAGCCCACAGTCTCCGCAGTAGTTACCTCTAGGTACTCTCTACTTAGCCCAAGTTTTTGATAAATACTGGGTCCAGGACATATGGGTCCTGTGTATGTTTTGAACAGGTCCATGTTCAGTGGAAATATTGTTTGTTGTGAGATAGGCCCACTTCCATTCGTCTAAGCCAGGATTAAATTAGCATTGTGAGTAATCATAAGGAAATGTTGGCTTACATCGAACATCCAACCTAAAACATACTTTCTACTTCAGTGTTAGACTTTATATTCATCACCTTCATATTTCATCTTAGTGGTTCTGATCTGGCATTTGCATGTCTTGATATTATTTCTAATCATGACTCCATATCTGTTGCTGTGTGACAAAAAACAGAAGTCCCCAGATTATTCACCATATGACTCTGATTGAGTCATTTGATTTCTCTGAATCTCAATTCTGCTCACTGTAAAGAAAAGTGGGGGGTAGAGTGGGGAGGCGCAGTGTGGGAGCTAGTAATAAGTCTTCTTAAAGCATGAGAATTGAGTATGACAAGCTATAAGAATATTTAGGGAAAGTATTCCCTAAAATGGGACACACTATGCAAATGTTAGTTAATAGCGGTGATAAGACTGGCTTTTCTCCCAGGTTTTGAATCATTGATTCAAATGTTAAGCTGATCAAGGCCAAAATATCAATTGACATTCTCTAGTTTTGTTTTCCACCTGTTGTGAATCGGCCTAAAAGATTATGACCCAACCTGTATAACCTTAGCTTCCCTTAGCCTCAAGATTTCATGAGCCTGCTCTGTGTCAACACAATATGGTGTAGTAGTTACCATCAACAGCTTTGAGTCAGATCAATCTGGCTTCATTTCCAGCTCAGTCACTCACTGGTAATGCGACTTTGAGTAAATGACTTGCTCTTACTGATCCTCTGCTTCTTATCTGCAACAAGAGAGAGAAACTACCTACCTGCTAGAATTATTGTGGGACTAAATGAAATAAAGCAAATAGGACCTGGCACAGAGGAAGTGTTCAACAAGTCATTCTATTTTCATATTATTGTGAAAACTTCATTTTCCTACTCAATCCTCTGATCTATTAAAGTAGCTCTATTTCAAAAGCGAGAAAATAAATTAAGCCAGCATAACATGACATTCCTTATAAACCTCTGTTCACTCCTAGTAACCACCACATTCCTTTGTTAATGCTCATGAACCCATTAGCTTAAAAATCCATTCTTGCTTTTTCTCTGGGATGACCTCTGAGAATAGCTGACCTATTGATGGACTGTGAAATATATATCCTTCTTTCTGAAAAATAGATTGAAATTAGCCTGATTCATTTACCTTTTGGTCTCTGAAGTATCTCAGTAACTCCTAAGATGAGTTCTCAGTTCCTATTCACTCATTCAAAAAGGGCATTTTGAGTATTTACTCTTTGTCCAGCACCTCAGCCTTCTGAGCAGCCTGGCATCACTTGCGCCCAGTGATGACAACTAAAACTCATTTAATGTGACCAGGCTTTATCTGACTTCCACTCATCTACATAGAGTGGCAGTCAACTGCCTCCTTACATTGTTTGTGAATGTGGACAAGTCATTTAACGCTGAGTCACAATTTCCTCCTCCGTAAAGTAGGATAATTATAACTAGTGTGACTACCTCACAGAGTGAAAATACAATGAGACAAGGTGTAAAAGAAAAGAAAAATGTCCCTCCCCCACACCAAAAAGGATTCCAAAAAATAATTCAGGGAGTTATTTGTTTTTATCCCTCTAGCCTGCAGGCCACATTCCTTGCTGCAGAATTTGAAGGCAAAATACGAATTTAATAGTTTTATGATCTGTTATCTTTACACCATCTGCCACAGGCAGCTTGGTGATCACTTCCTTGTTCTTCTATTTTCAAACACAGACGAAAATGTCCTTTTGTGGTCTTTAATGTTTTCAACAAGTTCAAATTTTGTTATTTATTTGTTATTTATAAACCTATGATATTCTATATTGAGATGCTAGTACAATCAGATCCAGCAAAACTAGAAAAAGATGAAGAGATCAAGAATGAAAAAGAGGAGATGGATGGGTAAGGAAACTTTGGCTAAATATAATCTGTGCAATGGAACATATACTTAGCTTTGCTTTTTGGAAACAGCTAAAAAACTGGACTAGAAGGCAACACAGGAGGAGATACTCTGCTCTCTCTGGTTAATTACAGGAAGTGTAACAATAGACACACTCTGTCATAGTGCTAAACTCTAAGAGGGATCCCTGACAGAGTTTCACATAAAGAATACAAAACAATCTAAAAGAAAGTGTCTCCAACAGCAATTTCATGAAAGAGGAAATATGTTCTCCAAACGGTCACTGTTATATATGATCCTTAATAAAAGATGAAGTTGTGGTGTCACACTGTCATTCTGTGAGGGTCCTTGTAGGTGACGGAAGGTAACATTGTATATGTGTGAATAAATATTCTTCTATGTTGGCTTCACCCAAAGCTGAAAATTTTAAAACCAAGACTAATGAATTAATGATTGTGATGATTATGTGATTTCCCTTATCAGTGTTTTAGTCAGCTCTTGACAAGTCAGTAGTGTACTGATATATCAAAGCTGAGGCTAGACTGGAAATCAAGAACATGGTTCTACTATCTCACTGATGCAATGAAGAGTTCCACACTTTAAGTACTCACATGCCGGTGGCAATGATCTATTTCAAAATGTAAAATCTTGCCTCAAAGGGGAACCTTCCCATCATCATCAGGGAGGTAGACTATCAAACCAAAATTTCTCTTGGAAATTAGTTTGGAATATGGTGAGAACCTCAAACAAGGACTTAAAACCAGGCAGTTCTACATCATAGAGTAAGGGCCAGCAAACTGTGGTTTCTGGGTGAAACACCCTTGCCACTTGTGTTCATAAACAAGGTTCTAATGGAATACAGCCACACCCACTGGCTTAAGGATTGTCTATTGCTGTTTTTCACCAATGTGGCAGGGCTGAATAGTCATAACAGAGAATACATGGCCCACAAAAGCCTAAAATTTTTATTATCTAGCCCTTTGCAGAAAAAGTTTGCCAGAGAACAGAGAGCGAGAATTCAGGTTTAAAGAGGATTAACAGCTACAGTTATTACGTAACCACCATCAATTTTCACTATAAAATGGTGTAATACAGTCCTTGTAAATGCTTTTATTTTAAATATTGCAACATCATATAGGGCTCTCCATGATGAATTAGCTCACAGTTCACACCAAAATAGTAACTGAATTAGTCTTCAAGTAGCAAGTTCAGTGGGGTGAAAACAGACATGTGCTTGGACTGCCTCTTCTTTTTTACTTGAATTTTAATAATTGAATGGCACTTTTCTACAAATAGTGTATTTCCTCCTGTTCTAAGGAAGAGATGAATAGATATTCTCTTTTAAGCACACACCGAGTTTATTGCCATAAACAGAGTGGCCACAGATCAAGTTTGCCCTGATTAGTGCCAAGAAAGAAGGGCCACAGATGAACGTTGCTGAAACCAAAGTCACTGTTTTTGGTGGATCTAATTTACAGTCATCCTGTGCAGCTAGTTTGTCAATGGTTTCTGCAAGTATAAATTCTACAGCTAGTTTATATCAGGCACTACATCAGGAAGTTATGTTCCTCAGAGACACAAATTTTATTGTGCTTTTCTGATTTATTTTCAATTCAAGTGAAAATGATTGTTGTGATGCTCAATGTCAAGATCTTTGGGTCCTTGCTCTGCCATAGACAGTGCCCTGAGAGACTCCAATCACATCATAGGGAATATTGTGAGGGACCTTGACTTAGAGCCCTTTTTTTTCTATTAATGGTAAAAAAAAAAAAAAAAGAAAGCTTAGGGACCACTGTAGCCAACCCTGGTGAGGGTGAGGGATCTTACAGATCACACTCATTTTAACCCACTCCTGGTTTCCTTTAGTTTTCTGAGTCTTGTTTTCCTCTTGTCCTACTTTCCTCACCACTTACTTTTCACTTTATATTTATTTTATCTTGTGTGGTATTAATAGGCAATCCACCTTAAATCCATTCCGGAACAAGGCAGGATATAAGGAAACAAGTAAACTTGAATTCACCTGTTGAACAGACTTATTTAGTATTCTCCCTCTGAATACTGAAAAAAAAAATATCTATTGGAAATAACTCTTCTCTTCTGACATGGTAGCTCTGATATTTTATTTCCAATAGAAATTTCTCAGGGGCACCCATTTGGCTCAGTTGTTTGAACAGCTGACTTTTGGTTTCAGCTCTAGTCATGACCTTATGAAGGTGAGATCAAGCCCCCATTGGGCTCCACATTAAGTGGGGAGTCTGCTTGAGATTATCTCCCTCTGCCCTGCCCCCCACTCATTCTCTCTCTCCTTCTCTCTAAAAATAAATGAATAAAATCTTAAAAAAGAAAAGAAATTGTTCAGCAAGTTCAGGGGCTTCTCGTTGCTGCTACAGGCATGTGATGTTAGGAGGGTGTATCCAGAAAGAGGTGTACGCTCACATTGCCATCTGCAATGGCAGGAAGGTGGGCAACCCAGTGCCACTGCATCAACAACAGGCAGATAGTGAATGGACAGAGACAACATCAATTCTTCAGTCTATGTCGGGGAGGCGGGGCTGGAGGGGTGGGGGGGAGGCCGGAAACATCTTGGTAATTGGTAAATGAATAGTGCCCTGCAATTTGCAAAGACATTTACACATATGGCATCATATTCAATCCTCACAATAACACTGTTAATTTGGCTTATGACACTTAGTTTTCAGCTAAGAGAATGCAGACTTTGAAAGCCAAGTACAAGGAGTAGAGGAATGAGCATTGTTGCCTAGTATATCACACTATGTCATGCATTCTATTTCTCCATGCTTTCACCATCCCTTCAACATATTTCTCATCATCTGTTCCCAGCATGATAAAGTCTGGAAGGCTGCTATGTGATAGGTCGCAATAAAAGGCTTTGGAGTTAGACCAGAGATTAAATAATAGATTTTTCATTTTCCAAAAGTTTCTTTAAGTCACTATATTAGATTCCTAAGGTGGTTGTAACAAATTACTGCAAACAAGGTGGCTTAAGCCAACAGAAATTTATTCCCTCCCAATTCTGAAGGCCAGAAGCCAAAACCAAGTGTCTGCAGGGCCACAATCCCTCCAAAGGTTCTAGGGAGGATGGTCCTTGCCTTCTCCAGCTTCTCATGGCTCCAGACGTTTCTTGGCTTATGACCACCTCCTATCTTTGTTTCCACTGTCCTGTCACCTCTTCTTCTTCTCCTCTGTGTGTCTACCTTATAAGGATATAAGGTATCTCCTCTGTGTGTCTACCTTATAAGGATACTTGTGACTACATTTAGGACCCATTTATGACAAGCTCCTCTTCTCAAGATCCTTCACTTAATTACATCTTTTGCCATATAAAAGATGGCCATCTTTTGCCATACATTCACAGATTCTGGGGATTAGGATGTGGACATATCATTTGGGTGGGGCCACCATCAACCCATTAAAGTCACTGAGTCTCATGTCTCCCTTCCGTAAAAACTAGAATGGTTTCACTTATCCAAAGGATAAAGATTAAATAGGTTAATTTAAGTAGAACTGTCCATTATATAACAGATTCTCAATAAACAGGGTTCACTCCTTTTTCTCATTGGGAGAGCTGCTAATGTAATCACACTTTTGAGATGACTTTCCTCATTTATCCCATTGGGATAGTAGCCAAATGTATACTCAAATTCCCCCATTCTTTCATTTCCCCTTTAGGTTCCTTTTCCTAATGAGCTGTATTCCAAAAAGCAGTATATTTTATGAATTCTATTTTATCATGAACTATGATAGTGCCTCTCAAGTATCTGCAGTAAAGGATCAGTTTTAATTTTGTAAAATAAAATAAAAATCTTGTGATGACAAAACTGCTGTAAAAGTATGCAAATACTTGCTTTGATCTTGTTACAAACCAATAACAATTTGGCCTTAAAAAATAACAACAACAACAACAATTTGGCCTTGCCAGAGACATCATTTTGAGGATTAAAAATGTGAACGTTAAAAGTGAAGCCCTTATCAAGTACTTTAATTTTATCAAAATTAATTTTCCAAAAGATAATCAATTCTCTCACTACTGCAAAGGGTTACTTCATACTGACATTTAACCCTAAAAACATAATATCTGTATTTTTCCTCTTCCTGAGGGGCCTAAGTGATGTATAATTTTATGACAGTAAATTGGTTGAGTTCTTTTTTGCTCGACCTTTGTTTCCATCTAGATGTACACCTTAGTTATACATAGCACTACTCTATTTTCCTTCTATCATATCAGTTTTTGAACAAAGTATGTTTTTGTCTTCATATTTTTAGGCTGAGTATTATCCCATTAATACTTAGTCCTCTCAATAACATTTGAGTTTAAAACTTTGAGTTCTTTTGCAGCCTCCTTTTCTGTGTTGACATATATAGTTTCCTAAGGTCATATATATTCTTTTTTTTTTTTTTTTTTTTTTTGAGAGAGAGAGAGAAGGGAAAGGGGCAAAGGGAAAGGGAGAGAAAGGGAATATCAAGCAGGCTCCATGCTCAAGACAGAGCCAGATGCAGGGCTCGATCCCATGACCCTGGTAGGGATCATGACCTGAGTCAAAATCAAGAGTTGGACACTTAACTGACTGAACCACTCAGGTGCCCCCCATAAATATCATTCTTGGTTAATATCTCTGTGATTTGTTGAATGAATGAAAGAGTGACAATTACTAAGGACCACCTCCATATACAAACCCTTTCCTGGCATGCCCACTGTCCTTATTACCTACTTGTTAGTTGGTCTTGGCTTCCTCATTGCCCTTTATCCATTCATCTTTGTTAAACCTGTTTTCTACTTTGACCCAGTGTCCTTTTCCATTTTCAGTAGTTCATCCTACGGACACTCCTATCATGATCCAGAAGACAAACTCTTTCCTTTAGATACCTTCTATGTAACCAGCTATTAGCTTTCTTCCTCTTCCAGAGTCATGACCACAAACCAGAAGAAAACAAAAAAAGTCCCACCCAACCTTAAATGTTTTCCCTTTCCTTCCTGCTCCTAACGATGCAGATCCTGTGACTACAACTTTTGTTCCCACAAGAACCATCAGAGTACCAGGGATCAGTGAGGTTGGTGATCATGGCAGACCCTCCTATCCTATCTGGAGGCCTGTTCTTAAAGTTACAGCACATAGACCCATGACCACGCCAGGTTTATGCATAGCCACCTCCTCCCAGCCAGCAGAGAGTTCAAATAGCTGTATGTATGTTTTATTTGATTGAGATAATAGTTCCATCATTTTTTTTAATGCTTAGGAATCTCTTGGAATCTGTTAGAGGCTGGATAATGCCTCTATTTGAGTATGTCCGGAATTGCCCTCCAGGAGAAGAACCTCATAAACTTCCATGCAACTTAATTTCCTCTTGCTCATCCTCAGCTGTGTCACAGTTGTCAAGGTCCTTATAGGCCCCAGATAGTTAACCTTAAAAAAAAAAAAAGAAAAAGAAAGAAAGAAAGAAAGAAAGAAAGAAAGAAAGAAAGAAAGAAAGAAAGATAGAAGAAGGAGAAAAGTTGTACCCTTCTATACTATGTCCTATGATTTGTTTCCTTCCAAGGTAGGCTCTGCCTAGGGTATTCTACAGAGTACAGTGTGACTCACCCACTTCCTCCCTTTCTTGTTACAGCCCAGAAGAAGTACATAGGCCTCCCATTTTAAGACAGTATTATTAATTACTATGGAGAAGTGGATGGGTTAATGACAACAAATGTGAAGAAGTTACCCCACAAAATCAAGAAATCTAAGTTTTCTTAATTTTTTATAAGATTTTATTTATTTATTCATGAGAGACACACAGAGAGAGAGAGAGAGAGAGGCAAAGACACAGGCAGAGGGAGAAGCAGACTCCATGCAGGGAGCCCGATGTGAGACTCAATCCCGGGATTCTGGGATCATGGCCTGAGCCAAAGGCAGACGCTCAACCACTGAGCCACCCAGGCATCCCAATCTAAGAGTTTTCTGAGCAATTTTCCTTAACATGAAATTACTGGCTTCCTTTCCATCTAGTATACTGAGAAACCAGGGTGAAGTTTTGTGGATTTTTAGTGTCTTCTACAACTTCATATCCTAATGTCTGTCCCTGGTGTGGGGCTTCCCAGGTTGATCAGTCTGGCATTCCTGTGGGGCCCTATTTGGGGATAGAGAATAGAAATACCTAATGATTCCTTCTCTGCACTTCAGGTTATTTCATTCTGAGTTTGCAGGTATGTCCTCCCTCTTTCTGAGACTATCCCAGTCTTCCATCCCTGCAAGCTCTCCTTTTTGTCTTTCCCATTCTCCCAGAGAAAAGGGTCTTCATTTTTAACTCCCTGAATACTCCTCTCCCAGAGGATACCCATCCTTTCTTGACCAGTGGCCCTATCATTCACCCTCCTGAGAAATGTGCCCTGTACAGTGCCTGCAACACACTCAGAGGCAAGGTAAGATGAGTTCTTCTTATAATCCATGCTTGTTTCTTCCCTAGCTCTTCTCAGATACTATCCAGTGCAGCTTCTCTGATCATGGCCCTCATGGTTCCCATCATCTTATTAGTAGCCAGGACTAGCTACTGAATTCACAGGGTCCAATGAAAAATGAAATTGTAGGTCTCTGTTCAAAACTTATTAAGAATTTCAAGACTGCAATCGGACACCATAGGCCACATGCAGGGCCTCTGACTATAGGATTCCATGTGACTACACAGGCTGCACTCCCATGAAGCCAGCCCTGCTAGAAACATGTATTTCTGGAATCTTATTCTTGTGATAATATTCGATTTTGTATAACCTTCTTTGCCTCAAGGTATCATCTTTGGCTAAATTCATCATATTCATGTTTCAAATTGTCAATTTATGGTAAAAGAGGTTATGTTCCTTAACTAGTCAATAATCTAGCCCTACTCAGATCAGCTTATTACTTCTACTCACCTCCTAAATTATCTGAGATGACCCACAGGGATGTCCCATTCCCAGGGAAGTGACTGTTTTAGAACTAAAATTCTATAGTGTAAAAAATAATTTCAGTCATTCATGAGTCACTTGTTGAGGATCTATTCTGTATCCAGCTTGATGCTAAGGATAGGAGAAAAGAAAATGCATGGCCTCATGTAATTCACAACATAGCGGGGGTAGGCACACTTAAAGAAATAGGTATAAAACAACTAGAGCAATGCTCTAACAGAAGGATGCAAATTTAAAAACCAAATCAAAAAGAACTATGAATAAGCCTAATTTCTACCAATGGGAAAAGATAGTTCATCACATCTACTTGTTGACAAACATTTCCCTTCTCCTCCCCCTTGTTTTTTTAATCTAGCTTTTTTTGTGTGTTAGTTCTTCAACACATCCTTCTCACAGTGTGGAGTACACAGAAGTGTTCCTCAAGTCCTTTCACCTTTTCCTTTAAGCAAGAAATAAGTTATAATTACCTCAAACATTGTTGGCCAACCCCTCAAGCAAAAAGAAGCATTTCATCTACCTACCCTGCCACAGATTGCAATGGTGGCTTTGTGCTCAGTATTTCTTCACCTTCTAGATAAAATAGTAGTGCTTCTTCTGAAATGTCTATAGAAGAACTCTCCGTCTTAGAAAACATTTTTATATACCGGTCTTTGTCAGCTTCCACCATGGCGTACTGTGGCCAGGGCCAAAAAGTGCAGAAGGTGATGGTTCAGCCATCAAATTCATCTTCAGATACTTGCAAAATAGATCTCGGATTCAGGTGTGGCTTTATGAGCAAGTAAACATGCGGATAGAGGGCTGTATCATTGGTTTTGATGAGTACATGAACCTTGTATTAGACGATGCCAAAGAGATTCATTCTAAAACAAAGTCAAGAAAACAACTGGGTCGGATCATGCTAAAAGGAGATAATATTACCCTGCTGCAAAGTGTCTCCAACTAGAATGATCAGTGAAGTGAGAAATTCTTGAGAAGGCCACGTAGTTTGTTTTTTTAGATGTCCTTTGTTGGGAATATAGTTCTAAAACCCTTGTTTGTATTGTTTTAATTACCTTTATGTTATTACCAGAGGACAATAAATGCTGTGGGATTGTTTTTATTTTAAAATTAAAAAAAAAAAAAAAAAGTGCCAGACGCTTCTATGTTATAAATTGGCAATGTACTTCTGCCCTAAGTATCTACAGTAAGTAAGAGGAGAGATAAATTGCTGGCACTCCAGTAAACTTCCCGAACTCTACAACCAAAAGTTTTGGACTTCGATAAAGCTTCCACAGATCTGGAAACAGCTTTAGGAAAACTTCATTAGATTCCCCTGTCATCACAGCCAGTCAGTGGACTACTTTTTTTAAAATGTGCTACCTTTTTCTACTGCATTGCCTAGGCCATCCATCTTCACAATCACTCTTTCTCCTCTAGGAAAGATCTCTGACCAAGTTACAATGACCAAAGGAATCATCTTGGCTTTCCTATAGAGAGGCTGAGAAGCCAGCTGCAGGAAAGAATATGCTTCCCCCACCAACCTCAGCAATCCCCACCCCCACAGTCAGCTTCAATACAAATGCCAGACTCCACAGTAGAGTGTGTTGGAAGATAACAGAGCAACAATGTGCCAGCAAAAGGACTCTAGGGTTTTTGTTTTTTGTTTTCCCCAGAGGCACACTCTAGTCAAGCACCCTTCAGCCACTTACATTAGCCTTCTTCCATCAACCTCTAGGATCAGTCTTAACCCATGAACAGCTCATAAATAAGTGGTCACTTATGTCCTAAACATCGAAGGGTGTTAAGAAACCTTTGCTGCTTTGAAGTTTCATCTTCACTTGCCTCCCTTGATTCTTGAAATTCCACCATCAGAGTCATTCCTGCAAGTAATGATATAATTGATTAGATTTTTTCCAGGTGATAGCTCACCAGATCAGATTGTGTTAAGGGGAAAGTGGAAAGAGTATGAAGGTCCAGTGTGCTGATGGAAGGGGAATTTCCATAATAGAGACAAAAGCTATGAATGGAAAGCCAGAAAGTAAGTCTATTTTACAACTACACTTCGGGCCAAAACCACTCCTGTCCAACAAGAACTTACTCTGATCCTGTAAATTGAAGTTGTCTTGATTCAATGCCTTGTAAAAAGACCACAGCTGAAGATCATAGGAAAGCTCAGGCTGATTCTGATTTATTTCACTGCACCTGACACCACAGTGTTTGCATATGCTTCATCTCCTCAGCCTGAACACTCAGCAACTGGCCAAAATTCTGGAGTGGCTTCTCTGAACTGCTCATTTCCCTCAGGCAATATGGTGAGAAGAAGACACTTTGTTCACATTCAAGATTCTTAGAGAGATGGGTTAGCCAAAGGCAATGGCCTCCACCTCTGGTTGCCAGACCACTAGAAGAGTTAGTATTCTCTGTGCATTTTCTTGTGTAGGCAGGCAGTAATGGTAGATGTTAAATTAGCCTTCTCACCTTTTGAAAGCAATAGGTTATAATGGAAAAAAAAAAAAAAAAGCGTGGATTTGGAGTCACATAGATCTTCCTAGAGCTGCTATTTATTTGTGTTTGACATTGGTTAGATCACCTAACCCCTCTGATCCTGTTTCTTCATCTGTGAAATAGGGATAATGATACTCATCTTGTAGGGCTGTGGGGAGAATATACATGGAGCCCAGCAGACCATACGCTTTCAACAAATACAATAGTCTTCCTCCATTAGTTCCTTCTTGGGATGGAGCATATAAAATTCCATTGTTCTGCACTAGTAAAGTCATTAAACCTAACCCAGAAAAAGAAACTTTTAAAAAAATTCTTACTTGCATCTTAAATATTCTAGTTGAACTGTAGTCTAGCTATCTCAAGAAGTTATGTCCCCCAAGACCAGAGAATGGATTTGAAGCTTCTATCTTCTAACATAAGCTTTTCATATGATCCCTGTGCATGAAGGAAAATGCAGCTCCCTTCCACATGAAATGAGAAACGTGGGTTTGTTATGATAAATATTTATCTAGGTTCCCCAAATCAATTATTCTAATGCAGTTTAAGGATTACCAACAGATGAATTTATAACATTCTTTCAATGTTTATTTACTGCACTAGGAAGGTCAGAAGAAAAAGGAAAGAAAGAAAGAAAGAAAGAAAGAAAGAAAGAAAGAAAGAAAGAAAGAAAGAAAGAAAAAAAGGAAGAGGAAGAAGGAAGGAAGGAAGGAAGGAAGGAAGGAAGGATCGATCCTATCAACTTTTGTGTGAACACCCAAAAATACTTAATATTTCAGAGATACAATAGAAAAGTATCCTGAGCTTATGCTTGCAAAAATCTTTCCACCACAAAGTGGTCTAATTTATTTATGCAGTTCAAAGAATAAAAAATTGTGACTATATTACAAGCCCCTAAAGGTTTTCTCAAAACAAAAGTAATCTATAGCCTAGACTCAAAAAACAAAAAGACTTACCACAGGCTTCAAATTCCTGAGGTGGGAGTTCTCCATAGATCACAGCAAACTGATCATGCATAGAAAGGCTGACACAGCAAGGGTCACTAAAGAAAGGAAGAGAAACACAAGGGAGAAATGAAAAAGAAAAGAAAGGAAGAAAAAAACACTATTTTCTCTTTTGGGGCATATATAATTTCTATGAAAGAACTTCTGAAACGCTCAACCTTAGGTAAATATCCAATCAGGCAACTAGTTTTGAAAAGCTTTTCAAATCCCAGATAATAATGGAGTTGGGCAAAATGGTGTTTCTTTGGGGCCCCCAATGAGAAATAATAAATTCTTGATGATTAATGCCACTTATGTGCTCTTGGACATTAAAAACATTTTCTGCTCTTGAGTCACAACGGAAGCTACGGCTTGAATTTTATTGTTCAATTTGCCTGTTCCTTTCCTGGGTGAGCCAGCACTGGATTTAGAAGTTGAAAGTTTCTAGAGGCAACAGGACCCCAAGGGACTGAGAGCTAAGCCGAGCCAATGAGGATAATGCCAAAGATTATCTCCCCTCCATGAAAATGCAGGATTCAGAAAAAGAACGATGAGCGATTAGAAAGGCTGCCAGGCTGTAACTTAGACAAAATTTCTTGGCGAGATTGGCAAATCTTGTTTTAAAACAAACAAACAAACAAAAAATTTCCTGGTTCGCAGTTGCTGAAGCTCTTCTTCTTCTTTCTTTTTTTTTTCTTTTTTTTTTTCCCCCTGTTTGGCACACTGTCACTGAGCAAACTGGTGTCTTCCCCGGGGACCAGAGAAAATGTGAGTCTTCAGGTGGGGTGCCCCAAGGCTCTGGTTAAAAGCAGACCGATGAGAGTTAGGAAGCTTTAGGGAGTAGAGAGGAGAACATTTTTGCTCAGTCAGCAATTGCTTCTGTCAGGGTTGACATGTTTTTCCCCACGTCCTCATGGAAGCTCCCCAAATTGGACCTTGGGCCCTACCTAAACACTACACAGGACAATCTGTCTGTGATGTTCTCCACGCATATTTTCATTACACTTACAAAACCATCCTTGTCATTTTCCTCAGTCTTGGCAGTGACTTGAAAACAATGCAAAATGTAAGACTTTCATGGGAACAATTAACCATACCAAAAGTCTAATATGGTTTTGCCAGTCCTGTATGCGTTGTCTAAACTAGCCTTCATCTCTCCATCTGTAAAAAGGAGAGGACATCTGGGTCCTTAAAGACCAAAGGTACCAGGTATCCAACTGACAAAGATGGGAAACTAAGACTTTTCAGGAATCTGAGAGAAGCAAAAACAAACAAGCAAACAAAAAAATATGTCAAAGGAGCCCTGGATCATGGTGTCAACTCTCCCACCTCCTGGGACTGACCCCTCCAGAAGCTTCTACAAGATCCACATGGGAAGGTGTGTCTTCTCCCATTGGGTAAGTTGACTGAAAAGTGGGTAGATTCCTCTTTCTTTTTCTCTGAGTCCCAATTTCCTGTAAAAGATAAAACTGTAAAACAAAAAGTAATAAGATCCAAATCTTCCTGCGGGGGGACTTGATGAAGATGAATTAGACACTGACATTCAGGAGAAGATGGAAGGCTCTCCATGACAGAGGCCAAACTAATTCAAAATGAAAATCATCAATTTGAGTGTGCTCACATGTTACTTAAAAATCAATGAAGAAACAAAGTGAGGGAACCCTGAAGCCATTTCAGCACCCCCGCTTTTGCACTCCACTCTAACTTAGCAGCCTTGAAATATCTTGGCTCTGAAAACCCAGTCAATCATCATTAATAATGATATTTTTATAGCACTTTAAAAATTGGAATTTCCAGAGCCACTTTGATAGATGCCCTGTCACTACCTTGCCATTTGCGTAATTTTTTTCTGAGTTGTTTTTCTCCCCTGTATTTAAAGAATTTTTTAACAGAAAAGAGGATTTTTCTTCTGATCGAAAAATTCATAAGAGATAGCACAGTTTGCTCTTACTATGAATCCCTTACTAATGAGCAGTGTAATTTAGCAATTGTACAAGGACTTTCAACTTTAACGATTCTAGAACATGAGTTTACCTAAGGAGTTAAAACAAATGCCTGCCTGTTGCCTTCAGATCTGGAATGAGAGTTCATTGAGTTTGCACAAAGATGAAAAAGATTAGAGGCAAAAGCCAGGTTGTTGTTTTCTCTGATACACAAACATCTCAAGCAATTTTCCTGTTGTTTATCTCACTATGAACCTTAGGAATTATTTAGTACCTCTAGTGTGACTTTCCCAGAAAATTCAGAATATTTCTTCAAAATATTTTAATAATTAAGTTATAAATAAATTAAGCAAAGTCTCATCTGCTTCTGGATTAATTTATCTGCCCATATCTTCCTCTATACATACACAACACACACATACTGAGTATTCTTTGTCTTTGAAAATGCAGATAAAAATTCTTATTTCTATTGTAACTTCCACAAAACTATCCAAGCTTATAAGAGACATTGGCCAACTCCAACTTTGAAAGGGAACTCAAACAATTCATGTTTAAACTCTGAGCCAAAAAAAGCCTGAATTTTTTCAAAAGTGTGTATTTTGTTTTGTTTTGTTTTGGTGTTTTCTTCCCCCTTGTAGCTTCTTTTATTCTTTGCCTCCAAAAGACTGCACAGGAATTTTTATCACCACTGGGGGCTTAATACTGGTGGTGAAAAAACGAGTTCCTGTCCTGGTGCTGAACTAAAAAGGAATAAATGTCTTGGATGTATCAGGTTTCTTTGTCAAGCAAACAAAAATAAAGGGATCTAGTTTACTGGAATAGTTGCCGTACTCATTAAAATTGATGACTTCGAAGATTCTGTGCCTCTCTTCCTTTAACCAGGGCCATCAGCCAAGAATCTGCTGTGCTGTTAAAGACATCATGTTATTGGGGTGTTGTAAAACAGACCACTGCTGGTGCCTTTGCTCACCCTTCATGTTTCAATGTGACAGTGAGAGAGGCCTGGGGGCACTAGCAGGGTATGGGCATCGCCATTTGGCCAAGGGACTCCAGGAGAATAGATGCATGGGACAAAGACGCAACCTGGTAGTTTTTAGCCACAAACATCAAGTTCGAAAGAGAAAAGAAAAGGAGCTGGATTAGCATGAGGCGGAGTTCAGTTTTTCTTAGAAATGTGCGACTCTGCAAAAGTGTGCCTTTATTTTTGGCACAAATTGCTATAGCAAATTACATAGCTTATCAGATGTGGTTTTTTGGGCTCAGTGGAGAAGCCACTGCAGGGACTTGTTCTCTCTGTTGTTTGTTCCCGGTTGGGAATTTGGGATATATCAATGTCCTCTTATAGCTCAGGAATAGGCTTGAATAATAAGTACTAACAATATTTGTGATCCAATTAAACTCACATTATTACAATTTTACCAAATTAGATCTTGGGCTTACAAGAGATTTCCATTCTGCCCTAAGGGAGGTAAGATACAAAGTTTGAAACTCCATATCACAGATTAGCTAACAGGCTTGTGTATACCTTGGGGGGAGCGAAGAGGACAGAGCAGGGCAGGAGGTCAATCCCAGTGAGTGAGGAGTTTCAGAGAAAACATTCTCAGTTCTTCTCACCAGTCCTCTCTCTCCCTTAGTTCTTGAATATCTATATAGACTCAACTTTCATATAACACAGGAACCCAGGTAGAATGCCACTTTTGATATTATTTCTATTTATATGGTTGCCAAAAATGGAGAATAGGATTGAAAACATAACCTAAAAAACAGAAATTTTCCGCAGGCTAGAGTATTCACGTGTGCATTGGTTTATTCACTCTTATACCAAGAGAAAGCACATACCAGGGGAATGCAAAAGAAATGTAAAAATAGGGTTCAAGGAGGCCAATTTATTAAAAGCACAACACAAGGCAATAGGTAAGCAAGTGCATCACACCCAGGAGTAGAGTGTTCAAGGTAGAGGGAAGAGTCAATGTGGAAAAGATGAATGTTAATTGGAAACTTCAATGACATAGATCTTCAAGTGTTTTTTTAATATTGGGCCCTTTTCTTCCCATGAAATCTTCCACAGAAATCCAATGCGGAGCCCACCCCTCACCCTCTCCTCTTCCCTTATTCCTCTCCTGTTACTCCCCTACCTTCAAGGTTCACAATTTGAAAATCCTGAACATCTATAAATAGCAAGTTAAAAAAAAAAAAAAGAGAAGGAAGGCAGCACTGTGTGTGGAGGAGTGCATGAGTAAAGCTGAATTAGGATGTAGTGATAGAATGTTTTGAATGAGTCCATTGAAAGCATTTAGGCAAAGAAATCTGCCTGAAGTTGATTCCATAGACTTTAGGGGACCATTGACAATTCTCAAATTGGAGAGTGATGTGATAGAAATGGACATTTAAGAACATTAATATGGCAGTTATAGGCTGATAGTTGGCAACAGAGGCCAGCGAGAACGCGATTGGAGTTCTCCGAATGTCAGAAATGGAAAGCCCCCAGCAGAGTCACAACTTTAAAAATAGAAGTGTGGCCAATAGGTCTTAGTAATTGATTAAATACAGAAGTAAGGGAAATGCAGCCTTGAAAATCATTTTTGACTGAGGTATCTTTATCATACACTTGTAAGCATCTGTAGTTTGTCCATGGCTTTTACCGCTATTCGTCATTTATACATTTGTGTGATTATTTTACTAATACATTTATACCCTTGGACTATAACACTCCATGAGATCGGGGACTCTGTTTGGTACTGGAACTTGGCCTCACAGGTATGAAATAGCCACTCGAATATTTGTGAAATTAAGAAATTCAATCAACGGTGTCATTGACTTTATTAAAGGAGCTAAAGAAAAGTAGTTGAGTTAAATTTTTATCCTATTTTTCTTAGATGAAGTAATTCGGTCTAAATTCAGATTCTTACCCCTGGTGAAGACATGGAGCTGAAGAGTAGCTGAAATGTCAGCGATGGGTGTAAAAACTAGGCCATAAACAGCAATGAAGCCATGAGAATGAATTTGTTTACTCCGATGGAGTGTGCTTTTAAAGACAGAAGAGCAGAAAGAGCTGAGGATTCTCATGCAAAAGTCAAATGGAGAACCAGAACAGTCAAAATTAAAGAATATTTCTCTGAGGGTAAATTTGGAATGGTTTGCCTTACACCCACACTTTGAGACATTTATAAACTATAACAGGAAGATATCCTCTTTTAAAAAAGTTTAAAACATTAGGAATTTTGGAAGTGGGGATAAAATGTACAACTAATCAAAAGGAGTCCAACCCATTTTCAGAGTCTATTAGAATTTTTTATTGTATTTGTAAAATGTGACTGACCACCAGACCCCAAATGCTCACGGTGTCCCTGCTGAGAAACAATGGCCCAGTCCAGGAGTTTTTTCCTTGCTTTGCTTTTCTTCCCTTGTCTTCTTTTTTTCTCTCCCACTTTCCTTTGATAGCAACATATAAAACATCTCTTTCTTAGAATTATATAAGGCACGTGAAATTCTCAATCTCATTTGCTGATCTAATTTTGGTACCATTCCCCCTAAATCCTCTTGTTCGTTGTTTTTGTTTTTGTTTTTGTTTTTTTGTCGATGCCACTATTATTGTTGTTGTTTTGTTTTTAGAATTTTTGTTTTGTTCTCTTCTGTTCATTGGTTGGTAGAAAGGGGAGAGAGAAAAAAATGTTTGGATGACACAAACTATGATTCCTTTGTAATCAAAGAAAGTGCCTGTGTCCCCCTCCATTCTTATTTCGAGCATGAGACAAATAGATCTTTCTTTTTTTCTTAAAAATACCAATAGCCTCAAGGACATTCCTGTGACAAAGTTACAATGTGAATTTTCTTCTATTTTTTTTCTACTTAGTCCATAAGAAATTATGCGTCTATTATCCAGAAAATAAATAGGTGTGGATTTTGAATATGTTTCACATGCTAAGTGCTGTAATTCATATAAAAATGTAAATGTTAAAATTCTGAAGGTATTTTAAAAGGAAGACTAATATTCATAGCAAGGAGTCTGAGAGAAGAAAACTCTGGGAATAAAAAGACATTGCAGCCGCCAATAGTATTTCTCAAGCAAGAGCTGCACAAGTACTTTCTGGTTTCAGGTCTCAAAGAGTGGTTTTTGTTTCAAAGGAAACACCAAACTACCAAAACGTGAGATGGGTCCAGGAATGCTACAGAGCCAAAATGATGCTCTGCTAAATCTGTAAGTTAAGCTTCAAAAGGCCACGGATCTGCTTGAAGCTACCAGCAATCCATGAAGCCCTTTTGGAGTTTATTCATTTACTCATGCCCACAAGGCTCTAAGTGGGCATCTAAGATGTGTCCAGCACTGAACGAGGCAGAAGAAGTAAAGAGACCCAGTCTTTGTTCCAGAGAGCTGGACCCCAACAGTAGCCACCCCCAACAGTCTTTCCTCCTCACCTTCCGAAAGATTTGGCAGGTATCTGTCTGGAATCAGGTGGCTCTCCTTATTTCTATCACCTGTGTTTATGAGCACATAAGAAACCTTATTTCATTTTCCAAGATCGATACCATTTTATACTTTTCAAAATTGCAGATGGAGCCAACTCACCTCTCAGGGTGCTGTCTGCCCTAACACTTAGCAAGAAGCAGGGAGTGTCCAGAGGTCATCCTCCAGAACACTATGCAAGTTCTGAGAAGAAAGAATCATCAGTCACGGGGAGAGAAATCGTCAAACTTACACCAAGAGCCAGGCTAAGGAAAGAATAAGTGGAGACACATTTTCCATGAATAAAAAAGAAGACGAGCAAGAGAATTAAAAAGAAATCATTAAACATATCATGCCTGCTTTGATGCAGCAAGATCAAAATATGATGGGTAACCCACCAGGCAAACAGGAAATAGTGTGGCATGCCAACTACTCACCAGAGCTGAGTGGGCCTCTGTGCCTCAGGCAAAGTACAGTCAAATCGTGATTTCAGGTTTTCCAAACACTGTTCTGCCCCCACACCAACTTCATAACAATCCCACCTGTGCTGACAACAGGGAACGTCACCCAGCGTTCTATTATGCAGTTTTTCAAGAAAAGACATTCTTTCTTAAAACATGCTGCTATCCTATTCTATAAAGATGTATTCTCTTTATATGTATGTTTTATCCTATGTCCGTATATAGAATGATCTGGCCAGGTATCTTGAGTGCTCTCTACTTTATAAACTTTCTTGATGCCTAGGACACCACTCAGTAAATACCGTTGATCAACAACAGGCAATTCTTTTTTTTTTCTTTTTTTTTTTTTTTTTTTATTCATTTGAGAAAGAGAGAGAGAGGGAATCTCAAGCAGACTCCGCACTGAGTGGAGAGCCCAACTCAGGGCTCGATCCCACAACTGCAAGACCATGACCCGAGCCAAAATCAAGAGCCTGACACTCAACTGACTGAGCCACCCAGGCACCCCAACAGGTAATTCTTTACAAAGAGAGAGGCCAGGCCACAGTGAATATCATGTATTAATGCAATGTCCCTGAGCACTGTTCATCATAGCTGCAGTCTTAAGAAGCAAGAATTTATGTGCAATGACCAGGTAGACTCCATTGGTGTTGGAGCCAATGACACCATCCAGGAAAAGAACACCTGACCTAACTTTGCCAGCCAGCCAGTTCCCACTTGCTGATGGTTCATGCCAGTCTGGGTTGCTTCCTGCTTCCTCAATGTGCCTTTGCTCCTGATGATTTGACACCTGGACTGTCTTCCCCTATTGAATATGACTATTCAAAACATAGTCATTCTCCACAGCCCGCCTACAAAGCACAACTTCTGTGAATTTTTCAGGTCTCAGGAACTTGTATTCTTTTCAGGATTTACAGCCAATCACAGTCTGTATTTAGCGTCTTTATTTACTTTCCATCTGTACTCTTTCTTATTCTCTGGGACCTTGTCTTCTCTCTCTCTCTCTTTTTTTTAATCTAGATTCTAAGCACCTGAGAGTCCATTGCCTCACAGCCTAGGATTAAGATTTATTTTTTAAAGGTTTTATTTATTTATTTATTTATTTATTTATTTATTTATTTATTTATTTATTCATGAGAGACAGAGAGAGGTGCAGAGACACAGGCAGAGGGAGAAGCCAGCCCCATGCAGAGAGCCCAGTGTGGGACTCGATCCTGGGTCTCCAGGATCAGGCCCTGGGCTGAAGGCGGTGCTAAACCACTGAGCCACCAGGGCTGCCCCGCATTAAGATGTATAAGCAATCAGTAAGTGATTAGTTGAATGTGTGGCTTCTCAGTACATCAAAAACTGGAGAATATGAAAGTATGCACACATGTGCATGCACACACACACAGGAGGCATCCTCATCAAGTGTTACTTTGTGTATTATCCCATTTAATACTCACAGCAACCCTATGAGCTAGGCACAATTCCCATTTCCATCTCATTGGTGGGAAAAATTTACATATTTTGCCCAGTGTCATCAAGTCAGTGACAGGTATAGACCACATATTTTATTGTCTCCTGATTCAAGATAGTGTCCCCCACCCCACAGATACAATCATAACAATATAATAGCTAGCAATCTTACAAAACCTGGATAAAGTATAATCTGTCTCTCCCACTCATCCTTCCTCTACTCTTCTGAGGCTTTCCTCTTTCTAACTTGAATATTGAATATGCTCAGCATACGGACATTATCTAGCATTCTAGGTATAAGTCAGGAAATGTTACTGTGAAAAATAATAACAGGATCAGCCTCTCAGCGTTTGTTAGTGTAAAAACCACAACACACTCTATATTTTCCAGCAAACCTATCAGATGGGTCATTCCACTCATTGGCACGTGGACTTGTTCTTCCTGCCTACTGAGTCAGTCAGAATTGGAACATTTGAGTGGAAGTGTGTCAACCTTCTTTGAAGGAAAAATATCAACATAAGCAATAAAATTTGTAAATAGTGAGAATCATAAGGTTCATAGTCCATCTCCGAGGACTCCATCACGTGATTCGGACACATATGAGACGCTGACAACATGTCTAGTATGACTGTCCCCGATTCACAGGTGAGGAAAACAAGGCTGAAAGAAGTTAAGTGATTTACTAAAAGTTAATAAGTGAGTAAGTGGCAGATTCTTAGGAATCCGGTTTTGTTTTGTTTTTTTTTTTCAAATTGTGATCTCCCCTCCCCACCCCCAAAGCCAGGAAAGGAGTTGAATGGAATGAAGCTGATCACATGACCGGGCCTGGACTGGGCCTGGACTGGAGAAGCGAAGGGCCCTCAGCCATGTGAGGAGAAGCCCCTTCAGTGAAAGGAAGAGACAACTCCACAGCATCTGAGAGAGGGAGGAAGGGAAGCAGGGGCCTGAGAGTAGGCAGCTGCAGCTTGTGAGTTGGCAGGAGACTGTTCTCCAATGTTCCTGTTCAGAAAGGAAATGTATTTGAAATGCTGAGGACTCCATATATATTCTGTTAATAATTTACCAACTGAAACCATTAAAGATGTTGACAAAAGCTTTCCATTTACTATGGGTGTCTATGGGTGATTTGAAACCACTCATTACCTTTATAAGCTTCGGGGTTATTTCTGAGTGTCCCAGCTAACTGGCAGCAGCAAAGGCAGCTTGGACCAGCAGCAAATGGAGTTTTAGTTTGAACATACAACTACCCCGATTCCACACTCAGGCGTTTTGCCACTAATTCACTGAAAGACTCTTGGCCCGGGGCCTCTGTAGGCAAATTATATTTGCCAATAGATGAAATTTATACTGTCACTGGGCATCCCTGAATGGGAAGCTCAATATTAAAAAGCAAATATATTTTCTCAGAAAAAACTCATCGAGATGTCATCAGAGTCAAGCGTTCAACAGAAACGAAGAAACAGAACATTCCTATATCAAATAATTTTATATTCTTCTGGAACCTTCTAAGTATACAGGGACTAAAATTCCTTAAGTGACAGGAACAGACTGCCTTTACAATGCAGGATGAATTAATTCTTTTAAGCAACTATTTGTAAATAAAAACCAAGCAGGATATCACTTGCTATTTTAAAGTTCTGGATTCTTGAGATGCCTGGGTGGCTCAGTGGTTGAGCATCTGCCTTCGGTTCAGTGTGTGATCCCAGAGTCTCAGGATCTAGTCCCACATTGGGCTCCTTGCATGGAGCCTGCTTCTCCCTCTGCCTGTGTCTCTGCCTCTCTGTGTATCTCTCATGAATAAAAAAATAAAATCCTTAAAAAAAATAAAGTTATGGATTCTTGTTCCATTTCTGCCATTTCCAACATCCTTGTATAGGTGTTTTAGTTAGAATGCTTCTGGCTACAAATAACAGTAGATGCAACTAACAGTGATATAAACAATAAGGGCATTTATTATTTCTCATAGCACAAAACCCAGAGTTCTATGGAAGCTCCACCATGGTTAAATTGACAGCTCTGTGACCTGTGACCATGTCTCTATTCTGCAATGTGTCCTGAACAGGTTGTCCCTTCATGCCTGTCAGGTGGCTACTGAGTTATCCATGACACATGGACCTGATGAGATTCAGAGGCAGCAAAAAATATCTACCAGTTGTCTCCCTTTTTAAACTGAAAGAAATTTCCAGAAAGTTTGGACTGACCATGTCCTGCACCTAACCATAAACCCAGTCACTTAGCAAGGCCCCTGAATGCAATTTCCATGACTGACTTACCCTAATCAAGATACTTCCCGGGGCTGAAGAGGGAGCCCAGCCTGCCTTCAAGCATGTGGCCACTCAGAGGAGGGAAAACAAAATTAGAGAAAAGGAGGAAAGGTCAGTTTTGCAGGCAACAGGGATTATCTGACATATCAAGAAACCTCCCATCGTCATTATGGCTCATTTTCCCCATGTCACTGGGTAAAAATTAGGCAACAGGTCACAAGTAAGACTCTTCCAACTGCCAGAATTCTACAGTCCAAAGTTGAAGATGACTCCCTCATCTGCACTTAATGGAAGAATCAACATGAGTCAATGAAATAAGATTTCCCCAGAAAACATTATAGGTTAGAAAGAATTAATACACAATATAACAAACAAATGATTTCACTTTTAGAATGAAGAGTACTGTCCATTGATCTCCATATTTCTGTGAGATAAACAAAGCTGTATCATCAGGAGAGCTGAGACAAAGAGAAGCATAAGTAGCCCACAGCCCCATGCTCTGACTTTGACCAAATCATTAAGTCACACTGAGGACAATGGGAGAAGCCATGTCATAGCAGTGACTTCCAAAGTGGAGAGTGCCAACCACCGAGGGTACAACAATGATCTGCTCAGGGCTGAGAAGAAATGCTGGAATTTCTATTTATATTTTTGTCTCATCTTTTAATTTATATGAGTAATATTTTATAGTGTGTGTGATGCATCAGCAAAGTAGTAGTGCACGCATATAATTTATAGCTGTGTAGAAAGAGGAGATGTGGGCTGATAAATTTTTTACTTATAGAATGCACAGTTAAAAAACTTTGGAGACGACTGGTATAGATCATATTAGCATTTTGATGGCTTCAACTCTAGCACAGAACTGGAAGGGAAGAATACATGCAGAAACTGACACGACTGGATTTGTGATTGGCCCACACTTATAAAATAAGGCAGCTCTGAATCTCGGTTTAGAACATTCATTTTGCAGTAAAACAGAAATGCTCGGCTTATTTTTATTTGTTGTCCCTTACAGAGGCTCTCACTTTGTTTACCAGGAGGCCACTTCTATCATTTTCCTCCTCCTCCAAAGTATCTCCTGTTTTAAGAAGTCTTAGGCTTGCTCTCCCCGGCTCTGCATAAATGTGGCTTACTGGTGCAGTCTGGGAGTCAGAAGAGCTCTGTAGGCTCCCACAGTTTGTTTACTCATTCGATTAACAACTGTGCATCTATCTCCTAAGTGCTAGACAGGAGGTTACAAAGATTTGCCAAGACTCCTGGAGCCCAGTGGCTAGGAGGAGTACTGTCCATTCTGTAGAGAGACCAACAAGAAGGTGGCATAAGGAGGGGATTAAAAGGAGAAGACCGAAAGTCAGAGTGGGGTAGGTGCGGGTGTCAGGAACTGCCCCCACTCCCAGAAGAAATGGCTCTGAACCTTTTACTGAGTCTTGAAAATGAGAGGAGCCAGTCAAAAGCCAAATTCATTTCATCAGAAAAAAACAGTAATGGCAGCTCAACTCCACTTGAAGAAGGAAATGTGGTAGGGGGAAGGCAAGGGGATCCCTTTTTCTCTTGGTAAACCTTAGCTCTGTCTCCCTCCAATCTCCGAAATTGTAGCATGGGTGTAGGCCTCATGCTCCATGGAATCCCTGGGCTGCCTATCCCGGTGCACTTGGGGATACAGGCTGCCCAAGTGCTCAGGACTCCAAGGCAAGTGTGTTTCCTGGGGGCCTTAAGCAAAAAGAAATCAGATAGCAATGGTGTTGCTGGATGAGAAGGTAGCAGAGTGGGTGGAAAGAAGACAGAATTTAATCTCCACGCCTGTGCCACCTAACAGGTTAGAAAGGGTTTATTCAATGAGTTTAATCACAGGATCCACTATAAGAAAATTGTAACCCAAACCTAAAACGTATTCCAATGAGTCGACACTTTTAAACTATACGCTGTAAGAAGACTGGACTTCTGACTCAAAAAAGTTGTTTTTCCTTCAGTGCTCTTCCCTTCTTCCACAATTCTGTTTTTTCGGGGATTATTTCAATAGTGGCTTAGAATCAGGCTTCCTGCCTTAACTCGAAATGTGCTGGGTGGAGTAGAGAAGACATTTATGTCATGACACAGCACAAGGAGCCTTAAAGCCACTTTTTTTGCTCGCTCCTTTCAGAAGCAACGTGACAGGATTGCTTAATTGCCCTTTCCTGAAACATGGAAGGAAGGGATGCAGGGAATGAGGAGTCAGAAGGGCAAGATTAGAGTTTTATTAGAAGCAGAGAAAATCTTTTTTGTAAGAAAAACAAAGATTTTACCATCCAAATAGGAAATCCATCAAAGCACTGTGGTGCTTAGTCCCTGGCAGTCAAAACAGCTGGGGGGATGGGGGAGGGAAGGAAAGAAGTTAATCTATATCCAGAATTCTTTAATTAGATGGTTAAAAATCAGGCAAAACAGAACAAAAAGGGAAGAGAGAGAGATAGAAAAAAAAAAAAACTTTGCAGTCAACTTTTGAGTGTTGTTCAAGTTGAACAAGGAAGCTGGAATTTGAACTTAACTTGCAAAGTAGGTGCCCTGTGTGAGGAAAGCAGCCAGCCTGGGGCCTTTCTGGAGCCTTCCTTCCCTGCTGAAGAACACATTAACAACTTCAGCTATTCTCTCCAAAACCGACGTTAATTTTAAAAACTAAATGTAAAAAAGTTATAAAGCAAATGCCCAGGCGTTTTGCCTCAGTTGACAAAGGTTTCACTCAGAATGTCATACCTATGTCATTTACAAAAGACTAGAGTCAGCCCTTCTGAATAGAGAGCCTTCAGCCTTTTTATCCTTCCCTTCCTTGTCATTGTTGGATATGAGGTGTACCCAATATACTTCAAAAGCCAGCCTTAAAAAGACAAGGGTAAATGCATGGAGAAAAGTGAAAACGGGTGACCTTGACAACTTCTTTAGTAATTGTGAAAGATAAGGAGAAACATAGTTGCATGCATTGGGTAACACAGCTATAAACGCAGCCGTTGGAAGTCTCATTAATTCAATACGCACATTTCAGGCCCTATCCTATCTGTCTCCTTCCCTCCCTCTGCTCTTCCTCCCTCTCTCTGTCTCTCCTCTATACATTTTCACATGTAGCCAAAATTTTCTGATATATTTCCCTCGTTGACTAAAAACATCCTTTATTTTATTTTACTTTATTTTTAATCTAAAGCAAACATGGATGTTGATTACATTTCTGAATGGATTCTATCTCAGAAACCACTATTGAGGGACATGTAGAGGCTTCATGCCCACGGCGCCTCTGTTGGCCAGCCCCAGGCTCCAGGTAGATGCCATCTAAAGCATGTAAAGAAGTTTTAAAGATTAAGCAAAACTATGCTGTTCTCCAATGACCTTTCATTTGTTTTTGTGACTGTAGCCAGAAAATTTGAAACTGAGGTAAAAATTAAGAGGACAGGGTGAGCAGACTTTATTGTCAATGTGTTTCTAATTTTATACATTTTTTCAAAGTTATGTCTTTAAGGTAGATGTCAGCTTACAAAAATAACAAATAAAGTAATAGTCATAATCTCAAATTCTAATCAACTCTTTGCTTTTCATTGTAGATTTTTTTTGGCTGGTGCTCCCTTTTTAAAAATATTTCTCTATTTCTTTGAGATTATAAATATAATAGAAGTGGAAATATATAATTTCAAAGTTCTGGACAATTTCTTTCTTCCTGTTTCTCTCTTAGGTCAAATCCCCACTGTTGTTAACTAAATAGGAGTCACCTACTCACAAGGCAAATGAAAAAAAATAAATAAATAAGATTAAAAAAAAAAAAAAAGACACTGCATTGCCCAGAAATGAGAAATGTTGTTGAAATTTAGGAAATAATTTCCTAAATTCTAATTTTGTGGGCAACTGTCACAGCTGAACTCCCTAGGGTATAGCTTCTAGCCCTGACTGCTGACCTTGTTTCAGCAAAATGCACATTAGTGTCACACTAAGTCCTTGTGGCCAGATCACCTGACATGTTTGATTTAAACAAAGTGGGGCAGGGACTCTGAAGTTCTAGGCAACATGTGAGTCATAATAAACACATTCTACTTTGTCTTTGATTCAGCTTGCCATTTCCATTGCAGAAGGCTTCTTTGAGAATGGTTGTTTTTGTTACTTGCAGTATGTTTGGTCCCTGGACTCAAGGGTTCTCAATCTAGGAGATAAGAGATGGCAAACAAAAAGAGTCCACTCTCCACAAGAAAGGCAAACACACATTGTCCTTCTCCTTTCACCTTATGGGCATAAAAGGATCATCAAAACAAACCAAGCCACCAAAAAACAAAATTCAGAAGAGATACATAGGACACCACTATATAATCATAAGCTATTAAGAAAAAGGAATCAAGAAATAAATAGGGAAGCTGCTCTAATTTACAGGAGAAGGCTGCAAAAGTGTGTATTGTCCCCAGATCCGGGGAGATCACAGTGGTTTCCCCTCATCCATACAGAAATAGAAACAGAAGTTCAGAGCTCAGCCCAGGAATCTCAGCTCAGGGGGAAATCCAGTTGAAACCCTCAATAGTCTTCAGCCTCACAGGAGAGAGGGGCTTTTGGGAGCACATAGCACAGACATACATGGGGTCATCTTAATCATAATAACAGCCAACATTTTTTCAGTGCCAATTTTGTGCCAGGCCCAATTGCCCAGTGAAGTATGATTATCTACAGTTGGCAGGTGATGAAACCGCATCTCAGAGGGATTAAATAACTTCTCAGTGAACTGGAGACTGAGGACTTAAATCTCCATCTGTCTGATTTCAAATCCATGGTTGATCACTTCAGTGCCCTTTCTCTCTCTTCTCTCTCTCTCTCTCTCTCTCTCTCTTTCTCCTCTCTTTTTGGAGAAACACTTGTCTTGGTAAGGCTCATGACTACCCTCCTTGACATCACTCTTGTAGACCGGACCTATCTCGATTTTCAGGAGTTCTCATAATTATTCTTAGTAATTTGTTAAACACGGAAATATATACCATAGATCCCACCCACACTAACTCTGGAGGTAAAAACACCATGGGTTTACTACTAAACGAATGTGTCCTTTTCATTGTCCATATTTACTTGGTCAGTTGTGACTTCATAGATATTCATCTCAGCCTTTTCTTAAACTTCATACTTAAAGTCTTTCTCCCAAACTCTCATTTTCATCTGTTTTGCCATTTTCATCGCCAATCTTCTATTGGTCGGTTCCCTCTTAAATTAATCTCACTAGAACTGCCCACAAAAATGCAGATGTAAATGCATCCTAATTATAATATAGGACAATAGAACAACATTTGATTTGGTATTTCACAACTTTTTTTTTTAACTTCTTTCTTCTTTGAAGTTTGCTCTTTGAACAGTTTCTAGACTTTTAGTCTCTTTCCTGGTTGCTATTTCCTTCATCCTCTACGTATTTGATGGGTCCCCTGGAGTGGTGGTAAGGCACATAAGTTTTGAGTCAGGATCCCAGGTTAAAATACAGCTCGACCATTTGCTATTTGTGTAATCTTGGGCAAACTAACTAATGTCCGTCATCAATGAAATGAGGATAATCCTAGCACCAATATGATGATTCTAAATCTAAGAAAATAATAGATGCCAAGTCTTTAGAAGGGTGGCCAGTGCCTGCTGAACTCTTGATAAATATTAGTTTTTACTATTACCTAAAACCTCTCCAATGTCCCAGTTGTCATCTGTATCCCTACTTATACCAACTTACGAACATTCTGCATTTGCCTCCTTTTTAGTTGTCTTCCAACTCAACAAAATTTTGTGCTATTCACAAATTTAGACACTAAAATTCATTTATAAGGAGTCTGGTTAAAAGCAGGACTTAAACATAGCCCCCTTTATATTTCCCCATTCTAAATTGTCTGTTTATGATACCCTTTATTTCCTATTTTTCAGTTGGTTCCCCAATTGTGACTAATCATCCTCTTTTCCCCAGTGAGAAAATCACTGGGATACTCCACTGAATATCAAATTATCAAATACATTCTGAAAATCTACATATACTCCACCCACACTTTTCTCCTTATCTGCATGCAAATTTACATCATAATGCAAGGCAATTATTTAGGGCTTGTAATTGTCTATTGGAGAAATCTTTTCTCCTTCTTTTCTACATGTAAGTGTTGAATGATCCTAGTGTGAGAGTCTCCCTAAAACAGAGAAGAATCAGAGAACATAATCTTCTGGGTGGGTGCTAGGTTTCTTCTTGGTTCTCAGCGTAAATTATAATTTGCTCAAGATTACCGATCTGGCCAAGCAGTTCCTCAATGTCTTTCATCAACTCTTTCAGAGAATCTCTGGGGAATCTATTTGGTTAGTTCAGTCTTCATGTCACAGGTCAGTTTAAAATAGCCCATTTAAAGCAAAGCAAGGAAATGAGTTTGACAGTATCCAGACAAGGAATGGAGAGGAGGATGGAAAGAGACACCCTGGGAAAAACACCATCCAAAGAATTCCTTAGCTCTTTTTAAGGACCCGGTTAGCTCTGAATCAGAGGTTCTCTCACCTACTGACCTTCATCACACCCTGAGTGCTCCTCACTCGGTCATCCACTAAGCACCTGTCGGGGCTGGGTACTGTGCTAGCTAGCTGCTGCAATGCACAGAGGAACAAAAGAGAGTCCTTTCACAGAGCTGAGATTCTAATGGAGATGCACAGGTAAGGGAAAAAGAAGAATTTTAATATGGTGTTGGTGATTAAGTATAATGAATAAATTATCAAGAACATGTAATTTAAAAAAAAAAAAAAAACACTAAATACTCCTGATTAGGGGAAATCTACCAAGATTCAGTCTTTGAACTTGGGGATGTTGGATGAAACTGTTTCCAGGGAATAACATGAGGACTTTTGACCTGACAGGCTGTAGCAAACAGTAACACTGAGTAAAGGACTAAGAGGACAAGTCAAAAATTCAATGTTAGAGTAGCATTAAAAAAAAAAAAAAAATAGAGTAGCATTAAAGTATGCAGTCATCCTAGTCAGCTCAGGCTACATAACAGAAACCATAGACCGGGTTGTTTAAATAACAAGAACTTATTTATTAGATTTATTTAGTTTAGTTCCAGAGTCTGGGAACATCAAGATCCAGGAGCCAGCTGACTCAGTTTCCCCATGAGAGTCCTCTTCTGGCTTGCAGATGGCTATCTTTTCACAGTGTCTTCACATGATGGACAGAGAAAGAGCTCTAGTCCCTCTTTCCCTTTGTATTAGGGCACTAATCTCATCATGTGCCCCACCCTCAAGACCTCATTTAAACCTAATTCACTGTCAAAGGCTCCACCTGAAAATACCATCATATTGGAGATTTAACATATGAGTTTAGAGGGGCACACAACACCATAATAGCAGGTATGAACATCCTACAAGAGCATGCTTGGAAATGCTTTGTCCTGTGTGCAGAGACCAGAGCTTTCACACCACAGTCAATGGTCTGGCTTTAATCGTGAAGGCAGTCCTTTCTTCTCACCCAGGATACCCAGGGTTGTCCAGCCTCAATCACCAACGCACTTTAGTGCTGGGTTGTTTTTGTTTTTGTTTTTGTTTTAAGATTTTATTTATTTATTCATGAGAGACACAAGCAGAGGGAGAAGCAGGCTCCATGCAAGGAGCCTGATGTGGGACTTGATCCCAGGTCTCCAGGATCACGCCCTGGGCCAAAGGCAGGCACCAAACCGCTGAGCCACCCAGGGATCCCCCAGTGCTAAGTTTCTGTGACAAATCCCTTGTTATCTTTAGGCAGGCTTGCTAGGGGGAGAACTGAGATGCTACACATAATGTCTGTTAATGTTGCAAATGAGGAATATTACTCTCAAGAATGCGGTTTCTTACAAGCCTGAGAAAAGAAAGAAAATAGTGTATTTTAACAAACTTTGATAGTTACAAAGCAATTTAAATGTCTATTCATTCTAATCACGAGAAATGTTAATCTGGGTCAGACATGTTTCTGTGCTTTTAACTTAAGCAAGGAAAAGAAAGTACATCCTATATGCGTTGAGAGTAATGGGCTTTATTTTTTCGACGCCCATTTAGAGCTATAAGGAATGTTTCTGTGTAATAGGATCAGAGATAAATAGCAGAACATTTCATTCTTTGTGAATACAGATGATACGTCAATGCTCAGAAAGAAACCTCCTTTAAAAGAGCACTTCTCAGGGCACTTGGGTGGCTCAGTTGGTTGAGCATCTGCCTTCAGCTCAGGTCATGATCCTGGGGTCCTGGGGTGGAGCCCCTCTTCAGGCTTCCAGCTCAACAGGGAACCTGCTTCTCCCTCTGCCTCTGCTGCTCTCCCTGCTTGTGCTCTCTCTCACTCTCACTCTCAAATACATAAATAAAATCTTAAAAAAAAGAAAGGGGGGGGTGCTTCTTTCCTTGGTCATTTTCAGAACTATGTACATGGACTAAAATTAATGCCATGTTATTATCCTTAGAGATTTGGGAGTAGCAGCATACAGGTAATGCAAACCAATTATTAATGACAGTTCAATGTGATACAGTGATACAAATGGAGAATAACATGTCCTCTTATAATGCTTCTTGTGATTGCTATCTAAAAAATGATTCTAAAATAAATGTATGTCACGGCCAAATTCATAGAGGGCCTCAAAGAAACTGGGCCACACATAACCAAATCAGAATGTGCACAAGTAAGAATGCTCAAAACAGTGAAATCAGACACTGATAGAGTCCCTGACAACACCAGACGTCTCAGAGTTGTTGAGGCCGGGAGCACAACCTCAAAGATGACATGGCGAGTACTGGGGGGCAAAAATAGCAAGTTTGCTGATATGAACCACCAAAGATGGTGAATAATTGCCTGGCACTTCCAGCAAGTCTGCCTTGAATCAATCGTCCTTTTTAAGATGTTTTACCGTGGCTGAATGGAAGAAACAAGCACAGCCTCTCCCCAAGAGAACTTGTGAATGGGGACAACCATTAAACCCGACATCAGAGTTGGACAGAGGGGATGTGAGGAGGTCATGAAGCTTTGTGGGTATGTATGTACCTAAATTCATGCACTACTATTTTGTTGGAATTCTGGTTTTTGCTAGGATAATCCTGATGTTCTCTTATAAGCTGTAGGGGAGCATGATTTTAAAAGAAGAAAACTCATTTGCACCCTCACTGGAGAAGTCTAACTGGTGCCAAAAACATCTCTGCGTTGGTCGAGCACTATTTGATGGTGGAAAGGATATAAGACCAAGGGATCAGGCTGCCCAGGTGGGAACTCTGGTTCCACCGGTAACAACTCGTTTGACCAGGAAAATTTACAGTTTTCTAGAATCACTGGCTTCCTCATCTGGAAAATGGAGTTGGTTGTACTAACTTTCAGGGTGGTTGTGAGGCACTGCCACCCTGGAAAGAAAATCTCTGGTTCTACCCATCCAGCTTGCCAAAAGGGGTCCAAATACCTTTCACTGGTGAGAAATACTTGAGCCTCATGACCTGATATTATCAGAAGGATTAAGAGTATTTTTAAAAGAAGCCTCTACCGGGCCATCTCTAAAACAGTAAAATGAAACAATAACAATGATTGTCTTTGGGAGAAAAGCTAGATTGTTGTGGACTGAGGCTGAAGGGAAATGGACTTCTCACCATGTACTATTTTGAATTGCATATCATCTGGATGTTTAAGCAAATCAAAGAATAAAATGTGATTTTTTAAGGTAGCCTTTGAAACTCGTACTGCTTTGTGTGTTTATCTCTACCAGAGGGGTAATCATGACTTTAGAGTTTGACTCTGCTTCTTGGACATCATTCAGTGTATTCCACATGAAGAGAAGATGGGACCTGACTTCAGAAAAGGACTTAAGCCCAACAATTATTAAAAATTGTCTTAATAGGAACACGGAATGTATTAACGAGTGAAACTGATATTTTTTAACTGGTCCATCCTACCCGAAAAAAAAATACTTATGTTATAAACTTTTCTTTCCTTCTTCTCCAATCAGCCGTATTATCCCTAGTCAGCTGCCTGGTTTGAAAGTAGGTCACACACTTCTTACTTTTGCCCATCACCCAAGACTAACTTGAAACAGAAAGGAAGAATCAGTGCCATTGGGACAAGGATAAAAAGTGTCTTAATTTCCTTCATTTGGAAAAGAAAAATCAAAGTTACTATTCAGGCTACCAATCATGTTGTCTTTCAGACTTTAAGTTCTCAAAGGGGAGAGCATTTTCCTTTTCTTCAGCATCTTAAACATGGTCAAGTCTACCTGTGTTTAAAAATAAACACTGTTTTGGGATGCCCACGTGGCTCAGACAGTTAAGCATCTGCCTTTGCTCAGATCATGATCTGAGGGTCCTGGGATGGAGGCCGCATCGGGTTCCTTGCTCAGCAGAGAGAGCCTGCTTCCTCTGCCTGCCATTCCCTGTTTGTGCTCTCTCTCTCTCTCTCTCTTTCTCTCTCTCTGGCAAATAAATAAAATCTTTTAAAAAATAAACACTGTTTGAAAATAACATTATTTATTCTTTATGTGACTGAGAAACACTATTGTGTAATAACTGATTCCATAGCAAAGCAAAGCTCCCAGTGGTATTTCATTAAACTCACACACTGTCAATGGATCTCTGGACTCACTACCACCATATGCACCAAACTGCAGTCCTGTTTAGACGTGGGGAACTGGATAATATTCCAAGCTCCTATCCCAGTGAAGATCCCAACCATGGTGCATTCCACACTAAATATTGATCCCCATGTGTCTCCCATGGTTACTAAAAAATCTCCCTCAGGGGAAACGACATTCCTCAACTTTTTCCTTTTTTCACCTTTGGTATATTGATTCATACATGTCATAATCAGCCTACTGATACTCTGGAAACCTGAGAATATTTCTTCAGGATGGTAATGAGAAGCAGTGCATCTTTCTTCTAGGTTTACAGAAGAGATTTGGGAAAACCATTTTCTGTCCTATAGTGCCCAGATCTCCACACTGAAAGTCTATGTAAGGCACAGAGATTTGTGGAGGAAATCTCTTAATTCTAACAATAAGGGCTGCTTTGACTTAATTATGTGAAGGAAGCAGTATTTTAGTGATTCATGCTTAAATGAAACCATTATTTTCTAGATCCTGCCAAAAACTTACCACAACTCATTCATGTGATTTTATTACAAATTAAGATTCCCATATTTTGGAGGAGAGACATACATTTTAAAGTCTCTCGGGGAGGGAAGTCCTGTGCTTCAGGGCAATTAGTTGCCCCAAAAAGTGGAACAAAATGAGGACCTTGTTATAATTCTGGTAAGCAGAGGACCAGGCTTGCCCTTACTTCAGTAGTTCTAAGTGCTGCAGAAGAGGAGCATGGTGAACCCCAATGTGGCAGGGGACCCGGCCAAGGCTAGTGGGATTTACTTACAAGGAAGTACAAAGAGAGTGAGTTTACAAAAAGTTTAGAGGTTTTCTTTCAGTTTTGGTTTTTAATCTATGGATGGGTCAGCCATCTCCTTAGCCTAGTCCTTACAAGAAATAGGAAATAAGATCAAGGAAAGGTTATACGCGATATTTTGTTTTATTTTACATTGACTTGGAGACAGAAACTTCTAGAACTTGCAAAGGGGTTGAGAGATAAAAACAAGAGGATAAAAGGAACAGCAGGGCACCCTCTCCCCACCAATAAGCCAGAAACACAGCCACTGGAATCACATATCCTAAAAAGGGCACAGAAAGTTGGAAATGTGTCCCGTTTTGCACCTTTCTCCAATATTCAACCTTTTCCTCCCATATCAAAGATTTGCTGCCACTGAATTTAATTTTCTTCATTCACAAAGACCTACAGGCCAGGTCAGTGATGGTTCAGCATTATTAAGAACAAAAGTTATCAGTATAATGTCTCATTATTTTACATATCAAGTAGGTATGCTCCATATACACAAGCCTGCATTGATTACGTCCACAATAACACCTCTGTAACAAGTGAAGGTATCAGTGAAGCCCTAGAAGACTTCTATGTAAATAGGCAAAACTTGGGAGCCATCTCTCAACATTACCAGCCCTGCCTGCCCTATTTTCAATGCCAAGAGTTCATAGAAGCAGCACAGTTTACTAGAAAGGGAACTAGACTAGGAATCCAATGGCTTGGGCTTGCAATATGTTAGCTGTCTCATCTTAAATGTCATCTCTCTAAGGATCTGTTTCCTTATTTAGAAAACAAAAGTGCTCTTGGGTCCCTTCTAGCTTTAATTTAACATTCTCCATGTACATACATATGCCTATTGATTCAACAGTGCTACGGATTATTACCAAGAATGACAACAACAAAGTGACAAAAATATGATTGCAATCATCATTCTTCCCTGTGAAATTAGTGATTATGGCAATAATCTCCAAAACCTAGTGGTAGATTTTCTCATTATTCCATATGTCAAAATAAAATGTACATACAGAGAAAAATCTGGTGCCCTCACCAGAAAAAAAAAAATTAATGTTACCTTATTTGTGGAAAGATGACTTCCCTGAAAGTTGGAGCAATCCAGGCATTTAAGAAAGCTCTTTGTCTTTATCCAAATTCCACAATCTGTGTCAAAAACTGTGGACTTATTTGCAATCCTAACCCATAATAATAGCTGGTTCTATGTATATAAAGAAATTATTTTAAAAGGTATCCAGGTTTTCAGTTTGTTAATAAGACATGATTCCAGATTTTATCAGCATTAACATCCCACCATTGTTTCCCCATGACCTACAGTACCTGGATTACAGGAAGGTACAGTCTGTGACTGTGAAGGAACATTTCATCATCAACAAAAAAGCATGTATTAAGTCGTAATTATAGCTAGTGCTTCACTGATCATAGAACAAAAGAAAGAGAGACAGAGAGAAAGAAAAGAAAAAAGAAAGAAAGAAAGAGGGAAAGAAAAGAAAAGGAAGGTAGTCATTCCATTCTAACTGTGCAGTATATTACTGGAATAATGCTCTGTGCCAGCAATGATAGGAATACACAGATAGCAAAACAAAAACTGCAGTTAATCAAGGAAGCATAGACTTACATACAAGCATGAATAGTAAAAGAGGAAGTAGGGACAGTGTTAGATGCATAACTGAGATGAGACAATCAATAGAAAGGTCTGGAAATGTTGAGACAAGATACAACATCTGTGCTCTTATTAACCTGAGAAGACTTCCTAGAACTTGTAGGGTTTTTCATTGAGGAAAGTACTTTGGTAGGTGGACTGGGAGTTCAATTAAATAAAGCACATAAAAGCAACTGAGATCATCAAATAAGAGGTCTTTCACCTCATCACCAACTTATGGAGGTCTGATCCCCCTGAAAAGCCACCCAGAGCCCCAGATCCAGCACACAATCTTTGCAGGAGAGGATATTTCAGCAATTAACTACCTACAGGCAAGTACCGATAGGAGGCAAGAAGTCTGACCAGGAAGGAGACAGACAACGGTCCTGATTAAAAAGGGTGAAATTCTGCATCCACGTGGAGATAAACAGCAAAGAGAAAACAGTCTGTTCAGAAGATATTGAAAATGAAGTCATTCTCTGATGCTTCTGACGTGTGTCACCTGCACCTTATAGCATTGCTTTAAGACGCCCTTTGCTACAGAGCACTTTAGCATTTAGTATCCAAAAATGGTGATCCCTTTACCTCTAGTATCCTAATATGCTGAAACTTAGCACGAACTTGAAATGTCTGTGGGATATTACTGTGAAATCATCCCGACCCCTAAATCATCCTTCCTCGATGGCTCCCCAAAGGCTTAAAAATAGCACTTAACTCTTAAGAGCGATTGGACTGGCTTAAATTAACTCACAAATACCTTCCTCGAAGAAAGTAGGGGACGGATAGGAGGTGGAATGCAAATCAAGTGACAGGTTTTGTCAACACCGAGACAGGCGAATAGATTGGAACTAACAGATCAGGGGGACCTGGGGTTAGCAGTAGTTGATTTCATCTTGATCAGATCACTGCAGCCACGAGTTGGCTGTTGGATTCAGAGAGCCTAGACGTTAAGAAGACAGCAACACCGGGCCCTGGACAATAAACCAGGTAGATTAAGGAGGTGATGATGGTCAAGGAAGGAAACTTCTCTTATCTCTATTAAGCCACATCTACACGACATCAACAGTCCATAGAGTCTCCATACCTCTAGGAGAGCAATTCATTTCCCAAAGAAAGACAGTGCCCGAGCATGAGCACCCCACAGGGAAACAGGTGAGCAGGGGAAGCAGCCCCGGTCTCTAAGCACTACAAAAAAGACATTCTTCTTTCATTTGCAAGCCATATTCTGTAAATGTATAAATTCATTAATCCACTAGAAACGTATTTTGCACTCATCACCTATCAGGCGCTTCGCCAGATCCCGAGAATACAAAAGTGAAGAACTAATACAACTATCACAAAAAAAAACTTCGATTCTTGGGTGCCCAGGACGCGCCAGGAACTCCACTTCCGCGACGCGAGGCAGTGACCGCGACGAACCGCGGCGTGAGGCCTTCAGCTCCCGCTCTGCCGGCGAAAAGCTACCATGAAGAGACGAAGGCTCGGAGGGAATAAAGGTGCCGGATCTCTCAAGGAACTCCAGTGCAAGAGTGAGATAAGCGAACTAATGTTTACAATATTCTACGGTAAATGCTAAAACAGAGATTTAAAAAAAAAAAAAAAAAAAAAGAGGAGCTCCTAACTCAGCACAGGGGAAGGGAGAATGGAGGGAAGCGGCGGTGAGGAGTGCGCGTGCGCGCGCGCGGCTGTGTGCGTGTGCGTGCGCGGCTGTGCGTGCGCGCGCGGCTGTGTGCGTGTGCGTGCGTGCGCGGCTGTGTGCGTGCGCGCATGCGCGCAGAGCGTGGGCGGTGGGCAAGGAGCACAGGTGGCTGAATGGCGCGGGAAGAGAGCTCGCCATGCTGCCAGCTGCCCTTCGAGCGGACCCGCGGAAGCCTCCCTCTACATTTCCGCAGGATGAAGAATGTTGCTGAGAAAGAGCAGCGGCGCTCACACAGTGTTCCTGGGATGCCACAAGAGGCCCTGCCAAGAAGGGGCATTTATCATGACAGACTAATTGCTCACTCTGAGGTAGATATTGTTCCATCTATTTGTGGACCCCATGTGACTACGTAGTAATGACAGGTTTTTAAACAAACAATCCAAAGCTTATGTGTCCAAATAAATGCTCCCAAGTAGTTCGTCCCCTTAAGTTTAAATGCTAATTTCAGGGTCCCCGCCACAGCGCTTTTAGAGCGTTTCAGGTGCATCTCTTTTGAAACTGCCTTCGCTGCGGCGTGTGGAACGTTCTTTTGGTTATCCCTCCTGGTGGCAAATTTTCACGATATTTTGGGGTTGTTTTAAGTCGAGAATCATTTAAGCTGAATCCGTGATGAGTGATTAAACTGGGTAAAAGTAACTGAGAATGTGAGATAAATGCCAGGCACTAAGCTTAAGTGTGTTTTGTAAATCATCTCACCTATTAAATTCTTACCACAAATCTACAAGGTGGATATTAGTGTCCCCACTTAATACTTCTTCAATAATCATAAAATTAGTACATGTGCACGGAAGGAAGTTTGGGAAAATCTAGAAGAGTAGAAAGAAGCCAAACCTTGTTCAAGATCTCACTGCTCCAGTCTAACCGCTAGTGACGTGGCGATGCTGATCGGTTTCATCTTTCTTCCATGGGTGAATACATAAATATGCTCTCACCTCCAAAAATAATCACATTGTGCATGACTTTATGATTTTTCTCTTACTACCAGATTCTGAACAGTTTTTCATGTCACTAATTTTTTTCTACAAAGTCACCTGTACTCACTGGTTGGTATTCTCGTATGTGGATACGTCATAATCGACTCAAAGAATTCAAATATTTCAGTGGTTCAGATGCACCCTCTTCATAGATAAGTCTTTGTAGATTTCTATGATCATTTCCTAAAGTCAATTTCCTAGAAGTAGAATTACTGGATTCAAGGCATGCATATTTTTAAAGGGTGTTACAATTTCTCCAGTTTTTAGATAAGTAAATGAAAACTCAAGTGCTTTCCAACGTCATAAAGCCAGAATGTACCAAAGGTTGGATCTGACCCAGGTCTGTGACTCTAAATCCTGTAATTTCTTTTTCCACTCTAATAAATGAATTTTGATCAAAAATGGAAAATGTCAAGAAAAAAAAAAAGAATGTCTGCATTTACAACTGAAACTATTCCTGAAAGACTTTTTCTTTTTAAGGAGTTTTAAAAATGCTTTAGATTTGCATTGTTTCCCTAATGATCTTTCAAAGGATCAAGCTCATTTCTGAATATATATTTTTGTTAAGTTCATATTTAAAGCACTCACTGCACATTACTGTTACATTCTTAGATGTCAGTTCTGTCCTTTATGAATTTACAACACTATTATTATTCTGGCCTAAGCACTGGGCTTCTGGTTGAACTGCCAAAAAGCATAATCTGTCAGGCATTTAGGCAACCTAATTGGGACAATCTTGGTTACAATTCAGGCAAGCCACAGCCAGGTGGGGAGTCCACACCCGCGTGTTTAGAATACCAAAGACTAATAGATAACCAGTCTTCTTTAAGTCTGGCTACATTCTGATAACAGGGAAGAAAAACATTTCCCACCCAAAGTTCTACTGGTTTGTTATAAACATATAGTCTGTTCTCCTGGAAGGATGAGTAGAGTGAGCAATACAAGAACAACCAGCTTTCTTCCTTGCGCATTTGTCATGGAATGTAGTTCAAAATGGATTAGAAAAAAAAACAGACAGGTGGGGGAGGTGCACTAGAAGAGACGGGTGGGGATGTTGTGCTGAAACTGTATTTTTTGTAGTTGAGTCTACAAACATTTCCAAATTGTACTTAATTCTTCGGCCCCAGGCACTTGTCCCTTTTGAAGGACCAAAACGATTTTAAAGATAAGGAGATTTTAATGACAAGGCAGAGGAAGAAGTTGATTTAGTAATTCTGACTTGAGGCTTTCAAAGCTTTGTATAAGGATGCTTTCCACCTCTTTGGGATCTCCACCAGCTTTCTCCAGTGCTCGTTCATTGATTCAGTTATCGATAAACAGCCCTGCTTTCTTCCCCCAATCGTTTAGTGTCAACCTTAGTGTTTAACCAACATCTCCAATGTAACTTAACCAACAGAATTTTGTATTTTCGCCCAGATTATCTTCACCTCCTCATCCCCCACCACAACCTACTCCAACTTATTCTGTCAATAAATGGCACAACCATGCACCTAGATGTTCAAGCCATCTGAGTTACACTTATTCCCTTAACCCAACATCCTGTAGGTTTCACCTACAAAACACATCCCCATCTCACCCACTGATATTTCTCTCCATCTCTGTTGCTGTACCCATTGTAAGACTCAATGGAATGTCATCTAAAATTATTATTTCTATCTCCATCTCCTAATAATGCTTTCTCCACCCAAAAATCCAAGTGATCTTTCAAAACCTAAATCAAGCCAGTGGCCCAATTAAAACCCTCCAATGACTTTTTGTCACAGAAGGACTCCTTACCATGGTCTTCAAAGTCAAGTCCTTCCTACCTCTCTGCCCTCATCCTCTCCCCCTTACCTCCTCTTGGCCTAGCCTGGCTCAGGCCTGGCTGTTTTTCCAGATGTAGCCTTCCCTCAGGCCTGAAATTGACTGTTCTCCCTGCCTGGAATACTCACCCTCTCAGACTGTCAAGAAGATGCTTTGCTTTTACCATCCAGAGCTCAACTCAAATATTATTTCCTCAAAAGGCTTCCCAAGTTCCCTCCATAATACATTGCCCCATTCTGTTTTCTTTATATCAGTCCTTACTAGTAGAAATCATCTTCTTTTCATCTCTGTAATTGCTTATTCTTTCTCCCTCACTAAAATATGACGAGAGACTCCTAAAAGATGGACTTGTCAAATTTACTCAACATTCTGTAGCAGCTTATAAAGCAGTGCCTCACTTAGAGTAAGCACTCAGAAAGATGTGTCGAATGAAAGAATCAATAAATGACAGACATGGATGGACAGAACCCAATCTCCTACTAATGCCTTATTCTTCAAAAAAACAACTCTGATTTTTCTGAGATTCAGGCAATAACACCAGATCAGGTGAGATTCAACCACTAGATAATTTGCTCTGAGTTGTAAATTACATATTTTTAGTAGTCACATCAGTTCTGAGGCTATTTTACTACACTAATGTATTAGTGGCCTGAAAAAAATGAACAAAGCTTCCAAAATACATTTCTCTAGCAAGTCAGTGATGATAGAATCTGGCACATTGTATTTTATACAATTAACTCCTCTTGCCTTCTTGAATGTTATTTTTTTCCTCTCCATTATTATTAATTTTTTTTAGGTTTTTTAAATTTTAATTCCAGTATAGTTAAGTTCAGTATACAGTGTTACACTAGTTTAGGTACACTAATTTAGTGATTCAACAATTCTCTATATTACTCAGTGTTCATCAGGGTAAGTGTACTCTTAACCTCCATCACATATTTCACCCACCCCACCCCCCACCAACCTCCCTTCTGGTAATCATCAGTTTGTTCTCTCTAGTTGAGTCTCTTCCTTGGTTTGCCTCCCTCTCTCTCTCTCTCTCTTTTTTTTTTTTTTACTTGTTTGTTTTACTTAAATTCCACATATGAGTGAAATCTTACGGGATTTGTCTTTCTCTGTCTTATTTTATTTAGCATAATGCTCACTAGCTCCATCCATGTTGTTGCAAATGGCAAGATTTCATTTTTTTTTAGCTGAATAATCCATTTTCTGTGTGTGTGTATTTATACAAGGTATATAATACAATATACATACATTATACAACATATATGCAATAATATTCCAGTGTGTGTATGTCTGTGTGTGTGTATGTATATCTATCTCACATCTTTCTCCATTCATCTGTCGATGGACACTTGGACTGCTTTCTTAATTTAGCTATTGTAAATAATGCTGTAATAAACATAGGGGTGCATGTACCTTTTCAAGTTCTTATTCTTGTATTCTTTGGGTGCTTTCTTGAATTTTAAACTAACTGTCTTTGCTTAAAGAATTCTGGATTTGAAAAGTAAATTCTTCTTAAGGTATATAACTATCATCTTAAATGAAAATGCATTCATAATTGATAATATTTATATTATTCATCTTGTCATCCAGAAAAAGTATGCATCCAAAAAATAAACGTATGTATATTCACTCACACATATAAATGCACAGACATAAGAACATATTTAAGCATTAATGAGTTTGCTGTATGTATGAAACTTTCTACAGTACATAATGCATAGATGGTAAAATAGGTCAAACAGTGGGAACCTCCACATCTTTGAAATCTTTATGAATACAATGCTGTCCCCATATCACCTCTTGCCTAACAGCTTTAAAATAGAGCCTTGTGAGGAATGTGAAGCAAAATAAAAAAATCCTAGTTCTTGTGTGGCAAATTAAAGCAGCACAGCAGTCTGGGGCTCTGGTGTCATATTCATTGGGACACATTCTTGTGGCTAAAATAGTGCTTCTATGTTGTCTGCTCTAAATGAAAAAGGATTTTCCATATGTGTTTTTATAATGAGTGTTAGGATTTGGTTACATATTTTATTCAAACTGTGAAAGCCAATGGTAGCAATTCAATATTCCAGCAATGATCTAAATGGCATGCTTACTTTCTTCCTAGAAACATTATGAGGGAACACTCTTTGAGCCACTCTGATGCCAGCCTTATTTTTCATTTTAGCATTTACCTTTCCCACGTGAGACACAGCTCCTTCCCTCTCCTCCCGTCATTTCAGTAAAGCTGTATCCATGTCAGATAACCAGAAAACTGGGCTGTTTAGAGGCAAGGGATAGAGAGGTACTGTGCAGGAGTAATTGTGGTGCCTCACATGTTCTCCGAGTTACTATGAGGGGATGAACATTCATTTCTCTGTAAGTCTCTAATAAAAATGTTAGTGACCATAGGACTCATCTTTCTCAGACTTACCTCCTCTCTCTCAGGTCATTTTGTTCTTTGAAAAAACTGACTTCTCGGCCGGGTCTGTAGCAGATGTTGCTTTATTGTTTGCTAACATTATGCTAACATTACACTTACAAAACAGTCTGCAGAGCCTGGCTTCTGTCAACACAGTGTGCAGGTTACAGCACAAGCTGGGAGACTTTTCCCAGCTCTCATCAATGACTCCCTTTAGGCAAGTTGCTCAACATCATCAATTTCCACATGTATAAATCGGGATCCCTGATAATATATAGCTGAAGTCTTTGGAGGAAAGGCCACCTTCCTTGTTTTTCAAACTTTCTCCTTACAGTCCTGTGAAAAGTCTTCTGGCTTTCCAGACAAGAGAAAGAGCCATAATTTTTAAGTGATCTTCCCTTGCTTAGCCGGTCAAGCATTTTTAGACCCTTGTTTTTTAAACACATTTTTATCACTTAAGTATCCAACTGTCTCTTTTGAAATTTTTGAGTATTTTCCAAAACTTAAACGTATGTGTACTCAACAGATTATCAAAGTATAATTTCAGAGATAGAATATATTACCAATTTATTTTACTAGGAATATATAACTGTGCTACAAGAACCATACTTGTCAAACTGAGCAAAATGAATTGTTTCTTCTTTGTTTTAAGGCTAGGTGAGGTTCAAGTCAACTGTCCTTAAGCTCAACCCAGTGCCAAGACAGCGGAGAGGTGACTACAGATAAAGCATAGGCTCCTGCCTTAAGGAAGCTATGATCCAGGAAGGGACTGGAACTTGGAAGAACTGTGGTATTCAGCCACAGTAAGGCGTACATTGAAATGCAAACTTGCTCTGAGCCAAGCATTGAAACTCCTGACTGGCACGGGCTTCAAGAAGACAATCACTTCTAAAGCGGGTCTCCAATGAAGAATTGAATTTCTACAGCAAAAGCAATGACTAAAGACAGAACCTCCAAAGAAGTACTGATTCTTGGTTTTAGGAATTCTGTCTTTTTGTCATACCTGGCTATTTCTAAGTGTTAAATATTGCCATTGTTTTTGGTATACTACTCTAATTTCAAGTTATTGAAAATCCATAATACAAGTTCATTTGCATCATGAAACTATTACTGCAATTAAAATTTCAAACAGAAATCATTTATTTAGAAAGACTTTTGACCACATTCTCTCATCTTGGATGGGTCTGAAACCCATCCAAGATATTTTATTGTTGCCTTAATTTCCATTTCTGGGGTTTATATTTATTTGTCTCTTGCATTTCCTTCCAGAGGATAGAAGTTAGGGGAAAATTAATTGAATGATGGTGTAAGAGAGAGAGGGGAACCTCAGGCCCAGTTCTATGCTTTCCTTCCCCATCCCCCCCACCTACACATCATCTTAATTTTCTCTTTTTCTCAGAGCTGGATTCTTCTCTTCATCAGAACCATTCCCTGCTGCTCTACCACTTCCCACCAGGATAATTTATGTTAGCCTGCATCTTCTCCCTCAGTCATACTGCCTTGGGAGAAGCCAGCATGAGGGGGAAATGTCAGGCCTGGAGACTGGTTGAACAGCATTTGATTAGAAAAAAATATAATCAGAACTCCCTGTTCTATAAGAGTACCATATGAACTAAATACCCAAATTTCCTATCTTTATTTCACTGTAGAATCACAATCATTATGAAGGAATTATTAATATGAATACTTGAGGCATTGACAGGATTTTGTGCTTGACCAATTATGCTTTGAGGTAGGAGATAAGACAACATTTGGGACATACATTGAGACTTTTAGGACACATTTTATGCTAAAAAGTAATTCTCTGTTTATCTGAAATACAAATCTAACTGCAAATTCTGTATTTTTGTTTAATAAATCTGGCAATTCTAAATAGGCCATTCAATTTGGAAATGACAAGGTCTCTGTGATCTTTAAAAATCAGTTTCCAAGTGAGTTGAGGGGAAGCCAGATGACCAGAAAAGGAGTGAATGATTATAAGGAAAAAAGAAACAAGTATCAAGCCCTTTTCCCAGAAATTGGATCTGGAATGAAAGAGACATGTGCTGCTATTTTATTTTTTACAGAATTTTTGGATATACCCATAATGATAACAGGATTCAGTTAAGTAAATAAATCCATTTGGTTAAGACCAAATATCACAATCTCAATAGATTGTGCCAGAGAATGACAGAAAACAAATATCTGCCATTTTGCGTTTTAAAATAATGAACACACACATAAAATAAAATAACACAAATATATGTTATCATTTCTAATCCTTATGTTTGAATAAAAATTCTGAGTATTATAATTAATTTAATTTTACCTCTTTAAATATTAAACAGAAAATATTTCTTGCCTTGGTGGAAAAAAATTAAATAAATAACAGACTATGTCAAAAGAAATTGAAAAGATAAGAATCTGGAAGAAGATGTTTGCAACATACATGCATAGTCAAAACAAGCATTTGTGTCCAGGAATAACTACTGAAAACAGATAAGTAAAAGTCAACAACCCAATAAATAATAAAATGGGCATGCAAAATAGACATTTAACTAAAGGAGAAACATATAATCAGAAGTTCGAACCTTTTAGAAACAAGGGAAAATAATACTAAGTCCATTATAAGATACCATTTCACACCCACTGAATTGGCAAGAATTTGAAAGTCTAACTATACCAAAGGTTGGAGAGGATATGGAACAATAAGAACCATGAGCCACTGTTGGTGGGTGTGTGAACTGATTTACTGATTTAGGAAAACAAACTGGCATTACCTTGCAAAGTTGCAAAAGTTCATATTCCATTAGTCAGTGATTCCACTTTTTATACCCTAGAGAAAATTTTGCTTGTGAACATCAAGATATAGAAAGACATAGATCTAGATAGATAGATAGAGAGAGAGATCCGTCTTAAAAGCCTGGGAGTAAATAGATAACTTGTGGTATATTTATGCAACCAAATACAACAGAGAGAACTGATGAGCTACATGCATATGTCACAATTAAACTCTAAACAAATAAGCAAATCATAGAAAAAGGTATAAAATATTATACTTTTCCTATAAAGTTTTAAAAATTAGCACTTTTGTTAGGGATATGTGTATACTTATACCTTTTGCTTACAGTTTGATTATATATTTTTACAAACCTATAGTATCTATTTATATATTTACAGAATATATTTATGTATTGATATATCATATTTTTATACTTATTTGAGGACTATAAGGAAAAGGATGGGAATGATAAACACAAAAGTCAAGAGAGTAGTTACCTCTGGAATGAGGCAGAAGGAGAAAAAAATTGTAGGGAGCCTCAAAAGGATTAGAAAAGTTTTCTTAAATTAGATGATAAACACAGGGGTAGAATGTTGAAATATTGAAGAGAAATCTACATAAATTCTCTATCAAATTCTCATCATTTTTTGCAGAAACTGAGTTTATTTGGGTAAAGATTGAAAATGTGTAACCCACACTATTTAGCCTTCTTATGTCAACATATGGTGAAAGATGTGTCAACCCTGCATGGGTTTAGAGCATTCTGAACATTATGCATATTCAGCAGAGCTGTGAACTTCTTGCATCAAACTAATCACTGGCCTTACAGCTCTGTTTTGTGTTTAAGATTGAGCCTTTTAGAAACCACCCCACCCAGAATGTTACACAGAATCTCCAAAACATGTTTTTCAAGTGCTCTGATAGCCAAAAATGATTTGGCATCATGACATATGATCCAATGAACACTGGGTCCAGAAATAGTCTGTGATTTTAAAGACTCAGGTACAGGATTTCAGAAATGGTACAGTTTTTTCCCTTGGAATATATTTATAAATAGGTATAAAGGAGACAAACCAAACCCTTTTTCATCTTTATTTCATGCCAAGTAGAGTCCATAAAATCTAGATCCTAGAACTTACCAAGGGCCAGTTAATGAAGATCTGACTGGCTTCCTTCCTACTGCTCTCTGCCAGTGCTACACTAGCTCAGTGAGGCTCTCTCCTACCCTCACCTCTGTTGCCATCACCAGGTGTTCCTGTCAACAAATTATTAGCAACAGTGTCAAGACTGGACAACTGTCAAAGGGCCAGCATATATCTCACTCACTGATTGGCTAAGATTCTAGACTTAAAGTGAATAAAAGACAATTCATTCTCTTTCAGAGGAAAGGAAGAGCTCTTCCTGTTCTGATATATATTACTTCAGGGATTGCTTTTTCTTTTTTTTTTAACCATTCCTGATGTTAGTCTTCAAAATAGAATTCGAAATAGAATTGTCTCATTGATACACATAGATATACTTGATTCTGACTGACTCTCACTAAGAAGAGCACATCAAATTAATATTGCATATCTATCACCACCATTTTGTTTCTTGTCCAGTGCTGTGTAAGGTGGAGGAGGAGACCATTCCCAAACTACTATGAAAAAGAATTAGAAACCAGTTTCAATAACTCAACTGCTGTCATTTAAACAGATTTTTTTTCTGATAATATTCAAAATCTCTCATATAATCTCAGCATCCACAGCAGGCTGCTGATTAGAACTCTTCCCCTACTTTTACAATGGTCATCTCTTTCTGATGCCAGTGGATCAGTGTCCTGTTACCACTTGCTTTCCTTTTCACACATTGCTTGGGTGTTTCAATTAGTGCTGTTTTCTGCAAAGCAAGTTTCATGGGCTTTGTGACAGCAATTCCCCACCTAGAACCAGTCTTAGTTCAAATCTGGGATTGTGATTATATCTTGGTGGCTAAGGTAACTGAAATGCACCCTCTTAATAAACAAGGCAAAACAAAGCCCTTTGGTATGATTACTATAATAGCAGAAGTTTAAAGATGATACTTTGCAATACAAAAAGTTTTATGAAAGTTTTTATGTGATAGTTTCTAAACAGTCTAATGCAAAAGTAAGGAAAAATGACAATAGTATAAAATCAAAACATAAATCTAGCATTTCTACAAGTATAGCTATAACATCAAGAACCAAAAAAGCTATGTAGGTCATATTTGTATGGTCACTGATGAATATGAAGCTCTCACCCTCTCTTTTCTAAGTTTTCCATTAGTTAAATGGGAACAGTAACTCCATTCACCTCCTGAGGAGGTTGGAAGGATTCATGAGGCAGTGCTTGTGAAGCACTCAAAGTCCTTTCAATGAAAGATCCTATGTAAACACAACCTTGTACTGTTCTATTCAACCATAACCACACTCTGCTTGTTGAAAACTCAACCTTTATACCCCAAAAAGGAGAAGTGTGCATTTCTAGTACTACACCATTTGTAGTTAGCTTCCTCTGAGAAATAGGATGACATAGATAAAATTAAAAATATATTTTGAGGTGGATGATATTCAATTTTATTTCTTTCTCTCTACAGATGGCCTACATAAATATTATTTTTAACACCAAAAGCTTATTTTTAATTAGCACTCTACTTTCACTGTCTCTAATTGTAGTGTTATGGGCAATATCGAATATCAATTAAGAGTGCTTTGGATAACATCACTATTATCATTCGATGGAGAAGAGATTTAGTTAATAAAATGAAGCGAGGGTTCATGGGAAAAGAAAAGCTCTACTTTGATATGGGTGAAACTGCTGTACACAAAAGGAAACTAAAACCCATATCACTTTAGTTGTAGGATGGAAACAGGAGAGAAGGAAACTTATGGTTGGTTCCCGATTCCTGCCCCACAGCTGTGTTTTGAATTGCATCATGAATTTGATGTCACATCATCTGATTCTCTGGTCTCATGGTTCTCCTCTCCATCCTCAGGAATTCTGGACAGTTCTTGTCTATGTCTAAAAGGATATAGCCATTACTCTATGGGGCACTATTTTGTTCTTAGTTTCAGAAATATTTTTAAGGAAATTTCAAGGATCTTCTTCCAGTGAAAACTGAGAAACAGAATGTAAATATTATTTCATAAAAAAAAAAAAAAAAAAAAAAAACTTGGGATCCCTGGGTGGCGCAGCGGTTTGGCGCCTGCCTTTGGCCCAGGGCTCAATCCTGGAGACCCGGGATCAAATCCCACGTCGGGCTCCCGGTGCATGGAGCCTGCTTCTCCCTCTGCCTGTGTCTCTGCCTCTCTCTCTCTGTGTGTGACTATCATAAATAAATAAATAAAGACGTGCATTAAAAAAAAAAAAAACTTTAGTGAAATAATGCCCTATATATGGAGCCCTCTGCCCCCAAATGTGAGAAGATGGAAAGATAAAAAGCATTCATGCAAATGTCAAACAAATTAGTAATTCACATTCAGTTGAATTGATTAATAATGTATGGAGCTCCAAGATGAAGAATTATGCTTGCTGCTTCAAGCAATATAAAGATGATTTAGGTAAGCCTTGCCCTGAAGACTATTCCATCAGTGCAGGTGCAGGACAGGAAGGGAGGTAAAAAGGTAAAAGAAGCACACAATAGAGTCAAGAGGATAACAAGAAGTAGAAAATGCATTGGGATGACCAATGAAGACTTTGTATTTAAGTGAGGTATAAGGAAAATCTTCACAATGTGGTGTATGAAGTGGAGATTGAAATGCAGTTGGAGTTTTACAAAGGAAAGATAATAGAAGAAAGAAAAATTGAGACAAATGTAGGAAGGAGAAATTCTTTTTAAAATTATTTATTTATTTATTTATTTATTTATTTATTTATTTATTTATTTGAGAGAGAGAGCACAAGCAGGGAAGGGGCAGAGAGAAAAGCAGACTCCCAACCGATCAGGGAGCCCAATGCAGGGCTCCAGCCCAGGACCCCTGGATCACAACCAAAGCCAAAGGCAGATATGATTAACTTATTGAGCCACTCAGGTGCCCCAGATGGAGAAATTTTTATGATAGATTTGGAGGACAGCAATTAGTCAAGTTTACCTGGAGCATGGGACACTTGCACTGGAGTTGAGGATGACAGATGAAAAGAGTGGAGGCTAAATTAGCACATGCCCTGAAGCTCATGATAAAGAATAAAAACCTATTAAGTGGATGATGGAGCCACCAAAGTTTTGGAACAGGGAAACAGCGTGATTCAAGATATGCTTAAGGATAAAGAGTTTGTTTACACTTGTATAGATTGATTATAAAAAGGGGAGTCCATGAGAGAAGAGACTAGTTAGAAAGCATTAGCAATATTCTAAGCAAGAAACAACAGGGCCTAACCCTGGGTGTAGCAGTCCACATGAAAAGGAGATGTCACAGATGGGGATTCCCCAGAAAACATACCAAGACCCTTAGATGTTTATACAGGGACTTCACTGAGGAATGCTCTCAGAAATATCTCGAAGGCAGTGAGGAAGTTAGCAGAGAGAAGAAGTAAACTGAAATGCAGTCACAGCAGAGGACTAAACCAATCCCAGAATAGGTTCTAAAGCTAAATTAACCTTCAAAGATATCCAACTGAAGCAATGGGTCTGGGCCATGTACCCATCAAGTGGATTAGCCATTGGATGTAGGGGAAAGGAAAAAAGTTTGCTGTAGTGAAATTTGCATGAATTGGCAGTTGATGTGATTGTAAGGTGAAGGAGAAAGGAAAGGTCAGAGCCAAAGCCAAGGTTTAAGAGCACCCAGGCAACACCTAGAAATGCAATGAAAGACCTGATTTAGTGGTGAAGATGACAGCTTTAACTGGAAACAAACCAGCACATTCTTATTTTTGGTAAGACGGTCACTAGGATCATGGCTAGGAGGCTGTAGAGCCTACAGTTCATCATACTTGGGTTCATTCAGGTGTATTACTGAGAAAAGACAAAGATAACTTGAGTTCATATTAACAGCAAAAACGGCACTTGAGAGTACAAAAGGTCAGAGGAGGATTCTAGGTGGGCATAAAAAATTGAAAACAAAAATTAAATTATATCTATTTGTAAATAATATGATGGAATCCCTGGGAAGCCATTCAGTGGTAGGACAAAACAATAAAATCCATAAGATATCAGGATACAAAATTAATACATAAAAATCAATGGCCTTCAAATATATAAACCATAACCAATCAGGGAATTTAATGCTTTTGCAAGAGCCACAAAAAGAGATAAAATAATTAGGAATAAATTTAACACAAGTAATAAACGGAAATGAAACTTACATGAGGAAGATTTTAAAACTTTAAATCCTGAAAGACATTAAGTGGACTTCAAAAAATGGAAACATTTCCCTTTCTCTTGAATAGGATGACTTAACATTACAAAGTTATTGATCAGTTCTCCTCGAGTTATTTAAATTTAATGCAATCCCAATAAAAATACCAGGAAGTCTTTGCTGGAGTTAGTCCTGTTGGTTCTAAAATTCATATTTTTTTAAAAGGCAATAACTAGGAAAATTCTGAAGAAAAAAGTAAAAGAAAAAGAGCCAGGTGGGGACAGGGGAGGACTTGCCTTACCAGATTTAAAACACTAGAAAATCTCTATAATTTAAAAAAAAAAAAAAAAAAAAGTATATGATACTCTCATATGAATAGAGAGGCCATGGAATAGAACAAAATTAGTAGAACCAAATACATGCCAAGGGTAAGGTCACTGATCTTATTAAATGGTGTTAAGGAAAATGAACCTTATTTGGGAAAAGATAAGACTAGATCCATACATCAGCATAAACTTCAATTAGAGATTAAATCTAAAACATGAAATAGTTCAAGTAGTAGAGGAAAACATGGGTGAATATCTTTATAATCTGTTGTGGGGGAAACCTAATTAGGATTCAAATCCAGACATGAAAATATACATTGATAAGCATATCTAAATAATTTTTTAAAAATAACTTGGCATGACAAAAAAATCATAAAGAAAAATTTAAAACTAAAGATAAATTGAGCAAAAATATTTGAAACATGTATCACAAATAAAGATCTAATCTACCTAATATTATTAATGTCTGTAAAAACACCAGGAGAGAAACAACCCAAAATCTAATGTGAAAATGAGGAAAAGATAAATAGTTCACACACTCACACAAAGATATGAAAGAACACAGACATATGTAAAGATGTTCAACTTTACTCACAGTGAAAGAAATACAAGTCAATACTACACTAACTATATGCTGAGATATTTTCTTACCTATCAGATTGGCACAAATTCAAAGCTTGCCGATACATTCCCCCACATCTTGCTTTTAAGAATGCAAGATAGTACAAACTCTATGAGGCAGAATTTAGCATTATCTAACAAAGCCACATATACATCTTCCCTTTGATCCAACAATTCCATTTCTAGGAATCTACCCCAAAGACATGTCTACACAAATCCAAAACACCATATGCACAAGGTTATTCACTGTGAAAATATTTGTATTATCAAAATACTGGAAACAACCTAAATGCCCATCTCTAAGAGATAAGGGAATAAGCCATGTAATAGCCACACAGTAGAGTACTAAACAGCTGCAAAAAAAAAGTAAATTTAAAAAGTGAGGAAAATCTCCATGAATTGCTTTGGAGTGATATCTAGAACATATTTTTAAGTGCAGAAATAAAGTTGCAAAGAGAATATATAGTATGCTATATTTTATGTAAGAAAAATAAACCCAAAATTAATTAAAATAATAATTTGTAGTTGGGCAGAAAAAGAGTGGCAGGTATAGAGATGGAAATGAGACTTCACTCTGTATATCTTTTTTTTTTCTTTTCACAAGTTTTTACTTTTGAACCATGTAGATGTTTTATTTATCCAGAAAACAAAATTTAATTTGAAAATGATCAAAGAAAAGCAAACCCTAAGGTTGAACATAGATCACTATCAAATTGATAATAAAATTAAGTAGTTTTTGAAAATAGTAACTCAGCCCATATGTACCCTCTTTGTGAAGTAGTTCTCAACCGAGGGGAATCTTGCCCCCAGGGGACATTTGATGATGTATATAGATATTTATTATCAAAACTGGGGTTTGAGAAGGGAGAACTGACACTATCTAGAGGCTAGGAATAGTGTTAAACACCCCACTCTGCACAGGACAGCCCCCCAGAACAAATCATTTCTCAGCTCAAAATGTCAAGAGTGTCCAGGTTGAGAAACGGTATTTTAGCAGGAGACAGTCAAAGAACCAAAACACAAAAAACCATGAAGAAATTTTGAACCTTCCTATAGGTTTATTGTTGGGAGGAGCTGGTATAATAATTCTGAAAAACTTTGGTGATGGAGAGAAAGAACCAGTGTATCGATATTGTTGTGAACCAAGGTTCTCATTGTAGTAGAAAGAAGATACAAATATGGAGTGTTGGAAGTAGAGAAACCCTGTGATTGTCCAGTATGAATTCCTGATTTAATCAGAAGGGAGGGGGGGGAAAAAAAGATGATCTCCTAGCTTTTCTCACAGAAAGGGCGTTAGGTAATGACATCCCATTGCAATAAACACACTTGACACCCAGGTCACAGTCTCAAAAGCCCATCATTCACAGGAAAAGGGGTTCCTTAGAGAAGCCACACAAGGTGAGCCTGAATATCTGAGTGGGCCATGGAAGTGCTCAGAGACAAGCGAGGATATAGTAAAAAGACACAGGAACTATCTTGGAGCTCACATAGGTCAAATTTGGAACGATGTGAACCTGAGAAAGAATAACAGTGATAATAGATTATAATACAGTGAATCAAAAGAGAAACCATGAGTCCATAATGTTAACTCAGAAAAATGGGGGAGTAATGAAAACTCTTTTTTCACAGAAAAGTATCAACAACAGAAGATACATTCACATTAGAAAATCACCATCTTGTAACCAGCAATGTTACTTGCAGGACCCTCCCACACCCTGCCCTGCTGCAGGCAGCATAATGCAGGATAATTGGCTCTGGGTCAGGCAGATTTTGGTACCCATCCCCAAAGAAGAAATAACCAAAAGAATTTTAAAAGACTAAAGGAACATGAAGTATTATGCATGATTTGTCATTGCTTCTTGGAGTTTTAAAAATAGTTTTAAAAAACATCATTGGAACAAGAGGCAATCTGTATATGGATAAATTGTTAAATACTATTATTTTCTTTAATAGTAAATGTATTTCTTACAATAATATATTGTGATTATGTAGAAAAGTATTCTTGTTCTTAGGAAACACACTGAAGTATTTAAGGAAAGGAGCACCTGGCTGACTCATTGGTAGAGCATTCAACTCCTGATCTTGGGGTTGTGAGTTTGAGCCCTATATTGGGTATAGAGCCTGCTTAAACAAAGATGAAATATTTAAGGATGAACTGTTATGATGTCTGCAACTTGCTTTCGAGTTCCAAGAAAGGACAGAGACAGAAAGATAAAGTAAATGTGGCAAAATTTTAACAACTGGTGCATCTATGTAAGGGATTTACTCTATCAACTTTTCTACAAATTTGAAGTGGTTCATTTTTAAAAAGTGATGGAAAAAAGACTTGTTTGAATCCATCAGTTGATCGCGAATCAATACACTATTTGCAAACTGGTAAAGGGAAGAAATCAAGCATTTATTCTGCTTTCCCTAGAAGAACTGTAACTCAGCATAAACAAATCGTTATAAAAAATAATAAAAAAATAAAAAATAATAAAAATAATAAAAATAATAAAAATAAAAAAATAAAAAAATAAAAAAACAAATCGTTAATTAGGGAAGTTTCTCTACATGGAAGCCTTCTGTATAATAAATGAAGTAAAGTAGCACCATTGGCAACCCCTAATGAATTAATGAATCTAGGCATAATTATCAATGACTGCCAACATGCTGAAAGGAGAATTATCAGAAAGTGTGTACCTCCTGCAAGAAATAGACACTACACCTAAGAAGTAGTGCTGCCAAAATAAAAAACAAAAAAAACCCTAAATCAAATCGACCAAGTTTCTAGATCTATTGATACATAGGAAAAACAAGGGGCAGAAGAAAAAAGTAAACATCACCATAGAAGCAATCCGCCACATGAGGAAAAGATTCCTGAGAAAGCTCCAGAACAGAAAACTTAGTTCTTTCCCAAATTGTGGAAAAGGAGAACTATAGATTATCAGAAACTTAAATGACATAGCAACCTATTGCAATTTATGGACTTTAATTTAGACTTCTAATTCATACAAATTTATGGAGGGGTAGGGAATATGAGAAACAATTGGAAAATGTAAACATTGCTGGGATATTCAATGACATTAAGGAATGATTTTTATTTGGGGATATGATAATGGTATTTTGGTTGTTTTTATAGGGTTATCTCTTGGAGATCTACCCGGAAATATTTATGGAGGAAATAATATAATATGCTGGGAATTTAACTTCATAATAATGCAGAAAGATGTGTAGATGGAACAAGAGGGCCTATGAATTGGCATTTGTTGAAGATATGTAAAGAATACATAGATATTAATTTATTTAATTTTGAAAACAGCTAGGTATTTGAATTTTTCTTAAGTAAAAGATTAATTGAAAGAACAAAACAAAGACAGCCTTGAAGAAAAAAAGCAGGAGACAGGTGCTCTGCAGTCAATGAACTTCTACAATGGATCATCTCCTATTAAAGCCTAGTCTCTAGTATCGCATTTAATCCTCATAAAGTCATCCCATTACACAGGTGGGTATTGCAGAGATTAAACGGATCTCCCAGATTCAAATCTCAGTTCTGCCCCCATCCGTTGCCTCCACTTCATCTCTACAATGGGAATGACGATAATATTATCTATCCCATAAGGATGTAGGGAAGGTTAAACAATGAATTATTTTAAGTAAAGTGCTTAGGACACTCCCTGGTGCATACTGACACAATTTAAATTCATGCTTATTATTAAAGAGTGATAGAACTAGCTAAACCAGAGCCCATTATCCCCATGATGCTGCCCTGAGGATGGCGTGTGTGTGTGTGTGTGTGTGTGTGTATCTCTGCCAAAGCCACTTTGTCCACCCTGTTGGGCACACCCTAGATTGTGTTCAAATATCAGCAGCAGAGTTTCAAATATGCCATGAAAGAAATATAGGTGTTAATAAAATCCTCTACAGTAACTTAGGCAAATACTCATTCATTCGTTCATTCAATACTAAGACTGGCTCAGCAATAGATTCTAGGGATTTAATAATCAAAGTAGATACAGCTGCTGTCCTTACAAATCTACTAACCAGGGACCATGCTTGAAGTTCCACAATCCAGCCGATGAGGAGGCAAAGGATGCCAAGTAAAGCAGAAGGGGGGGCTAAGCGGAGAGATCGGTCCTCTGAGGTCAACCCAGTAATGGCCACCATGCAGTATGTCTAGGATCTAGCCAATTCAAGTATGGTTCTGGAATTCACCAGCACTAGTTAGGTTGAAACCAAGCAGCAGATCCCAGCTGTGGTGACTTTAGGTGATCGTCAAGTGTATAGATGCCAGCTGGGAGCAAAAGAGTTTTCCTGAATTCTGTCCATCCATGTAAGAATTTTCTTAAACAGTTGAGGGATGAAGGGGAAGATTCTAATCCCAGGAAGGGTAATTGGCAAGAATAAAAAAAAGATATTTGAGTTTAATCACGCCAGCAGTGTCCTAGTCCTGAGGGGTCTGTGGTCACAGCCAGGAAAAGTAGGGAAAGGTCAGAACCAGGTTCTGAGGCCCAGGACATGAAGGATGGGAGCAGGGAGTCCTGGGCCACAGCAGCTGTTTGAGCCCTCAGTGTGGCTCTTTATATTCCGCTTGCTCCCCAGAGCCAGACCCTGAGACTAGAATTCATGTACAGGTGACTTATTAAGAAGTTCTCCTAAGAGAAACCAAGAAGACAAAGGAGGAAGCAGGAACAGGCAAGAAAAAGAACTTTTTTTTCAGCAGCCAAACAAGGGTACAGTTTCAGGCACAGTCCCAGAGTATAGTTTCAGCTGGCTCCTACACAACTCCGGGAGTCTATGTTTTGCCTCAGAGTTTCTCCCAACCAGAGGTAAGAGAGCTAGGCTCTTCTGCTCCTACACCTACTCTCACTGAGCGCTGCCCCTGAGGAACCTAAGCCCCCAGGCATTTGTAGCTCTTTAAACTTGTGGCCAAAGTGGTTCAGATGGTCCCAGGGCTGGACTCTGAAGACAGTCTCATGTGTGGTCTTGATAATGCAAAATAACACAGAAGTCAGGAGAGGACACAGGCTATTAGAAGGGTCCTAAAGAGCCCTGGGCCAAATACCAGTAATGGCTACCGCATGCCTATGCTCAAGATTCTGGGTTTAATTGACAGTAAAGAATAGTTTGAGAGGGCCTAGCCACTGAGCATGCTATAGATCATTACTGTGCACCTCACAAATTACTTCCTGCTTCCAAGTACAATAGAGCCAAGCTGCTGGCAGATAGGGACTTTGAGAGTTGATTTAGATATGGGTAACACTGGGCCAATGGGTGAAGTATGAGCACTCCCCTACACCTGCTGCTTGCAGTGGTCACAAAGAGAGCTCTGCCGCCTTCAGAGCCCCTGAGAGCCCAGTCTGACAGGCTCGCTGTCCCTTACCAATATTCTCAACCAGTAAGTGAGATTTGGAATCACATCCATTGGGTGAAATGCCAGGAAGTTTACAGAAGCCTAAACATCTTCATAGAATTGGCATAAAGTTTTTGTAAATTTGTAAATCCCAAAGTCAGTAAGAAAAAAGCCAGTTGGCTTATTCAGTCACTATTCTTCCTGTGTCTCTTAGATATTTACTTTGTGTTTGGACCTATGTCATGGGTGCTGGATGATCCCAGGCCCTGTTCCTGAGACAATCAGATCTCTCCTCATTTCTTTCAGCTCCATCCCTTGAAGCTGGATACTGTTCCTGAACTTCATTTCTTCATATTATATCAGAGGTCCCTCCAATAAGGCCCATGGAACTTTGACCTCAGAAATTACAGTAATCTGTGATAGCAGAAGAATGAGAATGTGCTGGTTTATGTGTATTTGTTAAGGGGTAGGGAGCAGGAGGTGGTGGTATTCTGGAAGGCAAAGGAGAAAAGATTGTCTACTCTAAGAATTATCAACCAGAGTAGAGCCATAGATAGGGCAATAATACCTCAGGAGGGCACAGGCTGAAGGGGAGAAGGGACTCCCAACAACTGAAATGGTGGAGGCCCAAATTTGTACTCATGATGACATTAAGGCCAAACCAGAGAGAGAGGATAGAGTCAAAAGGGTAAAAACACTGCTCAAAAAGCATCCCTCCTGGGGCACCTGGGTGGCTCGGTGGTTGAGTGTTGTGGTCCTGAGGTCCTGGGATGAAGTTCCACATCGGGCTTCCCACAGGGAGCCTGCTTCTCTCTCTACCTATGTCTCTGCCTCTCTCTGTGTGTCTCTCAAGAATAAATAAGTAAAATCTTAAAAAAAAAAAAAAAAAAAAAAAAAAAAAAGAAAAGAAAAGAAAAGAAAAGAAAAAAGCTTCCCTCCATAGCCTTATCAGTTTTTGTTGCCTATAGCACAGGGAAATGCAGTACTGTTTTTTTTTTTTACCTTAAAAATTCAGAAATTTATAAGTAATAGCTTCTACCCCTACTCAACATTGATCAACACAAAAGACTCTAAGTTGTTGACTCGTTCACCAGTGACTGGCAATGACATCATCTACTCTACCTGTACTACCAATGTTCCAGTTTGAATCACTGTGGTAAGTAATGCTACTTCTTGGAAAGATTATGGTCATTCCAACAAATGCAAGTTATTCTTACCAGTTTTTAATAGACTCACTGTTCCAGAAGAATGTTCGATAAATCACTTATAGCTATCCTTTGTCCTCTGGGCTGGTAAGTAATCAAATTATTTAAGGCAAGACTACATACATTACGGATCTCCTGATGGATGTGTGTGATAGTACCAATGACAGAGTCTAGTAAAAAAAAAAAAAAAAAAACCTTAATTTGACCAAATGTCTATATCTATCACTTTATAGAAAATGCAAGTTCAAAGTAACATGTTAACTTATGTTCTTGAAATTATACCTACTGTATCTGTAGAGTAGAAATCCTATGTAATGGTGTGCGAGTGTGCATCTCTTCCCACTCTACTTCCTGTGATCTCATGCTGAGAGCTTAAAATTGGCCCTGATAGTGATATCTACACCACAGAAAATGAGAAGTGCTACAAACTAGGGTTTTCATTTCCTGAGAGGCCATTGTTAACCATTGACCAATACACCACTGCCTTAGCCAATTCCCAAAAATGCTCATTGCCAACAACAACCAACATAAAGAAAAGAATGGCAGAGGGCAAGTCAGGGAGGGATGTAGCAGGGGTCTTAACTGACTCCAGTTGGAATATCTTGCTTTTCAACTTTACAAAGACACAGGGCCACTGCCAGAACCCATCCCAGAACTACAGGGTCAGCAGCCCCAAAGCATAACCTTCATTAGTTTCTTGATCTAGTTAGCAGATTCTATGAAGTCATTCAAATTATGGTCAAATGTCACTTCATTAGAAAGTTTCCTCCAACCACGGGTGCTGACCACCCTCTGTATCATTCTCTACCCCTAATACTGTTCTATATTCCTTCATAACACTTGCCATTCCCTAGCATGACATTACCTATTCATAATGAACTTAAGCTTTAAGAACATTCTGTCATGCTTTGTTCCACGTAGGATCCCAGCACTAGTAGCACAGTGTCTGGTAGGTTCTCAACAAATGAGATGCATGGAAGGATATCTAAATTATTGTTGAACATGGAAAGAAAAACACATTGTAGAGAGATACACAGTCAATCCTCATTATTTACAGATTCTGTATTTGTGAATGTGCCTATCCATAAAATGTATTTGTAACCCAAAAAAAATCAATGCTCACGGCACATTGGCAGTCATTCACAGATATGCACAGAGCAGTGAAAATTTTGAGTCATGGAATGCACATGTTTCCAGCTGAGGTTGAACAAGGTGTTGTTCTGTCTTCTTATTTCAGCTTTCATCTTACAAACATGTGTCCTTTTTATGGTCTACTTAGTGCTACTTTTTTTTTTTTTTTTTTTTGCATTTGATTTTCCTGGGTTTTTTTTTTTTAAAGGTTTTATTTATTTGAGAGGGAGAGAGAGAGTACAAGCTGGGAGCGAGGGCAGAGGGACAGAGAAAGAGGGAGAAGTAGACTCCCCACTAAGCAGGGAGTCCAACATGAGGCTCAATCTCAGGACCCTGAGATCATGACCTGAACCAAAGGCAGATGCTTAACAGACCAAGCCACCCAGGCGCCCCTGATTTTGCTGTTTAAAATGGCCCCCAAAGTAGTGTTTAAGTGCTGTCTGTTGTTCTTAAGCATAAGAAGTCTATAATGTACCTTATAGAGAAAATGTGTATGTTAAATGAGCTTCATTTGGACCTGAGTTATAGTGTTGTTGGTCATGAGTTCAATATTAATGAGTTAATATATACATTGAATACGGTGTCTTTAGACAGAAATCCATACAAAACAAGGTTTTTTTTTAATTGATCAGTTGATGAAAATGTTGTGACTAGAGGCTCACAGGAACCTAACTCTGAATTTCCCCTAGGAGCAATGGTTCAGTATTCACTAATTTAGTGTTTAGAGCAACTTTATAGAATATAACTATTGCAAATGATGAAAATTGACTGTATATAGCATATTCCATTTGTTTTAAGAAATTATTACAGATAGCTAGATGATTGATTGAAAGCTAGATGGATGGATGGATAAACAGATATAAAGGTAAACTTGCAAAGACATAGAAAAATATCTGGAAGCATATATGCCAAACTGTTAGCTCTGGAGAGTGGGATTAAGGGAATATAAAAAGAGTTTTGCTTTGTGTCCTGTATTATACTTTTGTATTTTTGAATTGTTTTCGACAAGTAATTATAATTTTGCTAATTTTTCAAACCAATATTTTCTAACAAACTAAAACAACAAATTCTTGGGGCTGCATGGTTCAGTGATTATCCGACTCTTGATTTGGTTCAGGTCATGATCTCAGGGTCCTGTGAGCGAGCCCCTTTGCAACTCTACGTTGGTCATGGAGCCTGCTTAAGATTCTCTCTCCCACTCCTCCTGACCCCCCAACCTCTCTACCTCTAAAAAAACAAAAAACAAACAAACAAAAAAAAACCCACAATAAGTTCTTCTTTAAAAACACTCATAAATTCAAGCAAGAACTAGGTAAAAAGCTCACATAATCTTTGGACATTTTCATTTGAAAAGGAATATGAACAAGAAAGTGCAGAAAATAACAACAGATCAGATAAGTGATAGAAGAGGTAAAACAGTATAAGAAAATATCAACATTTCTTCACCAAATTGGTAAATAAGTAAGTGCATAAATAAATAGCAAATACGTGTGAGAATGAAGCTGCCTTTAAGCCAGTAATGATGAGAATGAAAAAAACATGTACAAAAAGAGGAGGGTCATCAAATATGATGTTACTCACATCATCAAAGAAGAAGCAAGTCAAAAAAACTAAAACAAAACGCAAAATCTTAAAGCAAACAGAATTCATAATATAGTGAAAATAAATAGGCCCGGAGCAAAGAAATCTTTCCAGACTTGACTCTTCTCCACATTCTACATTTAAGCAGCTAGAATTTTTTTAAAGTAGCATCCATTCAACCTTTACAAAAATATTGAGCTTCTAATAAGAAATTGCTTTTTATTTTCTCCAAAGATGGAATACAGCATTCATGTTAGCTTATTCTCTATAAAAGCAGATCATTTTTCATACAGTGTTGGACACTAAGCAAAGATAGGAGTGCTGCTAATTTATTCCAGGCATAAGAGACTCTGCACATGCTCAGGTAGATGGAGAAATGGGATTTTGTATCCATTCCTAGCATGATGCCTGTGGGGTAAAGGGTATTCTCAGAGTTGGAATCATTCTTCTTGTTTCATGAACAGAAACTCATGAAGCAAGAAGAATCTGAGTGATGTTCTCCCTCTCTTCCTCACAAACAATAGCAACACAGAACAGCCCCAGGTGTACTTAGAATCAGCGAAAGGGCTTTTCGGCCAGAACCACCCTCTTCCCATAATTTGCCAAAATGACCAAAACAAAGAGGAAGAGAAGAGGTACATGTTCTCTGGCTCTTCTAGAAAACATGGAGTTGTTCCTTTGGCCACATCTATGAGGATATACAAGAAAGGTGATATTGTAAGCCTCAAGGGAATGGGCAGCATTCAAGAAGGAATGCCCCACAAATGTTACCATGTCAGACCTGAAAGAGTCTGCAGTGTTACCCTGTATGCTGTTGGCATTGTAAACAAACAAGGTAAGGGCAAGATCCTTGCCAAGAGAACGAATGTAATTATAGAGCGTATGAAGCACTCAAAGAGCCTGAGATAGCTTCCGGAAGCGCATGAAGGAAAACGATCAGAAAAATCGGAAGCCAAAAAGAAAGGTATTTGGATTCAACTGAAATGCTAGCCTGCCCCACCAAGAGAAGCATGCTTTGTGAGAACCAATGGAAAGGAGCCTGAGCTGCTGGAACTCATTCCCCATGAATTCATGGCATGATCAATGTAAAAATGAATAAATAATCTCAAGATGTAAAACAAAATCAGCAAAAGGTTAACACCATCCTCCCCAGCTCCTCAACCCTTAAGCCCCTTCCTACCACCATCCCCATAAGCTCCTTATTCTATGGGGCTCCCTGGAAGATGTCACTTTTATAAAGAATTCTGTGGATTAAACATTTGGACTGATAGATTCCTAATTAACCCAAGTGTAAGAAAATCTAGACAATTGGAAGAGCCATCTTGGAGCTTCTGCCCTGGAAGGTAAGAGAAGTTGAAAAGCTAAATCTCCAATGAGAAGCTGCTGTGGTTCAAGGGTATCACTCAGGAGATGCTCTTGTATGATGCTAGGTCAATGCTTTTACCACCATAGACTTGACTGGCATACTTTGCAATCACCCACCAAAAAAAGCCATACAGCTACAATTGCCCTCTGAGGTCAAATATTGTATAATATGTTACAGAAGAGAAACTAGGAATCTTGAAATGTGAGGGTTTCCCAAAAGAGCCACAGGTAGCATGAATACATGCCTGGTTAATGAGCATGAAATTGTACTATATTTCTTTCCCAAGTACATTTGTTTCCTTAAACAGGCAAAATTTCTTTAATTAAAAAAAAAAAGTTTCCAGGGCATTTATTGATCTTTCATCATGAACATTTATATTAATGGTTGAGAATAAAATGTGAGCATTTAAGGAGAGAAAAAAAATCACTATGCAAGATAATCTTACGCCAAGCCTGGAGCCAAGCTAATTGAATTTTAAGTACGGTGGTGAGTTCCTCCTTCTTCACACCGCTAATATATTTCACTGAATACAGAAATAATTTTTCACTGTATATTTTAAAAACACATAAATAGACAATATTATGGCTCACAGATAGACTAAGGAAAGGCTCCTCCTGGGGTTTTTGTTCTCCATCTTTCTTTACAAGTCTGCAAAAAAGGAAAAAAAAGATGGACCTTTATCAGAACCTGACCTTGACCATCTTTAGGGGAGAAAAAAAATGAAGAAACCTTCTAGAAGGCATCGCTAATACTCAGTAAAACAAATACATTTCAAGAGCTCAGAGTTAACTTCATCTAATGAGCCGATAATGAAAAAAAATTTTTTCTAGGACTATTTGCCTGAGGGATTTAAGGCTTTGTTATTGTAAAATAAGAAATTCTAGACTCTGAGAAAGGCCACTTGGCTCAGCATGGCTGATACATTCAAATTGCCTGATTCCAGCTCTCTATAGTTTCTCAATTTACAAATTCATCTATTTATCTTATTTGGAAAAATAAAATGATGCTTCTAGCTTCTCTAGAGTTGTTTTGGCAACTGCTTGTTGGTGACATTTATCCTCCAGGTGAGAGCGTTTTTGACAGTACCATCTTTTTTCTCCTACTGTCCTATTTGCATGAGGTCAGATTGGCCTCTATACTGTGAGCGTGAAGAGCTTAATTGGAACAATATTATTATCCTTCACAATTTACAGAAATATATTTGGCCTCTGCAAAGTGTCATTTTCCTCAGAGAGAATAAGCTGCTTCCTTATTAAGCCCTTTGGAAAAACAGAAATAGTTCTTCTGAATCCTTTGGTGTTGGCAAGGCATTCCATCGCATTGCTCTTAAAGCAAAAGAACACAATGGTCTTGAAATTTTATTCTAAATCATCCACAAGTGAAAATCTGAAGTCATAGAGTCCATCTTAATGAACTGGTATGTTTCAGAGGGAGAATCCCATTGAACCCACACAGGAAGGGATGTGGTTTATAAGCAGGCAGGATCTCCCCCCTTACGTGATCTCCTGGGTGAATCTATGTTGTCCCTTTGTAAACCCAGTTTCACCCATTCCTATAACTTCAGCTCCCTTGTATACAACGAGGGCACCAATTCTAGGCAGCCACATGTCTTGATTCTCTTTCCCTCAAAATTTTGGCCAGAAAGACTTTAAGTAGAAATTCCACCTTCTCAAGACCAAAATTAATGAGACCATTTGCTTTCTTAATTCTTTCTATGATTCCACTCTTCAGATTTTTCTCAATGATGTTCACATCTATTACTTCACTTCAACATCAGCACTCATCATTGTGCACCCAATTACCGTGCCTGCCTCAGTTTCCCCTTAATGGTATTACCTTTCTCTTAGTCTTTTGGTCATCAGATCATCTAACTGTTTTTCACTGCCTCTTCTCTTGTCTTCTAGGTATATTATCTTGTTAACTCTTCCTCTATGATACCTCTTCCTCTTCCCCTTCCCCTGTGCTTCTGCAGCCACTGCCCAGCTGCTCATATCCTCTTACTGGAAAATCCCAATTTGTGGTATTCAATTTACCTGCATCCAAATCCCCAGCATCCCATCCTTTTTCAGTCCATCGTACTCTGTGCAGCCATTTCTCTCTTCCTAAAATTCCATGTTCAGAATTTTGTCCTCTGGTCTCATCTTTTCCAGGCGCCTCCAGCCATGTTCAATAATCTACATTGAAACAACAGCAGCTGTCATCTATGAGCAGAGTACCTGCAACGATCTTACTAGGTGCCACACACATTGCTTTACATACATTATATTTAGTCCTCTCTACACCCTGAAGAGTTAAGACTTGTTATTCCCATTTTTATCGTAGAGAATACCGAGCCTTAAGATGGATAAGCAACTCTTCCAGTTAATAACTAGCACTGAATGAGAATGCTCATCAGTTTGCCTTCCAAACCCATGCTTTTCAGTGATTATGAAGGTCTTCGATTGCCTAATGGATCTCTCTGAACTCTTGCAGCCAGCAATTTTAACAGCCTCACAACCTGACCCACCTGATCCACTACATCACTGCAAACCTTACGCTCCAAAGGATGGTGATTAAGGTCACACACTCTAGAAGCAGCTTGCCTGGGTTCAGGTCTTGGCACCATGGCTCACCAATTTGGCAGGTCCAGGCAAGCTACCCTGCCTCTCTGCACCTTCACTTTCTTGTAAATTCTGATTATGGCACTCGTCTCAGAGAAATGTGAGATTCGATAAGACGGTGCCTCTCTTTAAATGATCCCATCTGTTTCCCCTGCCAAGAATGAGCTTCCCTTCTCTTCAACTTATGAAGATGCAACACAAACTCAACACTAACTCTGAGGAATTAATTTCATTTTCATAATATTTCCTGTAGCTAAGGTTCCCTCATCGCATTTAGAGAGTCTCACAAACGTATTTAGAATATATCACATTATCTTGCTCTGGATCAGTTATTACCTTGTGTTGTTCTTTCATTCTTTCTTATACAGTGTTTTCCTCTTCCCAAAATGATTATAAATTTCAAAGGATGCAGACATTATCTCCTGTACGCCCCACAATAAGAACTTAATACACTGCTGAGCACAAGATGCTTTGCCCCAAGCTGAGAGCCTCCGGTTTACATTTCATAAATTATTATTTACTAACCATAGTATCATTCACATTTTATTCTTTCTTCTTTTTGTTGTGGTCAAATTCCTCTTCTAAGATTCTAATCATCTCTAGCCTCAATCCTAATATCCCAACCCCACAGCCTTAGGAATTCGCTTCCTCATTCAGGACCAGTAACGGGGGCTGAGAGAGGAGTAGGTGAGAGGACATGGAGCAAGATTAAGCCTGAGAAGCAGGCAGAGCCCATCTGTTTCCCTCGTCCTATTTTAAGACAGAGCGTAGTAGCCAAAAGCACTTGTTCTGGAGCTGGGCCACTGCGGTCTGAATCCTGGCTATGTAACTATGGGCTGATGATTCCTCCTCTGGACCTTGGTTCCCTGACCTATAGGATAAGAAACATGAAGTTGGTGTGACTGTCTGATTCCCTAGGAAGCAGATTCTGAGATAGAAATTTCTCTAGGGAGTTCTCTCAGGAGAAACATCAGAAAGGCAGGGAGGGAAGCCAGTTGAGGAGAGAGTGAAGGGGAGAGGTGATCCTCCAGAGAGCTCTGAAGCTAGAATGAATGGCCCTGCAGACATATCCTGAATTGAGGCAAATCAACCAGACCTTTGCACCCTCAAAATGACCAATCATTGGATGCATTGGAAAGGTATACAACCTTGGGCAAGGCAGCGTCTGCCAAGGGCAATTTCCAGGGAAGAGTTTAGCTAAAAGCTGTCAGTAGACAACCCCTCAGGAAATGAGAGAACATATGTCTTGTCCTAGAAGAGAGATCTGCTGGACACACCACAGCATCCACTACAGTTGGTATAAAGATTAAATGAATTAATAATTTGTAAATCACTTAGAATGGCATTCGACACATTTTAGCCCAGCATAAGTGTTAGCTGTTATATCAGTTCCATTGCCTACAAGGTCTCTTTGCTTTATCTAAAGATTTCCTGACTAAAATTTTAAAAGAAAGGTGACAGTACTTTTTTTATTTCAATACCCTAAGCAGCTAAACACTATAAATATTTATGCATTTTTTGATGATTTATGGGTTTGCTTCTACCTATTACATAATGCCTTGGCTTGTTGTACTTTCAAAATGTTTATTTCCATACTGTCTATCACAGCTTAAGGCAAATAGAGGAAGAACAGTGTATTCTTAACTAAACACGGGCATCCCTAAACACATACCAGAGCAACTTCTGGGTATTTAAAGAGTAAATTAATACAGATAGCCTTGAAGAGAAAGATTTAAAAAAAAATTTTTTTTAAATGCCAAACGTAGGGGCATACTTAAATGTCAATGCCACAAAAACTAGAACTTAGCAAATATCTGAATAGATGCCCTTCCAGCTACACTTCCCTCTCCTCCTGGCAATATTCCTGAGGCACTCATTTCCTCAGAGCCCTAGATATCTGGAAACCAAAATTTGAGGATCCAGGTGCTGTTATTGTAGCTACCAAACTTTAAATTCAGCAAAAAGTGATTATGAGTGTATATATATATATATATATATATATATATATATACACATATATATGTGTGTGTGTGCTGCAATCCCTCAAAATAATGTAACACTCTGATTCACATGTCAACTTATTTAATAGCATTATTGAATAAATACATAGTTTTCTATCACCATGAATTTTCTTAATCAATGTTTCACAAATATACAACTATTATATATCTCATGGTAAAAAAACATTCCAATACTCAATTTCTGGAGCTTTGCATTATTCCTAATCCCCAACATCATGTGTGTTTTTCAGCTGAAAGGCATTGAAGATGCAGATTTCCTCTTAAGTTTAGAGACAATATCTTACTTATCAATGTATATTATATCTATAGTACCTTTTACACAGTAGAAAAAGCAAAAGAAAAATCATCATTTTACAAATACTAGTTGCATGCAGACACTGACTCAGGTGCTAGAAATATAATCCCAAAATAAATATATAAATTCTCTTCACATGTAGATAACAATCTAGTGGAAGAAACAAACCATTAAAGAAATATATCTCTTAAATTTTTTCTTTTTTCTTTTATACTTTTGATAAATGATGTTAAGGAAAATGGGTGTGATGAGTCATGATTTTAGGGGAAGTTGTTTTAGATTGGATAAGCAAGAGGAAAGATGTTAGATACCAGAAAAGAAGCAGAGTCAAGGAAGGACTGAAAGGATAAGGAGACATTAGTTAACAAGACATGGGTGGAGGATTCCAGGCAGAGGGTCCACCATGCATAAGGAAGTGAAGGAATCCTCTGTATTACCACTGGCAGAGGGATAGGACTACCTGCAATTTAGAATGCAATTTAGAGATAGATTTGATTGAAAGCTTAACATGCAGGTTTTTAAAACATTGCTTACTTTGTAAACAATTATAAGAGGGGCACAGTGGTGGCTGTGTGGCTCAGTGGTTAAGTGTCTGCCTTTGGCTCAGGTTGTGATCCCAGGGTCACATGGGGCTCCCCTCAGGGTGCCTGCTTCTCCCTCTGCCTCTCTCTCTGTGTCTCTCATGAATAAATAAATAAAATCTTTTTTAAAAAATTATAGGAAAACACATATTTGGTTTGACAGTGAAATATTTATTTCATTAAGGATCAATCATCATGGTAAATGTTATGAATATAGGTTGAACGAGAGAGTGGTAGTCCTCTAGGAGCTTACAGTTCAGCCAGAAGGGGATGTCACCAGACAATTACACGAAGAAGGACAAGTGCTGGGAAGGGGCCAGTACAGAGGGGTAAGAAAATCCAGAAGGGACCATTAGTTTCAAAGAGGGCCTCTCAATAGGAAGGAGCCTATCATTGGACACGTGCTCTATGGTAAAGCTCAGGATCCCTCATGGGAGAGGATTAGCTTGCCAGCAAACGTTGGGACACCTGAGAAAAGGCCTTGACCCAGGAGAGGAGCCTTGAAAGAGGACAGAATAGGAGGGGACGTTTGAAGGAGATGACCATTTAAACCTTAGAAGTAGTTGTTTTTTTTTTTTTAATAAGTGAAATAGATTGAATTGATACATCAATTCCATACCACTTTAAAAGTAAATCCACGTGATCCGGCATTATTTTGTTTGCTTGTCCACGGTGGGCTGCTTTTCTCAACTCACTGATAGCACACGCTCTTTATATTTATTCTGTTGTTTAGGTCTCCATCCTACTTCTCCTTAAATTTAGCAGAATTCATCAGCCAAATCACAAGAAAGCTGCTTTTACATGTGGACCTTATCATATGTACCCATACATTTTGTAAAATAATACTAACACTAATAATGGAAACCACACTATCTTGGCACTTCCTGAGTGCTATGGCTCTGATAGACTCTTTCCAGTGTCTTGGCGTTTTAGATGGCGTTCATTTCGGGGTTTTGTTTGTTATCTCCTTTGACAGGACTCTCAGTACTGACTCTTCCTTAATCAGTTAAACTGCTGAATGGTAAAAGCTACTTTTCCTTGGGGAACCAGAATATCGTAATATAATCTTTCTGCCATTCCCAACAAAAGACTGTGTCACCTGACTCCTACAGCCTGTTGGTCCTAAATTTTTAAGTACTGATTCCACACATTTGTGATTAAGAGAAGAACCCCCCAAGTAAGGAAGAACAAAAGGCTGGAGGTGTAGCAGCAGAAAACCAGAGGGAGAAAGCAGAAGAACAGGAAAGAACAAAAGAGGGAACAATTTACTACAGAAAACAATCAGAAGAAAATATCAAGGAATTTGAATGCCTTCTCTTCTGTGTAAGTTACCAGAGTTTCAAACGTCAAAAATGTATTTGCAGCCATTTCTATAAAATGTTGGCCTGGGTGGCTCAGTCGGTTAAGTGTCTGCCTTCAGCTCAGGTCAAGATCCCAGAGTCCTGGGATCAAGCCCCACATCAGGCTCCCTGCTCAGCCAGGAGTCAGCTTCTCCCTTTCTCTCTCCCTCTGCCTGGCAGAGCATGGCTCATGTTCACTCTCTTTCTCAAATAAGTAAATAAAACATCTAAAAAAAATTAAAATAACTAAAAATAAAATAAAATGTTGGCCACATTTTATAATGATCAGGTATTCCCAAGTGTCTAAATGTCTCGCATATTTTGGTAGATCAATTCAGTTCTAACCCCAATTACAAATATACTGTGACTCAATGGATATTACCCAGTGGGCTTTTGTTATAAAAGCAAATCTGTCTCCTGGAGAACTCCATATACTTTACCCTGATTAATCAGCATGCAAAGTAAGGAAAAGGTATAGAAATAACTGCTATCTGCACTTTGAATTAAGAGAAAGTGCTAGAGAAATTCTAATGTCTAAGGTCAAAAAGCCAATCAAGGGCAAAGCCAAGACCAGCTGCCCTGCCTCGCCCTGTGGATTCAACCTGTTTCTCTCCCTGAATAGCAAAAGAGGTTGTTAATTTAAATAAAGCCAGGCTTTAGCCATAAGACAAACACAAGAGGGTTCTTTTGTGAGGGGTATCTTTTTTTTCCTTAAAAAGCATCCTTTGAAGAAGGTATCTATTTACCCTAGACATAATAGAATGTAGCAAAAACACTTATATAACATCTCTCTAAGCTTCCTTCTGCTAATAGTGAAAGACTGAACCACACATGGGCATTGCACAGTACAGGAACCATCAGCCTCCCCTGGGGTATTACCTAATATTTATTTGAAAAACAATTTTTATTTGGATTCATGCTTCACTTCATGCTTTCAATAGATCTGTATCTGAGAAGGCAGAGAGTTGATTTTCAGAAATTACTGTGCATGCAACAGATTTCCATGCTGTGTTTGCCTCTGGTAAAGTAACTCAACTTTTGTATTTCAAACGTGGTCTCCTGGTCTCTCTAAGATGTTCTTGGGGACCCTGAACAATACAGGAGCTCCTGCTACTGCTCACAAAGGCACAGCGGTGGCTTTCAAAGGGAGTCATTCCGTTAAACCTGAGCATAACAATGGGAAGTGGAGGATCCACTCTCCAGCTGGTGTTAAATCGTGCAAGGTATTATCAAATCCTTTCCCCAAGGCTGGCATCTTCCCTTCTATTCAGTAAAACCCTCTACAGAATCCAAATACTTCAGGGTTCAATTGTTGCATGGTAAGCATTGACAATCACCCTATACTTTCTGCAGGGGATGGACATACACAGTGTAGGTGGCTGAAAGCTGTCAGCAACTTAGACAATCTCTATTAAGTCTTGCCCCCCTACAACAATCAAGTTTGATAACATTTGCTAGCCTCCTGTAACACAACATGAGAGTATTTTATTTTATAGAATCATTGCATGTAAAGGGCCAGAAAATAATTTAGAAATCAAAACCCAATGTTTTACAAATGAAGAAGTTTCTAAGAGCTAAAGTGACTTGTCCAGTGTTAGATACACAAACGGTGGCATAATCAGGCCTTGAACCCTGGTGTCCTGGCCTGCTTCTCACTGTACCATAGTTCCTACACTGTAAAGCATGGGAGCACAGGGACCATGCCTCGTTCATCTGTCACTCTCTGTCTAGCTGTTAGCACAGTGCCTAACACACAGCACAGCAAGCAGGGGGCGTTCGGGTGGGGAAGGAAATGTTGAATGCTTGGGTCCAAATCTAACCCATTTTTTAAAAAGTCTTAACTATCTTAGCTTATGTAGCTGAGTCTGTGAGAATGGGGTTATGGTGGAAAAAAAGACAAAAGGGACACCAGACACGGGGGAGGGGAATGGATATGGGGTTTGCAGAGAAGGACAGAGTTAGGTGGAAATACCAGAAGCTTATAACTGAACAAAAAAATCATCGGGATAGGATGTCTGACCCCAAAATGTGATTCTCTGAAGCCCCATGTCTCAAAGAAGTTGTGTAGTTTGTGAAGGGGACCCATAGGATCCAGGACAGAGTGGCTGATGCATGCCTTTTCCTACCAAGAGAGCAGCTCAAATCACAGGGCATGGGTTCCTGTAAGAGCTCACTGCCAAGTTCTGATCCACACACCTCTTCCCCATGAGACCTTTTGACCTCCTTGAAACTATGAAAGTGACTTGCACTGTGATGATCTTGAATCCAGTCTCCTGGGTCCCATTCAGGGGACCTGACTTACATCAAATTCCACCGCAGGGGGATCCCTGGGTGGCGCAGTGGTTTAGCGCCTGCCTTTGGCCCAGGGCGTGATCCTGGAGACCCGGGATCGAATCCCACGTCAGGCTCCCGGTGCATGGAGCCTGCTTCTCCCTCTGCCCATGTCTCTGCCTCTCTCTCTCTCTCTCTCTGTGTGACTATCATAAATAAATGAAAAAAAAAAAAAATTCCACCGCAGGGTGTGGAGGGAAGGGATGCAAGTAGAATCCAGAGTTCCTCCAACGTGCTGCCATGCTCTGCCTTTCGCATCACAACAGCCACTGCCCCTCCTTCTTCACCCTTCACCATGATGTACTTAACCCTACATTAACAATCTCTTACCCCCCATAATCTCTTACAGTCAGCATGGTTTAGCCATTTAAACACTAACGTATCTCAAGTATCTATTTTCTGGCTCAACATCTCTCCTGACTTTCAATTGCATGACTTAAAGGCACCTCATAAGCAAAATGTTCAAACCTTAAGTGAATGCAATAGATCCTCTTTATTCACGAATTCCAAATTGCAAATTTGTCTATTTGCTACCATGTATCTATAACCTCCAAATCAATACACAAGATGTTTTCACGGTCTATCACAGACATGTGCAGAATGGAGAAAAAAAATTGAGTTGTCGGACTCATGTCCCCACTGCGGTAGAATGAGATGATGTGGGGATCCCTGGGTGGTGCAGCAGTTTGGCGCCTGCCTTTGGCCCAGGGCTCAATCCTGGAGACCTGGGATCAGATCCCACGTCAGGCTCCGGGTACATGGAGCCTGCTTCTCCCTCTGCCTGTGTCTCTGCCTCTCTCTCTCTCTCTCTCTCTCTGTGTGTGACTATCATAAATAAATTAAAAAAAAAAAAAAAGAATGAGATGATGTTAAAGCTCTCCTATGCTAAACAAGTATTCTTTATGCAGTCCATTTTGTGCCACCTTTTTCCCACTTTTGTATTTTGTTGGGATTTCACTTTTAAAATGAACACCCCAAGCTTACTGCTGAAGTGCTGTCTAATGCCGCTAAGCGTAAGACTATGACATGCCTTAGAGAGAAAATATACGTATTAGTAAGCTTTGTTCAGGCATAAGTTACAGTGCTACTGGCTGTAATTTCAATGTTCATGAATCAACAATATATATTGAATAGAGTGTCTGTGACGGCTAATTTTATGTTGTCAATTTGACTGCCCTCTTGGGTGCCTAGATTAAACCTCAATTCTGGGTGTGTCTGTGAGGGTATTTCAGGATGGGATTAGCATTTGATTCCTTAGACTCAGAAGAGTCCCCAACTGCAGGTGGGCATCATTCAATCCCTCAAGGGCCTGAATGGAACAAAAGGCAGAAGAAGGAGGAATTCAGCACTTTCCTCCTCCTGCCTGATGTTTGAGCTAGGTCTTCTCTGTTGGGCTGGAATTTACCCCCATAGATTTCCCCTGGTTCTTAGGCCTTTGGACTCACGCTTAAATTACACCACCAACTCTTCTGAGTCTCCAGCTTGCAGATGGCAAATCAAGACTTAACCTCCATAATTGGGTGAGCCAAAATAAATCTCTATTTATATATATATATATATATATATATATATATATATATATATATATACATATAAAATATACATATATATGGGTATGTATGTGTATATACATGTGTATGTGTGTGTGTGTGTGTGTATTCTATTGGTCTGTTTCTTTGGAGAACCCTAACTAATGCATTGTTTTTAAACAGAAACACACCAAAAAAAAAGGTTAGATGTTCATCAGTTGATGAAAATGTGACCGGAGTGTCTAGGTGGCTTAGTCGGTTAAGCATCTGCCTTTGACTCACATGATGATCCCAGGGTCCTGAGATCAAGCCCTGCATCAGGCTCCCTGCTCAGTGGGGAGTCTGCTTCTCCCTCTGCCTCTGCCCTTCCCCACTGCTTGTGCACACACACGTGTGCTTGTACCCTCTCTCTCTCTCTCTCTCTCTCTCATAAATAAGTAAAATATTTTTTGGAAGGAAGGAAGGAAGGGAGTGAAGGAGGAAGGGAGGAAAGAAGGAAGGAAGCAAGAAAATGTGACCAGAAGCTCCCAGAAACCTAACTCTGTATTTCCCCTAGAAGCAAGGGTTCGATATTCACTAATTCAGTGTCTGTAGCGACTTTATAGAACAGAACTGCCATAAATACAGAGAATGGACTGTGATTATCTCCTTAGTTCATCTTAAATCCCCACCTTATCCACAAGCTCAAAGTCCCAGGAACCTGGGACTCAGGCCTCCTCCTCTCCAGGCAAACTAAGTCAGCCCTGGGCCAAATAAATGCATTCCCTCCTCCTCAGGCCCCACCACCCCGCCAGGTTCTCACCCTCTGGCACCAAAATGATCACCAAGGGCTCCTCACTGGTCTTCCTCCTTCCACCTCTGGGTCCGCCCTTCACCTCCTGCCTGTGTGAATGGACTGTGACCCTGCCCTGCTGCAAACCCTACCTCTGAGATCTCGCCAGGCCTGCAGCCACACCTCAGCTCCAAATTCCCCAGGGAGCACTGAGGCGCCTGTGAAAACAAACTGCCAGAATCTTTCTTTCGCATTAGTCACCACTCCCCGAGTTCACTCGTCTGCATTTGTCAATGTCCTCGCCCAGGCTGTCCTGTTCTTCCCTCTTCTTTTTTTTATTTTAAAGATTTTTATGTATTTATTCATGAGACACACACACAGAGAGAGAGAGAGAGAGAGGCAGAGACACAGGCAGAGGGAGGAGCAGGCTCCATGCAGGGAGCCCGACGTGGGACTCGATCCCGGGACCCCAGGATCACGCCCTGGGCCGAAGGTGGCGCTAAACCGTTGGGCCTCCAGGGCTGCCCATGTTCTTCCCTCTTTGAGTGAGTGAACACCTACTTGTCTTTTGAGGCACAACTCGAGTGGCACCTCCAGCATGAAGTGTCCTCTGATCTCAATGCAGGAGGGGACGGGCAGGGCCTTCCTTGGGGCCGCGGGGGCGTCTGGCACACACTTTCCTACCTGCCTTCACCGCATGCAATGGTAATTGTTCAGATTTTCCTGCTCCTTTGCCCCACGGACGGATCTCGAGGACAGGAGCTGTCTCTTCATGCCTGATCTCACAAGAAGTTTCTGCTCAGAATACGGAATGCAATAAGCAATGATGAACAAGTGATGAGGAAAAGAATAAATGACATTATCCCCACGGTGTCACTTTGACTTACCCTCCTGTTTCTTCTGTGACTCCTCTTGGTCTTAGCTCTCTACCTGCTTAAAGGAATAATTGGGTATCTACCCACTCAGAGAAGGGGGCAAAGTTTCCAAGCAAAACCATAACTGCCAGGTGTTGACTATTTTAAAGCTCATGGTTGAAACCAGAAAAATACCTGGCCCCCTGCCTAACCTTTGCTTTGGCCTGGAAATTCCCTAGCCCTTTTGTCCATTACCTACAATTTATCCTTCCTTTAAAGTCTGAATCTTTTCTTCTCTACTAAGCCTTCCCAGCTACCTTCTCCTGTACCCCCAAGCCTCTGTCTACCTCACCTTCTGTGCTGCTTGAGGGGTTCCTAGCACGTGCCAGCTGATACCTTTATTGATCCTTCTGTGCCTCCTGACCTGGAAGGTTCCTAAACACAGGGACCAATGCATGCTAGGCACACAGTAGATGTGAAACAAGTTTGCTAAGTAAGAGAATCACAATAACCCTTTGAGGTAGGTGTCAGAATAGCCTGAGAGCAGCAACAGCATAATGATTGAGAACCAGTGCTCTGGGTTGGAATCCTGACATGATCACATTCTATCCGGGAAAACCTGAGTTAGTAAATTTCTTTGTGCATCAGCTTTCCCACCTGTAAAATGGGATTAATGGCAGTACATACCTCATCAATCTTTGTCATGATCGATAGAGGGAAATGCATATTAATCACTAGCAAATTCCCTAGCACACAGCACCTGGCCCAAAGTACATACTCAGCGCATTGTTGGCTATTATGAATCCATTGTGTTTTGGGGTTTTTTGTTTTGTTTTGTTTTGTTTTTGTTTTTAAGATTTTCCTTATTTCCTTATTTATTTAACAGACAGAGAGAGCACTTAGAGTAGGAGGGGCAGAGGGAGAGGGGGAAGCAGACTCCTCACTGAGCAGGGAGTCAGACATGGGACTGTATCCCAGGACCCTGGGATCCTGACCTGAGTCGAAGGCAGACACTTAGCCCACTGAGCCACCCAGGCATCCCTATGAATCTATTTTGTATAAATGAGAAAACTGGTGCTAAAGATTAAATGATCAGGATCACTCGGACATAAATTGTGAGGTGGGGTTAAAGTAGTAGAAAGGTGAGGGAGTTTCAAAAAGTAAAAGGACAAAGCTGATTCAAGAGTAACAAGGATATGCTGACTCAGAGAGGGGAGGCTGCTAGACGGCCCTGCGGGATCATATTTGTACAAGGGAGAAAGTGTGTACATAGAGTCCTTGAGAGTGCAGGGATTCTGAACGCATAAAACTCCAGCGGTAAGGGATGCTTGGTACAAAAAAGGCGAGCACCTTCCAGAACAGGGTCCGAGGGGATGTTGGCACAGACGGAGCACAGAGGGCTAAGGAGAGGCCAAGTAGGGCTGGGAAGGAGTTCAACGATATTACAAACTGGGGGCAGAGGGCAGGATAAGAGTCAGCCCCCAACAGTGGGCCTTTCCCCAAAAGCTGAACCCAGCAGGAGAGCCTGAGACAGAGAAGTGTCTGGAATGAACTGTGAATACTTTAACCTGAGGAAAGGAGACTCCATTGTGACATGTGGCACCTGTACTCACCCAAGCTATCCTCACCTAGAGTGATGAAGGCCAGTCATGTGCTTGTGCCAACCCCCAGGCCAGCTTCTCCATTCTTCACAGGACACAAGGTGCCCAGGGTCCAAGATGCTTTTATTCACGTATGAAAATGTTTTCAGCTGGGTTTCTTTTAAAATCAGAAGAGAAAAAGGATATAATGATAATGAATACATAAAAATGAATCCAGCCGGGGTGCCTGGGTGGCTCGGTTGGTTAAGTGGCAGCCTTTGGGTCAGGTCATGATTGTGGGGTCCTAGGATCGAGCCCCATGTCCAGCTTCCTGCTCAGCAGAGTCTGCTTCTCCCTCTCCATCTGCCCCCTACTCCTTACGCATGCTCTGTGTCTGTCTCTCTCCATCTCTCTCAAATACAAAAAAAAAAAAAAAAAAAATCCTAAAACAAATTTTTAAAAAAATGAATCCAGCCTGGATTATATTCATCTTTATACCGCTGCAGTCACAAAATACGATCGTCAGTGTGGAGGAAGGGCCCTTGGAGACAAAAGTCCTCAGCTAAGTCAGTGAACCACTTACCAGATAAAGCACCAAAGTCATAATGTAGCCCTGCCAATGCTGTGAGCTGGAATCCAATGAGCAAGAAAAGTGAAGAAGAAGTAGAAGTCCAGAACACGAGGGCCCTATGTTGGGCTAAGAAATCTCTCTCTTGGAGGACAAAGAAGTTCCCTTATCTTACCCATGCCCCACTTCTCCACCCCCACCCCCACCGCAGCAGCAATGTAACTCTTACAAGACTGGGTGTCACTGACATTAATTATACCTATTGGCCCCTTCACTCCTGTCCTGCGACATCAGCGATCACCCAAACACTTCCCCAGCCTCACCTGGATCATCTTGGTCAAGCTCTTCCTCCCTTCCGCCTTGTACAATGAACACCTAGCCCATTGATGGTGTCTGCAAATGTTTAAAGAATGACCGTATAGTGTTTTGAGCTCTTAATCATAGATTTTGAAAACCGGAATTTTCATGCTATGCTCTATAACCCGTACATCCATTCCTACAAAATATTAGGATCAGTTAAAAACAGCTCTCCTCACTGAAACATTTTAAATGAGTAAGAAAGAAAAGGGGACCTTTCTTCCTCTTCTTTTGCACTGAACAGTCCATTGAGGTTTATAAATACACTTTATCAAATCCCTCTGTGCAAGTAGTCCTGAGTGTTCCCCCACCAACCCTGCACCATGAGAGAATGAATAAATGAATATCTAACAGGGCCCACACAATACCCACGAGATAATCGGCATTCTGAAAGTGTCTGAAGATATCATGTATGATAGACACCAAAGAGTGACCCTGTGCATTTTACTCCCGAATTACTGGTTGGCAGCAATGGCTGAGCAATACAAACAGATCTGAGGAGGACACAACAGATAAATTCAGAAAACAGGGTCAGCACGATTAGTTGATGTCAGAAATGATACTTTTCTGTTCCCCCGCCCCCTTCTGATTTATGCAGGACACAGTTTCTGATTTCCTTTGTTTTGCAATCCCCATATATTCCAGCTCGTTATTCAATACAAACGGCCAGACTGTTTACTGAAGGCTGGTGTGTCAGTTGTTGAGGGAAGAAGAGAGGGAGCAGGGCCCACCCCCAAAGCCCAGCTCCCAGCCCCGTGGACGTGGACGGCTCTTGGGGGCTCCAGCCTCCTCGGAGCACACGGAGACAGCCAAAGGTCCACCTCGGAAGGGAGTCTGTACAAGGCCAGTTTGCAGCGGCCTGACAACCAGAAGGGGACACTGAGGTAGGTACCATCCCCAGGACAAACATGCTGAAAATAATTATTCTGATCCACACACCCGGGCTAAGCTGTGAGAATGCTCTTGTAAGCGAGGTCTGCTTTAATAGAAACATAAGTATTATGCATTGCAGTCTATTATAAATTGGTTGCAATTTTCTCCTGACACTTTCTGAATTAAACTAGTTAGTATACAAAAAAATAATAATAATAATAACAAATGCCACAAAGCAAAAAGCAAACTCGGTGTCTGAAGGTTAATGATTGCTCATGAAAGCCACAGAAATAAATTATCTGCCTAGGGACACTGTCACATGATCAGCACAAAAGCTGCAACAGCCAAAAATGTTTATGTAGAGGAAAAAAACACCGTCAGCGTCACAGAACCCTTCCCCCCACAGCTAAATTCGAGTCCTGAGCCAGCCAGCTGCTCCTGACTGCTTACATTAAACTAATTTGTGCTGCTACATTGCAGCTGCTTAATTTTTAGTCTGAACTTTATCACCAATAAGTGTTACAATAACAAGCGATATGATGGTATCTCGGAAGGAATATCCATCAAGCCCCAAACAATGACAGCTTCAGAAGAGTCGATTGCAGAAAAACAAATTTACAAAAAAAAAAAAAAAGAGAAAATTAGCCCCACGCTGCCGCTTTCCAGCGGGGGGAGGGGCGAACTTTTAGTGGCAAAGGCTTTAAAACGCGGCTTTGTTCCGAAGGCCATTCTGAAATGAAGAAGGGGGATGATTGAAAAGGTTAGCGAGCAGGGGAGGAGTTAACAAGTAAGATGTGCTCTTGCTACGAGAGGGTGATTTGCAAGGTGAGAGCCTCGGAAGGGAGCAGGCGGCTTCCCCGGCCCAGGCGGCCCGCGCCCCCCGCCCCCCAGAATGTTCTGCAAACCCCCGTGCAGCGCGGGCGGGGAGTCCCCCACTTGCCCCAGTCCTCGTCGGTCGGCCAGCCCGGGCACTGCGGCGGACACGGTTACTTGCTGTTCCCCATGTGTTCCTGTCTTATTTTCCCAGCCCAGTGTAAATGCAGAACGTCTTCTTGGGGCAGAAACAGACACTGACCTGAACCGGTTTAAATTCCTGCCAAATATGCAGGCACTGTTTTTGCTACATTTTGGAATTTGGCTTAGACCGTGTGTCAGGCATTTACCCTCGTACTCCAAACTAGAATAGAGACCCAACAACTTGAAAAATAGAAGATCGGAAAAAAGCATTAGGAATGCGCTGAAACTTTTCCGTTATTAATTAATCTGAATATGATGGATGTTTTCAGTTGAGATCTCCCATTACACTGTCCTGCTGGCTGCTGGGGGTGGGGAGCAATTCCACTTCACCCCGCACCCTAATTACAAAAACAATTCCTTTGAAAGCAGGGGAAGAACGCCCATGTCAGCTATTTACAGCATTTTTTAAATTCTGTGGTTTTCAGAATTAAGGTTCAAAGTGAGGGTTATTAATGTTGAGTAATAAAGTAGTTTTTCTTGCACAAAGATACCCTAATTTTGAAAGGAAAAGTTTTTGCTGGAATAATTTTCTCCGGGCAGGAAGGGGGGGTGAAGAGGAGGGTAGGAGATTTAGACCTACCCTTGTTGTTTTTTTTTTTCTTTTCTTTTCTTTCTTTCTTTTTTCCTTTTTTTTTTAAAGATTTATTTACTTATTTGAGAGAGAGAGAGAGAGAGAGAGAACAAGACTGGGGACAGGGGCAGAGAGAATCTTGCAAGGAGACTCCCTGCTGAGCCATGAGCCCCACTCAGGGCTTGATCTCAGGTTGGGACCAAGGGGATCACGATCTGAGCCAAACCAAGAGTCCGTGGCTTAGCGGCCTGCGCCCCCCAGGCGCCCCCCACCCTTGTTTTTTCAACTTGACATCTTTACACCTCGTGGTCCCAGCTCAGGTCCTAAAAGTATTTTCTTTTTTCAGACAGCTGCTAAATCACGCTACAGGAGTGAGTCAGGATGCCATGGGACAGGGCCCTGTTTCCCTGGGTGTCTGTGGATGACCCCGCACTGTGGCAGGGTGACTGTTTGCAATTGTTCTGCAAGGGCCTGGCCCAGGGGACTCGCGGAGGAGTCTCTGGAGCCCATCAGGATGACTCTCCCCCTGTGCCAAGTGGGTCACTATTGCGCAAGGCGGGGCTTTCTCTCCACCCAGGGCTCAGCAGGATGCCTCTTTCTGCTGTTGGCAGGCTTTCCAACTGCTGGGAACTCAGATGCAAGCATCCTGGGGCCTGGAGGTGTGGCAGGGTGTGGCTTGAAGGAGGGCGACTTTTTCAAAGGCACCTCAGCAGAGGCAGGCAGGGAAGAAGCCCAGATAGAAGAACAATGGAAGAGAGACGGTCTGCAGAGCTACTCAATTTCTCTTAATGACCCAATCGGCAGCCCGTTTAGTAGCCCTTGAGCAGACTAACAAGACCTTCACCTTGCAATTGGAGGCCAGACATCCTGTCAAAACTCCAGTTGTGAAATGAGGAATTAATCTGATGGAATGTATTGGTGTATCTCATCTCCCTACTCTTGTTTTCTCAGAGCTGGACTAAACTGGTCCAACTGGGAGACTTTTGCAGGCTAATGAGTGAGGTCACACAGTTGGTAGGACAGGCGGGTCTAAAGACCTGGGTGCTGGTGGAGATGTATGTAAGCACACGTGGACAGCACATGTATGATTCAGAAGCAGTAGGTATGAAAATATTCTTTGCTCTCAAGCAAGCTCCATGATGACAGAAAGAACTTGCTACCAGCCAGGAATGATCTCACAGAGTTGAGCAGTTTGAATTGGCTACTTTCCTGAAAATCTCTAGAAACAAATCCTTTTCGATGTGGCCTTTTCCAGAATGGTGCCAAATTAGAGCAGACTCTGCAAATCCTGAATTAGGATCAGAATTCAGGAGCCTGGCTAATTTTACCCCTGTGAGCTCTATAAGCAGCAAGGCCCTGCAGCTATAGGTTCCTTCATCGTGTCTCTGAACTTCCCTCAACCCAACTTTGCTTTTTTAGCTAGAAAGTATGCCTCTCTGGCTTCTGATTGTCAGAGAGGTGGAAACAGTTAATGAGGTATGCTGTGATTTCCAACTCACAGCATTAACACTTATGGTCATAAGCTTGAAATACATCATTTTTCACAGAGGCCAAGCATGGAAAGTAATAGATATGACTGAAGAGTACAAATTATGTTCTGCATTTTTGCCTCCACAGGAGACCATAGGCCAAAGTGACAGAAGTCAGATACAACTACTCAGTATTACAAATGACAAATAACTTATCTTAAATGAAAGCTACTCACTATTACTATTTTTATATATTATATAATATTTTCCTCCTAAGATCATATATGATTTTATATGTCATCAAAAGTAATGGGTGTACCTGTATGTATTTTACAAACTGTAGATGCTCTTTAAACATAAAGAATATTTATATTATTTCATGTCTTCAAATTTTAACTGCAATCCATTCTGTCTTCCATTTGCAACATACATAGATAGAGTGTATGGATTGGGCAAAATAATTCAAGAAATAGGACTAAGTGACAAGAGTCTTCATTCAGTGAAGATATATTGTGTGTTTATTGTGGATGCATTGGGGGTGGAGTGTGCTGTACTGAAGTCATGTAACTTGAGAGACACTTTGAATAATTTCTTTCTGTTCAAAATATGTAAACATAGAAGTTCAAACCCCAAGAGGTTAGACCAAAAAAAAACAAAAAACAAAAAACAAGTAGCCATGATCTCTGAAATCCCGCAGTTGGCCTGCACTTGGCTTGCTGACTCCAATGTGGTGAATGATGGAAAAGATTAGATAGATGAGCCGGTAGGCAGAGCCGACTTATCCATCAGGCATACTTGGCCCATGATACTTTTAGGTACCCACAAAAACGTTCTGATTTCTTTTATAATCAGAAGAAAAGGGAACTTTAGGTCAAAGAATGTTTTCATATATGATATTAATACATTGTTGTACCAACATAATCATAAAATGTCATTTTTAATATTTTTTAATAGCAGAAAGAGCCAATGAGGGTAAAAACTGCCTCTACTAGTTTCCTATTGCTGCCATAACAAACTAGGACAAATTCAGTGACATCATTATCTTATAGTTCTGGTGGTCAGAAGTCCAACACAGTCTCCCAAGGCTAGGATCAAGTGTCACCAGGGTTGCTTATTCCCCACATAGAGGAAGAACTGAGGATCTACAGGATTCTGTTAGGGCATGGCACAAGCCCTACTGAAGTTAGAGGCCAGCTTTTATTGGCAACCCCTGATACTGTACCAGCTGGAGGAGGGGTGTGAGGAATCCCACCCACCTTCTGCACATGAAGACAGTGCACCCATCAGAGCATTCACTTTTGATCACATTTTCTAAAGCCAGTGCAAATGGCCTTGGGCAAATGGAACATGTTTGTCAAGATACCTCCATTCTGTTCACTGGATGTTTTCTGCTGATAGACTCTTGTTCCAAAGCTGGTTCTCTGAGGCCACAGCAGTATGATCTTAAGATGACCATTAAAAATCTGATGGACATATTTTCAGGATTAGAATCCTAATTACAAGAAGAATGTGGAAGGTAGCCATTCCTGATAGCTTAACAGACAGGATAGCGAGTGATATTTATGAAAACAAACAGGCTGAGCAATGATCCAACAGAGTTCATCCTGCTAGAGAAGACCACTGAGTTAAAACTCATTTCTTACTACCAGGGATTTTTTTCTGTATAATATTATGTCATTGATTCATATCTCTTTATTTTTCCTTTACAAACCCAGACACAGCCCCAGAGATGCTAAGTCCCTAGATATTTCATTTTTTAAATCAGATACTTGACAGGTAGAGACACAATCACAGTCAACAGTTTAAACTAAACTAACAGGCTGAGAACCTTTTGTGATTGTAGGTTCTAATTTCAACTCCCCTGTAATCCATTCCTCTGCATTACCATCTATAAAATGGATATAGCAATAATAAATCAAGTCATGAAATTATTTATAGGTATAACCACTGATGGGATTTTATAGCACTTTACACATATAAAATCCTAAATAGTCCAAGCAATAAAAAGTAACATTTCCCAGTGACATCTCCACAAAAGCCACTTTCTTCTGAATAAGTACCAACTTCCCACAGAGATGCCTAACCTGCACCAATAGACCTGCAATGTAACCCGACAGAAAGAAAGAGAAACATAACTAAGTCTGAATTTGAAAATTGGAATTTTATCACAATCATAATACATCTTACATTCTCCTTTTTTGTTGTTGTTGCTGCTGCCACATATTGTTTTTCTTACTATCACAAAGAAAAATATATCACAGAAAACTAGTTTACAGATAGATTACCAAAGTCTTTTGGCTGGTGAAAGATCAGGTTTTTCAAAAAACTTCTCCAAAAGAAAACTCCTTAAACTGTTCCACTGCCATTTAATCATTGGAGATTTTGATTATTTGCTTTATTTTATTTTATTTTATTTTTATTTTAAAGATACTTATTTATTTAGAGCCTGAGTAGGGGGAGGGGTAGAGAAGAGAGAGAGAATCCCAAGCAGACTCTACACAGAGCGTAGAGCCCAATTCAGGGCTCGATCCCACTACCGCAAGATCATGACCTGAGCAGAAATCAAGAGTCGGACACTCAACCCACTGAGCCACCCAGGCGCCCCTATTTGCATTATTTTAAAATGTCTTCATTTTCTAAAGCCTGATAGTAGCAAGTATAACTGCGGGATTCACTTTGATAAGTAAGAGAACATCAACAAAATAACAATGTGAAATGCATTTGGAATTCCTGGCTGAAGAGAATTGAAGTGGGGAGGACGTCCTTAAAATGAAAAGTTAACAACTGAAATCTGGAGCAGTTTTATTTTTAAGGGAAAAAAATTAATTCACCGTTGATGTGTAATTTGTACAAAGACAAGGTTTTAAAAAAAAAGTGAAAGAGCAAAGTCAGGAAGGTCAGGTGTTAAGTGGGATTTCAGCAGAGAAATTACATAATAATACTCTGGAAAGAAGACTTAAGTGAAACTGGAATAATGACATCCTAAATACTGTTTGGCCACAAACAGTAGAAATGTCTCCCTTTGTAATGCGTTCCACCTCGTCTCTGCAAGGCTGGAGAGGGAACAGAACCAACGTTGAACAGCAGAGAATTGCATCCAACCTGCAACAGCAGATAGAAAAGAAGCTGCGAATGTGGGATGTTGTTTTATCCCAAAATATTTTGTAACATTCCCCAGATTTTTTTTCCATTTTGCTACCATACTTGCCCAACCATGCTGGGGTGTTATGCTATTTTAGACATGAGTTAACAGGTCTCTTAGTTACACACATTTCCACATTCCAATGAGACCTATTAGATCCTTTCCTCCCTAAACCACCCCTGCCACACACACACACACACACACACACACACACACACACACACACCAGTTTTTCTCCCCCACACAAGTACCCTCCCCTCCACTCATTCTTCCTTGTTGTTTAACACTTCCCTACTCGTCATTGCGTCCAAGGCCATGCAAACCCACAGGACAGAGAAGGGGTTGCTACCATATGACGTGGTTGGACTCTGCAAAATGAAATGGCTGCAGCCAGCGAGCGAGTCAAACAGAGCAAATGGCAAGAAAAAGGGAAAGTTTACATGTAGCTGATCGTTAAGGGAGGAGATGGGAATGGCCTCAAGGGATCCTGCAGTCTTTGCTCTTCACCGTGTGTTGTGTTGGACCAGCAGCATCAGCTGGAATTGCGTCAGAAATACAGAAACTCAAAAACTCGACGTTGTAAGCTCAAGCCCCATGTTGGGTGGCGAGCTTAAAAATAAAATCTTCTAAAAAGAAAAAGAATGCAGAAACTCAAGGCCCACTCTGAGTCAGACCTATTGAATCAAAATCCACGGTTTATCCAGACACCTAGATAAATTGAGATGCACGCTAAGGATAGAGAAATACTTCCCCGTGTCGGTCTCCCACCACCAGGAAATGAAAGAAAGTTGTCAGTGGTGTAAACATTTATATCCAATAGAGGAACATTTTAATTTGCTATGATAACAGATTTCGAGAGCCATTAGCTTTAGCAATCAAGGTCTGATTACAATTCCCACCCTCTCACCTACTACTCTCCTCAGAAGTTACTAGGACTTTCTTTGCTGTACACGCAGGTTCCTTTTCTCCCTGAAGTTTCATGGCAATATAAGTACAGTCTAACAAGTAGGCTTTGGAACAGAAACTTGACCCCTCCAAACCCCCCTCCAGTAAGATATGTAATAGTACGGAGCATGCTCCACACTCCACCACCATCCATGAATCCCCTCCCAGAGGCATTTCCAGTCAACTTAAAATAAATTACTGAATGCATGTAAAAGAGATCAATTTTTTAAAACTTTTTATACTACGAAGTTGGGCTGAAAGATGTTCAGGAAACCCTATATCACAACTTAAAGGAATCAACTCTTTTCATAAAGCCAATCTGCCCTCACTACAGCAAGAAGTGTGGTTTATTGGTTTGTTTGTTTTTACATCCCTTGGATGTTTTATTGGAAAGTGACTTCCAGGATTTGGAAGTGATGGAAAGCACCAAGTGAAGAGATCAGGGCAGAGTTACACAAAATCACCTTTAAAAGGGGAGAACTGTTCCATGGAAGATGAGTCAATCTGAAAAGGGGTTCATTGCCAGGGAAAGGAAGAGTCCCAGAGACAAACAGTGGCAGGGCCCCTCCAAGCACACTGGGAGTGGCACCCTCCATCTCTCCTTCATCAGACTGTGAGTTTGAGCATTTCCAGTCCTACTGAGAATTCATCCTTACAATGGAACTGGATACACAGACTCTCTCTGGTCCTCCATTCACAAGATCTTTCCTATTATGGTTTGGATGTTTTAAGGTAACTTAACCCAATGCTGTACCCATCCAGTTTATCTAAATCCTATTATTCGGGCTTTGTCCTATAATAAATAAATAAATTAATTAATTAATTAATAACAAACAAACAAACATACAAATAACTGGATTAAGATCTGACTTTCCTTAAAATCTAGTACCAGCAAGGAAAGGGCTAATCATGTGGATTCTACTCTTCTGGTTCTTAATGCCCTGTCTTTTCACAATGAATGAACTACATAAAATATATATTGGCCTTAAAGCCCAGTTAAATGTGAGTCTCTTCATGAGAAAGAGACACTCAGCCAAGATGCTGACAAATCATCTTCCTGGCCTATAAGCCTGGAGGCTAAAGACAAACCGTCATAACGTAGGGCTCAGTGGCTGCTTTAGTAAGCTTGACAACAAACAGTCCTAGCTCCCAGTGACTACATCATTATTAACAGAGAATTATAATTCATCTTAAAGTTCTGTGATCCATGAAACTTTCAGGACTCCTTTGAATTATTTGTTCCTCATAGAGTGCTGGGAATGCCATGGGGATATCAAAAGACAATCATAAAGTCATTAAAGGGAGGGGGTTCATCCATCTATTTCTCAACAAATATTTTCTGTGTCTCTCCCATGTGCCTGGCACTGTGAGTGATGCCAGGAACACTCTGAACCAGGAAATAGACAAGCAAGAACGCACAGCGTTATGCATTAGGACCATCATAGAAGAATATAAGAGTAATGCACACAGGACAAGAAGAGTCCAAATCTTCCTGGGAGAGTCAAGGCAGTTTTCCAAATGAAAATTGTATTTGAGCTGAGACTTGAAGGGTAAGAAGGATTTGGCCAAGTCAGTGATTTGGAGAGAGAATCTGACTGGTTATGTGAATAAAAATGGCAATTAACACTGAATGAATGGCAAAGGGAAGGAATAGCTGTGACTCAGTTGGTAATTAAGGAATTGGGTAAGAATAGATCCTGTAGCCTTGCTACTAACGTGTGGTCTGCAGATGAACAGCATCAGCTGGGATCTCATTAGAAATACAAACTCTCAGTCTGCATCTGAATCAGATCTTCTGAATCAGACTCTGCATTTTGGCATGTTGGGAGAACTAGATGTATCTCCATACACTTAGGTGGTGAAGTCATTAAGGAATAGCAGGAAATGAGCTCATGGAGTAGTGCTCACAAGGGGTCATATTTGCCACACAAAAGGGTAACTTTAAGAACTTGAAACTAGAAAGATACTAAATTTGCATATTCACTGTGTCTCTAATAATAGAATGGAGAATGGTTTAGAGCTAAGTACTTGTCCTCCCCCCAAAAAAAGTCTGGGGTGGCTGGCTCAGTCAGTGGAGCATGCAACCCTTGATCTTGGAGTTGTGAGTTTGAGCCCCACGTTGGGTGTAGAGCTTACTTTTTTAAAAAAGTCTAAACTATGATAAGGACTGTGGAAGAGAGACTTTTAAGAGACAGACAGGACAAGAACTGATGATTTATTAGTCTGAGGAACATGACTCCCAAGTTTCTATATGGTGATACCATCCATATAGATGAAGAAAATGAGAGGTAAGGTAGGTTTGGGGTGTCAGAACTATCTCTTCCGATATGTTGAATACGAGGAGCTTTGTACACAGGTAGGTAGAAATATCTGCTCAGAGTTGTATATTTGAATCTGGGCTATGCAGAGATTCAGAAACACAGGTCCAAAAGTCATCAACACAGAGACTAATTGAAGCCATTGACAGACATATCATTTTCCAAGGAGGTTGTATAACATGAGAAGAGAATCCTTCCTCTTATTTCTCCACAGTCTTCTCTTGCCCTCACTATCCTATCATGAAAGTTCCCAGGGTAATGTTGCTATTACTGGTGAAAAGAGCAAGTTCTAAGTTCTGGAATGTTTTGTAACATTCCTAATTATCTCTAAAATATTTCTGTCCAAAATCCCATTTCATTATGTTTCTACCTTGGATCAGATGATTGTATATGAATCTGATTTTAAAATGCATACTAATGAGTTCTGGAAATTAATATATTTCCCTTCTAAGAGGTGTTTGTGCATTTTACAAGATTGTTTACCTAGCGCCTAAATCTAGGACAATACACCAAAGGATATGTAATTCTATGGTAATTTCCACCACCATGGCCTACTAAAAAAAAAGGCATTCTTGGGAAACAGATACATTTTTGTGTTGATCCTTTTTCTACACCACTAAATGGGAAGCTACTAGTGCTCCCTTCCCCCAACAAAAGGCTACTTAAAACTAGGGATGAATATCACTATCAGTGATGTGTGAGATTGCCTTTAAAAAAAAAATCCAGTGGAGCTCAAGGAGAGATAAAAATATATATACATATGCAAACAAGACTGGTCATGAGTTGATAATTGTCAAAGCTGGGTGAACAGTACTCTTAGTTACTTTTGTATATGTTTGAAATTTCCATAATAAAAGGTTTTCCAAAAAATACCAGGAATGTTGACAAGATTATACTTAACTTCCTGCTCTGAACCAGTCGGATTTGACCTAACTTCTTGCTTTGGACCAGTCAGATTTCTAAGGACACAAAGTAAATAACAGTTTTATCTTTGAATTGGCCAACAGTCTCAAACTATTACTCTTTGCTTAAGGCATTTTTGTCATTCCAATTAATCCAACATCATTCAACACATTCATTAACATTATACTTACTACATCTTCCAAATCATAATTAATAGAAATAAGACCAAGTATTTTATGGTGGTATAAATCATGAGGAAAATCTTCTCAATTATATAGTTGATGAAAAGCAATAAATGATAATAATTCTGCAAATTCACCTCAAGATGATCCTCAAAAGATCCATAAGGTGCTTTCATTTAATTTAAATTCCTACATAGCACATTGAAATGTCTCCAATATTTCAAAAGCCAAAGTTAAAAAGAGAAAATATAATGGCAGTTATGTCTAATTTGGCTTCTAATTTATTGGAGAGGAAAGATTCTTCATGAGAAATGTTTATAAATATAGTCTCGAAGTCTCTCTTAGTTTGCCATTTAGAAACAAATCAGAAAAAAAATATTTTTTAAATATTGAATTCTTTGTCACAAGAATTCCTAACATTGAGTAAGCAAAAAAAAAACAGTATTTATTTTTGATACCATAGCATACCATTAAAAATAATATAGGAATAAAGAATCAATAGGTGATTAGCCATCTATTGCTGTGGAAAGGATTCCTGAATCTAAAAGGGTGAGAACTAATTAATGCTGTTCTTCAATCCACACTGATATTCTCACCCAGACATACCTGAATCAATGTTATATAAAATAATTAATATGGGGATGCCTGAGTGACCCAGTCAATTGAGCATCCAACTCTTGATTTCGAATCAGATCATGGTCTCAGGGTCATGAGATTGAGCTGTGTTGGGCTCCTCACTCATGGGGACTCTGCCCGAGGTTCTCTCTCTCTCTCCCTCTCCCTCCTGCTCTAACTTTCCCCCTGCTCACACACTCTCTCTCCCTAAAATAAGATCTGTAACGAAATAATTAACATGACTAAATATAGTCTAAAAATATTTTATACAAAACTGGACTACTGCATGAATAGAATAGATTTTTCTCTTTATCATACCATTTGTTTGGGTCATTTGCCTGTTTACTCTCAGAATTATTACTGATTGTTCTTCAATCTGCACTGTAAGTCATGGGGTAAACTCTGTAAACTACAGTTCCCGGGATCCCTTTCAAACGGACTTCTTGTTAGGTTTTGCTAATGGGAGGCACTAGTGGGAGATGTGAGGAAGGCAATAGAGAGAAGCCAGAGTATTCCCCACCCCCCGCTTTCCATTCTGAATAGTGACTATATCTTCTGTCAAGACCAGTTTCCATCAGAGCCTCTCCCTCTGTGGTTCAGCCCCTACTAGTTAGCCCCTTCCTTTGTGTCTCTAGGCAGTGCCAGGTCCTACCCAGTGGTACCCAGGTAACACTACTCATGCCTTGATTTCTCCAGCTGTAAAGGGATAGAAGGTTCTTGCTATTCCTAATCTCTAGGTTGTCTTTCTTCCCCTGTCTGACTTTAAAGCTTTCCCAACACTTTTGAAATTATTTTCCCATAATAAATATGTTTACTGAAATACATCTGGTACAGGCTCTATTTTCCTGACTGGCCCCTGACTGATAACACTCTTCATCTTTAATTCTGCAATTTTATAGTCTTTTTAAAGATTTTATTTATTTATTGCAGGGTGAGAGCGAGCAATTCCGGGGGATCAGCAGCAGAGGGAGAAGCAAGCTCCCCCTGAGCAGGGAGCCCAATGCGGGACTCAATCCCAGGACCCTAGGATCATGACCTGAGCCAAAGGCAGATGCTTAACTGACTGAGCCACCCAGATGCCCCACAAATCTAGAGCCTTCTTTAAAAAAAACACAATATGTTTGTTGGCATCATTTTCACCTTAGAAAGTGATTCTATTTATTGTTTATGATCAACTGCTTCTTAAATAGTTGCAAGTATTCTTACCAGCAAGTCTATTGTATTGCTGAGTACTGATGAAAGACTATTTCCAGACATTTGGAAAAGATTTTTATTATAAAAATTGGTGTTGTTCTCTTTCACCTCACGTGTTAGTCAATAATTACTTATTAATTTCTTACCACATATGGAATACTAAAAATAGATTTTTAAACTATGAGCCCTTCCTGAAAAAGAACTTACGGACTTGCTATAGAACACTAGACACATTCATTGAAAAGGACTACGGGACATTAGTAAACATGTTTGCGTTACAACATAACATCTATCTACACCTTTACTTGCTTGTGCAATGACTGCATTCCTAAAAAGTTAAAATACACATCAAGTCAAAATATCATTTTGTTATGTAATGCAAAATATAGATGTTTATAAAATAAAACTTCACCCTTCCACCTCCTTCCCCCTTCAATTTGCTCTCAGCTTTGCAACTGTAGTCCTCAGAGGTGGATATCATTAACAATTTGGTGTGTATTCTTCCAGAAATTTTTCAATACATATATTAATTAATTTATTTATTCAACAAATATTTATAAGCATCTACCATAGGCCAGGAACTTTCTAGTTCCAGAAGATACAGAGGTGGACCAAGCTGCACAGAAGGTTTATATCCTGGCAGGCGAAGCAATGACAGTCAAACAAACACATGAATACATAATAGACAAGTAGTAACAGAAGCTAATAAAATAAAGGAAAATAAAGCACAGTAATGGGCAGAGAAAATAGGAAAAGGGAATATACAGGCTTTCTATTTTAATGCCTTCTGGAGAGTATGTCGCCCAGCAAATTTTAGGGGGTTTCCCTTGGATACAAATATTTAAATGGCTGGTAACCACCTCTTCTAGTTTCTTGGTGGAGGAAAATGATGTAGATAATCTCTTGAGGTTCCTTTCTGCCCTATCACTTTGTTATCAACAACTTCACAATTAACCACATAATTCATTCTATTTTTAGAAATCTCTTCAAAATTTAATATTTATGAAATCCTAACAGTTTCATGGTCCTCCCCTCATTCTCTTTCTATTCTAACAAACAAATTCTTTCTCTTTTGCCTGGCCCGCCAGCCACACAAATTACCGACTTGGGTCACACAGGTATTCAAGGTAGAAATAAATCAATAATATGTGTGTACTGGAAAAGCAATGCAACTTGTCTGACAGCTTCACTACACCCTTCTCAGGATCTCAGAGTGCCTGACACACCCAGAACTTTTTGTAGAAAGCTCCCCGATTCATCAAATGCTAAGCATTAATACAACCTGGCCATAAATTATGGACAGTGGTCAGCTCCTGAGTCTAGCAAGGGCAACTGTCTCCAGACCAGCCATCAGGTCATGCAGGACCAACATCAAGCCTCTGTCCTAAACTAGGTGCCTTAAAACCAGGTCCCACTACAAACTATTTCACAGGGAATGTAAATCCGAGGCTTGCAGCTCTGTCAGCAAACATAGAGCACTGTAGAAATGAACGTGCAGTAGATGTCATGAAGCAACGGAAGCAGCATGTAAGAAGGTGTGTGCTATCAAAAACAAATGGGTGGGAAGAGAGAGCCGAACTATGGACAAAAGGCAGGCAGCCTCCTACGATGATGCTTTTGGATCACCAGGTATCCTGAAAGCCTCCTTGGAGTATTGCTATATCCCAAACGCCAGGAACTTTCTGGTCTATGTGTGAGTTAAGATAATCTTGGTCTCCCTTACTTCTCCAGGGTTTACCTTTCCTTAAACCTCTGTTAACTGAAGTCATCTGATAGCTATACAGCAGGATTAAAATTGCATTTAAGGAAGTTTGCCAACACCATTTATGCAATATGATAACCCTCACTGTCTGCCCAGTGAGGTCATCAACACTAACACATTCCAAAGGTCCACTGTATGCAGAGTAATTTGGAAAACATCAGTGACATAGCCCACAGGGACATTATGACCCAATGAAAGGGAAATGTATAAATAATAATGCCCTGGATATTTAACACACAAAAAATTGCATCATTGCAACATAGTCACAAGGAACACCACAAACTCTGGACCTACGATACCAGAATTCAGTTCCCAGCTCCCAGCTGAGAAGCTGTTCAACCCTGGGGAAATCACTTTCACCTTTCTATGCCTTCACTTTTTCACTTGTAAAAAGGCACTATTACTAGTTCACCTGCCACAGAGTGGTGTAAGGATTAAATGAGTTAATATATGTAAAATGCTTATCGTCACACTGATATTTATAGCTTAAAATAGTGGAAAGGATGGACTGTACAAATGCAAATATCAAGAATGATCAAAACAAAAAAGTTTCAATTATATATTCATGTTTTACATTTGTGCTAGTATTTTAACATGCATCAATGTTCCCTGACAAGACTGTAAATTCTAGGAAGTCAGGGACCATGTTTAATTTGCATGTCATTGTCTCCTGGAAACTATCACAGTTTCTGGCACATAAAAGGTGCTCAACAATATCTGCTAAATTAGTAAATGGACAGTGTAAGCCATGTCTAGATCCTATGGTCAATACACTCAATCAGTAGTCCAGTGCTATCCCATGTTTTTCCTTTCCACCTGTCCAATAAGTTTTATTTATTTACCTTGCTGTTTCATTTATTTCTTGACATATAAGTCTCCTCAGCAATAGTGCAAAGGACTCAAACTTACTGCGGCTATATAGATTCCTGCTTGACTCAGCACTTCTCCCACATACAAGTCTCTTCTATTTTCCAAGTACAAACAATTTATCACATCTCTTCTTCATTCTAGATTCCACCAGAAACCAAGTACAAAAACTCTGGATTGCCCAGTAGCCAGTCTGTCCCTGGGTCCCCCATAGATGGCCTCGGAATCGGTTATAATTGATTCACCACGACCTGCGTGTGCACAAGGGTAGTGCTGGAATTCCTTATGGCATCCTTAGATCTTTTTTGCCACATCCTTTGCCCTGACTCTAAAAGGAAGCCAACCATCTCTCCTCTGGCCTGTGCCACAGATGTCTTCCACATTAATACCATCTGTGATCCCAACGGAAATGATAGTTAAATTCTGTTGCATCTGTTATTGGACCTATCTTTGTAGTAGGAGTAATGAAATTTGGCTTCCAATCTAATTCATCTTTATGCAGATAGACCAAAATAACCCATAATGAAAACACTAAAGGTAGACACAACTGAGAGTTACAAAATGAATGTGGGAAAAAGTTATTTTTCAATGAAGCATGATGATTTTGAAAAATATCAATTCTAAGAACTATTTGTAATCTAAACAAGTAGAAATTAAAATTATAGAAAGATCACTTTTTGTTGGTGGATGTGAAACTGTGGCAATGAGTGTTTGAAAACCTGAAATAGTGATCTTTCTTAAATACTGTTTTTACACTGGAATTAAAAGGCAGCTATTGTTTTGTGATCATTTTAATTATTTGTGGACATATGAGCTAATAATAGGGAACATAAATAACTACAGTTAAAGTATTCTAGAGGAGTTAATTACATGTATTTTCTAAAGGAACATAAAAATGATAATTCTGTCACTCAAAATTGAAGATGTTCAAGTTATATATTGAATTGGTAATTTTTAAGATTTTTCAAATAGTATACTTTAAGTTGATTAAATAAGATGTCAAGAGTTTTCAAATGGCAAAAATGTTTAATAATCTTGATGTTTTGGTGTTTATCAAAAACATATTTTTGCAATTTCTGAATTATGTTAATGTCACAACCATATAGATAATAAATTTCTAGCCCTAGGAGAAAACTTAATCATATTTTACTAGTTTTGCATATGCTTTCTATAGATAGGAACACTTCTCTGGTTTTCTAGTGGCCTCATACATGACTGGTAACAAGCTAGACCACAGTCCCATCTCTCTACTCCCCATCCAGCCCCCTGCGGGTCCACCACCCTGTGCACAAAAGAGTACAGACAGTTTAACCAGTAAGCCAGCAAACCCTGGGAAAGCTATCTGAGCATTGGACTACTCAAAGTACACGTGCATCATTACTGTAACTTTACTAATGGTGAATATTTCTTCTGCCAAAAGAGATAAAATAATTTTTGCTTTCAATAAAAATAGAGTTTTGCAAAGTAAAGATTTATAAGACAACCGAAGTTATTCCAGTTAAGAAAAGCTATAAAGATTACTGAATAAAACATTCTTAGGGCCATTTCATATCGAATAACCAAAAGTTCTATCTTGAAAGGAAAAACAAAAACAAAAATTAAATGCCATTCTAGAGAAACACATTTTAAGTCTTACCCCGTTCTATTGGTTGCACCAGGTCTCATAATTATAAAGCAGAATTAGAATGTCCTTTGAAGAAGTTTACCAGCATGACTTATACAATTACATGAACATTTATGGAAGGGAACATAGCTCTGGGATAAGGATGTTTGGATTCAAATCCGGATTCTATTATTCCCTAGGTGAACCTGAGGCAACTGCTTAATCTCTCTCACTGCCTCAGTTTCCCCATATTTCCCTAATATCTACCTTGAGGCAATTGTTATATGGATAAGAAAGGTAACATAAAGTTCTTGGAACTGCCTGGGTACCTAGTAAGTACTTATTAAATATTAAGTCACTATTGAGACATCTGGGTGGCTCAGCGGTTGAGCATCTGCCTTCGGCTCAGGATGTGATCTCGTGGTCTGGGATCTAGTCTTGCATCGGGCTCCTTGTGAGGAGTCTGCTTCTCCCACTGCCTATGTCTCTGCCTCTGTCTCTCTCTCTCTGTCTCTCATGAATGAATAAATTAAAAATATATATTAAAAAAATTAAGTCACTATTATTATTGTCAGTATCAAGTTAATAGGTCATCAACAACAAATATCCATGGAATGTGAGACCATGTGAGATGTGGGGAAAAAAATATATAAATATATATATTAAGAATATATATATATAATTCCTTAAGAATACTAGGATAGAGTGGAAGAAGAAGAAAAATGCAAATATAAGTGATAAACACGGAAATATAAATGGCATAATGAAGTCTAAGTAGGTTAAGTGAACTAATGTAAACAAATATTACAAATGCTAATTATTATAATTACTCTACTACTACCTATTAATGATCAATAAATTAGTAAATTATGCCCATGATGACATTTCTACTCTGTCATAATTGTTTTCTAAATAGGTGGCTATAAAATTTTTAAGAAACTTTCATTCGAAAAACATTTTAAATGAAAACATAAAGGCAATTGTTAACTAGCATGAAAAGGAACACCTACCTCAAAATACCAGCTAACATAATATATACCTATGAAACACTGGAAGCAATCTCTTTAAAATAGAGATATCAGCATTGTTCTTGGCATTCTAGTCACTATAAAAAGACATAAAATGGAAATAAGAGGCATAGCTATTATCATTTGCCAGTGGTCTGTGGTTTACGTAAAATTTCCAAAGAATAAACTAAAAATTAATATAACTAATAAAAAAATGTTTACCAATATGAAGACAAAGTAAATATAAAAACCTAGGGACACGTGGGTGGCTCAGGGTTGAGTGTCTGCCTTTAGCCGAGGTCATGATCCTGGAGTCCTGGGATCGAGTCCCACATCGGGCTCGCTGTGAGGAGCCTGCTTCTCCCTCTACCTGTGTCTCTGCTACTCTCTCTGTGTGTCTCTCATGAATAAATAAATAAAATCTAAAAAAAAAAAAAAAATCCATTAACTGTCAGGGCATCTGGGTGTTACAGTTCATTAAGCGCCTGACTCTTGGTTTTGGCTCAAGTCATGATCTCAGGTTGTGAGATCAAACCCCAGTAGGGCACCACACTCAGTGTGGAGTCTACTTGAGATTCTGTCTCCCTCTCCTTCTAACCCTCCCATGCTTTCTCCCTCTCTAAAATAAATAAATAAATCTTTTTAAAAAATTCAGTAACTGTCTAAGATAATGATATAAATAACAGTAAATGTAAGGATAAAAATATTCTTTTCACAATTGCAATTTTAAAAAGTTAAACACCTAGAAATAACTTAGGAAAGAATAGGGCTTGTAGGGGCACCTGGGAGACACAGTTGGGTAAATGTCCAACTCTTAGTTTTGGCTTAGATCATGATCTCAGGGTTATGATCTCAGGGTTGTGAGTTCAAGCCCCACATCAAGCCTTGTACTGGCATGCACACTCTCTCTGTGTCTTTCAAAAGAAAGAAGAAAGAAAGAAAAAGAAAGATGGACTTCTACGCCCTACAACCACCACCCCAGAGAAATAAAAAAGACTCTCCTAAAAATTTACCTAACACAAAAGAAAAGCTGAATAAAGATGGTATACCATATTCCTAGATGGGAGAGTGAATATTATAAAAATACCTACTTTTCATGGATTGAAATTTTCAGGCAATTGTAATATCAGTGAAACTGGTTCAAAGTTGGCAAGGTGATTGTAATACTCTCTGAAAGGATGGCTATAGAATAAGGTCAGATTTCCATTTGGATTTAAGAAAATAAGAAAACATGTTTTATGCGTCCAAGCTTATGGAGTAAGGATCATGCACATACATATGCATAGGAAGTCTGGAAGGAAATTACCTTAAAAATGTTTATCTCTGGATGGTGAGATTATGGATGGATTTCATTTTCTTGTTGTCCTTCTATATTTGCCAAAGTCTTTACAATAACTATTTATTGATTTTAGAATCAGTGGAAATACACATTTTTAAGAGAAAAAAAGGAAACAAAACAATAAAGAAATAGCTTAGGCTTTGGAAGCAAGGTTGAACTCCAGCAAAAATGATAATTTTGCCACACTCAGTAAAAACTGAACTGATAGCTGAAAAGCCACTTACAAGGACTATAAGCATATAGTTACTATTAAATCCTGTGCTGAGACTAGGCAACTAACTGGATAGCATCTGTTAACTTATTAATTATTGACAAAAATACCATTTAATGTGTAGATTTGGCATGAAAGAAGAAGAAAAAGCAGTACAGGTAAGAAAAGCTAGAAATTTTCCAAAAATGAAGATGCCTTTTAAGAAGAGCAAGAAATTGGGTGGTTGGTGCCGGGTTGGGGGGGGGGGGTGCGGTGCGGCAGGAGAGTATTTGGACAGAGAAAGGAGATAGGAAGTCACTGCCAATGAGATCCAACAGATTTTGGGGATTCTGTCCTGGCCCTGAGTCAAGATGACCAAGGTTCCTTAGTCAATTTGATTCCACTTTACAAGGATTGACAGAAGTCTCCCGTGAACTCAGCTCACAATTAGATGCTGCAATAGTCACAAAAACAGTGGGAAAACATGGCCCTTGATCTCCAGGACCTTTCAATCTGGTCGTGGAGGCAAGATAACACGTGAATGACTTGAAAATAACACAAAAGAATAAATAGATTAAGTTCCCATATGCGAGGTTCAGAGAATTGGGGTAATAGAAGGCCACTGAAGGATAAAATTTAGGGGCCAGAGTAAAAAGGACAATGTTCATGCCCCAGGAAACATGTTGTGGCTTGTGAGTTTGTCCTTGAGTCATCCGTTCCCCCTTTGATATTGCAAGAGAATGTCAAGTTCTATGAGTTAACCAGTCTCCAAACTATAAGTCAATCCTTAGAAACTTATCCTATCTCTTAAACAATAGCTTTGTTTCAAGGCACATTCTTTAAAAATCCTATCAATGCTTAATCATAGCATAGCACTTTTCTCTGACAAAACCCTTACTTTTCCTAAATTCATGAAGCTGGGATGCCAAGATGTTTTCCACTGAAGTCAATTTAGCCAAGCTGTGATAATGTAAGAGACTCCAGAGAAACCATGTTTTAAACAGCTTTGAATCAGATACAAAAAAAAAAAAAAAAACAGTGTGGGCAATGATCCAGCCAGAGAGCATGTTTTTCACATAGACTACTCTTGAGAGCCATGTCAATATCGGATTGCATCAAAAATTTCACAGGGAATTGGGTTATTCAGTTTTCTTTGACTGGAACTCAGAGGCAAATGGAATTTAGGGTGAGATCTGAAGAGATAAGGTCTTTGTTTTTGAAGGGTACCAAGGCCTTAAAGTGATCAAGAGATCTCCAATGGAGAAGGGTTCAAATTATAGGCAGAATTAAGCCTAACACAATTGCATTGATGCCCACAAATAAACATGACACATCACAATAGAGCAAGTTGACTTAATAAAATCACAGTATTACTCATTACAGCAAGTTTTTCATTATGTCATATGGGAAGGAGGTCTATAGGAATTGGTGCATCCTTTTACAAGGAACAAATTTAATCATCCAGGATATTTCTAGTACATGATGAAATGAAACCTGGAGTTGGAATTTAAGCAGTCCCAGGATGAAAATACTTGGTCTCACATTCAGTCCTTGTGTCGGGCAATAACACTGAACATAAAACACACTCAAAATATACTTCAGCTTCTTTGGTAGAATTTCCTTGACACCTGTTAAATTTTAAAGAGCTCTGTGAAAAGCATTTTCTTAACTACTCAACTGGCTCTTGATTCATTTATGTGCATGGAAATGCTCTGACAGTTTAAAATTGAAAGTATACTGCTTACTAACATTTTTTTCTCTGGTGTTCATTCTCATTCTTCCTTGATAGGGGCCTACTCATAAGTAGACAGCCTATCTGAAATTCTTATGGGCCAGAATCATGCAGAATTGTTACCGTTGTCTTGAACTTTACTGTCAATTATGATGATGCCTAAATATGATTGGACCACAATCTGCTTTTATGATAAATTTAATCAGAAATCCAGGGTAATTTAAGCCCTCACTCGAGACAGTTAAAACCAAGTCCTAAAGCTATATCTGTATGATTGAAACAACCAGATCCCTACCAACTCTGTTACTTCTATCACCTTTACCTCTGATGTGAACCACTGAGTGCACAATTGTGCAGATGTATCATATTGATATAAGCCAAAGTACCAAATAAGCCATGTCTGAAAAAAGTTGATGGCCATGCAGATACTGAATCCATATACAACAACCTATAATTCTCTCCAGTGGGTTACATTCTTTACTCTTCTGTGTCATAAAAGTTGTCCTCTCCTGAGATGCCTTTTCTCTTCTTCTCCTGTCTAAGCCCTTTGGAAACCACCACTTCCTGAATGTCTCCTCTGATTGTAAGTTACAAAGATCAGGCTCCCCAACACGTTCCTTACCCCAAAGGAAGGCAAACACTCCCAAGGAACCAAGCAACTTGAATTCCAATCCCAGGTTGGTCATTTGCCACTTGTGTGGCCCTATGCAAGATCTTGTCCTATGTAAGGTAGGGGTCATGGCCATGCTCAACTCATAGGGTGGATAGGAGAATTAAAGGAAGGCTATTTACATGAAGTGTAGAGGAGAGCCCAGCACAGAGCAAAATTTGATAAAGATTAGCCTATGGATATTCCATCAGTAGCACTGTTTTTCTTTTAATACATGTAAGCTATTTAATGTTTTCAAGCTTTTTTGTTGATATTTTGCATGTTATGTTATATATTATTAATACATTTTTCAGAAATTCATGCAATCTAAATATGTAATCTAAATTCACTTGTTAAACTGTTGAAATGATTTTATAATGAATGGGGCCAAATTATTAGTCAAGACAAGCCCATCTCCAATTTTATCAAGGAAATGAGTGAGGATATAGGCTTTGGGGCATAGAAAGTAGATTTTCCTGCCGCAGGAATACATTGGTTCTATAATCTAAGTTTTTTGGGTCTGGCTATAAATAACTATATAGACTACGTGACCAGAAAGAATCATAACATTATTTCTAGATATTCAAGTCTATTCAGTAGGAAAAAAATAGAACAGCTAGTCATGGTAAAGTATACACAAATAACTGTTGTGAAGATTTTTCTTAAATTATGGACCTTCAAATGCTATTTCTCCTCTATGCCTATTTTGGTTTTTCTCACAGCCTGTTAGTTCTCTTATTTTTTTTTTTCTTACTATCAAATGAGAAATAATGATAAAAGAAAATTTCGGCATCTCTTTGATATGAAAGCTTTAGGATCCAAGAATCTAAATGTCCTTTCTTAAAATGGCTAACAATGTACTGAGTCAAAAAATTTTCAAAAGCAAACCAACAAAAACATAGATGGATCCTAACGAGATTTCTAAACTCCAAGACAAAGAGAAAATCTAAATTTTCCAAGCAGAAAAATAAAAGGATTACCTAAAAGAACAAAAATCAGTTTGCCATCATATTTCATATCAATGACTGAGAACTAAAAGATAATTGAGAAATGCACTTTTAAAAGCTAAGAAAAAATGACCTTGAACCTAGGATTTCATAGCCAGATAAAATATCAGTCCAGTGTGAGGGAAAAAAAATAAAGATACTGCTATACATGCAATGATATATGAAACTTACCACCCAGGCATCTCCTCTGGTTGTAGAAAATACAAAATACAAAAAAGGAATTTAAAACAAAAGAGGAATTTTTAAAAAGTGCAACATGTTACAAAAGGATAAGAAAAAACTAGCACTTATAATTAAGTCTAAATTATTTTTGATAATGTGGCTAAGAAGCTCGATGCAATAATTCAGAAATGCCATATGAAACAGAGGAATAGTGCTTTAAAAATGAGCAAATCTACAAAATTCCAAATGATTTAATCAAAAATAAAAGAATTAGAGGAGGAAAGGGAAAAGTAAAAGCATACTGAGGGGAGAAAAAGAAGTTAGAGATTCAAGTTAATTCTCAATGTTGATTTAAAAAATACATATTTATGTTTTTAATTTTTTATTTATATATTTATAACATATATATACACATATATGTTTAACTATGCTTATTAAAGTTGTATGGATGGGTACCCCAGATTTAACTTTGGAAGGTTCTATCTAAGGATGTGACTGTGGGAGTGGTGGTTCAGTGCTGGCCATCACTGGAGACCAACTGCCATAAGAGAGTCTATCAGACTGAGAGTGTATGTTCGCTGATCTAGCAACTCTATTTCTAGGAACTTTGCTACAAAATTGTTCCACACAGGCACAAAGATATGTGTATAGTTAGCATTGTGGAATCCAATCCACATGTTTTTAGAAGTGGGATTGGTTTATAAAGTATGTACTTCTTAATATGAAATATCCATGTAGCCATTAAAAAGACTGAAGTAAATTTATTAACACAGACATGGAAAGATATATTGCGATGCGAAAAATGTGCTGAAGCTAGTATGTAGGATATGACCTCAGTTTCTGAAACTTGAAGACTCAATGTGTGTGTGTTTATGCACATTTATGTTTACAATGCAAAGAAAAAGTATCCCAAGCAAAAGCAGAGGAAAAGGAGATACATGGCAAAGAGGGATTTTTAATAAATAAAACAAGAAAACTATATATATACATATATATGGTTTATATTGATATATATCAATAAAGACATATATGTGCTATATTATATGGTTTAAAATTACAAAACCAACCTGTTTTAGAGAGAATGGAGAGATGGAAATTATATTGCTAGACACGGAACACATATTAGATTTTCTGTGACATCAGCACATAGTGAAATCCAGCTAGTGGAAGGAAGGAGGGAGGAAGTAAGGAGAGAGAGAGTGAGAGGGAAGGAAGGAAGGAAGGAAGGAAGGAAGGAAGGAAGGAAGGAAGGAAGGAAGGAAGGAAGGAAGGAAGGAAGGAAAGAAGAGAGAGAAGGAAAGTAGGAAGGGCGGCAGAGAGGGTAGCAAGCAAGTACCTGAGATGGGTAGATACTGCCTCACTCAACAGAAAATGGCTTCTTTCAAACCACAATATGACTTACATTTGTTGTAGGCTTTTTTTTTTAAGATTTTATTTATTTATTCATGAGAGACATAGTGAGAGACACAGAGACATAGACAGAGAGAGAAGCAGGCTCCCTGCGAGGAGCCAGATGCAGAACTCGATCCCAGGCCCCCGAGATCATGCCCTGGGCCAAAGGCAGATGCTCAACCACAGAGCCACCCAGGTGCCCCTTGTTGTAGGCTTCTGTTCTGTGAATTTTGGTATCTCTAATAGACTAAGGATCTTTTCAACTAAACTTTCCATCTGGACCTAACAGCTAAAAACTAAAGTAAGAAGGAAGCAGATACAGACTGTCAGGGCAGCAATTATTTTACCTTTGGGAACTGAAACTATTTTTACTCAAAAAGAAAGTTTGCAGACACAGCATTTCACATTTGGCTTCATAATGTTACACATACAAAAATGATTTGCTATGGAAAACATATAACAAAGTGGGTGCAAGCCAGTTGTCCTAGAAAAATGACCCAATGACAATATTAGCCAATGTTTATCAGTCACTCTCTCCACTTTTATGGAACTTCCATACTATGACGAGATAGAGAGGCTAAAAAGTTGACAAGGATATCATCTGGGCACTCAAGGAGCTGACCGGAGAGTGACACGTCCTCCTAAGGAGTTAATTGTAGAACAATTTTTGAGAAGTTTCATAACAAAGGCAAATAAAGAGCATCCTGACTTGTTATGCAGTTCTAAGCAACTTGCTTAATCTATTTGGGCCTCACCTCATTCATAAGATAGAAACAATAATTGTCCTACCTCCTCATGGTGTTCCGAGGATGAAATTCAATAATTCGATAACACACAGAAATGCACGCACAAAGTAAGCAGTCAGTAAAAGTTAGCTACTAGTATCTGGGGAGGCAGAGTTAGGCTGCTGGACACAGACTGCCTGGGTTTGCAATTGTATTGCAGGAATCTACTACTTATTACACTGAGTCTCGGGATTCTCAACCAAAAGTGGTGGATGATAAGAGCAAATGCGCCCGAAGCTGCTGGGTGGATTGAAGGAGATCAGCTATGAGAAGGACATAGACCAGAGACTGGCACCTACACATTCAATTAATGTTAGTCCTTATCACTATCAAAATGCTTCAGAAGGCAAAAGGAAATAACAATGAACTCTTCCATTGGTGACAATGGAGGGTGACAGAGGGAGGAACGGAGGGCCAAAAAAGCAAAACAAACAGCAAAGGCAAAGGCAGAGAGAATTCAATGATGATGATGCAGCACGTCCAGAGAAAACGGGTACAAATGTCCCATAGGCTCTGAGAAATACGAGCTAAGGTCAGCAAGAAATGAAAAACCAGACAGCCTCGTCGACGCATCTGGGGTTGTCGAAACACTTAAGAGCAGGGTCAGTGTGTGCGGTGTGAGCAAAACGAAAATAGGTCCCCTGGAAAAACAGCATCAAAAGGTGGGAGGAACCAGCAGAGGCAGCCCCAGAAGAAAGCTTAGAGAGACAGAGCTGATGGAATCCAAAGAGGAGGAGAAGGGAAAGAGTTTCAATAAGAAGTGGCTGGTCAACCATGTCAAACCGTTGCATAAATGTCAACTTGGGTGACAAGGAAAAGTGAGACCATTGAACTGGTTTGATGAGAAAGATGCTGGTGAGAAACCGTTTTTAATTGTGGTGTTGGCAGAAGCCAGACTGTAATGGGTTGAGGAATTAATGAGATGTGAAGACACTAAGTAGTGGCTAAGTATAGACCTCTTTCAAGAAGTTTAGTGATTTAAAAAAAAAAAAGTAAAAGAAATCAGTCTCCTAGAAACCAGAAGATGTTCATTTTTAAATGTCCAAATAAGTGAAATGCACTTTTGGGGAAAAGGGTAAAACTGCCTAAGGCACTCAAAAACAAACAAACAAATACAGGAAGAAAGTTTAAGACAAAGGACTGCAATACTTGATTGAAATGGGATTAGGGGATTAGAGTCAAACGGGGTGGGGCAAAAAGTTGAAAAACACGGAACTTGAAATGACTGGGAAATTAAGATTCCAAAAGAGAGGGGAAAGGGAGGAGTAAAGCCAATCTAATGGATTTGCGTAAAGAGCACGAGGGGAGTTTAGGGCGCAGCAGGAGAAGGGCTCGCAGGTGGCCCGAGCTCTCCTCTGCATCTCTCAGGAGGAGCAGGGGACTAGCGGCCCCCAGCAGGGTGCCCCTGAGGACTCGGATTCCTGTGAGCCACACGGTCCTCGGTTCTAAGCACGAGGCCCTACGTTGGCAGCTGCGGAGGTTTGTCCTTAGCCGGTCAGGGTCCCCGTCGGCCAGAGCCAGAGTCCAGATTCTCTCAAGTTCTATTCACCGCCTGGAGCAGTTTGCCAGAAAGTCGGCCTGTCCTGAACAAGCCCGCGTTGAGCAATTTAACAGAAATCTATAACGTATCAGAATGACAGAAAGGACTGCTGGGCAATGTGAACGGTGGAATTTTGGAATGAAAGAGAAGACTGGCCTTTTTTTTTTTTTTTTTTCTGGAATATCTAGAAAAATCTGCCTCGGAATGTCTCAATCAGCTCTTGGATCAGAGGCCAAGTGTTTTTTGGAAAATACGATCAGTCGCTCTGCTCCGTGTGGTTCCCAAGTGCCACATCAGTCGACTAAGGGAGGTTCGTTTCAAGTCCCACCAACCCTGAACTTTAGGAAATTGGACGATTCTCTCTTTTGCGTTTCTTTCGTTTTCACAGGAACGCGTGTTCCTGGTGGAACGCTGATGCCCTATCTTCCTAACCATATTGTTAGCTCCAATTTTGTTTTGGTTTCCTTCTTTTGTCTAAAAGGAGTTAGAAAATGTGTGAAAAGATAAGACAGTTTTAGGACACCCTGGGTGAGGCCAGCTCTTATCCAATCAGAAAACTTTTATGAGGAAAACACCCTCGATGAGCATGAGCCTCCCCTTCGAAATAAACATTTTGATGAAACATTCTGTAAAGCACTGGTCCTTAAGTGAAGGAATTCATGCCTACACCCCAGTGCAACAGTGAACTCCTTTCCGAAATATTTTCTTGTTGTGTAAACATTACCTAAATGGGGCCATTGGAGATAATTGCTGATATTCTCTGACCCTAGTGACTTGGGGAGCATAAAAAAGAGAAGGATTAAGAGGAAGTCCGGAGGCAAAGGAGGGAGGGCCAGATTACTGGTAACAACCAGATGTCTCTTTTGTAGGCCAGAGACTTTGAGAAATTATTTTTATACCTGGTTTCTATTTCTATTTTTATTCTGGTTCCTAGGCACACACAGGATCCCTCAGGCTCTCTCTGAACGCTTTCCTGCGTACGTGAGTCAGAATACCTCTCACACCTTGAAAGTAAATGTGGACAAAACCCCCGTCTAAGACATGATAACATTTAAATTGTTGAATACATAATTTTTAGAGACGGGGCATTTAATTTTAGAACATTTTAATCTATTCTCACCATATTCTATTTTGCTAACTTCAGAGAGAAAGAACCAGACTTGGCTTCTGACCAGCCAGCCTCATAGCAAAGAAGTGGAAGGCCCTGGCTGGGAACTCACCGTTCGGCAAATGATATCCGCCTTCCCTGTTTATGGGGTGGCTGGTCTATGTGGAGACCACACGAGATGCGGTGTGCCAAATCTCCAGAGGCGCTGCAGATGAACCCTGCAGGTTAAAAAGGGTCTGGCAGGGGTTGCCATGTCTCTGCTGCCCCTCAAGCCACCTGAGCCACTCCACCATCACCACAGTCCTCGCCTGGAGTTCTCTCGGAGTTCTATCAGCCAGCACTCCTTGCAGGAAAGGCTCCCAGGGACAAGACAGGGCTCCTTCTAGACCGTTTGGTGAGTTTTTCACTGCCCTTCCAGAAAAAAAAAAAAAAAAAACAACTCATGTTTAACAGGCACTGAAAAACAAAAACTAAATGGAGAGGGGTGCCTGGGTGGCCCAGTCCATTGAGGGTCAGACTCTTGACCTCAGTTCTTGTCTGTCTCAATCTCAATCTCAGGGTTGCGAGTCTGAGCCCCACATTGGGCTCCACACTGGGTCAGGAGCCTACTTAAAAAGAAAAAGGATAAAAGAAAACAACCTGCAAGAGGGCAGTGCTATAACACCATCCTGCAGAATTTCCAATTCTGGCCTAGATGCTAGTGTTTGTTTTGCCTCCAACTTGCCAGGAGACCTGAAACCACCAGCGAAACAGCTTGGTGACTTAGTTTACCTCGCCATGAAATATTTGCCTGCTCCTTAGGGTTGTGAAATGAAATGTTCTCAGAGTGTTGTGAACTTCCATGTTTGCATAATCTGTTCTCTCGCATTTAAAGTCTGTTGAGCTAATCCAGATGGAGACATGCAGCAAAATCAGAATTCAAATGAACCAGGTGGAAGCGAGTTAGTATTATTGTGTTAGGAATGAGGCTGCAGCGAACTGAGTTACATGAGTAGGAAACAGCAGCCTGTACCACCTCGGTGAGATGCTGCACTTTCTGCTGGGAGTTTTTGTTTGTTATTCTTGCTGAGTGAATCCTCAACAGAATACACTTGGGAGACCCGTGTGAGACAAAGCAGGTTTGCCTTTAATTTTTTCTTATATTCTGATGAGGGGAAATAGTTTGAATCCAAAAGGATGTCATTGAGTGCAAACACAAACCTGGAGTGGGGCCCACTGGGCACGAATCTCAGGGGTTATTAATCTGCAACCTTCAATTTGTAAATATGCAGGAGACTGAGTCAGTAGAAAAAAAAATAATTTTAAACATCTGTGGTATTCTTTCTGTTCCAGATTAATTACACTGCTTGTTTGTTGACGCTGACCAGAATTTTCAATCTTCTGATGCTACGCTCAGAACGTCGTATTTTTCTATGCGTTTATCACTTGCTCCCATGAAACTTTCTCTCTGCCCCAGTCGGTCTCTCATAATTTATTTTAGGTCCTAATTTTGTTGTTTTGCTCACCTACCCTAGACTTCTTTTTCCTCTTATGCAGAGCAATATGCAAGTCTCACCGGGTATTTATTATTACTTTGAAGAGATACCTTGTTAATACACAGTCCCACACACATACACATCACTCAATCAAAATGATGATATAAGTGAAAATCCAAACATGCTGTTTAATCATTTAGAGAGGCTGATAATGATTTTCAATCAACTAGGATTGCTCTGCAGTTCAAAGAATTATTAATGAGAGCCAAATTTGTTAATAGATTGTGAACAGCCCTTTTTGGTGAGTGGGGGAAAATACAAGGAAGGTCATTTTAGAAGTTGCTATCCAGCCTTTATGTCATACACTCATGAAGCCCATCCTCTCCGTCTGAGCTCACCAGAACCCAATTGCTAAAATCTCCATCCTATGATCGATCCATGAAGGTACCTTGCCCAAGCTCAGTCACTGGAAGCTCTAAATGGAGACTCACAAAAGGGTTTTGTTGGGATTTTTTCCCTAAAATAGCCCAATTCGGAACTGAGAAATGAGCAGATCTTTTGCAACATGTATAACAGCCATAATGCTCACCTCCCCCTCCAGTCTTCCTTGACAGTCATTGTCTCTTCTTGTTCCCTCCCCGCACCAATGTCCTGCATCTTCTCTGGCCCCAAGATGACCAGAGAGACCCTGTTTGGGGACTCAAGCTCTGTACCCTCACTCGTGGCCCAAGAGCTTCTCCCCAGACCCCAGCCACCTCCTATGATCTTCCTTTCCTCTTGGCCAAATACTTGAGGTCTTGGCCAGCTTGGGGTTTCTTTTTAACCCTGCTACAATCTATTCTCTAGAGTTTTCTCTTTTCAGGCCAAGGCACACAGCGCCTCACTTCTTTCCTCCTCCTAATGATAATCCCATAGCTATTTTTGTTTTGTGAGTTTTACTGGGAATCACCAAGGAGAAAAAGAAAAACACAAGAACCCACATGGAAGAAATGTGACTGCATCAGAACTCTTACAAAATTGCTTCCTTCAACAATAACCTTTATGGATTCACCCCCCTACCGGTTGAGCACTGTGTTCTAGAATCTAATAGTTATTGTTTCCGGGCAATGCTTCTGGGATGATCTTGGAAGCCCCACTGGCCACCTACTTCCCTTGGCAAGTAGTTCACTAACCTCTTAACAAGGAGGGCAAAATGAAAAGCGAGCAGTGCTCTCTCCTCTCCTTTTCCTTTTCTATAGCTCTTCAGATGGACAGTATTTGTGTCATTGGTCTCCTACCCTTTAAAGGTTAAGATCATAACATAACAGAGGTTATATTAAAACACACACACGATAACTCTAATAGTAATAGAATTATTTGACATTGAGGCTATTTTGAAAACTTCAGAATATCTCATCCTTTTCTTATACTCGCCCCACCTGAGCCCCTCCTACTGTTGTGTTTTAACTAATGAGAGCTTTCTGAAGGCTTCTAATAAGTTAGCATCTACCTAGGGACGTACTCATAAACTGGCTCTCTGAAAAGGACGAATATACAAAAAGCCTTGATTCACAATGTTTGACCATTTCCGTGATGTAAAGACTACCACTGTGGTCAATTTCAAGCTACCAATGACTTAAAACCAGCTGGTAAGAACTCTTTCAAGCCAGGTGGAACCAGTTCTAGCACACCACTTACACTTCCAGTTGTTTCTCTTATCAAAGCTTGCTTTGTGCTTCATCTCCAAAAGTCTGTCTTGGAACTGCCTTTCCTTTGCCAAAGCAATATAATAAGTACATCCCAAGCAGAATGTGATTGGCTGAATGAAAAATCTCCATGTTTTTCCCCTGTCAGGGTCATAGGACATGTCCTGGAATGCTCCTAGAAGAGGCCCTCAACCCAACAGGTGAAACTCAGCAATGGTGGGACCTCAAGGCGAAGGATGCACCCCTCAGTGGCAGTGCAGGGAGGGACAGAGGAATGCCAGTATGGGCACAAGGTAGCTGAGAGCAGGGACTCCTGAGGCAGACTGCCGAGTTTTGTGATATAGGGCAAGTCACCTGACCTCTCTGTGCCTCAGTTCTTCATTGGGAAAATGAGGAAAGTAATATTGTATTTCATGGAACCTATGCCATCATCCATTGTAAAACACACTATTATTTTATGTTCCGTTAAGAAATTTTTATTTTTATTTTTTTTTTTTAATTTTTATTTATTTATGATAGTCACATACAGAGAGAGAGAGAGGCAGAGACACAGGCAGAGGGAGAAGCAGGCTCCATGCACCGGGAGCCCGACGTGGGATTCGATCCCGGGTCTCCAGGATCGCGCCCTGGGCCAAAGGCAGGCGCTAAACCGCTGCGCCACCCAGGAATCCCCGTTAAGAAATTTTTAAATGCTGCCAATTAAACTATGACATGCCTTTAAGAGTAAGACATGGTCCAGTTTCACAAATGCCTAAATGTGAGAGAAAAATCTGTTTGAGAACCGACGGATGATGGTAATATCTTCCTCATAGGGTTGTGGGGAAGATGAAAGGAGCTGATATATGCTTAGAACAGGGCCTGGCACATTGTAGGCACTGTGACTTTACAATTAGAGAATTTGCTATCATAGTATCATTATTATTACAAAGAGTTTAAGGAGAATAAAAGAGATGCAAAATATCTGACTCAAACATTAAAACCTCAAATCTCAAGACTAAGTATGAACTAAAAGAGGTTCTAAACTAGCATTTTTTCAAGGTATTTTTCTTTCTTTTTTAATTTTATTTTTATTTTTTAAAGATTTTATTTATTTATTCATGAGAGACACAGAGAATGAGAGGCAGAGACACAGGCAGAGGGAGAAGCAGGATCCTACATGGGTCTCGATCCCAGATCTCCAGGATCACACCCTGGGCTGCAGGCGGCACCAAACCGCTGCGCCACCGGAGCTGCCCTCTTTCTTTTTTTAAATATATATTTTTGGGATCCCTGGGTGGCGCAGCGGTTTGGCGCCTGCCTTTGGCCCAGGGCGCGATCCTGGAGACCCGGGATCGAATCCCACGTCGGGCTCCCGGTGCATGGAGCCTGCTTCTCCCTCTGCCTATGTCTCTGTCTCTGTCTCTGTCTCTCTCTCTCTCTCTCTGTGTGTGACTATCATAAATAAATAAAAATTAAAAATAAATAAATAAATATATATATATATTTTAAATTTATTTATTCATGAGGGACACAGAGAGGCAGAGGAAGAAGCAGGCTCCCTTTGGGGAGCAGATGAGGGACTCGATCCCAGGACCCCAGGATCATGACCCGAGCCAAAGGCAGATGCTCAACCCCTGAGCCACCCGTGCCCCTCAAGCTATTTTTCTTATGACCACATGCGCCTCAGGGACAGCAGGAGGAAAAAGCTAGAGGTAGGAGTAAGGGTGGGGTGAAGGCCAAGCAAGAGAAATGCTCAGTCACCACAGTCAAAACTCAACCAAAGCAGCTCCATTTTTATCAGCTGAATGGATTGGAGTTGGATGTAAGGTTTCATTTTCATTGTATTGCTGTGCTTAAATACACATAGGTGTGTCCAGCAAACTTACAAAACACTTGCCCCCTGGTAGGTAGCAATCTTGGCAGCTGCACAGGGATGATCTTTTGCAATCATAAGCTAATTCTCACTCAAACTTGCAGATCCCTGAGTCCAGAAAGTGCTCTTCGTGGTCAGGGCAGGAGCCACCCCTTTCCTGCTCTCCAGCAGCCCTCACTGGCTCTTATGACTGTGACCCCTCCACTGCGCCCTATTTGTCGCCCCCAAGATGGTCCTTTCTGGATGGGAGCTGTTTGAACTTCCAAGTCCAGTGAGCAAGGCCTGCAGCAAGAAATTTAAATACGATAGCAAAGTTTATACCCTAAACAGCTCTCTTGTGGTTCCCTTAGCAACAGCTCTTACTTTTTAGGGCTCACCTTGGCTACATGCTGTGTTAGCAATGGTTCATTAGACTGATTTCCAAAACAGCTCATGTCCCACTCAGAACCAGTTTATGGGAAGTCTGCTTGTCCCTCTCCCTCAATCCTCCCCCACCCCCCACTTGTGCTCCCTCTCCCTCTCTCTCAAATAAATAAATCAAATCTTTTTCTGAAAATGTCAAAACACCTCTCATACATTCATTCAACAAACATTTGTTGTACACAGAACTCGTGCCTACCTTCGTTGACTTTACCCTGCCTTCGTGTTCTCTGCACTTCTCTTACATCCCCAGGTATTTAAGTATTTTCCATATCTGTGCCTTGGGTATATATGCTTGACCTATACCATCAGGCTCTCTGATGGCAATAGACTGTCTATTTTTACCTTGTAAACCTTAGCTACTTCCCTCCCATGGGTAGTGTAATTCTTGAGTTACATAAAACAAAATCAAGAGTACAAGTTCAGCTAACATACCAGATGGATTTCACTAAAAGATCTTCTTGCCTTCTCCCAACTGGGGTTGGTGTTCCCCAAGACAGTATGAAGAACATATGAACTCCAGAGCCACTGTTTGAAAAGGGATGCTCATATTTGTTTAGGGTAAGGATAGTGGATCAGTCAAAGTTCATTTTGAGAAAAAAAACTACCATGAATGATGTAGAACAGAGATTTATGATTGGGGTTAAACTTTATACAAGTACGGAAGGTGCTGGAAAAGCAAGTGTACACAATTTGCTTCTGTGGCGGTATTGGCCATGAGGTTGCCATGGGCCTGGGACAGCAGTCAGGAAGGAGGACACAATGTGAAGCCCGGGAAAGAAAGGACAAATTAGAACCTGAGATGATAAACTGGAACCTATGAGGACAAACTGGAATGCACATCTGTCTTTCATTGCCATCAGCGTCAGTGATGAGGTGATTTGCATGGTAAAGCCAGGGCAATTTACCACACAGGTGCATGTACACGTGGTTAGGGGCTCTGGCTGGAGGAACTGTGTCCTTGGGTGGTCCGCAACGTGAGCAAGCAGGTCAACATACACATGAAAGACCTGCCATGGTGCCTGGAGTTCCACACCCACGGTCAGTGTGTAAACAAAGGCTGTTTGCTTCACTTATGCCTTTCTTTACATGTATCTTGTGCTCAGTAGTAACCTGGAGCCATGCAGGGAAAGGGGCTATGGGAGATGATATTCTGGTTTAGTGGTTAGACAAAGCCATACCATAGACCTCTCTACGTCCCTCCCTAGAATGGGTTCATAGAAACAACTAAATTCTAAACAACAATTCTAAATTCAATTTAATCCTTGGCTTGGGACCCAATCTGGAGGCCCTGGAATTTCTAGAAGAATCACTTAGAGATCTCATTCTCATGCCTAAATTTAGGAATGAAAAAGTCAGTGCAATGGGAGATCCTTATAGAAAAGGAATAGAAATAAAGTATTTAAATTGGGAACCATTTGTAATTATACTAATGTTCATGTCTCCTGTTGCAGAAAAACCAACTACAGTCCCCCCCCACCCCCTTATCTGCAAGAGATACCTTCCAAGATCTGCAGTGGATGCCTGAAATAACCCTATGTATACTATGTTTTTTCCTGTACATACATTCCTATGTTAAAGTTTTATTTATAAATTAGGCACAGTGAGAGATTAACAACAATATTAAAACAGAACAATTATAACAATACACTATAATAAAAGTTATGTGACTATGGTCTCTCTCTCTCTGAATATTTTATTGTACTCTTTTTACCCTTCTTGTGATGAGGAGAAATGATAAAATGCCTATGTGGTGAGATGAAGTGAGGTGAATGGTGTAGGCACCTGAGATAGTGTTAGGCTCCTCCTGACTGTCTGACAATGTGTCAGAAGGAGGATCACCTGCTTCTGGACGGAGGTTGACCACAAGTCACTGAAATCATGGGTACCTGATACTACGGGAAGCAAATCAGGGATAAGGAAGAAACTTGTAGCAATATTAAAGAATTTTCCAAATGCCTTCATTATCTCTGTCCCTCTCTAAAAGAAAGAAAAAAAAAAAAAAAACTAAACAAAACAGAATCGGGGGGACAAGGAGGAAGTTGATTTTTGTATGAAAAAACCAGTCACGCATTCCTTACAAAAAAGCAGCAGCCAAACAGTGAGAGAGTACCTAACTAGTTATTCTCATGGGAGAGACCCTGAGCCGATACTGTGTCCTACACGAGTACGCCTTAAAGGAGGATCAGGATAAGGGTCAGAATCAGTTCTCAACATGTTTGAACAGATAGCTGCGGTGCAACAGCCTTACACCTAAATGAATTGCTGGTCACTGGCCCTAAACCTGGCATGGCCCAGGGCAGGTGCAGGCAAGTGACAGAGGAGCATTCTCTCAGAGGTAAGACGGCCCCCACAGAAGCCCCCTACCAGACTGTAACTGAGACCTCGAGATTAGAAATTATGTACAAATATGCATCAAAAAGAGCACCCGACTAAAAGCGTCATCGCCATCATCACCACTATCATCATCACTGTCATGACTCCTACTACCAACACAATCTGCAAGTAGCAGGACATTTGTCCTAACCAAACATGAAGTCCAGCCAAATATCTATGTGGGCTAAAGCAATTGCAGGTCACAGACCTAATCGATAGAGGTAGAGCTACTGGATGAGGGCCAGAAAATTCTCTACTTTTATTTTTTCCACTTGGTAGAATAAGAACATTATGCTGCATTGGTAAAGACCATTGCTGTGCCTCTTCCCTTTCCAAAAGGCAGGCTGGACATCATTATTTTGGAAACATGACATTTTTCACATTCATGAGTTGGGTTGGGTTTTGTTTTGCTGGGGTTGTTTCCCGTATAATGATTATTCACATACACCTGACTAACCACCTGTCAAATTAAAAGTCAAGGGCCTCCCATCAGGAATTCTGAGGACTTACTTTCTCCACCACGGAGAAGCCCTCATCTGGAGTTACCTGTTAGAACCAGCTGGATCGCCCCAGCCGATTGCAGGCTCACTCTTGCACCATGGTCCTTTCCGCCGCTTCTGAGAGTCCAGGCAGATTCCTGGGAACTCTGATTCCACAGTTGGGTATTTAGTTGAAGTCAATTGAGAAAATGGTGTCATCTCTCTCCCATTTGGACACAGCGTCACAATGAGATCTATCCTAACAGTTTCTGTAAGATGTATTTGACTGTATCTGCTTTTATTCTAAAATCACTAGTCAGAGGTCTAAACTACTGTGGATCACATGTTGTCCCACACAAGTTAATTAGTAATGCCAAAAATGTGCCTAATCATGGATTTTTCCCAGGCATTAAAGAAATATAAGAAGGAAAAACAGCTGTATTGAAACATTCCTATAAACTCTAATCGGCACATTTGGTTTCTTAGTTATTCCCCTACAGTGAACCAGTAGGTATTAAATGTGTGTATGGCAAGTGGTAACAATTCTTCAGTTTAAGTGAAACTCCAGTCATTTCAATATTTTTCTAACCTATAAGCAGCTGACTTTAAATTCATCTCATTTTTATTAATGATTATGATGATATACAAAATTATGCTCATCAGTATAAAATAGATACATTTGCCTCATCAGTATTTTATACACTTATTTATACATTGTATAAACTACAAGCACCCACTTAGAAGCATTTCCTGCTATGCTTCACTAGAGAATAAAAATTCTATTTTTGAAAAATTGTATTTGTTTATTGGTCCTTTCCTCTGGTCTCCTGGTTCTCTGACCAAAAAAACCCCTCAGTAATAAGACATAAATATTCAGGGCTTGAAAACACATGACAATGGAGCAACGATCACAATTTTATTTATTAAATATAATAAAAAATGTAATATACACCACCACTAAGAATGTTATATGCCAGGAGCTGTGCTAAGCACATTATGTCTGTTATCTCTTTTAATCCTCCTAACACTCCTATATGTAAGTGCTATTGGTATTAGACCCATTTCATGCATGAATAACATAAGATATAGGGGAGAAGACATATTCAAGGCTACTCCGGTTGTAAGCGGTACAGCTGGGATTTCAGTCACTGTTCTGATTCTAGAGACTGAACTCTTGGCAACCCAGCTAGTCTAGTGATAAATGAGTGATCTTGTAGGCTCTTAACTCGTTATGGATCACTCTAAGAGTCTGATTAAAGTTATAGAAACTCTTTTCTCTCTCCCTCTCTCTGGTGAGTGAGCATGCGCGCGCACACACACCCACTGCATACCATTTCAGAGGATTTCTAGACCTCCTTGAAGACATCCGGAGTTTCCTTGGAATCCATAAGCCCCAAATCGTAGAACTCTAATTTCAATATTTCCTTCAGTACCAGTGCAGGGGGAACTGGGTCGCTGCCTGGTAAAGGAGCCGTGCTGTGCAAATGTCAATGTTACAGGAGTATGGAGAAAGAGTGGCCTGGATACTCAGACACCCGAACACCTATCAATGGCCAGAGCAATGAGTCGGGTTCCTCTAGGTCCCAAAAAGAGATGAGGAAGGAATGGTTGTTGTAAGGATACACCCTAGAGAAAGAACCTCACAGAAGTAAGAACAGGAAGCACAGTAGGGCCAGAACTTTCTGAGCATAGAATTGGACCAAAAGACTGTGCAGGTCCCAGACCGACATCCAGATCCCAGCAGCAGGAATATGTGGGTTTGACCCCTGTGGTCTTTCTCTCCTTGTCCACTCTATTCTCATCTTTCTGACTTGCTTGTTCTTTACCCCAGACCACTTACCTCATCCCTCAGCAATTCATACGTGTGAGTAAAACCTCTCAGTTTTTGCAAACTCCAGTTTCTGCTCCCTTCTAACTCTAGGTGCACCTGACACCTCCCCATTCCGACGTGACTTCGGGGCTTCTTTCTCGTGTCCTTTTCAGCTCCTGTTTCCACCACCAGAATGAATAGGGCTAGTCGCCCCATTCTTTCAGTATTTCCCAGTTCAAGGGCCTGATTGCCGCTCATGTTTTTTGCATGACGTCATGCCAAGAGCTTTTTTAACGAGCCTTAAATTTGGCTGTGATTGTGACACATGCCACCATCATCCAGTCAGCTGCAGCTGGTGGTAGAGAGGGTAGGGGACTCCTCTATAGGACTGGACACATCCCCGCCCCCCCCCCTTCCGCCCCGCCCAGGCGTGCTTTCCTCACTAGAAGATGTGGGGTGAGGAATTTCCTGTAGACATCCAGGGATAGACTACAGGACAGACCCTCAGGATAGGCTGCTGTGTGAGACTCCAGTACAACTTCCCACCTTTCAAACTGGGTCCATCTACTATCAGGGGAAGACATTTGCATCTGACACCAGCTCAGTCGTGTGCCGTCCAGGATACCCATGTCAAGAGATCTTTGTGTTGTGCTTCAGGACACATCATACCTTTCAGCATGTTGACCAGTTACTCACTGAGCTTGTTATTATTATTATTATTTAAATATTTTATTTATTTATTCATGAGAGACACACAGTGAGAGGTAAAGACATAGGCAGGGGGAGAAGCAGACTCCCTGTGGGGAGGCTGATGTGGGACTTGATCCCAGGATCCCGGGATCACGACCTGAGTCAAAGGCAGAGACGCTCAGCCACTGAGCCACCCTTGTGCCCCCACTTACTGAGCTTTTTAAAGGAGGAAATAGCTTAATGGGCACTGTGGCACATGCAGCACAACTGAGTGATAGAGTTAGATAGGTCTTGAAACATCATCTAATCTATCCACATGTTCTGTGGAGTGGAGGCCGAGTCTGAGAGGAGCTACGTGCCAAGAGAGGACAGTCTTGGCAGTGGGGCCTCGATTCCCAGGCCACTTCTCACTTTATCATACCTGTTCTGTCAGCCACATTGGCTCCTCATTCCCTAGCTGTCATTGAGTGCTACCATTCTGTGGCAAAATAGGAAAACAGGCCCGTAAAACGTGTCACACTATAAAGATTCCATTCCAACTTATGTACATCTATAGGGTCTCTATGACCGTAAATATAGGATCCATTGGAAATAATCCTAGATTAGAAGACTCACTCTGTCACTAAGACATGTGAGTTAACTTCTATTTCTTCTTCTGAGCTATAGCTATTCATTACACACTCATCGTTTATACAAAAAACATTAACTAGGTGTCCACTCTATTTCGGGCTCTAGTGTAAAATCCTGTAGAACAACTGTTTTGTTCCTCAAAGAGCTTTTACACTCTAGGAGGGCAATGTAAGACACCTGCTCCCACAAGGGATTATAGAGGCAAATGAGTGGAGGGCAACAGACTCATGGCTGGAAGAGGGTTGGGAAAAGCTTGCCAGATGGACATTTGAAATGTGAAGGCATAGTCATGGGAGCAGTTAGCCAAGCAGGGCAGGGGGCAGGGTAGGCAGATGAGAGAGATCATCACACATCTGGGGAAGGCACAGAGTATGGCCAGACAGAGTTCAAGGGGAAGTCAGGGTGTATACAGCAAGAGATGAGGCCAGCAAGTAAGTGGGAGCCCAGCAACAAAGAACCATGGGCCATCCTCTCTCTTTACCTATTGGCCATGAGTTATGCAGCTGGATTTTGATTTTACAACAGTTATTGTAAAGGCTACATGGGGAATGTGTATCAAGAGCTGAAGACTGGAAAAATGGAAACAAGTTAGGAATCTGTTGCAATGATTTAGGAGAGATGATGGTGTCCTGGCTTATGGCAGCAGCAATGGGACCAGAGAGAAATGGGCATATTCTAGGGATTTTTAAAAGATATTATTTAGGGGCTCTGTGTGGTTCAGTTGATTAAGCATCTGCCTTCAGTTCAGAGGCCTTGGGATCAAGCCCCAAGTCAGGCTTCTTGCACAGTAGGGAGTCTACTTCTCCCTCTGCCTCTCCTCCTGTTTGTTCTCTGTGTGTGTATGTGTGTGTGTGTGTAAAATAAATAAAATATTTTTTAAAAATAGAAGATATTATTTAAAGGGCTTGGAGATTGAGATTGACTGTACATCACAGGAAACAAGGCTGTGTGGGGAAGGGGAGGGGGAGAGGATGCAACATGTTCCTGACCTGGGTGGGGGGTAACGGGCACAAGGTGATTTCATTTGGGACATTAACATGAGGTTCAGATGAAACAGCCACGCATAAGTTTCGTGTAGAAAACTGGACAGGCAATCCAGAGTTCAGCAGAGAGGTTGCCTGGGACTATAATCATCAACATATCTAGGTAAGCGGTACTTAATAAAGAAGAGGAAGGACTGTCAGAGTCACCTCCAGAAGCTTTCTCTAACTGCATGCACCATCCTCTTGAAATTCTCCAATGTCTTTCTTCTTTCCCCAGCCCCAACTGGGGAGGACTCTCCACTCCCAATTCTTGAGCATGTCATAAATCATTACCACCAGTGTATTAAGTGAAGGAGATGAGAACGGGAAACAGCACCCTTAGAGACACAGACATCTAAGGGATGGGTTAAAGGAGGAGAGCAGTGATAGAACGTGAGGAGCATCCAGGGAGATGGACAGAAAACTATCAGAGCAAAATCTACAGAGGTTGGGAGAGGAGACAATGTCACAAAGAAGGACAAGGCCAATCGTGTCAAACATAGTAGAGAGGTGATGTGAAATAACACTTGTTACAGTACCCCACAGAGCCGTGACAAGGACCATGTAAGCATAAGTATATGCAGGTGCTTTCTAAACTATAAAAGAGGGATCCCTGGGTGGCGCAGCGGTTTGGCGCCTGCCTTTGGCCCAGGGCGCGATCCTGGAGACCCGGGATCGAATCCCACATCGGGCTCCTGGAGCATGGAGCCTGCTTCTCCCTCTGCCTATGTCTCTGCCTCTCTCTCTGTGTGACTATCATAAATAAATAAAAATTAAAAAAAAAAAAAAGAAACAGTTTAAACTATAAAAGAGTAGGGACAGTGGTTGAACGTCTGCCTTTGGCTCAGGTCATGATCCCAGGGTCCTGGATTGAATCCCACATTGGGCTCCCCACAGGGAGCCTGCTTCTCCGTCTGCCTGTGTCTCTGCCTCTCTCTCTCTCTCTCACGTATAAATAAAATCTTTTAAAATATATATATATGTATATATATATATATATAAAAGTATACAACCTAAGTATTTACTTTTATAACTTAAGATTCAAGTCCATTCCCACCAGCTCTAGGAGTCCCTCCCTAGACCTTCCAGGCCGTCCTCCGGAGGTGCCCTCAACACCAGTTGAGCTGGCCGGCGGCCAGGCAGTAGGCAGCACTAGCACAGCGCCCAGCCTAGGAGACAGGGAACACGTGCCTGCAGAATGAATGGACGGTTAGGATTGCGTCACTGCATTCCATGATTCTCCTGAACACGGAACAGATCCAGGTTCTATTTTTCAAAAATAGAACCTAATGTGCTTATCCCTTTTTCCTGGCATATCCTTGTTCCTGTTTTATTTCATGCCCTCACAGTTAAGAAAAAAACTAATCAGTTCCTTACAGTTATCAAAAAGATACATTGAAAAGTATTTCCTATGGAAAAAAATTACGTCCTACCGAGAAAAGATACATAAAAAACATTTGCTCCCTCTCAGAACTTCCGTTCTGCTGGGGCCTCGTCTCTCTCCAGAGCCCATGTTTGTTGTCTGACCTCCAGCGTGTTCATATCCAAATCAATCTGAACTAATTTTGCAAGTAAAATGTTTTGAGAACTCACCCTAAGTGCTTTCCTAAATTCTAAACATTTAACATCTGCTTGGCTGGACTCAGTTCCTAGTCTTTTTAGTCTACTTCAATCCACCAATTTGACTTGTCATAATTTATCATTCCAAAATCTCTGTTATTTATTGCCCTTGATTACATGATCACAGGTGTTGTCCTATTTGTTTCCCTCAGTGGTCCTTACATTCTCTTGTGAAATCGCTCTATCTAATTTACCAGGGGATCATTTCTACTCTTTCTGCAGATTCTGAATCTCGTCCTAGTTCTCGAGTGCATTTTTAAGGAGGATCAACTCAAGAAGTTTA